>NC_068914.1:14051599-15301599 GCF_023091745.1 Budorcas taxicolor | reverse complement strand
ACATACAGTCCATGGGGTCACAAAGAGTTGGACATGCTTAACCAGCTAACACTTGGAAAACGTAACACATAAGATCAATTTATGAAGATCAGTTTCTCTTCTTTTGAAATCAGAAAATTTAACATTAGGTCTTGAGCTGCACATGTATGGGGTTGTATCTATAATGATATGTGCACTGACAGTGAAAAAATGATATGTATTAGCATTCATTTACTAAAGAAAAAAAAATGGCATTTTGAAGTTGTGACTCTACCATAATGGGTTGGTGCTGGTTGTAAGCTCATTTAGACTTCTATTTCTATCCCAAGTGCTATAAATTCTCTAATTATCATATATGTCAGCAAAGTAAAATAGTAGCTTATCATAAAACCACTTAGTAGATAACTTATCAAGTCTTCAAACCTGAGTTGAAACTTGCTATTTACCCCTGTTATTTAATCTGTATGGAAGAGGTTGTTTTGTGGGTTTTATTTAGTTATTTTTGTTGATTTTCTTTGTAGCTGTTCTTGCTACTTCCATTATAAATATTGCTGCTTATCTTTGTTGAGCTGTATTAGACCCTTTGATATCCACTATCTGGCAGTGATGTCTAGACTGTGCCTATCTTTGAAAACATAGTTTAATATTTCAGAGTTAACCATTCTTCCAGGAAAAACTATTTCCACAATTATTTGTGTGATGCTTGGAAAGAGACAAGTGCCAAAATCCTTTATGGTAACTTCCCAGAGCAGGACAACTGCAGAAATAGCACGATATATAGATTGAATGAATACTGTCACGGAACACATAAGGCCAGCAATTTGCTGGCCAAATCTTAGGTCTCATTCCAGAAAAGCTCAATATACATGAGTAGAAAGATCTTTTACCTTTTAAAATGTGTTTCTTTTAAAACAGTTTAACTCATTCCAGCTCTCATTTGTTTAATTCATACTCTGTGTGAGGCATAATTCTAAGATATGATATAAAAATTAGTTCTCAAAGAAACCGATAAGGTAGGGGAGAAAATACACTGTGTAAATAAATCGTAAAGCAGTGTAAGAAATAACAGAAATATACAGAGCACCAAGATCTCTAAAACAGAAGTATGAAGGACAATAAATCAAGTCATTGATCTAATGTAGAGGTATTTCTTCTTTGCTTAATGTAGGTGAATGCTTTATCCTTAACATTTGGTAAATCAACAAAGATGTATTATCTGTTCTGGGCAGAGCAACATATCAGATGTTTTGAGGATATAAAATAAAAAAGTTTCTGTGCTAAGAATTTATAATCTAGTAAGAGAGATAAGCTGTCTACACAAATAACGATTTCCAATCTGTACATAACTGCCAAAAAAAGAAACCTTTACAGTTTTAGCAAAACTCTTCTGCAATGCAGAAAGCCACTTCTGGAGATGGGAAGGAAAGACCATGAACAATTCAAGAAGGCTTCCATTAAGGAGAAGATGGTTGAACTAACCCTGGAGGGATTGGTAGGATTTTGACAAGGGTGGTTGAAGGGTATTCTAATTCATTTAGTGCCTACATGTGCAAAGTAGCATGAAGGCAAAAAAGCCTGAGGCATGTTCAGAGAATAACAAGTATTCTAGTTTGAGTGGCATCTGGTACATGTACAAGAGAATAGTAAAAGATCAGGCTAGGAAGAAAAAGTAGGGGCACTTTATGGAGGACCTTTGAAAGTCAGGCTTTGAAACTTTTATCAGTACTTTATCAGGAAGCAGTAGGTAGCTTTTTGAACAAAGGCTAATCAGAGTTGATATTTAGGAAGGTGGATCTAATGATTGGGTGTAAGCATGCATTCAAATATGCATATGACTATTTAAGAGACTATAGCAGTAATCTAGGCAAGAGGTAATACAGGCCTGACCTAGGTTTCTGAGGGTAAGAATGACGACAAGACTATATAGGCATTGTGCTTATAAAATGTACTTGGCAGAACTTGGAAGCTGTCAAATGTGAAGAGAAAGAAAATGTCAAAGGAACTCTGGAAGTGAGGAAGTATATCTGAGGATGATACCAAATGAAAGGAATAAAGGAAATTACCCCCAAAAAATGTAAAGAGAGAAAAGATTGAAAAGTTGATATCTGAATTTCTAGGTAAGACTATGTTTAGGGAAGTTAATGAATTTGAAGATAAGCAACAGGGAAGGTGAGAGTGAAAGGGAAAGATGATATGTAACAGAAAAGTAGGGAGGAATGTTTCTTGGAGAGGGTGGAAAAATTCACACTCTAAAGCATAAAAAAAAAAAAAAGAATCTCAGTTTTTCATCTGTTAAATTAAAATAAAATTGGAAAAATGCAAGCAAGAGGGCTTAAATATGTAGGAGTAAGTAGGAAGTCTGACCAAAGACTAGAAAGAGGGAAAATATTTATTCAGGAAATGAAGACTCATTGGTGATGCAAAGAAATTTGGACAGGGATTAAAACTGTGCTTCTGAAGAAATAGAAGGAAATGGCTATTCTTAAAATAGGAGAAAATGAATATTTCTTAAAATAATTATTCCTAACTTTTACACCATGGAGAAATCCTTCATCACTCTAGAAAAGAAATCAAGTCCTATTCAGAAAGGTGAAGGAGAAAGCTAGGATTGGTGACCAATGGGAAAAGTTTCCAAAATGGATAGAGGTTGAAGCCGATTTATAATACTATGTACAGTAAGTCAAAAATACTTTTAACAAAAATCCCATTTGTTAGCCAGCCAGTCACTTTATAATGTTCAGTACAATAAAAATGTCAGTACTTTGTTACTACCTCTGTGCTGAATTACCTTCATTTCCCAGTGTGTTGTTGGTATCTAATGAAAACTCATGCTTTGTTACAGAGACTCCTAAGCACACAGGCAAGCACTTGGATTAAATGTGTTATCTCAGATTCTGACAAAAGGTTTGTGAGGGGGGGAAAAAAAGGGAATTCCCTGGCAGTTCAGTGGTTAGGACTCCTCGCTTCCACTGCAAGGGGACAACAGGTTCAATCACACATGGGGCAGCCCAAAAGGAAAAAAAAAGGTTTGCAAGGTAGATAAATATCTCTTGGTTCTAGTTTGTAGACTTAAGATGATTGTCTCCCATTTCATTATCAAATGCAATACTGGCTTCAAAAGTAGCTTTTTAAACATATTTATCTTAGAGGAAGGGTAAGGGAGTTATGCTTTCAGTTAAGTATTTATGGAGATACATATTATGTTGGGTGTTTCCTGTCCTCTTTCTGTAATTATTTTTTTAATAGCCTGACTTTTTTTTTCCGTTGACTTCTTTGTAGTTTCATTTTTGTTGTGGGGTTTTTTTTTTGTTAGTGGTGGTAGTGTGCTCTTCGCTTTCTTTTTTCTTTTCCTTGAGAGACCTGTATTGATGGTTACCACCATGCCTAACCTTGTTTCTTCCCACTGGCCATTATGAAAAGTCTAATTTTGTCTATATTAGACTTGTTTCTAAGGCATACTGCTACTGTACACTTTCTGCATAATTATTGTGAGTCACCTGGCAAGAATGAAAATAATACTGGGTTTTGGTGATACTTGGATGGAATGTGTTATATACACATCCGTAGTTTAAAAATTATGACCTGAGAAGAACTACCTTTTCCACCCCTGACCCCCATCCCCAACTAGAGGTTAGGAGATTAGATGCTTCTCATTTTGTTTTCTGTTTGTTTGTTTTTTTAACTGTCTTTTTAATGTTATTAAGTCACAGTGTGTTCCTATAAGTTTCTTTTTAAGTTAATTCAGTAATATTTTGGATTGTGAATGTTATTATGATTTCTAATTGTTTCCTCTTCTCCCTTGAAAGACCAGGAGACTCAAAGAATAGAGGAGCTTTTATGATAGGTTCTGCTGATAGGGTCATTAGGGTGGCCATAGAGGGTGGAAACTACGGAGCAGTGATTATCACACCTTGACCCTAAGGTAGCAGTGATTATCTTACCTTGACCTTAGGAAGGTGTGATAGGAAGCTTAGAAACTTTAAGAAGCTTAATGCATGGAATATAGAAAAAATAAAGGATATTGGTACACATTTGAGAGAAAAGATTAAGATACTTAATAAAAATGCCAATGTCTCCCCATCCTAAGGTCTTCCTTTCCTTTTTTGATCTAATTTTTAACACTGATCAGTAATACCTTTCTCATTGCCCCACGTAAACATGTATCTAAACTTGCAAGAATCAATTATTTATCTTGTCTTTTACTGTTTTTTATTAATATAAGTGACTTAAGTTTTAGATTTTTTTCTTTTTCCAATAAATGAGGGAAGTAACATCTGTCTAAAGATACATTTTACTTATCTTAAGGTTAACAAGCTGTAGCCTGGTCTCCATAGGCCTTCAGTTCTTCACTGGTAATGCAGCAAAGAAGAAAAATGTCTGTTTTAAAACTTATACGTATTCTACTAATAGCATAATACAGGGATTGCTCAAGTTCAAGTGACCTAACATTCATATTTGGAGTCCTAGAGAGGAGAAACAAAACAGATATTTGAAGTAAAAAAGAGTGAAAATGTTCCAAATTTGAAGAATACTATAAACCCAGAAATCAAAGAAGCCCAACAAACCGCAAAAGAAACAAGGAAAAAAACTACACCAAGGAACATCATAATCACATTGCATAAAGTCAGTGATAAATCTGAAAACAGATTTTTAAAGATATATTCTATATAGAGAAACAAAGATAAGAATGCATCTGAGGGCTTCCCTGGTCGCTCAGGGATGATCCTGCCAATGCAGGAGACATGGGCTGATCCCTGATCCATGAAGATCCCACATGCTGCAGAGCAGCTAACCACATGCCACAGCTATTGAGTCTGTGTTCTAGAGCCCAGGAGCCAAGAAAGAATGCATCTGAAACAGTGCAAGCTGAAACTCAGAGAAAAATTGTCAATCTCAAATTCTATACCCTGCAAAAATGTCTTTCAAAATTGAAAATGAGGTAGAGACAAAACAGCCAAAAGAGTCAGCAGACCAGCACAAACCGTTCAGAAATCATCAGATCCAGATGCCAGCTATTATGAATACATTTTATTTGGTATTGAATATATACTTTAATGTCTCCGAACCTTCAGATTTTTATTTATGAAAGGAGAAGAATACATATTTTATGGGATTTTTATGAGGATCAAATGAAATGAAAATAATTGACACCTGTTAAGTGTCTTCATTATGCCATGCACATGGTATCTCACTAGAAATGGAAATAAAACACCCAATAAGAGGCCTACTCCCCTAATCGTTTTCTTATCCTATCACCTCTCCTCTTTTTTTTTTTTAGCAGCTGAAAAACTTGGATTAGTCTACAAGTTAGCCCAAATAGCTAGTCAATCAAATTTTGATGAAATACTTTTCCTAAACTTGCTTTCCTTTACCTACCATCATTAAATATGCATAACAGTGGGAGTGATGAACCGCTTTCCTTGGCAAAACAGACACATCACCTAGTAAATCATTTTGTGAAAGGATTAAGTATGTTCTAAACTGAACCTAATTTATTTGGCTTATAATTCAGCTATGTGATTTTTTTCAGTCATGTTTATGAAGGTATACTTTATTCACTGTTTAATTTTTAGCATTGGATAGGGGCCATGCTTGTCTTTATAGCTTATACATTGCCCCACAGAGTTTTTGACACTCAATAAATGTTAAATAACATTTATATTCAGCATTCTGCAGGCAGGAAGCATATGGTAATAAATGCCAGAACACAGGTTGAAAATCTCCCAGAAGTTGTATGTTCTTTGAAAAACCAGTACAGATATTTTCATGAATGAAACATTTTAAAAGGGGTTTCTCAGATTTATATTTACTTAAAAATATTCTCCAGCCTTTGTTTACTTTATTTACAAGTTAAAACTTTTCCTCTTCACAAATAATTTAGTATTAAAAGTAGTATAACATTAATGCAGTCTCATAGGAAAATATGTAAATATTTTTATAAATAAGTACAAAGTACATTTTGTAAATAGTACAAGGTAAAAGTAACTCATAGTGTGAAGAAATATTTAGAGGCTTAAGCAATATCAGTTAGTTTGGTTCAGTCATGACCAACTTTTTGGGACCCCGTGGACTGCAGCACACCAGGCTTCCCGGTCCATCCCAGCTCCTGGAGCTTGCTCAAACTCATGTCCATTGAGTTGGTGATGCCATCCAACCATCTCAACCTTTGTCATCCCCTTCTCTCACCTTCAATCTTTCCCAGCATCAGGGTCTTTTCCAATAAGTCCGTGCTTTACATCAGGTGGCCAAAGTATTGGAGTTTCAGCTACAGTATCAGTCCTTCCAATGAATATTCAGGACTGATTTCCCTTATGATTGACTGGTTTGATCTCCTTGCTGTCCAAAGGACTCTCAAGAATCTTCTCCAGCACCACAGTTCAAAAGCATCCAGTTCTTCGATGCTCAACTTTCTTTATAGTCCAACTCTCACATCCATACATGACTACTGGAAGAACCATAGCTTTGACTAGATGTGTGTTCGTTGCCTAAGAAATGTCTCTGCCTTTCAGTATGCTGTCTAGGTTGGTCATAGCTTTTCTTCCACGGAGCAAGCATCTTTTAATTTCATGGCTGCAATCACCATCTTCAGTGATTTTGGAGACCAAGAAAATTAAGTGTGTCATTGTTTCCATTGTTTCCCCATCTATTTGCCGTGACGTGATGAGACCAGATGCCATGATCCTATTATTTTTTGAATGTTAAGTTTTAAGCCAGCTTTTTCACTCTTCTCTTTCACTTTCATCGAGAGGCTCTTTAGTTCTTCTTTGCTTTCTGCCATAAGTGTGGTGTCATCTGCGTATCTGAGGTTATTGATTTTTCTCCCGGCAATCTCGACTCCGGCATGTGCTTCATCCAGCCCAGCATTTCACATGATGTACTCTGCATATAAGTTAAATAAGCAGGGTGACAATATACAGCCTTGACGTACTCCTTTCCCAACTTGAAATCAGTCTGTCTTTCCATGTCTGGTTCTAGCTGTTGCTTCTTGACCTGCATACAGATTTCTCAAGAGGCAGGTAAGGTGGCCTGGTATTCCCATCTCTTGAAGAATTTTCCAGGTTGTTGTGATCTACACAGTCAAAGGCTTGGAAGTAATAAAGCAGAAGTAGATTTTTTTTTCTGCAACTCTCTTGCTTTTCCATGATCCAACAGATGTTGGCAATTTGATCTCTGGTTCCTCTGCCTTTTCTTAATACAGCTTGAACATCTGGAAGTTCACAGTTCATGTATTTTTGAAGCCTGGATTGGAGAATTTTGAGTGTCATTTCGTTAGCATGTGAAATGAGTGCAACTGTGCGGTAGTTTGAACATTCTTTGGCTTTGCCCTTCTTTGGGATTGGAATGAAAACTGACCTTTTCCAGTCCTGTGGTCACTGCTGAGTTTTTCAAACTTGCTGACATATTGAGTGCAGCACTTTAACAGGATCATCTTTTAGGATTTGATTAAGCAATATAAGTCTTCATAATGCTACAGTCCATGGGGTCACAAATAGTCAGACATGACTGAGCAACTGAACTCAGCTGAATATAGGAAAAAAATTAACAGCAGATAGTTCTTTATCATTAAATGTCAGCCTGACTCAGAGGTGTATCACTGCTACAGCTAAGAAATGATTAATCACAATCAGGTATAGAAAACCATTTAGATAATATGTTTCTAAATTATCTTTCCTTTATTTTCTCACCTGTGATTGATCTGTTAGCCACGCTTGTTTGGTTTGACTTTTGTGAGGATTTTTTTAAGGATTAGCATAATCTGAATAGAGAGGTTTTCTGAATGGGACCATGTTAGTTAACCTCTTAGAGGCTTAGATTCCTCATGTATAAGATGTGGATAGAGAATCTGGGCACAGCTTAGTTTGGTGCCTCTCAATTCAGAGTCTCTTACAAGGCTGAAGTCAGGATGTCAGCCAGGGCTGTAGTCCTGTCACTGCTTGGGGAGGATTCACTTCCAAGCTCATTCACGTGGCTGTTAGCAAGCCCTAGATCCTCTCTGATGGTTAGTTATGGGCCGCTCCATGGGGGAACTCACAACATGGCAGCTTATTTCCCCTAGAGTGAGAGCTGAGAGAGAGCGTGTGAGCAAGAGAACAAACAAACAAGACATCCCATCACTTTTTGTCAGGTATTTGTTAAAAGTGAGTCTCTTAGTCCAGACAACACACAAAGGGGAGAAAATTTTACCAAGGATTTGAATGTCGCCAGTTAGGGATCTACACAGTAGGCAACCATTTTAGAGGCTTCCTGCTACACATATGATCCATAGATAGGACAAATCATGGAATGTACTCTGGATGCTCTGAAATTCATTTGCTTAAATTTTCCTAAGATTTTACCAAAAGCTTGAATTTAATAGGTGATATGATTTTATAGTTCACATTAAATATTTTCCTTATTCCTAGTAATAATCCAGTCAGTTTTCTTGGACTCAGTTTTACTAATATAAACTGATATATACTGAGTGACTTGCCCAAGATTACATATCAAATGAGCTATAAAATGGTAACCTTAGTGAAGGTCTTCTAAGCCAACTACTCTTTCTGTTTGTCTGTAACTGCTTCCTGACCAGTACTATCTTGCATTTAAAACCTTCAAAAAAGGCTTCATACATATAATTGTATAAAAATATATGGATTTTATTTATATGCAGAGATTTTTATACATAGATTTATATAGATAGAGACAGACATAGATATCATTCCATCTTAGACTCTCATGTACACCACACCATTTAGGATTTACAGTATTGTTTCAAATATTGCAAGTTGAAGTCCAATAAGATGTATAACAGCTGCAACACTGATGTATCTCTAGCATTATAGTATCTGTTAGCCTAAAAGTATCCTTGCAGGGTAAATACTAGTTGGATGGAGAGATGAACAAACAAAATAGAACTGTTTTGGTGGTTCCATTCTCCCTTGGCTTTTCCCAGAGCTCTGGCTGGACTCCTATGACTTGAGTGAAGACCATGCAAACTCCAGTGAGTTTGCTGCTTCCTGTTTGCTTTGGAGCAGCAAAATAGTTTATTTTGAATGGATGAGCTGCCTTCTGTGGATAGTCAGAGTTATCTTTCTTTGGTCCTAAGCTGGATGTTCTTTTTTTACTTCAGTCCATGAAGTTTCAGTCAACACCCAAGATCCCTCATGTCCTATGTCGAAAAACAGAGTGGTAACATAAGCAAGCAGATAATAGCTCTAAATGGATTCAGTGCCTTGAAATGTAGAGCCAGAAGTAGGAGAGCAAGGGTTATGAGCTATGATAGTGGTGGGTAGTTTGTAGTTACACCCTTCAGATTACCCTGGAGAAAAGAGAGATGATTTTTTAAGGCATGTTGCTAAATTCTTAAAATAACTTTGTGGTTTGGTTAGTAGGAACATCTTGTTTCCCTAAAGGAAAAGGATAGTTCCTACAATCAATAAGTTAATTTGGCAAAGTCTCAGGATATAAGGCCAATAATACAGAAATCATTTGTATTTCTATGTAACTAGTAACAGATAATTAGAATGAGAATAACAATATGGCCTGTTTATGGTTTTAGTTTTATAGTGACTACAGATAATTCTACATAAAATCAAGGTGTTATCAGGCAAAATGCAAAGAAAATAGTTTTCTTCTTAGATATAAAGGAAATTGTTGTATTTTCATACACACAGACACACACTGGAGTTGTTCCTTTCCTATATAACCTGAGAACTGTGCTTTTTAGTAGCGGTTTGCTAATCCCTTTAAATAGTTCTTCATGTAAGTATTCCATAGTTTTCATTAACCATGAATTTCAGCTTTATTTTTTAAACCTCTACTCAAAAACTGTTCTTGGTTGTTGCTGCATCCTTTTAGCCGAGTCGGTGAAGCAGCAAGCCTACTGCAAATCCTAAATAGCGTGGTGTAGATGAGAGCCTAAGACTTTAATTATATGCCATTTTATTCACAACACTCAATTCCAGGAAGGAAAAAAATGACTTTGTTGTTGTAAAAAGACATATGTGAGTATCATTCATTGTAAACCAAAAATGATACTGTATTATAGCTTAGACAACAATGGGAACTGATTTTGAAAATGTGACCTGTATGAGAAACTGAATAATAGTGAAAGTTATCAAAATGGAAAGTAGTGTTAATGTGAAATCCAGCCTTCTCAGAAATACTCTTTCCTGGCCTGTTTGGTTTGCTTTTGTTGCTTGTCATGCATGAATGAAAGTGCTACACTCTCAGGGGAGCAGGAAAGCCTCTGTGTCGGTTGTTTATTTCCTTAATCCCTCCTCCTTTGTGATTTTTGATGTCAGATCTAAAATGGAAAGCCTGTAAATATAATGATTATCACATGGATAATCACCTGCATTAGGGACCGCCATGCTTCTCTATTCTAACCCTAGCTGTTCTCCACATGTCACATCCACTCTGCGGTTGGATTTTAACCTGACTGCTTCATTAGATTTGTGAAACTCAGTACGTGGCGCCCTGGGGCAGCACAGATGGGGACTTGCTTGTTTTCTTTTCTCACTTTTACTGCGAAGGCACGCTAAAAAGTCCTTTTCAATTTAGTGTGATCAGTTCACTTGGAATTACCCCTGATATTTGGAACCTGCCTTACTGTTCTGCCCACCATTTATGCCTTTTTTCTTCCCTGATTTCTGACCTAATGCCTTTTCTTTTTGTCCCTCCATGCAGTGAATCTTAGGACTAAAATTCTCCATCAAATTCTTACTGGGTCAAACTGTTCCTCTGTGTTGTTTTATTTGTTTTGCTGTGAGGGAAAAATAAATGTTGTTCCATCGTTGTATCTACAAACACCTTCAGATCAGAGGTTAGCTGTGGGAAAGTCTGCAGTGATGTGAGCCAGCTGCCTTTACTAATGGAGTGACTGGGGGCACCAACCCAAGATCAAAGGAAGGTGGGAGGAAGTCGGGAGATAAGATCTTTTTAAGCTATAGAACAAGTGCTTAGCTTTTCAGTGATAGGGCACAGCTCTGCAAACCTGTGTGAGGGGGCGCTAAGATAGAAAATTGAGTTGACTTTTCTTCAGCATGTCCTTCCTCAGTCAGAAATATGTTAGTGCTTGGAATAGTTTACAGATGTGGAAGAGTCCTAGGGCTCAGTTTCATTGAAGAATAATGATCTGACATTGGTAAATGTGCCTTCTTGCAATTAGTCACTTCTGTTGTACCATAACGGATCACAGTCTATTGCTTCTTACTTTGGGGAGCAAAACTGGATATTAAAAAGGCAACTTATCTACTGTATATGAATTTTGAGTTTTTATGTCTTAGTACAATTTTAGTTGTACAGATTTGTCATATTAACTTTGTCTTACAGTCCTTTAGGTTTCTTTCATGCCTCTGATAAAGTTCCATATAAATAAGTAGTTCTCACAAAGCTGTTTTGTTGTTTTTTTTATAAGAATTAGCTTGGTTAATTCTTGAGTTGGACAACTTGGAAAAATTTTACATTGCTATCTTTTGAACCCTATCCTTTTCCTTGACATCCAAGCTAGTAAATATTATTGACTGTCTGGTATACAAGATTCTGGTGGAAGTAAATTGTCAAGAAGGCTAACCATCCTTACCCCAATTGTCAAGATCATGATTTAATTTGTTTTATCTGTATCAACTAAGGTTAACTCAGTCAGTTTTATGCTTCTCTAGTGAACACCCTAAGGAGCTGTACTTTCAGCTTATCACTTTCTATTAACTTCAGTGTTTAATTGTGATAGTATGTTTCACTCTTCTCAGACCCTCAAAGTGGTTCTTTAAACTTACATGGTATTAGTATATTGGACTATAACTGCATACATATTTCTTTTCTCTATGTTTTCCTTAACATGTAGATAGTACCCAGATTTGTGCTGGAGACATTAACTGTAGTTTCTGCCTTACATGGTTTGGTGCAGCAGTCATTTTAGTCAAGTTGGATCTGCTCACTACTCAGGCTCACATCCCATCCTTCTATTAATATCTCTTGGCAAAGATAATTCTGGAGGAATGTAAGTTAAGATGTAGAGACTCTTGACAGTTGTCTGCAGTTTTTTTTTTTTTTTTTAGTCTTCAAGAGGGAAGTGGAATTGAAAAGTAATATTGCCTCCATTTTCTGTATCAGTACTAAAATGAAAATACATACACAAAGTAGAGAATGAAGAAAGGGAAAGGATTTGGTTACACAGATGTATTTTTTTCATTTGATAGCCTATTATAAGGGCATTAGATTATATAATAATGTTCATCAGATTGTGCCCTTAAGATATATTTAATATCTAGAAAAACATTGTTTTAAAATTTTTAACTAAATTTTAAAAAATATTCAGCATTTGTTACCCTGTCATCTTAAGTCAGAGAGAAATGAGGGGGTAGACATTTTATTACACAAATTTTCAAACAGGCAAAAATAGTAATACTGAATACATCTAGATACATTAATATTTTACCATTTTTGCTTCACTTTCTTTTTTGTTTTTAAGTTTTCTAAAATAAATTACATATACCATGCCATTTTATCCCAGGATACTTCAGGATACACCTGAAAATCTAGGATTTTTTCATATCAAGTTGATAATTCCTAATATTATTTGATTTCCATTTCATAATCAGACTTACCCAAAATGTATTTTACAACTGGTTTGTTGAAACAGTTTCCAATTAAAATCTGTACATTACTCCTATACATTCTATCATGATGTTGACTTACTAAAAAGACCAAGATACTTGTCCTGTCTGACGGTAAAGTGTCTGTCTACAGTGCAGGAGACCCGGGTTCGATCCCTGGGTTGGGAAGATCCCCTGGGGAAGGAAATAGCAATCCACTCCAGGACTATTGCCTGGAAAATCCCATGGACAGAGGAGCCTGGTAGGCTACAGCCCATGGGGTCGCAAAGAGTCGGACACAACTGAGCGACTTCACTTCACTATGGATTTGTTTATTAGCTTTCTCAGTGTATCATTTAACTTGTTCTTCTGTCCTCTATATATTTCCTGTAGATTGCAAGTTATTGAATAAAATTTTAATTAATTCATGTTAAAAACTTTATAGATAGATGGTGCTCTGTGCCTTATACTACATTATGACAGAAGCCACAGACTATTTGGTGATCAGAATATTAGGTAGTAAGAGTGATCACTGGGTTAAAGTGATGACTGCTTGATTCTTCCGCTATAAAGTTATACTTTGCTCCTCGTGACCAGCATGTGATCTTTGATACTTTGATTCCATGAAATAACCAGTTCCCCGTCATTCTTTAACCTAATGAATTGAGCATCCTTTGATGACCTTTGCCTGAATAAATCAGAGATTGCAAAATGGTGGGTTTTCTGAATCTAATTTATTAGCAAACATTCTTCTTACAGAAGAGTTTTCTGAAAGGTATTGTTTTAATTAAAAACATAACCATCAGCATCTTCCTTAGGTTTCAAATGATTTTCTTTGTCGGGGTCAAAACACCTGAACTCATGGTGACAGCTACAGTAAAAACATGTACTACATCTTCTTTATTTCAGCTTGTGAAGTGTGTTGACATTTGCTGCCTTTTTTTTATGCCAAGGAAAAAAGAAATCTTTTTTTCCATGTAAGAATAAAAATTGAACTTTGTGAGTATATTGAGATAATTGTGTAAAAAGAAGACTGTTTGAATGAGTTTCAAAATGGATTATTTCTTCATTACCTAGCACTTTATAATTAACTGTTCTTTTTTTTTATTTCAGGAAGCTGCCACTTTTGCTAGAGAGCAAGGCTTTGAGGTGAGTTAACCCACAATTGCACACTAAACAGATCCTAAAGGTTTTTTCTAGCTGATAATGAAGTTCTTTTGGACAGTGATTGATGTGCTATTATACTCTCAGAGCCTCGCAGCAGTTGCCATGGAAACTTGGCAGTCGTCATGGTTTCTTTGTTCTGCCAGCACAGTGTTATGACGCACTCTGCTAGGTCTGCACCCAACATCGCCTACAGATGTTATTTATTGAATTTTGAAAAGCCTCTTGGGAAGCCAAGAGGTTGGGCACGGTTTCAAGCTGCCTCTGCAGATATGGGGCCTGTCAGTTTGTTCAGTTAAAAAGCTACCTCATTAGCTGCATTACATTTCATAAGAATTCACTGCTAAAGCAGTGGTGGAGCAACACTAAATAGTGAAATATAATGTCATTTAAATAATTTCAACCTTACCACATGTAGATTATCATTATGTAAATTAATTTCCAAAAGGTTATACTTAACTGTTGTTAGGAACTGACTAGTTTAAATCCTTCTCATATGAACTTCCTGTTTGAATCTTTTTCTTTTCTTTCTTTTTCCTCATTTCTTTGATAGCATAAAACATATACATTATCTGAAACACAAAATTGATAATTGCTTTAATTTTCAGATAATCAGTTCCGTTTTCCTTATAGAAATACTGTCCTGTTGAGATTCCAAACTCCATATAGTTGTTGTTGGCAAAATTAAAATAATAGCCAAGACCATGTTTTTACATATGTAGTATCTACCTTCCGCTAGATTGTTGGGAAACACTGACTAATCTAAACCCAGGCTAATTGACAGAGATTAAATGAGTGTGTGATTTTTATCACTATCTTATTTATTTAGCCAGAACTCTGTAGAATATTGTGTTCTATATAGCAAACTGGAATGTGTAATGGAAGTAAGTTTTTTAAATTTAACCTGACTAGATCTGGAATATATAGAAACTCTTTCCTTATTTGCATACTCAGTATTGTCTACCATGTACAGAAACTGTGAGTGTTGACTGGATATATTAGTAAGCTTACTTTGAACTCTTTAGAGAAAGGTGTTTTATAAAAATTGTGAAGGAAATGTTATTTAAATGTACTAAAGACAGATTCGTTATTAAGCAACAAAGTGATACATGTGTATGTTATCCATGTCATAGGACTTGACAACCAAGGTGCTGCTTTTTCTTGGGGGAAGATAGTGAGCATGTGGTATAAGTATTCTACTCTCAAGGTCCTATATAAAAACTGTGTCAGGGCAGGAAGCTGCCTCATAGCTCTCAATTAATGGAAACTATCATCATTTCTTGGGAGTTTGCTTTTTTTATTTTAACATATTCTCATGAATATAAGGTTGAGTCACATGAAGAAGGAATAAAGATTTCCAAGTAATTTTTATCTAATTTAAGTTTCCTTTGTAATTTCCCAAACTGGCAATTGCTGTACAGGGCTAAATGTAATGAGGGGAACGTTCAATTTAGAAAGACAAATGTTTTGATCATGAAACTATAAGTAAATATTTTAAGTCATGTTATAAAGTTTAACTGATTTTAAATTTCAGTGTTAACAATTAATATTCTCCATTGTTACATAAAAATTCTTCAAATAAAACATATATAGAGTATAAATTTGTGTCCTATTTTGTGTGCTAACATTTAGAAATGTATTTCAGTTCTAAAAAATAACCACTTTTATAAATGCTTAGATATGTAACATGTATAACAAATGATTCTGTAGTACCTGATAATAATTTTAATAATTTATTAAACCTCACTAATTCAGTTTTATTGTCCTGTTGAGCTACATGCTTTGAATATGCCTGGTTTAAATTCAGTCTTAGCAACAAGCTACTTTTTCTGTTTTCTACTAACCAATACCATATTAACCTTTCCATTAGTTCTTACTTATTGACTCTAAAGTTGTTTCTTTTTACCATAAATCTGCCATAACTGATTACAACATATGGACAAAGTGATGATTATAATAGTATACCTTATTACCTCCTGACATAGCAAAACTCAGTTGGTAATCTGACGATGGTGTGTTAGATTGTATAAAGCATACAGTGTCTTGATGTATCCCTTCATGGGTTCCCTAAAATACTGTAAGCATTTCAGAATCTGTAAAACCCTTGATTAGAATACCCTGAAGTCGGTATTTTTAATAAAATATAATCCTTGTACTGAATGCTATCTAGAGAAAATGAATGATTTTAAAATGTCATTTAAAGTTTCCTTAGTTGGTTAGATAGTAGTATGAAGGCCTAGATTTGAATCTTAGTATTTTTAAAGACTCTAACAAGAATAAATCATTTAGCAGTTTAATGTCTGTGGGAATGTGTCAGTGCTTTCAAGTCTTGTGACAAACTAGACAAGATCTGTATCTATTTCCTCCCAACTTTAATTTTACCTCTTAATTTGAGACATGAATGAGAGGAGAGAAGTGAAAAAATTAAAGAGAAAGGAAAGGTGGGCACTTTTTCTTCCCACAAGTCCTACCTTCATTTTCTGTTATAAATCCCAGTCAGTTCCCAAAGCCACTGAGTGTTACCACTAGTGATCTGTCTGCTAAGAGACCAATCCAAATGCATCTAAAAATAACCAGTGTTTATCATCAGGAAATATCCTCAGTGACATTGTTTATGATATTCTGGTTAGCTTCTCTGCAAATTTCAGATAATCTTTCTTTAAGAAAAAAATCTTTAATCTTTAAAGTGAATTGGGCAATTTTCAGTAAGAAGCAGCAGCTTAGGAGTGCACTGGAGAATGAGATAAAAACTGGAACTGGCCAGAACACAAAGCAGAAGAGAGAGGAATGTATATATATGTAGGTTGATGGAAAATTGCATAGTGCCTGATTTAAATGACAGACCTGCTAAGAATTTAAAATGACAATTCTTGGTGTAAAAAGTTTCATGGGGCCTTTTATTATTTTGGAAAATCGGTTCAGACTGCAGTGTGTTTTTCAACCAACCTTATCTTAAGTTGAACCGATTAAAGGTTTGTATTTTTAGAACCTAAATAGAAATGAGGCACTTAGCAATATGTTTCATTATGAAACCTTTTAAAAGCACTATTGAAAATTGATTTAAATTAAGGTGAAGAACATACCTCCAAAACCTAAATAAAACTATTCTTTGTGTTCTCATTCTCAGTGCAATAGAGTATATGCCAAATGATGAAGAGAATTCATACCTTTTCTATTGTATCAGTTACTCCATTTTACTCCAAGCAGCAAATTTTAATTTTCTTATTTTAGAGCTCTAAAATGCAATACTTCTAACCATAGAGGAAATAAAGCAATCCTTTTCCGTTTTCCCACTTCCCTACAGCCCATGACTCTGCCCAGAGACTTCCAGGCTTATAGTCTTTCTCTGACCAATGACAGCTCTATCATCTTAGACCACTGAGAGAAGAAAGTATTGCAAGTGCTATCCAATAGGCGTCCAAAAGCCATGTGTGGCTATTTAAATGAAATAAAATTACAAGTTCGGTTCCTTAGTCTCTAGGCACATCTCAAGTGCATGCCTACGTAGATAGTGACTACCATATTGGACAGAGCAGATGTAGAACGTGACATCCTCACAGAAACTTCCATTGATTAGCCCTGGATAGTAAGTCCACAGAGTTTCAGAAGGTGTTGATGACCAAGGAGTTCTCCAAGATTTTCCTAATGTTCCTGTTTTCCTCACAGATATAAAGAATTCACAGTGAATGATCGCTAAGAGTTTCTGGAAATGAGACACTGAATTAGATCATGTTTGTTGATGGAGTACAGTACTGCTTCCCTAAGTGACTGAGTTCCAAATGATAACAGTTTTGAAACACTGAATTAACGGAAAGAGAGAGAATAGTCTTGATTCTCTTGATTTAATCACTTACTCATTCAACAAATCCACTTGCTGAGCACTTACTTTGTGCCTAACACTTCGATAGACCCTGAAGACAAGACAGAAATAATGAAAGTGTACAGTAAAAGAAAAGATGGGAGTCTCCTATTTTAGATACTCTGATCATTGGAGTGACTCTCTGAGGAAGTAAAACTAAAAAAACACAAATATCAGTCGGACACAACTGAGCGAATTCACTTTCACTTTTCACTTTCATGCATTGGAGAAGGAAATGGCAACCCCCTCCAGTATTCTTGCCTGGAGAATCCCAGGGACGGGGGAGCCTGGTGGGCTGCCGTCTATGGGGTTGCCCAGAGTCGGACACAACTGAAGCGACTTAGCAGCAGCAGCAGCAGATAGGTGGTAACAGTATTCTTTCACATTTGTATCATCAGTTTGTTAAAAGTGGAATGAAGACAATATATTAATTTGGAAAACAATGCTAAATTTAAAGTGTGTGAGCACCAGTGACAATAAAAGCATAATTTGACATTTATGAAATGATTCAAAGTTTATAAAACATTTTCTAACATATCATTAATACAGTTAATATTCATACAAACCTTGGAGGGGTAGGTAGGGCATGTATTGCCATATCAGTTGAACAGAAAAAAAATAAACTACATAACATGTTCAGAGTTACATAGCTAACAGATAATGGAGTCAGAATCTGAGCTCAGCTGTCTTGAATCTGGTGATCTTTATAAACTACACTTCTTTCTCACAGTTTAACATATTGGAGGAGGAAATCAGATTTTCAAATGACCTTGGAAAATGAGAAATATCTGGAAATTCAGAAGTTGAAATTCACTAGGGTAAAATACAATCCAGAATAATTACGAAAAATATGTTTAAATGCAAGATCAGCAATAACTTGTGACTGTGGCATATAATCATTTAACATGAAGATGCTTTAGTTTTGTGATTACAACAGAAATCACATAACCAGAATTTGTAGAAGCAGTATGATCTGTAGATAACAGGGAAGAGTGTTGGTATCAAGACTTTGTGGATGCTAGTCCTGGCTCCACTTCTTAGTATGTTTATGACCTTGGGAAGTTACTTAACCTCTCTGTGACTCAATTTCCTCATCTGTGAAATGGGGATATAGTAATAGCACCTGTTTCCTAGAGTAGTTAAGATTTATTGAATACTTTAGAGCTATGTACATGGCTCTTGCTTTCTGCATCTATAAAATGGCGACATAGTAATAATACATACTGTCTAGACTGGTTAAGAGGTGATGAGTATTTTAGAGTGCTCATAGCTGTTTATACATAGCTCATATTTAAATTGTGAGCTTTCTACTTTTTCTTCCTTTTTTCTCTTTCTCCTCCCTTATTGGATAACATAATTGAATTCTCAGTACTCAGAACTCTTCAGAAGGCTTCCCTGTGGGCCAGTGGTTAAGAATCCACCTCTTGGAATGCAAGAACACCAGTTAGATCCCTGGTCCAGGAAGTTCCCACCTATTGCTGAGCAACTAAGCAACTAAATGTGTTACAAGTAATGAGCCCACTCACTACAACTAGAGAAAACCTATGAGCAGCGCTGAAGACCCACCACAGCCCCCCTCAAAAAATTCTTGAAGTCCTTTCTAGAGATTTTCAGGCAACTTAGGATTTGACAGTTTTGGAGTATATTTAAATGACAGTAAATATAGAAAATACATTAATGTTTATTAAGTACTTGGCATGTGCTAAATACTGCATTCAGCTCTTTCACTTACCTTATTTTTCCTCCTCATACACAAAGAAAACTATTTTTAACTTTCTATTTTGAAACAATTTTAGATTCAGAAAATTTGCAGAAATAGTACAGAGCATTTTTGGATACCTTCACTTAGCTTCCCCTAATGTAAACATCTTACAGAACCAAGGTATAATGATCAAAACCTGGAGGTCAACATTAGTACAGTGTTAGTAACTGAACTATAGAATTTATTCTCATTTCACCAGTTTTTCCTCTAATTTCTTTTTTCTCTTCCACAATCTAGTCCAGGGTCACATTGCATCTATTTGTCTTCTTAGTCTCTTCTTATCAGACAGTTTCTCATGCATTCCTTGTTGTTCACGATCTTCATACTTTTGAAGACTGCCTGTCAGTCATTTTGTAGAATGTCCTTCAATTTAGGTTTGTCCAACATACAGAAAACTAAGATCATGGCATGTGGTCCCGTCACTTCATGGCAAATAGATGGGGAAACAGTGGCTGATTTTATGTTTTGGGCCTCCAAAGTCACTTCAGATGGTGACTGCAGCCATGAAATTAAAAGACGCTTGCTCCTTGGAAGAAATTCATGACCACCCTAGACAACATATTAAAAAGCAGAGACATTACTTTCCCAACAAAGGTCCGTCTAGTCAAAGCTATGGTTTTTCTAGTAGTCATGTGTGGATGTGAGAGTTGGACTGTGAAGAAAGCTGAGCACCGAAGAATTGATGCTTTTAAATCAATCATTGATGCTGTGGTATTGGAGAAGACTCTTGAGAGTCCCTTGGACTGCAAGGAGATCCAATCAGTCCATCCTAAAGGAGATCAGTCCTGGTTGTTCATTGGAAGGACTGATGTTGAAGCTGAAACTCCAATACTCTGGCCACCTGATGCGAAGAGTTGACTCAGTGGAAAAGACCCTGATGCTGGGAGAGATTGAGGGCAGGAGGAGAAGGGGGCAATAGAGGATGAGATGGTAGGAAGGCATCACCGACTCGATGGACATGGGTTTGGGTGGACTCTGGGAGTTGGTGATAGACAGGGAGGCCTGGTGTGCTGCGGTTCATAGGGTTGCAAAGAGTCAGACACGAGTGAGCAATTTCACTTTCACTTTTCACTTCCATGTATTGGAGAAGGAAATGGCAACCCACTCCAGTGTTCTTGCCTGAAGAATCCCAGGGAGGGCAGAGCCTCGTGGGCTGCTGTCTATGGGGTCGCACAGAGTCGGACACGACTGAAGTGGTTAGCAGCAGCAGCAGCATTGTGCCCTTGTCAGTGCCACATAATAGGGATATACATGATATCTCCAATGTCTTACTCTTGGTGATGTTAACTTTGATCACTAGGTTAAGGTGGTATTTATCCTCTATGAAGTTAACTATTTTCCCGTTGTAGTTGATAAAATATCTTAGGGGTGATACCTGTGCAGATATCCCATTTTACCCACTAATTTAAGCATCACTAAAGTTGATCACTGGGGTAAAGGGATGTCTGTCAACCTTCTCCACTATTAACATGTCTATTTTTTCTTCTGTAATGAATAAGTTTAGAGGGAGATACCATAAGACTAAGCAAATACCCCGTTTCTCTTCAGACTTTTGCCCACTAATTTTAGCATACTTCACTCTCAACATCTTTTAACACAATTACTATTGTCTTAGTTTTGTAGATGAGAAAATGGAGTTTCAGAGAGGTATATTTACCTGCTTTATTGTTCAGTTGCCCAGTCATGTCAAACTCTTTGCGACTGTGTGGACCGCAGTGCTCCAGGTCTCCCTCTCCATCACCAACTCCTAGAGTTTACTCACACTCAAGTCCATTGAGTCAGTGATGCCATCCAGCCTGTCTCATCCTCTGATAGCCTCTCCTCCTTCTGTCCTCAGTCTTCCCTAGCATTCAGGGACTTTTCCACTGAGTCATCTGTTTGCATCAGATGACCAAAATACTGCAGCTTCAGCTTCAGTCCTTCTAGTGAGTATTCAGAGTTGAGCTCCCTTAAGATTGACTGGTTTGATCTCTTTGCTGTCCAAGGAACTTTCAGGAGTCTTCTCCAGCAGCACAGTTCAAAAGCATCAATTCTTTGGCATTCTACTTTGTTTACGGTCCAGCTCTCACAACTGTACGTGACCACTGGGAAGACCATAGCCTTGACTATACGAACCTTTGTCCGCAGTATAATGCCTCTGCTTTTCAACACCCTGTCTAGGTTTGTCATCACTTTCCTGCCAAGGAGCAATCGTCTTCTGATTTCATGGCTGCAGTCACCATCCGCAGCGATTTTGGAGCCCCAGAAGAGGAAATCTGTCACTACTTCCACATTTTCCCCTTCTATTTGCCATGTAGTAAGGGGGCTGTATGCCATGCATGATCTTAGTTTTTTAATATTTAGTCTTAAGCTCGCTCTTTGACTCTCCTCCTTCACCCTCATCAAGAGACTCTTTAGTTTCTCTTCACTTTTTGCCATTAGAGTGATATCATCTGCATACCTAAGGTTGCTGATGTTTCCCCTGCCTGTCTTGATTCCAGCTTGTAACTCATACAGCCTGGCATATCTCGTGATGTGCTCAGTGCATAGGTTAAACAGGCAGGGTGACAGCAGACAGCCCTGTCATACTCCTTTCTCGATCTTGAACCAATCACTTGTTCCATACAGGGTTCTAACTGTTGCTTCTTGACCCACATACAGTTTTCTCAGGAGACAGGTAAGATGATCTGGTATTCCTTTCCCTCTAGGAGCTTACCACAGTTTATCATGATCCACACAGTCAAAGGCTTTAACATAGTCAATGAAACAAAGACAGATGTTTTTCTGAAATTCCTGTGGTTTCTCTGTAATCCAGCAAATGTTAGCAATTTGATCTCTAGTTTCTCTTCCTTTTCTAAACCCAGCTTGGACATCTGGAAGGTCTTGGTTCACATAATGCTGAAGCCTAGCATGCAAGATTTTAAGCATGACCTTACTAGCATGGAAGATGAGTGCAACTGTCCAGTGTTCAGCACCTTCTTTGGTACTACCCTTCTTGGGGATTGGGATAAGAATTGACCTTTTCCAGTCCTGGGGCCACTGCTGGGTCTTCCAGATTTGCTTTCATAATGAATGTGGAACCTTGATGGCATCATCCTTTAGGGATTTGAATAGTTCTGCTGGAATTTCGTTGCATCCACCAGCTCTATTAACAGCAGTGCTTCATAAGGCCCACTTGACTTCACACTCCAGAATGTCTGGCTCTGGGTGACTAACCACACCATTGTAGTAATCCACTTCATTAAGATCTTTTTTATACAGATCTTCCATGTATAAAAATTTACTAGTTGAGGTCACACAAATAGAAAGAAAAGCTATGACCAACCTAGACAGCATATGAAAAAGCAGAGACATTACTTTGCTGACAAAGGTCCATATAATCAAAGCTATGGTTTTTCCTATACTCAGTGTTCATTGGAAGGTCTGATGTTGATGCTAAAACTCCAATACTTTGGCTACTGGATGCGAAGGGCTGATTCATTTGAAAGACCCTGATGCTGGGAAAAATTGAGGGCAGGAGTAGAAGGGGACAACAGAGGATGAGATGGTTGGACATGAGTTTGGGTAGGGTCCGGGAGTTGGTGTTAGACGGGGAGGCCTGGCATGTTGCAGCTCGTGGGGTTGCAAAGAGTCAGACACGACGGAGCAACTGAACAACAACATCAAAATTAGTGAATCCAGTTGTGTCGTACTCTAAAATCCCTTGTGATTTCATCATTCTGTTAAGATATGTTAGAGCAGATACATGGGAGAAAGAACTGCCAGGAGATAAGGAAGAGGTTCATGTTTTCAAGTTTTACAGAACTCGAAATATATGTTGTTAGGAAGACAAAATTGAAGTTTTAAGAAAAGCTTTTATACTAGATGGGAATCGTCTGTTGAGGGCAAAGCAATGACTCCTCAAAGCTTAGTGTGGGATACTTTGATTTGGTGCACAATGGAACTATAGATATGGATACAAACAGAATAAAGCTTAATCTTTCTGTGAAGATTTATCTTTTATATTTGAAAAGTTTGTTTCGATCTTGAATTGCTGTTTTTATTTTTTTATTTTTTTATAGTTTTTTATTTTTTTAATATTAAAACCTTTAATTCTTACATGTGTTCCCAAACATGAACCCCCCTCCCACCTCCCTCCCCATAACATCTCTGTGGGTCATCCCCATGCACCAGCCCCAAGCATGCTGTATCCTGCGTCAGACATAGACTGGTGATTCAATTCTTACATGATAGTATACATGATAGAATGCCATTCTCCCAAATCATCCCACCCTCTCCCTCTCCCTCTGAGTCCAAAAGTCCATTATACACAGCTGTGTCTTTTTTCCTGTCTTGCATACAGGGTCGTCATTGCCATCTTTCTAAATTCCATATATATGTGTTAGTATATACTGTATTGGTGTTTTTCTTTCTGGCTTACTTCACTCTGTATAATCGGCTCCAGTTTCATCCATCTCATCAGAACTGATTCAAATGAATTCTTTTTAACGACTGGGTAATACTCCATTGTGTATATGTACCACAGCTTTCTTACCCATTCATCTGCTGATGGACATCTAGGTTGTTTCCATGTCCTGGCTATTATAAACAGTGCTGCGATGAACATTGGGGTACGTGTGTCTCTTTCAATTCTGGTTTCCTCGGTGTGTATGCCCATCAGTGGGATTGCTGGGTCATAAGGGAGTTCTATTTGCAATTTTTTAAGGAATCTCCACACTGTTCTCCATAGTGGCTGTACTAATTTGCATTCCCACCAACAGTGTAGGAGGGTTCCCTTTTCTCCACACCCTCTCCAGCATTTATTGCTTGCAGATTTTTGGATCGCAGCCATTCTGACTGGTGTGAAGTGGTACCTCATTGTGGTTTTGATTTGCATTTCTCTGATAATGAGTGATGTTGAGCATCTTTTCATGTGTTTGTTAGCCATCCGTATGTCTTCTTTGGAGAAATGTCTATTTAGTTCTTTGGCCCATTTTTTGATTGGGTCGTTTATTTTTCTGGAATTGAGCTGCATAAGTTGCTTGTATATTTTTGAGATTAGTTGTTTGTCAGTTGATTCATTTGATTTGTATGGAAATACAAAAAACCTCGAATTGCCAAAGCAATCTTGAGAAAGAAGAATGGAACTGGAGGAATCAACTTGCCTGACTTCAGGCTGTACTACAAAGCCACAGTCATCAAAACAGTATGGTACTGGCACAAAGACAGACATGTAGATCAATGGAACAAAATAGAAAGCCCAGAGATAAATCCACACACATATGGACACCTTATCTTTGACAAAGGAGGCAAGAATATACAATGGAGTAAAGACAATCTCTTTAACAAGTGGTGCTGGGAAAACTGGTCAACCACTTGTAAAAGAATGAAACTAGATCACTTTCTAACACCGCACACAAAAATAAACTCAAAATGGATTAAAGATCTAAATGTAAGACCAGAAACTATAAAACTCCTAGAGGAGAACATAGGCAAAACACTCTCCGACATAAATCACAGCAGGATCCTCTATGATCCACCTCCCAGAATTCTGGAAATAAAAGCAAAAATAAACAAATGGGATCTAATTAAAATTAAAAGCTTCTGCACAACAAAGGAAAATATAAGCAAGGTGAAAAGACAGCCTTCTGAATGGGAGAAAATAATAGCAAATGAAGCAACTGACAAACAACTAATCTCAAAAATATACAAGCAACTTATGCAGCTCAATTCCAGAACTGCTGTTTTTATAAGGTTTAACTTGAGGCATGAAAAAAATGTTGCTTTGATTAGGTTACCAAAACTCCCACAGAACATTCTCTTTTTTCACAGGATTGGTATAAGACAACCAAGTCTCACTCTTAATTTATTCCTTATACTACTTTCAAGAAGGATCTCTACTTAAAAATCATCCAGTACATGCATAAAATTCCATTCCTAAGGTGCTAAAGTGAGTCTTTCTGGAGTTTGCCTCCTATCTTTACTAAAAATGAACTGTACTCAATCATAAGCAAAAATCCTATATTAGTAAAATATGTCTGTAGTAGAGAGATTTAAGGAACAGGGGAGCCTGATGGGCTGCCGTCTATGGGGTCGCACAGAGTCGGACACGACCGAAGTGACTTAGCAGTAGCAGTAAAGAGATTTGGAGAATATATATAATTTTAATGTATATATTTATTAGAAACATTATTATTATAAAACATTGTCATTTGGGGGGATAGACTTCCCTGGTGGCTCAGATGGTAAAGCGTCTCATCTGCCTACAATGCGGGAGACCCAGGTTCAATCCCTGGATTGGGAAAATCTCCTGGAGAAGGAAATGGCAACCCACTCCAGTATTCTTGCCTGGAAAATCCCCTGGACAGAGGAGCCTGGTAGACTACAGTCCATGGGGTCACAGAGTCGGACATGACTGAGCCACTTCACTTTCAAATGTTACTGGTCATTTTTAATAGTCTTTCCCCTCAAACTGAGGGAATTTCTTTTCTCGTCTTATCAGAGTTTTCAGGCACAGTTCTTTTCTAAAATAAGCAAACAAAAGTGAAATAGTCAGCATATTTGAAAGGTCAGCAGCATTGTCCAACCACAAATGGCTTTTTTTTTTTTTTCCCAGAAATAGCAGTCCTCAGGAATCATGATGTTAGGTTTAGGAGAAGCTTAGATTCATATAACATCCAGAATTTCTTAAGTATTTTGTGACTGAACAGCATACAAATATTTCATTAAAGATTGTCATACCTTTAAAAACATCATGGTTTCTGATGTTGTCTGTAGCCACTGTGACTTGTCTGCTTTGCTTACCTAAATTTTTCTGTCCTATATATCCTAATTAATTTCTTTTATTAGATATATTTCCACTGTGGTATATATTTCTCTCTCCATAACTTTTTTAAACTTTGCACAGTGATAGAGGAAGCTACCAACAAACTCCAGACGATGGACAATTTTAGCAGCCCTCCAAATTCAAACATGAGTTTTTAAATTACCTAAAATTGTTGAGGACTTCCCTGGTGGTACAGTGGATAAGAATCTGCCTGCCAATGTAGGAGACACAGGTTCAGTCCCTGGTCCTGGAAGATGCCACAAGCTGAGGAACAGCTAAGCCTGTTCACTGCAACTACTGAGCCCATGTGCCACAACTGCTGGGCCTACCTGCCACAAGTACTGAAGCCTACAAGCTCTAGGCCCATGGGCCACAACTACTGAAGCCATGTGCCTAGAGCCTGTGCTCCACAACAAGAGAAGCCACCGCAGTGAGAAGTCTGCACACCACAACTGCTTACTGTAGCTAGAGAAAGCATGCACGCAGCAATGAAGACCCAGCGTAACCAAAAAAAATAAAATAAATTAGTTTTTTAAAAAGCTAATAAAAATACATTTTTTAATTCAAAAAAGTTGAAAACATGATTCTAAAAATCTAAGCCATAGCTCAAGAATTAGATTTCAAGGAAGAACATTTATGATGTAAAACTGCAGCCTATATGATCATGAAAAACAGCATGAGGGTTTCTAGAACTAATTTGTACTATTTTAAACTTTATCTTTAAAAAAGCTAAGTGTCTAGAAAATTTTAGTTCTTTGAAAAATTTATTATATTAACTGCATTATTTCCAGAACCAGCATAATTATGCTCTCTCTGTAGGCCTCTAAAATAATTCAGTAATACTCTTTTTTACAAATCTCTCATTAATTGGAAATTTGAAAACTGACTTTTGTTGATATTAAATAATTATCATTAATTAAAAATATGATAATAGATGGTTATGTTTTAATCATTACCTTTCAGAAATACATAATGAAGCATTTTACATGTGGCATTATGTAGTATTTGAGATTTCCTTAAGAATAATATGAAAGGTAGGTAGATAAATAGAAGTAAGAGTTCATAGATTTCAAATCACTGCAGCTTGATGATAGGTTCCTTGAAGATTGTTGTACTATTCTGTTTACTTCTGTATGTAGTTAAAATTTTTATGTAATAATTCTATGATCAAGTCTCTCTTATTTTAAGCATGAGAAACTAAATCCTTAATCTACTATAAAATTTTAGTTTATTATATTGATTATAAGCATATTTTTCCTCCTTTCTATTAATAGACTGAAGACATTAAAGAAATAGCCAGAAAGACACAGGCTCTGCCAAAAGTCAACTCAAAGAGGCAGCGAATCGTGATTTTCACCCAAGGGAGAGAAGATACCATACTGGCTACAGGTACCTGGGGAAGCTGTGGGAAAAACCCAGTATTACGGAGATTAATCATTATTTTAAGATGTTATATACTTTTATTATAAATTATTCAAAACAGTGTACATTTTTCTTTCTAAAATCTTATTCATGTGCTTTACTCACTGTCATCCCCACTCCAACCCTCACCGCTGGCATCCACCAATCTGTTCTCTGTATCTGTGACTTTGAGTTTTTTAATTATTTTTTTTTTAATTCTAGATACAAGTGAGATCATACAGTATTTGACTTATTTTGCTTAGTTGGTATAGAGTACTGAAGTTTCATCCATATTGTTTCAAATACTAGCATTTCCTTTTAATATGCCTAAATAGTATTTCACCGTGTGTGTGCGCACATGCGTGAGCTGATGTATATGTACCACATTATTTTTATCCATTCTGAAGTCTGTCCATCCTAAATGTCTATCAGTGGACACATAGGTTTTTTCCATGTCTTGGCTATTGTAAACAATACTGCAGCAACCATGGGGGTGCAGATATCTCTTTGGGTTAGTGTTTTTGTTTCCTTCATGATTCAGAACTGCTGAGTCTTATGGTAGTTCTACTTATTTTTGAAGGGCCTCCATACTGTTTTTCATAGCAGCGGCACCAATTCACATTTCCACCAACAGTACAAAAAGGTACCTTTTTATCCACATTCTTGCCAACAGGTATTTCCTATCTTTATGATAGTTTAGCCATTCTAACAGGTCTGAGGTGATACCTCATTATGATTTTGATGTGTATTTTCCTGATGAGTAGTTATTTTTAGTACCTTTTTCGTGTACTTACTGGCCATCTGTTGTCTTCTTTTGAAAAAATGTATATTCAGATCCTCTGTCCCTTCTAAAGTTGGATTATTTGCTCTTTTGCTGTTGAGTTGTGTGAGTTCTTTATATATTTTGGATGTTAACCCCTATGAGGTATATGACTTGCAGATATTTTCTCCCGTTCTGTAGGTTGTGTTTTACTTTGTTAATAGTTGCCTTTGCTATACAAGAGTTTTTTTAGTTTTAACTCCCACTTGTTATTGTTATTTTAGCCTTTGTTTTTGGTGTCAAATCCAAAAATTCATCGTCAAGACCAATGTCAAGGACTTACTCCGTTTGTTTCCCTCTAACAGTTGTTTGATTTCAAGTCTTAGCTTCCAGTCTTTCATTCACCTTGAGGTGATGCTTGTGTATGTTATAAGATGGTGGTCCAGTCTTATTCTTTTGCCTATGGCTGTCTAGTTTTCCCAATACCACTTACTGTGAAGAAACTATCCTTTCCCTCTTGTGTCCTCTTGGCTCTGTTGTCATAAATGAATTGACCTTATATGCATGTTCATTTCTGGGCTCTGTTCTGTTCTCTTGACCTGTGTGTGCGTGTTATTCAGCAGTACTATACTGTTGTGACTACTCTGCCTTTGTAATACCATTTGGAATCAGGAAGTGTGATGCCTCTAGCCTCATTCTTTCTCTCAAGATTGCTTTGGCTATTCAGGATAGTTTGTGGTCCTCTGCAAATTTTAGGACTGTTTGTTCTATGTCTGTAAAAATGTACCTTTTATTGTTTATTTTAATAAATACAGCTATCTTCTCCTAGTTAAAAAAAAAGTTTCAAGAACTTATATTTATTAAAATTCAGTTAAATAAATCCACTTTGGTTTTGTATATTTGTTTTGTAATTTTGGAGATATTGTCAGTCTAGAAATCTCTTTCCTGGAAATAAATAAGTAAATAAATAAATTTTACTTACCAAGTACCATGCTTGAATAAAATAAATTTATCTGATTATGAGCAAGTAGAATTCAGAAGTAAGTTACTTTCTTATTTTTAAACTTCAAGAAGAAAACTTCACTTCTGTTTTTACTCAGCCATCTATTTTATAACTGTCATAGAAATAGAATAGGAATTTTATCTAATAAACATTTATTCATTGAAATGAGTAATATTATCAATATGATGCTGCCTACTGTTAAAGCCAAAATAAAATCCTTTAAATATTCTCTGAATCATTAGGATTAAATCCAATCAGCTCATTAATAACTGTTATAAACAATAGCAATTATTAGTTTTGTGTTTGTTCAGTATTCTGCAGAACACTGAAATTTAAGATAGTTAAAGATCTAGCTGAGAAATAAAGTTGGTACCCATCAAAATGTGAATACATGCATGCAAAGTCACTTCAGTCGTGTCCAACTCTTTTCGACTCCATGGACTATAGCCTGCCAGGCTCCCCTGTCCATGGGATTCTTCAGGCAAGAATACTGGAATGGGTTGCCATTTCTTTCTCCAGAGGATCTTCCCGACCCAGGGATGAAACCCATGTCTCTTATATCTCTTGCATTGGCAGGTGGGTTCTTTTCCACTAGCGCCACATGGAAAACTCAGTGAATACAACAGAGTATAATTGTTTACAATGAATACAACAGAGTATAAGTATTTATTGGTACAGACTATATGGGTTGTATTGACTCAAAGAAGGAGATCAGTAAACCTTGAAGAAAGATGCTGTAGAGAATATGTAGATGGTTTTTTACTGAATTAAATATATAAGCCTGAAATAGGTAAAAGAAGAAACTTGTCAAATTATGGGAAGAAGGAACCCTACGGTTAATTTATTTCAACTTTCTTAATTTAGAATTGTCAAAATCAAGACTGAGAAGTTTACTTAAAATTATGTTTCAACATTAATTCAGTGAGTGGTAAATAGTGAAGTGGGGTGATAAATGAGTTGAGATTTGTCATGAGTTAATAATTGTGGAAGCTGGGTGATGGGGGATGGTTATTATGTTATTACTTCTACTTCTACATATATTTTAAACTCTCCATAATTAAAAGTGAATGAAACAGAAAGAAAAGTAAAAAAAAAAATGATTTTTCAGACAAAATTCAGAGTTATTAAGGACCTTTCCTAAGATGCATTGATATCCTTGCTAAGTCTTGAATTTTAGAAGGAACTTAAAGAAAGGAGGGCAGTCCAGTCAAAGAGGATCGTGTAAACAAAGGCACCAGGTAGTGTATAATCTTTAATTGTTGTGACAGGAAAAGCCATGTTGTAAATGGGTACAGGGGAGAAGAGGGTCATGAAAAGATGGCCCTGCATTGACAACTACCTTGATTGCTGTCTTCCTATACCCTGTGGCCTCTTCCTGTCTTAGCAATGCACTCTTTTTGGAAAAGTGAAAAACATTGCAGATTTTTTTATCTTACAGGAACTGGTATACTGCCTTCAGATTCAAAACATGCAATTTGTTGCTCTTTATGGAGACATTTATTTTAAGGCTTTATATATTCCAGATCTACATATTGTACAAGTGTCTTCCTCATTGTGAATTTGCACAATTTTCCCAAAATTGAAACCTTTAAAATTAGCCTCCCCTTCCTATGACTGAATTTCCTTGTCAACTCATTTTGTTCTTTATTAAATCTATTAAACCATGCTTAGGGATGCTTACCAGCAGGCATTTATTTGAGGAAAGACACTGGCTAATCTTTGCTGTTCCTACTCTATGAAAATGAACTTAAATTAGAGGATGCACTATATCTGCAATGCATGATAAATACAAGATGGATAGAGAATCTGTTCAGTGGTGTCAGCTACAAAAGCAAACATGATAAATGTTAATGCAGTTTTGAGCCCTGGGATAAGCTATTCAATGCAGAAGCATAGCTGAATCTCTTTGCTGTGTTGTTATTCATGGCAGCCAAATAAATGTCAATAATAAAAGAGAATTAAAGATTTTCATTTCCCAGAGGCAATCCTCTAATACGGCTTGATCTTTCATTTCATTTGTAATTCGTTCTCATGTCAGGATGCAATCATTCGCCAGGCTCTGGGTGTCATGTTAAGTCATTTAATAATGATTAAGAACATAAAAATGCTTGGCCTGTGGGGCAATTCACAGAAGAGATGCCAATTTGTTATTGTTTTTCCTCCTTCCCTCTTGAATATGGATCAGCTTTTTCCCACCTCCTAGCATTAAAATACTAATGGAAGATGGAGAAAGAAAGTATCCCTTAATTTACTATAAGTGACATTCCAGAATGGCACAAGGCAGTGCTAACACACTTATTAAAACACTAATTAGGAATCATTGTTCCTTAAACCTTGTGCTGTAAAGTACTTTTAAATGATCATTGCTAAGTTTGTGGCATTTAGCAATAATGTAACAAAATTAGTTTCCTTGGTATTTAATTCTGGAGACCTTTCTCCTTTTGAGATAGAGTGGATAAACTGTTTTCTTTTATATTATAAATGTAATTCTTGGAATTCCTCTTCCATAAATTGCTTGTGAATCTAAAGACTTTTCCACTTTTTTTTTTTTTTTTTGGTCACTTCATTTGGGAATCCATCCTCTATCCTTCCAGCCCAGAGGTTTTGTCACATACTAATCATTGGTTCATTGCTTGTAGGCTAATTGAGTTCTGAGCTTTTGGGGGAGTGAGAGGATTGGAGAGGGACTGGAAAATAATGAGTAAGAGACTAGGGATGAAGGCAGGAAAGAAAAGTTGATTCTATCCATTTTGATCCTTTTAATAAATGTTGAATGAACCTGTTGGTAACATGGGAGTCAGGTTAGGGAAATCATTTCTGTGTCTATAAACTTTAGAAAAACTAAGACTGAAGATTACCTACCGCAAAGCAGCTGCTAATAAGGTCTTCAAATATTAACATCTTACTAAAATAAGGTTTGTAGTGGAAAAAAAGATTTTCTACATACACATGTATAAATATGTACATATATGCACATATATACATATTTATATCTTTGTAGCAAGTTTAAGTTTTTCCAAGTTTCTGTACTAAATATATCACTGAAAATTGGAAGAAGCAATAGGACTTTTGTTCTGAATTGAAAATAACACATTTTATACAGTAGCTGCTATGGGACAATAAAATAGGTGCACTGAAGAATAAACTGTAGACTTTTCTGAATACTTCCAGAGTGCTTTCTGATCTGTTTGAATTGTAGTTGTGCCCTAAAAGAAAAAAACAGACTAGGTCTGGGGTTCTCAACTGGAAAACTGGTGCTGTTATATTAGAATCACCTAATGGGCTTTTGGTAAATATTGCCCTCCCTTCATAAAAACACCTTCCCCTCAATCTGATACATCCCTGTGAGGAGTTAGAATATATATCCTCAAGATGTATAAGAATGGAGGTGCTAGAGTCTGGGGGAAGAGAAGTGCAAGGTTGTGAATTTGTTGAAAAAACTTCTTTAGGTGATAATGTGTGTACACTTAGTCACTCAGTCAAGTCCGACCCTTTGCAGCCCCATGGGCTGTAGCCTGCCAGGCTCCTCTGATCATGAAATTCTCCAGACAAGAATATTAGAATAGCCATTCCTTCTCCAGGGGTTCTTCCCGACCCAGGAATCTTACCCAGATATCCATCATTGCAGGCGGATTCTTTACTCTTTTAGCCACCAGGGAAGCCCCTTAGGTGATATAGCAATGCTACTATCCTCTTCTCTCACTTTGAGAGCCATTGGATAAGGTGATTTGATGACGTTGCTTCAAGTTCTATGATCCTGTGGGATAATAGAAACAAAATCTTTTAGCAGCTAAGCATCTAATACCTCAGTAAGTCAGGCCTTGTTGAATCCTTCTCCTTCTCAATAAATCACGAAGTAACAAGGACTCATCCACAATAAAAAGCAATCTATATACATACTACTTTAAATAGTCTCCTGCCTCTGGGAAGTGTGTAATTTAAGATAGTCACATCATAGTGTCTTCTGTCATTTTCTTATGAGTAAATGGGGTTATTGAAGTTTTTTGTTTTCATGTTCTTGAGTCCTTAAACTTGTCACCCCATTTGCTAGTTAAGTTTTCATGTTCTTTGAAAACACTCAAGGCTGTCTATTACTCTCTAAGAAAAGCTTAGTGTGATTTGCAATTCTGGTAGGCATAAACCACAGAAGGTGTGCAAAAGAAAATGGGAACTCTAAAGGAAAAACAATATCAGCAGCTGAAAGAATAATGTCAGCACATCATCACAACTGCTACTGCTATAAAATATTATTATAAATCACTTTGAAAATGTTTTCCACTATAGCCAAACCAATTTTAAATCTTGTTCTTATTGGCATAGGTACTGGGAATGATGTGGATGGACCAAATTAAGTAGCATTCTTTCAGAACATCTATGCATGGCATTCTTTAGAAAAAGTTCTTACCAGATAAGGTTTTACACAATATGTATTTTTCTTAACTATTAATGTAAAGAGGTAACTTATTAACTCATGTTCCAATTAAAATTTTTTGTAACCACAAAAGACAAAGTCCTTTAATTAATCCAGAGGATCAAAATAATTTAGAATGACATACATGAAAATGTCATGTTCCTGACAAAGTATTATCTTTGGGGTATGGTTTGTGTGGTTTAGTGATCTCAGGCTTGTCAAGAAATGAGACTTCTTTGAACACCCACCTTTCTATCAAAGCTAGAAAGCAAAATGGAAGACGGCCTACACTAGGCAAATGTTTGCCTTATTATAGAATTTATTTTTAAAGGACCTTTATTCATGTTTATTAAGGTATGGATTACATATGGTAGTATGCACATATATTTTAGCGATTAACATGGAACAGCCACTGTAATCAAAATATAAAATGTATGGTTTTGAAATATAGTATGGACACACAGCTGGTTCAGATTTTCATTATGTTGGCACATCATACCTATGATTTTCATACCTATGCCAGTGACCATCAAATCAATTAAAAGAACTCTTCTAGCACTTCAGAACCCACTCCTTGTGCTCCCCTCCTAATCATTACCCCCACCAAATTTACCCATTAATTTCACTTCTACGGCTAACAATTTGTTCTGCTTCTTTTTAAAATAGAATCACCCAATATATAGACTTTTTATCCTGCTCTGTCCCCATACTTTTTTAAGCACTACCTTCCTTTTTGATAACATAAGATCTTCAACTACTTCTTCAAATAACCCCAGCTCCTTTTACTAGCAAATGTTTTTAGAAACCCAAATCTGGGTACTAGATATGCTCATTGCTACTTAAGAATCATTGCTTCTAGGCCCTCTTACAAATAGATTGGCTGCTGCTGCTAAGTCACTTCAGTCGTGTCAAAGTGAAGTCGCTCAGTCGTGTCTGACTCTTAGCGACCTCATGGACTGCAGGCTACCAGGCTCCTCTGTCCATGGGATTGTCCAGGCAGGAATACTGGAGTGGGGTGCCATTGCCTTCTCTGACCCATGACTCTACTCCTGTTTATATTTATTTCTCTATCCATGTATATATTTAAATTCCATGAGTTCAGACTGATAACCTTTGATGCCAGTCCAACAATAAAGTTCTTTCTGACCTTCTTCCTTTCCTTATTTGTAACTTCTTACTCTGATATTGAAAGTTCTGGTTTTGTTATATAAGCTATACTTACTATTTGTTTCATCCTAATGGCACCCCACTCCACTACTTTTGCCTGGACAATCCCATGGACAGAGGAGCCTGGTGGGCTGCAGTCCATGGGGTTGCTGAGAGTCGGACACAACTGAGCGACTTTACTTTCACTTTTCGCTTTCATGCATTGGAGAAGGAAATGGCAGCCCACTCCAGTGTTCTTGCCTGGAGAATCCCAGGGACAGGGGAGCCTGGTGGGCTGCCGTCTCTGGAGTCGCACAGAGTCAGACACGACTGAAGTGACTTAGCAGCAAAGTAGTTTTTGAGCTTCCCTGGTGGCGCAGTGGTAAGGAGTCTGCCTGCCAATATAGGAGATGCATATTCAGTCCTTCAGTCAGGAAGAGCCTCTGGGGAAGGAAATGACAACCCACTCTAGTATTCTTGCCTGGGAGATCCCATAGAGAGAGGAGCCTAGCAGTCTACAGTCCGTGGGGTCGCAAAACAGTTGTACACAACTTAGCAACTAAACAACAAAGTAGTTTTTAATTGCTTTCCCATACCCTTGTGTGAAACATATTTCCTTGACATACAGTGTTAGTTTACAGTTGTTTTTGTCTTTGACCTTGCAGTATCTAGTCAGTTCAGTTCAGTCCAGTCATTCAGTCTTGTCATTGTGACCCCATGGACTGTAGCACGCCAGGCTTTCCTGTCCATCCCCAACTCCTGGAGTTTGTTCAAATCATGTCCGTTGAGTTGGTGATGCCATCCAACCATCTCATCCTCTGTCATCCCCTTTTCCTGCCCTCAATCTTTCCCAGCATCATGGTCTTTTCCAGTGAGTCAGCTCTTTGCTTCAGGTGACCAAAATGTAGGAGTTTCAGCGTCAGTCCTTCCATTGAATATTCAGGACTGATTTACTTCAGGATTGACTGGTTTAATCTCCCTGCAGTCAAGATGCTGTTATCCAAAAGTAAATCTAAGTTAGTTCTTTTTATTCCATCAACTTCAATATGGTTACATTATTCATTTGTAATAGTTATATTTGTTAGAGTTTGTATTCTACTTTTATTTCCTTTCATATCTAGGCTTTTTAATTTATTTTTTAATTGAAAGATAATTGTTTTTTAAGTAAGTAAAAAATTTACTCTTCATAGTATCACGTTCTCTGTGTTTTGACAAATGCATATGTTTATGTAACCACTACCATAGTTACAATTCAGAATTTTCCAAACTGATGGTACCAATTTATATAGAATGACTTTTTCCTCCCACGTTTTCACCAGCATTTGATACTATCCATCTTTTTTTTTTAATAGTTTTTTTTTATTTTTTTAATTTTAAAATCTTTAATTCTTACATGTGTTCCCAAACATGAACCCCCCTCCCACCTCCCTCCCCATAACATCTCTGTGGGTCATCCCCATGCACCAGCCCCAAGCATGCTGTATCCTGCGTCAGACATAGACTGGCGATTCAATTCTTACATGATAGTATACATGATAGAATGCCATTCTCCCAAATCATCCCACCCTCTCCCTCTCCCTCTGAGTCCAAAAGTCCGTTATACACAGCTGTGTCTTTTTTCCTGTCTTGCATACAGGGTCGTCATTGCCATCTTTCTAAATTCCATATATATGTGTTAGTATACTGTATTGGTGTTTTTCTTTCTGGCTTACTTCACTCTGTATAATCGGCTCCAGTTTCATCCATCTCATCAGAACTGATTCAAATGAATTCTTTTTAACGGCTGAGTAATACTCCATTGTGTATATGTACCACAGCTTTAATTTTGTCATTCTGGTGAGTATGTACTAGTATCTCATTGTGCTTTTAATTGAAATTTTCCTGTTGTAATGAGGTGGGGCACATTTTCATCTGCTTATTAACGTTTGAATATCTAGTTTTGTGAAGTTCTTGTTGAAGTTTTTGTGCTTATTTGATTGTCTAATTGACTATAATTCTTACGGTCAACATGCAAGTCTTTCGTTAGAAAAGCCTTTGAAAGTGAAAGTGAAGTCGCTCAGTTGTGTCCGGCTCTTTGCAACCCCATGGACTGTAGCCTATCAGGCTCTTCCGTCCATGGGATTTTCCAGGCAAGAGTGCTGGAGTGGATTGCCATTTCCTTCTCCAGGGGGTCTTCCCGACCCAGGAATCGAACCCAGGTCTCCCACATTACAAGCAGACGCTTTACCGTCTGAGCCAATTTATTTATTTACTGTAAAATTCTATTTTGTATTCTTACTCCCTGTAGCACACACAATGTATGTAAATATCAAACCATTTTGTTGTGCACCTGAAACTAATGTAATATTTTGTTTTGTCTTTAGCCTTCAAAGGAATATAGCTGATTAACAGTGTCGTGTTAGTTTCTGCTGTACAGCAAAGTGAATCAGTTATACATATATCACTCTTTTTAAGATTCATTTACCATAAAGGCCATTACAGAGTATTGAATAGAGTTCAATTACAGTTAAGTCTTTATTAGTTATCTATTTTATATATAGTAGTGTGTTACATCAATCACAATTTCCTAATTTATCTTCCCTGCCCTTTCCCCCGGTAACCCAAGTTTTGTTTCCTATGTGTGTAACTGTATTTCTGTTTTGTAGATAAGTTCGCTTTTTTTTTAGATTCTACATGTAAGCAATATCATATGATATTCGTCCTTCTTTCTCTGACTGACTTCATTCAGCAGAGACTAGACCCTAGGCTGACACTAGACACTAGACTGACACTCTCGAGGTCCATCTGTGTTGCCATAAATGGCATTATTTCATTCTTTTTTTTAAGACTACTGAGTAATATTCCAAATTGTGTGTGTATATATATATATGTATACCAGATCTTCTTTATCCATTCTTCCCTGGATGGACATTTAGGTTGCTTCCACGTCCTGGCTGTTGTAAATAGTGCTGCAGTGAACCTTAGGATGCAAGTATCTTAGAAAAGCCTTTAATTTTAATATAGTCAAATTTATAGTGTTTTCCTCTGTGGTAAATAAACTTTCATGTTCTTTTGAGGAAAATCTTTGCATATGCCAAGCTCATGTCTTCATATTTTCCTATTCTTTTTTCCTAAAGTTTTCATTTTTAAAAATTTTTCATGTAGATCCACAGTCCATCTAGAATTAGAGCTAGTTTTTATATATGATGTGATCTAGAAGGCATGATCCGTTCGTTTTACCCATGTGAATAACCAGTTGACCTATCATCCTCTTCCTAACTGCACTCAATTGATACCTTTGTCATATTTCAGATGATCTTATATCTGTGGTTCTTTTTCCTTGGCTGTTCTATTCCATTGTCTCTTTATGCTTATACTGGTTTACATTGTCATTTACTTAGTTTGTATAATCACCTGTATTATCTGATTATTATCAGCTTTCTAACTTTGTTCTTCAGGGCTCTCCTGGTTCTTCTTGGTCCTTTGCATTTCCACGTAAATTCCAGACTCTGTTTATTATCGCCCCCTCTGTTTATTTTTTTGTCAAATTCTTAATAGAATTTTTTTTGAGATTCTATTGAATCTGCATTTCAGTTAGAGAGAATTGATACCTTTATAACATTGTATTTTCTAGTCCATAGAGTATTTCCCTCTGATATTTTAAGTGGTCTTTAATTTTTCTCAAAATGTTTATTATTTTCAGTGTAATAGTCTTATAATATCTATCTTTGTAATATTCCAAGTTTTTTGTTTTTTAGTGCTATCCCTCTTTAAATGACATCATTTTAGATTTCAGTTCCTATTTGTTTTTAATTAATGTATAGATTTTTTATAGTGACCCTGTTTTATTCATTTCAGTAATGTATCTGTTGGTTCTGTAGGATTTTCTATGTATATAATGATATCATCTGTGAATATTTACAGATTTACAATTTTGCTTCTTTCCCAAATATTTACTTTGTGTTTTGGCTCTATGGGCTTTCTCTAGTTGTAGCAAGCGGCAGCCACTCTCTAGTTGTGGTGTGCAGGCTCCTCAGTGCAGTGGCTTCTCATGTTATGGAGCACAGGCTCTGGGACACGGGTTCAGTAGTCGTGGCATACAGGCTTAGTTGTTCCGCAGCACATGGGATCTTCCCCAGTCAGTGATGGAACCAGTGTCTCCTGCACTAGCAAGTGAATTCTTTATCACTGAGCTACCAGGGAAGTCCCACAGATGTTTGCTTTCTTTCAAACTTTTTCTCAGCTGTATTATCTAGCACAGTACAGCATGTCAAATATAAGTACAGTCGAAATGGTTATTTTGAGCATCTTTGTCTCATTTCTAACAGGTGGAAAACCTTCAGCACTTCATCAAAAATGATATTTGCTATAGCCTCTTTGTCGATATTCTTTATCAGATTAAGGAAGTTTCCTTCCAGTAATAGTTTACTAAGAATTTTATTGTTGTAAGACTATTTTTGACTCATGAAGGAATGTTGCGTTTTATCCAATACCTGTTGTGATCTATTAAGATTGCTATATGATTTCTTTCCTTCTTTTCCTTTTAATGTATGAATTATAGCTTGGTTTTGGAGTGGTAAAACCACCTTCGCATTCTTGAGATAATCCCAATATAATTGTGATATTCTTTTATTAGATCATTGGATTTGATCTAATTATGTTTTGTTTCTGATTTTTGCAGGGTTGCTTAGAGAGAGTTTGCCTTATAATTTTCCTTTCTTGTAACATTTTGTTACTTTGGGTAGGTACATTATGATGATCTTATAAAGTGAATTAGATAAACGCCTTTTTCTGTTCTAGAGGAGTTTTATTACACTGATGTTAGTTTTATGTGAATATTGTAAAGAGTTCACCCTTCAAAATGTCCTGGCCTAGGAAATACTTTGTTGTATGACTTTTCATTGCAGATTCAGCTTCTTTCATTGAATCAGTATGTGTAGCTTCCATTTCTTTCTATGCTAGTTTTGATAAATTGTGCTTTTTCTGGGAATTTTCTTCATCTAAATATTAAAATCTGTTAGCATAAAATTATTCATACTATTCTCTCACCTTCCTGCTTACTATAGGATTTATGATCCTGTATCCTTTTTAAAATTCCTGACCTTGAAATTAAATTTCTGCTCTTTTCCATGATCATTTCCTAGAAGTTTACTTTAGTTAGAATTTTTCAAGAAGTAGATGCCAAGATGAAGTTAGAGGGACTTGCCTGGTTATCCAGTGGTTAAGAGTCCACCTGCCAATACAGAAGACACAGATTAGATTCCTGCTCCAAGAAGATCCCACATGCCTCAGAGCAGCTAAGCCCATGTGCCGTAACTACTGAGCCTGTGCTCTAGAGACCACGAACATAGCTACTGGGCCAGCATGCTCCAGCTGCTGATGCCTGCATGCCCTGGAGTCTGTGCTCATCAACAGGATAAGACACCGTAAACAGAGGCCTGCATACCACAAGAGAGGAGCCCCCACTCACCTCAACTGAAGGAAGCTGGTGGGCAGCAACAAAGACCCAGCCAGCCACAGATAATTAATTGCTTACATTTTTGAAAAGATGAAGTTAAACATCAAAAGACTTACTGAAGGAAACACCTGTGAAGGATAATAAGATGGCAGTCAGAGGGGGCAAAGAGACTTGTCAAACTGTGATGCAGGTCTGTTCCCTGTGTTAGAGAGAAGGAAAGTAAGTAGGAAAGAAGGGAAGTAGGAAGAGGCTTAGGTTGTAATACAGTAAAGTTTTGACAATATCAGTGAGGATTCCTCAATCCATAGTTGTTCATCAAGCCAGGCTGTCGAACGGAGTCCCACCTCTCAAGAATAGGATTCCAGGGCTTCCCTGGTGACTCAGTGATAAAGAATCTGCCTGCCAGTGCAGGAGACTTGGGTTCAATCCCCGGTCCAGGAAGATCCCACGTGCCGTGGAGCAACTAAGCCCATGCGCCACAACTGCTGAGAGCCTGGGAGCCACAGTTACTGAGCCCGCATGCCACCACCCAAAGCCTGCGTGCTTAAGGTCCTGTGCTCTATAACAAGACAAGCTACAGCAGTGAGAAGCCTGCACGTCTCAACCAGAGGGTAGACTCTGTTCACTGCCACTAGAGAAAAGCCCATACAACAACAAAGACCCAGCACAGCCAAAATATAAATAAATAAATGAAGCGACAGCAGAAAGAAAAAGAGAACTCCTCTGTTTCCTGCTGTGCTCAGTCCCATGCTGTTGGGAAGCGTGGGCCCAGCATGAAAGCAGTGATGGATTCAGAACATAGCTAGTTCCACCAGTCAGTTACGGCACATGGCAGATCTGAGAGGCGCATTTTGATGGCCTCCACAGGGTTGATCAATTATTATTATTCTTGTAAAGAATCAAGTCTGCCTTCATTGATTTTTCTCAATTATCTTGTTTAATTTTCATCTTTGAAATTTAAATCCTTAAGTTATTTAGAAAGTTTTGCTTAATTTCCGAATATCTGGAGATTTCCAAATTATCTTTTTGTTTCTGACTTTAATTTTATTGTGATCAGGTATGTTGGATGATTTTAGTTCTTCAAAATTTGTTGTAATTTTGTTTTTACTGCATGTCATATGGTTAATTCTATACATATTCTTTGGGCATTAAAAAAAATGTGAATGCTGATATTCTTATATATGGTCTTTATATGTACAGTTAGGTCAAGTTTGTCAAGTTTGTAGTTCAGACCATTTATATTCTTGTTTATTTTTGTCTGCTTGTTTTATCAGTTATGAAGAGAGGTTTATTAAACAGTCCTACTCTGATTTGAATTTGTGTATTTCTCCTTTTGGTACTATCAAATTTTGATTTATGTATTTTGAAGGTATCCTATTACATGCACATAAGTTATTTTGTTTAATGTATATTTATTTATTTTTGACTGTGCTGGGTCTTCTTTGCTATGCATGAACTTTCTCTGGTTTTGGTGAACAAGAGCTAGTCTTCACTGTGGTACACAGACTACTCATTGTGGTGGCTTCCCTTGCAGAGCATGGGCTCTAGGCATGCAGACTTCTCTAGTTGCTGCATGTGGCTCAGTTGCTCTGAGGCTTGTGGGGTCTTCCCAGAGCAGAGATCAAACCCGTGTCCCCTGCATTGGCAGGTAGATTCTGAACTAGTAGACCACCAGGGAAGTCCTGTATATAAGTTTAGAATTCTTTTATCTTCATGATAAATTGAACGTTTTATCATTTTGAGATGTCCCGCTTTACTTCTAATAATGCCTCTTGCTTCAGTGTCTGTGGTATCTGTTATTAGTGTAAATATGCCAACTTTCCGTGGCTTATTATTTCCATTGGTGTATGTCTTTCTATTCCTTTACTTTCTACCTTTTTTTGGTCTTAATTTAAGATTTTTTTTTTTGCAGTTGGCATATAGTTTTTGTTGTTTTTCAATTCTGACAATCTTTATCTTTTGGAATCTTTATATTAAATATAAATAACTCATATAATTGGATTCATGTTCTATTTTCTCATATTTGTTTTTTTTTTCTGTCCTTTCCTGCATCTTTTGGATTAATCGGGTGTTTATAATTCTCATTTCTATCTCTATATGTTTGCCAGTGGTATATCTTTTACTGTGTAACCTAAAGATTACAGATTACCCTAAAGATTTCCAAAGAATAGCAAGGAGCGATAAGGAAGCCTTCCTCGGTGATCAGTGCAAAGAAATGGAGGAAAAGAACAGAATGGGAAAGACTAGAGATCTCTTCAAGAAAATTAGAGATACCAAAGGAACATTTCATGCAAAGATGGGCTCGATAAAGGACAGAAATGGTATGGACCTACCAGAAGCAGAAGATATTAAGAAGAGATGGCAAGAAGACACAGAAGAACTGTACAAAAAAGATCATCACAACCAAGATAATCACAATGGTGTGATCGCTCACCTAGAGCCAGACATCCTGGAATGTGAAGTCAAGTGGGCCTTAGAAAGCATCACTACAAACAAAAAGCTAGTGGAGGTGATGAAATTCCAGTTGAGCTATTTCAAATCCTAAAAGATGATGCTGTGAACGTGCTGCACTCAATATGCCAGCAAACTTGGAAAACTCAGCAGTGGCCACAGGACTGGAAAAGGTCAGTTTTCATTCCAATCCCAAAGAAAGGCAATGCCAAAGAATGCTCAGACTACCGCACAATTGCACTCATCTCACATGCTAGTAAAGTAATGCTCAAAATTCTCCAAGCCAGGCTTTAGCAATATGTGAACCGTGAACTTCCTAATGTTCAGGCTGGTTTTAGAAAAGGCAGAGGAACCAGAGATCAAATTGCCAACATCTGCTGGATCATGGAAAAAGCAAGAGAGTTCCAGAAAAACATCTATTTCTGCTTTATTGACTATGCCAAAGCCTTTGACTATGTGGATCACAATCAACTGTGGAAAATTCTGAAAGAGATGGGAATACCAGACCACCTGACCTGCCTCTTGAGAAACCTCTATGCAGGTCAGGAAGCAACAGTTAGAACTGGACATGGAACAACAGACTGGTTCCAAATAGGAAAAGGAGTGTGTCAAGACTGTATATTGTCACCTGCTTATTTAACTTATATGCACAGTACATCATGAGAAACGCTGGGCTGGAAGAAGCACAAGCTGAAATAAAGATTGCCAGGAGAAATATCAATCACCTCAGATATGCAGATGACACCACCCTTATGGCAGAAAGTGAAGAGGAACTAAAAAGCCTCTTGATGAAAGTGAAAGAGGAGAGTGAAAAAGTTGGCTTAAAGTTCAACATTCAGAAAACGAAGATCATGGCATCTGGTCCCATCACTTCATGGGAAATAGATGGGGAAACAGTGACAGACTTTATTTTGGGGGGCTCCAAAATCACTGCAGATGGTGACTGCAGCCATGAAATTAAAAGACGTTTACTCCTTGGAAGGAAGGTTATGACCAACCTAGACAGCATATTCAAAAGCAGAGACATGACTTTGCCAACAAAGGTCCGTCTAGTCAAGGCTATGGTTTTTGCAGTAGTCATGTATGGTTGTGAGAGTTGGACTGTGAAGAAAGCTGAGCGCTGAAGAATTGATGCTTTTGAACTGTGGTGTTGGAGAAGACTCTTGAGAGTCCTTTGGACTGCAAGGAGATCCAACTAGTCCATTCTGAAGGAGATCAGTCCTGGGTGTTCTTTGGAAGGAATGATACTGAAGCTGAAACTCCAGTACTTTGGCCACCTCTTGTGAAGAGTTGACCCATTGGAAAAGATGCTGGGAGGGATTAGGGGCAGGAGGAGAAGGGGACGACCGAGGATGAGATGGCTGGATGGCATCACCGACTCGATGGATATGAGTTTGAGTAGACTCTGGGAGTTGGTGATGGACAGGGAGGCGTGACGTGCTGCATTTCATGGGGTTGCAAAGAGTCGGACATGACTGAGCAACTGAACTGAAGTGAAAGATTACAGAATCTATCCTTGACCTATTAAAGTCAAATATAAACTGTAACTTTTGCCATTTCTCATACAATAGTAGGATCTTAGAAAGTTTTAAATCCATCTAAACCTTTTAATCTTTTGTATTGTTGTCATTCATTTTAATTCTGCATATATCTTAATGCCTTGTAGTGACAAAATACTGTTATCTTCTGCAGTTGAATATACTCCTTCCATTGTTTTTCTTTCCCTTTTGTATTTCCATGTTTTCATCTAAATATTTACAAGTTATTACATAATTTTTCTTCTGCCTAAACAGCTCCCCTTTTAGTGTTTCATTCAGTGTGTGAATTCTTTTGGTTTTTGCTTGAAAATGTTTCTATTTTGCCTTTCAATAAATATGGAACTCGATATACTGGGTTACTTGAGCTCTTTAATGATCACTTTCCATTATGTTTTGGATTCTTTTATATTTGTTGAGAAACCAGACATTAGTCTTATTCTTGGTCCTTTGAACATGATATCTTCATTTTCTCTTACTGCTTTTTGGGATTTCTCTTTGACCTTAACTTTGGTTTGTTTGTTTTTTGACTTTTTATCTTGTATTGGAATATAGGTAATTAACAATACTGTGATAGTTTCAGGTGTACCGCAAAGGGACTCAGTGATACATATTACATGTATCCATTCTCCTCCAAACTATACTCCCACCCAGGTAGCCACACAGCATTGAGCTGAGTTCTCTGTGCTATACAGTAGGACCTTGTTGGTTATCCATTTTAAATTGAGCATTGTTCACATGTCAGTCCTAACCTCCCTGACTATCTGTTACTTCGATCCTTACCCCCTGGCAAGCATAAGTTTGTTCTCTGTCTTTGACTTTAATTTTGTGTTTGGTTTTGTATTTATCCTGTTGGGATTTTTAGTGCTTCTTTCATCTTTGACTCTGGATCGTCTTCTTAATGTTGTTTAACAATTTGGGGAAATTTTCAGTAATTATCTCTTTAGATACTGCATTTCTGTCTTTCCAATTAGAGACCAATCACACATATCTTGGGCCTTTTTCATTGTATCCCATATGTGTTTTTTACCTTTTTTGTATCTTTTATCCTTTTTCTTCCCTCGGGCTTCAGCTTGTGTTTTGCAGTGACCTAGCTTCCCTGGTGGCTCAGAGGTTAAAGCGTCTGCCTGCAATGCAGGAGACCTGGGTTCGATCCCTGGGTCGGGTAGATCCCCTGGAGAAGGAAATGGCAACCCACTCCAGTATTCTTGCCTGGAGAATCCCATGGACGGAGGAGCCTGGTGGGCTACAGTCCATGGGGTCGCAAAGAGTCGGACACGACTGACCAAGCGACTTAACTAACTGACATTTAGTTCAGGAATCCTTTCTCTTGCTTTCTCCTATCTGCATTTCAGCACATCTGTTGATTTCCTTATTTCAGTAATCACATTCTTCTTTTTCTAAATTTTCTTTTTTATTGATCTCAGTTTTATAATGTAATCCTCTACCTTGTCATTAATTTTCAAACATGTTAATTACAGTGATAATAATAGTTAACTGCATGTCCAAAAGCTATATCTCAGTTATCAGCAGATGTTTCTTTTATCCCTAATAAATTATAGCATTTCTGTTGGTGATACTGTCTTTTTGTAAAAGGTAGCTAGACTAATGCTAGATCAGAAAGTGAACCAACACAGGGTTTGTTGCAGTTTTTATAAGGCTCAATCTATTTGTGGTTTTTTTTTCCCCCTCACTCCTGAAATTCTGCAGGTCTCTTGAAATCCTGCGGTATTTGCTAGGATCCCTACTCACTGGTAGGTTCTCTTTGGCACCATATAACTACCCAAAACATTACTCTGCCTTTTAGAGATCTTCCACTTAATCTGTTGACCTCTTGTCCTGCTGCCTTACAAATTTGGCAGATACCTCAAAGGAGAAAACTCCTGAGTACCAGTCTTACTCCACTGTATTCCCCTTCATGATCATGACACTTCAGTTCAGATTGCCTTCACTCCAGGTATGTCTCACCAGGCCTGGAGATTGCCAGAAACTCTATTGGCTTTGTTGCCTTTTGTGCATTTAGTCGCTCAGTTGTGTCTGACTCTTTGCAACCCTGTGGACTGTAGTCTGCCAGGCTTCTCTGTCCATGGGGATTCTCTAGGCACGAATACTGGATTAGATAGCCATTTCCATAAACTGCGGAAAATTCTTCAACAGATGGGAATACCAGACCTCATGACCTGCCTCCTGAGAAACCTATATGCAGGTCAAGAAGCAACAGTTATAACTGGACATGGAGCAATGGACATGGAACACAACAGTGTTCCAAATTGGGAACGTCAAGGCTGTATATAGTCACCTTGTTTATTTAACTTATATGCAGAGTACATCTTGCGAAATACTGGACTAGATGAAGCACAAGCTGGAATCAAGATTGCCAGGAGAAATATCAATAACCTCAGATACGCAGATGACACCACCCTTATGGCAGAAAGTGAAGAAGAACTAAAGAGCATTTTGATGAAAGTGAAAGAAGAGAGTGAAAAGGCTGGCTTAAAGCTCAACATTCAGAAAACTAAGATCATGGCATCTGGTTCCATCACTTCACGTCAAATAGATGGGGAAACAATGGAAACAGTGACAGACTATATTTTCTAGGGCTCCAAAATCACTGCAGATGGTGACTGCAGCCAGGAAATCAAAAGACACTTACTCCTTGGAAGAAAAGCTATGACTAACCTAGACAGCATATTAGAAAGCAGAGACATTACTTTGCCAGCAAAGGTCCATCTAGTCAAAGCTTTGGTTTTTTGGTAGTCATGTATGGATGTGAGAGTTAGACCATTAAAAAAACAACACTGAAGAACTGATGCTTTTGAGCTGTGGTGTTGGAGAGGATTCTTGAGAGACCCTTGGACTGCAAGGAGATCCAACCAGTCTATCCTAAAGGAAATCAGTCCTAAATATTCATTGGAAGGACTGATGCTGAAGCTGAAGCCCCAGCACTTTTGCCACCTGATGCAAAGAACTGACCTTTGGGAAAAGAACCTGATGCTGGGAAAGATTGAAGGCAGGAGAAGGGGATGACAGAGGATGAGATAGTCGTATGGCATCAATGACTCAAAGGACATGAATTTGAGCAAGCTCCAGGAGTTGGTGATGGACAGGGAAGCCTGGTGTGCTACAGTCCATGGGGTCACAGAGAGTCGGACATGACTGAGGAACTGAACTGAACTCCTTCTTCAGGGGATCTTCCCAACCCAGGAATCAAACACGGGTCTCCTGCATTGCAGGCAGATTCTTTACCAGCTGAGCTAAGGGGAAGCCCTCTTAGCATAAGCCGGTTCCCCAGATTCTTAGCCATTCACCAGAACCAAGAATTACCAGGCCTTGAAGGAGAAAGTCAACTTCTAGTACATCAACATCTCTTTAAGGTTCTCTTTTCTCCCATCAAGTCTTGTCTACTTTGGCAGCTCTTATACCTTCATTTATTTAAAAAAAATTTTTTTTTCAACTGTTCTAGCTGTTTATGATGTATGAGTTGGTTTGTTACAAGCAATAGCAATAGAACCTAATGTCCTTAGTAAATATCTTTTATTGTAAATTTGAAAAGTATATGGTCTTGGAAAGTTAAGTGGGCTGATCTATTTGTTATGTAAGGTTGTTAGCTGATTTGGTAATACTGCCCTCCATAATCCACTTTGAAAACTGCTGGATTAGGTAATTTCCCCATGACCCCAAAGTTAGAGGCAAAAACAGCTAGATTAGAACCTAACCTTTTGATTCTTAATCTAGTATAATCCATTCCGTACTATGGTGCCTCATGTATTTATTACAGCAGTGGTTCTCAACTTGGAGCAGTGGTTCTCTTTCCTTTTGGTTGTCACAATGGAATAGGTAGAGGAGGGTTGGGGAATTCTACTAGTATCTAATGGAAAGAGGCCAGAGATGCCACTAGACATCCTTTAATTCACAGGATAGCAACTCACAACAAAGAATTATCTGACCCAAAATATGGATAGCACCTGGATTGGAAAACCCCTGGCTCACAATGTACCTCAGAATGTTTATTTAAATGATCACTGTCTCCTTCCCCATTACACACTTAACTGTAAGATCAATAACTAAATCTTCATATAGGAATACAGCCAGGGGCCCCTTAATGTAAGAAAGCATCTGTGTATGAACTAGTCCATACTGGGTTAGCTGTGCTTTTTAGAGTTTCTCCCAAATACCCTCCAATACTCTTTAGTTAGAATTTGTTAGAGCTAGAAAACATTCTGATGAAAAAAGAGTATGTACATATAAATGCGTTTCATGTATGTGAATGGATATCTAGATGATAGATATGTTTAGCTACACACTGACAGATAGATAGATAGTGAGCTCAGTCACTCTATCATGTACGACTCTTTACAACCCTGTGGACTGTAGCCTACCAGGCTCCTCTGTCCTTGGAATTTTTCAGACAGGAATACTGGAGTGGGTTGTCATTTCCTGACCCAGGGATTGAACCCATGTCTTTTGTGTCTCCTGCATTGGCAGGCGGATTCTTTACCTTAGGGTCACTTGGGAAGCCCTAGATAGATAGATGTTAGCTTAAATAGTTCTTAGAGAATGTATCCGTTGTGTTTTAAAACTCTGTATAATCAATTTCTATAATTTAAAGCTCTTGAAAGTATACAAATGGATATTTACCTAAGAAGTGTATTACCAAATATTTTTCAGAGTAATTATTGATTATACCCAGTAAGTTATTTTTCTGCAATTCAGTTAGACACCAAAATTCATTTTTCAGATCATTACAACTTGGCGGCAAAATTTTATTTTGGCTTAAACACCGCATGCAAGTTTTTGGCTCAGATAAAAATCTTTGGAAGGGTAGCAGATAAGTATAATTCAGATAATTGAACAGCTAAATTTTTACTCAGTTAAAAGGAATAAAGTGTTTTTACATTTAATATGAAAAACTTATTTAAATGCAGACTTAACTGTTACCTTGTTCCTGTTATTAGGATCAGACAGTTTATCCCAGTTAAACGTCTTAAGAAGCTCACATCATTTTTAAATCATTGATTTTTAAAGTAGCCCTATAGAAGCCAGTATTCCTGAGGACTTTCCCCCTTTGTTTAATCTTGGTCCATAAAGTTTATTTAGCTTTTCCCTGTTTCTATTAAACTATTTTAAGTTCCTATATTTAGAGCTTTTCTTGTCCCAAGAAAGTGGCCTAATTTTTGTCTCATTATTTTGCACTTAATATCAGCAATCCCCAGACCTTTTTGGCACCAGAAACTAGTTTCATGGAAGACAGTTTTTCCGTGGCCAGGGGTGGGAGGGTGGTTTAGGGATGATTGAAGCGCGTTACTCTTTTTTTTTTTTAATTTTCTACAACCTTAATTATTAATATTCTTTTGACATTAATTTTAATTTCCATATATTAAAATTTAGATGAACCCTTTTTTAAATTTTATTTTTAATTGGAGGATAGTTGCTTTACAATGTTGTGTTAGTTTTAAGCACTATACATTTATTGTATGCTTTATTTCTATTGTTATCACTTCAGCTCTACCTCAGATCATCAGGCATTAGATTCCAGAGGTAGGGACTCCTAGTTTATATAATTTACTCATTGTAATAAATTTTGGCTGTACTCTTAATGATTTCCTAGAATTTCACCCATACTCACCTATAACAAAGGGAAAAATTTTTTAAATGCCTCGTGAGTAGGCAGTACATTCACATGGTTCAGAATTCAAAATGTATAATAATTAGGGCTTGTTCAGCTGTCCAGTACTTGTGAGGAAATAGTTTTTCATTATTTAAGTTTATTTATGGTTATTTATGGTTATTATTCAACCATAAAACTTGTCTTTAAAACTTACATACTTTTGGAAATGGAAGGGGGTACTATTAATTGTAATAGGACTATCCTGGGCAAACCAGTCTCTGTGATCACGCAAGTCATTATAGATATTTAAACAAAAGTATTTAGTAAAATGAATTACTACATTGATTGATGTTTTGGACTTATGTTATTTCTAACATTTCTTCCGACTCACAACTTCTTGATCATGTGCTAAGAATATGCCAGATAATACAGAATTTAAGTCTGAGAATCTAACTCCAAGAAGAACAAGTTGGAGAGGCAAGATACCGATAGATTAAAACAGTAAAGTAGCAGTACAAACGAATTCAAGTCAGGGTCATTTTATTGAATGCCTTCTATATGTCAAAAGTTGTAGTTACAGAGATAAAATAAGACAAAATCTCCTTTCCTTGGAATCTAGAAGAGACATAACCCACTAATACAACATGAGAAGTTGTATACAACTTTCATGAGCAAATTTTTATAGGATAAAGAATGAAGAAATTTATAAGTTTCACAGAGGAAGTGGTGTTTGAATTAGGCTTTGAAGAATACTTACAGTTTTGGCAAGTTGATATTACAAAAGAATTTAAGTTAATGGAGCACTAAGATCAAAAGGCAAAGAGGCCTTAAAGGGTATGATGTATCACAAAGAAAGTTACATATCATGGAGATGGGTGTGGGTAAGCATGAAATGGTAAGTTGTAATAGGCCTTTGAATGCTGTACTGCACAGGACATGATTAAGTGCTTAAAGTACATACTAAGAAGAAAGAGATTTGGGCTGAGAAACATCTTGTGGTCAGTTTATCATAATTCAGTAAAAGAAAGGAACTATACTTACACTTGTTTATAAAGCTCTGTTTCAGAGGGATCAACAAATACTAAAGATGAAGATCCTTTTTTTTTTTTTTTAAATTAAATGCCAAAGAATAAAAGCTGCAATAATCCCTCTAAAACGTATTAGTGATGAACAATCCCATGGGGTTAGAGTGAGACAAATTTGATAGGGTTAGAAAAATTGTAGAGAAGACGAGCCATATATAAACTGTGATGAAAGCACTAGGGAAAATGCCTTAGAAAATTAATAAAGATTGGCTTGGTTTAAAGATGATAAACAAAGACTAATGCAAGAGGCTAATTCAGTCATGAAGAAAGTTTATACTAAAATACTCTCAAAAACAATTGCTGCTGGCCTGGTTTTTATTAACCATTTTTCCCTTAAATTAGGGGGGAAATATAAGTAACCCATTAATAAAATTTGCAATTAATGCTAAGTTAGGAGATACTGTCTCTGTTAATAAAGTGATGGAAATTCTGATAATATTAATAATTACTGTAAGTTGGATATAGAAGGTCAAAATAGTGTTTAGTGTTTAACATAAGATAAGCTATATGTTTTCCATTTTTAAACCCACACAGAAGCAGCAGGTAGCATTTGAGAAATGTCTCCATTTCCAGGAGATATTCTTGGTTTAAGGGTTTTAAGAACTGAATGGTAGGAACTCCCTGGTGGTCCAGTAGTTGAGAATCCACCTTGCTATATAGAGGACATAGGCTTGATCCTTAGCCTGGAAAGAGTCCATGTGCTGCAGGGCAACGAAGCCCATGTGCCACAACTACTGAAGCCTGCGTGCCTAGAGCCCATGTTCTACAACAAGAGAAGCTGCAGCAGTGAGGATCCCATTCACCTCAGTTACAGAGTATCCCCCACTCGCCACAGCTAGAAAAAAACCCATGCACAGCAGCAAAGACCCAGCACAGCCATAAATAAACACTGAAAAAATTTTTTTAGGAAAAGAACTGAATGGTAGGAACACCTAAGATGTAGAGCTGTAGGAATACGTCTTCACTGGAGAGTCTACATTTATATGATGTATAATGTGATTATATTCTATGATTCAAAGTAGATTTTTTGTGAAACTTTTCAGATAAATCTTTGTCACTGAATTTTCTATGAAATATTTCTTTCTGAGACTCAAATTTTAATCAAAGAATTATTTTAAAATTCTTACTCCCTCTTAGATACAGCATACTTGGGGCTGGTGCATGGTGATGACCCAGAGAGATGTTATGGAGAGGGAGGTGGGAGGGGGTTTCATGTTTGGGAACGCATGTACACCTGTGGTGGATTCATGTCAATGTATGGCAAAACCAATACAGTATTGTAAAATAAAGTAAAAATAAAAATTAAAAAAAAATAAAATAAAATTCTTACTCCCTCTTGATGGTGTTTAGATACCTAGAGGAGGATGTGTAGGTCTTAAGGAGTTAGGTGAGGAACAGTGGATGGAGGCCTAGGTAAAAAGTGTAGTTCCCTGGGACAATTATATAGTTCCCTTAGCAAAGTTCATATTTCAATGTAAGCTGCTGTTTGTACTGAATGTGCTCATGAGCTCTAGAAAGTGAACTATGGCCTTCACTTTCTATATCTTGCAGTAGATTTTACCATAAATTAGAGACTGTAGTGTGATTATTTGAAAGATCAACAGTGCAATTTGTTAGGATCAAATAAACAGTTTTCAAGTAAACTATTCTGGAATCTGTTGATTAAGCCCTCATAGCAAATCCATAGAGATTTAAACTTTTAGAACCTGGACTCTAGCTACTTTGAAAATTTGACACAGAGTAATTTAAAAAGATTTCTTTTGAAATGACCTCAGGCTCATCAATCTCTATTCTTATACTACTCTATAAAGAATCTCTATATTCAAGTTTCTTTGGTTGGATGTTTTGTAAGTACAGAAAACTATTGGGTGGGCGGGGCAGGGGGAGGAAGGAGAGAAAGAGGGGAGAGAGAGAGGGAGGGGTGTGTGTGTGTTCAACCTTAATGAAACAGTTGGCTGTAGTAAACTTCTTGAAACCTGTACATTGGTATATCAACTTAAGAAGTGGATCATAAGGAAAGTCAATAGGTTTCTTTGACACATGATAGCAAGAACCCAATCCAGCATGCCACTTGTAAGCTTATCTGTAAAGCATGGAGGTATTTGTCACCATTGACAGTACTGACATTTAATCTGAGATCTGTTTGCAACTCAACTTTCCATGTGTTTCCGTGTATATGGTGGTCTCAATTCAGCTTCAAAGCATAGCTTTTTCTATCAAGTTATTCTGAATTTTATGTAACAGAGGAAAACAGGAATATTGAGTAGATACTGTTTGGATGATTATTTTTCTCCAGATGAGTTATGCCAACCAGAGGGTTCTGGGCATTGACCTCTTGTGCTGTTTTTGTAATTCACAAGCCAAAACTGTGGTGAGTTAAATTATAGGAAGTTGATTAATGATCCAAGAAGGAGGCACAGTAGATCAGTTACATAGGAAACTCAGGAAAGCCAAGTCAATAAGGACTAAAAAATACTTTAACCAGATGAGGCAGATGTTTAAATAAGATGTCCTGGTTACACAAGTTTATAGCAAGTCTGGTGTCAAGTCAGTTTAGGTATAGTCTCCACAGGAGTACAACAGCCTGAGGAATTCTAGTATGAATCCACCAACATATTATATGAGCTAGGAATGGTAGCAGGAAAATGGAAGAACTCTTTCTCAGAAGTCAATCAGTGTCATTCATAGAGGTTTATTTTTAAATAAAAGCTGCTGGTTTAGTCGCTAAGTCATCTCTGACTCTTGTGACCCCATGGACTGAAGCTCACCAGGCTTCTCTAACTAGGATTCTCCAGGAAGAATGCTAGAGTGGATTGCCAGTTCCTTCTCCAATAAAAGCTGCATTGGTCTTCTAAAATGGAAGGTTCCCAAGAGCTGGCACATACTAAAATTCCTAGCAAACACCTTGGAGTGAAAGCCATCTAGATTTAGAAGATAGAGCCTAGAGTGTTAGGAAGGCTAATACTCAGGGCTAAAGATAGGGAATCTAGACCGAATCTCAGTTCAGTTCCTAGGATTGACTAATGCAGAAGACAACTTATTAAGATAGAACAAGAGGTTTGTGGTCACATTTGGGCCACCACAACTTACATCTGAATGTCTGTTATTCCATGTTCTAATCTTGACAACTATCCTGCCCTTATTAGAATTAGCTGAAACTTGGTACCCAGCTCTGCAAATGCAACCTGAACTACAAAGAACTAGCAAAGATATAAACAGAGCAAAATGAAGAAGGACCTCATGCAAGCAAAATCAGGACTTAAAATGTCAGCAGATAGCTGTCCGAACATGTCATGGCAGAAAGCAACTTGCAACTTGTTTAACTACTACAGTGCTAAATTGAACCGCTGCTATGTGTAACCTACTGTGCTGAGGTAATGTTGGAAACAAAGATAAACGGCCTTTATGGCAGAGCTTATTCTTGAGTAAGGCAGGTGAGATATATACAAGAAAACAGAATAAGAAAGAATTATGTGAATTTTACCCAAAAATACACCGTAGAAATAGTGCAAGCATAAATTCATTTTATTCTAGTGATCATGGAAACAATATATTCTAAAGGGAACATGTGAACTAAGTTGTGGAATGTAAATAAGATTTTGATACAAATAAGAAATAGAGATGATCTTAGAGATCATCTGGTACATCTTAGAAATTTGAAAAGTAATTGAGACCCACTGCTGGTGGGAGAAATTTTGTACAGCTTTCCTGGAAGATAGCTTGGAAATACATATCAAAAATCTTTAAAAAATGTATAAATATGACTCAGTATCTTTACTTATAGGAAGTGATTCTGTGGAATAATTTAGCCTATGCACAAAGATTTATACACAAGGATGATTGTAACAGCATTGGTCTTAATTTTTTAACGTCTCATTTTCTGCAGCAAAGTTCTTAAAAATAATAGAGATCTTCCATATATTAATTACCCAGCTTTCCTAAACTTTAATATTTCATGTATTTATAGTAAAATCATCAAAACCAGGAAACTAATACCGATTTAATAGTATTAATAAAGCTATAGGCCTATTCATATGTAGCCAGTTATCAGTAATGTTCTTTTTCTGGCATAGGATACAATCAGGATCCCACATTGCATTAGTCATTAGTCAATTCCTCTTATTCTCTTATAGTCTGGCATAGTTTTGCAGTCTTTCTTTTGTCTTTTGTGACCTTGACACTCATAAAAAGTACTGCCCGGCCATTTTGTAGAATGTCTCAATTTGAGTTTGACTCTTTCCTCAAGATAAAATTCACGTTATGTATTTTTAGGCAAGAATACCACACAGATAATATTTGCTCTCCTCAGTACATCATATCAGGAGGCATATGATACCAGTTTGCCTCATTGGTGGTGACATTAACTTTGATCACTTACATAAAATGGTTCCTCTCACATTTCTCCATTGTAAATTAATGTTTTTCTCTTCTTAATCAACAAAGTATTTTGTGGGATGATACTTTGAGATTGTATCTTTCATCTCCCCCCCATTACATTTTTGCCCTCAAATTTTAACATCCATTGATTGATTAGTAATAATGATTACTGTAGTGTCAGCCAAATAATGACTTTTAAAATTTTTATTATTCATCGTATATTTATTAATTGGAATTCTGTCATCAGAAGGCGCTTTCCCTTCTCCCATTATTCATTTACTTATTTATATCAGGATGACCTTACAAATATTTATTTTATTCTATGGATGCACATTCATTAGTATCATTATTTGTTGCTCAGATAGTTTTAGATTTGGCCATTGGAAGCACCTCCAAGTTGTCTCTTGTACCCTTTCAACATGCTTCTATCATTTCTTTATTTCCTTATGTTCTGACACAAGATATTCCAAGATCATCTTGTACTTAGCCCTGGCCATGGGATCAGCCATTTCTCTAAGAAGCCTTTGATCCTTTTATTGGCACTGGCCATTCTCATTTCTACTGGATTGTCTCATTTTCTGTGGATGAGATTAGAAAATGTGTGAATATATAAACACGTCTATCTAATTCTATATCTGTGTATATGTATGTTTAAAATATGGGTTCATATTGGTATTGTCTACTTCAGTCCAACACCAGAGACTTCCCTGCACATTCTGGTTCATGTTAACTTTTATATATATATGTATGTATGTATGTATGTATGTATGTATGTATGTATATGTATGTATGTATATATATGTAAAAAGTTACCATGACTACATAGATACTGAGTGAAGTGTCTCCCTCCACTCATCCTTTCTTCCACATTCCAGTTTTCACTCTCTTTCATACTTTTTCTACCCACCAGTAGGCAGCAGAGCTCTTTACTTTCTGACTATTCTTCCTGTATTTTATCTTTTTTTCCTAATAGCTTGCTGCTGCTACTGCTAAGTTGCTTCAGTCGTGTCTGACTCTGTGCGACCCCGTAGACAGCAGCCTGCCAGTCTCCCCGTCCCTGGGATTCTCCAGGCAAGAATACTGGAGTGGGTTGCCATTTCCTTCTCTAATGCATGAAAGTGAAAAGTGAAAGTGAAGTCACTCAGTCATGTCCGACTCTTAGCGACCCCATGGACTGCGGCCCACCAGGCTCCTCCATCCATGGGATTTTCCAGGCAAGAGTACTGGAGTGGGGTGCCATTGCCTTCTCCGTCCTAATAGCTTATTGAGATAGAATTCACATACCATACCATTTACTCATTTAAAATGTGTAATTTTGTCTTGGGGATATATTCATAAAGTTGTGTGATCGTCACTACAGTCACTTTTAATATTATTTACAATCAATTTTCTTCACCCCAAAACATACCATTTTTCCTCAGTTCCTCTCTCTTTCAGCCCTTGGCAACCAATAACCTGTCTCTCTATCTATGCCTTTTGTCTTAGGAGTTTTTGAATTTATTAATATATCCATATGGCAGAAATTGATTTAGTAATGAAGGTGTTTTTATTAACATGGAAAGATATACACAATATATTTTTTTGTAAATTTTTAAATTTGTATTCTCAATGTACAATACTTTCAAACAATACATTCCCTTTTATATTGGTCCTCTTTCATTTAGTATGGTATTTTAGAGGTTTATCCATGTAATATCAGCACCTCATTCCTTTTTCAGTCCGGTCGCTCAGTCATGTCCAACTCTTTGTGACCTCATGGAATGCAGCACACCAGTCATCCATGTCCATCACCAACTCACGGAGCTTCCTGAAACTCATGTCTATCAAGTCGGTGATCCCATCCGACCATCTCATCCTCCGTCGTTCCCTTCTCTTGTCTTCAATCTTTCCCAGCATCAGGATCTTTTCCAATGAGTCAGTTCTTCACATCAGGTGGCCAAAGTATTGGAGCCTTAGCTTCAGCATCAGTCCTTCCAATGAATATTTAGGACTGACTTCCTTTAGGATTGACTGGCTGGATCTCCTTGCAGTCAAAGGGACTCTCAGGAGTCTTCTCCATCACCAAATTTAAAAGCATCAATTTATTGGCACTCAGCTTTCTTTATGGTCCAACTCTCACATCCATACATGACTACTAGAAAAATTGTAGCTTTGACTAGACAGACCTCTGTTGGCAAAGTAATGTCTCTGCTTTTTAATTTGCTGTCTAGGTTGGTCATAGCTTTTCTTCCAAGGAGCAAGCATCTTTTAATTTCATGGCTGCAGTCACCATCTGCAGTGATTTTGGAGTCCAAGAAAATAAAGTCTGTCACTGTTTCCATTGTTTCCCCATCTGTTTGCTATGAAGTGATAGGAGTGGATGCCATGATCTTCCTTTTTTGAATGTTGGATGTTCAGCCACTTTCACTCTCCTGTTTCACTTTCATGAAGAGGCTCTTCAGTTTTTTTTCACTTTCTTCCTTAAATGTGGTATCATCTGCATATCTAAGATTATTGATACTTCTCCCGGCAATCTTGATTCCAGCTTGTGCTTCACCCAGTCCGGCATTTTGCATGATGTACCATGCGTATAAGTTAAATAAGCAGGGTGACGATATACAGCCTTGTCGTCCTCCTTTCCCAATTTGGAACCAGTCCATTGTCCCATGCCCATTTCTAACTGTTGCTTCTTGACCTGCATACAGATTTCTCAGGACGCAGGTCTGGTGGTTTGGTATTCCCATCTCTTGAAGGATTTTTCACAATTGTGATCCACACAGTCAAAGGCTTTAGCATAGTCAGTGAAGCAGAGTAGATACTTTCCTAGAATTCTCTTGCTTTTTCTGTGATCCAGCAGATGTTGACAATTTGATCTCTGGTTCCTCTGCCTTTTCTAAATACAGCTTGAGCATCTGGAAGTTCTCAGTTCACATACTGTTGAATCCTATCTTGGAGAATTTTGATCATTACTTTCCTAGCGTGTGGGATGAGTGCAATTGTGCGGTAGTTTGAGCATTCTTTGGCATTACCTTTCTTTGGGATTGGAATGAAAACTGACCTTTTCCACTTGTGTGGCCACTGCTGAGTTTTCCAAATTTGTTGGCATATTGAGTGCAGTGCTTCCACAGCGTCATCTTTTAGGATTTGAAACAACTCAGCTGGAATTCTATCAGCTCCACTAGCTTTGTTCATAATGATGCTTCCCAAGGCCCACTTGACTTCACATTCCAGGATGTCTGGCTCTAGGTGAGTGATCACGCCATCGTGATTATCTGGGTCGTGAAGATCTTTTTTGTATAGTTCTTCTGTGTATTCTTGCCATCTCTTAATATCTTCAGCTTCTGCTAGGTCTCTACCATTTCTGTCCTTTATTGTGCCCATCTTTGCATGAAATGTTCCCTTCAGTTCAGTTCAGTTCAGTCACTCAGTCGTGTCTGACTCTTTGCGACCCCATGAATCGCAGCACGCCGGGCCTCCCTGTCCATCACCAACTCCTGGAGTTCACTCAGACTCATGTCCATCGAATCAGTGATGCCATCCAGCCATCTCATCCTCTGTCGTCCCCTTCTCCTCCTGCCCCCAATCCCTCCCAGCATCAGAGTCTTTTCCAATGAGTCAACTCTTCACATGAGGTGGCCAAAGTACTGGAGTTTCAGCTTTAGCATCATTCCTTCCAAAGAAATCCCAGGGCTGATCTCCTTCAGAATGGACTGGTTGGATCTCCTTAGAGTCCAAGGGACTCTCAAGAGTCTTCTCCAACACCACAGTTCAAAAGCATCACTTCTTCAGCACTCAGCCTTCTTCGTAGTCCAACTCTCACATCCATACATGACCACAGGAAAAACCATAGCCTTGACTAGACAGACCTTAGTCGGCAAAGCAGTGTCTCTGCTTTTGAATATGCTGTCTAGGTTGGTCATAACTTTTCTTCCAAGGAGTAAGCATCTTTTAATTTCATGGCTGCAATCACCATCTGCAGTGATTTTGCAGCCCCCAAAAATAAAGTCTGACACTGTTTCCACTGTTTCCCCATCTATTTCCCATGAAGTGATGGGACCAGATGCCATGATCTTCTGAATGTTGAACTTTAAGCCAACTTTTTTACTCTCCACTTTCACTTTCATCAAGAGGCTTTTTAGTTCTTCTTCACTTTCTGCCATAAGGGTGGTGTCATCTGCATATCTGAGGTGATTGATATTTCCCCCGGCAATCTTCATTTCAGCTTGTGTTTCTTCCAGCCCAGCGTTTCTCATGATGTACTCTGCATAGAAGTTAAATAAACAGGGTGACAATATACAGCCTTGACATACTCCTTTTCCTATTTGGAACCAGTCTCTGTTGTTCCATGTCCAGTTCTAACTGTTGCTTCCTGACCTGCATACAGATTTCTCAAGAAGCAGGTCAGGTGGTCTAGTATTCCCATCTCTCTCAAAATTTTCCATAGTGTGGAAATATTCCCTTGGTCTCTCTAAAATTCTAAAAGTAGAGCTTCATTTCCTTAGTTTTCTAAAGGAACTTCATTCCTTTTTATTGCCATATGATATTGCATTGCGTAACATATTAGTTTCCTAGGACTGCCATAACAAATTACCATTAACTGGATGGCTTAAACAACAGAAATTTATTCTCTTACAGTTCTGAAACTTAGAAGTCTCCAGGTATCAGTATATAGAGCCATAAGGATATTAGTTGGGCCATGTTCAAAGACTATAGGGAAAAATCTTTTCTTGCCTCTGTCTAGCTTCAGGTAGCTCTTGGCAATTAATCTTCAGCAGTGCTAACATTCCTTGGCTTGTAGCTGAATCACTCCAGTCTTTGCCTCTGTCTTCACGTGGACTTCTTGTATGTATTTCTCTGCATCCTCATCTCTTATTGAGCTTCCCTTGTGGCTCAACTGGTAAAGAATCTGCCTGCAATGCAGGCAGGGAGGAAGGTTCCTGGCAGGGAGGGGATATGTGTATACCTATGGCTGATTCATGTTGAGGTTTGACAGAAAACAACAAAATTCTATAAGGCAATTATCCTTCATTTAAAAGAAATTAATTTTAAAAAAAGAATCCACCTGCAATGCAGGAGACCTAGGTTCGATCCCTGGGTTGGGAAGATCCCCTGGATAAGGGAAAGGCTACCCACTCCTGTATTCTGGCTTGGAGAATTCCATGGATTATATAGTCCATGGGGTCACAAAGATTCGGACATGACTGAGCAACTTTCACTTCACTTCACTTCACCTCTTATTATAAGGACTTCAGTCACTGAATTTTGGACCTACTCTAATGTAGTATGATCTTATATTAAATAATCAGCAAGCATCTTATTTCCAAATAAGGTTATAGCCTGAGATTCCAAATGAATGTGAATTTTGGGTAGGTGCTATTCAACCCACCTGTATATAAATATGAGCTTCCCTGGTGGCTCAGAGGTTAAAGCATCTGCCTGCAACGCAGGAGACTTGGGTTCAATCCCTGTGTTGGGAAGATACCACATTTTATTTATTCATTCATTGGTTGATGGACATTTCATTTTTATATTTCTTTATACCCAAAGGAACAGATGCATGAATGTTTTATTGTTTCCTTTTCTTTTCATGTGAAAGGTGGCATACTGTTGATACTTGTTTGCACTTTGCTTTTTTCAGTGAATGGTTTAACTTGAATATTGCTCCATACTACTTCATAGAGGTCCTACCAATTATAGTCAGGCTCAAAGGAGTAGATACTAACTTTCATCTTAGAATAGGAATAGCTCCTATCAAACCAATCCTTTCTCACGTAGCGATTATAACTCTGGAAAAATATTAGAAAAGAAAATACTAGGGTGTTCCTGATGGCTTAGTGGTGAAGAATCCACCTTCCATTGCAGGAGATGTGGGTTTGATCTCCGGTCTGGGAAGATTCCCACATGCCGCAGAGCAGCTAAGCTCGTTCATCATAACTATTGAGCCTGTGCTCTAGAGCCTGGGAGCCACAAGTACTGAACCCTTGAGCCACAACTAATGAAGCCACGTGCCCTGGAGTGCTCAGCAGCAAGAGAAGTCACCGCAGTGAGAAGCCCATGCACCAGAACCAGAGTATCCCCTCATCGCCACAACTAAGAAAAAAGTTCATGCAACAACAAAGACTGTGCAACCAATAAATAAATGAATATTCTTTAAAAAAATTTACTGGGAGATACTGGAAAACAGTGAAAAATCAGGTGGAAACTGCAAGAGTCTTACAGACTTCAGAAGCAGAGAAAGAGTTTGGGGTGACTATATCAGGCAGAAAGTGAGCAAAGAAATTCCTGAAAGGAAAGAGCCATAGCAAAGTAGCCTGAAACTGTGTAAAGGTCCTGCAGTCATGGAGAAGGAAGACATTTGTATGACCCCAAATTACACATATACAGACAAGTTCCAGCAGCTCAACCAAAGCTAAAAGAATGAATGACAATTTCTGTTATTGTCCGTTGCTGGAACCAGGAGTGTAGAATTTGAGTTTAGCTAAGTTTAACTGCTTGCTTAGTGGGTACACAGCCACACCCATTTCCTGCTTTCTGCCGCTGCTTTAGTGCCACTAGTTGGGGACTAAAGTCTTGTCCTTTCCGCACATTCATTTAAAAAATGGGGTAATAATAGTGATGGGCTTCCCTCGTCGCTCGGTAAAGAACAGTGGTTTTTCTTAGTTGTGGCGATAAGGGGATACTCTCTGGTTCTGGTGCATGGGCTTCTCACTGCGGTGACTTCTCTTGCTGCTGAGCACTCCAGGGCACGTGGGCTTCATTAGTTGTGGCTCAGGGGTTCAGTAATTGTGGCTCCCAGGCTCTAGAGCACAGGCTCAATAGTTACGATGAACGAGCTTAGCTGCTCTGCGGCATGTGGGAATCTTCCCAGACAGGAGGTCAAAGCCACATCTCCTGCAATGGAAGGTGGATTCTTCACCACTAGACCACCAGGGAATACCACCAGTTCTTTACCGAGCTACTTGAGTAGCTTGGACATGACTGAGCAACTTTCACTTCACTTCACTTCACCTCTTGTTATAAGGACTTCAGTCACTGAATTCTCCTCCTTAAAGGAGACTCAGGTTCAATTCCTGGGTCGGGAAGATCCCCTGGAGAAGGAAATGGCAGTCCACCCCAGTAGTCTTGCCAGGAGAATCCCATGAACAGAGGAGCCTGACAGGCTCTTGTCCATGGGGTTGCAAGAGTTGTACAAGACTTAGAGACTAAACCACCACCACCAACTGCTTACTTAAAAAAAAAAAATTAATCCTCTTCAGAAATACATAAATGACAAGTCTCTCTACAATAGAGGTCAACCAACTATTTTTAAAGGGCACAAGAGTAAATATAGAGTTGTAGGCTTTGCCTTGTGGTCTTAGTTGAAACCACTTAACTATGCCATTGGAATGCAAAACTGTCCATAGAAAATCTGTAAACAAATGGACTTGGCTGCATTCCACTAAAACTTTATTTAGAAAAGTAAATGACTGGCCCTCTGGTTATAGATTGCCCAACCTCTGTTTCATATCCCGTGCACAATATTCAGGATATAATCTCAGATTGCAAAGAAACATTCATGCTGAAGAGCAAAAACAATCAATGGAGACAAGCTCTGAAATGACACTGATGTGGAATTAGCTGAAAGGAGTTTTAAAGCAATTGTTTTAACTGTATACTCCAAGATGTAAAATATGCTCCTATGAATGAACAATTAGAAAATCTCAGCAGAGATATAGAAACTTTTAAACATAGAAATTCTGGAACTGAAAGTACAGCTTCTGAAATTAAAAATTCACTACCTGCTCTGAGCAATTTAGAAATGATAAAAGAGCTAGCAAACTTGAGTACAGATCTATTGAAATTATCAAGTCTGAGGAACAGAGAGAAAAAAAGACTGAAACAGAATGAACAGAGCTTCTATAACCTGTGGGACAATATCAGAGGGCCTAATGTATGTGTATTTAAAATCCCAGAAGGAAGGGAGAGAGAAAATGGGGCAGGAGAAATGTTTGATGAATAATAGTTGAACGTTTCATAATTCTGATTAAAAACATGAATTTAAAGATTTGGAAAGCTCAAATGTATACCACAAACAGCATAAATACACAGAAAGTCAAAACCAAACATATTATAAAACTACTGAAAACAAAAGATAAAGAGGAGAAAGTTGCTAAAGCAAAATAGCACATTACATACAGAGGAAACATTAAATGAATAATTGCAGGTTTCTCATCAGAAGCGTTGAGGGTCAAAAGAGAATGGGAAATCTTCCAGGTACTCAAACAACCTGCCAATCCAGAATTTTGTGTCCAACAAAATTTTTCTTCAAGTATGAAGGTGAAATAAAGTCATTTTTTGGAAACAAAAGGGTGCATACTATATGATTCCGTGTGTGTGCGTGTAAAGTCATTGGAGATAGAAGTCAGGTTATCTTTGGAGGGGATTAGTAATTTCAAAAAGGGAATGTTACCATATAACATACCACTGCACAAATTAGTAGCTTTAAAAAAAGTTTTATTAATGATTCTGTAATCAAGAATAGGCTCAAGTGAGTAATTCTTCTACTGGTCTTGACAGTAGTCACTTGTATGACTGCATTCAATTAGTGCGTTGCCTGCAAGCTGGATTTGTTAGGGTTGCCTGGAACCCTCTCTGTCTCCATTTAGTCTTAGAGTCAGTACTTCTGGCCTCAGGCTTACAGTTTATACCCCCTTTTAAATATGTGTTATACTTCAATAAAAAGTTTACTTTCAAATGGGGTATAGTCAGTGGAAAACCGAGTTGTTAAAGAATAAGCAAAAATGGTTATTACAGAATGTTTCAGAGAAAACAAGTACTTCTTATCTGTCTAGTGTAAAGTTTTTGTAAGGAAACTTAATAGATGACAAAGAAAATATTTAACTTTAGGTTACAGTTAGATGGCTCCAACTTCAAAGGATGTAAGAAGCTTTAAAAGAGTTTTTAGCAGAGGAATCATGTGATAAGAACAGTAGTTTAGGGGATGTAATTTCATGCTAGGGTGTAAGATCAAATGGAGGGGAAAGAGGTTATGATCAGGCAGGCTTGTTTGGAAACAGCGATTCAGATGTGTACCTATAAGGATTTGAACTAGAATGGTGGAAATTTAATGAGAAAGAAGGTAATAAAATCTGTTTATTCCATATACAGGGATTGAGGACCTACTATGTTCCAGGCACTGGGTAAGGAACTCACAATATATGAAACAGAAGTATAGAGAAAAAATCGCAGTTTGTTGTAAGGAGAGTTTTAACAGATGAATGCTTAAGGTGTTAAGGACACAGGATGAGGAATCAACTAATTGTATGGCAGAGTCTAATAAGTGTTTTATACAAGATTAAACATTAGGTGAGCATTTGCAGTTTGGCGAGCAAAAGCCTAAGTAAACAAGAGTAGAGCATCTTGCATTGAGGGCGTGATAGAGTATGTCTGTGTGTCCAGGCTAAGCCACAGGCACAAGGAGCTAGAAAGACAAAAGAAGGATTCCATTGCTAAAGGCAAAAGGTACCATTAAAGAAGGCTTAATAGAAATTATGACTACGTAAGTAGGCAAAAATTACCCTAAGATTCTGAGTATGAGTAACTAGAAGAATGATAATACAGACAAATGGGAACTCCGTGTTAAGAATTATGTAGCCTATAGATATTTTTCATCTGAGTGTACCTAAAATACCCAGCGAGTATTTTTTTATGTATGTTTGAACACTAAATGTGTTTCATCGGTGAAATTCTGAATATCCTACACTCATCATAGGTTTTTAAAGCCAACAAACAACCTAGAATTGATTGTTGACCATTGGCATAGTTTGTTGTTTTTTTTTTTTCAAAATTACAATATGTAAAATAAAGGAAAATTTACCTGAATTTTTCTTAACTCAGAAAAGAAATAGGGTAACTAAATGAGAAACAGAACTGCTATGAGTGTTCCAAAGGCTTGGATCTAAATTATCAAATTAATTCCTCTTTCATTTGTTTTAAAATACTGTTGTTTCAAGAACCACCAATTATCAGCTAATGCTAGATCTATAATTATGTGTTAATATATGACAAGGCTGGCAGTCTCCACAGAAGACTGGCATTTAGCAGATGCTTGAATCTGCTGTTGGTCCAATGAATCTGTAGCTCAGAAATTTTCCTACAAAAGAACCTCTATTGTTCAGGTTACACATCCATTTTTGGAGACACAATCCACTGACTACAGTCAGTATTACCTGAAAAATAACAGTAATTGATTAAAAATCCAAATCAAAGTTTGATAATATGGATCCATTATGAGTGGTTGTTTAAGAACTAGGGGGCAGAAAGAGATAGAAGCTTATTAAAAAACACAAGGGTAATTGTGAAAGTAATAGATATGTTTATTGTCTTGATTATGGTGATAGTTTCATGGATGTATACATACTACATACTTAACAAATTATACACTTTAAATGTGCAGTTTACCAGATGTCAATCTGTTACTTACCTACGTTCTTGGACTCTTTAATCAGTAGAAATTGATAAGAGGTCAGAGGAGAAATTCAGGCCAAGGTTTACTGGGACTCATACCGCAGCACAGGGAATGAAAACAAGTTCCCTTTATCACTCCCCAGTGCCCAGTGTGGGGATGAGCTGGTCCCATTAATGGAGTGAGGGTAGGGGCAGTGGCTGGGCTCAACGGGTGGCTTAAGTGGTCTACCCGCCCCCTTGGTGGTGCTGTGGGCAGGGGTCATTCGCACTACCCTGCTTTTGCTCTGGTACCTCAGAAGTAGCAACTGGGGCTTGGCCTTTTTGTATATTGTTCATAATTTGCCCCAGCTATGCATGCATGCAGTTATTTTTAGTTTCTTAATGTTTCTTTGTATTTTTTTGCTCTAGGAAACATTTGTCCACTTACAAAAACTCTAGTAGAGGGTCCCAAGCCATAGGTTTCAGTATGTCTCAAATCATAGCGTAGTGCAGCTGTTATTAAAAGAAATTAATCTTAGAATGGTCAGATAGAATATTTGGTGTCCTGCACCATTATTCATATTTTAAAAGATCTAGTCATTTTTAAGTGGATATACACAATTTGAACTAATCTAGGTTACCTGAATTATAATGAATTGAGTGTAGTGATTTTTTAACTAGAGTCTTAAAATAATATGCTTTATTAAGTATAGATTTGTGTGTTTGTGAATCTGTGCTGGGGCTTCCCTGGTGGCTCAAGTGGTAAAGAATCTGCCTGCAAAGCAGGAGACCCAGATTCAATCCCTGGGTCGGGAAGATCCCCTGGAGAAGGGAATGGCAACCCACTCCAGTATTCTTGCCTGGAGAATTCCATGGACAGAGAAGCCTAGCGGTTGATTCTGGATAATTTTTTTTTTTTCTTGGGAATGTATTTCTGCGGACTGGATATTTAAATTGGCCTTCAAGCAGGTTTTATAATACATCAGTACCACCTTATTTGAGTAGTTTTTCCTTATGAGAGATGCAGAAAGATCAATGTCTCAAGTGCCCCAGATCATAATAAATATTTTAAATACTTTTCTTACCTTTATACCCTTTTGCTTTTATTAATGAGCATTTTTAAAACTACTGAACTATAATGGATTTCTCACAGTTTCATACTAGCTGTGAAAAGTGAAAGTGTTAGTTATTCAGTCATGTCTGACTCTTTGCCACTCCATGGACTGTAACCCACCAGGCTCCTCTGTCCCTGGAATTCTCCAGGCAAGAATACTGGAATGGGTAGCTATTTTCTTCTATAGGGGATCTTCTCAACCCAGGGATTACAAGAAGATTCTTTACCATCTGAGCCACCAGGAAAGTCCATCGTCCTAGTTGTGGTTGAGACTAATGTGAACTCTAGATTGGTGGGTTGGTTTTTCTTTTTTTCTTTCTTTGAACTCTAGCTTTTAAGGTTAATTCTGTTGGTAGAACATAGATGTGTTAGAATACATAAGGACTTTGATAAAAGATCAGCTGAGGATATGTGGTATAAGAGGATCTTTAAAAAGAATTGATATTTGATGCTCGGGGGTGTAGTCAATCAGATGCCTATATAATGTTACTAAAATACAAATAAGTGAAAATATTCATATCCTTTAATACAGTATTTTCAGTTCTTAAAATTTAATCCAAGTAAGACAGTGTGTGAAGACAGCTATATCATTTTTTATGCATAATAGTAAAAATTAAACAAAACCTTGATGGAATGGATAAAATATACTATTTACTTAATGCTACCATTAAAAATGATACAACAATTTTAGACTATCCTTATGTATTGTGTTAGATGAACAATGCAAAGTGTTTGTTCATTTTGTGAAACATCATTACTTAAAATTTGAGGACTTTTCAATAGTATACAAAAATCAGAATATTAAATTACCTGCCACTACAATCAAAACAGCAAAAGTGATTATGTTGGAGGTAGGGGTAAGATGATAAGTACTGTGTGTTTTCCATATCTTATTTCTGTATATTTTTAAAATTATGTTGTTTTTAAAAGAACACAAGCCTTTTAATTAAGTATACAAATTTAGTTACCCTAAAGTAATATAGACTACTAGTGTCTGAAGCTCTGGGGTTTCATTAGTACAGTGACGACTTAATTAACAAATCCTCAATGAACAAAACCTCTTTCCCCAAGACTGGCCTTGGTTCAGCAGACATGAGGGAAGGATCAATTTTCTCTGAGCTAGATTGGTGGCAGCAGGGACTAATGAGGCAGGGCCTTGAAAGTAGCTCTCTCTCAGATCTAACTCCTCAGGGGTTAGCTAGAGCTGATGCTAAGGGCACTGCTGTACTCCTGGGACCGACACAGCCTGGTTACCCAGGTGTTAAAAAAACAATTTCTGCGCCAAGACCATATGTGGCTTTTAAGAGACTCGGCAGGACTCTTGATTTAGGCAGAGCATTCCTAGTGTGGAATGAGTAGGCTAGAAAATAGCAAAGTGGGAATTCCGTGTGCTAGGAAGCTTCCACTTGTCTTCTGTGTGCTCCGTGTGCTGCTTTTTTTATTTTCTGGGTTTTATTTTATTCAACTATGAAATGAAAGGACTGACTAGAAAATCTCTACTGTATCTTTCAATTCTAATGGTCTATGTGTCCAGATTGCTCTAATGGTCTATACGTCTAGATCAGGAGTCAGCAACCTTTCTATACAGGGTCAAGATATATGATCTCAGTTGAGGCTGTTTAACTCTGCCTCTAGTATGAAAGTATTCCTATATAACAGTACATAATCAAATGGAAATAGCTAGATGTGGCCCATAAGCCATAGTTGGACAACCTCTGGTCTAGATTTTTTGTTAAGATTTATATATCTTTGGCTGCTCCGGGTTTTCAGTGCTACATGCAGGTTTTCCTGGGTTGTGCTGAGTGGGAACTATTCTCTAATGGCGGTGTGCAGGCTTCTCATTGAGATGGCTTTTCTTGTTGCAGAGCACGAGCTCTAGGCATGGGAGTTCAGTAGTTGCAGCTGTCCGGCTCTGGTGCACTGACTCGGTAGATGTGGTGCATGGGCTTAGTTGCTCCACAGCATGTGGGATCTTCCCTAACGGGGGATCCAACCTATGTCCCCTGCATTGCCAGGCAGATTCTTAACAATAGACCACCAGGGAAGCCCTGGTCTATATATTAATGTAATGTAAGTGTTAAAAGAATTCTTAGGGGGCTACAACATAAACCTTCTATCAGAGGGACCATTCTCTCAGACTTTTTACTTTTAAGGTTCAGTTCAGTTCAGTTCAGTCACTCAGTCGTGTCCAACTCTTTGCGACCCCATGAATCGCAGCACGCCGGGCCTCCCTGTCCATCACCAACTCCCAGAGTTCACTCAGACTCATGTCCATCGAGTCTGTGATGCCATCCAGCCATCTCATCCTCTTTCGTCCCCTTCTCCTGCCCCCAATCCCTCCCAACATCAGAGTCTTTTCCAATGAGTCAACTCTTCGCATGAGGTGGCCAAAGTACTGGAGTTTCAGCTTTAGCCGCATTCCTTCCAAAGAAATTCCAGGGCTGATCTCCTTCAGAATGGACTGGTTGGATCTCCTTGCAGTCCAAGGGACTCTCAAGAGTCTTCTCCAACACCACAGTTCAAAAGCATCAGTGAAACATAAAATGATACTTCAGAGTTCCCTGGTGGCCTAGTGGTTAGGATTCCAGGCTTTCACTGCCATGTCCTGGTTTCATTCCCTGGTTGGGGAACTGAGATAAAAATAAGTAAATAAAATGATATTTCAAAGTCAGTGTTTAACAGCTTGGAAGAAAAGGATAAAAATACCTTGTCATCAAACTATTATAGTAAATTATCTGCAGTAGAGGCCCTGTGATTCCCAATTAAGAAAGAAATGGTATTTATAATACTTGTGACTAGATTCTTTAAAATCCTCAAAACTGTCAGCCTAGTAGGAGAGAAGTTCAACAGCCTGTTAGTATAATTTCTTATAAAATAGGGTAAATCAGTCCTTTCATGGTAGTGTACACTTCAGACCGTGTGTGCGTGTGTGTGTGTGTGTGTGTGTGTGCACGCGTGCGCTTTTCTAGAAAAGGGCAACTGCCATGCTAGGCAGGCTTCAGATTTCCATCTGTCTTGTGTTGGGCTTGTGTATCTCAGTCTTAAGCTACCAGGATTCTAACATGGAAATCAGAGTATGATCACTTTGGAGACCTTTGTTAGTTCTCCCACTTTAGGCCTCATCCAGTATACTTTATCTAGAGCATTTATAGCAAACTTTACTTTTGTTTGCTATAACAACAGAGAAATCATAGGTTGGGTTAATTAACTCAGGCCTATTATTATATAAAGGGATCAGTACAGTGACACGTTATCTGCCTAGGGAAGTCTAAAACATTCTTCTTAACCAGCTTGCTTTCATCTAAACACTTGAGATCTTTTACTTTCTAAGCTGCAGAGCATGAACTCCTTACTGGCCTGTCCCACTAAACACAGCTGTGAGCACAGCAGAACTGACATATTCTTTGAGTTACAGCTTGTCCAGAGTGAGCAGTTGTACCATGCCAGCATAGGGACATCAATAGCCGTTACTTTGATACAGCAGTTTTCAAGGTGTGAACCCATTGGAGGTGTCCAGGACACTCTCAGAGTGTCTTCCATGAAGGCAAAACTGTTTCACAATAATACTAAGACATTGTCTTTATGACTCAATCTCAGTAGAGTTTTCCAGAGAGTGCATAATGTGTAAAACAGCAACAGATTTAATACTGAAGTAAATATGAAAACCCTGCTATCTTTTATTAAACAAGACATTAAAGTGATTAGCAAAAATGCAAATGCAAATTTTCAATAATATTTTTATTTGGAATATATTATTTTATTAAAATATTTTAAAATTTAATAGGTATATTAATAATTTTTTCCACTGTCTTTTAAATTTTCTAATACAGTAAGTATTGATAAATATAACTCACATAAACAAATGCCATTTGGGGTCCTCAATCTTTAAAAGTATTATATATGTCCTAGAACCCAAAAGTATATTTCCCAGTTACTGATAACAATCTCAGCATATTTTCATACATAAAATGTCAACTCAGATTTCCCCATTCAGCAAACAGATGTTAAGAATTTAGTGCTTATCCTTTCAGACATCTTTCTACTGAGTGCTTGCATGCCTACAGTACATAATCTTATATATATAGGATTATATTATACTTTTTCTCTGAATTCTTATAAAATCCTAAGGTCTTTAAAAGGGCATAGGAATCATCTTATTTCATTCCCAACTCAATTCAAGAATCCTTTCTAAAACATGCACTGCCTAGCAGATTGTTCATTTTGGTTTTATAAACCCTAAATTGTTAGAAAATTCTTCTTTCTGTTAAACAGAAATTTACCTTCTTATAAATCTCTGCATTGGTTCTAATTTCACTTTCAGTAGCTATGTAGAATCCATCTTATCTATCTTCACTGTGTCTCATCCTGGATATTTTCTTCTGACCTATCTTCCAGTTCACTAATTATTTTCTAAGCTGCATCTGAGTTTCCTTTAAATAGTATTCATTGAATTCTTATTTTCAGTTTTTGTTTAAACCTATGAAATTGTTATCTATTTTTCATACTTTATAGTCCTCTGCTAAAATCTCCGTTTTTAACTTGTAATCAGTAAGTACAGTCATTTCAGAGTTTCTGTTTGATGGGTTCATTATCTGGACCACTTTGGTCTACTTTCTGTTGTATAATTTCTGGTGGTTTTAATTTCTTGCTCTTCTTATATTACTGTTTTTTTATTGTGTTTGAGACTTTGTATTTGGAAAATTCTTTATAGAAATAATTCGAGGTATAGGCTAATTCATGTTTTCTTTTGGTTAGCATGAGTCCACTGGCATACTAGAAGCATCTTGATCTAAATTTAGGTATTTAGATGATTGGAGTATAAACCACAGTCCATTGCTTAGACCTGTCTACCTCCTGTATACCCTAAACCTAGCTGCAGTCCTTTGGGTTCCAGACTTAATATGAAGAGGTTTTACCAGGGCCATCTCACTTTATAGGGTCTAGATTCCAAGTTTTGTCCTCCAGCAATATCAAACATCAGACTCACCTCTCTGGGCTCTATTATCCCTTATGTCCTACCCTGGTAATTTTTCATTCTTTTGTTATGGCATCAGTACCTTCAAGCACATTTTAAGGATATTTTTTGCCCATTCTGATTCTTCTTCATGAGATAGTTGGTCCAAATTACTTAATCTTTTACTATCAGAAGCCCCCAAAACCTGCTTAAACTCATACTAATATTTCTCTATTCTTCTGGGTTGCTAGAGAAACTGTTAGGGAGTAGAGATAACCCTGCAAGGGCATCCTCATAGACGCATTTTACCATCTGTACCACATTTATCCAGATGCTCTTTAAGAGCACATGTTGAATGTTTAATCTAATATTGCATTTCATTTCAGACACAGTGACGGTGTTATCAAATTCAAATAAGCAGTTATTCTGTAGTCTTCATCTCATAATTTTGGAATGTTAAGATAAATAATGCAGTGCTACCCTTTTTTTGTATATATATTTATTAGCCAGATTAGGTTAAGGCAGCAGCCTACTAACAAATAACCTCAGATTCTTAATGACATTCAATAACAGATATTTCTTTTTCTCTTGCATTCTTTTTCTTCACTTGGTAGCTGAGGCCCTGCTCCATGTTTTCTCCTGTCTGGGATCAATACCGAAGGGCAGTCCCAATCAGGGGCATGTTAGTTGCATTAGAGGGGTAAAGGCATGATGAAAGAACTACACAGTAGTTGTTACAGGTCTTGCATCATCTCCCCTCACATTTCATGAGCTGAAGCAAGTCCTATGGCCTGATAATAGTCAGGTAGGAAGTACAGTCCTTATTGCAAAATGTATAATAGCTCCCCCACAGGAATGAGCCCCGTAAGGAGGGGCACTGAATACAGCGTGTCCGTGGGCCCGTTTTCCGTCCCAGGTTTATATGCTAGTCTTCTTGAAATAGAGTCTAGTCTTCTTGAGATAAAACTAATGGTCTTATTGTAATTTGGGGTTATATCCTAAATTTATCATTAATTACACTAACAACAAAAAAGTCAGAACATGCTATTCTTTAAACCTTAGAGAATGAGTTTTTTAATTTAAATTTTTTTAATTGGAGGCTAATTACTTTAAAAGCCACTCACATTGCTCTTCTTTAAAACATTAATTCTGTGTGCGCACAGTATCTTCCATCTGGTGTTTCTCTTAACTTCCTTTGCCCCACCTCTTTTCCCAGTAGTGATAATGGAATTTGTTTTTCAGGGAGTTAAATCTTTCATAGTGACCTCTCGGTATTACAGCATAGCCCAGTTGTTCTCTGTTTTGTATTATACCTTCATTAGCACTAAATTTTTCATCCTAGCTTTCCTAGGATTTTTATTTTTATGGTTTTTTTTAACTTTAATAACATTTTTCCCATTTATTTGCACATCTTCTCTGTTCTTCATTATTTCATTGTGCACCCATTTACTGTCTCTTATCTTTTCATTCATCATGTATGCTCTTAAATTCTAAACTCAGAGATTCTCAGTCCTCTTTTTATAGTTAAAGTGTTTCTCTCGTTGTTCTCCTGTTACTATTCAAAATGTTTTTGTGATGTATTGGGATTTTCTTCAGTGTTTGAGGTTCTCTGACATGTCCTTTTATTTTCATCCATCAGACTGATTCCTACTATATTTGTATGGGTTCTCATATAATTTTTGTAATGAGGAACGTTTTGAGCAGCATCAGGATTTTATTATTCCTTACTCTAAAATACAACATTTATTTAATAATGAGATGAAAATACAGGCTTTATGAGATATAATTCCTGTGTCAAAAAGCTGTAAGTGCTACCACTGTTTTGTGACCCCCTGAATGATGTCTGCTTTCTTTGTGTTAAATCTAATAATAAATGATCCCAAGGAATATCATAAAATTCCCTGTCATTAGCTCTAGAAATGCCTTGATGAGTAACTTGTTTGATGGAATAAAAGCTTCTGTAAACTGATGTCCCCACCTGAGTGGTTAATTCCAAAATATTATTTGTCTAACACATTGTTGTCAATGACGACTGAATAAGAACTTTTAGGAGCAGTTGGCTGTCCAACGATCGCAAATTTCAAGGCTATGCAAATTGTGCCAGTTCAGCCCAGCTCTTTTCTCTATTATCATATCAATTGAGTCAGTTCATAGTAGACAAAGCAAGGTTATGGGAACCACCTAGAGCATCATGCACCATTTAACATCAATGCGGCATACAAGAACATCTGCAACTTCAATCTTATTAACAGTGGAGAGAATGGAAGGCAATAAACAGCTTTCTTCACGATTTAATTGCAAAATAGTATTTCCTAATGTTTGCATTGTTTATCAACAGGAGCTTCATCAATAATTGTATAATTATGGTTGCCTAGATTACATAGGCAACCCTCATGCATCTTGTCATTTATTACAGAGAGGTCTGAATTCAATCTGAATTTGAACACACAATGCAAGACTAATAATGTAAGTCCTTTGAAATGTGAGTTGTATAATATAGATAATTTGTGCAGTAGGAGAACGGCAGTTTATGATTTTTCAGTCACTTTGGGGATTAACACAGAAAAGACTGAAAGGCAGTGAAAAATGAGGGGAAGCCACTAGTTAGATTCTAACATAGATCCACTGAACATGAAAGTGGGTTATGTTCTTCAGAATTAATCACGAGTAATTAGATGTTTGCTTTAGGCCAAAATTGGGCTGAATTAATACAGAATTATTATGCTGAGGTCTTCCTCTCAAGTCTCTATACTCAAAGGGAGAAATGGCAGAAAACTACAAGTATACTGAGAAAAAAACTATGGTGGCCAAAGTTAGAAATTGTAAATGCAGAGGAAGACTTGACATATCTGTTCAGTCTTCGCCTTTGTTGCCTTTTTTTTTTTTTAATCGCCTTTGTTGCTTTTTGAAGCCATATAACATCACTGTCCCTAACTAGCAAAATGTGAGTGTTTGTAGCAAGCAACCAAGGGCATTCTTCAGGCTCTGCGGAAGCAGGGAGTTTCTTTTGGCACACATTGCAAAATAGCCAAGAAAAATGAGAGGAAATAATATAAGTCCGGTTACAGTTATTGGTGTGGTCAGTGGGAATTGTCTCATAATAAAACAGGAGCAGGAAAATGTGAAAAATAAGAGGTACATTTGAAGTAAGTCAGGCAAGGGACTGGTCTGAAAAGTTTGTATCTTTTAAACAAGAAAATCTCATATTTTTACTTCGATGTATTTTGTATATGAGGAAAACCAAAAGCCTATTCATGAAATTACGTCTGAAACATTTCAATATTTAGAATATTTTCTCCCCCTGATTAGTCTGTATTTATACCTGTAATAATTCTTCATTCATCTTCTAGCACTTCTTTTTAAAGATTGCATAAGGAAGAAAATAAATTGCTATAGTAAAGTATCCACAGAGTAGAAGAATATATGGAGTTTTTGTCCCATTTTTTGGTTGTTCTGGGTATAGTGAACATAACAGAAGCTTTCTTAACATGACAGTTGACCTATCATTTCCTCCACCTGAGGGATTCCAAGAACTGATGTGCTGGAGGTAATGCTTCGACCTGTAATTACGTAACATTATGCCTAGAAACTTTTTTTTTTTTAAGTTTTAAGTAGTTACAGCCTCTGCTATAAACTTTGAAAAAGTTCTAGCTCTGAAGAATGAGAGTGGAGATTTTATATGCATGCATATATATAGATATACATGCATATCTACATATATATGTCTCTCACTTAAAATACCTCAGGGAAAACATTTGTCTATGCTGGGGCTTTGCGTAAATGTGTAGTACCAATTCTGACACTTGCACACCTTTCCTTTAAAGAACTTATATGCAAACATTATTCAGGAACCTTTTCTAGGAGCTATTTATCAAAACTGCTATGATAATAACTCTGTCATAATGAGTCCTGTTCTCTGTTTAGGGAGTAATCGATAAACTAAAAATTAATGTTCCATAATTCACATTACAATGCACATGTAATTATTTGAGATGAGGCAAACCCTATGCATTTAATTTACAACTATAATTAAGTAAACTCATTTGATACTAATTAGGTGAGCCTAAAAGGATCATAGGTTTGTGTATTTAATTATCAAAGTACAATCAGCAACCAATTTCTGAAAAGCTTTCCTAGCTTGAGCTCAACATTGATCTTTGCCCACACTACAATTTTATCTTCCTGGACCTTCAGTAAATTAAAAGGCAATGTGAATCATGGAAAATCTACTTGGTGGGTTAGCTTTTTTGGTAATTTGTAATTCACCATCTGAAAACAAGGGTTTATATATACTGGAGTTTTATATCTGTTAAAATATTACATCAAAAATGAGGGAGAAATTAAGATATTTCCAGTTAACAAAAGCTAGAGGAGTTCATTACTGGTCAGTCAGTCAGTTCAGTTGCCCAGTTGTGTCTGACTCTTTGTGACCCCACGGACTGCAGCACACCAGGCTTCCTTGTCCATCACCAACTCCTGGAGCTTACTCAAACTCATGTCCATCAAGTCGGTTGATGCCAGCCAGACATCTCGACCTTTGTCATCCCCTTCTCCTCCCGCCTTCAATCTCTCCCAGCATTAGGGTCTTTTCCAGTGAATGTTTGCATCAGGTGGCCAAAGTATTGGAGTTTCAACTTCAGCATCAGTCCTTCCAATGAATATTCAGGACTGATTTCCTTTAGGATTGACTGGTTGGATCTCCTTTGCAGTCCAGGGGACCCTCAAGAGTCTTCTCCAACATCACAGTTCAAAAGCATCAATTCTTCAGCGCTCAGCTTTCTTTATTGTCCAACTCTCACATCCATACATGACTCCTGGAAAAACCATAGCTGTGACTATCTTGACCTTTGTTGGCAAAGTAATGTCTCTGCTTTTTAAAATGCTGTCTAGATTGGTCATAACTTTTCTTCCAAGGAGCAAGTGTCTTTTGATTTCATGGCTGCAGTCACCATCTGCAGTGATTTTGGAGACCAAAAAAGTAGAGACTGTCACTGTTTCCATTGTTGCCCCATCTATTTGCCATGAAGTGATGGGACTGGATGCCATGATCTTAGTTTTCTGATTATGGAGTTTTAAGCCAACTTTTTTACTCTCTTTTTTCGTTTTCATCAAGAGGCTCTTTAGTTCCTGTTCACTTTCTGCTGTAAGGGTGGTATCATCTCCATATCTGAGGTTATTGATATTTCTCCTGGCAATCTTGATTCCAGCTTATGCTTCATCCAAACCGGCATTTCTCATGATATACTCTGCATGTAAGTTAAATAAGCAGGGTGACAATACACAGCCTTGACGTACTCCTTTCCTGATTTGGAACCAGTCTATTGTCCCATGTCCAGTTCTAACTGTTGATTCTTGACCTGCATACAAATTTCTCAAGAGGCAGGTCAGGTGGTCTGGTAATTCCATCTCCTTAAGAATTTTCCATTATTTGTTGTGATCCACATAGTCAAAGGCTTTAGTGTAGTCAGTAAAGCAGAAGTAGATGTTTTTCTGGAACTCTCTTGCTTTATCGATGATCCAGTGGATGTCATTAATGGTAGACCTGCCCTATAAGAAACCCTTCAGGCTGAAATGAAAGGATGCTGGACAGTACTCAAAGCCATGTAAAGAAATAATTCCAGTAAACGTAATTACATAGGTGAATAGCCAGTGTTCTTGTATTTTGAGTTTCTAACTCCTCTTTTTTTCATACATGATTTAAAAGACAATACATTTAACAGTAATTACAAATATATGTTAATGGACACATCTGCATAAAGATGCGATTTATAGCACCATCATAATAGGGAAAAGGAACAATATGGAAGCATAGGTTTTGTGTGTTGTTGAAACTAATTTGGTTTCAATTCAAATTAGATTGTTATATATTTAGAATGTTAATTGTAATCCCTGTTGTACCCACTAAGAAAATATTTGAGAAATACAGAAGTTTCCTCTATTTTGTTAAAATAGTATCTAAAAATTAGTTTATGAGAAAATGTATTTGTTTCCTAGCTTAGAAGTCTTTTAATTCTACCATTAGTCAATCACCAAATATTTGTTTTGTACCTAATAATGGGTTTCTGCTACATTTCAATAATTATCTCCATTTCTTCCCACTAAATGTGTAAACATATAATTAAGAAAGACTTGTTATATGATGTCTAGAGTGACTTCATAGACTTGGAATATGTTAGATAAAATGCTCACATTTTCTTTCTTTTTAAAAAAACTATTTTTGTCTCTGCGGGAGTCTTCGTTGCTGTGCACGAGTCTTCTGCCGTTATAGCGGTGGGGGCGCCTCTCTAGCTGCAGCGCGTGGGCCTCCCATTGCCGTGGCTTCTCTTGGTGCAGAGCACAGGCTCTAGGGTGCGTGGGCTTCAGTAGTTGCAGGCATTGGGCTTAGATGCCTCGTGGCATACAGGATCTTTCCAACGAGGGGCTGAACCTGTGTGCCATGCATTAGCAGGAAGATTCCTAACCACTGGACCGCTAGGGAAGCTTTTCACTTTTTCATATTTCTTAATGGCATTTATTCTGTAAATAAGGTGAAAATGTGTGCCCCTGACTTTCCCTGACGGTGTTAAAGATGTTTCTGTCTGCTTCCCTTTCAAACCATGGTACCTGGATATAGGTAGAAGGCACCTGTATGATCCAGTATGTGTTCCCTTCACTCTCAAAGTATTAAGGGGATTGCCATCACTTCCAGAAAATGTGAACCATAGCCACAGACGCTCAAATTCTAAGCTTTCAGAATGTGCTTCATGCTAAACATGAAGGCTTTTCCCTTTCCTTATCAGCTACCACTCTGGTAAAATAAAAACTAAACTGCTGATGCAAATGTTGCTCACTGCTGCTGCTGCTAAGTTGCTTCAGTCGTGTCCAACTCTGTGCAACCCCATAGACGGCAGCCCACCAGGCTCCCCAGTCCCTGGGATTCTCCAGGCAAGAGTACTGGAGTGGGTTGCCATTTCCTTCTCCAATGCATGAAAGTGAAAAGTGAAAGTGAAGTCGCTCAGTCGTGTCTGACCCTCAGTGACCCCATAGACTGCAGCCTTCCAGGCTCCTCCTTCCAGGGGTTTTCCAGGCAAGAGTACTGGAGTGGGGTGCCATTGCCTTCTCCAAATGTGGCTCACAGGGAACATTTACTTAACATTATCTAAAATGTGCTATTAAAATAGGTGAATAAATTCATACCTGGCCTATTGACGCTTCTTTATTTCTTTGGGAATACTAGTGCAATTTGTCAGTATTAAAACAGAGACTCTTTTTTTTTTTAATAGCAAGGCCTAAATTTCTTCTGTCCAGATGTAACCAATGTCAAGAAGTCATACCCCACACAATTAAGGACACCAGCCATGCAGCACTGACCTCTATAGCCTGACCAATTTGTATCTTGTCTCTGGGTCATCTGAGGAAGTATAAGTGGTATTGTGGACTGTAAACAGACCAAGGCTAGCACATGCCATTTACATAAACTAGAGCGTCAATAGTATCCGCCGAAGCTATACGAGATGGTTTTCTTAAATTGAATTATCTCTCATCTTCCAGTCTCAGAAACAAAGATGCTGGGTTTTGAGGTGGGGGGAGGGTTGGTATTATTTGAAGAACTATCTAGTGGTTCAACCTAACTAGCAAAGTATAAAGACTTGACACCTAATGGTTGCTATTCTAGCCTCTCATGGTGACAATTATTTGGTGACTTCAGAGGAGTAATAGACATTTAGAATGACACTTTGGACAGGAAAATGGAAGCAGCAACTAAGGATTATTAGTAGAAACAGTTCTGAGAGGAATGAGCAGTAATCGGCTCAGTATTAGATGACAGACACTAGCCTGTTTGGAAAGAGGGTCTTTATCATTTTTTAATAGGGTTGTGCCATTCTTTTTGATCTACTTATAGGTATGAGTATGATCCTTAAACTATTCCTGCAACTTTTCAAAAATCTGATGCTACAAATTCTGCTCATAAAGAATAGTGAGGAGTACAACCAAGTTTAAAAAGCAATATAAAATATTGTAATTGAGAGGTTTTCTTCAAACAGGTAATTAACCATACGTTTAATACATTTTAATCTACTTTTAAGTGCAAGAGAGAATGGTAAATGCCTCAATAAAGAAAAGTGTTCTGTTTAAATTGGATAAAATCGTTGTTTACTAGTGCTTATCGCTGTACTCCAAGTAGTCAAGTGATCTGTGAATCCAATTTAGTTTATTGGACAATAAATAGTACTCATAACTTCTATCAATGTTTGTCAGGGAGCCCTCTGAAATTCACTCCATACTTTGAGGAAGTTTAATTTTATTGTATAGTATAGACTTTAATTTTTTTTGTTTCCTTTTAAACCTATGACATTACCTTAAAGCATTATCATCCCTGCAAACCAGATTGCACTAAACATTAGTGATATTTCATTAATGCTTTCTTGCTCTAAGATTTCTTAATCCATAGGATAAAAAAGGAGACATTGGTTCCCTCATATCTGATGCAGCTTTTCCTTTGCAAACTTAACAACAATACCATTGCCACCACCAGCAGTTCAAAAGGAAATCTTACCAATAGGAAGCCTATGATTAGAAGTAGTGGTATCAGTAGCATCTTCATTGATAATGGAGAATAGCTTTGTACCTGCATATCCATTTCAAAATCTTTATTGTTGTCCTCAGGAAGAAATACATGGTTTTGGAAAGGGGTCCATTTGGAATACCAGTAGTATCCTGTATCCCACTACTGCAGTGATTAGGACTAAACCACAAGAAAAGGACAGGAAGGATGGAGGGAAGGAGAAAGCCATTGATGTTTGATTGCTCAATTTTTTCCTAACACTACACAGTTCAGTTCAGTTGCCCAGTCATGTCCGACTCTTTGCGATCCCATGGACTGCAGCACACTAGGCTTCCCTGTCCATCACCAACTCCCAGAGCTTGCTCAAACTCATGTCCATCAAATAGGTGATGCCATTCGACCATCTCATCCTCTGTCGTCCCCTTCTCCTCCCTTCAGTCTTTCCCAGAATCAGGGTCTTTTCCAGTGAATCAGTTCTTCACATCAGGTGGCCAGAGTATTGGAGCTTCAGCTTCAGCATCAGTCCTTCCAATAAATATTCAGGACTGATTTCCTTTAGGATTGACTGATTGGATCTCCCTGCATTCCAGGGGACTCTCGAGGGTCTTCTCCAACACCACAGTTCAAAAGCATCAAGTCTTCAGCACTCAGCTTTCTTTATAGTCCAACTCTGACATCCATAGATGACTCCTGGAAAAACCATAGCTTTGACTATCTGGACCTTTGTTGGCAAAGTAATGTCTCTGCTTTTTAATATGCTGTCTAGGTTGGTCATAACTTTTCTTCCAAGGAGCAAGCGTCTTATGATTTCATGGCTGCAGTCACCATCTGCAATGATTTTGGAGCCCCCCAAAATAAAGTCTCTCACAGTTTCCATTGTTTCCCCATCTATTTGCTATGAAGTGATGGGACCGAATGCCATGATTTTTGTTTTTTGATGTTGAGTTTTAAGCCAGCTCTTTGACCCTCCTCTTTCACTTTCATCAAGAGACTCTTTAGTTACTCTTAGCTTTCTGCCATAAGGGAGGTGTCATTTGTATTTCTGAGGTTACTGATATTTCTCCCGGCAATCTTGATCCCATCATGTGCTTCATACAGCCCAGCTTACTCTGCATGTAAGTTAAATAAGCAGGGTGACAATATACAGCCTTGATGTACTCCTTTCCCAATTTGGAACCAGTCTGTTGTTCCATGTCCAATTCTAACTGTTGATTCTTGACCTGCATACAGATTTCTCAGGAGACAGGTCAGGTGGTCTGGTAATTCCATCTCCTTAAGAATTTTCTACCATTTGTTGTGATCCACACAGTCAGAGGCTTTGGGATAGTCAATAAAGTAGAAGTAGATGTTTTTCTGGAACTGTCTTGCTTTTTCTGTGATCTAATGGATGTTAGTTAGCAATTTGATCTCTGGTTCCTCTGCCTTTTCTAAATCTACCTTGAACATCTGGAAGTTCACAGTTCACGTACTGTTGAAGCCCTTTGGAGGATTTTTGAGCATTACTTGATAGCGTGTGAGATGAGTGCAATTTTGCAGTAGTTTGAACATTCTTTGGCATTGCCTTTCTTTGGGATTGGAATGAAAACTGACCTTTTCCAGTCCTGTGGCCACTGCTGAGTGTTCCAAATTTGCTGGCATATTGAGTACAGCACTTTCACAGCATCATCTTTTAGGATTTGAAATAGCTCAGCTGGAATTGCATCACCTCCACTAGCTCTGTTGATAGAGATGCTTCCTAAGGCCCACTTAACATCAGACTCCAGGATCTGGCTCTAGGTTAGTGATCACACCGTTGTGGTTATCTGGGTCACTGAGATCTTTTTATAGTTCTTCTGTGTATTCTTGCCACCTCTTCTTAATATCTTCTGCTTCTGCTAGGTCCATACGGTTTCTATCCTTTCTTATGCCCATCTTTGCATGGAATATTCCCTTGGTATCTCTAATTTTCTTGAAGAGATCTCTAGTCTTTCCCATTCTATTGTTTTCCTCTATTTCTTTGCATTGATTACTAAGGAAGTCTTTCTTATCTCTCCTTTCTATTCTTTGCAACTCTGTATTCAAATAGATATATCTTACCTTTTCTCCTTTGCCTTCCTTTCGCTTCTCTTCTTTACTCAGCTATTTGTAAGCCCTCCTCAAACAACCAGTTTTTGTTTTTGCATTTCTTTCTCTTGGGAATGGTCTTGATCACTGCCTCTTCATCCCTACTTCACCTCTAATATCACTTTGGCCCACTATGGCTCCAAGCCCCCTTGTCATGGATGCCTGTCTTGATCAATTTCACCTAATTATAAGGATGAGTTGCTCAGCAAGAGAGAGAAGGGGAAGGGGGGGGGCAGTCTTGAATTAAATTTTTAAGGATAAGTGGGCTTCTCCAATCAAAGGTAGATAAAGCACACTTCAGGTAGGGAACTTATATATGAACTATGGGGTATAGAAAAATAATTCTACAAGTTTGTATTTTTTCCAGAATGTTACTAAATAGTTGCATCACAATTTGTTGAACAAACTTTCTTCTCCCAGTGTAAAATGACAACTTCTACATTTATCATATTTTTATACGTATATGAGTATATTTATTTCAGTCCATTTGGGCTGGTATAACAAAATACCGCCCGTGGAGGGTAACCAAGCTTGTTATAGCCCAGGTCCTCTGTATTGAGTATTCTACCCCTGATGTGGCTACTTCCTGCTACTGTAGTCTCAATTCAAACATCACCTCCTCAGTGAGGAAGTAGCACCCATCTAAATTAGCTCTCCTCCCCAGTCATACTTTTTCATCCTGTTTGTTTCCTTAACGTCATTTATTGTTATTTCAAATTATCTTCTTCATTTTTGTGTTTCCTCACTAGATGTTTCCTCACCTCTGTATTCTCCCTCTCTAACAAAGGTCCTGACAGATGATAAGCTCTTAGTAAGTATTTGTTGAGTAAAGTAGCTGAGTGAAAACCAGTGGAGTCCTAATGCAGTGTACTTGCCATCATTCCATTTATTCTGCCTTTCATGAAAGCGCTTATACATTTGGAACTACAATAAGGATTGATGTTCAGAATAATAACACTAACATGTGCTATAAGATTCTCTATTATCAAAGAAAATTTTCATTTGAGTTCAATAAACTAAACTAATTAAAGCAGGGATGTCATGGTATGTTATTATATTAGTACATTTAGAAAGATTTCCAACTAAAGAGACTTTCTGCTTTTTCTTTAATCAGAAAATTAAATTAGCCCAGAGTTCTTCATTCCCCCCAAAGTCCCTGTTAATTAGGAGTGTTCTATAAATCTGTATTATTAGCAGAATTTGTCATCTGTTTCATTATCCTGTTTATTAGAGCAGTCTGAGCAGGGTGTCTTTGCTCATATCCTGGTTTGTGTATCACAGTGAAAAGAAAAATTATTTCCTAGATTCTCTCTTCTTTTCCTATTCTGTGACACAGGCATATTTCATGCTGTTTGTTTAACAACTTAATTCCCTTGTGTCAGTTCCCAGTATAAAGTAGGAATGATATTATTGACTTGGCTATTAAGTCAAATAATTAGATTTAGAGTCTACTTAAAAACATTAGTGCTTTGAAACATTGTGATAACTGAATATTGAAAACAACCTAACAGTCCATCAGTAAAGGACTGTTTAAGTAAACAAAAGGACTCTCCATTTAATGGACTATTATGCCGCCATAAAAAATAATGGGGACATTGCTTACCAACATAGAAAGATCGCCTAGTGAAAGAACACGGTCCAGGGCAGGCTGCATAGTGTTATTCTTTTGTTGTTGTTGTTTAAAATAAAAAGAAGAGGGAGGTGGGAGAGGGGTTCATGTTTGGGAACGCATGTACATCCGTGGTGGATTCATGTCAATGTATGGCAAAACCAATACAGTATTGTAAAGTAAAGTAAAAATAAAAATTTTAAAAAAATAAAATAAAAAGAAGAAAAATAACTATGTATTTTGCTTGTGTGTGCATAGAGAAATTATAGAAAGATATACAGAGAAGTAATAACAGTGATAACCAGATTGGAAAATAGTAGGACTAGAAATGGGAAATGGGAGAGACTAGGGAGTGGAATTTATACCATGTCTTTCTTTTCATAGATTAATATTTGGAGTCTATAGGTTATGTATTATTTGTAACAAAAATTGAAAGGTTAAATTAAAAAAAAAAACAACCCATAACTAAAAGCAAGGTGTGGTTCTGGACTGCATCTTATAGGATTAAAAAAAAGTGCTATAAAAACATTAAGGGACTTCCCTGGTGGTCCAGTGACTAAGACTCCATGCTCCCGAGGCCAGGGGCCCAGATTTGATCCCTGTTCAGGGACCTAGATCCCACATGCCACAGCTAAGAGTTTGCATGCCACAACTGAAGATCCTGAGTGCTGCAACTAAGACCTGGTGCAGCAAAAAAAAAAAAAAGCCTATTAGGACAGTTAATAAAATTCAATTGTGGAATACAGATTAGAGGAAATAATAAATAATAATAAATTAATAAACTTAATAATAATAGCAAGTTTTTTAATTTATCAACTATACCATGGTAACCTAAAAGAATATGTTTGTTCTTAAGAAATACACACTGAATTATTAAGGAATAAAGGACATGATATATGCAAGTTATGCTCAAATGACCTGAAAGAATAAATAAATATATGTGTGTATGTGTATATACATACATATCAGAGAATTGATAAATGTTGACAAAATGAAAAACTAATAGATCTGAATAAACATTCTCTGTACTTTTCTTCAAACTTTTCTGCTAGTTTAAAATTGTCTTTTAGTCGCTAAGTCATGTCTAATTCTTTACAACCTCATGGACACTAACCCGACAGGCTCTTTTTTCCATGGTATTTTCCAAACAAGAATTGTGGAGTGGGTTGCCATTTCCTTCTCCACAGAATCTTCCCAACCCAGGATTCAAATCCACATCATGGATTCTTTACCACTGAGCCACCAGAGAAGCCCAGTTTCAAATTATCTTCACACACTGCCCCCACCCCCCCGCCAAAAAAAAGGTTAATAAAAAACAAGCAAAGAATCTTAGAAGTTCAGGTTTTTAAACAGTAGTGCTTATCACTTTCTGGTGAAATTTTTGCCATCAGTTTTCAGTTTTTTCCATGACTGGTAATGCTCGTCAGAGGCAGTGGCAGAAGTGGTGACTGACTACAGTCTACTTGATGGCTGAAAATCATCTGCCTGTCTACTTCTTATCCTGCTTTCTATCTTTTTCAGTTGTATCTTCACTACAACTTAGAGGTGACATTTTTGATACAGTGACAACATGTGGCTTTTTAATATACCTTGAACAAAATTTCCTAAGGATATTAACTGTCTTGGGACTTTGTGTATAGTGCTAAAATATATAGTTCATTTTGTAGTGGTAAAGCTACAGGAACATTTAGTCTGGTTGTGTGGCATTGAGTGACTGAATTTGTATTATTATTTTTGAGTTAGATATTTTGGCATTTGTATGAACTACCATCTCTAGTATAAATGACTTAACATTATAGTTGATTCTAGCCAGACTGGCCTCTTAAGTGCTTGAGAAGTAAGGCATATGTCACAGTAAAGTGAGGAGTAAATTATCTGCTTGTATAAACTGTCCAGAGAATGTTTGATTTTTATTGCTTTGTATTTTAAGTATGTTAAATTTGATTGTTCTGAGTGAAAATACCCTAAGGTCTTATCTAATAAATGATACTGACACTAAACAAATCTGGTATCAACTGAATTGTTAGTGTTTGTTTCCTGTCTGTTTAGGGAAGCACATGATTTTGTGCTATTGTAGAAGTCTGGAAAATAGGAATAATAATAATTCCCATGGGATGGGGAGGGAGATGGAAGGGCAGTTCAAAAGGGAAGGGATTTAAGGATTCCTAAGGCTCATTCATGTTGCGGTTTGACAGAAAACAACGTAATTCTGTAAAGCAGTTATCCTTCAATTAAAAATAAATTAATTAAAAACAATAATTCCCAGCCCTTTCCCTTTTCTCTTTATAAAAAAAATTGGGAGGAATTGAGAGACAGTAGCACTTAAGCTCGTACTTGATCAGAACTAACAGTGTCATTTTTCTATAACTAAGGCAAACAGCTGTTTTTACTACTTTTCCCACAGCTACTCCAGACCCATTTCACACCTTTGAAAACTAATTCCCAGTTAGAGTAATGTGAGTTTCTTGGGCCTCATTAGCTGAATAATGCCCATGCATATAAATGGGTCTTCAGATTTAGTTAAGTACTTTTTATTTTCATGCAATAAATTGACTAGATGGCTATGAAATAGATCATGCTGGCAAAAAACCCATTTACTTAGTTGGTGGATTTAAAAAAAAAATAGCTCTGTAAAACAGCTTAGATCATTGTATTTCAAAATAAGAATTTACTGAAAATATAATTGAATATTACTGAACATTGCTTAATCCCCTTTCAATACTTTGAAACACCATTCAAGGTCTTGGAATTTTGGGGGTTATTGTTTTGAAAAGAGTTCTCATAGTATAGCTCTCCATATGCAGCAGATAAAAGATTCCCAGGTGGCTCAGTGGTGAAGAATCTACCTATCAGTGCAGGAGATGCAGGTTCAATGCCTGGGTCGAGACAATCCCCTAGAGGAGGAAATGGAACCCACTCCATTTTTCTTACCAAGAAAACCCCATGGACAGAGGAGCCTGGTGGGCTGTATACTCTGTGGGGTCGCGAAGAGTCGGACATAACTGAGCACACACGGTGCAGCAGATAGCAGAGCCTGGCCTGTGTCTATACCAGTTTACGACAGCTCTTTATACATTCTTCATATTCTCATATATTTATTTATATTAACAAGTACAGAAGGTAGAAAATATTTCTACTTTGTTTTAGGAAATTGAACTTCACATGACACCTAAGGATAAAAGATTTTAAGAATCTACACATACATCCAGAAAAAAGTATAGTAAAATTTCATTCACTTAGAATTTTTGCTAATGTAGACCAAAAGTCGTGATTCTTAAGAACATAATTCAGATGAACTCTCCCATTGTGAATTAGGTTTTATTCATAAAGATTTATCCAATTAAAAATCAATAACTTATTTAAATAGGAAATCAAGGAATTATATCTAATTGTGGCTTACTTACCATTTATTGATAATTATTTTCAAATCTCTAATCCAGTAATTAATTCTTATATTAATTCTTCTATTACCTAAAATGTTTTATAGACATATTATTACATAATGTAACCCTATTATAAATTGTAATGGTGTCATTAACTTAGCTCGTTTTACTTGTTTAGTGCCTATTTGTCCTAGTTTATAATTGTTAATTCCCTTTATAGTAGGACTTGTACTTGGAAGTAATAAAATCAGATTTCTTTATAAATATTTATGGTACAGACCTTCCCATAAAGCAGACTGTAGCCCTTTCCTTTCCTAATTATTTCCAATAAACTCTATTTATATCTCTTTTTTTGGCCTGTATAGCAGTCTATACTACATACTCCCTAGGAAATTTAATCCTGGATATTTATGCCTTAACTTCCAATTAATCAAAACCTTGTCAACTTCATGTATGTCTTGTGTTATGAAGTGTGGAAAGGTAGTACTTATAGTTTTTAGATGGATACGTCTAACATGAAGTCTTCTTAGCATCTACAGTCATAGGGATCATTAAGTGAATGAGTCTTCTTCTGGAGTATCAGTCTTCCCAGGAGGATCTTTTTCTCATTATCTTAACTTTGTTTATCTCTTGTTGAAAGTATCCATTAGTAGCAGGTAGCAAAAAGCAGGAAGAACATGCTTTTTGAAAGTCTTAATTTCTTCATTAAAACCTTGAAGTTTCCAAGATCTCCTTTTCTCTCCTTCTTCATCTTAGGTGAGATTGAAGGTTACAGTTTTTTGGGCACATCTATCACCAGAAAGGATGCAAATTTATGGTTTGAGAAGTTCCAGACACCAATAAAAAGCACTATTCAATCTTTTACAAATGTCCTCTAGGCCAGATTTCATCACAAATACAGTAGTTTCCTGTACTGGCAGGGGGTATGTCCCAACAAATTGGATTCCTGAGACTGCATAGTAGCAGACCCTATATATACTATGTTTTTTGTCCCTATACATACGTAACTACGGTAAAGTTTTAATTTATAAATTAGGCATAGCAAGAGATTTACAACAATGACTAATAATAAAATATAATAGTTATAATCTGTAATAAAAATTATGGTATGGGAACTGCCTGGTGGTCTGGTGATTAGGACTCCATATTTCCACCTGCAGGAAACCCACATTAGATCCCTGGTTGGAGAAATAAGATCCTATGAGCCTCAAAGCACAACCAAAATATATATATATATATATGAATGTGGTTTCTTTCTCTTTCTCAAAGTTATCTTATTGTACTGTATTCACCCTTCTTATGAAGACAGGAAATGATTCAGTGCCTGTGTGATGAAATGAGGTGAGATGAATGACACATATTGTTATGTATTATTAAGCTAACATTGACCTTCTGATGATAACGTCAGAAGGACGATATCAAGCCCTGATGTCAGTGGTTAGGTGTCAGCAGCAGATGATGTCCATGATTGGGGATCCTTGATGGTTGAAGGGTATTTGTTTTTGTTTGTGTTTGTTTCACTGAAATCTTTTAGAAGAACATGGTAATTGGAAGTTGTCTCTTTTTAACACATCAAAGTTTTGCTGCCGTGTGTGAATCCTTCAGTGATAATAAGGGTAACTTTAATACTGCATTCCATCCATGAATCTTGTTCCCTAATTTTATCCTTTAAAGTCTGTGCAATCTGAAAGACTTCAGCAAATTTTGGTATCGTCTGAATTGCTGGTTCTGTTTCACTTTCTTCTTTGTAATCTTTCTCTTTCTCTGTCGATGACTCAACAACTTCTCACAGTTTCTCATCTAGTAACACTTCTTTCTCCATAGTTTCCTATGTGTTCTGCTTCTTCATCAAGCATGTTGGCAAATTCTTACTGTATGAATGATTTTCCTAACTTTTTTGTTGATTCCCAGGAAGCCTTTAAAATCACTCATGACTGCAGGCCTTTACAATATCTAGTTTAATTAATCCTCTGCCGCTTTGATGAGTATTATTGTGTATGTAATAGTGAATGATTTCCAGTATGGAATTGTGTCTAGATTGGAGTCTGCATCAATTGCTGGTCAAATGTTATCAAATACCAGGAAGGTGTATGTGGCCTTGACAAACTGAATGATGCCCTGGTCAAGGGGTTGAAGCAGTGAAGTTGTATTTGAAGTTGTAAACTTCTAGCCTCAACATTTTCATGTTTATAACAATTCAGGTTGACTGGGTGCATTATCCATTATTAATAGGACTTTAAATTCCAACCTTTCTTCTTGTGAATATTTTTTCACTTGTGGCATGAAACATGAGTAAAAAAACCATCCAATAAATGAGGTGACTGTCACCGCTGCTTTCTGACAGTTTTTGAGAGCAAGTGAGTTCTTTGCCCTGCACGCTACTCTTATTACTCTGGGCTTTCTCACATGCCCTGCAGTGTTGCCACATAGTACCAGAGTTCATCTGTCCTTCCATGTTTTATACCCTGGTACCTTCTTTGCGCTTTCATGAATGTAGCTTCTCTTGGGCATCTTCTTCCTGAAGAGCCCAGTTTCATTGCCACTGAAGACTTGTGTTTTGGGTATCCTTTCTCCTTAATCAGTTCCAACACTGTCAGGAATGTGGCAGTAACTTCTTCATCAGCAGACTCAGCCTCTCCAGTAATTTTTATGTTTTTCAGTCTAGATCTGTTCCTGAATCTGTGTAACCACCCTTTGTGTGTGGGTGTGATCAGTCACTCAGTCATGTCCGTAACTTTTGTAGTTCGAGGTGCAACATCAAATCTAGCACAGATTTTCTTTTTCCTTTTTCACAATTTCAGACAGAAGATTCATTCTTACTGTAGATCTTAGAAACCTTTTCACTTAAACGAAGTACTTCATGGCTTCTTTTTGGCATATTCAAATCTCCAGCATCGCTACTCTTGTACTTTGGGGCCATTAATAAGTCAAATAAGAGTTATTTAAACATAAGCTCTGCAGTACAGTGACAGTCAATCTGGTAACCAAGGGGGCTACTGAATGACATACGGGAGGCATACATCACACAAAGGGATGATTCACATCCAGGGCAGGATAAATTGGGACAGTTCTCAGAATGATATGGAACTTAAAATTTATGAATTGTTTATTTCTGGAATTTTCCATTAGACTTCAGCTGACCGCTGGTAACTAAAACCACAAAAAGCAAAACTGTGGATAAGGGAGACTACTGTAATGTCATTCCACTGTCATCTGCCAGGATTAAAGTAGTGTATTCAGTTCCTCTGTAGTCAAAACAACCAAGCCCTAGTCCAGACTGCTGTAAGACAAGAGCTCATTGCACTGTCCCTTTTGTTCTGCCCAGGCAGAGGTAGCTTTTCCTTTTGTTGTTTGACTGATAGTTTGGAGGAAATAGTGGCTCTTTTGTAAAAAGTAACCAGATTAGGTTATTTGTAATAAGCCAACTAATATCAGTAATCCTTGCCATTGGCATGAAGTAATCTTTGCCATTGGCATGAAGTATTATTCAGAACAGTAGTTATATTTTTATTGTGCCATTGTGATTTTCTATACAGAAACACCCAAGATTCATTATTTCTATTTTTTAAATGTATAGCTCTTTAACTATATCCAGGATTTCACTGCCAGGGCTCTGCTGGTGGCTCAGTGGTAGAAAATCTGCCTACCAGTGCAAGAGATGAGGGTTCGAGGGTTCAATCCCTGGTCCGGGAAGATCTCCTGGAGAAGAAAATGGCAACCCACTCCAGTGTTCTTGCCTGGAAAACCCCATGGACAGAGAAGTCTAGCAGGCTGTAGTCCATGGTGTTCCAAAGAGTCGGACATGGCTAAGTGACTGAACCATAAGATTTCACTGGCAGGATTGTAGGCCAGGCTTGGTGTTTTATTAGAGATCCATGATATAGTACTTGAAAGCACTTCCTTTAGTTCATAGCTTCTGTTCAAGTATTTTTACTGTCCAAAAAGGTACTGCTACCATTTGCAATCGTTCCTCAAAAATGTGAACCACCCTCAGTATAACTCTTGACAAAACATATGGCATCTGTGTGCTGAAAATTACCAAAGCACATTGCTTACAGTTGGCCTTTCACCTTGGTTCCCAAGTGCTCGTGTGCAGAATATGGACCTCATGTTCCGTCACTCTCTTTGAACACTGTAGGAGTTTTAAGCTTTCCTGGGTTAGTCTGTATATTGAGTGTTACAAAGAGAAGTCATTCTGCCTTGCTTTGGCTCTAATTGCAGAAAATGAAGTCACTGCTTTTGCTGTCTTGGATCAAGACCAGAAAGAAGTTGTTGATACCAATGGAGCTGGAGATGCATTTGTTGGAGGTACAGACTCATTTATATGATTCTTACTTATAAGTTAAACATTTCCTTTAACCCTATCTTTGCCACATGGCTAAGATTTTTTAATTTAATAACTTTTACTTTCTTCTTTTAAAGAATTAACTCCTGATATTTTTTCCATATGCTTCTATCATTTTTATGAAGGGTATATCACTATAGAAAAATACATATTTGGGGCTTAAAGGTAATTTACTATTATGCTATATCCCAGTCATTTTCACAAGATTAATTGTGTCTGTCAGAATATTGCATAAACAAGCTGCATCAAGTATAGTACATAGCATATTCATAGCCCTTCAAGCTGAAATGTTAACACATTGTTGTTCTTTAAAACAAGTTGTGAATATAAATAGTATGCTAATAACTAAGGATGATGTCTTTGGATTATATCCTTTGATTGTATCATCTGTTTCTAACACATGATTGGATATTTATAAGAACTAAGTCTTTATTGGAGTGAGTAGTCAAAAATAAAATAAAGGAAATTGGCAGAGTCTCGGCTTCCTGACTCAGGGATTCCCTGGTGGCTCAGACAGTAAAGGGTCTGCCTGCAATGCGGGAGACCCCAGTTTGATCCCTGGGTTGGGAAGATTCCCCTGGAGAAGAAAATGGCAACCCACTCCAGTATTCTTGCATGAAAAATCCCATGGACAGAGAAGCCTGGCAGGCTACTTACTGTCCATGGGGTTGCAAAGAGTCAGACACAGCTGAGCAACTTCATTTTCACTTGGCTTCCTGACTTAGGTTGATGTAAAATCTGATTCATAAGTTCTGAACTCCTTCTAGCTAAGTGTAGTTAAGCTAGGTTAGGATCTCTAGAAAGCTTTAGATTCCTGAATGATAGCCCAAAAGAGTCCCTCCTGATCTTTAGTTCTCAGAACATCAAGGAAAGAAAGGTAAATGGAACTTGTCCTTCTTTCCTTGGAGTATAATTTGAATTATGGGAAACTTATTTGAGATTATGTAATGGTTTTAACTTAGTATTGTTTAAAATATTTATATTCTTTTTATTTCAATATTCTATTTCACTAGCATAAACGTTTCATGTTTCCTTCTTTGAAACTTTCATTACTAGTCTTAAACTGTTAACATAAGACTGGTCGCATGCACCATGCCCTGTTCTTGGGAAAGAGTACATGTGCACACAACAAATAATGTGCTGCTTTGCTGTCATTCATGTATCTTTTATTTCTTTGCTGTGAAAGTTTTCACCATTGATTATTTTGCAGCTGTTTTTTCTATTCCATGCTGCTTCAGAGGTCTAATACCATGTAAAATCTAATACCATGTAACCTAAAAACACCTTATCCAGAATTGGGTCAAATTCTGTAATACATTAAGGAGACACTGTTGATTTCCTGGTTAAAAATTGGTTAAACCAGTAATCTTAGTACAGAAACTTATAAACTTATAACTTTTGTGTGTATTATTTAAGCATTTAAAAATACTTAAAACAGAATTCTCTTTCTTTGCTGTTTAGTGTGGTACCTCCTGAGGCCACCATAAATATAATGATGATAATATGATGATGGTGACCTAATTAGCCACTACTTCTGATCCTCAGGCCTGGGTTTCCTAGCCTTGCAACAGCAATTCCGTTATAGACCCCTGCTGCTGCTGCTGCTAAGTCACTTCCGTCGTGTTCGACTCTGTGAGACCCTACCGATGGCAGCCCACGAGGCTCCCCCATCCCTGGGATTCTCCAGGCAAGAACACTGGAGTGGGTTGCCATTTCCTTCTCCAGTGCATGAAAGTGAAAAGTGAAAGTGAAGTCACTCAGTTGCGTCCAACTCTTTGCAACCCCAAGGACTGCAGCCCACCAGACTCCTCCATCCATGGGACTTCCCAGGCAAGAGTACTGGAGTGGGTTGCCATTGCCTTCTCCATAGGCCCCCTACCTCCTATAATGTTTCCAGTACAAGGTAGGAATATGTAGACTTTCTGAGGAAGAGAAAAGTCATTCTTAAGATACGAAGTAGGAACAGCCAGCTACCCATTTGTATTATGGTTAACTATGTCATCAAAGCACTTGGGCTCTTAGAGGATTTTCAGCCTGTTTATCTTATTTTTCTTACTCAACTTCATTATATACTTATGGTTGGGGTACAGTGAGGTAAATAAAAAGGAAAGAGTGTGGAACAGGGACCTGCAAGCTTTTTTATCCTAAAGGGCCAGGTAGTAAATATGTTAGGCTTTGCAAACCGTAAACAGGCTATATCGCATATTCTTCTCATTTGTTTTCTTGCTTGTTTCTTGTTTTGTTTTTTCATGTTTTACAGTACTCTAAAAATGTGAAAACCTTTCTTCGCTCTCCAACTGTAAAAAAGTAGACCACAGGCTGGGTTTGACCCTTAGCTATGGTTTGCCAACCCCTTTTGTAATATGTTGGCAGCTTCCTCACTTGATTCACTTTCATCATACCCTGGATTTCACTACAGAGTGTTGAAATCAGTATAGAGAAAGTGGAAGGCAGGCTGAAACTAGGCAGAACTTTACTGGTAAAACCTCAATTCAGTTCAGTTCAGTCGCTCAGTCATGTCCAACTCTTTGCGCCCCCATGGACTGCAGCATGCCAGGCCTCCCTATCCATCACCAACTCCCGCAGTTTACCCAAACTCATGTCCATTGAGTCGGTGATGCCATCCAACCATCTCATTCTGTCATCTCTGTCTTCTCCTGCTTTCAATCTTTCCCAGCACCAGGGTCTTTTCAAATGAGTCAGCTTTTCACATCAGGTGGCCAAAGTATTGGAGTTTCAGCTTCAGCATCAGTCCTTCCAATGAACAGGACTGATCTCCTTTAGGATGGACTGGTTGGATCTTCTTGCAGTCCAAGGGACTCTCAAGAGTCTTTTCTAATACCACAGTTCCAAAGCATGAATTCTTCTGCATTCAGCTTTCTTTATAGTCCAACTCTCACATCCATACATGACTACTGGAAAAACCGTAGCCTTGACTAAACAGACCTTTGTCGGCAAAGTAACGTCTGTTCTTTTTAATATGCTGTCTAGGTTGGTCATAACTTTCCTTCCAAGGAGTAAGCGTCTTTTAATTTCACAGCTACAGTCACCATCTGCAGTGATTTTGGAGCCCCCAAAAATAAAATCAGCCACTGTTTCCACTGTTTCCATCTATTTGCCATGAAGTAATGGGACCAGATGCCATGATCTTAGTTTTCTGAATGTTGAACTTTATGCCAACTTTTTCACTCTCCTCTTTCACTTTCATCAAGAGGTTCTTCAGTTCTTCTTCACTTTCTGCCATAGGGTGGTGTCATCTGCATATCTCAATTAGGTAGCCATTTTTTTTTCATTTAACCCTACTCTCATTGCTCCACAAGATAATCAGATCCTGAAAGACTGAGTCATGCAATGAGATAAATAATGTTATTTTAACAAAGAATACTAATGTTGGCTAGTTCAGCACATTCTGTTTACTTAAGTCAAGCTATACAGTAATAGCAATTAGTAACACGTAGTACTGCAAGCCAATCGATATCCTAGGCACTTTACATATATTAACTCATTTAATGTTCATAAAAGATCCTGGTGATAAGTTATATTTAACCCCATTTTACTGATAATAAAGCTGAGACACAGAAGGGTTGGGTAACTTGCCCAAAGTCTCATAGCTAGAAAGTAGCAGAGATAGGCAGTATGAACTGTTCTGCTTCTCTAAATGTTTAGGGAAATCACATCATTAGGACTCAGAACCACAGACCAGCCTTACTAATAATAACTGGTTTTGCCAAAGAGAATTTTCCTGTCGTCTGCATAGATGACTTCATTTATTGAACAGGAGCTTTTGTTATCTGATAGGATTCTGAGAACTCTAGGGTAAGATTGTTGCAGAAAAGAAAGAGAAAGGGAAAGGGAAGAGAATCGAGGAACTGGAATCCCCAGTGAGTTTGAACCGGGAACTTCTTGCTAAATAGTGGAATTGATGGCGCTACATACTGAAAGACAGATCATTAACTTGTTTGGCCAGCATGGAATCTGAATGGAGGGAGTTATATGAATCAACTGTTTAACAGCACCAGGGTGATGCATCTGTCTTACAATAGAGATGGTCTTGTTAGTTTGAAAAGTGAAAAATCCATTGGTTAAAATCCCCTACTTCCATCTCTGTACCTGGGAAAGCATATTCCTTTGGCTTGAACATGAATGGAGAGGCAGTGGCAACGTTTGCATGTCTTATGTAGTTTCTTTTTTCTGCTTTATTGCCTGATTAATATACCTCCTTTCTGATTGACACATTTTATCTTTAGATGGTTAATATATTCCTCCTATTACTTTCAAGTTTTGCTGGCTTAAAAGCATTTCTTTCTTTTGTGAATTTGCATAACGGTATTCCAGTCCCAAATTTAAGTTCTTAGATAAATGATGACTTCACCTACCATGTGGTGATATTACATATCACAATACCAGAGTGCCATGTATTCTTATTAGCCACATAAGAGGGACATGACTACATCACTGATGTATAATTTTAAAATGACTACTCCAAATAGACATAAATTAAATTCATAGTTCCATCTCCAGGGTTTAGTGACAGTGACAAATACCTCCAACCTCTACAAGCATACCTCCTTGTTCTGTTTGTAGATCTTAAGCACTTTCTTATGTGTCACTAGCCAGCCCTGATGGAACTACCCTTTTCACATTCTCCCTCAAAAGCCCAAGCACTACGATTGTACCCTTGGAAATGGAGACAATTCTATAATCTCTAAGTATGATTTCCTAATTTCCCAGGTCAGTAGAAAATTTCTTCCTGTTGTCCTGCTGTGCTTTGTCACAGCAGGTTTGCCTTTTCATTTGGAACCCTCTTTGTCACTGCCATAGTAACAAATGGAAACATTGAGAACATTTTGTGACAGGCACTGTCATTGTTCCCAGTGAAATCTCTTCCCCTGTGTCTTCCCAGTAAATGAAACTGAGAAGAAAAATCATAACAAATACCATGAAAGGGGACCTAATCAATATGTTCCCAGTGGGCTGTCAATACCAGCTTGTGTTAATCTAATATGATTTAGTCATATGTTTCATGGCAGCTGTAGGAATATGGACTAGATCTGCTAATCATTTTTAGACTGAGTACACCTTTGACACATTATTCCCAGGCACATATATATTAATATAACTCTCAGATAAAAGACTAGAGACCTCACTCAAGGGCCAGCATTCTTAGGATTTAAAGAGCTTCATTAAATAATGGTTAAAAGCCATATATAGGTTAGAACAGTTTATTTTGAATGATAGTAGAGTAACTGTGCTGCCTTTAATATTTATATTTTCAAATTTCTCATGACAGCTTTTGCAAGGAAAATGAATTTTCCTAAAAGATATTACCTACAACATGCAAGTGACCATTAAAGCTACTTAGCAATCACACTGTAAATAATTATCCTATTTCTCATCTAATAAAAAGGAACATTAGCTTCACTTTCTAATTTATGTTCAGAAAAGATGTTTTGTTTTTTAAAAAAAGATTTAAGTTTCTAGAGCAGAGATACTACTTCCTTTTCAAGTAGCACCTGTCTACATTTCTGAAAACCATAGGGAATCTAAATTATGTTTATATTCTCTATTCTCCCCTTGCTTTTTGTTCCCAAACATTTGTATTAATAGCTTACTCTCCCATTTTTCTAAACTGCTGCTTCATCGTGCTATGCAAAGAAGTGGTGCAGAATTCTTATGATTTTCTTTTTTTTCTGCACAACCCCCTTCCTTTGCTGTCAACTCAGAGGACTAGAAAATAGCTTGGTGCATGTTGAATATATCATTTCTCACACTTCTTTACTCAAAAATCAAAACCTTCTTATGACCCACTGTATGCAGAAGATTTATTTGTGCACGGTAACCGAGAAGATTGCTGCATATTCCTACCATGTCCCACAGCAACAAGAATCCCTTCTCTGTCTTTTACCTCTAGGAGGACATCTTTGGTGTTTAATTTCTTAAGCAGTTTCCCTTAAAACCATTAAATGAGGTATAGAATACACTTCGCCATTTGTTGTACAGTTGCTCAGTCGTGTCTGACTCTTCATGATGCCATGAATGGCAGCACACCAGACTTGGTCATTAGGAATTTGAAATACAACACAGACAGCAGCTCAAGTTCATGCAAGGGGGAAGGGAAAAGAGATTCACACCTTGCACAGTCCTAGGATTCTTCATGACATGCTATGCTGATGTTTCACATCTAGAGATTTCAATAAGCTGACATTGGACCAGGACCAAATTTCATGAACCTTGCCAAAGATTATTTAAGCCTTTGTCTAAAGAGGTAAAGATGATCCTCAAGCCTTAACAAAAAAGAGAAATAACTTTCATTCACATGGGATACAGGATGAGTTTAAGATAAAGTCTGAAATTTCTCACCATTAGAAATGTTCCCTCAAAGATACAGTATCTTGGATGGCCTCCATCTAGAAGCAATTGTTAATAGATAATGGAATTCAAAGGACTTTGTCTTCTGGAGACTTGGATAATTTAGAGACAGGCTGAGCCGTGTAGGCTATCAGATCCTGAAACGTATATATGAATCTTGTTATTGTTTAGTTGCTAAGTCATGTCCAACTCTTTTGTGACTCCAAAAAGAGCCTGGCAGGCTCCTCTCTCTGTGGGATTTCCTAGGCAGGAATACTGGAGTGGATTGCCATTTCCTTCTCCAGGGGATCTTTTACGACCCAGGAATCAAACCCACGTCTCCTGCATTGCAGGTGGATTCTTTACCACTGAGTCACCTGGAAAGCCCAAAGATCAACCTTACATTTCCTGTATTTGAAGGCTATTGAGAAATGCTTATTCTAAGGAAACAACGTTGGTATTTATAAGATTTCATTTGGTAGAAGAGGGCAGAAGAAATATCATAAGCAAAACTTTCTGAAGTTGATTTTCTTAGAAGTGTGACATGACAAAATATATGTGTGTAAGTTTTCCAACCTTTAACAAGTTTGTGAGTCAAATAGAACTAATTTGAATCCAGTAGCGGTTTATGCTGCTATTACATGTATTTGGTCAATTTTATCTACCTTATCTGTCTGATTCATACAGCCAGTATCAGTTAGGTTTTGCTGTGTAACACACCACCCTCAAAACTTAGTGACCTGAAAGAACAACCATTTATTTAGCTCCACAAATCTGTGAATTGACAGCTGGGCCCAGGCTCAATTGGGCAGTTCCTCTAGTCTCAGAGGTTCGAGAGATTAAGTAATTTGCCCAAGGTCACAGTGAAAGCCAGGATTCAAACTTAAAGTTTGACTGCAAAGTTCTTAACTCTGATTATTTTGTTATACTCCATTCTGTTAGTATATCCTCTTGTCTTCCCCTCCAAATGAGGAGAAATATCCAAAGTGCCTTTCTAACCACTAGTCTGTAGACTGGGGCCAGTCCACAGAGATTTCATCAGTCAATGACAAAATGAAAAAAAAAAAGGTAGGAGCAGTATAGTAAGTTTTCACAAAGCTGAATATATTCAGTTGAAAATCTTGTCTCAGTGATGTTTGAATTTGTTACCATGTGCCTTTACTGGCTTTGTTATTAGTATAATCAAAATAAATGAAATCACATGTTGGTGGTACTGATGCTTAGCCTGGTCCACCTTGTGACTTAGCCAAAGTCTTAGCCATGGTGTATAAGTTATTAGAAACAACGTCCAGACTATATGAAAATTTGTATGAAGTCTAACCTGTGTTGTCAAATGGCTGTTTACTGTCAACAGAGGTCTGAATGAAACAAAAATTTATCGACATGATCACTAAATTCACAGCTATTATCCCATCAGATATGAGTTCCCAAACCTGGGGTATGAACACAGGATGTTAATTTATTTTTCATTTAATTATCTAGTTTACATTGACATTTTATGAAGTTAAGATATGTACCTTTTATTTCTAGCCCATGAAATAAATGGCAAATTAAAACCAGTCTCTGTCATGGAGTGCTCTTAGAATTTTAAAACCACCCTGCTGTGAAGAATTGTCAGTTGATCAAATACAGGTTTTTGAATTGAGTTAAAATGTAACAAAATTACTTATCTTGCATATGAATTGAAGCATAAATAATCTTACTATCATCTCCTTACTCCTACAGCTATGACTTTGTCCTGATATGCCTTTTTGCTTTTAATTATTATTGCTTAAGATGTTAGTGCTGAAAGGGAGAATTTTTTAAAATCATGTTTCCTGGTTTTCAGGTTTTCAATAGTGAAACCATGTTCAAATGAGGTCTTATCTGAATCAAAATGAAATTAGGTTAAACAAATCCCCCATATGACCTTATCCACATTTTATTTAGCAGTTCATAAAAGAGCTCCCTTGAATGGGTTGATATTAGTTATGAAAACCTAACATGATCTGTTGAAAAGCCCCCATTTGATGGATGAGGAAAGTGAGACCGAAGAAAAGGAGTTAATTGCAAATATGCAATACTAGAAGCTAGATCTCCTAACTCATTAATTCATGATCAGTAATTACATATGTTCATAAGCCAAATGAAAGTTGTCAGTTAAGTAGGCCTTTTGGAAATATATAGGTCAAGAGTCAATACCCCAAATGGATAGAAGCCTTTGATGTAGTGTTTTTGTTTTTGGCATGTGGGTATCCAAGATGTTAAAGCTTTCACAATAAACAGAAGCATGTGCTAAACTTTTATTTGGGGAACCACATCAAGAGCTCACAGGTTAGGTTTAGAATTCAGATTCTAATCTCATCGTGTACTTTTTTGTTACATAAGGAGTAATGATCATTACAGCAGTATTTTGAAAGGGGCTGGGGTGTAAGGGCAACTTATCCATACAAGTAAAACATACTGCTTTCTGGTATTTTTTAGGAGCTTCTTTTCTGAATTAGGAGCATTGAAAGGTTTTCTTGGTTTGGGATTTTTTTATTTTATTTTTTTTTATAATTCGAATGTAATATCCCACACCATGTTAATAGAATTTGACAAGTTTCCATTTTCAGATACCAGAGAGAGGAAATAAGTTATCCTCATTGTTACAGCACTGATCACTGCCTGTGTGTTATACCATACTGCTCAGTCGCTGTCTTTGTGTGGGAGAGCATATTGTGCTGAGCTATCATAAAGCAACCTTCGCTCTGAATTGACTTCCTGTCCATGTCAGTCACTACACCATCTGACACCACTTAGGCTTTGGTTTTCATTATGCAAATATCTGCTAGGTCAGACCTTACCCTGACAGGCACAGTAGCTTTTTAAGTTATTTCAAAACTTAATGTTTGTTGATTTCCTTTTTCCAGAAAAATCTGTGTTTTTTAACATATGAGTCACAAGTTGTTGTTGAAGTTCATGACTAGCTGGTAGTCAATATGAAGTCAAAACAAAATTTTACTAACTAAACTACATAGAAAATGAAAGAAAAAAAAAAAAAGCTTATGTCTCAGGCTTTTTCAGCAGGGGGAAACCATTACTTTGTCACATCTGGGTAGTCTAAGCCAGCCAAATTGAAGTGGGAATTTCCTGCCATATGTTAGTTCTTTGAGCAACCTGTGAACATCTAAAATAGGGTATATGAGTTCTTGTTTGGTAGAGCTGTAGCCACTGTGGAGGCTTGCTCCTAATAGGTAGCAGACGTTTTCATGTACTGCCACTCATCAGGAGGTTGTGTAGTCTGTCTATAGCTAACAGTGTTTGCTCTTGTTAAATACGTTAATTTGGAAGACCTAATTTGGAAGGTAGAACATCAGGTCTCAGATACAATGGTAAGAGTGAACACTGTGACCTCCCAAATTTTGGTGATAGTTTTGTTTCATCAATAAAAAGAAGGTAAGACTGAACCACCGTGGGTATTCCAGATAACTTGCATAAGGTTATTTTATAAAGTCAATGAAGACCAAAATAAGCCACTTAATGTAAAGGAAAATAAAGATTCTGAAAAGGCAGAAGAAATATCAAGTATGTACATCAGCTTTCTATTCAGATGCACATGGGAATTAGGAAGTAAAAATTTCATTCAGAAGAGTTGTACACAAAAGGTAGAAATGCTTTATCCATTTGAAACAAGAGACATTTTTAAGGGGGAAAAAAAAGGCTTTCCACATGATCTCACTGTTTTTGTCATCCTCTGTAAGGGAAAATATTGACATTTGCCAGACTGTTTGCTCCAGCTTTCTGATCCCCTGCAGTTTATTTTTATAACAACCTTATCGATGGGCCTCTTACCCAGCTCTCTAGGTTTAACTGAGTTGAGTCGATTTGTTACCACAGCTTCAAGTAGCTGTTATAGAACAAGCAAGACATCCTAATAAAGCTGTAAATGTGTTTACTCAAACAGAGTATTGATTTTACTTGGAGAGGGAGAAGCTGGTGCTTAGCACAGTGTCAGGGTGGATGAATTTCACTGCAGTTTTTCATTGTCATCTGCCATGGTTGTGAGACACTGAGTAAAGCCATCAGAGGATAATTAGAAGTACCAGAAATTTAGCCCCTAAAATCAGTTAACCGCCTGGGAGTTTTGTAGATTAATTAACTTTTATTTAAAATTTCCTCTAGTAATAATAATCAAGCATTTTTAATGGTGCTTTCAGATAGAGCAAGATTTCAAGGTCGTGACTTGTTAAATATATCAGTTTAATGGCTAAGGGTTTTTCAGACTTTTTTTCATTCTTGCAATTTAAGCTAACATTAGAACACAATGTAAGGAGACAGTGATCTGTACTCATATCAAAAGACATACGTGGTCTTTCTGAAGAATCAATTTTAAAGAAATAGTAAAGCAATTATAAAGTAATTAAAACATCCTATTAAGGAAAAAAATACCCAGTTAGCATCTTTAGCAAACCTAAATGGTTTTGTAGTGCAGCATGACCAAGACACACAAAACTGTAAATGCCACCCTTGTTTCTTAATACCTTCCTTCATTAAAGAAGAATCTAAAATATTCTAGCTTGCTATAAGTTAGTCGTTATCTTGAAGATAAAAGTTGATTGCACAACTGTGAGAAAGACAAGAGTTAGATTAAGAAGTTACTTACCTTCTATAAAAACTATATTAGCTTTTGAATTTGATAAAAGGTAGTCATATAAACACTTTACTTGCCTCCTTGCAAATGACTAGAAAAAGTCACAGTTGAAATGAATTATACCTAGGATGATGAACATAAAACTGAAAATTTATCAAAAATAAGTTTTACCATTATAGATTTTTAAAAATTAGTCTTTTCCCCATCATCTACAGTCATTTATTTGCTGCCTTATAAGAAACTCATGCTTTCTTGCACTACTGCCTAGCTTACCTAAATGACTCATTAAAATGATGATATCTGAGCAATGACCATTTCTAAAGCCTAGGAGTAACAGACTCTGTCAAAAGAACAGTGAAAGATATTGAAGCGTTTTCTTTGCCTTTGAAATGGTATACAGTTATCAGCCAAATTCTACCCCAAGTTAAACTTCTAAACCTTGAAGTAGCAGATTGTAAAATTTTGTTACGTAAGTGGGCACCACTAGAGCTTCTTCTTTTAATTTTTCAGGGGGTAGAGAAGCAAACTGGTTTTTCACAGCTGTATTTCCATCTTTATTCTATGTTCAAGTATTCAAAGACAGAGGAAAAGGAAAGGATATAGATTTATATCATTCTGTTTTTTATATTTCAAAATCCCTACAATCCAGTAATTAATTTTGTTCTATTCATTTCTAGAGAATGATAGCTATGTGAAGAAGCTTGTTGTCATGGAAGCAGGGAGGGGTGCAGGATCTAGTAGGGCAGCCATACTTTGGCTTCAAGGTACTATCTCATCTGAGTCCTTTGGTCAAAGGAACAGAAACCCATTTCATCTAGCTCAGAATAAGGATTGTTTTTTAAGGAAGCACATTAGCATTAAAGGGGACATTATAACATTGTGGTTAAGACAGTGGGTCAAAAGACGTGGATATGAGTCCTGGTTCTGCCATTAACTAGTTGTGGAACTAGTTACTTGACATCTCTGAGCCTCAGTTTTCTCATCTATGAACAGAGGACCAAGTACCTTTCTCATTTGGGTTATTGTAAAAGTTGAATGTAACAATGTTTACAAAGCACAATACGTAATACTTAGTAAGGACTCATTAAGTGTTACCTGTCATAAAAGGAATCTCAAGCAAGAACCATGACTGGACGAGTTTTTGCTGAGAATGGAGCCAGATGATGATTCTAGAACCCATCATTTCTAGAGACCTCAACAGCAGAAATTCATGGATCTTTACTCCAGTGCTTATGCACTAATATTACTCAGCTTCACTGTATCTCTGCTTCTTCCTTCTTGGTCTTTCTTTTTTTTCCATTCTGGCTCCTAAAAGAGAACACTAGGTTAGCTCAATTTACTTTTTGTGTCATTCATAAATAGGACACTGGAAGAATATCTTGGGTCAGATGTCCTGGCCTTGATCCAGGGGTTGATTTGTATGCTCAAAATACATCAACTGACCCCCTCAACAATGCTGAAGGTGAAGCAGTTTTTCTTAAAAGGGTGATGGATGGAGCCTTTAAAGGGCTCTATGTACATGTATGTTTGCATGCCTTGTCTTTACCCTTTTTCTCATACTTAGAGTTCTGAAAATGTTCCCTACAGCATGACCCGTCTATCACATAACACATGGAACATCAAACACCCTATATCTTAAGCTAGAAATCTAGGGATCATACTCAGTACTTTCCTTTCCCTCTGTTCAAACCTTCAGTGAGTTCTTTTGACTCAATTTTAAGGATATATCTCATGTCAACTTATCTCAAATCCATCTGTTTTTCTGCTTTATCAGATCTACCGCTTTAACTCGGGCCTGTTTTTTACTGACTACAGTAGCTTCCTATGTGCTTAGTCTCTCAGTCGTGTCCAACTCTTGGCGGCCCCATGCACTGTAGCCCTCCAGGCTCCTCTGTCCATGGGATTCTCCAGGCAAGAATACTAGAGTGGGTTGCCATGCCCTCCTCTAGAAGATCTTCCCAACCCAGGGATCAAACCCAGGTCTTCGGCATTTACCATCTGAGCCACCAGGGAAGGGGATTCTGCCTGGACAAATTCTGAAAATCAGGACAAGGAACTCCTTTCTATGTCTGTTCCATTTTCTTCCTTCTGGAATAGGAATGTCTGTAACTATTATCACATGCCTATCCCACCACTGCATTTGGAAAGCAGGAGCCCTGTTGATGTCTTGTTTCTCTGATTCACAGATGCAGAGGAATTTTACCCCAGGGTTTTGACCTGTTGCTGATTTAGATGATCTGGATGAGATTTGGGACTTTTGAACTGATGATGTTTGGATGAGAGTTTAAACTTTAGGTTTGAGACTTTGGGGAATATTAGGGTAGGGTGAATGTATTTTGCACAGGGGACAGACATAAATTTGGGGGTCCAGAAGGCAGACTGTAGTGGGCTAAAGGTCACCTCCATAAAGATATGTCCATATCTTAATGCCCAGAACCTTTGAATGTTACCTTATTTGGCAAAAGGGTCTTACAGAAGTAATTAAGTTTAGGCTTTTCATATGAAATTATCCTGGATTATCTCAGTGGGCTTGAAATTACAACAAAAGTGTCCTTATAAGAGAGAGGCATAGGGAGATTAAATACACAGAGCAGAAGTTAATGTGAGGACAGAGCAGAGGGATGTGGCCATAACCCAAGGAATGCCAATAGCCACCCAAAGCTGGAAGAGGCAAGGGAAGATTTTCCTCTAGAGCCTTTGGAGGGATCATGGGCCCTTGATTTTGGACATCTGGCCACAGCAACCATGAGAGAATAAATTTCTGATATGTTAGGTCACCTAGTTTGTGGTAATTTAGTACAGCAGCCAAAGGAAACTAATGTAACTAGTAAACATTTTAAAGGGTTTTGCACCTTTAAAAAAACATTCTGAAGAAAATCTGCATAAATTTCACCTTTGCTTGCATGCTCTAGCTATGCAAGCCTTCTTTCAGGCCTTAGACACTTTGCACATGGAATTCCCTTTGCCTGGAATGTTCTTCCCTACTTTGCATGGCAATGTCTTTGCCATCCTCAGTCTCAGCTTAACAGTTTTCTCTAATCATTCCATCTAACATGGCTCCATTCACTCTTCTGTACTGCTGCACATAGTCATTTTCCTTAATAGCACTTAACATTCTCTGGAATTATCTTACTTATTTATTATATTACTCACTGACTTATTGCTGCTTAAAAAATCTCTCCCATTAAAATACAAGCTTTAAGAGAATAGGGTCTCTATGTGTCTTCTTCACCAATGTATCCTCAGGATCCACCACAGTACCTAGCAGAGAATAGACAGTAAATATTCATTGTATGATATAAAGTCAGTTAATCGCATGCATAGTTACAACAAACTTACCTCTTATGTCAAATAAACTTAGTATAAATAAGAACTTGGTTATTGAGGGATTTTGTCAGAAAGGGAATGAGTCAGGAAATAGCAGGTTAGACCATACTTTAGTATCAGAGCACCTTCACCTAAGATTAAACTGTGCTGCTTAAATGACCACTGTCAGAAGGTTGGATAAAGAAGATGTACATGTGTACAATGGAATATTACTCAGCCAGTAAAAAGAATAAAATAAAGCCATTTGCTGCAACATGGATAGACCTAGAGATTATCGTACTGAGTGAAATAAGTCCACCAGAGAAGGAGAAACATTATATGGCATCCCTTATATGTAGAATCTAAAAAGAAATGGTAGAAATGAACTTAACTTACAAAACAGAAACAGACTCACAGACTTAGAGAATGAACTTCTGGTTGCCAGGGGAGAGGGATAGTTAGGGAGTTTGGGATGGACATGTACACACTGCTATATTTAAAATGGGTAACCTTCAGGGACCTACTGTGTAGCACGTGGAACTGTGCTCAGTGTTTTTTGGCAGCCTGGATGGGAGGGAAGTTTGAGAGAGGATGGATACGTGTATATGTATGGCCAAGTCCTTTCACTGTACACCTGAAACTATCACAACATTGTTAATTGGCCATACCACAATACAAAATTTAAAAGTTTTTTAAAAATAAATAAAAGTGAAAAAGCAAAAAAAAAAAAAAAAAGATTGAACTTTGCTATTATGTGTGTGGATGCTCAGTTGCTGAGTTGTATACTACTCTTTGCAACCCCAGGGACTGTAGCCCGCCAGGCTCCTCTGTCCATGGGAATATCCAGCCAAGAATACTGGAGTGGGTTGCCATTTCTCCTCCAGGGGATCTTCCTGCCCAGCCCAGGGGCTGAACCCTCCGTCTCTTATATCTCCTGCATTGGCAGGCAGGTTCTTTACCTCTAGTGCCAGAATATGAAAACTGATTCTCAGGATCATAATCCTGAACATCAGTTCCTGATGTTAATAGGCAGTAATATACAAGTCAGAGGCTCCCAGGAAGATTTCACAGAATGTACTGAAGTTACCCAGTAGATATCTAAATCTGATTTGCTAAAATGCCTAGTGGAATGTCCAGTGCATCCGGTAACAGTGCCTTTGTCGTGTCCTACCTAGGACCTTTACTGCTGTTTCTTACTGAAAGTGTTGTGAAATGTAGCTTCTCCACAGGAGTAGCAATGAGACTCCGATGAACATACATATATGCCTGGGGCATAACCCTTGTTTCATTTTCTACACAGTTACCTAAGCTTTAAGCCACAGAATTGTTCTTAACTTTTTAACTTTCATCAGCACTCACATCAAATCACTATTTATTCTCCTTCCTACCCTTATTATCTGTCACATTAGACCTGTGGTTCTCAAACTTGAGCGTGCATCAGAATTCAGAATCACCTGGAAGACTTGTTAAAAGATAAGTTGCTGGGTCTTGTCCTCAGAGTTTCTGATTTGATAACATCGGGGATGGGGGTTAGGTCACGCTAAAGCTGCTGGTATAGGAACCGCACTTAGAGAAACACTCCCAGAATATTGAAGTAGATGCCTATGTGATCTCTCTGCCAGCACTTTCTTTCCTAGTGAGTTCATGTTACACACTTCTGCCAGGATTATTTTTAAAGTATTTATATGGCTTTCCTAAAAACTCTAAAATCCTCAAGGATTAACACTGTTTTATCCATCTTTGAATCCTTTGATGTTTAGCACCTTACCTAGTAATGGCAGGTATTCAGTAGCTGTTGGTTGAATTAATCAAAATACTTTTGATAACATTCTAGGTTTTTATTTTCATTTGCTTCTTATACAAGTTTGTATAAGTATATGAGTGTTAGCATGATAGTGGCATGAGTCTAATAAATTGAGGATTCAGATTAGTCAGTGTTTTAACTTATAGCTTATTCTCTCTCTTGGAGCATGCACAGGTAATAAAAATAAAAGTACAGCCTTTAAGTTGACTGTCTCATTTGCCGTGTGGCAGCATATATCTGATAACCATTGGTTTAGAAGGTATAGCAGACCAGTCTAAGAGAGCACGTAAAATCATCACTGAAGTGTAGATACCTAAGAAAGATGGAAAATAACCAAATATTGAAAATCAAATTGACCTAGAAATGACAGCAGAATTTTGACAAAGAAAATGACAGGGAGAATATAGAGTTCAGCACTCTTAGTTGCTGTAAAATATTATATCAGGTTTGCTTTAATTACATGGTAATGCCTCTGAGAACAAAGGTAATTACATGATAACTTATGTTACTATTCCCATATTATCTCTTAATAACTATGTGATTAACTCATCACTACTATACAGTGTATAGTTCAATATTACTCATGTTTAAAGAACATTGATAACTTAAATGGATGAGTTGGGGTGGGATGAGGGATGAAGATAGTAGAGAAAGCATAGTATTATAAATATCTAGAATGTAAATGATTCATTAGATCATTGACCTACTCCTCAAGGATCTGAACCAAAGCTGTGGAGAATACCATCAGTGTCTAAAACAAATCATGTGGCTTCGAAGACAACATATGTAAAATATAGTAAGTTTACTGTGAGCAATGAAATAGATAAGTGAGTATAGGACAAAAGGCATATATTTTCATGTTTTGAGAGGTTTTTAGTTATAAGTATTAAGATTTATTTTTTAATGAAAAAAAGACATTCTTTAACACATATCATTAAGCCAGCATCTTGAGTTTGTATGTGCAGACTATGTGGTGAGGATGTACAGCACCAGAAATTCTTCATTCATTCACCGCTGATAGAAATGCAAAATGGTACAGCCGCTTTGGAAAACGGTCTGACAGTTTCTTAAAAAACACACTTACTATAAGATCTAGCAATTGTGATCCTTGGTTGCCCAAATGAATGGAAAACTTATACCTACTTATACCTTCATCCCTGCACACAAATGTTGATAGCACTTTATTCATAATTGACAAAACTTATAAACAGTCAAGATGTCGTTCAATAGATGACTGGATAAATAAACTGTAGTATATCCATTCCATGGAATAGTATTCAGTCATAAAAAGAAACAAGCTATCAAGCCATGAAAAGGACACAAAAGAAACTCAGACATACCACGCTAAATGAAAGCCAATTTGAAAGGGCTACAAATTGTATGAATCCTTTACCGAAAGGACAAGACTATGAAGAGAGTAAAGATATCAGTGATTGTCGAGGGGTGAGGGGGGAGTGAGAGGTATGAATAGATAATACAGGGGTTTTTTGAGCAGTGAAACTATTCTATGTAGTATTGTAATGGTGTGTAACAAATCAGACATTTTCTTTTTTATATGTCTTTGAATCCTATAGAATGAACAACATAAAGTGAACCCTAATATAAACCGTGGACTTCAGTGAGTCATTATCAGCTCATTAATTGTTAACAGTTAATGATAAGGGAAATAAGGGATGTAGCAATGAGAGGGTATATAGGAACCCTGTGCTGTTTAGTTTTTCTGTAAACCTAAAACTGCTCCCAAAAATAGTCTATTAATTTAAAAGACAAAAAAGGCCAAAATGGAAAAACCTTTCTTCCACCCACCTCATTTTACTAGTATCTTCAGTTTGTGCGTGTGCCTCAAGTTTCCCAACTTCATCAGTTGCAGTGTTCTAAGATTCTAAGGCCAGTATCCTATGGCCAGTGATCTCACCGTTTTTACTCAAAAAGCTTGTTCTATTGATACCACATAATGACCACTCTATTCAAGTACAGTGAACCTTTCTGCTTAATTCTGGCAGGAATTCTCCCAGAATCCCTGCTAAGGAAGCATTGGTCCCTGAATTTCCATTTCAAAAGATGCGGACTGATGTATTTGGCATATGCCATCTACAAATGAAGTCTTCATGTGGGGAAGAAATACTGTACTAAGGTTGCCTCAAAAACTCTCTAAGGTGCCTCCTCTAACATTGCCTATGTTTCCCTAAACCTGAGAATATAGAAGGTAGTGAAGATCTTTAGTTCTTGAGAAATCTTTCTGAGAATAATGACCAATTTCACTGTACTTAACATTCATACTGATTTACTTTACAGAAAGCTGTTCCCCAAGTGGCTACAATTATTAATAAATTCTAAAAGCATGAATGGAAAACTATCAGAATAAAACATCACTTAACTGAAATTCTTGAATGAATTGTTTGTAAACATTTTCTGAATAATTAAATGTTCCATGTTATCCTTTAAAATGTTTATTGATTTTTTCTGATTATAAAAGTAATATTACTTACTATAGAATATTTAGGATATAAAAGGAAACAGGAAGTAAAAATCATCTCCAAAATCTGGAAATTATCATAATTCTTCAGACATAGAAGAATTTTGCCTTTTTCTGTTTTGAATAAGCATGTTTCTAAAATACATTGCAAAGATCTGACCAAAGAGTAAAAATGGAGGGAAACACATGTAGGAATTTAATAAAATCAGAATGAGTACAGATGTACTCTACTGTCCTTGCAACTCTTATGTGAATCTAAAATTATTTCAAAATAAAATGTTTTAAAATGTTTGGAACAAGATGGATTACTTAAGATACGGTGGTGGAACAAAAATGTAACTCTGGGAAAAATGAAAGTTGATTACTACCAATCATGACACTCAATTTCTAGATGGAGTAAATAATTAAATGACCATAAGTGAACTAAAGAAAATACGAGCTGATATTTATCTGAATTCATGGTATGGAAGACCTGTCTCAACTCAAATTTAGTGGAAGAAACTATTAAAAGGTAAATATATCGATGTGGCAATCTAAGGCGAGTGACAAAATAACAGGAAGTACTCTCAACATAAATAGGAGACAAACTGGAAGAATATCTTTTAGAAATCAATAATAGACGAGAAATCCTCTAGTAGGAGAACAGGTAAAAGCTGTCATCAGACAGCTCATAAAAAGAAGCAATACAAATGGCCAGTAGACATATGAGCTAAAAAAATTTTCAACCTCCCTAATAAAAAAATTTAAGTTAAAACAAAATTCTGCCTTTCACTTTTTAAGTTATCAAACAGATTTTTTTATAGCAGGAATGCTATTGGGTATATACGTTAATAAAATCATTTTGAAAAGGAGTTTGGCAATATGAATAAAAAGCCTTAAAATTAATTACCTCTGGGGCTCCCCTGGTGGTCCATTACTAAGACTCCGAGCTCCCAATGCAGAGGGCCTGGGTTCTATCCCTGGGCAAGGAACTGGATCCCACATATACCAAGATCTGGTGCATCTCAATAAATAAAAAAATTAATTAAAAAAATTAATTACCCTTCAAGAAATATATCCCAAGAAAATTAAAATTTTTAATTGTGCACAATAAGTGTTATTAAAATGTTATAAAGATACTCACTACAGTGTTATTTATAGTAGTAAAAAAAAATTAGAAATACACCTAAATATCCCGTAATAGGTTTAAGTAAATTATACTGCATCTACATTTAAAATGCATGGTCTCTAAGAATATTTAAAGGTATAGGAAAATGTTTCTAATAAAGTTTTTATTACAGAAATAATACCTGTAAGCAGTAGAAAATACAACAGCACAAAAAGGAAATATAGAAGTACTATATTTATATGTAATGAAAGGTGAGCATGGCTTGCACCCCAGTCCTCTAATTCCCCTCTGTGAGGTAGCTTTGGTTGCTGGTATCTGTTGAATCCACCCATAAATACTCTGTGTTTGTACAAGTGTGTATATGTATACATATCCTAGTTTTCATCAAATGAGAGTATACTGGGCTTACTTGAGTTTTCATTTACTTTTATCTTGGAAATTGTCTCATAGCAGCTTAATGAAGATCTAACTCATTTTAGTTAACTGCTTTCTGTAATTCCTTTGCATGGATTTAGCTGGTCACCTTTTTGAATTGTTGGATTTTTTTTTTTCAACATAAACCATGTAGCCATATGTGATGATCAGAAAAGCTAACTCATGCTTTTACTGTGAATGTTGAGTGAACAGGAATGGAGTCTACTGGGTTTTTAGTTCCAGCCACCATGAAAAATATTAGTGAAGGAACTGTATATGAAAAAGAAAATACTGACTTGTAGATCTCATTCATTTCCTTCTAAACTATTCCTGGCTCCTAAGTGTCTTTATTAAGACTTTCATAGTTACTGACAATATTTCTGTTTTCTGTGGATGACACTAAGAAAATTCTGCATGTTGTATGTTTTCTACAGTAACTACATGGAATGGACAACTTGAGCTAGAAACTCTCATTGCCTTTTGCCCACACTAGCCATCACACCTCTATATGCTTTGAGAAAAAAAAACTTGGTACTCCTTTCAGCACAGTTTAAATTATGTGTCAGGTCTAATCTCGGACACTGAATTCATGCTGATTGAATGCTAAAATTGACCATTCTCTTTAATAGCAGTAAAAGAAAAGTCCAAATGAAATTAACCAGAATATAATAAACCATACTGGTTGTTAATGGACTGAGGTTTATTCTGAGAACTCTGGGTCTGTGATTGCTCCAAGATTCAGAGCCCTAGGAACCAAATTCAGTGTCAGTGAGAAGCCTTCAGGTACACTGTGCCTCAGGAGCCCGAGACCTAAGGTCCATGACATGACCAAAAGTGGGAGAGGCCCTGGAATAAGCCTGTCCATGAAAGGATCAAAGAGAAGTTAGGAGTCACAGAAAGAAGGCACTCAAGTTAAAAGGTACAACCACTGCCTCAGCATGTTCTTGATTCGGAAACCTGTACTGCTGTTTCGCGTTCACCAGTGTATGCCTCCTGTTCCTGTTCTCATGGCTGTCTTGAAAGGCATATACACAGAGCCTTACTATTCATTTTTAACGTGATATACTGACAAGGACCATAAGCTAATGGCCTCCCCACAAAGAGCTTCTAAAGTACTTTTTCATATTGAACACCCATGCCAAGTCAGTTATTTAAAATTTTACTTCTTACTTCTTCTTTGGCCCAGAGTCTTTACTGAAAGAGTACAAAATTCTTTTTTAATTTATCTGCAAGCCATATTTATCTGCCATAGTGTCTTCTAGCCACAGTATTTGTAATTCATCACATTCAGTGAATAAAATATGAATAAGCACTTTGTTTACTTGCTGGCACAGTATTTGTATATACTAACAGCATATTGTATTTTTCCTACCTAAAAATACTTTATTGAAATAATATCCTAAAAATACAGAGAACTTTAAAAAATTGCGGTGGGAGAGCCAAAAATTCTACAGAAAAATAAGCAAAAGATCAGAAAAAACAATTCACAGAAAGAGATTAGTTTTTTAAACATAGAACAAGGTCTTCAGTCTCACCCATGGTAAGAGAGATGCAAATTAAATTCACATTGAGATATGTTTCTAACCCACCAGATTGGCAAAAAATCAAAAGCTTGACAGTGTACTCTGTTACTGAGATTGTGGGGAAATGCTCATTAAACATTACCAGTGGAAATGCAAAAGGTTTAACCCCAAGAGAGTGGAATTTGGCAGTATCTAACAAAACTACTTATGTATTTATCCTTCAACCCCCAAAATGCCACTTCTAGAAATTTACCCGAAAGATACACACACACACCCAACAGCATAAAAGCACACATGCAAAATGTTATTCGTTACAGAATTATTTGTAATTTCAAAGCATTAAAAACTGGTGAACATTCACACATAGGAGATGGAGTGAATGAACTATGGTGTATCCATACAATAAGCTGCTATGCAGCTGTAAAAAAGAATGGGCAAAATCTCTTATGTATTAGTATGCAGTGATGCCAGGAGATATTTTAAGTGGAAAAAAAAAAAGCAAAGTGCAAAACGGCATATATTCTATGCCACTCTTTTTGTATAAAAAAAGAGGAAATAAGAAAATGCACAGATATCTGCTTACTTTTACAAAAATAAACACAGGAGTTCAGTTCAGTTGCTCATTCATGTCCAAATGTTTGCCACCCCATGGATTGCAGCACAATGGGCCTCCCTGTCCATCACCAACTCCTGGAGTTTACTCAAACTCATGTCCATTGAGTTGGTGATGCCATCCAACCATCTCATCCTCTGTCGTCCCCTTCTCCTCCCGTCTTCAATCTTTCCCAGCATCAGGGTCTTTTCAAAGGAGTCAGTTGATTGCATCAGGTGGCCAAAGTATTGAAGTTTCAGCTTCAGCAGCAGTCCTTCCAGTGAATACTCAGGATTGATTTCCTTTAGGATGGACTGGTTAGATCTCCTTGCTGTCCAAGGGACTTAAGAGTCTTCTCCAACACCACAGTTCAAAAGCATCAATTCTTTGAGACTCAGCTTTCTTTATAGTCCAGCTCTCGCATTCATACATTACTGTTGGAAAGACCATAGCTTTGACTAGATGGACCTTTGTCGGCAAAGTAATGTCTCTGCTTTTTAACATGCTGTATAGGTTGGTCATAACTTTTCTTCCAAAAAGTAAGTGTCTTTTAATTTCATGGCTGCAGTCACTCTGCAGTGATTTTGGAGCCCCTCAAAAAAAAGTCTGTCACTGTTTCCATTGTTTTCCCATCTATATGCCATGAAGTGATGGGACTGGATGCCATGATCTTAGTTTTCTGAATGTTGAGTTTTAAGCCAACTTTTTCACTCTCCTCTTTCACTTTCATCAAGAGGCTCTTTAGTTCGTCTTCACTTTCTGCCATAAGGGTGGTGTTATCTGCATATCTGAGGTTATTGATATTTCTCCTGGCAATCTTGATTCCAGCTTGTGCTTCATCCAGTCCAGCATTTCTCATGAAGACAAACCAAAAAACAGTGAAATTGGGTACCTCCAATGGGGAGAGCATAGGGTAAAAGAAAGTGACACTTCTCTGAGCATACCTTTTTTAGAATCTTTAATATTCTGCATATTTTTAAAAAAGTATTAAGTTAATAAGGATGAAAGTGAGGGGTGAAAATTGAAATCGTGACCCCCAACATTTTTTTCGGTCTTCAGTAAGTGAACCATTCTGAGAGAGTCAATTCCTAGGCAGGCTGATAAGAAGTTTGGGGGTCCCCAGGGAGAGAGGGGTCTGGAATTCTCAAGGAGGAGGAAAGGACAAACTTTTTTTCCCTCTACATTCCTTAGGATTATATAACAATAATGTATCCTGCTTAAGGACAGTTTCTGGAAAAAACCTTCTGGCTAATCCTGTTATCTTAAAATGTAAATTATGGGAGTGGGTCTAGTAAGGTCTTTACAACCTCCAGGCATTCTTTTGATTCACTGTAATAGCTAATTAAAAGTATATAACTCCATTCCTAACACTAGTGAGGGGGTACTCTTTCTTCCCCCTTCTGATGTCTATGTCAGAAGCTTTCTCTATCTCTTTTATACTTTCATAAAACTTTATTACACAAAAGCTCTGAGCGATCAAGCCTCGTCTCTGGGCCCAGATTGAATTCTTCTCTGGAGGCCAAGAGTCCTGGGGTCTTTCGTGGTTCAGCAACAACCTGTCAATTCTGAAGTGGAGTAAAAAGGAGGACCAATCTAAAGAGCATACTGAACACAGTATTTGAGCACATTGGAGAACAGCAAACCGATTCTAAGCTGTTTTTAATAGTTTTGGGGTTTTGTAAAATTAGTAGTGAAGCAATTTTGAAGCTGTTTTGGAGATAGTATAAAACTGAGCCAATAAATATTTTGATATTGTCGAAAGCTAGGGTTTTCACTATGGAAAAAAGTACAGTATCACATAATGGACTGGAGAAAGGTAAGAAAGAGCACTATAAGGATGGATTGGAACTGGAAGCATTGGTGTCAATTCAGTTTCTAAAATAGGTTTGTGTACACATGTATATACATACATACACATTTATGTGTGTATGTATGTGTATCTGTATCTGTACATGTGTATAAGTACATACTTCCTAGCTCCATTTGCTGTCAGGGTCTAGAAGCAAAGAATGCACCTACCTCCCACACTGTGGTCTCTAACACCATTTTACCCTAATAGGAAATAGGTATCCTTGGAAAAATGGCAGGTTCTAAGGCTGAGATAGGGTGAGTTTAAGATGAGCCAATAATATAATTCCAAAAAGTAAGGAAGTACTCAAAGATAGTATGAGGGGCATATCCAAGGACACCTGAGCCAGCTTTAAGGTGCTCCCACTGGTAAAAACTGGGACATTTTGAGCACCATATAGAGCTGTATTGAATTATAAACCATTGATTAAAAAATAAAAGTCTGTGCCTCCTTATTGATACATAAATAGATGAAAAATAGTAAATGAGATAAGAGATAAGCTCTTGCATATAGAATGTTGAAAGCTGACTGGCAAATGTGAAGGGAGTGCTGGAGTTAGAAAATCATCATGGTTTAAGTTGCTTCAGTTAGGAATTAGGAGTGAATACTAAATTTGGGAGAAGGGATTGGGATTCTTTATAGGGAGCAGAATATTTGCATGGTATTAAAGTGTCTACCAGCAGACTCCTTGTTAGATGCAAGGGAAAATATAACTATACAGTGGAGAAGTAGGACAGCATCTTGATCAGGTGATCAAAGTTATCACCAGTGAATAGCAGCCAGACATAATGTGTTCCTAAATGTGATACCCTTGAGAAGGACACAACATAATTTTTCTAGTATTCTGGCCAGGAATGCATAATCTGAATTTAATCATGAAGAAATATCAGACAAACCAAAATGAGCATCACTCTGTTAAATACGGAGTAGGGGGAGACTGTATTCTTCAAAAATGTCCTTGTCAAAAAAGTCAAAAGGAAATGTTCAAGATAAAGGAAACTAAAAATATGACAAATCCTAGACTAAATTCTATCCTAGATGGAAGAAAACTGCTATGAAGGATATTAATGGGTCATTGACAAAACTGGAATACGAACAGTCGATTAGATAACACTGTTCTAACAGTACTACTGAAGTCGATGACTGTGGTTATCTGAGACTAGCCTTATTCTCAGGAAAGATGCATAGATAGATTTAAAGGTAGAGGGCATGACAAATGCCACTTCTTCTCAATTAGTTCAGTGGAGAACATTGTGTTTTATACAATTTTATGCAAGAGCAGATGGGCCCAAAAGGAGCAAAATGTTGACAATAAGTACATCCAGGTAAAGGATATATGGATATTGTTTGCATTGTTTGCAAGTTTTCTTTCTTTTTTTGGCAAGTTTTCTGAATTTGAAATTTTTTCCAAATGTGGTTTTTAAAAAATACATTTTAGGCCAGCTAGTAATAAAAATCTAAACTTATAAAATTGTACTGAAAAACATTATGCTAAGTGAAGTAAGGCAGACACAAAAGGCCAGGGATGGGAGAGAATGGAGAGTTTAATAAATATAGTTTCTGTTGGAGTAATGAAAATATTCTGGAAATTGATAGAGGTGATGGTTACACTACATTGCAAATAGACTTAATGGCTTGAATTGTACACTTTAAAATGGTTGAAATGGTAGCTTTGAGGTTATGTATATTTTATGCAATAAAAAAGGTATCTTGGGGATGTTTAATTCTTATTATGAAAGAATTTCCTATGATTCTTTAAATATAAGCTCCTTTAGTTTTTTAAACTATTTTGTACAACTTGCGAAGACTCATATCAGCTACTTTATGAAGGTTCAACTTATAACTGATTATATAACATCTGTAGTTCATCTCAGTTAGAATTTAAAAATAGATTGTTAAAGAACTGATATTCACTCAGGGCAAAGGTCTAAGCTTTTTTTCTCCATGCAGGTTTTCCACTTGTCAAAGCAAATGTCTCTTCAGGGGACTTCACTTCAATCATCAACTAGCTCTTCTATTATAAAGAGGATGCTGGTACTTATGCTTCTCAAAAATATTTCATAAACATAAGCTTTCTTTTTCTCAGAAAGAACATACCAGGAGGAATGAGGAAAACAGATGTTCCTTATAAGTCTTTCTAATAGACGTGTTTCCATTGTAAGCCGATCTGACTGAATTTGGCATCTGCTCCATTCACTGTGTGGGCTGAACAGTTTAGTCTCACAGTTTGGCTGAAAGTTAATATTGACCTTTGACTGTTACCTGAAAACTCAATGATAAAATACTCTTACTAAACCTCTTGAGAGAGTGATTTCACATTCTAAGCAAATGTCTTCAAAATACATCACTCCATTAACCAAATTAATTATTCTTCGGTTGGGTGTACTTATTTATTTTATTGGATACGGCATTCCCCAAATCTGACAAGGGAGAAGCCTGTGTGGTCAGAATGGTAGAAGAGAAAGAACATAAATCTCTTATAATGCTCTCTACAGGTCACTATACCACAGCTTTTAAATTAACCTTAACCCCCCAGCTGCCCAGGGCCTGTGAGGCCTAAAAGTCTGGCTACAGAACAGTTTCTCATTATCATCTGTTCTGCGTATTTGAGTACTGCTATAGCATCTCCGGTTTTCCTTAGAGGGGAAGTAGCCCCAGGTTTTTCTGTTCTTGACTATCTTATTTGTAACTACAACAGTTTTTTATGTAGTTTTATTACAGTATAATTGACATACAATAAACTGCACATGTTTAAAGTGTACAGTTTTACAAATGTTGACTTATGTATACACCCATGGACCATCACTATGGACACATTTACTGTGTCCGTACTATTTGGATTATTTCCAATTTGGGGCTATGCCAAATAAAGCTGGTCTGAACATTCATATACAAACCATGGTTAAATACCTGAAATAGAAAGACTGAGTCTTTTTTTTTTTTTTAAGACTGAGTCTTTTGATAGGTGTATGTTTAACTTTTTAAGACACTGATAACTGTTTTTCAAAAAGAGTCTTATAGTTTCATAATCAGTATTTGGGGCTTTCCGGTGTCTCTAGGGTAAAGAATTTGCCTGCCAATGCAGGAGATGCAGGAAACTCAGGTTTGATCCCTGGGTTGGGAAGATCCCCTGGAGGAGGAAATGGCTACCCACTCCAGTATTCTTGCCTGGAGAATCCCATGGACAGAGGAACTTGGCAGGCTGCAATCCATGGGGTCGCAGAGTTGGACACAACTGAATGATTGAACACACACACAGGCAATCAGTATTTGAGAGTTTCAGTTAATCTGTACTCTTGCCAACACTTGTCTTGTCAGTTTTCTTTCATTTTAGCCTTTCTAGTGGATAGGCGGTGGTATTTCATGGTGGCTTTAATTAGCATGTTTCTAACAGATAATAATGTTGAACGTCTTTTCCTGTGCTTGTCTGACATGTTTATCTTCTTCACTAAAGTGTTTGTGTAAAAGTGCTTAATTTAGCAAAGTCAAAATTATTTTTTCTTTCATAAAAGTTTACACTTTTTATGTCCTAAGATCTTTGGCAAGTTCAAAATCACAAAGATTTTCTCATAAGTTTTCGTCTCAGTTTTATAGTTTTAGCTCTTGCATTTAGACCTGTGATCCATTTCAAGTTAATTTTGTGGTTGGTGTGAAGAAGGGTAGAAGTGTATGTGTTTTTTTATGTTTTCACATATGGCCCATCCAGCTCTTCTAAGAACATTTGTTTAAAAAGAAGTCTATTATAATAACATGGAAAAAAAGAAAGATTATCCTTTCTCCATTGAATTGCTTAATACCTTTATAAAAATCAGTTGGCCACATAGAAGTAAGTTTATTTCTGGATTGTTTGTTCAGTTTCACTGATTTATTTGTCCATCTTAATACCTGTACCACAGTGTCTAAATTATTTTAGTTCTATAATAAATTTTTAAATCAAGTACTCTTGTTTTCAGAGTTCTGTTTTGATTAGTCTGATTAGAATCAGCTTGTCAGTTCTATTAGAAAAGCTTGCTGGAATTTTGGTTGATATTACATTGAATCAGTAGAGCTGATAACAATATTGAGTCTTCTGTTCTCTGAATAGTTTATAGCTCTTCATCTTACTTAGCTTGTTTTTATCTCTCAGCATTGTTTTTTGTTTGTTTGGGGTTGTTTTCTCAGCATTTTTTTGTCATTTTCAGTGTTGAGGTCTTACACAGCTTTTGTCAGATTTAGGTATTTCACATGTTTGGTAGTATGGTGAAGAGTATTTTTAATATCAATTTCTAACTGTTCACTGCTGGCATATACAATTGCTATATATACACACATTACTAGTATAAAAATTCAATTGATTTTTGTATAGGAATCTTATATCTTGCAACTTCACTAAACTAACTTAGTAGTTCAAGTTAACTTTTTTCTAGATTCCATAGGAATTTTTATATAGACCAGGATTTGTCAGTTTGGGTATTATTGACATCATAGGATATTTAGCAGCATCCCTGGGCTCTACCCTCTAGTTGCCATTAGCACCCTCTGGCATGAGTATGACATTGCCACATGTTCTCCAGGAGGCAGAATTACCACTGTTGAGAACCATAGATATAGGTGGTCATGCCATCTGCAAATGAAGACAGTTCTACCTCATTTTCAATTTTGATGCCTTTTCTTTCTTCTGTTTGCCTTAATGCACGGGCTAGAGTCTACAGTACAATGTTTAAGAACAAACATTCTTTCCTTGTTCTTAATTTTAAGGGGAATAACACTTCATCATCCTCCATTAAGAATGATATTAACTGCAAGGTTTTCATAGAAGTTCCCTTCTGTTACTAGTTTGTTGAAAGTTTTTTTTAGAAATCCATCTTGGGTTTCATCAAATGATTTTTCAGTATCTATGAAGATGACCATATGATTTTCCTGGTTAATATGGTAGATTACACTGATTGATTTTTGAAAGTTAAACCAACCTTGCATTTCTAGGATAAATGCTACCTTATCATGAATTATTATCTTTTAAAATATATTATTGGATTGGATTTGCTAAAATATTTGCATCTTTTCTGATTATACTGTCAGAGTAAAGCTGGCCTCAAAGAGTGAGTCAGAAAATATCCTTTTTAGTTTTCTAGAGTTTGTATATCTTCCCTGGTGGCTCAGACAGTAAATTGTCTGCCTACAATGCCTACCATGTGGGAGACCCGGGTTCAGTCCCTGGGTCGGGAAGATCTCCTGGAAAAGGAAATGGCAACCCAGTCCAGTATTCTTGCCTGGAAAATCCCACGGATGGTGGAACCTGGTAGGCTACAGTCCATGGGGTCGCAAAGAGTCGGACACGACTAAGCGATAACATTGACATTATTTTTCTTCTTTAAATGTTTGGTAGAATTCAGCAGTGACACCATCTGAACTGGAATTTTCTTTGTGGGAAGCTTTTTAATTTTAAAATCAAATGTTTCATAAACTCAAGGCTATTCAGGTTATCTATTTCTTCCTGAGTGAGCTTTGATAGATTGTGTATCTCCAGAAGTTTGTCTTACTTGTCAGATCTGAACACCTTATAGTTCTATAACACTTTGTTGGCATTAAGTTGTTATCCTTTTAGTGTGTATAGATGCTCTAGTGATATGATGTCTCTTCTTATCAGTAGTTACCATTTATGTCTCTCCTCTTTTTTTTTCCTTCTCAGTCTGTATAAATGTTTATCGTACTATGATTCCTACTTCCATCTTCTCAACTCGGTAACTGTCAGGCTCTGCCAAGGTTTTCCTTCTGTGAATCGTGGCCTGGTAGTTTTCCTCATTTGTTTCCCTTTTTTCATGTATCTTTTGTGACTGATGTACAATATTTGAAAAACTTTGTTTCATATACTTTGTTTTTATTTTAAAGTTGTTTCTGAAGAAAGGGTAAATCTGATTGTTTTATTTCATCTTGATTGGGAGCAAAAGGCCTCAGCATTGTTATCTAATCATATTTATTTTAATGTCAAACTGTTCCATGGTGCTTGACTCTAGATATTATTTCCCTGATACTTCTGGGAGTGAAAAAGGTATATAAAAGGTCTTTCATAACTTTTCAACTCTCAGATTTGTTCTTGGAGAGATATCCAGATGATAGAGTTTTTCCCAAATAACAGTTCTCTAACAGCAATACAGAAGGAATTTAGAGAGATAGGCAGAGGTATAGCTCATAATTACTCAGCTGTAAAGACCAAAGATAATACTATTTGGCCAGTAATTCTTTCTTACAACCTTTTACTCTCAAAGTTAAAGGAAAGCATGATCGTTTATGCCTAGAAAGACTAGATTGACTTGATGATGAGTTGTTAAGTCCCAACTTGAGCTCTTTAAAAGAATTATTAGGGAAGAACCCTCTAACCCTGGAGGTTTGACACTTCACTGTCAAGACTAAAGGTAGGTAGACCATATTTTATTCTGGCCCATCTGACATTTCTGATGCTATTGCACAATACTCAGGTTTCTCCCTTCTGTCTGTGCTCCAGGTTTTCTGTCTCAGCTGGTCTCTGACAAGCCCCTAACCGAATGCATCCGTGCTGGCCACTATGCTGCAAGCGTCATCATTAGGAGGACTGGCTGCACCTTTCCTGAGAAGCCTGACTTCCACTGATGGAAATGCATGAAGCTGCATCCCAGGAGTACAGACACTGCCCGGATTGTTTCCTGAGAATTCCCATATTAATCAAGAAGAAAACTGAATGCCACCTTTCCTACTATAATAATGTTGATTCTTAATTTAGGGGGTACAGTAATGCACAATAGAGTCTTTATTCTCTCAGCAACCTAAAGTAGGAGGTTTATTTCCATAGTTTGATAGTGCCAGGCAAATGTCAATTAAACAGGAATATAGTATTTCAGTTGAAATTTTTGTTTCATTTTCCATTACACTGTAAATTCATGTGTACTAAGCAAAGTGATCATTTTTTTACATTTCTGCTTTGAATGCAGATGCAATTTAATATAATAGATTTTTTTAAAGGAATTAAAGATAATACATAAATCTTTAGCTTTTATACAAGTATATTTAATTCAGAAGTGTGTTTATACACATATACACACACATGTGTTCATATATGTACCACATATATACATGACAAGTGGTTAAATAAGGTACAGAAATATTTATCTTTCCAAGTTATGCCAAGTAATTTCATCAGTGTGTACTCAAACATGTAATAAATTTTGGATAATTAATTTGCCAAATTATAAGCTATATTACAATATTCAAGTCATAATCTTATATTTACTTATGGTACTCTGTATTTGATACAAATAAAAACTTGTCATAAAGGGCTTTTTTTCTGTCTTTGTCCTGCACTCAGCAAACTAAGGTAGAAAGATAACTGTCTAATCCTGGGTCCTGAAATATCTGATCTGTTTATGGAGATAGAAAAAATAACATAACACATCAAAAAATAACTTAGTATTGGAGACCAGTAAGCCACTGTTTTCAGGAAGACAGAATGGTGTGATATAACTTCTGGGGAATGCCCTGGCAGGCCAGTGGTAAGGACTTCATATTTCTGCTCCAGGAGGCACAGGTTCAGTCCCTGGTCAGGGAATGAAGATCCTACATGCTGTGTAGCACAACCCCTACCCCAAAAAAATCTTTAAAAAAATGGAACCTCTGGAGTCAGACGTACTTACCTTGATAAGAGCTTGTGCAAATTACTTAGCCTCTTGAACGTCAATTTCCTTTCTATAAAATAGAATCATAACCCCTCTGTATGAGGTCACTGAGATGATTCAAGAGGGGATTCTAGGTACAAAATGCTTGTTACAAGTCTAATAAGAACCTACTATTGTTATGATTATTGTTACTGAAGAAGAAGAAAATCATAGTTATAAAACTGAGTTCATAGAAAAGCATTCAGGTTTTTGTTTTATGTTTAAGAAGACTTTTAGGTCTCCTACGCTAATCTTTTTCATCATTGTTGAGATACAATTCATAGGCCATAAAATTTTTTATTTTAAAGTATACAGTTCAGTAGGTTTTAGTATATCCACAAAGTTGTGTAGCTATCACCAATATCTAAATCAAGAACACTTTCATCACCCCGAAAGGAAACCCTTTTCTTCCCAATTCACTCCCCGTCCTCTTGATAACCACCAATCTATTTCCTGTCTCTATAGATGTGCCTATTCTTGATGTTCATAAAAATGGAGTCATATAATAATGTTTTCTTTTGTGTCTGGCTTCTTTCACTTAGCATGTTTTCAGTTTACTTATCCTATGATATTTTCAGTGCTTCTTTTTATTGCCAAATAATCTTTCTTTGAATACATATGCCATATTTTGTTTATCCATTCATGTTGATGGACATTTCAGTTGTTAGTGACCCAGTTAACCCTTACGGGCTATTATGAATCGTGCTGTCATTAACATTCATGTCCAAGTTTTTTATATGGATGTATGTTTTCAGTTCTTTGGGGTATATACCAGAAGTGGAATTGCTGGATCACATGGTAACCCTATGATTAACTTTTTGGGAAATTGCCAGACCTTTCCAAAAGGACTGCGTCATCTTGCATTCTCACTGTAAAGGTTTGTGAGTTTCAATTTTTTCACACCCTTGCCAACACTTGCTACTCTCTGTTTGATTATAGCCATCTTGGAGGGTATAAAGTGATATCTCATTGTGTTTTTAATTTGTATTTTCCTATTTACTAATGGTATTGTATTTATTGACCATTTGGATTCCTTTCTTTGGAGAAATGTCTATTCAAAGTTATTGTCCATTTTTAAATTGAGTGGTTTGTCCTTTTATTGTTGAGTTGTATGCATTCTTTGTATGTTCTGTATATTCTTATCAGTCATGTGATTTACAGATACTGTCTTCCACCGCATGGCTTGTGAAGCATTTTTTTTTTTTTTCTTTTGGCTGTGCTCTGCAGCTTGTGATTGGGCTTCTCAGGTGGTACTAGTGGTAAAGAATCCACTTGCCAATGCAGGAGACCCAAGAAATGTGGGTTTGATCCCTGGGTCAGGAAGATTCCCTTGAGGAGGAAATGGTAACCCACTCCACTATTCTTCCCTGGCAAATCCCTTGGACACAGGATCCTATTTGGCTACAGTCCATGGGATCACAAAGAGTCAGACACAATGGTGCACACACGTGTGGCTTGAGGCATCTTAATTCCCTGACTAGGGATTGAACCCGTGCCCTTGGCAGTGAAAGCATGGAGTCCTAATCACTGGACCACTAGGGAGTTCCCCAGATGTTTTTAATTTGTATGGGAGCCACTTTCTCTCTCTCTTTTTTTTTTTGGTCAATTGTGCTTTTGGTTTCATGTCTGAGAAACCATTGCCTCATCCAAGGTCATGAACAATTAACATCTATATTCCCCTCTAAGAGTTTTATAGTTGAGTTGGGAGGTCTAATTATCTTGCTTCTGGATATGCAGTTGTCCCTGTACCTTGTTAGAAGAGACCAGTTTCTCCACTATTGTATTGTCTTGGGGCTTCCCTGATGGTAAAGAATCCACCTGCAATGCAGGAGACCCAGGTTTGATCCCTGGGTCGGGAAGATCCCTCGGAGAAGGGAACACTCCAGCGTTCTTGCCTGGAGAATTCCGTGGACAGAGGAGCCTGATGGGCTACAGTCCATGGGGTCGCAAAGAGTCAGACACAACTGAGCAACTAACACTTTTACTTTCACTTCAGTTGTATTGTCTTGGCACCCTTGTCAACAATTATTGACCATAAATATAAGGTTTTATTTCTGGACTCTCAGTTCCATTAGTCTGTATGTCTGTATATTATCCTTATGCCAGTCGGGACTGTCTTGATTACTGGAGCTTTGACTAAGTTTTGAAATCAAAGTCCTCTAACTTTGTCTCTCAAGGACAGTTAGTTTATGAGTGTTAGAGTATCTTTATCATATTAAAACTACTACAAAATGTCTTCCTCTTAGATCAGTAGTTCTGACACTGATAAACCTTTCCTATTTTTTTTGATAAGAAGGTCCTTCACCCCAAGGTTATTGATAAGTACCACTCACCAGCTAGACTTTTATGACAGTCACTATTTTTAAGAGGTTCCAGAAGCATGCTTTCTGGTAGTAATTAACGTGCACACAGATCGCATAACTTTCTTGTATTAGCAAAATAGTCACTGGGATGTGTGTATTTTTTTCTTGGATTTATGGCATACTTTTTTAGTTCTCTGTTTTATTAAAGGACAAGGGGAAAATAATGGCTAGCCTTGCTGACCAGGTCTCAGGAAAACTGCCTCTTCACTGGTTGTCCGGCATCCTCTTCTCTGGGCTAAATTTTTCTATCTTGGAATGATGAATAGCTAACCTAGTTCCACTTTATAGCATCTTGACTTAGCAGATAGTTGAGGAAAGACATACAGGACTCCCGAATGGGGGAAGGGATAATGAAGTTGTCAAGAAAACATGGGTTCTGGTCTCAGATTGGCTTCAAATAGTTGAGTGACTCTCTTATTTTATGTATTGGGTTGGCTAGAATGTTCATTTGGGATTTCTGTACAATGTTACAGAAAAATCCCAAACTTTTTGGTCAAGCCAATAATTCTGAAAATATAAATGCTTTGGTTATGACATTCCTAAAGGATATTATGTATGAATGGTTTTAACAAGCCTGCCTTCCTGAATCTGGGAAAAGATGGTCTTTACAAGCCATTCATTTGCATGTTACAGTTGGGTAAATTGGGTGGGCATAGGAAACCCATGCCTCAGGGGTGAACCTAGGTGATCTGGAAAATTAGATTTAAAATATATATATACTTATTTTAATTGGGGATAATTACTTTACAATAGTGAGATGATTTTTGCTCTACATCAGTATGAATGGGCCATAGGTATACGTGTGTCCCCTCCATTCTAAACCCCCCTCCCACGTCCTTCCTCACCTTATCCCCCTAGGTTGTCGCAGACCACCCTTTGGATGCCCTGCTTCATACATCAAACTCACACTGGTTGGCTGTTTTACATATGCTAATATATATGTTTCAATGCTGTTCTCTCAAATCATCCCATCCTCTTCTCCCACTGAATACTAAAGTCTGTTCTTTACGTCTGTATTTCCTTTGCTGTCATGTATGTAGGATCATCAGTACCATCTGTGGTATTTTTCTTACTCTTTCTCACTTACTTCATGCTATATAATAGGCTGTAGGTTCATCCACCTCATTCGAACTGACTCAAATGCATTTCTTTGAGTAAGAGAATTAGATTATTGAGGCTGGCCTAGTCTCAGCAGATGATCGAGTTTGCTTGAAAACTGCTACCATGATGTGGAAAAGAAAATGATACCAAACATTTGGAAACAGGCTGGGTGCCCAAGTATTAGTATAGCGGAATAGGAGAGAAAGAAAAAGTAAGAGTGGCTATTGAGCTTTCTTCTAGTTTTTATTGAAGGCAAAAGGGGGTGGCAGAGGATGAGATGGTTAGATAACATCACTGACTCAATGGATATGAATTTGAACAAACTCCAGGAGACAGTGGAGGACAGTCCTGGTGTGCTGCAGTCCATGGGGTCTCAGAGTCAGACAAGACTTAGCAACTCAACAACAACTCATTTTTATATCTATCTTAATGGCATATACCTTTAAGTATTGTTTTCTTTCTGTGAATCGTGGAAAAGTAATTTTCATTTTAGATCAGGGTGAAAGAAATACATTTTTTATCTTAAAGTCCAAGCAACCTTTGCTAAAAGCTGTTGTTCTTAATTATGTAAAGCAACAGTTATAATTCTGTATCTTTTCAAAAAAAGGGATGCATATTATAGATTGGGTTTTTATGAGTTTGGGGGGATTTTGTTTTATTTTGTCTGGGTTTTTAGGGGGATAATTATTTGGGGGCTTGGTGGTGGTGGTTTTGGGGGGGTTTTTCCCCACACCATGCAGCATGAGGAACTTCTACAACCAGGGATCAAATCTGAGCCCCCTGCAGTGGAAGCAGTGGAAGCACAGAGTCTTAACCACTGGACCACCAGGGCAGTCCTAGATTGTTTTAGATACACAAGCCTACAAAAGAAGCATGTGTTTGGCTAGCAGTCTGAAAATACCACCTGTATTGAAATATAAAAACATGCACTTACTCATTTTTGTTACTCCATTACCCTCAGAAAAAGTGTCCATTTAATAATATTTTCACTGGCTATAGTAGGTTTAAAATGTGAACAGTTTCTTTATGATTCAAAAGGTCCGTCTAGTCAAGGCTATGGTTTTTCCAGTAGTCATGTATGGATGTGAGAGTTGGACTGCGAAGAAGGCTGAGCGCCAAAGAATTGACATGCTTTTGAACTGTGGTGCTGGAGAAGACTCTTGAGAGTCCCTTGGACTGCAAGGAGATCCAACCAGTCCATTCTGAAGGAGATCAGCCCTGGGATTTCTTTGGAAGGAATGATGCTAAAGCTGAAACTCCAGTACTTTGGCCACCTCATGCAAAGAGTTGACTCATTGGAAAAGACTCTGATGCTGGGAGGGATTGGGGGCAGGAGGAGAAGGGGACGACCGAGGATAAGATGGTTGGATGGCATCACGGACTCGATGGACGTGAGTCTGAGTGAACTCCGGGAGTTGGTGATGGACAGGGAGGCCTGGCATGCTGCGATTCATGGGGTCACAAAGAGTCGGACACGACTGAGCGACTGAACTGAACTGAACTGAACTGAACTGAGTAGTTCCAGAAGTCCTTCACTTTCTGTCCCTTTGGTCAAGTTCTTGAACTGCCCTAAGCCTTGGTTTTCTCAATTCAAAATGAGGAGAATAGTGAGTGAGAGAGTGTTAATAGGAGAATAAGACCATTTTATCAACAGTAAAATAAATTTGAATATGCGGTTTGATATTTCACAAAAGCACCAAAGCAACCGAATAAGGGAAGGAAAATCTTTTCAATATACTATGCTATTACAACTTGATACCTTTATGGGGTAAAAAATGAACCTTTCACCCTTTACCTTACACCATACATAAAAATAATAAAATGAATCACAGCTGTAATAAAAGCTAAAACTATTACTCTTCTATAAGGAAATAATATTTTCACAGCTTGGGGATAGGCAAAAGTTTCTTATTGAGGGCTTTGAAAGCACTAACCATGAAAGAAAAGATACTGATACATTCAAAAAAATTTAATCCTATCGTTCATCAAGATGCCATTAAGAATACGAATAAACAAGCTGTAGGCTAGGATAAAATACAACATATATCTAACAAAGAACTTATATCCAGAATATACTAAAAAACTAATTCAATAGTGAAAAGACAGAAAAGAAAATACGTGAATAGTCATTAAGTATATGATAAGAGTATTCAACATCATTAGTCATGAGACAAATTAACATTAAAACCTCAATAAGGTAACTTCTGCATTAAAATGACAAGTTTAAATGAGAGGACCAAATGTTGGAGAGGATGTGAAGCAAGTGAGTGCATAAAATGAAACAACCACTCTGGGAAAACACATCTAAGTTTTAAGAAACTTAAAAGTTAAATGCACCTATTCTTTGATGAAGCCATTCTACTCCTGGTGTTTACATAAGAGAAGTGAAAGCATATGTCTACATAAAGACTTGTATTAGAATATTTATAGCATTTTTATTCATTGTTGCCAAAAGCTGGAAGCTGGGTTAGTTGTTCAACAGCAAGAGAAGAGATAAAAATGGTGGTATAGTCAAACAGTGGAATAATACTCAGCAAAAGAAGGAAATTGCTGATAAAACGATATGAATCAATCTCAAAAACACTTTACTGGGTGAAAGAAACCAGATACAAAAAAGAGTGCATACTGTAAGGTTCCCTGTATATCGAGTTCTAGAACAGGTAAAACCAACCAGCTGAGAAAGTTCAGAACGAGCTGCTTTGTGGGAGAGGGGAGAAGTGGAAACTGACTGGGAAGGGAAATGAGGGGACTTTCTAAGCTGACAGTGATGTCATAATAGGGGTTACACAGGTATATTCATTTGTCAAAACAGGGAATGTCCCACTTAAGCTGCGTGGTTTTTGAAACTCTCACATACACACCAACTAAGCTAATGTTGAACTCTAGTTAATGATGTGCATAGATATGAAGTGTATTAATGTATTTAACTTACAGTGAAGTGCATCAAGTAATAAGATGAACGGAAAGGGGGATGGTTAAATGGGTAAACAAGTGATAAGTCAAATGTAGCAAAATATTAGTTGTAGAATATAGAAGGAAATGGATGTTTTCTGTATAATACTTTTCAGTGTTTCCTTATGGTCGAAATTTGTCCTAATGTTCAAAAAAATATAAAGTACTTAAATAGGAAAATCAATTAAATAAGTATAGCTGATTTACAATATTGTATTAGTTTCATGTATACAACAAAGTGAGTCAGTTATATGTTTTTTCAGATTATTTTCCATTATGGATTATTACAAGACATCAAATATAAATATAACTCCCAGTGCTATACAGTAAATCTTTGCTGCCTATCTATTTTATGCAGTTTGTATCTGTTAATCCCATATTCTTAATTTTCTCTCCCCTTACCTTTAATCTTTGGTAACCATAAATTAGCTTTCTGTAACTGTGAGTCTTTTTCTGTTTGGAATATAGATCCATTTGTATTTGGACTCACATGTAAGTGGTATCATGTAATATTCATTTTTTTCTGTGTCACTTATTTCACTAAGTATAATATCCTTTAGGTCCATCCATGTTGATACAGTGGCGATAGTTCATTCTTTTATGGATGAGTAATAATATTCCATTATGTATGGAATACACAATCATCTGTTGATGGGCACTTGGATTGTTTCTACCTTGCCTATTAAATATGATTGATAGCAACATTTCATGAAGAAGGTAAAACAGCACCTGATGCAAAACCACATATTATTTACTTCAAAATGTAAGTTTCACATGAATTCTCTGACAAAATTAGCCAATCCTTGGGCTGCTGCAAGGTTAGCTAATTTTGGGGCTCTTTGCAACCTCCAAGCTCCTCTTCTGAGTATGGAACACCCTCTCCTCATTCCCTAACCCACTTAGCAATTGGATTATTCACAAAGCACCTCTGTAAACACCAACCAGACCTCTTCCCACCCAGACTCATAAACCCACTGCAGTCTGCCCCTACCTTCTCTGTAGCATCCCTTCTCCTGATAACCAGAAAATTCCTAATAGTCAGACCTGAGAGCCAGTGTTCAGTCCTTATCCTACCTCATCTTAGCATCTGACTTGGAGGACCATGCTCTCTTGACTTATTCCCTCAACTTTCACCCAGCCACTTTTTCCTCATTATCTTGCCTCCTTTACCTCCTCCTCTTAGCGTGCTTTCAGAACACCTCTGTCCTTTTCTTGTGTCAACCTCCACTCCCACAGCCTTTTGTCACTATAAGCTCCTCCTAGGTGTTCAGTGTGACTGCCACGAATTCACCTATCATCTAATTACTCTCAAATCTCTGTTTCTAACCCTGATCGCCTTCCCAGCTTTAGGCTCAAAACCTATATAGGTCAGCCCCTTGGGATATCCTGCAGGCAAGTTAATGATCAAAACAGAACTCACCTTCTCTTGAAGTCCGCAGCCCAGTCTATTTCTACTTTTTCTATCTCCATTAACAGAAGTAATTCCCAACTTTTTCCTTCCTTGTCCATTTATCTAATTGATCACCAAGTTCTGTCAGTTCTCCCTCTCCGAAATCTCTTCCCCACCTCCTCCTGCTCTCAGGTGTAGTTTGGACTTTCATCATATCTAACTAATTTGCCCAACTCTAGTTCTTCCCCTTTATTGGCCGTTAGTCTTCTCTCACCACGGGGGTGGCCCTCCTAAGAAGAAACAGTCACACTCCATGATCTGGTCATTGACCATCCACCCTGTAATCACTTTAACAGCCTTCCTACTGCCATCCATCTTTATAACCCTTCACCTGAGCCCAAATATACCTTATAACTACACTCTTGCCTCTATGCAGATTGCTGTTTTCCCGTTACAACTACTCGTGTGTCAGAATCCAAGCTCAGAAGTCTAAAGTTTAAATGACAACACCAAATGTTGGAGAGGATGTGAAGCAGGACTGCCAGTGAGAGTGCAGAATGGAGCAACCACTTCGGGAAAAGGCATGGAAGTTTCTTATAAAGTTAAACACACCTATTCTTCGACTCAGCCATTCTACTCCTGGAATAGGTGTGTCCTTTAAAAAGTTCTCTGTAAACCTCCAAGGCAATTAGTTCCTGCTCCATCCTTTTTTTCTCTCAAACTACACTGCACATTTCCTTATTGTAGTTTATATAATCACAATGTATCATATGATTTTTATTGGTGTATATGTCTTCTTCTAAGAACTATCCACTGCCACATAGTACATGTTCAATAAATGTTTGCTCAAGGAAGGCCTTTCTCAGTTCTCCAGATCTCTGCAGTGAGTTAGAGCTTAGAGATGGCAGGGTCACCAAGGATACCAGCTACTACAACAACTATCAATGGTTACTACCTGGTTATACTTCTCACATTTTCCTTTACTGAACTCTCCCTGCCTTTCTTTGTAGCTCCGTTCTTTGAAGACTGTCTACTAAGTAGGCAAGTGAAAAGAGTATCCAGATTGCCACAGCTGAAACCTTCTCTCCACCTCCCCAGACACGAAACCTGCATGCACATAAATGACACCTGATCGTGTGATACGGAATAAGCTTTTATCCTGTGTAACTCTGATCCTTTTTGAACTCAGAAAAAGCTAGAGGGTAGAAGATCTGGAATTTGAGCACTGATCTCTAGTCTAATCTCTGCACTATCTAGCTAGTGAGGCGGGGAATGATTCCACAACTCTGAGCTTAGTGTCTCTCCTTTAAAAATGACTTGGAGTGAGCCATTTGTGAAAACCTAGTACAATGTATGTATATGCAACAATGACTCATTTATTCAACAAATATTCCCTAAGTATTCATACTTTTTTAAATTGATATAAAAAGCATCGAGTATCTGAGTGCCCACTAAATACCAAGTAATAGGGTAGGTGCAGGTGTATATATAGCCCTCAATGAATATGTTTTCTTATAAGTGCCTATTAGACTTTCTTAATTTTTAAATATTCTAAATAGTACTATTTCCTCCCCACCCTATCCTCTTTTGGCCAAAATAATTTTTCTCTGAATTCCTCCTTTAAGGTCTGCTAAGTAGCATGGAGTGGTAGCTAACAGCATGAACTTTAAACCAGACTTTCAAGGTTTGCACCTGGGCTCTACCACCTTTTAACTTGAGACTTTGGGTAAGTTGTTTAACTTCTTAATGTTTTGCTTTCTTCATTCTTAAAGCACAATAATATCTACTCCATTAGGTTGTTATAAAGAATAAAAGTGTCAATACATGTACATCTTAAAGTGTTACGTGGCACTAAGTAAAGTGCTTAAGTCGTGGTAGCTATTATTATTTGCAACCTGTGGTTCATAGGGTCCCTACCTTGCCATGAAAACCATTTCATGGCAAACTATAAAAAAGCAATTAAAGACCTTACTTTTCATTTATATTCCTTTAAATAACTCTGCTTAGAAATTTTCTTATAAACCTACACCGTCCAACATGGTGGCTATTAGCCATATGTAGCTACTGAGTACTTGAAATGTGGCTGATTGGAAGAGTAGGGTTGCAAGTATAAAGTAAACCAGATCTTTAAAATTTAGAGGAGTGACATCAGTGAAAACAACAGAGTAAGAAACACCTAAAGCTTCCCCTCTACAGTGCAACTATAAACTGGCAAAAACTGTCAGAATCAACTTTTTCAGAACTCTGGACAGTAATCAAAAGCTTGAAGCAGCTTGGGAAGCATTTTTTTAAGAAAAGCAGTAGCATCCTGATAAGACCAGTGAGCTCTGTGGCATTTTAACTTGCCTGAGTCCCATTTCTTATACCCCGAGGGATGCAAGAAACAAGGAAGTATGGCCCATACATGGAAGAAAAAGCAGTCAATATAAAACTATCCCTAAAGAAGCCCAGACATTAAACTTGACAAGGATTTTATTTTTTTTTATAGTTTTTTATTTTTTTTAATTTTAATTGACAAGGATTTTAAATCAGCCATCTTAAGTAAGGTAAGCGCAAAGAAAGTCACATTGAATCATATAAAATCAAACCATTTTGGAAAGAAGTTTGGAAGTTTCCTAAAATGTACCTACCACATAATCCAAATATTATATTTAGGTTATTTTCCCCACTACAATACAACATATGTCCATACAAAGTTTATACATGAATGTTCATAGCAGCTTTATTTGTAATAGCCCTAAGGAGGAGAAGTGCGTGACAAAGGATGAGATGGTTAGATACCATCATCAACTCCATGGACATAAGTTTGAGCAAATTCTGGGAAATAGCAAAGAACAATGAAACCTAGCGTGCTGCAGTCCATGGGGTCGCAAAGAGTTAGACAAGATTTAGCTACTGAACAACAACAAAAACTAGAAATAACCCAAATATCCATCAGTAATGAGTGAATGGACAAATTAATATATATAAATATATACATATGCTATTCATCAATAAAAAAGAATGAATCATTGATATGTTCAACACATGAAGCTTGAAATACTTATGCTGCAAAAAGCCTGTCAAAGGGTGATTCCATTTATGTAAAATTCTAGAAAGTGCAAGCTAAACCATAGTGACAGGAAGCAGATCAGTGTTTGCTTGGGAATAACAGGGTTATGGAGTGTGAAAGGATGGGGAAAATGCATTTCAAAGAGTCATAAGGCAAATTTTGGAGTGATCATTATCTTGATTATGGTTATGACTTTACAGATACATACATGTCAAAACTTACCAAATTATATACTTCATATTAGTACATTTCATTGTATATCAATTATAACTCAATAAAACTTTTCTAAATTGCATATTTGTTGATAATATAAAATGATACAGCCATTTTTGACACAGTTGGGCAGTTCTTCAAAAAACTAAACATGGAGTTATCTCTAGTCAGCAATTTCACTTCTACATATCCACATTCTACATAAAGAATGCTCCATAGTAGCATATTCAAAATAGCCCCAAGTCAGAAGCAACTCAGATGTCCATCTGCTGATCAGTGGATAAACAAATATGGTATAACCACACACTGGAATATTATTCAGCCATAAAAAGGGATCAAATACTGATGGATGCTACAATATTAATGAACCTTAAAAATATTATACTAAGTGCAAGAGCCATCACAGAACACCATGTACTATATGATCCCATCTGTATGGAAAGTCAAGAATAGGAAATTCTCCAGAGACTGATTACCAGTGGGCTAGGCCTCTGTGTAGGGGAGAATGGGAAGTGACTGCTTATGGGTACAACTTTTCTGTTGGGCATGATGAAAAAGTTCTAAAATTAGATTATGCAATGATGGCACAACTCTGTAAATATACTGAAAAACACTGAATCATATGCTTTAACATGTGAACTTTATGGTATGTAAATTATGTCTCAAGCTGTGAAAAATTACATATATGGCTGGCATTCTATTTCTGTTGGACAGTGCTATTTCAGAGAAACACAGCTGGGTGCAAAATATGGACCAAAGGTAGATAGGAGAGCATAGTGGTGCTCATTATATGACTACCCTACATATTACGTTTTCCATGAATATTTACTCAATTGTTAACGTAGAACAAAGGCTATAGGTAATAAAAATATATTAGAGGGAATTTTTTGACTGCAGGATTTTTAAAATATCATGTATGAAAGATTTTAAATACTCCATTTACATTTGATAAGCAATAATTAAATTATCTAAAATCAGCTTGCATATACTAATTACATTCATGTCTTGGATAGTTTGTGCCTTTAAGGATCTTCCTGTAGTCACTAAGAATGCCATCCCCACATCTGCCCACCATCTACAGCAGAGTTTCCTCTGCATCTCGCAGATATCGGCCTTGGAAAAATTTAGACAGCAGCGAGCCTTCTAATCAAGTGCCACCTAATGGTGTGTCAATATTTGGTGATCTCAAATTTAAATCCACCAAATGAGCCTGATGCCAGAATCAAACAACTTTATGATAAGCTGAAAGCATGATGTCTATGTGAGTTTGGGGCATGATGTGGGCAGTAGTTTTATTTTTTTCCAAAAGGGTGGAATTGTCTTCTACTTCTTCTTCAAGGGACATGATGATTCCAAAATATCCTGTGTAGAAAATAAAGAGATGAAAACTTTGATAAACATAATAATCCCACAAAGATGCCTACGCCCTAATCCCTAGAACATATGAGTATATTATATAAAATGGTAAAAGGGCATTGCAGATATGACTAAGGTTACAAACTTTAAAATAAAGAGATTATTCTCTTTGATCTGGGTGAGCCCAGTCTAATCACATGAGCCTCTACAAGCAGAGAACAGAAAGAGAAGTCAGACAGACTTGAAGCGTGGAGACTCAGTGCATCGTTGCTGGCTTTGAAGATGTAGAAGCAATGTGACAAGAAATATCAGAAAACTTAAGGGGCTGAGAGGGGCTCCAGGCTATCAGCCAGACAGTAAACTAGACCTCAGCCCTACAACCACACGGAACCATATTTCACTAGCAGCTAAAGTGAATGTGTTAGTGGATTCTTACCCAGCATCTCCAGAAAGGAACAAAGCCCTACTAACACCTTGATTTTTGACATTTTGAGATCTGGAGGCAAGTACCTTGCCAAGCCCACCAGACTGCTGACTGCAGAACAGTAAGATAATAAATGGAGGTCGTGTTACGTTTGTGGCAATTTGTTACATGACAATAGAAAATGAATACAATAGCTATTAGAAAGGGATTTCAGAACCCCACATGCTGAAAAGGTTCTTGGGGAAGGTAAGAAGGCAAGTAAATTTAAAAACTGGAAAACACATTCAGGGATATAAAGAAAAACATTATGAGCAGGATTATATTATAAAGCTGGATTTAGAAAAGGCAGAGGAACCAGAGATCAAATTGCCAACGTCGGCTGGATCATCGAAAAAGCATGAGACTTTCAGAAAAACATCTGCTTTATTGACTATGCCAAAGCCTTTGACTGTGTGGATCACAATAAACGGTGGAAAATTCTGAGAGAGATGGGAATACCAGACCACCTTACCTGCCTCCTGAGAAATCTGTATGCAGGTCAAGAAGCAACAGTTAACACTGGACATGGAACAACAGACTGGTTCCAAATCAGGAAAGGAGTACATCAAGGCGGTATATTGTCACCCTGCTTATTTAACTTATATGCAGAGTACATCATTAGAAATGCCTGCCTGGATGAAGCACAAGCTGGAATCAAGATTGCCAGGAGAAATATCAATAACCTCAGATATGCAGATGACACCACCCTTATGGCAGAAAGTGAAGAAGAACTAAAGAGCCTCTTGATGAAAGTGAAAGAGGAGAGTGAAAAAGTTGGCTTAAAACTCAACATTCAGAAAACTAAGATCATGGCATCCGGTCCCATCACTTCATGGCAAATTGATGGGGAAACAGTGGAAACAGTGGCTGACTTTATTTTTTTGGCTCCAAAATCACTGCAGATGGTGGCTGCAGCTGTGAAATTAAAAGACGCTTACTCCTTGGAAGAAAAGTTATGACCAACATAGACAGCATATTCAAAAGCAGAAACGTTACTTTGCCAACAAAGGTCCATCTAGTCAAAGCTATGGTTTTTCCAGTATCATGTTTGGATGTGAGAGTTGAACTGTGAAGAAAGCTGTGCGCCAAAAAATTAATGCTTTTGAAGTGTGATGTTGGAGAAGACTCTTGAGAGTCCCTTGGACCGCAAGGAGATTCAACCAGTCCATCCAAAGGAAATCAGTCCAGAATATTCATTGGAAGGACTGATATTGAAGCTGAAACTCCAATACTTTGGCCACCTGATCCGAAGGACTGGCTCATTTGAAAAGACCCTGATGCTGGGAAAGATTGAAGGCAGGAGGAGAAGGGGACGACAGAGGATGAGATAGTTGGATGGCATCACTGACTTGATGGACATGAATTTGAGTAAACTCCAGGTGTTGGTGCTGGACAGGGAACCTGGTGTGCTGCAGTCCATGGGGTTGCAAAGAATCGGACACGACTGAGCGACTGAAATGAACTGATATTATATCTCAGAATCAGGGTTTGTGGCTCAGTGCCTGGTTGTGTATTGGACTCTGCAGCAGGGATGGAACTGGCCTGATAGATTTAACTATAGTTGTACAAATTCAGAAGGACTCAGAGAATGAAGACAAGAAGTAAGACTCTAATTTGTGTATGATGTTGAGAGATTCTTTGAGAAAGGAACAATGATCATGCTGCTTTTTGACCCAAAGTTGTCATCACCAGAATTTTCTATTCACCTCATACATAGCAAATCAATCACTCATGTCCCAAAGCATCAGTCAAGTGTTTACTGGCAGAGAGTATGAACAGCTCTAGGATTAGAGCATATTTGGTGTCTTCCCTGGATGGAAAAATTAGCTCCTTCAGGAAGTAAACATACAAGACCACTGTTATCCCATTTGGGGACCAAACCAAAACAAGAAATACATTTCTTGTCATCTGGATTATTGTTGTGTAAATCTCTGTTCTTACCCAATTTTATAAATTCTTTCAAATGTCTGATATTCAAGAAACCAGTGCTTTATCTCAGTTCTAATATTCTACTTTGAACTTTATGATTTAATGTGATTGTCAAGGAATAAGAATGAAACACTTAATTCCAGTGCTATATAAGCTATAGAAATAAAGCAAGATACTCAATTTATTTTACGAAGCTAAAATACACACACACACACGCACACGCACACGCACATGCACACGCAGGCCAGATCAGACTAGTCTGACTTAAGCTACTTATATGGAATTTATAAACATATATTCAAAATGGAATACTGCCAAATCTAATCCGTTAGCACAATATATTAAAATAACATTCTATCACCAAGCATTCTATAACATTCCATTTCAACATACCATCATCACCCAGAAGCGCAAGGATGATGATCAATACTTTGCAATTTATAAATACTGTACACAGACCATGTCTGTCCTGTGCTAGTATAGTCTTGGTGGTTAGCACTGTGCCTAGCACACAGTATTTGCTGAAAAACTAAATTAGTATTCACTGTCAATAATCCATTTGAAAATAAAATGAGAAGATAAATATCCCATTCAAGTAGCAATTATAGAAATTTTATATAAATACATAAAATGTATACATATAAATATTAAAATGTACATAAATATATAAATATAATTTTCATAAATACATAAAAATTTATTCCTTATTTTATTGCAATTTACTTTATTCCATCACATTTTGGTAATTCTCACAATATCTCAAACTTTTTCCTTATTATTATTGTTTGTTATGGTGATCCATGATCAGTGATCTTAAATGTTACTGTTGTAATTGTTTGGGGGATGCTACAAACACACCCATGTAAGATGCTGAACTTCACTGAAATATGTTTTGTGTGTTCTGACTGCTCCACCAATTGGCCATTCCCCCATCTCTCTCCCTCCTCTTGGACTTTTCTGAGACACAGCAGTATTGAAATCTGGCCAATTACTAACCCTAAAACTGCCTCTTAACTGTTCAAATGAAGGGAAGAGTCACTTCTCTCACTTTAAATCAAAGGATTAAGCTTAGTAAGGATGGCACGTCAAGAGCTGAGACAGCTTGAAAGCTAAGCCTCTTGAGCCAAACAGTTAGCCAAGTTGTGAATGCAAAGGAAAAATTCCTGAAGGAAATCAAAAGTGCTACTCCGGAGAAAACAAATGATAAGAAAGAAAAACAGCCTATTGCTCATACAGAGAATGTTTTAGTGGTCTGGATAGAAAATCAAACCAGCCACAACATTCTCTTAAACCGAAGCCTAATCCAGAGCAAGACTCTAACTCCCTTCAATTCTGTGCAGGCTGGGAGAGATGAGGAAGCTGCAGAAGAGAATTTTGAAACTAGGAGAGGTTGGTTCTTGAGGTTTGAGGAAAGAGGCCATCTCTGTAACATAAAAGCATTAATTCAAAGTGAAGCAGAAAGTCCTGATATAGAAGCTGCAGCAAGTTAGCCAGCAGATGTAGCTAAGATAATTCATGAAGGTGGCTAAACTAAACCACAGATTTTCAATATAGATGAAACAGCCTTCTATTGGAAGAAGATGCCACCTAGGACTTTCATAGCTAGGGAGGAGAAGTCAACGCTTGGCTTCAGATCTTCAAAGGACATGCTCTTGTTAGGAGCTAGCGCGGCTGGTGTCATTCAGTCGAAGCCAGTGCTCATGTGGCCTTCTGAAAGTCCTAGGCCCTTGAGGAATGATGCCAAGTCTACTCTACCTGTGCTCTGTAAGTGGAAGGCAAAGCCTGGATGATAGCCCACCTGTTTACGACGTGGTTTACTGAATACTGGAAGTCTACTCTAGAGATCTACTACTCAGAAAAAATGATCCCTTTCAAAATACTGTTGCTCACTGACAATGCACCTGGTCCCCCAAGAGCTCTGATGGAGATGTACAGAGATCAGTATTGTTTTTATGACTGCTAACACATCATCCATTCTGCAGTCCTTGGATCAGTGAGTAATTGACTTTCAAGTCTTATTATTTAAGAAATATATTCTGTCAGGCTATAGCTACAATAGATAATGATTCCTCTGATGGATGTGGACAAAGTCAACTGAAAACCTTCTGGAAAGGATTCACCATTTCAGATTCCATTAAAAGCATTGTGATTCATGGGAAGAAGTCAAAATATCAACGTTAACAGGAATTTCAAAGGATTTGGTTTGTACCCTCATGGATGACTTTGAGGGGTTCAAGACTTCAGTAAAGTAAGTAACTACAGATGAAAATAGCAAGAGAACTAGAATCAGAAGTAGAGCCTAAAGATGAGGCTGAATTGCTGCAACCTCATGATAAAACCTTAATGGTAAAACTTGAAATGATAACAAAGGATTTAGACTATTACATAAACTTGATAAAACGACAACAGGGCTTGAGAAGATTGACTTCAATTTTGAACAAAGTTCTCCTGTGGGTAAAATGCTACCAAATGGCATCATATGCTATAGAAAATTATTTGTGAAAGGAAGAGTCCATTGATGTGACGGAAGTTGTTGTTGCCTTATTTTAAGAAATTACCACAGCCACACCAGCCTTTAGTAACCAACACCCTGATCAGTCAGCAGCCATCAGCATCAAAGCAAGACCCTCCAGCAGCAAAAAGATTACTACTCACTCAAGGATCAGATGATAGCACTTTTTAACAATAAAGTATTTTTAATAAAGAAAATACATTTTTATACATGATACTATTATATATTTAATAGGCTATAGTATGTAAACATAATTTTATATGTACCAGAAAACCAAAAAAATTAATGTGGCTCACTTATTGTGACTTTCACTTTATTACAGTGGTCTGGAACTGGATGCATAGTATCTCCAAGGTATCCCTGTATATATGTGTGCATATATATTTGCAGGTATGTACATGTGTATATATATCACTGGGAATAAAGTTTATAAAAAACTTAAAATATATGAAGATCTACCTGAAGGAAAGAACAAAACTTTACCAGGGTACATTAAAAAAGATGAATTCATGAATAACAATGTGGCTGTAGTTAACTGTACTGTATTTTACACTTGAAATTGCTAAGAGGGTAGATCTTAGGTTTTCTTACCACAAAAATGGAAAGAAAGAAAAGAGAAAAGAAAAAAGTAACTATGTGAAGTGATGACTATGTCAGTTACCTTGATTGTGATAATTTTCTACCATATATGAATATCATATCAACAAGTTGTACACCATGAACTAATATTTTACTTTTTTAATTCTTAAATTTGTTATGAAGCAAGATTTGGCATAGAATAGACAGATCAGTAAAATAAAATTTAAAGCCATGAAACAGACGTTAAGTATTAGTATATACATGTGTTTAGTATATGATAAAAATAGCATTTAAATCAGAGGTAGAGTGGCAGTGGGTAAAATTGGTTAAGAAGGTTAAAAGGTATCATCACTCATCAGTTCAGTCACTCGGTCATGTCCGACTCTTTGCGACCCCATGGACTGCAACATGCCAGGCTTCCCTGTCCATCACCAACTCCCGGAGCTTACTCAAGCTCATGTCCATTGAGTTGGTGATGCCATCCAACCGTCTCATCCTTTGTTGTCCCCTTCTCCTCCCGCCTTCAATCTTTCCCAGCATCAAGGTCTTTTCCAATGAGTTAGTTCTTTGCATCAGGTGGCAAAAGTATTGGAGTTTCAGCTTCAGCATCAGTCCTCCCAGTGAACATTCAGGACTGATTTCCTTTAGGATGGACTAGTTGGATCTCCTTGCAGTCCAAGGGATTCTCAAGAGTCTTTTCCAACACCACAGTTCAAAAGCATCACTTCTTTGACACTCAGGTCTCTTTATAGTCCAGCTCTCACATCCATACATGACTACTGGAAAAACCATAGCTTTGACTAGACGGACCTTTATAAACTTCAAGTTATAAAATAAGTAAGTCATGGGGATGTAACGTACAGCATGTTGACTATAATTGATAATTCTGTATTACATACTTGAAAGTTGCTAAGAGAGTAAATCTTAAAAGTTCTCTTCAAAAGAAAAAAAATCTGTACCTATGGTGATGGACGTTAACTAGACTCATTGTGGTGATCATTTTGCAGTATTTACAAATCTGAATCATTATGCTGTATACTTTAATACAATGAGATATATCAATTTAAAAATCAGAGGGGGAAAATATTATTCAAGCAAAGAGTTCTGGGATAGTTAGTTTCTCATTGGAAAAATTAAGCTAGAGTTTCCACTGCATACCAATCATCAATATAAATTTTCAAATAGAGTTATTTTTTTAGAATATCTTACAGAAAATATAGAAAGGGCTTATATAATTTTGAGTCATAAATGTTTTTCAAAGCAAAAATCATAAAAGGTACATAGATTTGCCTGCATAAAACTTTGAAACAGATTTAATTTAAAAGAATGAAAAGCTAAACCACAAACAAGGATAAAATGTTATCCTTAGACAAAGGCTAAATGTCCTTAATTTTAAAAACTCTTGCAGGGGGTGGGAAAATAAATAAATAAAATAAAAATAAAAACTCTTGCAGGGCTTCGCCAGTGGCCCAGTGGTAAAGAATCCACCTACCAAAGCAGGAGACACAGGTTTGACCCCTGGTCCAGGAAGATCCCACAGGCCGTGAGGCCACCAAGCCCGTGTGCCACAACTACTGAAGCCTGTGCTCTACAAGAGAAGCCAGCACAATGATAAGCCTGCACTCCACAACTGCAGGAAGGCTGGTGTAACAACAAAGACTTAGTGCAACCAGAAATAAGATAAATAAATAAAAGTATTTAAAAAAGAAAGAACTTGCAAAGCAGAAGGGAAAAGACATATATCTCAATTTTAAAAACATGCAACAAAAGGCAACTCACAAAAGTAGAATACAAATGAAAAAAAGAAATGTTTTCCTCACTAATAAACATACGAAGTTATCTTTTTATATATCCCAAATTGACAGTAATTAATATAGCTACTGGAAAGCAATGACCTCATATACTTACTGCAGAAGGCAGTTAAAAAGCCTTAAAAACATGTATCTAGAATTTTCTTCTGAAGAAAAGATCAAGGGACACGTGTAAAGATCTATACCCAGGGATATTCATCACAGAATTTTTAAAATGTTATTAATGGAAATAATAGAAATGTTCTACAGAAGAAGGCTGTTTTGGTACATCAGTCCATGTGTACAATGGAATACCACAGAGCCCTTAAAAATTATGTTGAAGAGTATGTTCTAACTTGGTAAGTATCAGAATGTTGAAGCCATTGAACTCTAGAGTCAGACTTGGATTTAAATCCATCTCTTCCCAGCTTTGTGTCATGGGACAATCAGTTTTATCTCTCTAAGCCTGAGTTTCTATACTGACCCTTTAAAGTTATTGAGGGAGATCAAATAAATCAGTTATAAGAAGGACTTATAAACACAATGCCTGGCAGTCAGTAATATGCTCTGCTCATACACAGAGTTGAAGTCAATAATACTGGCATACAAAAAACATTTAATAAACAAAAAAGATCTTCATGACCCAGATAATCATGATGGTGTGATCACTCATCTAGAGCCAAACATCCTGGAATGTGAAGTCAAGTGGGCCTTAGAAAGCATCACTACGAACAAAGCTAGTGGAAGTGATGGAATTCCAGTTGAGCTATTTCAAATCCTGAAAGATGATGCTGTGAAAGTGCTGCACTCAATATGCCAGCACATTTGGAAAACTCAGCAGTGGCCACAGGACTGGAAAAGGTCAGTTTTCATTCCAATCCCAAAGAGAGGCAATGCCAAAGAATGCTCAAACTACCGCACAACTGCACTCATCTCACATGCTAGTAAAGTAATGCTCAAAATTCTCCAAGCCAGGCTTCAGCAATATGTGAATCGTGAACTGCCAGATGTCCAAGCTGGTTTTAGAAAAGGCCGAGGAAGCAGAGATCAAATTGCCAACAACCGCTGGATCATGGAAAAAGCAAGAGAGTTCCAGAAAAACACCTATTTCTGCTTTATTGACTATGCCAAAGCCTTTGACTGTGTGGATCACAATAAACTGTGGAAAATTCTGAAAGAGATGGGAATACCAGACCACCTGACCTGCCTCTTGAGAAACCTATATGCAGGTCAGGAAGCAACAGTTAGAACTGGACATGGAACAACAGACTGGTTCCACATAGGAAAAGGAGTACGTCAAGGCTGTATACTGTCACCCTGCTTATTTAACTTATATGCAGAGTATATCTTGAGAAACGCTGGACTGGAAGAAACACAAGCTGGAATCAAGATTGCCGGGAGGAATATCAATAACCTCAGATATGCAGATGACACCACCCTTATGGCAGAAAGTGAAGAGGAGCTAAAAAGCCTCTTGATGAAAGTGAAAGAGGAGAGTGAAAAGGTTGGCTTAAAGCTCAACATTCAGAAAACAAAGATCATGGCATCCAGTCCTATCCCTTCATGGGAAATAGATGGGGAAACAGTGGAAACAGTGTCAGACTTTATTTTTTGGGGCTCCAGAATCACTGCAGATGGTGACTGCAGCCATGAAATTAAAAGATGCTTACTCCTTGGAAGGAAAGTTATGACCAACCTAGATAGCATATTCAAAAGCAGAGACATTACTTCACTGACTAAGGTGCATCTAGTCAAAGCTATGGTTTTTCCTGTGGTCATGTATAGATGTGAAAGTTGGACTGTGAAGAAGGCTGAGCGCTGAAGAATGGATGCTTTTGAACTGTGGTGTTGGAGAAGACTCTTGAGAGTCCCTTGGACTGCAAAGAGATCCAACCAGTCCATTCTGAAGGAGATCAGCCCTGGTATTTCTTTGGAAGGAATGATGCTGAAGCTGAAACTCCAGTACTTTGGCCACCTCATGCGAAGAGTTGACTCATTGGAAAAGACTTTGATGCTGGGAGGGATTGGGGGCAGGAGGAGAAGGGGACGACAGAGAATGAGATGGCTGGATGGCATCACTGACTGGATGGACGTGAGTCTGAGTGAACTCCAGGAGTTGGTGATGGACAAGGAAGCCTGGTGTGCTGCGATTCATGGGGTCCCAAAGAGTCAGACACAACTGAGCGACTGAACTGAACTGAACTGAAACATCTTTGAATAAATAAAATATGATGAACATGATAGGAAATTTTACTACAAAAGTTGTGTTTAGGTCAAAAAGAAGATGTGGCTCTAAAGTAATGAGACCTTGGTTTTATAGGACTTCAAGAACTCAGGAGGAAATGCCAAAAGAAAGCTTTCGGAAGGATTTTGAACAGCAGCAGCATATTGAAATAAATGTACACAGCCTGGATAGCTGGAAACACATTTAGATGTAAGTGTTCTGCTAAAAGTATATTTTGACATTGTAATGTTGTAGCTACTTTTTACATGGCCCACCTCAAAATACCCTTAGTATGATGTTCATTCAACACTTTCTGAGTACTGACTGTGCTAAGCACTGCCGCAAGCTCAAGGTCCTCGTGGAGTGTTTTACTGTGCTTGGGTGACATAGTCTCACCTCCCAACAGGCACTTTGGCTAAGCTCTGGAGAGCCTGGCACTTTGACTCAGGAAAACCCCAGGTTTAGCTCCTGGAGAGTGAGTCCTGACTCTGGACCTCAGTCTTCTCATCTATAAAATGAGAGCATTAGAAAGACAACTTCCTTTTTTTCTTTTTTTATACCACAAGCTGAAAGAAATCAGTTGTGACCCAGAACATACTCACATTTACACACAGACACACAAAACATAAAGCAATTTCACGAGTGCCAAGACCACTTCTAGCTCTGAAATGTTTGTTTTTCTAGTGGAAAAAGGTCTGGCAAGGAACCAAAAGCCCTGATTGTTGGTGGCTGTCAGCCTTATGGGATCTTAGGCAGATTATTTCAGCTCTTCACACACTTCTCTATGAAATCAGGTTCTTGGACTCGATCTCTGAAGTCCCCCCATTTCTGAAATTCTGTTTTGTGATCATTTAATTCTTTTAAGCAATCATTATTGAGTATCCTGTGCCAGGCACTTTCTAGGACCAGGAGAATGACTCTTGGACCCACTGTCTTACTGAGTGAGTCAGGGTAGGTGGCACAAAGATGGAAACAGGTGTGTATGCTTGCTCCAGAGTTGGTTTATAACCTGCCGGAAGGTCCTTAATAAAAGGTCATGATCTCCGCCTATCTCCTATCTGGGCCTCAGTAATTTTTATAGTTCAGTAAATGGGCAGCAAATGCACTGAATCACCAAACACATATTTTCACCACATTTCCACCACCCCGCATCCTGAAGGAAAGGAGTTTCCAGGGGGTACTCACCGTCTGTTCTCCCTGCCCAGAGCCAGCAAGCCCTGGTGACAAGGAGAAATGCTTGCACGTGTGGCACAAGCTGCAAGTTGTGAAGGACAAATGGAGGATACATAATATAGCTGAGTGCTGAGTTAATCATCTTAAAGTCCAAATGTTATTTTTCAGCCCTCGCTCCCCCACCCTGTGAGCTGCTTTCTTTTATCAGATTTTTAAAATCAATGTTATGCAGAAAAAACAAAAATTCCATTCATATTAATCCAAAAATGTTTCTTCATTTGACCCACAGCCCTATCCATGTGACCACTTTCCATCAGAAGATAGCTGTTTGAATTGTCAGCTCAAAAGCGCCCACTGCCCAGCAAGGCCAAATGCCAACACACAAAACAACCCTTCAAACCAGTTAAGTTTGTCTCTATGCCAAACAGAGCTTTGAAATAGAAGTTTAGATAGAATGTGAACTGCTGATGAAGAATTGCTTCAAGGGACTCAGCCCTGTAAAGGGCCAGAGGGGTAAACATGGTCTTCCATGTGAATGAACTGCAGTGGCTGCATATTGATGAGACACATTCAAGTCTTACCTTCGGTGGTGCAGTCAAAAGTAGACTCTTTCCTTGCTCGGGTATGAAAGCCTATCTCTAAATAGTTACCAGCTCTGTGGTGCTAGACAATTGGACAAGTGAAAGAGAGGATGGTAAGTTCTGCCTGTTACCAAGGATTGTTCTGTGTGGCTCTGTAAAAGTAGGGCACTTGGTCCTGTCCCCCATTATGTGAGTCAGCGTCTCATTCTTTCAGATGCCTGTGCGCCTGTTCTCAGTCTCTGCCCGTTACTGTTTAGCCTTAGTAGCAGCAGAGAAGCAAAAGGTGGAAGAGCCAAGCACAAAACAGGCCCGTCCCAGTGCCAAGTGGGTAGTGTTCTCTGTCTAGGAATTGCTGTTTGGCTACAGACCCATTACTCAGAGTGAACTCAGGGTGGTTTAGGGTAGAACTTTTCTGGGAAGCAATCAAGCTATCCAGGAAGCCATTGTAAACCACACAACCCAAAAAATGTTCCTTGAGACCTAATATATACCAACAAGTTCCAGGTCCTGGGGATGGGCCCCCGGCTGTCCTGGAGCACACACTTAGTGAGACAGGAACAATAATAAATAATCACATCATGTATTGTGTGGTTTTCAGGGTAAGAAAGAAAAATCAGGACAAGGGTAAAGATGCTATCCTAGATAGACTGCTTAGACAAATTTCCTCTGACAAGGCAATATTTGAATGAAGATTGAGTCACACACTTATCTGACGCAAGAGTTTCAGGCACAAGAAACAGCAAGAAAGAAGTCCCGGCTAGGGATGTGCTTGGCATGTTTGAGGACCCAAAGGTGACACTCGGAGGAGCCAGTGACAGAAATTCTTCCTGCGGTGCCTCTTACAGGAGGTAACTGAGTTAGGCTGTGAATAAGGGGTTTCTCACTAAGATTGCTAGTGCTCTCTGCATGTGGGTGGTGGGTTGCTCCTACCCATAATGTGCACACACATCTTCTAATCCCTCCATCCAGTCTCCTCAACATGTGTTTTTTCAAAGTGCCAAAGTTGCTAAAATCTAAGCTGCTTCACAGGCAAAAGCCCACAATAGAATGAAAAAAGAAAAATAAGTCTGGTCTTAAAAATATCTGTAAAGAAAAATAAGTCTTTGGTTATTTTCTGTTGATCAGCTACTAAATACAGACACACATTATATATATAATATATATATTATATATATTTATATTAATATATATATGTCATTCTGTACATAGGTGTTATTATCCTCATTTTACACATGAGTAACCTGGATCCTGCTTTGAACCCAGGCTGTCTGACTCCAGAGCCTGTGTTCTTTTCCACTGCAGACCATCACCTCCTGTGTGCTGATTACGTGCATTGGATACTACAGACTCATTGCTAGCCCAGTGGTAACCAGGTGTTGTCAGAGAGCAGACTTCCAGATTTGGTTTGAGACTATGCAGCTCCCCCACCCCCACCCGTGCCCCACAATGACTGGCAAACTGTTTGTACGTGGCAGCTGTCAATTCTTCAAAACCTGTGTTTCTCCTCAGTATATGTCATATCTCCATTACAAGTTCAGCCATCCCACAAACCTAGGTGATGGAACAAAATGCCACCTTCAGCCCAACTTACATCTGAAGACCTCAGATGATGAGATTAGGGCCGGGCCTGCTTGGCTCTCAGAGATATTGCCATATGCTGTCACAGTTAACCAATGCTTTCTTCTGAACTAGCACCCACCCACATATGAAATGGCACAAATAGGTTAATACTCATTTTCCCTTCTTTAAAGAGACATCTAGTACCTGGAATCATGGAATGTTGAGCATCAAAATGGACCTGAGATTTTTTTTTTTAAGACCCACCATCCTCTGATGGTTCTCTTGCTGCCCCATTTTTTACCCAGTGGTCATTCTGTTCATGCTTGAACACTCCAGTTTCCAGGGAACACGCTACCCCCTGAACAGCTCTTCTGTTTCTGAGTGGCTTTGAGCAGCTTCCTAACATTGTGCCAATGTCTCTCCTCACTTAGGCTCTACTCTGTGAAATTAATTCATGCTCTTCCTGGGAGGCTATGCAGTACATCTAATCCCTGTTACAGGGAAGCCAGATATTTGTCCTATACTTTTATTAATGTAACCTAAAATCACAGCCTTTTTGGTTCTCACATTGTACTACTGATTCACATTGAGGCTTTCATCAGCTAAAACTTGTGGGGCTTTTTCTTAAAGCTTACTCCTGTTAAGCCATATCTCTGTGTCCCCACTAATACAGTCACTTTAATAGACAATTCCAAGACATTTATCTCTATTAAAGGTTTATCTTGCAATGGAAAATTACAAGACGTTTATCTCTATTAAAGATGCACATCTGTTAACTAGATCTTTCTGGATCTTGATGTTTTTATCCATTTTCTTGCTATCCCTCTCACCTTCACTTCATCTGTGATAATTTGGGAAAGCATCTGTCATCAGGACTTCAAAAGTCAAATACCTGTAGAGGCCCAGGAGTGGATCAGTGGGGCTGGTTTTAAGTGTACACTCTGTGAGTGATGTGGGCCCTGTGAGCAGGGGAGCAGGAGTCCCTTGGCAGAGGAGCAGCTACTACTTACTTCAGCTGACTGTTGCTCTACAGGAATGCAAATACACTATGACCTGATCACCAGCTTCTTTCAAAATCTGGAATTCTGGATTTTTTTTTAAGTCTACTGATTTCAAAACACAGACTATTTTTTACCAGCATATGGGATAAAAGTATAGAACAGGTGTCCTGTAGGCCATCAGTTGGCAACCAATTAATTCCACACTAAAGTAACTGAACAGTTAGAGGCTGTGACATCACTAGAAACTACCCTTTGAGGCATTCCGAATTCATTCCCCAGCCCCCTCTGAATGTGGTTCTTCAACCACTTATTAAGTCATCTACCTGGAATGATATCCAACCCTCATTTGCCATCTTGCCCAGATACCCTGGGGACTGCTCCATAGAGGAAGTGTTTTATTTCAGAAGGGAATACATACAGTGTAGGCAGAGTTCAGGCATTGCTGGGATCTCATCTTTCCCCTTCTACTTCCTGGCTGTGTGACTTTGGGCAGATTCCTTCACTTCTCTGTGCTTTAGTTTTCTCTAAGTAAAATGAGGATGATAGCATCTACTAAAGAGAGTTAACGTAAGTATTTTACAAAATCATAGCTATAGGTTGCTTAGCTCAGGGTCTAGCACATAGGCATTGTTCAATAAATTTTACCTATACTTATTACTTTTATGGTTATATACTTAGTACTTTGTTATTAATATGAATCACTTTATTATATCTGACACATTCTATAGGTAGTGACTGGACAGTAAGAACAACCCAGTGAGCACAGTTGGAAGTTGGAAATATCTCCAGCCTTTGTCCTTCACTCGTGACCCCCTCAGCCTGGAAACCTTGGCATATTGCTAAAGCTCCTCTTAGAGAAAATAGCTCCAATGGTGAGAGTTGAAATCTCAATTTTGCCTCCATATGACACACACCAGATCATGCTGTTCCTCTCCTTGAAAACTTTCAACGTTTCCTCTTTCTTGCAGAATGGAGTTCACACTCCTTTGCCTGTGGTTTAAGGTTCTCTCCTACCTCCTATCTGCCCACAGCTTCAGCTCTTCCATCAGGAGAACTTCCCCAGGGGCCTTCACCATAGGAACTCTCTACCTACAACTTGCCACTCCCTGGATGTGTCCCAGGACCTTTTGTACTCATTCTATGAGCTCATCTCCCAGGTAAGTAGCCCTCACCTTGCCCTTCACTGACTAAATCCCATTCATCCTTAAAACCCTGTGAAATTCAAGTCTACTGTGAGAAGTTCTTCTTTTAAATTCTTTAGCATTTACTGTTTCTACCACTTACCTGGCCTTAGCATGTTCTGCCTTCTGTTGTTGCTTGACTGGTAAGCTACAGAAGAGGGTCTGGATCTTGGCCTTTTTTTGTGAGTCTCCCCTCAACACACACACACGCACATGCACGCGCCCCACATAGCACAAGGCTGAGAACACTGAGAATGCTCAATAAAGAAACATTTTTTTGGCCTGAATGAATGGCCTGAAGGACTGTTCCTTTCAACAATTATGGCCCAATAAATTATACTGGCATTGCCTCCTAGAGAGAAAGGCCACACTAAGGCTCCACAGATGGGGAAACTGCTCTGTCTGCCAAAACCCAGATTCAGGGCAGCCTTGGCCCTGTTTGGCTGTCTACCTGAATCTGGGTTTAACAACTTGGACTACAGTTTTACAGCCTAAGTCACCAGGCTAGCACAGCAGCATGAGTTCTTTGTCCACATGCTGGTGCCAGGTGTTAAGGGAACTGGCTCACTCTGCTTAAGGAGACCTGCAGGTGGGGGAGGGGCTGCCTGTGCTGCAAGCTGTCAAGCCAGGGGCTTTCTGCAAAAGGAGCCTTCATCTGGATCCTAAACAGGAAAAAAGAAATGAGGAAAGTTTATAACATGAGGATTCGGGCTGGATGCTGGGGAGAGGGGGCTGGGGGAGTAGAATGACCTGAAGGTCATGACTGAATGAGACAAAGCTGAGAAAAATGGCCTAGACTCAATCAGATTGTTGTAAGAGTTGCGCAGTCCTAGGAAGGTGAAAGAAGATGGGAATCCATCAAATCAAATCTTTAGAGTTGAAGTTACTTTTTTTTTTTCCAAACTGTGCAGTATATAGGATCTTAGTTCCCCGACAGGGATCAAACCTGTGCCCCCTGCAGTGGGGAGTGTGAAGTCCTAACCACTGGCTGTGCTGTGCTGGGCTTAGTCACTCAATCATGTCTGACTCTTTGCAACCCCATGGAGTGTAGCCCACCAGGCCCCTCTGGGGGAGGAGAATCCATGGAAATTCTCCAGGCAAAAATACTGCAGATCTTCCCAACCCAGGAGTTGAACCCAGGTCTCCCGCATTGCAGGCGGATTCTTTACCAGCTGAGCCACCAGGAAAGCCCAAGAATACGGCAGTGGGTAGCCCATCCCTTCTCCAGGGATCTTCCTGACCCAGGAATCGAACTAGGGTCTCCTACAGTACAGGCGGATTCTTTACCATCTGTGCCACCAGGGAAGGCCCCTAACCTCTAGACCACCAGGGAATTCCAAAGGTTACATATTTTAAGATAGGGTCCCCAGCCTCTGGACCGTGGACCAGTACCTCTGGTCAGATCAGCAACAGCATTAGATTAGAATGAAGTGCACTATAAGCATAATACACTTAAAGTATCCTGAAACCATTCCCCCCTCCCCAGTCCCTGGAAAGATTGCCTTCCACAAAATCGGTCCCTGCTGCCGAAAAGGTTGGAGACCACTCTTTAGAGACAAAGAAATGCAGTATCCACACAAGTGATAGAAGGGTTGGAGACTTGTGAATAGGGGCTGGAAGGGTCTCTGGCTATGTGAGCTGTCCCCTTCGGGGTTTTGAAGTTATCGGTATAGCAGCTATAAATGCGGTTCCAGCCATGGTGTGATGGCTAAAGCTTAACAACCAATTCTCAAAAAAAAGCCCTGGCTTGTAGCATTTGCAGATCTCTGTGGTGTAAATATGCACACCATGGCCAGTGTCAAACTACTTGGTGAAGGCTCAGAATGTGGGGTTGGGAAGTGCTTGCGCAGCTGGCCCTTGTGAGCCTGGGCAAGTGGTTACAAAGGTGAAAAGTCTGAGTTACCACAAGCTCACCTTCTCAGCTGAGGCTGAACACGTTGGTGTGATGCCTGCTTGTTTCAGCTTTCAACTCTAAATGAGTGTCCTTTCTGGCTGTAGTAAGTGCCGACTTTTTACGGTTTTACCCCTTCGGTTGCTGCTTTCTCTTTTTAAAATGGTCGGTCCCTCAGGTATAGTCCTGGAGTGCTGTCCACTCTCCCTGAGAGCAAGAAGGCTCTGCTGTGCCTCACAGAGAAACATGAAGATACACTTCATGCAGGGATGGATTATAGTGCCGTTGGTTGTGAGTTCAATGTTGGTGAATCAACAGCATCTATTAAATAAAGTACTTTAAACAGAAATACACATAAAGCTAGGTATGTATGGATCAGGTGACCAACCATTATGACCAGAGGCTCTCGAGAACCTAATTCTGTATTTCCCTGAAGAGTAGTTCACTAATTCAGTGTTTGTGCCAACTTTATAAGGCACAACTACCTCGAATGAGAATTGGTTGTGCTTTCAGAAAGAGTGAGGGGCTGCAGTGGCCCAAGGCAGAGCATCAGAGCCCCAGCAGGATGAGCAAGGAGCCCTGCAGGGGAAGCTCAGGGTAGAGAGTCAGAATCTCAGCAGAGAATAGAAGAGGCAGCCCAGGTGGGAAAGATTAATTGTGTACCAAGGTATGAGTCAAATAAAGAAACCTATTGAACATAATGGAAGCTAGAATTCCCTCTATCTACTGCAAGGACCCAGGAGCAGCAGCATCCCAGTGGCACAGAGTTCACCTAAGGCCCAGATCTTGGCTTCTAAACACTACTTTTTCCATGGCTTCTTGGAGGAAGAAATGATTCTAGGGCTAGGAGTAAACACATGATTCTGAGTTTGATTTGCGTGCTATAAAGGACATCATTAGGACTATGGACAAAATTCTTTTGAAGTCTGAGGAGTTGATGAATATATTAGTGTTCATTTCCAGATGTTAATGGCTCTGTTGTGGTTACACAGGAGAATGTCCTTGTTTGTAGAAAAACGCACACTAAATATTCAGAAGTGATGGAGCATCAGATTCGCAACTTACTCTCAAATGGTTTGGAAAAAAGTTCTTTAAATTGTGCTTTCAAAGTTTCTATAAGTTTGTGTGTGTATTAAAAATGTGTTATCAGGTAATTGATTAGATTTATAATTTTTAAGTAGAAATATTACCAAGTTTATATATAGTAGTGAAACATTTCAGAAGAATTAAGTTCACCATATGTATTTTTTTAATTTATTAGATTTGTAAAAATTACGTAGGTACTTTGAAGGGATTATCAATTAAATAACTGAAGTACTTTTAAAAGGAAATAGAGTATATTACATTTATAAATGCTGTTTTAAATAGTTCAAAGTATTTAACAGAATCTATAAATGGGACCAAATTATTATTTTTAAAGTAATCACTAAAATGTGCTAGACTTCAAAATAGAGTAAAGCCTTCAACTGAATTTAAAAGTCTAATTAATATTAACCTTTTAAAGCCAGAGTAAATATAAATAGTTTTTCATGGGTAATATAGATTCAACAGTTAACTAGCACTGCTTTAGCACTAATTTTGTACCTGGAGCAGCCAGGATAAAGAAGAAATATACAACATAATCTCTGACCTGCTAAGGAGATTATAACTAATCAGTGCCATGAGATCAGCACACAGGAGATAATAACAAATAAAACAATATGGCAAGAATCAGAAACTGAGATGATGTGGCGTATGCTTGTGTACACCTGTATAACCGTAGAAAGCAGAACTCTTATCAAGAGGAAAATAAATGGAAGCAGTTACAGCACTCAGCTTTAACGCTCAGGATGGGGTTAGTCTACACTACAAGAACAAACAACCTTGAAGTCTCAGAGGCCTAACGTGAAATTTGTGTCTTGCTCAAACAAGGTTAGATGCAGGCCAAAGTAGCTATTTGCCCTGCAGTGAATTTAGGGCAAATAGCAGTGAATCCAGACACCTTTCACCTTATTGCTCCACCATTTCCAACCATTGCTTCCAGAGTTGCTGTAACAGGAAAAGAGAGTGGTTGTTACAAGAATTAAACTATGATGTATCATCAAAATTAAAGGGCTTAAAAAATAGTTGTTGGTGTTGTTGTTGCTATTATTATCATTATCAAGCCATCCAGCAGTTGAACTTTATAACTTAGAAACTAGTGAGTTTCCTCTTACTAGGAGGAATCTAAACAGAGAGAGGCCAGAAGTTGATTCAGGATTCCATGAGAAATATTCAAAGACTGGGTCAGGCTAGACCTATAGGGACCTTTCATGGCGATTCTGTTCTGTTCTAAGTGCACTAGAAGATGAAGGAAATTGGTGTGAAATAGAGGAGATGAGCCTTGAAAGATGAGGTCAGTTGGTCATGACCACCATAGCACTTGGCTTCAGAGTGACTATTCATCAGGTGGCCCCAAAGGAAAACATGAAGTCAGAAGAACTGGCTAAGTTTTCTTCTGCCTCTTTCAAATGTAACACCCGGTTTTTCTTTAGGAGTCTACATGCTGTCATTTCAACAGATGATCCTGAGGTTACTGGGTATTCACATCTAAAAGAGTGAAATTGAACCCCTTCCTCTCATGTTCCACATGTAAAAATTAACTCAAAATCGATCACTGACCTCAATGTAAAGTTTAAAACTATAAAACTCTTATAATAACACATAGATGTTAATCTTTAAGACTTCAGGTTAGGCACAAGCAACAAAAGGAAAATTGACAAATTAGACTTCCTCAAAATTAAAAACTTTTGTGCTTCAAAGAGAAAGGAAGAAGACAATGCAGCAAATGAGAAAAAATGTTTCCAAGTTGTAGATCTGATAATGGTCTAGTTTCCAGAATATATAAATAACTCTTATAGCTAAATAACAAAAAGAAAAACAACTCAGCTTAAAAATGGACAGAGAATAATTCTCCAGAAAAGACATACAAATGGTGAATAAATACATGAAAAGATACTCAACATCATTAGTCATTCAGTTCAGTTCAGTTCAGTCGCTCAGTCGTGTCTGACTCTTTGCGACCCCATGAATCGCAGCACGCCAGGCCTCCCTGTCCATCACCAACTCCCGGAGTTCACTCAGACTCACGTCCATCGAGTCAGTGATGCCATCCAGCCATCTCATCCTCGGTCGTCCCCTTCTCCTCCTGCCCCCAATCCCTCCCAGCATCAGAGTCTTTTCCAATGAGTCAACACTTCGCATGAGGTGGCCAAAGTACTGGAGTTTCCGCTTTAGCATCATTCCTTCCAAAGAAATCCCAGGGCTGATCTCCTTCAGAATGGACTGGTTGGATCTCCTTGCAGTCCAAGGGACTCTCAAGAGTCTTCTCCAACACCACAGTTCAAAAGCATCAATTCTTCAGTGCTCAGCCTTCTTCACAGTCCAACTCTCACATCCATACATGACCACTGGAAAAACCATACCCTTGACTAGACAGACCTTAGTCAGCAAAGTAATATCTCTGCTTTTGAATATGCTATCTAGGTTGGTCATAACTTTTCTTCCAAGGAGCAAGCATCTTTTAAATTCATGGCTGCAGTCACCATCTGCAGTGATTTTGGAGCCCAAAAAAATTAAGTCTGACACTGTTTCCACTGTTTCCCCATCTATTTGCCATGCAGTGATGGGACCGGATGCCATGATCTTCGTTTTCTGAATGTTGAGCTTTAAGCCAACTTTTTCACTCTCCTCTTTCACTTTCAAGAGACTTTTTAGTTCGTCTTCACTTTCTGCCATAAGGGTGGTGTCATCTGCATATCTGAGGTTATTGATATTTCTCCCAGCAATCTTGATTCCAGCTTGTGTTTCTTCCAGTCCAGTGTTTCTCATGATGTACTGTGCATATAAGTTAAATAAGCAGGGTGACAATATACAGCCTTGACGTACTCCTTAGGAAATGCAAATCAAAATCACAAGGAGATACCACTTCACACTCGCTAAGATGACTTTAATAAAAAGATGGACAGTAATAAGTGTTGACAAGAATATGGAGAAATTGAAATCCTTAAATGTTGATGCTTGCTGCTGCTGCTAAGTCGCTTCAGTCATGTCCAACTCTGTGCGACCCCATAGACAGTAGCCCACCAGGCTCCCCCGTCCCTGGGATTCTCCAGGCAAGAACACTGGACTGGGCTGCCATTTCCTTCTCCAATGCATGAAAGTGAAAAGTGAAAGTGAAGTCGCTCAGTCATGCCCAACTCTTAGCGACCCCATGGACTGCAGCCTACCAGGCTCCTCCATCCACGGGATTTTCCAGGCAAGAGTACTGGAGTGGGGTGCCATTGCCTTCTCTGTCCCACGTTGATAGTGGTACATGAAATTATGCTGCCATTTTGGAAAACAGTTTGGCAGATCCTCAGAAAGTTAAACATAGTGTTACCATATATGATCCAGAAGTTACACTCCTAGGTATATATTCAAGAGAGATGAAAACATATGTCCACACAAAAAGTTGTACACAAATGTCCATAGCAACTTTATTGACAATAGTCAAAAAGTGGGAAAAACCTAAATATCCATCAACTGATGAATGATAAACAAAATATGATACACCCATACAATTAAATATTATTCAGCCATATAAAGAAGTAAAGTATTGATAAAAGCTGTAACACAGATGAACCTTAAAAATTATGCTAAATGAGAGAGGCCATTCACAGAACATCACCTATTATATGATTTATGTATATGCAGTGTCCAGAATAGGCAACTCTACAGAAACAGAAAGTAAAGCAGTGGTTGCCTAAGGGTGGAGGTGTTGGGGGAAATGGGGAGTACTGCTAATAGTCATGGGTTTTTTTCTTGAGGTGATGATGTTCTAAAATTGGTTGTGGTTATGTCTGCACAATTCTAAACATACTAAACAATTAAATTACATACTTTAAAAGGTTGAATTGTAAAGTCTACAAATTATATCTCAATAAAGTTGTTCTATTTTAACAGCTTTAAAACGCATACCTAGAATGGAATTATATCCAGAATATGCAAAGAGCTCTTAAAACTCAACGATAAGAAAACAAACGAGTTTAAAAATGATCGAAGGATCTGAACAGATCCTCACCAAATATGTTACGCAAATGGAAAATAAGCATGTGAAAAGATGCTTAATATCATATGTCACTAGAGAGTGCAGATTAAACAACTCCACACCTCTAAAAATGACCAAAATCCAAAGAACAGACAGTGTTAAATGTTATGCTAGCTAGGATGTGGGGAAACAAGAACTGTGATTCATTGTTGGTGGGAATGAAAAATGGTATAGCCACTTGGGAATACAGTTTGGCATTTTCTTACAAAGCTAAACATAGTCTTACCATACTATCCAGCAGTCACACGCCAAGGCATTTAACCTCATGAGTTAAAACCTAACGTCTGCACAGAAACCTGCACATGAATGTTTATAGCGACTTTACTCATGATTGCTGAAAGCTGAAAGCAACCAAGGTATCCTTCAAAAGGTGAGCAGATAAATGACGGTAATCTGTAAAATGGACTAGTATCCAATGATAAAAAGAAATGACTGACCAAGCCTCAAAAAAAACATGGAACAACCTGAGATACATAGTGCTAAGTAAGGGGAGCCAGTTGAAGGAGGCACCATCATGTATGATTCCAATCATTTGGCATTACGAAAAAGGCAAAACTACAGAGACAGTAGGGACTTCCCTGGTGGCTCAGATGGTAGACTCTGCCCGCAATGTGGGAGACCCGGGTTCAATCCCTAGGTCGGGAAGATTCCCTGGAGAAGGAACTGGCAAAACCCCTCCAGTATTCTTGCCTGGAAAAGCCCATGGACGGAGGAGCCTGGCAGGCTACAGTTCTGGCGTCACAGAGCCGAACACGACTGAGCGACAGTCGCTGCCACACATAGAGACAGTAAAAAGATCAGTGGTGGCTGGGAGTTTGGGGGTGGAAGGGAGAGAAGAAATGAGTGGGGCACAGGAGATTCTTAAGGCACTAAAATTATTCTCTATGATGGCATAGTAGTAGATGCCTGATATTATGCATTTGTCAAAACCCATAGAAAATATACAACATAAAGCTTGAGCTGGAATGTAATTTAGGCACTTCAGTTTATAATAATGTATCAATACTGATTTATCAGTTTTAGCAAGTGTACCACATTACTGCAAGAAGCTAATTATAAGGGAAACTGTGTGCTGGAAGAGCATATATGGGAACTTTCCCTACTATCTGCTGAATTTAGTATAAATCTAAAAAACTGTCTATTGATTAAAGAAAAAATAGAAATGAATATGGGCTTCCCTGGTAGCTCAGCTGGTAAAGAATCCACCTGCAATGCCAGAGACACCAGATCAATTCCTGCGTCAGGAAGATCCTCTGGAGAAGGGATAGGCTACTCACTCCAGTATTATTGGGCTTTCCTGGTGGCTCAGTTGGTAGAGAAGAATCTGCCTCTATATGGGTTCAATCCCTGGGTTAGGAAGATCCCTTGGAGGAGGGCATGGCAACCCACTCCAGTATTCTTGCCTGGAGAATCCCCATGGACAGAGGAGCCTGGCGGGCTACAGTCCATGGGATTGCAAAGAGTCGGGCACAACTGAGTGACTAAGGACACACTCACACAAGGAATGAATATGGAAAACAGAAAACAGATTAAAAATACACAAGACTAGTACAAATCAGACCAAAAAAATTTGAAGAAATGGTACTCTTTAAAAACATTAAAAAGAATTTAAAGTTTTCTTCAGAGTCTATGTGCATCTCAAAGAGATCCCTGCACTTTCACATTCATTATGACATTATTCACAGTAGCCAAGATATGAAACCGATCTAAATGTCCACCAATGGATGGATAGATTATGAAATCTGGTATATACATCTAAAGGAATATTATTCACCCTTTAAAAAAGAAAGGGAGCCATTTATGACAACATTATGGTAAGTGAAATAAGCCCAGCAGAAGAAGACAATACCATATAGTATCACTTATATGTGAAATCTAAGAGAGCCAAACTCGTAGAAGTGAAAGCGTTAGTCACTCAGTCGTGTCCAACTCTTTGTGACCGCTGCACTGTAGCCCGCCAGGCTCCTCTGTGCATGGACTTCTGCAGGCAAGAATACTGGAGTGGGTAGCCATTCCCTTCTCCAGGGGATCTTCCTGACCTAGGGATTGAACCTGGGTCTCCTGCATTGCAGGTGGGTTCTGTACCGTCTAAGCTAGCACAGAGTCAAATGGTGTCTGCCAGGGGCTGGAAAGAGGGGTAAATAGGGAAGCGATGGTCAAAGAGTACAAAGTTTCAGTTATGAAGATAAGTTCTGGAAATCCACACAACATAGTGCCTGCTGCTAACAATATTTTACTCAAAAATTGCTGAGAGGCTAGATCTTACATTAAGTGTTCTTACCACAAAAATAATAATAATCAAAAATAAGGGGGGGTGAGAGGAACCTTTGGGACGTGATGAATATGCCTATGGCTTAGATTGTTGTGATGGTTTTAGGGGTGTATATTTATCCCCGAACTCAACGAGTTGTATACATCAGTAGGTACAGCTTTTTTTACATGTCAATCATATCTAAGTAAAGTGTTTTTATAAATAGAGTCTATGTGCTTGCCAACTATGATGTGTCTCCTCTTGCAAAGGACAGATGATGTCATGGCAGTGTGTCTCCTTGTTGCTATAGGCATCAGAAGCTCTCCTGACAGCCTCAGGGAGCCAGGGAGACCTCTGCTCCAAAAATTTAACTAGGAGAAAAAAATGCATTCTCTCTCTACTTTCATTCCAAACTTCCTAGTCACTAAGAGTTATTCTGTGTCACCGTGATCTGTGTTCTTTTTTGGTATGTGTCCATCTAGAGTACAAGCACTGGGAAAGCAGCCCTCACGGGCTCCCACAGAACCAACTCTCTTTCCTCGCTCTGCCAAAGCTGTGGGAGGAATGCTGTCCTTGACAAGCAGGGATAAGCCAGAACATGCTTGGCCACTGAGGTCCTTGTCGAGAAAAGAGCAAGAATTACTACACATCACCAGGGAACTAGGGACTATGGGACAGTAGTTTTCTACCCTACTCTGCTTGGACTCACTCAGGGATCCTGTCAAAATCACAGGTACCTGTTCTACCCTGTTCATTCAGTCAACAAATGTTCAGCAAGCATCTTTTTTGTGTGCCAGCCACTGTTCTGTTTACTTCGAATAAAGACTGACCCTCCCCCAAAAGACAAAAATGTCAGTGCTTTTGTGGAGGAACAAAAAAAGAACAAACACAATAATTAGTAAATGGTGACTGAACAGAGATGACTGAGCGTCTGGACTGACTGATGGATGTGATAAGGAACTAAGTGCTATGGAGGAAAGATGTTAGGCAAGGACGATGCAGAGTGTTAGGAAAGGTGAGAGGAGCTGGTTGCAGTTTTGAATCTCAGGGGCTGGGTTACACACTCGGGAGACTAGCCCTGTAGATGGGAGAGTCAGCCACCCAGCCTCAGGCAAAGGAAGCAGTCTCCAGGCCTGAGGGAATAGGATCTGCAAGGACTGACCTTGGCTGGGATTGAGGTGTCTGTCCTCTGCCACTTAGAAGTGGGCCCACCTGGTTTTCCTTTCTCTGTCTTGGAGTTTGAGAGGTGTGACCATTAGGAGCTCTTCTGACTTGGAACTCTGGTGGCAGGTTGGAACAGGAATGAGAGAGATTGGAAGGGCTGACACCGGTGGAAACGCCACTTCTGACTTGTCAAAGTGAGCGACAGCAGACACGAAAAAGCCCGAGGCTGCCGCCCGGTTCCATGAGCTATGGATGCAGACTCAGAACAGAGCATGGGATGTAGTGTGTGGTGTGAGAGCAGAGACAGCTGCAGTTTAAGGCAAACTCAACAGTAAGTGTGGCTCCTTAATGCATTTACTCATTAAGTGTGGAACCTGCTCTGATTTCACACAGGTTGAGTGCTTTTGTGCTAAATTGCTTCAGTCATGTCTGACTCTTTTTGACCCCATGGACTGTAGCTCTCCAGGCTCCTCTGTCCATGGGATTCTCCAGGCAAGAATACTGGAGTGGGTTGCCATGCCCTCCTCCAGAGGATCTTCCCAATCCAGGGATCGGACCCAGGTCTCTTTTTATCTCCTGCATTGGCAGGCAGGTTCTTTACCACTAGTGCCACCTGGGAAGCCTTTCACACAGGTTAGTGAAAGTTGCTCAGTCATGTCAGGCTTTGCCACTCTGTGGACTGGCCATTGAATTCTCCAGGCCAGAATACTGGAGTGGGTAGCCTTTCCCTTATCCAGGGGATCTTTCCAACCCAGGGATCGAACCCAGGTCTCCTGCATTGCAGGCGGATTCTTCACCAGCTGAGCCACAAGGGAAGCCCAGGAACACTGGAGTGGGTAGCCTATCCCTTCTCCAGGGGATCTTCCTGACCCAGGAATTAAACCGAGATCTCCTGCAACGTAGGTGGATTCTCTACCAACTGAGCTAGGGTTTGTGTAAAACAAGTGACATCAATGTGTATATATTTTCAACCATTGTTTAAAGAGAAACCTATTGCTTTAGGGAATTTCATCTACAAAGTTCGTGGACATGGATATGGAAGCTATTATAGAACCCAAAGGCATGCTTGAAATAGAAAAGGCGCTAAATATGATTTCACTCCACATAGCAGGGTGCTAGTCAGGATAATGTATGTTGCCAACAACCCAAATCTCAGTAGTTTATAACAACAAGGTTATTTCCACTCCATCTACATGTCTATCATGAGCTGGCTGCGGCCACTGCCCCACGTGTCCTCATTCTAGGGCCCAGGCTGGGGAAACAGCTGTTGTCAGAAACATTACCAGTCACATAACCAAGGGAAAGAGATCTTGGAAGGGTCTCATACTCATAATTCAGTGCTTGAGCCCAGCCATTGTACTTCTGCTACCACTAAGAACATCTAAGAGGGAGAACATGACCAGGGCAAACTTTGTATCAGGTTATGTAAAAAGACCAAAAAAAAAAAGCCTGCATTCTCCCCAGCTCCAGCCCAAGACCTCTGAATGTCTCAGGAACTGGGATTCAAAAGGAAAATACCATGTTCTAAATGTGCCAAAGTTTGAGAAAGCAGAATTTCCAGAGGGCTGGATCCAGCAGGCAGGTAGCGATGTATTTCAGGCAAGAAAGATGGGCTTAGAGACATAGGTTCAGAAGTCATCTGCATTGAGCTGAGAACCAAGCCAGGAAGAATGAGGAAAAAATGCCAAGGACAAATGCCAATGGCCTCAGACACTGAAAAGAGAGATCAAGATGTCAGAGGAGCAGGAGGGCACGTCCAGGACAAGGGTATGGAGAGGAGGCCAGCCATATGGGTTTGGTCCAGGGGTTAAAGGGTATGTCCAGGCAGAGGGAATACATGAGCATGCCAGGGGGTCTCAGCTTAGACATGGCACCCTGAGAAACCCTCCCTGGCTTCCCTCAATTGCACCTTTAGCCCTCTTGAAGTCTGCCTCTGGTCCCCCCTCCCCATCCCTCTCCTTGGACCAGGGCTCCTTGGCACCTGAAACAGTGTTTTGTTCACTGTGACACTTCCTCCCCACCCCAGTGCCTAGTCCAGTGCCTGACACTTAGAAGGCACAAGATAAATGCTCAACAAATGAAGAGGTGGATGAGGAGAAAGAGAAGGTATATCCAGGAACTAGTGATGACGGAAGCTAAGGTTTCAAATGGAGGAAAAAGTAGAAAACAGGAAAACAAAGACAGATGCAATTTGGCTTAATTCAACAAATAATGTACTCAGCCCTCTGGGGGAGGAGATGGGGGTTGCGATACAGGATATGAGAGAACACGGGTCCTGTTTTCAGGGTGCACACAGCCCAGTGGGGGGAGACCACAGGCCACACACAACTCCAGTATCAGAGTCAGGGAAGCACTAGAAGAAACTCACAGAGTGCCATGGGTATTTAAAGTAGGGAGAGATGGAAACCCAACCTGAAAAAGATGGCATCTGACATATGCAGTTGAAACAGGGAGTGGATTTTCCAGGAAGATGAAACAGAATGACAAAAGGCACCAGCCCAGGTAAACGTGGACTCCTGAAACATGGGTCATTGGTGTCTTGAGCTGGGAGAAGGAATCACTAGTGTGTTAATGAGGAATGTGCAAATTCTTCTTCATAGAAATTACTCTGTGTGAACACCAAAATGTAAGCACAGAGGGACGACTCAGATCGCAGGCAGTATCTCTGCTCTTTTGTGTGGTCACTGAGCTGCTGTCACCCGGGAGCAAAAGTGCTCAAGAGGACAGATGCAAACAGAAGGTGTCAAGAGGCACCTTCCCCTTCTCAGCCACTTAAGACCTACACGAGGGAAGCAGAAAACCACTTTATCATTGACATCACTGGCCCCCTAGAAAAAAAAAAAAACACTTTCTGGCTCATAGTCTTTCAAAGTCTGGAAAGAATTTTTATTTATTTATTTATTTATTTATTTATTTTAATCTTGTCTCATGGCTTATGGGATCTTAGTTCCCTAACGAGGGATTGAACCTGGGCCCTCAGCAGTGACAGCATGCGTTCCTAACCACTGGACTTCTGGGGGATCCCCTGGATGGAATTTTTAGATTTTATATTTCACGATTAGTGACTGTTTTATTTGCCACAGTCCCTTGTCGGTTTGGGACACTGGCAGAGTAACCAGACACTTCGATTGGCCAGAGGCCCTGTCCCTCTCACAAAGATCTCAGAGATTTTCCAAACAAATTATGCAGGAGGCGAGGACTAATGATGCTGGGGCCATTCCATGCCAGAACTGAACTATAGTGACCAGGGCCAGGGAGTGGGGGCAGAACGAAGGGCAGGACCCCAGGTAGAGGACACAGTTACAGGCAGGCTTCATCTCTTCCCTGGCAGAGCACAAGAGAACAGGTGCTAAGCTCCCTGTGGCCCAGCAGTTCTGCTCCTCTGCACCCCAGAAGGAGGAGGGCCTTCCAGTGTTCAGCATTACTTATCCCTGTGAATGAACACAAACCTCCTGAGTTTCTCTTTGTAAAGCAGCCATCTATAACTGTCAGAAGTGGAGAGATCAAAAAGTGTCTGTACCCTCTCTAAAAACAGATCAAAATCTCTCCTTGATCTAAATAAAGTGACTTAACAAGTTTTCACTTAATATAGAGTTAGGATTTGCATCCAATTCAACAATCCACCTGCCAAAAAGGCACTTTATGGAAACTACAGCAGAGTTAAGAACCTCTCAGCAAACTTGTACATAATGGAAATTATAAATCAGCACCAATGATATAATTATGAAGGATATTTTACAAGAAAAAATTCTCTTAGCATGTTTAGAGATACTTTATGTTCCATAACATAAAACACAAATCCAGGGCTAATTGGAAACAATGGCATGGTACATAATAATGAATGTTCCCCCCAGTGAATCCAAGTATTCATCTGAGTCCTTATCTTGATCTTTCTGGGTAATCAGATTTAGAAATCTTAAAAATCTCATGTGCTCAGAGGCAAGCCATGGCAACTTCACCCAGGGGTGAGCAACAGAGGAGTGCAGTGAAATAAGAACAATCAAGGGCCAAGCCCCCATGGGCAGCAGGATGCATATCTGGCACCAAAGCCTGGTGGCTCTACTGTACCATCCTGAGTTGACCCCAATAAATTCAAATTAGGTAAAACCAAAAAAAAATGTCATTTTTCATAGGATATAGCATTTCAACCCTGGGGAAAGAGGACAGGAAAAAATCAGAAATTCTCATATGTCATATAAATGGCCAGTGTGTTGGATGTGGAAAAATGCTGCATGAAAAGTAATATTTCCCAAAATATGGTACCCAAGATCACTTTAGCGGATACAGAAAGGAATCTGTTTTTAGGGGGTTCGTTTTATTTTTTTGAAATAGTTCTTTAAGAATTTTTCTTTTTTTTTTTATTTTGGAACAATTCAAATGTGTATGTTAATGAACAAAGACAAGTGATACTGGCTTTTCAGCTTATGATATTGACATAAAATTTTCCTTTTGGCTGCTGCTGCTGCTGCTAAGTCACTTCAGTCATGTCTGACTCTGTGCGAACCCAGACGGCAGCCCACCAGGCTCCCCCGTCCCTGGGATTCTCCAGGCAAGAACACTGGAGTGGGTTGCCATTTCCTTCTCCAATGTGTGAAAGTGAAAAGGGCAAGTGAAGTCGCTCAGTCGTGTCCAACTCTTAGCGACCCCATGGACTGCAGCCTACCAGGCTCCTACATTTCAGTAAAGCAGCAAGTTCATTTAAATAAAACTTTTAGTAAATAATAGTATGGTCACCCCTTAGCTAATGGTAAAACAGAGACACTGATGCCCCATTGTGAGGTCTGGGAAACAAGAACAAAAACAGAAATCCTGGACCTTCTGGATATGTCCTTTTGTCCCTGAGTGGGAAGAGTTTCATTCATTCATTTGGCTTTTAGCAAGTGTGTTTTAGGTGCTTGTCATGTCTGGACACTGTTCACTGGCATCTGAAGGTGAACAACAAATGATCTGCCCTTGAGGAGCTCCGCATTAGAGGGGATACAAACAATTAGAGAGACAGTGGGGGGCTTCCCTGGTGGTCCAATGGCTAAGACTCCGTGCTCCAACAGAAGGGGCTCTGGTTCAATGCCTGGTCAGGGAACTAGATCCCGCATGCCACTACTAAAAGATCCCATATGCCTAAATGAATACCCTGTGCAGCCAAATAAATATAAATATTTTTTAAAATCTATTAAAAATAAAGAGACAGGGACCATATGCCACGGTAAGTGAGAAAAAAGGATCAAGGATAAGTCATAGAAGAATTAGATGCTTTAAAACAATGGATAGTAAATTATACAAAGATTTAACAGTGAGAAAAAAGAATGATAACATATTCATAGCAAAACTAATGGTGTATAATACTATATTAATGAACAAAGATGATGTTTCAGTGTAGAGCCTTTAGCATGTAACACTCTTCGCAGATATTATTTCATTTATTCCTCACCACAACACTGTTAGTTCCTTGTCATTAAATTTATCTTACAGGTGAGTGAATAGTCATCCTCAAGCTCACACAGCAGTGCTGGGATTCAAACTCAGCTCCTCTTGCTGCCAGAACCTGAGCACACTCACTAAGTCATGTTGCCTCACTGGAGCAGATGTGGGAGGAGCAAGGGAGAGAGTAGGGAAGTGGAAGAAACGTGTGCAGCAAAGAGGAGGAATGGGGAGGAGAAGCAAAGAGGAAAAAGAAGTCAAGGAATGGAGGAGAAGAATAGGAAAGCACGTAAAGAAAGAGGAAAAGGAAGGGGCAGAAAACCTGTATCTCAGTGATGGGGGAATTTAGGAAAACGCGAATCAACTCAGGCAGGGGATGGGCTGGGTATGGTGACAATGCCAAATCCATTGTTCAAAATCCTTTAAATTGAAGACATGGAAATGTTCACAGTACGAAAATATACAGAGAAAGACAATAGATTTGTGGTTGCCCAGGGCTGGAGGCTTTGGAGTAAATGAGGGGTGACTGCTAATGTGTACAGGATTTATTTTTCAGTGATAAAAAAGATTCTAAAATTAATTATGGTAATTGTTGTAGAACTCTGTGAATATACTAAAAACCACTGAATTGTATACTTTGGGTTAACTGTGATATGTAAATTATATCTCAATAAAGTTGTTATTTTTAAAAAAAGAATCAGAGAACTTGAAGATAGGTCAATTGAAATTATCCAACCTAAGGAACAGAAAGAAAAATGACAGAGAAAAAGAACAGAATCTCGGAGACCTGTAGGAAACCTTCAGTTATATCAACATATGCATAAGGATGTTCCAAGAAGGAGAAGAGAGAGCGAAATGGGCAGAAAGAATATTTGAAGAAATAATGGCTCAAAAGTTCCAAAATTTGAGAAAAATATCAATAATCTACATAACTAAGAGCTCTACAAAATCAAAATAGGATAAATTCAAAGAGGTTCAAATCTAGACTCATAATAAACAGTTGAAAACAAAAATAAAGAACGAACCTGGAAAATAGCATGATGGAGAAAACACAGTAACATACAAAAGGCCCTCAATAAAATTAACAGTTAATGTCTCTTCAGAAACCATGGAGGCCAAAGGATAGTGGGAACATAGTCAATGTTCTAAAAGAAAAAACCATCAGTCAAGAATTGTATATCCAGCAAAATTATCCTTCAAACATTAGAGAGAACTCAAAAGATATTTGTATACCAATGTTCAAGCAGTATTAATCATAAGAGCCAAAAGGTGGAAACAAACCAGATGTCTGTCAACAGATGTGAAAGTCGCTCAGTCGTGTCTGACTCTTTGTGACCCCATGAACTTCTCTAGGCCAGAATTCTGGAGTGGATAGCCTATCCGTTCTCCAGGGGATCTTCCCAACCTAGGGATTGAATCCAGGTCTCCCGCATTGCAGGTGGATTCTTTACTATCTGAACCACAAGGGAAGCCCCTATCAACAGATAAATGGACAACAAAATGTAGTATACAGACAAATGAATGAAATTCTGACACACACTATGGAAGAACCTTGAAGGCATTATGCTGAGATAAACTGGACACAGAAGAACACTATGATTTTACTTATCCAGTACAATACTGGAGGTACATCCAGTAGGCAAATTCATAGACGGAGTTGAATGGTGGTGCTCTCTAGGGGCTGGGTAAGAGGGATTGAGGAGTTAGTGTTTAAAGGACACAGAGTTTCAACTGGGGAAGATGAAAAAGTTCTGGAGATGGATGGTGGTTATAGTTGCACAATAATGTAAAGATACTTAATGCCACAGAATGTACACTTTAAAATGGTTAAAATAATAAATTTTATGTTCTGTATATTTTGCCACAGTAAGAAAAAATACAATGTTAGATTAAAATAGCAAAAAAAATTAAGGTGAAATTATGACATTCTCAGATAAACAAAAACTGAGAGAATTTGTCAGTAGCACACCTAGCTAATGGAAAATACTAATAGGAGTTCTTCAGGCTGAAATGAAAGAACACCAGAGGATAATTTGAATCCACATGAAGAAATAAAGAGCTTTGGAAGAGGTAACTAAATAAGTATGTATGAAAGACAGTATATATGTATAGTTTGTTTGTAACCATTTTTCTCTCCAATCTGATTTAAAAGACAACTGCATAAAGCACTAATTATAAACTAACTGTGAAAGATTGAAAATATATGTTGACAGTCATATATTAGATAAAGATGTATTTGCTTGACAATGATAGCACAAAGGAAGGGGAGGAATTGGAGCTATGTAGAAACAAAGTTTTGTATAATTTTGAAATTAACTTGGAACTGTTCCAAACTGGATTGTTTCAAGATGTGAACTACAGTCTTCAGGAAACCACTAAGAAAATAATTCAAAAAAAAATATTAGAAGAAATGAAATTAAAATGGTACATTAGAAAATATCTACTGAGCAGAAAAGAAGACTGTAATGGAGAAATAGAGAAATTAAAAAAAAAAAAAAAGACATATAGTCAGCAAATCGCAATGACTGGTGTAATCTTTCCTGTGTGGGATTGTGCTCAGTTGTTCAGTCATGTCAAACCCTTTGAAAACCCATGGACTGCCAGGCTCCTCTGTCCATGGAATTTTCCAAGTAAGAATACTAGAGTGGATTGCCAGTTCCTCCTCCAGGGGATCTTCCCAACCCAGGGATCGAACCTGCATCTCCTGAGTCTCCTACATTGGCAGGTGGATTCTTTACCACTGAGCCACCTGGAAAGCCCAAACCTTACCTTATAAGGTAATTGAATGTAGGTGGACTAGATACTCCACTCAATAGGCCAAGATTTTCAAAAAGAGTAAAGAACTAACTACACACTGTCTACCAGAGATACACTTTAGATTCAAAGGTGCAGGTAAGTTAAAAGAAAAAAGATGGAAAAAGATGTACCATGCAAACAGTAACCAAAAGAGAGCTTAAATGTCAGACAAAGTGGACTTTATAATAAAAATTGTTACTAAAGACAAAGCAGATTACATAATTTAAAAATGACCAATATATAAAGGAGACATAATAATTATAAATATACACCTATCAGAGCCCCAAAACTCATGAAGCAAAATAGTCATAATTGAAAAGAGAAATAGACAATTCAATCATTACAGTTGATGAATTTAATATCCTATTTTCCATAATGAAAAGGGTAGGTAGAAGATCAAGTAAAATGAAGAACTGAACAACACTATAAATCAACTTGCACACATCTATCAAATACTCTAACAATAGCAGAATACACTTTCTTCTCAAGTGCTCATGGAATATTTTCCAGTATTAGAGCATATGTTAGGCCGTAAAATTTTTTTCAATAAATTTGAAAGGCTTGAAATCATACAAATATGCTTCTGATTGTATTTTCATTTCACAATGAAATGAAAGTACAAATCCATAGCGGAAGGAAATTTAGGAAATTCACAGAAATGTGGAAAATATAAATATTCTCTTGAAAAACAAGTAGGTCAAGGAAGTCACAGGGGAAATTACAAAATACTTTGAGATGAATAAAAATGAAAGCCCAATATACCAAAACTTAATGGAAGGCGATGAAAGCAGTGCTTTGGAGGAAATGGCTTTAAGTTCCTATATTAAAAAGAAGAAAGATCTCAAATTAATAACCTAACATTTCACCTTAAGAAATGAGAAAAATACCAAATCCAAAGGCACAAGAAAGGAAAACGACAGATCACTATCTCTGGTGAATATAGAATGGAAAAAATATCAACAAGCCAAATTCAACAATAATTAAAAGGATCAAATTAATTTGAAAATAAATAAAATGAAGACTTTTGAAAAAGAGAATTCCCTGGTGGTCCAGTGGTTAGGACTCCATACTTCCACCTCAGGGGGCACGAGTTTGTTCCTTTGTCTAAGGACTAAGATCCCCAATGCCACCCAGCACAGCCAAAGAAATTTTTTTTAATAATGAAAAAAAAATTTTTAAAGAAGATCATATACCATGATAAGTGCCATTTGTTCCAAGGGTTCAAGGATGGTTTGACATCCATAAATCAATCAATATGGCATACCACATTAACAAAATGAAGGATAAAAATCATATGATCATATCAATAGATGAACAAAAAGCATTTAACAAAATTCAACATCCATTCATGATAAAAACTCTCAACACAGTGGGTATAGAGGGAGCATACCTCAACATAGGCAAGGCCATATATGACAAACCCATATTCTACATTATACTCAGAGGTTAAAAAGCTGAATGCTTTTTCTCTAATATCAAGAACAAGACAAGGATGCCAATTCTCACTACTTTTATTCAACATGGCATTGGAAGTCCTAGCCACAGAAATCAGGCAAGAAAAAGAAATAAATTCTTCCAAATTGGAAAGGAAGGAGTAAAACTCTCACTATTAGCAGATGACATAATGTTATAAATAGAAATCCCCAAGGACTCCACCGAAAAAAAAAGTTAAAACTAATAAATGAATTCAGTAAAGTTGCAAGATACAAAATCAATATACAGAAATCAGGAGTTCCCTAGTGGTCCGGGGGTTGAGACTCTGCACTTCCACTGTCAAGGGCCCAGGTTCCATCCCTGGTTAGGGAACTAACATCCCAAAACCTGTGTGGTGTGGCCAAAGAAACGCAAAAAACAGAAATAGGTTGCATTTCTGTACACTGATAACAAGTAATCAGGGGACTTCCCTTGCAGCCCCAGTGGTTGAGACTCCATGCTTCCAATGCAGGGGGTGTAGGTTCAATCCCTGGCAAGGGAACTAAGATCCCGCATGCTGCATGGGGGCAGTCAAAAACAATAATAATAATAAGCAATTAGAGAAATTAAGAAAATAATCCCACTTACAATTGCTTCAAAAAAAGAATAAAATACCTAGCAATAAATATAAATAAGGAGGTAAAAGTCTTGTAAACTATAAACTATGAGACACTGAGAAAAGAAATCGAAAACACAGATGAATGGAAAGATGTTCCATGGTCATGGATTGAAACAATTAATATTGTTAAATTATCCTTATTACCAAAGCAATCTACAGATTCAGTACAATCCCTATCAAAATTTCAATGGCATTTTTCATGGAACCGGAACAATTCTAAAATTTGTATGGAAACACATAAGACCCCAAATAGCCAAAACAACCTTGAGAAAGAAGAACGAAGATGAAGGTATCATATTCCCTGATTTCAAACTGTATTTACAAAGCTATAGCAATCAAAACAGTATAGTATTGGCATTAAAAACAACAACAACACATAGATCAATGTAACATAATACCTAGAAATAAGCCCATACATATAATAGTCAGTTAATTTACAAGAAAGGAGCCAAGAATATACAATGGGGAAAGGACAATCTCTTTTAAGAACTGAAAACCAGACAGCCACATGAAAAGAATGAAACTAGACCACTATCTTACACCATCCACAAGAATTAACTCAAAGTGGATTAAAGGCTTGACTGTAAACCTGAAAGCATAAAACTACTAGAAGAAAACAGGCTCATTGATATTGTCTTAGTGATTTATTTTTTTGATTTGATACTAAAAGCAAAAACCAACAAAAGCAAAAATCAAAAAGTGAGACCACATCAAAATAAAAAGCTGCTGAGCAGCGAAGGAAACCACCAGAAAAATGAAAAGGTCACCTGTTCAGTGGAAGAAAATATTTGCAAATCATGTCTCTAATAAGCAGCTAACATCCAAAATATATAGAGAACTCATACAACTCAATTGCAAGAAAAACAATCTAATTTTTAAAATGGGCAGAGCCTCTGAACAGGCATTTTTACAAAGAAGATAAACAATGGCCAAAAGATACAGGAAAAAGTGTTCAATATCCCTCCTCAACAGGGAAATGCAAATCAAAGCCACAATACAGTATCATCTCACACCTGTTAGAATGGCTTTTGCAAAAAAGATAAGAAAAAGTGTTGGCAAGGATGTAGAGAAAAGGGAATTCTTGTGCACTGTTGATGTGAATATAAATTGATGCAGTTACAATAGAAAACTGTATGGAAGTTCCTCAAAAAATAAAAAAATAGAACTACCATATTACCCACCTGGGTATTTATCAGATCAGGAGGTCAGGAAGAGGACCACTCACACACGTATCACTCAAGTCAACACAAATCCCATCTGGAAGAAATGCACCTTGTGTCTCCAGCAGAAAGTAGCATGACTTTACTAGTGCCGGCAGGAGGGATATTTTCTCCTCGCCCGGCAACAGCTCAGCCAATGAGAGACTGTCATAATTCAGCCAATGAAAAGCCACCCTTCCTCAAACTTGTTGTTTCCTCCAATTAACTTGTTTTAACAGCCCCTCCCAACTTTTCCTTCTCTGTAAGTTTCCTCTCCTTTGCCTTACTGGACTTGCATGTAGTTCCCCATAGTGCATGTCCTGAATTGCAGTTCTTAGCTGCTCCTGGATAAATCCATTTTGCTGGTAAAAAATAATTGGCTATTTTTTTGTTTTAGGTTAACAATGAACATTTAAACTGTCTCTGTTTTTCTCTCTCCCTCCGACCCCCCACCTTTTTTTTTTGGACTGCACTGCATGGCTTGTGGGGATTTTAGCTTCCCAACCAGGGATTGAACCCAGGGCCTCAGCAGTGAGAGCATGGAGTCCTAACTACTGTACCACCAGGGAATTCTCTACCTCCTTTTTTATTATACAAAATGCCACAGTGGAAATTTAAAAATCTGTCCCTTAGAGCACATGTGGGAGAATTTTTCTAGGAAGGGAATTACTGGATTGTGGGAGTATTTTCTTCTTAAATATTATTAGCTATTGCCAGCCTGCTCTGCAAAGAGCACATCCCATTTTACACTGGCTCCCAGTGTATGTAGACGTTTCAGTTGCTGCACAGCCTAACCAGTCCTTGAAATATCTCTTTGTGGTTTTAATTTGCATTTCCCTATCCCTGGTAAAATTGAACACCTTTTCACGTGTTTGTTTGTGGTTTAGGCTTTTCTTCTAATTGCCTGTTCATGTCCTTTGATCACTATTCTACAGAGATATTTCTCCCTCTTTTTAAATTGATTTCTTAAAGTTTTTTAATATGTTCTAGATACTAATCTTTTGTTGATTATACACAATCTGTTGTTGATTATATGTAATGCAAATATCTTCTCCCCTTCTCTGACTTGTCTTTACTTTTTTTTATGACATCTTTTGTTGTACAGAAGTTTTTAATTTTTAGACAGTTGAATATTTGATTTCTTTTCTTTCAAGGCTCATGCTTTTTGCATCTTGTTTAAGAAGTGCTTCTCTATGCCGAGGTCATGATATCTTCTCCTCTTCATTATTCCTTTATATTTGTTAATACAGTCAGTCTGGTTGGTGTTAAGAGGGAAAGGGAAGATTGATATGTCCCCTCAGAGGTGGCTTGGCATATCTTGCCTGGATTCTTTAATGCTGATTTCATGGTTTAACTCTCTGTGGGCAATCGTATTCTTATTTCCAGGCTCCAAGGAAAGCTTTACTGAAACTTCCAAATCCTAGGCAGAGTTCTATTTGATTGGCCTGGAGTGGGGCCCAGGAATCTGCATTTTTGATATGCAGTCCAGCTGATTTTGATGCAGAAAGTCTCCTTTTGAACACCTCTGGTAGTGCTTAGCCACCCTTCCAGGTATGAAACTTTGCCGTGAACCCAGTTTTTGCTAACCAATGACTTAGCCTCTCTCTGCCTCAGATTCCTCTTTATAAAAATATCTCCCTGGAAGAATTCTTCCATGAATGGTGAGTCTCATGATGAGTCTCATGTATGAAGACTTGACCTGGACCTGGCATGTGGCAGGGCTAAGTAAAAGATGAATCTTCACTACCCCTGAAGGTCTCAAGCTCTGGGGTGAACCGGCCCTGCCTCCCTCCTAGACTCAGCTCCCACCATTCTCCCCATCATGGTGGCAAGTCACTTAACCTCTCAGAGCCTTAATTTCATTATATGTAAACTGGTATTAATAATCCCTACTTTGTGAAGTTGTTGGACAAATTAGACATGGCATATAAAATGCCCAGGACAGTACCCAGAATGTGGTGGGCAAACTGAGTGTGTTTAATTCTGGAGAAGCTGAAACTTGAAGTTCAGAAACTGTTCTTAATGAGTAGCCACAGGCCTAGAGAGTCCTGAGGCATCTCCCATGTCCCTTCCCAGTGGCCAGAACAATCCTAGACACACAGGCTTTCGGTAAAGGCTTGATCAGTTCCTGTTTCTTTCCAGTGTAATAGACAGCACCTCCAAAGGATCCACAAAACTGGAAAACTTTTTATTATTTTATTTAATAGGTGTTTGTACAGAGCTTACAATATGTCAGGTCCTGTTTTAAATGCTTTATATTAACTAACTCATTGCCTCTTCATAATAACTCCATGAGGTAGATACTTTTATTATTCCTGTTATATAGATGAGGAAACTAAGCTAAAGGACAGCCCTATACTGAGTGAATTGAACCTTCCAGCTGTGTTGCTTTCGGAATAGCAGAATTAGACCCCCCGGACAAAAGGTGCTACAACTGCTGGTCCTTCTCAGAGTTTTCTATCTCTGATTAAGGTGGCTTAATAGCAGAGGAAAATACCCTTTGAATTGAAAATAATATGCTTGAGCAATATTAGTTTTAAAAATTTTTTATATTTTAAAACCCATTCTACCACTTCATAGCTATTAGGATGGCTACTGAAAACAAACAAACAAACAGGACAAGTGTGGGTAAAAATGTGAGAAACTGGAACTCGTGGTGCCCTGTGGGTGAGAATGGTGTAGTTGCTGTGGAAAACAACACGGCAGTTCCTCAAAAAATTAAAAAATAGAATTACCATACGATCCAGCAATTCCTCTTCTAGGTATATATCCAAAAACTTGAAAGCAGGGATTTAAAGAAATGTTTGTATACCCATGTTCATAGCAGCATTATCACTATAGTCAAAAGGTGGAAGCAATTCAAGAAATTGTGGCATATACGTACAATGGAATGTTAATTCAGCCTTTAGAAGGAGGGAATTTCTGATACATGCTGTAGTGTGGTTGAAACTTGAGGACAGTATGCTAAGTGAAATAAGCCAGACAGAAAAAGACAAATATTGTTTAATTCCACTTATATGAGGTACCTCCCGTAATCAAATTTTTTCATTCGGAAAGTAGAATAGTGGTTGCTGGGGGCCTGGGGGAGGGGTAGAATAGAAAGTCACTATTTAATAGGTATAGAATATAAGTCTTGAAAGATAGGAATGTAATTAATGCCACGGAGCTGTATGTTCAAAAGTGGCTGCTGCTGCTGCTGCTGCTAAGTCGCTTCAGTCATGTCCGACTCTGTGCGACCCCAGAGACGGCAGCCCACCAGGCTCCCCCGACCCTGGGATTCTCCAGGCAAGAACACTGGAGTGGGTTGCCATTTGCTTCTCCAGTGCGTGAAAGTGAAAGTGAAGTCACTCAGTCGTGTCCAGCCCTCAGTGACCCCATGGACTGCAGCCTTCCAGGCTCCTCCATCCATGGGATTTTCCAGGCAAGAGTACTGGAGTGGGGTGCCATTGCCTTCTCCAATGCAGGAAAGTGAAAAGTGAAAGTGAAGTCGCTCAGTCGTGTCTGACTCTTTGCGACCCCATGGACTGCAGCCCACCAGGCTCCTCCGTCCATGGGATTTTCCAGGCAAGAGTACTGGAGTGGAGTGCCATTGACAGTAAAATTTATGTTATATGTATTTTACCACAATAATAATAATAATAGTTAAAGGAGAGCACAAACAAACTACTTATGTGATGGTGGAAGAAGGAACTGCAGGCCCCAGGAGACCAGTGACTTGTCTGCTGTGTTCATTATTGAGTGTACTCCGTGCTTGGTCTCATTGTATGTGTGTGCTAAGTCACTTCAGTCATGTCTGACTGTGTGTGACCCTGTGGACTGTAGCCTGCGAGACTCCTCTGTCCATGGAATTCTCCAGGCAAGAATACTGCAGTGGGTTGCCATTTCCTCCTCCAGGGGATCTTCCTGAACCGGGGATCGAACCTGCGTCTCTAAGTCTCCTGCATTGGCAGGCAGTTTCTTTACCACCAGCGCCACCTGGGAAGCCCCCTACTTAAAGATAGTGGATAAATGAACATTAGATGAATAAATGAACGTTAGAAAACAAATCCTTCTGCTAACTCCTCTAGCCCATTAGGCGCTTCTCAGGTGGCGCTGGTGATAAGAACCTGAAGCGCCTTAGCCCGCACATGCATGCGTAGCCCATTAGGGAGCCCTGTAAGAAGTGGAAGGTGGTGTTGGGAGAAATGGAGAGGAAATAGTGGAATCAGGTTTGAGGCCAGTTGTTCCAGTCACACTTGAGCCAGGCAAGAGCTGGCTAAAAGGCCCCTGCAGAGGTTGGGAGTTTTCCCTGATGGGGAAGTGGATGAAAGCTGGCGCTTAGGAAATTGATCTCTATCTGGGTCTCTTGGCCCCAGCAGCATCCCAGGGGCTCTGAAGAAGGACTGAGATGTTACGTGGCACTCCTCTCCCACCTCCCCACTCCGCAGCAGTCACTATGACATTTCCATGCAGCCTCCATCCCACCTCTGACAGACCCTTCCTTTCAACCTTATTGCTGTAGCAAAGTGATTTCTATGAATAGTCTGTCTCCTTACCTGTAATGCTTCCCTCCTCCAACCCAAATTATACAAAGTAATCTTTATAAAATCAGTTTTCATACTTTAAAGAAGTTACCAATATCTCCTTCTCTACCTACTGAAATGTAAACTTGGATGTTTAATGAACTCTTGGAACTCTATCCTTTTCCAGCTTACACAGGCTGTGTGCTTCCTCTTCACCTGCCTATCCTAGGATTTGGGGTGTTTATTTTCTTTTCTTTCTTTTTATTATGGAATATTCTAACACATGCAAAAGTAGAGAGTACAAGGAACCCCTATCGACCTGTCCCAGTTGTCAGCAAATGATCAGTTTTGTTGCATCTGGACCCCCTCCAGCTCCCCACACACTACCTTTTTTTTTTTTTTTGGTTCGTGAGCTTTTCAATTCTTTATTTTCTTTCCTGATTTTCAAATAATATTTCTTATAAAAATTTCAAACATCACAAATGTACAAAGCAAAGAATGTGACAGCCTTCCATAATCCCACATTCCTCAGATAATAATCATTGTTCACAGTTTGGTGTACGTTTTCAGATTTTTTTTACTTTTTTGCTGTGAATATATTATATGATATAAATAACCGTATTTAATCTGCTTTGCAAATTGTTTTTCCATTCAACAATATATTTTTGACAGATTCCATATTAGATCATGTAGATCCACCTTATTCTTTCTAACAATCAGATTATATTATATTATATGCTTTGCTGTAATCTATTTAACCAGCCCCTATGGGTGGACAGTTGAGAGAGCAGTTTCCATCTTTCCATTGTTACAAAAAGGTTACAGTGAGCATGCTTTTACATATTTCTTTCTGCACTTGTGCAAGTATGTTTATAGGAAAGAATCCCAGAAGTTGAGTTGCTCAAGTTTAAACAGATGCTGTAAAATATGAAAAGTATATAAAAGTACTTATTTTGTCATTTTCTTACCTATAATTAATCTGTCTTGTCTTTGCCAAACTGATAAATTTAAACTATTTCATTATGATATAAATTTATAGGATTCTAAGTTGAGCCTCTTTCCTTCTATTAACCAAGTATCAAAACTCCAGGGAGGAGGTGGAGACGGCATGTTACTGACAGAGGAACAAGGTAGAGGGAGCCTGAGCCTGGAGAGTGGGCAAATTCTCACAATGGCAGGTGTGTTGAACTTCAAGTTAATGTAGCTGGACCATATGACAAGTTATAAGGTTTAGACCAAGGAGTAACTAAGTCGAACTCTCTACATTCAAGATTTGGTGCTCTTGAGGAGAGCCTGAAAGCCCCCAGGTGCTTCTGTGTTCATTTCTATAAGGAGGCTTTTCCCCAGAGAAGCCTGCCTTCAGACCACGAGTACTCTCGTCCCACCCTTTCTCCTCAAATGTACTAGGACTCAAGCAGAATTTCAGCCAAAGATGGTGGACTTTGGGCTCATACTAAGATTGAGACACTTAAATCATTAGTAGAAGATATTTTTGTAAAACTGTAATACTTGAATTCCTGTACTTCTCAATGTGTACAGTAATTAATAGAAACCAAAATTATTTTTTGTATAGGACTTGGATTCAGAAAATTCAGTATGTAGCCACTAAATTCATTCACTGAGTCAACCAGTGTTCCCCAGAGTTTTCCTGAGTAGTACCAGGTATTATTGCTAGATAAAGGGATACAAAGGAGAATAAGAGAGACTTATGGTATGGTATGGGCTTCCCAGATGGTGCTAGTGGTAAAGACCCCACCCCCAATGCAGGAGACAGAAGAGACGCTGGTTTGATCCCTGGGTTGGGGAGATCCCCTGGAGGAGGGCGTGGTAACCTACTCCAGTATTCCTGCCTGGAGAACGCCAGGACGGAGGAGCCTGGTGGGCTATGGTCCATAGGCTCTCAAAGAGTCAGACACAACTGAAGTGACTTAGCACGTATGCATGCATGCATGCATGGTATGGTATGGGAGGAATGACTTCTATTTCAAAATAAAATGTTAATATCCCTATTATAAACAGATATAAAAAACAAAACTGACAGAGAATGAACCAGCAAGAGACACTCCCTGATCTGTGTTCAAAAGAACAAATACTAAATGCAAACAGAAAAAAATTACCGTGTTTAAAATTACCAAAAGGAGATAGTTCAAAAATATAAGAAATAATGTTTTAAGAAGTCAGCCGCAAGTGAATATGAATTATAATGAAAAAACTTATTTCAAAATATGACTCATTTGATAACTTGGTTATAATATACAAGGATCATGAGCAATTAAAAATATTTTTATAAAAAATGTATGAACTGAAATTAACCACAGAGAAACATCAGAAAATCCAAACTAAAGGAAATTCTACAAAGCAACTGGCCAGCAATCTTTGAAAACATCAAGATCATAAAATCTAGGCGGAGGAACTCATCCAGATTAAAAGAAATTAAGAGAGAAAAACTAAATGCAACCAAGATTGGATCCTGGTCTGGCAAAGAAGGAGATGCTGCTGCTCCTGCTGCTGCTGCTGCTGCTGCTGCTGCTGCTAAGTTGCTTCAGTCGTGTCCAACTCTGTGCTACCCCATAGACGGCAGCCCACCAGGCTCCCCTGTCCCTGGGATTCTCCAGGCAAGAACACTGGAGTGGGCTGCCATTTCCTTCTCCAATGCATGGAAGTGAAAAGTGAAAGTGAAGTTGCTCAGTCGTGTCTGACCCTTAGCGACCCCATGGACTGCAGCCTACCAGGCTCCTCCGTCCATGGGATTTTCCAGGCAAGAGTACTGGAGTGGGGTGCGATTGCCTTCTCCGAAAGAGGGAGCTATTGGAGGCTTTATTTGGACAATTAGCAAAATTTGAGGGACTTCTTTGGTGGTTCAGTGGTAAAGAATTCGCCTGCAACGCAGGAGACTCAGGAGACATGGGTTCAATCCCTGGGTTGGGAACGTCCCCTGGAGGAGGCAGTAGCAACCCACTCTAGTATTTTTGCCTGGAAAATTCCATGGACAGAGGAGCCTGGTGGGCTACAGTCCATGAGATCACAAACTGTCAGACGTTACTGAGCACACATACAGTGAAATCTGAGTGTGAACTACAGATTCAGGTCAGTTCAGTTCAGTCGTTCAGTCGTGTCCGACTCCTTGCAACCCCATGGGCTGCAGCATGTCAGGCTTCCCTGTCCATCACCAACTAGTAGAGCTTACTCAAACTCATGTCCATTGAGTCGGTGATGCCGTCCAACCATCTCATCCTCTGTCGTCCCCTTCTCCCTCCTTCAATCTTTTCCAGCATCGGGGTCTTTTCCAATGAGTCAGTTCTTTGCATCAATTGGCCCAAGTATTGGAATTTCACTGCAGATTAGATATCAGTAATTTAACAATGTTAAGTTTTCTGAATTTAATAACTGTATTGTGATTATAAGAGGATGTCTTCACTGTTAACAGCAAAGATGAAAATGTTTAGGGGTAAAAGTTTACAATTTGCTTTCAAATAGTTCATTTAAAAGATAATAATTTAAAAAAAAGATAATAATGGTATATAGTGTATAGTGAATAGTGAAAGTCGCTCAGTCGTGTCTCTTTGCAGCCCCATGGAGTGAATTCTCCAGGCCAGAATACTAGAGTGGGTAGCCTTTCCCGTCTCCAGGGGATCTTCCTAACCCAAAGATTAAAGCCAGGTCTCCCACATTACAGGCAGATTCTTTACCAGATGAGCCACAAGGGAAAACCCCCTAATATATTGTACCGAGAATGGTAAAGCAAATGTAGCAAAAATAAGAACAATTGGTGAAAATAGATGAGAAGGGTTTGTTTTTGCAACATTTCTGTAAATTTTACTTTTTTTTTTCAAAATAAGAAGTTAAAAATTAAAAAGTCTTGGGAATTCCCTGGCTGTCCAGTAGTTAGTGCTCTTTGCTCTCACTGTTCAGGGTCTGGGTTCAACCCCCGATTGGGGAACTAAGATCCCGTAAGCTGTGACACATGGCCAAAAAAATAAAAATAAAAAAAGCCTTTTTTTTTTTTTTTTTACACAAGTTTACTCTTAAATATAGAATAGATTCCAAGACAACACTTCATTCTAGCTATAGATGTCAAGAGATGTTATGGCAGGCAATCCAGATGTTTAAAGAGGAATGGAACTAAGAATCATCATTGCCTCAGGCATAAGGAACAGCTTACTTTTTCCCAGATTTCTTGATTCCACCTGTGGCCAGGGGGCCTTTCTCTGAGACTTTGGCTTTTAGCTCCTTTAGTTTCTTCTGCTGCTCCTTCTGTTTCTGCTTGCATGCCTCATCTCATCCATCTCCTTGGCTTGCTTCTTGGGCTGCTTCAGGGATGGCTTCTTGCCACCTTTGCACCCGACACGGCACCTGCCCAAGAAAGCCTTTAGGGTCTGTAAAGATAGAAAGATATTCCCAATATTCCTGGTATGGTATTTATTTAGAGTGGCTCCATCATGCTTTCTGGGAAGAAGAAGCTAACCATTTGAGTAAAGCAGAATTGGATGCCTGAACACAGCCCTTCAGTGCCCCTTGCTCTTGGAGAATAGCTGTTAGAAAAAAACAATACCAATGGCTGAGCTGCAACATAAAATCAGCTTTGGAGCCAAGGTGTAACTTTCTGCCTCTGCCCAGTATTGCCCCTGAACAGCAAGCAGTAAATGAGACCCTGACAGCAACCTGACCCACCTCTGCCAAAGGTGGACAGTTGTTCTATAGACGCTTCTTTTTCCTTTTTATGTTGAATTTTCTTGATTCTTCCTTGTCAGTCCAGGAATGCTCTGAATTTTCTATGGATTGGAGTCAATCATTTGCACAGCACAATCTGGGCTGTCCTGTTCTTTGCTGTTGGAAAGGAACTCTGCTTTTCCTCCTAGGTCCGTGAGAAGAGAAGTAGAGTCTTCTGAAGCTGCCCCAGGCCCTGTAGGGGAGGACTTGCCTCCACCCCCACCCCCAGCCCACTCATCTGGGAGCCACAGCACAGTGAGTCCCTGAGGGGCTGTGTGTCTCACTTGGATGGTGGGCTGGGCCAGGTGGGAGGCTGGGGTGGACTGGTCGACTCTCAGTGTGACCTTGAATATGAGGCTGCCAACATCTGAGGCTGGGGTGAAGTGTCAGCTGCTCAGTTGTGTCCCACTCTTTGGGACCCCTTGGACTGGGGCTCGCCAGGCTCTTCTGTCCATGGGATTTTCTAGGCAAGAATACTGGAGTGGCTTGCAATATCCTTCTCCAGGGGATCTTTTCCGACTCAGGCATCAAACCCTGGTCTCCTGCATTGCAGGCAGGCTCTTGACCGTCTGAGACACCAGAGAGGCTGGGGTAATACCTTGAAAATTCACACATTTTATTACAAGTTGACCATGACTGTTTTGTGGCAGAAGTGGATAGGGCAGGGGACTATTTTTCCCTTGTGTACTATGCAGATTTACCTAGGAGGCACAGCCATTTGGCACTTACTCACTAAGCGGAACCACAGTCACTGAACAGGTATCTTTTGGGCGCTTATCAGGGGTTCAAGGGATGAGGCAGATAGTCTCGGTCCCAGCCCTCAAGGAGCTCAAACAGGAAGAAGAGTCAATGGATTAGGACAATACAGCGTGTCACAGCAGAGAAAGAGCAATTTCCTAGAACCTTGACAATATGTTTTTTATTTTAAAGCTGAATGGCAAAAACCCCACAAAAAATTAAAAGATAAGTGATAAACCGGAGGAAAGAATTTGCATATGTTTCAACTGAAGAGCTAAACGAAGAAAAAAAAAGAGACCTACTACTCAATAGAAAGTGAGGCCAAAAGCAGACAATTCAGTGAAAAGGAAACACAAATGGCTGTTAAACATATGAAAAGGTGCTCAACCTCACTCACAATAAAAGAAATGCAAATTGAAATTTCAATAGAATACCACTTTCACCTTGGCCAAGAACAAAGGTTGATAACACTGATGTGGAGAGCTTCAGAAACAGCCCTTCTGATATCTTTGTCCAAGAGTGCATTGGAACCTCTGTGGGGCAAGTTGGCCATAACTGTAAATTTTTAAATACACATCTTTTGATTCAATAATCCCAATGCTAGGCACTTACCCTACAGACACGTAGAATTTGTGAAATGTTACACTGTTAAGTGAAAAAAAGCAAGGTACAGAGCAGTGCATATCATAGGCTATCAGCTGAGTTTCTATCTGAAACCACATGTCTGGACCATAACTTTCTTAACTTTCCCCTAATGCTGGATGCATTGCGCCCTTGTTTTTATGATCATAAGTAATCCTAGAGGGACTTCCCTGACAATCCAGTGGTTAAGACTGTGCAGTTCCCCGGCGTGGGGGCATGGATTTGATCCTGGTTGGGGAACCCCAGATACTGAGGGTGCAAGGGAGGGCAAAAAAAAAAGAAAAGTAATACTGGATAGACATGTTTTGTACATGAGTCTTTGCCTACATGTCAGATTATTTCTCTGGGACCAGATTACTGGCTCAAAGAGAATTTAGAATAACAGCCACTACAGCCTCCCTGTGTGTTAAGCCCTCTGTTTTTTCCCTTCAGCCTCACAACAGCCCTGTGAGGCAGGGAGAAGCACCCGTTGTTCTCATACTTGAGAAGAAGAGCATAAACGAGGCAAAGAGGCTTGTCCGTGGGCACACAGCTGGAATGGTGGGATCAGGACTCACACTTGCTTGGCTCCCACGCCCCTGCTTTAGCGTCCACTCATCTGCGCGGAGCATTGTTAAGGCTCTTGATAAACGCTGTCAGCTATTTTCCAGAAACTTCACATCAATTTATGCTCCCAGAGAGAGTGTCACACTTGCCACACCGAGGCCAGTGTGGGGGGACCCCATGCTTTCATTTTGCTTATTTAGAAAGGGAAAAACAGGATCTCACACATCTTCAGTCTGGACATTTTTCATGCTTATTAGCTATTGATGCTTTTCCTCATTTAAACATTTTGGTTAGTTACTTATTTTTGGCTCTGCCGGGTTCACCTTGCTGTGTGGGCTGAGCAGGAGCTGCTCTGGTTGCGGCGCGCAGGCCGCTTGTTGCAGTGGCCCCTCTTGTTGCACAGCATGGGCTCCAGGGCCCAGGCTCAGTGGTTGAGGCTCAGGCTCAGTTGCTCCTGGCATGTGGGGTCTTCCTGGACCAGGGATTAAACCTATGTCCCCCTGCATTGGCAGGTGAATTTTTTACCACTGAGCCACCAGGGAAGCCCTTTGTCATTTGTTAAAGTATTCGTGTTGGACTATATATTCTTTAAAATATATCAAACTTTCTTTAAAAATGTATCACATCAATTCCTATCTAGTCTCAGTCAGAACACTGGCTCATTTTGGCTAAAGCAGCAGGCCAGGCAGCCGGATGGCTTATGCCTGCTCCCGTGTCCTTGGCTTTACACTGGAGATCCACGTCCAGGTGGTAGCTGGGATGACCGTGGCAGAAACAGAGTACATTCATATTGAGAAAGGAGTTGGATGTGATGCTTAAACAAACCCATAGGCCGTAGGATAATGTCCCATCCACATGTTAATTGCTTTCTGCTAGAGTAACAGTTATCTGGGATCATCCTCCCTGAAATGACCCTTTCTGCATGATGGCTGATGCCAGCCTGGTGATGATGCTCAGGCTGGACCCCGCCAGGGGCAGGCACATTTTCAGAACGGAGCAGAGGTTTTCTGGGAGGGAGCCTGCCAGTTTCCAGAACCTTCTGGCTGATTTCCCTGCTTCCGTCTGTGCAAGCCAGTGGGGTCATGTCCACCAGGGAGGGTCAGGAGGGAAGGCTGGGCTCAGGATCCCAGACTGTAGTAAGGCCATGCCAGCCCCAGGCCCTGCCTGGCTAAGCCCTTTGTGGGTAGGTGGGGGCATGTGGCGTGGGGTTCCCGGGAGGCAACCGAGCAGGGAAGGGAAGGCTCCTGTCAAAGCCAGGTGAGCCCTGTGAGTTTTCTGTGCCAGACATCAGCCCTTCAGCAAGGTGAATTCTTTCAGAAAGAGACTCCCTCACATGCTGCAGAGGCATCTGCAACCTGTTCGTGAGTTCACACTAAAAGACAAAACAGCCACCGGGCTAGTTTAGCAACTTTAGTTAGTTTAGCAGATGCTCCATCCCTTCGCTGGGAGGTCTCTCCGGAGTTACTTTGTATCCAGCGGCCCTGGGCTTGGCGGTGACAGCGGAGTGACGTAGATGGCACCGTGGGATGCGGAATGACAAAGGCGCAGAGTGTCTCCCGGTGGCTGGTGGGGGACAGCGCCACGGACACGGGTTTGCGCCCCGGAGTCTCTCCCGCAGCACCCACCTGCTGGAAGCTTAGTATCCTCGCTCATTTCTCCTCTTTCTAAAAAGTATTCTTATTGAAATTAAGTGAGAGGCTTTGGCATGCCAGAAAGTGGTTATTCCTGTGTTCTCACAGCCTGGAAGTGGTTCGGCCTCTGGACTCCTGGAGGCCTGACCTGGAGGTTCTTCTCTGTTACTTTCTCCTCTCCATCCAGTGCCAGGACTCTTTCTTTCTGCCCCAGAGGCCGCTTCGCCTTCCTGGCCTGCAGCGTTCCCGTGCCTTCCCTTTCTTGGTAGAGCCAGCTTCCTCTCTGCCAAGAGCCTTGGGCCTGGGCACCTGGGTGAGGTCGTGGGCACCTGGGTGAGGTCGTGTGCACCTCAGGGGTTGTCTCTGTTGCACAGGCGCTGAGTGGGCAGTGCCAGGAGGGCAGGCTGCTCAGTGGCTGCCTGGCCCCCTGTACAGCCCCACAGGGCCCCACTCCCATGGGCAGTGGCTGGAGGCCTGGCTTTGAGTTCATACTTCATCAAGGGACAGGTAAAAGGAATTCTGACCACCAGCCAGCCACTCAGCACCTCCTGGCCACAGTTTCCTAGTCTGTAAAATGGGGGATAATAGCAGTATTTAAAGAGGATTTTTGTGAGGATCAAATGAGCCAATTCAGGGAAATCACTTAGCCCTGTAAGTACTCTGTAAGTGGTAGCTGTTATTAATAATATTGTTAGGCCAAGCACTTAAAAGCCATGCTCAGCCAACATGTTCCCGCAGTCCACTTCAGCATCCTGTGTTCCCACGCTGTTTATCCTAAGAGGTTTTGAGTGGAGCCACAGAATTACACAATACCATGCCCAACATGAGTCCCCCTTCTTTAACTGACAGGAACAAAATGCACTTCTCCTAGCCACCTTGCAAATCAGCTCCTATATCATTTGTCATTTCTTAGAGCTCCAAGACTAGGCTGAGAAACTGTAAAAAAGGACACTGAATGGACTGGGGCAGAATTTCTTTCTCTTAAGAAGCAGCAGTTTTTCCAAGAAACACCCATATTTCAAAAAATTCAACTTACAGTGGTGACAAAATTAATTATTTGGAAGCCAACAAAGCCATGCTAAAGTAATAAAGTGATTCCAACTTAATTTTTCTACTGTCTTCAGAAATACAGTAGATTCTAGCCTGAGAATGACACTACCACCCCAGACTTTTCACAGTTTTTATTTACATGAAGAAACAGAACCTTTTTTTTTTTTAAGCATTGTATCTTTAAATTTTAAATAAATATATCCATTTATTTATTTGGCTGCACTGGATCTCAGTTGCAGCATGTGGCATCTAGTTCCCTGATCAGGAAGGTACTTGGGGCTCTTGCATTGAGAGCCCAAAGTCTTAGCCACTGGACCACCAGGGAAGTCCTGGATCCACTGTTTAATTCCCTTCATCTCATCAACAGTTTTACTGAAGCATTCTGGGGGAAATCCAACATAATATGATAGATCTGATATATCCATTGCAACCGTGGCCAATGGGCAGTCACCTGGGGTGCTTGAGAAAAAGGATAATTAGTGAGGAGGGACGTGTTTTTACCGCAATGACACAGATACTAAGATTTTTTTAAACGGTATTTGTAAAGTACTGCACTTAGGAAATACATTAATTTAGGTTCTGCAACTCCACTGCTTGCTATAATAGACATACTTCAACACATATCTCTTTGGCTTAACACAACAAAATTTATTTCTCCTGTTACACATTAAACCCAATTGTGGGATTTGGGGAGTCTTCTCCATTTAGTTACTCAGGGGTCCAGGCTGATAGTGGCTCTGCCAACTTGCAGCTTCTTGTCTGTAACACATGGCTTCTGAGATGCTTCAGCAAGGAGAGAGAGGCATGGAGAACCACTACCCTGGTTCTTAACTTTCTTGACCCAGAAGTAATACATACCACTTCTGCTCAGAGTCCATTGGATGAAACTAGCCACACGATCTAACCAAACTGAAAGGAAGGCTATGAAATATAGAGGAACATAGGGAATACTTGGTGAACAGTAATCTCTTTGCCTTGCCATAGATTGAGATACTACAAACAGCAAATAAACTGAACTTGGAGTTGTTATTTTATATCATCAATTAAGATTTAGGAAGCAGAGTCAGGAGCCATTATAGACTCTTTACTAAAGGTAATCATTAGATGTGTGGCACTGCAATGGGAAAAAAAAGGAAGATATCAGTCCCAGCTGGTAGATAGGCCAAGTCACATTGGCTACTGAAGTGAGCCACTGGGAGCACTATAATAGGTCACAAACTGCAGACGTGGGTAGCTAAAGTAGATGTGGGAGTAGGAGGGTTTCCTCAAAGTATGGTGTTCTTGATCTTAGAAACTGAGATGGGTGTGGTTTCAAGTCTGTGTGTATATGTACATTCAGTTCAGTTCAGTTGCTCAGTCGTGTCCGACTCTTTGTGACCCCATGAATCGCAGCACGCCAGGCCTCTCTTTCCATCACCAACTCCCGGAGTTCACTCAGACTCACGTCCATCGAGTCCGTGATGCCATCCAGCCATCTCATCCTCTGTCGTCCCCTTCTCCTCCTGCCCCCAATCCCTCCCAGCATCAGAGTCTTTTCCAATGAGTCAACTCTTCACATGAGGTGGCCAAAGTACTGGAGTTTCAGCTTTAGTGTCATTATAAATATATATATACCTGTGTGTACATCTGTGTATGTCTGTGTGTGTGTGTGTGTGTGTGTGTGTGTGTGTATATATATATATATATATATATATATATATGTTGTTAAGTCATGTCTGACTCTTTGCAACCTTATGGACTGTATGTAACTCACCAGGCTCCTCTGTCTATGGATTTCTCCAGGTAAGAATACTGGAGCGGGTTGCCATTTCCTACTCCAGGGGATCTTCCCGACACAGGGGTTGAACCCACATCTCTTGAGCCTCCTGCATTGGCAGGCAGATCTTTTACCACTGAGCCACCTGGGAAGCCCGTGTGTGTGTGTGTGTGTATATATATATATAAAACCAAATGTAGTATATAATAAAACATACCCATTGATCAAATGCTGAAATGTTAAATGTTTAAGAACATTAATATTAATGTTTAAAAAATGTTAATGTTTAAAAACTCTCCAACAGACATACATAACTTAGAAAAACTGGTTTTAGATTAAGTAGCAGAAAGTACAGTTTCACAGTGGTTAGGGAATGTGTTCATCCAAGCTTCATATATTGAATGAATGTCTGTGAAGTACATGGGACTTCCCAGGTGGCTCAGTGGGTAAAGAATCTGCCTGCATTGCAGAGATGCATGTTTAACTCCTGGGTTGGGAAGATCCTCTGGAGGAGGGCATGGCAACCTACTCCAGTATTCTTGGCTGGAGAATCCCACGGACTGAGGAGCCTGGCGGGCTACACTCCATAGGGTCGCAAAGAGCCAGACACGACTGAAACAGCTGAGCATACACACACGATGTACACGACCGTGCACAGGAAACACTGCGGCTTAGGACGTTTACAGCCTGCTTTACGAATTTTCTAAGATAAGCAAATAGATAACAGATCCTTTTAATTTTACTCAACATCATTTATTAATACCATGTACAGGGCAATTGGGGAACTGTACACATGAACCCAATCCCAACCCTGAAGTTTCTGGCCAAGGTTGTTATGATCAAGCAGGCTCTCAACCATGGTCTCCCACAAGCAGTTTTGTTACTAATACTGGGAAACTGCTCACCCGGCTGATCTTCTCGACTGCCTTTAAGATGTTTTTGACTTGCTGACTTGAATGATGGGATGTGGGCTGCACTGAGAACCTTATGGTTGGAAAGGCTAATTCAGGCCCTCTGTCTGCAATTCTGTCAAAAAATTGGAGTGATTATCATACAATATGCAATAATTATCATATATGCAAACTGTCTGAGAAGTTGCAATATTCTAGTAAGTCCTAGTAAGTTACTTTTTTTGCCACTGCAGTTTCCTCAGCTGAAAAATTTATCCCTAACTTCAGCCACAATATAAATATTGATTGAAGTAAAAAGTTAGAATACTTGCCAACATATTAACTTTCGGTGTCAGGACTTACAACTAATTTCTGTTTACTTTTCTCCCCTTTTTCTTTATTATCCACACTTTCTATGACAAATATGTATAAATATGTTATAATTAAAAGATGCGGTAAGAAAAAACATATTTAGAAGTTTCATTCTTTCATCAGTTCTTTAGAAACTTTATATACAAGAACAGTGACCTTTTGGGAATCACAGGTAAGCCAACAATAAATTACTAAGAGCAGAGATGAGTTTCAAGATGTCGCCACTCTGGATTTGTCCAAGGACACACATTAGTTGCTGGCAGAGATGGATAAAAATCTGGTGCCTACTTTTATTTTGGTGCTCTCTTCCATATTCCTTTGCCACTATCTCTCTGAGCTGTATATTTTCTTTCTGTATTAAAGATAGAATAAGAGAAAACCATCTTCAGGTATTTGAGCACATTGAGTTGGGCGTGTTGGAGAAAATTGTTAATGATTAGATCGAACATGATCTATACTTTTTGCCCCTGGAAAAGTGTAAAATAGTCCAGTGATTCCTGAATGCACTCTGCTCAGGTAGCCAGACTCAGAAGTAAAGTTTCAATGTCTGCATTGAAATGGAAAAAAAAAGAGGAAGAAAGAAAATGTACATGTTGATATAGTCATCCACTTTCATTTCATGGGCGGGACTATCCTTTATTCGGAAAGTTCTTTCTTTTTTGTAATAATGCAGATGCATCAGTTCAGTCGCTCAGTCATGTCCAACTCTCTGTGACCCCATGGACTGCAGCACACCAGGCCTCCCTGTCCATCACCAACTCCTGGAGTTTACTCAAACTCATGTCCACAGAGTTGGAGATGCCATACAACCATCTCATTCTCTGTTGTCCCCTTCTCTTGCTTTCAATCTCTCCCAGCATCAGGGTCTTTTCAAATGAGTCAGTTCTTCGCATCAGGTGGCCAAAGTATTGGGGTTTCAGCTTCAGCATCAGTTCTTCCAATGAATATTCAGGACTGATTTACTTTAGGATGGACTGGTTGGATATCCTTGCTGTCCAAGGGACTCTCAAGAGTCTTTCTTCAACACCACAGTTCAAAAGCATCAATTCTTCGGTGCTTAGCTTTCTTTATAGTTCAACTCTCATATCCATACATGACTACTGGAAAAACCATAGCTTTGACTAGATGGACCTTTGTTGACAAAGTAATGTCTCTGCTTTTTAATATGCTGTCTAGATTGGTCATAGCTTTTCTTCCAAGGAGCAAGCGTCTTTTAATTTCATGGCTACAATCACCATCTGCAGTGATTCTGGAGCCCCAAAATAAAGTCTGTCACTGTTTCCACTGTTTCCCCACCTATTTGCCATGAAGTGATGGCACCAGATGCCATGATCTTCGTTTTCTGAATGTTGAGCTTTAAGCCAACTTTTTCACTCTCCTCTTTCACTTTCATCAAGAGGCTCTTTAGTTCCTCTTCACTTTCTGCCATAAAGGTGGTCTCACCTGCGTATCTGAGGTTATTGATATTTCTCCCGGCAATCTTGATTCCAGCTTGTGCTTCATCCAGTCCAGCATTTCTAATGATGTACTCTGCATATAAGTTAAAAAAGCAGGGTGACAATATACAGCCTTGATGTACTCCTTTTCTGATTTGGAACCAGTCTGTTGTTCCATGTCCAGTTCTAACTGTTGCTTTTTGATCTGCATACAGATTTCTCGGGAGGCAGGTAAGGTGGTCTGGTATTCCCATCTCTTGAAGAGTTTTCCACAGTTTGTTCGATGCAGATGCGTGCATGCATGCTAAGTCAATTCAGTTGTGTCCGACTCTTTGTGACCTTATGGACTGTAGCCCAGCAGGCTCCTCTGTCCAAGGGATTGTCTAGGCAAGAATACTGGAGTGGGTTGCCATGTTCTTCTCCAGGGGATCTTCCCGATCCAGGGATCAAAGCCCAATCTCCTTATGTCTCCTGTGCTGACACATGGGTTCATTACCACTAGTACTGTTTGGGAAGCCCCAATAATGCAGGCAGTGGATGGTCATTAGGTCTTTTAAAAAATGTCCTTATTATCAAAATTATAAGTTGGCAGCTTTGTCATTTTCCCCAATTTTAAAATTCAAAGGACTGGGAATCATTAAATTAAATCTTGGTATTGTTTCATTTTTCTTTTTTATAGTCTGGTGCTAAAAACTGAGTCTTTATTAAGACTCTCTTAAGTCTCAAAACAAAACCAAAAAGATCCTGAGTCCCCTGTCCTCTCAGCAACATTTAGCTAATTTTATAATCTTTTACCATTCTCCTGTCTTCAGAATTTCTCACTTGATGCTGAGGCATCCTCCTGGTAAATATAAAACAATGGTTCTGAACTGTTGACTGAACAGGGTGCTTAAATACTAATACTAATAAACAGTCCACCCCAAACAGTCTTAGGTGTCCTCAGGTGGGACTTGGTGCTAAGCTGATTCAGAAGTTCCTTCAGCGTGCAGCCAGGGATGGGAACCACAGGTGTGCGTGGTGGTTGCTAAGGAGCGTCTATGGGCCAGGCTCTAGGGCAGTTATACGGATGGAAAAACTGGACCATGTAATAGAAAAGCTAACTAGGACAACAGACTGGCAAAATGTGACAACAGAGTGTCAGTGCTTTTATTCTGTAATTTGACAAACAATAACAGAGCACTCAACAAGGGCAGGGTTGGATTGCTCCAGGTTTGCTTCAAGTCCTTTGGGCTCCCTACAAAGACCAGGGAAACTTCACAGAAGAGGCAGCAGCCAAGCAGGGATTTGGAGGTATCTTTTTTTCAAGGTCTTCATCAGATAAGGTAGAGAGGGCAGGCATGACTGCAGAGGCAACAGTGTGTGCTGGGCACGGAGGAGTGTGTGGGGCTGGGAGAAGCTGGAGATGAGATAATGGTTGGGTGCAGATGTACATAGCCTTAGAGGTAGACTAAGGAGTGTAGACTTGGTTTAGAATGCTTTTAAATGACACTAAAAGTTTTTAAGCTGGAACTAATGGGGTAAGAGTACAAAATATTGGTATTTAAAACAATGCAGACTTTTCATACACACCTATAGCTTGAATTTGCTAGCCTATTTCAAACTAATGGTTTGACTGATCATCCCTCACCCCCTTTGCCCTTGACTGACATAACCAGACACTGTGACCTTGTGGGGATACAATTTCCAGTCCCCAGTGGCAGGTGGAAGGACAGTGGAGACCATTGTTTTTTTAAGTGACTAAGTGAGTGTAAATAGACTTCATTTTGAGCTTTGGCCTGGACAGATCAGCTCAGGGTCTCTGCCCGCTGCCTCCCTTCCTCGGTTTCTTTCATAAGGTTTTGTTGGTGCATCTGTGGATATGATCCCTCTTATCAGAGTGTTTGTTTGACTTGCTGCAGAGCAAGTAAACAAACCCCAAAGATCAAGCCCTTCAGTTCCCTTCAGCTCCTGAAGCTATTCTGCATTCTTTTTTACTCTTACTCAGGACTGAAGGACAGATAGGTCAGACCATGGAATCATCTCAGTATACTAGGGACTATAACCTTCTGGCTGAGAAGCTCACAAAAGAAACATTACTTTGCAGTTGGGAAAGACAAGGATTCAGCCTAGGCCAGTGGTTGTCAAATCAGGGATCATAAGCTTCAAGCCAAGTCATGGGCTAAAAATGTAGATTTGGGAGACTCACTGTAGACCTACTGAATCAGAATCTGGGGTTAGGCTGAAGAATCTGTTTTAAGCACTCATTCCCAGATCATTTTGCTGCTGCTGATCTGTGAGCAGTGCTGGTCAGTGGTGCCCACTGGCAACTTTTTTGGGGAAGAGGGAGGACTCATCAGATGGGTCCCTGGATTCATAATCCTTCAGTCCAGTCAGCTTGCAAATTTTGCACTGGGCTTGTGTTTTCAAGTTATTTCTAGATTAAGTTATTAATTGAGCTGTTTAGCTCAGCTGAGGCTTTGAGATACTATAGATAAAGAGAGGTTTAGAGGAAGCATTAAGTATGAATCTCTGGCTGTGACTGTGTTATCCTTTCCAGTCCCACTTATCTGAAGAGCCAGGATTGCTCAAAGGACAAGTAAGCTTAGAGGGGAGTATCACTGGGAAAGCAACACAGTCCCTTTCCTTGCCATGCCCTGTTAGAGAACTATATTAAGAAAAGAACCTCAAAAAAAAAAAAAAAAAAACCCCACATCAATTTGTTGGATAAACATACTTCCATCTTCTGTGTTTGCCAGCTCCTGGGGTTACAGGAGCACAAGTTTAGGCAAATGAGACCCTTTTCTATCTAAGGTGTCTGTTCAGATCTTGATGCACTGGAAATCCATCTGGCTAACTCATTAGTGATAACAAGTGTTAGATGCTCATAAATCTCCCACAATTCATTGGCTGAAGACATCTTAAATGCAGACTTTTGGCTTTAATTGTCTTTGGTTGCTTCTTTAGCATACTTTAGTTTGTACAGATTTGGAGTTTTGAAACTTGTTTTTAATTAAGACATGGTTTATTTTTATTGCTTAAGATAAAATGCAGCCTGGGAGGCTCAAATCTAAGTTACAAAATAAAGTGCATCTGGGCAGACCACGGTGGGGGGGGGGGCGGGGGGGGGCACCAGAACATAAAGGCCAAAGTGTGTGCCAGGATTCTTAGATTTACTTAGTAATTTCTTGGAGAATAAAAATCCCAACAAGTGCATTATAAAAAAAAAAAAAGCATACCTTATAAATGTCCTTCTCTTTGAAATACCTAAATGAACTAGACTGAATTATAAACTAATGGCTTGTAAAAATTCACCTTGAGCCAACTACTGAAGATATTAAATAAAAGAGGTAGGAGAGGCTATGAGGAAACCCAACCTGCTGTTTGTTTGTTTTATCAGTAATGTAACTCAAAAGTAGCCAAGCCAGAGCTTCCCCTGTGTTTTGTTTCCCCAAGCTGAGCCGGTGAATGCCAAGATTTAATCTAAAGAGGTTTGTGTTTTAAAAACTAACAACCAAGTAATAAAACACCTATAAAAGGGATTTATAATGGAACCGGTGACAGTTTTGAGTGTAGTATTACAACTCTTCTGCTCCCCTCTCCCCTCTTCTGTCCTTTCATCCAACTCTGCACCCTTTGTCTTAGCTCTTTTCTCACCTTGCTGCCAAGAAGCATGTAAGTAGGGGCAGCTCACACCCTAGAGGAGCAAACCATCTTAAAAAGTGAAGTGTGTTTTAGCTCTGCAATCGATGACTGCGCTGTGCTGCTGCTTTTGTTTGTTTGAGAGAAGTTGCTCTAACAAAGCACCTACCTAGCTTACACAGTGGTTGCTAACGCGAAGTTGAAGATGCTGCTGCTGCAGAGTCACTGCCATGAGGATGCTAGAGTCAACCAGGGCAGGAAGCCTGGGGATTCCTCTCCCTGGTACCATGTGTCACCCTGCCAGGGCCCAAGATCGCCCTGGGGCAGACTGGAGTCAACAGGTGGCTTGCCACCTAGGCCACCATGCCTGAAACTTGGTTCTTTTACAAAGTCATAGTTCTCCTCCCCCTCATGAAGAAATGGCGCCTCGGAAGGGAAACTTCGTACTCAAACTCTCTAGGAGCCATTTCCCAAGGCTACTTTTACTATTTTCTGAAGTCTCCCCTGTCAGCATCCCGCCGGTCTCTGGGAAGAACGAGGGAGTCTCTCTTCAGAGTCTGGACGGCGCTGGGAGGCATGTGGGCAGCGTCAAAGTGGCCTCGCCTGGGCGGCCAGATGAGCCCCCAGCCTCCCTCTTGTGGGCCTCAGGAACTCGGGGGGCCCAGGGGAAGCCTGGAAAACCGAACTTCGCCATCAGCCTTCCTTCGAGCGCTGGCTAGAAGAGAGGGGGAAGGGCCCCCCCAGCCGTCTCTCCCCGCCCCTAGCCCCTCTGCCACCCGGCTGCATCGCCCAAGAAAGCACTGAGAACGCAGCTCAGAGCTCTCCAGCTCCTCGCAGACCGGGAGAGGGCATTGAGGGGCAGCTTCCCCCTCCAGCGGCGTCTGACATCCCCACTCCCACCCAAGGATGCCGCCGCCGTGCCCTGTCCGCAGTCGCTGAATGTCACTGCTCCCTCTTCCTCCTGATCAGGGTAGACACAGCTCCCGAAGCATCCCCCACCCCAAAACTGCCGCGACCGCCCAGGGTACAAGGCCCAGCGGAGGACGAAGTTTGGGGCCCACGGCGGCAGGGCGGGGGGGGGGGGGGGGCGCTTTGGCGAGGACCGCACCTCTCAGTCCCAGCCCTGGAGGGCACACTCCCCGCCCCAAACGGCCCAGGCATCCCCATCCTCCCGCGGACACCGGCATCCCCGCCCTCCCCCGAGGGCGGCAAGCGGAGCCCCCCCAGGGCGGAGGCAGGTACCCCCGGGGCGGGGACTGGGGCGGGCGGGGTCCAGGCTGCGCCCCCGGCCGGGCCGGGCGGGCTAGCTGGCGGCGCGGGGGGAGCGGGGCTGGGCGGCGCTGCCTCGGGCTCTGTGCGCTGCAGCCCGGAGCCGAGGAGGAGGAGGAGGCGGAGGAGGAGAAGGAGGCGGCGGCGGTGGGTCCCGGGCGGGGGGAGCGCGGCGCTGCGGACCCGGGCGGCTGGCAAAGGACGAGGCGGAGGCTGAGGAAGGCAGCGGGGAGACCCGGGCTGCAGCAACAAAGGGCAGCAAGCGATTGGCCGGGCTGCAGGCGAGGTTAGCCCGGGACCGGGGTGGCTGGAGGCAGCGGCGAACGGTGCACGTGCTTGCAGACACGGGCGAGTGTGGAGCCGGGGGGTGCACGCCCGGCGGGTAAGGGCTTGCTTCCCCTCGGCATGGGATGGCGAGGAGGCTGCAGCGATATCATACTGCCTGCACCCGGCCTCGGCTTGCAGGGTAGGGGTGCGTGGGGGGTAAGGATGCGAGCCAGGGGGCGGGCGAGTAGTCGCCCGGGACAGGACGGGAGAAGGTGGAGGAGGGGGCGGGATGGAACGCTCCAGGCGGCGCGCCCGTCCGCGCGCTCCACCGCAGGAGCTAGCGACTGAGAACCTCGAATTTTAACTTCGCGTGCCCGCCCGCGCGCGCCCGCCCGCGCCCACCCCTAAATCCTGCGGCCGCCGCCAGCGATCAGCTCTCACACAAACTTTAGCTGCGGGCTAGGGGGTTCGGGGTTGAGTGGGGGAGGGGAAAGGGAAAAGGCCCTCTGATTGGCGTTGTCTGCAGCCAATAAGGCCAAGTACCTCTCCGGCGAGTAGACCCAATCCCTTTCTAGAGGTAGAGGGGGCGGGTAGGTGGAAGTAGAGGTTGCGTGGTGTCTGGGCGAGAGAAAAAGGGCTGGACCAATAGGTGCCCAGAATAGGCGGGCCAGGCGCTCTGTTGATTGGTACTGGCAGTGGGCCCTCCCCCGGGGTGGTACCGGAGGGGGGGCTGATGGGTCGAGGGGTGTGCCTATGCGGAGGCGAGATGACCGGCAGGATCCTGCCCCAATGGGCTGCAGAGTGGTTAGTGTGTGGGTGACGGACAGACTCCTAGGCCAACGGGTGGCCCTAAGTGTCTGCGGTCTAGTCCAATGGAGCAGCGCTGGGGCGGGACCGTGGCTCGGGTTTAATGAGACTCCATTGGGCTGTAATCAGTGTCATGTCGGATTCATGTCAACGACAACAACAGGGGGACACAAAATGGCGGCGGCTTAGCTCCTACCCCTGGCGGCGGCGGCAGCGGTGGCGGAGGCGACGGCACCTCCTCCAGGCGGCAGCCGCGGCTTTTTTCTCAGGCAGCGGCAGCGCCCCCGGCAGGCGCTGTGGCGGTGGCGCGCGGCCAGGTCTGTCACCCACCCCGCGCGTTCCCAGGGGGAGGAGACTGGGCGGGAGGGGGGCGGGAGGGGGGGGAAATAGGGGGCTTGTGACGCCCCTCCCACAGGCCTCTGCGCGAGGGTCACCGCGAGGCCGCTCGGGGTCAGGCTGCCCCTGAGCGTGACGGTAGGGGGCGGGGGAAAGGGGAGGAGGGACAGGCCCCGCCCCTCAGCGGGACCTCCAGGGCAGGGGGCGGGGCTCGAGGTAGAGGGGCGGAGCGATATCGGGATGGGGGCGGGGTTCGGGTGGTCGGAAGGCGAGGGCTCGTAGGGGTTTTCTGAGTGGGAGGGACCTACTAGGAACGGTAGGGGGCCAGTGAGTGTCTGGGAAGTGCACTCCCAGGGAGGGGGTGGGTGTGAGGGGAAACGAGATGTGCAAGCAGGTGCATCAGAGAGGGTGAAGAGAGTGCAGAATTGGGAGAAGTGGAAGGAGGACCGAGGGGCAAGTGAAACGGTGCAGAAGGGTGAACTTGTAGATATGGGGGTTGGGGGGAGGCAGAGTAAGAATGGATTTGGGTGTGGTGGATATGGAGTAGTGCTGAGAAAGCGGTGCAGAGTAGATACTGGTTTGGAGGAAGTATTGAGGAAACGGGGGGTTAGGTACATTTACTGTGGGGGGAAGGAGGTATCTGGGTGAATTGGGATGCTTGAATAGAAAGGTTTGCTAGCTTTGGGGTATAGAAGCTTGGAAAAAACATGGAGGGATGGGAAACGGATATTCTTTAGGGAGTCTCCGGAGGACAGAAGAGCAAACTTAAATTCCAAGGGAGCCTACTTAGAATTTAAATATATTCTAAATTATTAGATATATTTTGCCCCGAGGTGACCCTTGAATAAAATATATCTAACAGAAAATCTCCTGGAGCCAGGGGGTTCAGGAGGTGGGAAAAGGAGACAGGTGTGAAGAAGGGTAGGTGGGACTGGGCGAATGTGATTTGGATTGAGTCGGGAGGGCATATGGGCAAAGATGTTAGTGTGGGAGACAGTTGTTAGAGGCTTCCCAGGTGGCTCAGTGGTAAAGAATTCACCTGTCAATGCAGGAGGGTGGGGGACAGGTTTAATCCCTGGGTCTGAAAGATCCCTTGGAGTAGGAAATGGCATGCCACTCCAGTATTCTTGCCTGGAAGGGAAATTCCATGGACAGAGGAGTTGATGGCCTACAACCCATGGGTACTCAAGTTGGCACACACTTTGGATTTCTTGGGTATAACTTGAACTGGAGTCAGCTCAAGGGGGAACTGGGTGTCTGTCTCTGAAAGAGGCTCCTTGTGTTTGCATATTTTTGAATTTGTAAGTGTTTTGGTCTGAGTTGAGTGCAGGGAGTGGTAGGAGACAAAGGGCCAAGGCAGAGGAGGGGCTAGATTACAAATGTGGAAAATAGAGAGAGAACCAGTGAACCAAGATTTGGGTGGAGGTACCTGGAAATTCAAAAGAAACAGCACATGAAGACTCCTCCATATATGGACAGGAGGTGGGAGTGGCTAATGGGAATAACTTAAACCGAGACAGTGTTCTAGTTCTGTGGTACTCCAAAAAAGGTGTGTGTGTGTTTTGTATGACTGTGAGTAAAGTTCATTGATTTTCTGGGATAACCTTGAAGTAAAACACTCCATTCTTTTTTATTCATAAATTCTTCACACACTTATCAAAATGAATTTGGGCAGGATTTTTTTTTTTCTTTTCCCAGAAGGAAAGGATAATGCATTTTTCAATAAAGGATAAGATTCTTACCTGAGAACTTGAACTTAGGGTCAAAGATTGAGATGGTGAAGTGATAGTTAAAAAGAGAAGATGAAGACAGAGGGAGGGTTTAACATTATAGGAGGAACTTAGGAGAATGACTGGCCGGTGGTGATGACACGGTCAGTTGAAATTTTGCCTGCCAGTCAAGCCCAGGCCTCTTGAGTAGAGTGAATGTTACGTCATAGCTGTTACACCACATGTTTATCTCTCACACTGCTTGTGCAGATAAGGTGGGAACTGTCAGATATAAGGTGTCAGGGGAAGGAAAGTTAAAATAAGGTGAATATTGGAAGGTAGTTGAGGAAGTTGGATAAATACTGTACTTCAGAAACTTTCATGGACTGTTGAATACCAGTCAGAAGAAGACTTAGCCAACTGGTACAGTTTTTTAAATGCCAGGGTTCCTAATAAGTGACGTTTCATCTCTTAGTTCTCTGTGCAATAGTTTCAGTGTTCTTGTATACAGATCCCCGTATTTGTATCAAGTGAGAGAAAAGGAATTGTTTTATGAAAGCAGGTATGTGTGAGCTACAGTGATCAGTCTTTGCATGTAGAATAGTAAATGACTAGTGAATGGGAGAAGTGTGAGCAACAGAGACTTCTTCTTTGTAGTGCTTTAATCTTCTTTTCCAGAACGCCATTAAGCAGCTTTTCATGGGACTCCCATAATCTTCCACAATTTTTCTATCATCAGTTCCGCTCGTTTTTTTTTTTGAAAGGCTATAATATGTCCAAGTGGCCATTTAAAAAATAATTGTATTTCTTTATTTTCATTTTTGGCTGCTCGCGGGTTTTCTCTAGTTTGTGGTTAATGGTGGCTTTTGTACATGGGCTTCTCATTACAGTTACTTCTCTTGTTGCAGAGCGCAGACTGCAGGCTGCAGGGGCTCAGTAGTTGTGGTTCCCGGGCTCTAGAGCGCAGGCTCAATAGTTGCAGCATGTGAGCGTGGTTGCTCCCTGGCATGTGGGATCTGCCAGGACCAGGGATCGAACTGTTTCCTGCATTGGCAGGCAGACTCTCTACCATGACCAGGAGCCACCAGGGAAGCCTCCTCAGTTCCACTCTTGCTGGGTATTTGAGTTGTTTCTGGTGTGGGGAAGTTGTGAACTAATGTTCCCTGCCAGCGTTCCCGTGCTCATCACCTGGCGTGCGTGTGCACAGCCTCCGACTGAGGTGTGCACAGGGAATGAGCTGCTTCATAGGCAGTGTGATTGTTAATGCTGCCTATGCCTGTTGGCCCGGTGTTGGTTGTATAATGCTCAGTCGTGTCCTACTCTGCGACCCAGGCTCCTCTGTCCAAGAATACTGGAGTGGGTTGCCGTTTCCTCCTCCAGGTATTAGTGTAGAGGTCGAGGTCGAGGTCGAGGTGAAGTCGCTCAGTCGTGTCTGACTCTTTGCCACCCCGTGGACTGTAGCCTACCAGGCTCCTCCGCACCTTTAATTCTCAGAAGCGTCTGAATTTGAATGATGATCTGTATGGTTGCCCTAGTTGTGGGGTATACTTGTCTGCAACTTTACTAGGTACCAGTTTGACTATTTTCCAGAGTTGTACCAGCTGATGCTTCCTCCAGTATATCTATGTATCTGTATCTATATCTGAGTTCCCTGGCTTCTTGTTCTCACCAACTGGACTTAGTCTTGTTAGTTTTTCAGCTTACCAATCTGGTACACTTTGCCTTTACCTTATTACTAAGGAGGTTGAACAGCTTTTCGTTTATTTATTGGCTACTTGGATTTCCTCATTTGTAAAGTTCCTATTCAAGTCTGTCCCCGCATCTCTTCCCCCTTTTGTAAATTGGTCGTTGTGTCTTTTTATAGCTATTTAGTAGTTCTTGCTCTAAATATGAAACTCTGTCCTTTGTGTGTGTTGCAAATGCCTGCCTTCATTCTCTGGCTTGCCTTTTCACTCTCTGTGGTGTCTTTTAAAGAACAGAACTTCTTAATTTTAATGGAGTCAAATTTAATGGTATTTTCTTTATGGTTAGTGCTTTTTTGTGTCTTGTTTTAAGACTTTTCCTGCCCTCAGGTTAAGTAGATATTCGCCTATCAATTTTATCTTCTAAATCTTTACTGACTGTAAAAGATGTATGATCATGAGGAAAATACACGCTTCTTGACCCTATCCTCACCATTTCAAATCTCTTTTTGCTCATCTTCACTTTTTTCTGTTCTCTGTCTTGAATTTTTCTTTTCTGCAACTATAACTAAGCCAGGTGCTGATTTTCCCTATCTCAGAGGAGAAAATGGTCATATAGACAGAAGTTCAGCTAGATTAGGTTTTACAGGTCTCTAGCTGACTGCACTGCCCTTTTTCCTTTTATGAGCTAGCATTTTATTGTGTTCCTGCTATGTGTCCTCCGCCTTGGTTCTTTCATATTTGTTATCTCAGTTATTCCTCTTTACAGGTCTGCAAAACTACATTTTTCTGATTTTTACAGGTGAGAAAACTGAGACTTAGATTGACTCAGTAATGTGCCCTGTATCCCACAGCTTAGGTAGCTGGCAAAGTGGGGACTTGATTCCTGAACTCTCTAGATCCATCACATCATAGCACATGGCCTTGTTGAATAAGATTTCATGAGCCTGTTTGACAGTATCCCAAACTGATGATAATAACTTTCTTTTTTTCAGTATAACATGTTTTACTTTAAGCACATATAGAGATAATTATTGTGAAACTGGACAAAACGATCAACCTCTCTGTGTGTTAAAGTAAGTAAAGTTAGTGAGTGGACCTTTAGAGGTCCTTGGATGGGCAGCAGAGATTCTGTAAGCCCTTGAAATTGTATACAAATGTCTGTATGTACTTGTGTTCCTATTTAGAAATAGATCTGTAATTTCCTTGAGATTCTCAGAGAGCAACTTTAATTTGTTTTAAGGATATCCTCTTGGAACTGTGTGATAAAGTTAATACAGAATTCTGAAATGATGTGTATTTTCAAAATTATCTTTAAAAATTTAAGATGTCAGATTTTTTCCCCAAATGCATTGTTTTTTTGCCTTTGTCATATGTTAGAATTGAATAGGAATTTTTAAATGTCAGAAAAAAAACCGTCACTCTAAATTCAGTTGATTAGTTCTTAAGTGAAAGTGCTTAGTTATAATATCATTATTGCTAATCAGTGTACCCTGGCTCCAAAGGCCTGATGACTTCGAATGACTTTTCATCTTGTCTCTAAAATCCTGTTTTACAAGGGATCAAATTTCCTGTGAGGTTCCTAACAATGTAATTAAAGTTTAGAGACCGAAACTGTTGAGCACTTAAATTTAGGGATGACTGTGCAGACGGGATTCATAGGCTTCACCAGGAGATTGGGGACGCTTCTCTACTAACCTACCATGGTGATGTTGAAACTAATCTTTGCTGGGGATTATGGAAGCCATAATAGTTTACTGATGGTTCAGTTATTGTTTGTTGAAGCAGATTTACACAATTATAGTTTAATGACATAACAAGGATACTGTCAGCTAGGAGAGCATGACATGAAAAATTAAACTTCCAATTAATATAATATGTATTCATTGAAATTATAATTTTCATGGTGATTTAGCCTGTTAGAAATCCTTGGAAAACATTATTAGCTTTTGAATTGAAAACTCTATGTTAATGAGTAGTGAGAAAGGACTTAGTATTATCTAAAAAGATGGGAATTAAATATTCAATTCAACTAACATTTATGGAATGCCTACTCTGGGCTTGCTGCTGAATTAGGCTCATAAATATAAGTTGAACAAGATTGATATTTGGGGAGATGAAATACTGATTGCTTTTGTTTGTTCCCTCAGTCATCCTTCCCTTCAGCGTACACTGGATGGGTACCATGGCCAGGATTATTCAGACGTTGAGCACATTTGTGTGGGCGTGTGTGTGTGTGCACGCGTGCAGACGCGCGGTTGCGTTCCACTCTACCGCGTTGTGTTGCTACTCCTGCACTGGCTTTCTGTTACTTCATCTGTCATGTTTGCATGCCTCAGCCTCGCTCTTGTCACGTCCAGCTTTATTTCTTACTCCTAGTCAACAAGTCCCCTCTCCAGGCATGCACTTGGACTCAGTGTCCCTCTATTTGGACAGCTCATTCTTGTTCTGTGCCTTCTCCTAGATTTCCCTTCATTCATTCACTGGTGCATCCATTTAACAAATAGACATTGAACCCCTCTTATGTTCAAGTTGTGGTCCTTGGAAATCTTGGGGCATGCCAAGATGAATCAAACATGAGTCCTGTTCTTAAGAATTTTGCAGTCTATTAGGGGAGATGACTGCAAAATTCTTAAGGACAGGACTCATGTTTGATTTATCTTAGCATGCCCCAAGAGCACCCCACTCCAGTACTCTTGCCTGGAATATCCCATGGACGGAGGAGCCTGGTGGGCTGCAGTCCATGGGTCGCTAAGAATTGGACACGACTGGGCGACTTCACTTTTACTTTTCACTTTCATGCATTGGAGAAGGAAATGGCAACCCACTCCAGTGTTCTTGCCTGGAGAATCCCAGGGACGGGGGAGCCTGGTGGGTTGCTGTCGCTGGGGTCGCACAGAGTCGGACATGACTGAAGCGACCTAGCAGCAGCAGCAGCAGCAGCAGTGGAGATGAGGTAAGCAAAATACAGATTAGAAATGCCAAAGGATAAGTTTCCTGTTAGACAAAGTGATGTCGGGCTTCTGAGGAGGTATCTGTGGAGAGAACAGGCAGTTAATCTAAGTTCTGCCTTTCAGGGTCCAGTTTAAGTTCCATCCGTCCAAGGGATGTTCTCCCATCCGCACTACCACCGAGGAATAGTCACGGTTTTTTTCAGGCTTTGTTCCTTCCGTATTTAGAGGAGCCCTTTCTTTGAAGTGAATATGATAGAGAAGCCCATTAAATAGAGAATAGTTAAGGCAGAGATGCTTTGTTTGGTGCAGGGATTATGGTGGCCCTAGTGTGTAACCCACAAGGGCATCTGCAGGTGGTTCTGAAAGCCCAGGCACTTTCTCACAGCAGCACCAAGGAGCCTAGTTTGAAAACCAATGGAGAGACAGGAAAGCATTTAGCATCTGAATTAGAATCTTTCATGACTTACTGGTGTGAGGTCTTGACAGTCAGAAATCTGTTTTTCTTTTGCAAAATGTGGGCAACAATGCTGCCTTACAGGGTGGTTTTGAGGTTTACTTGATAATTATGTAATCTATGGCTTGCCCGGCGGCTCAGCGGTAAAGAATCCACCTGGGGTGCATGAGCCACAGGAGACACGGGTTCAACCCCTGGGTTGGGAAGATCCTTTGGAGGAGGGCGTGGCAACCCACTCCAGTATTCTTGCCTGGAGAATCCCCGTGGGCAGAGGAGCCTGGCCGTCTATAGTCCATGGGGTCTCAAAGAGTCGGACACAACTGAAGTGACCTGACATACATATGCACGTGATAATCTATGTAAAGTGCCTGGCTCACAGTAGGTGTCAGGCAGTGGTTGCTATTATTATAGTTTACTTCTTAAAAAAAAAAAATTGGGGGTGAAATTCATATAACATAAAACCATTTTAAAGTGAACAATTCAGTGACATTTAGTATCAGTTCAGTCGCTCAGTCGTGTCTGACTCTTGGCGACCCCATGAATCGCAGCACGCCAGGCCTCCCTGTCCATCACCAACTCCCAGAGTTCACTCAGACTCACGTCCATAGAGTCAGTGATACCATCCAGCCATCTCATCCTCTGTTGTCCCCTTCTCCTCCTGCCCCCAATCCCTCCCAGCATCAGAGTCTTTTCCAGTGAGTCAACTCTTCGCATGAGGTGGCCAAAGTACTGGAGTTTCAGCTTTAGCATCATTCCTTCCAAAGAAATGCCAGGGCTGATCTCCTTCAGAATGGGCTGGTTGGATCTCCTTGCAGTCCAAGGGACTCTCAAGAGTCTTCTCCAACACCACAGTTCAAAAGCATCAATTCTTCAGCACTCAGCCTTCTTCACAGTCCAACTCTCACATCCATACATGACCACTGAAAAAACCATAGCCTTGACTAGACGGACCTTAGTCGGCAAAGTAATGTCTCTGCTTTTGAATATGCTGTCTAGGTTGGTCATAACTTTTCTTCCAAGGAGTAAGCGTCTTTTAATTTCATGGCTGCAGTCACCATCTGCAGTGATTTTGGAGCCCCCCAAAATAAGGTCAGCCACTGTTTCCACTGTTTCCCCATCTATTTGCCATGAAGTGATGGGACTGGATGCCATGATCTTCGTTTTCTGAATGTTGAGCTTTAAGCCAACTTTTTCACTCTCCTCTTTCACTTTCATCAAGAGGCTTTTTAGTTCGTCTTCACTTTCTGCCATAAGGGTGGTGTCATCTGCATATCTGAGGTTATTGATATTTCTCCCAGCAATCTTGATTCCAGCTTGTGTTTCTTCCAGTCCAGCATTTCTAATGATGTACTCTGCATATAAGTTAAATAAGCAGGAGGACAATATACAGCCTTGACATACTCCTTTTCCTATTTGGAACCAGTCTGTGGTTCCATGTCCAGTTCTAACTGTTGCTTCCTGACCTGCATATAGGTTTCTCAAGAGGCAGGTCAGGTGGTCTGGTATTCCCATCTCTTTCAGAATTTTCCACAGTTTATTGTGATCCACACTGTCATTTAGTGGAGTCACAGTGTTATGTGACCATGACCTCTATGCAGTTTTCAAAACATTGTCATCACTCCAAAATAAAGTCCCTTACCCCTTAAGCCTGGAGAAGGCAATGGCAGCCCACTCCAGTACTCTTGCCTGGAAAGTCCCATGGACAGAGGAGCTTGGTAGGCTACAGTCCATGGGGTCACAAAGAGTTGGACACGACTGAGCAACTTTACTTACCCCTTAAGCCAGGCTTCCCTGGTGGCTGAGGTGGTGAAGAATTTGCCTGCAGTGTGGGAGACCTGAGTTTGACACCTGGTTGGGAAGATCCCCTGGAGAAGGGAGTGGCTACCCAATTCAGTATTCTTGCCTGAATGGAGAAGTCCATGAACAGAGGAGCCTGGCAGTCTACAGTCCATGGGGGTCGCAAAGAATCTGACACAACTGAGTGACTTTCACTACTTTTCACTTTTACCCATTAAGCAGTTTCTCCTCACCATCTCCCCCATCCCCTCCCAGGTCCCAGCAATCTATGTTCTGTTTCTAGCTTTATCTGTTCTAGGAGTTTCCTATTCATGGGATTAAATGATATGTAACCTTTTGTGTCTGGCTTCTTTCACAACATAATTTGAGGTTCCTCTGTGTTGCAGCATGTATCACTACTTCATCACTTTTTCTTTTTTAAAGACGAGTTCACTTTTATTTTTGGCTGTGCTGTTTTTCCCTGTTGTTGCACGCAGGCTTTCTCTAGTTGCGGTGAGTCAGGGCTGCTCTTGGTGGCAGTGCTCAGGCTTCCCATTGCCGTGGCTTCTCTTGTTGCAGAGCAGGGGCTCGGTGCGTGGGCTTCAGTAGTCGTGGCTCACGGGCTCCCCAGTGCACGTTCAGGAGTTACGGTAATGGGCGTAGTTGCCCCTCAGCCTGCGGGATCGTCCCCTCCAGGGATTGAACCTATGTCCTCTGCGTCGGAAGGCAGACTGTCCACCACTGGATCACCAGGGAAGCCCCCACTGCGTCATTTCTTATTATGATTGAATAATATTCTAGTGTATGGATATACCATATTTTATTCACCCATTTGTCTGTTGATGGACATTGACCTGTTTCACTTTTTTTGGCTGTTGGGAATACTATCCTGAACGTGAGTATACATGTCCTTATCTAAGTCCCTGTTTTCAGTTCCTTGGGGTGTATATCTGGAAAGTGAAAGTGTGAGCTCATAGAGTAATTTTATGTTTAATTTTTTTGAAGAACTACCAAGTTGTGCTGAATTGCTTCTTTTCCCCACAGCATCTACCAGAGGGCTGCACACGCAGAACAGTATCTCACTAAATTTGCTGGTTGTTCTTTGATAGTGTTTATAACCTCACCTCCCAGTTCACAGGTTTTGGGCCTTGAGCATTAATTTTGAGAAATAATCGCATGCAGGATTTGAAAGTTAAACCAGTATTACTGTATGGATGAGGTCTGATGTCCCAGAAATTTGTTCACTAAGAATGCTGTTTGGAGCAACTGTGCTAGTAGTCTGTGCTGGGTGGTTATAGAAGAAGAGAAGTTAAGTTCCCTTCCCTTAAACAGTCTATATTCTTTTTCAGACGATATTGTTAAGATTTGTGACTCAGTTACATAATAGGCTATGAAAAAATCCAGGAGCCTATAAAAGTGGGAGAGCTAAAAATAACTCTTTTGTCAGTATGACGGAAGAGTAAACTCAACTATTAATCTTTATTTTTTTCTACCACTGCTTTTGGCTCATCCGCAATCTCATGACTCGAGTGTTATGACATTGATTTTGAAGAAACACACAGCCTTAGTAAAAGCTTAGAGGAGGCTTCACATAGAATTTATGATCCAGGGTATTTTGACTCTTGTGCTGACATGAGTATTTCTGAATAGTGTTGATATTTTTATAATACTAATGAAGCCAAAAGCTCAGTGTTGGACGAAGCATTTCTCTAGATTTGTTTAGAATAGTTTGTAATGAATGATGTAAATAGTGTTTTATTAAAAACTGCATGATACAACCATATAATTTACTCATGTTATTTTGTAGTTAAAAATAGTGATTCAAAACCTTAGAAAATAGAGTAATTTAATTTTGATGTAGCATGAGTCCCCAGAATTAATTTGGAATGACTCATTCTTAGTTTTGATAGCCTTTTAGTCCAACTTTCAAGCTTTTATAGAAAAAAATGAAAACAGCATAACGGTTTTTAGGGTCGTACTTGTAATAGCATGAGCTGTCTACTTGTGGGACCAATCCTAGGGCTTTGGAAGAGAGAAATGGTGTGGATAATTCTGAATCAGGGGAGGCAGGGGATGGAAAGCATTTCTAACTGGCTTTTTAATGAATTATGCATTTTTTTTTTGCCTTAGATTTGTCTTTCTAGTTAAATATTGCTTAGACTAAAATTGGTTTTCAGTCTTTTCTCTTAACATATACCAATTTACAGTGGGGCCAGTGGGATGTCAGAAACAAACCAGCCTAAGATTAAAAAATACGCAGTGGGTAATATACAAAGTGGATAATACACGTGTGTTTAGTTGAGAATTGGCTACAGATAAGAGACTTATGATTTTGTTCCTTTCTTAGCTCTGTGTGTGTCTGTTTTTAACACTGATTCAGCTTGTAGCAAAGAGCTGCTGAGTTACATCTGCTTCTGCCTAATTAACTCTGTTGGTTGATGTCAGATGAGAGCTAATTTTGAGATTAAATTGAGGAGTAAGGTATGTGTCTGTGGCTAGGGGAGGAGAGAAGGAGGCTCTAAGGTTACTTGGTTGTTCTGCATGTCATCAGAGTACAGCCGTCCATAGTGTTGTTTCACATTTACTTTTGCCTCCCTGGTGGCTCAGCTGGTAAAGAATCTTCCTGCATGCAAGAGACCGCCTGCGGCGCAGGAGCCTCAGTTTTGACCCCTGGGTTGGGAAGATCCCCCGGAGAAGGAAGTGGCAATCCACTCCGGTATTCTTGCCTAGAGAATTCCATGGACAGAGAAGCCTGGCGGGCTGTGGTCCATGGGTTTGCAAGAGTCACACACAACTTAGCAACTAACCACCACTGCCCTGAAATGTGTCCTGTGCTGACATACTGTGGAAACTGGTGCATCTTTCTCTTAGTTGCAGCTATTGGCCATATCTTGATAGTTCAATCAGTACTTAGATACCAGATGACCCTTGGGATAAAGAGAGAATGTTGCCTGGGAAAGTTAATATTGACCTTTAAACAGTGTTTGACTATTTTTTTTTTCTTCCATCCAGACAAAATGTTATACCTGCCTGACTACTTGAGTTATAGTGAGTTTTTGTTTTTTTTTTAAATGATGAAATTCTTTCTTAGTCTCTATTGCAAACCTGATTTTTTAAAATTTGGACAGGTCTAGCTTTGAAGAAGCCTGAAAATTTACTTCCTGAGGTACTTGTTGTGGGGCTTCTTGTCAAAGAGAGCTAACTTATCACCAAATAGGGTGTACCGGTAAACTCACCGTGTCTGGATTGAGTATCATGGAGATCCAGAGATGGTTGCTGAATTTAAGGGGTGTCCTAATGCCCGAATTAACATTTACATTTTTTTCTTTTGGCAGATTTGCCTGACGATCTGGACAATCTTCTTTTTTGTCATGGACTGTTAAAACACTTGGAGTTCCAATTCTGGTATTTTCCCCTTTTTTTCATTGTATTTTTCAGATGTAAAAATGTCAGTCTGGTTGAAATGTGTTGGTCATGGAGATGAACAGTTCTTTTGATTGTGGGTTAGGATTGTGGTAATAGCTTGTCATGAAGGTGTATTTTGAGTATTAATTATGAAATGTATTTTGTTTTAAGGTATGTTCATTGGCCTGTGTAACCAAAATGCCTGAAAGCAACTTTGCAATATTAGATACTTTTCTGTGACCTCTTTTCCTGCTTCCTGCAGTTGTATTTTGTGCAATCAAATTAAATTAGTTGATTCATCCTGAATAAATGATGAAAGATGAAATAATTACTTGGACACGGAGAAATGTCTTCTAATGAAATTTTGCCCTGAACCATTTTACTTTGGAAAGATCAGCTTCCTGTTCTAAACTTACTAAAGCAGAATGATTTCTGTGTTCTGTCCTGAAAGTGGTTGCACGATGAAAGCCAATGATTTCATTCTTAAACACACTGTGTTCCAAGCCTAACATTTTTGTCAATGATTTATGTAATGACACAAAGGGGAGTGCTTATTAGATTTGCAGATGACATAGATGACAGAATCAAGATTCAAAACAGTTTTTAACAAGTTGGAAGATAGACTCAAACCAATAAGATGAACCGTGATAAGTTTAAAAGTCTGAGCATTTATTAAATTTGTACAGGGTAGAGAATGAAAATCCTCAGCTGAACAGTTTTTTTGAAAGAATATCTGAGATTTTTAGTTGGACTGCATGCTTGGCATGAACCAGTTGTGTGGCAGTGCTGGTGAGAAAGTTTATGTAGCCCTGGGTTGCATTTATAGTTGAATAATGCCTGGACTGCCAGATTTTAAGGTGAGCATTAGCCAAACTTAATGAGTGAGCCTGAGAAGGAGGTGCTTGGAAACCTGTAATGTGTGGGCATGTTAAGGAATTGGGATATGAGTGGTCCAAGGTGGACTGCAGGCAGAATGGGATTTGATTGTAGTGGTTTTCAAAAGATACTTGTTTTCAAATATATGAAGGAGTGTATTATTAAAGAATTTCTTGAGTTTGTTCCAGGGGAACTAGAGCTAGTGGGTGAAAGTTATGGGAAGAAAGATTTTGGCTCCTCTGAGCAAGAGATATATTACAGTCAGAGCTGTCCAGCAGTGGCATGAGCTGTCTTGAGAAGTGACAAATTCTCAATCACTGAAAGTATTTTGAGACTTTATGGCCCATCTTTTGGGGAATTGAACAAGGGGTCTTTTACTGTTGAACTAGAAGTTGGATTGGATGACCTATAAGATCTCTTTAGTCCCAAGTTTCTAAATCTGAATGGAGAAAAATAGAATGAAACTATAGTATACTAATTGCAAAAAGGACAAATCCTTTTTGAAACTGCCACTTTCAAACTAGTATAGTTCAGTGGTCCAGTTGTTTTTTAGCAACAGAATCTTTGAAAGCAAATGTTAAATTCTTCAGTGTATCTGCTTAAATTTTGGGGGAAAACATTATTTTACCCTTTTTAAAATGTTTATTTATTTCATTTTTATTTTATTTTTATTGTTTTACCAAGTCTTTGCACCCCCATGGACTATACAGTCCATGGAATTCTCCAGGCCAGAATGCTGGAGTGGGTAGCCTTTCCCTTCTCCAGGGGATCTTCCTAACCCAGGGATCGAACCCAGGTCTCCCACATTGCAGGTGGATTCTTTACCAGCTGAGCCACAAGGGAAGCTTTGTACTCTTTGAGGTACATTAAATGTAAATAAACAATCAGAGATAACTTTATAATTTTATGAGCCGTTTTTCAGAGTGTGTAGGCATTGTATTAAGTGGAAATGATGATAGCTGTTCTGTGCTGCATATTAGATAATGTGTTCACTTAATTCTCTCAGCAGTCCTGGAAGGATATACTATTAATGCCCTACAGGTAAAGTGACAGAAACTTAAGTCATTTACCCAGATTTCTCTGCTTGACATGGGTAGGGCCAGCGTGTGAACTACTAGTCTTAATTGCAGAGGAAGAACTAGCTGGAACAAGCAGTTGAGGCTCAAGTGAAGGCAGAACGGACTTAAGTATAGAATAAAGGCCTATGGGCCTGGAGTCTACCACTGACTGTTATCCTGTGTTGCACCTTTCCCCGAGCATCAGGTAACCCATAGCGTCATCCTGCAGATTACAAGTTATATGTGAGCACACTCTGAAAACTTCAAACTGTTTGAAAAAGAGTTTTAAGATGTGGATTTTATCTGTGAAGAGCAAGATTAGGGCCCAGATCTGACTCAACTCCCAGACCAGGGTGCTTTGGCTGGTGCTCTTGGCAGGTGTTCTCAATACCAGATTGGAGATCTAGGGGATTTTTGTGTATATCAGGAGGTTCTCAGAAAGCAGTATCAGTGTCTACCTGGAATAGGATGTGTACAAATCTTGCTTGAATTGAGCAGTTTCATGAGCTAAGCGGGTAGAGACACCTCGAGGGCTCCATTATTCAAAAGGTGACGGGTTATGTTACCACATTAGTTTCAGTTTTCTTCCAACCTGTGGATGAGAGAGTGTTACAGAACCTCTTCAAAGGGCTGGGGGAACATGGTTCTGTAGCAGAGGCTCAGTGGGAAATTTTCTTATGTGTGAAACTTGAGAAATATGTAGAATGTTTAGCTGAAATAGAAGAGTCAGGACTATTGCTCTTTTTTTTTTTAAGTTTAAAATTCTTTTTACGTTTAATGTATCAGAGTTTTTTCCTTTTTTAAAAAAAAATTTAATTTTTTGGCTGTGCTGGCATTTGGGATCTTTAGTTGCAGCCTGTGGTATCTAGTTTGCTGACCCGGCATCAAACTTAGGCCCCCTGCATTGGGAGCATGGAGTCTTAGCCATTGAACCACCGGGGAGATCCCCACCATCAGATGTTTTGCGCCATAGATTTATTTTGGTGTTGATTTTATGTTTATGGTAGATACATATCTTGAACCACTAACATGTAATTTTATTAATTTCAATGAAGGTTATCCATTAAGTATATATTGATAACTTAGATATGATCTCTTAAATGCCCCTAAACTACTCGTATAAATAACAAATGAAAAATCCTAAAAGAAATTCCTTTTCAGACTGTGACCCAATTTCTGGTTGGAAAATATAATCATTGTGGCTTTGTTACATAATACCTGCTTGTCATTATTTCTGTGGTCATTTTGCATCTGAAAAAGTCTTTTACTTTATTTTTAGAAGTTTCATTATTAAGAGTTTTTCCTTCTTTTTTATCTTTTAAGGTCTTGATTTCCTGGTTAAAGATGCTCTTCACCCGAATGCAGTTTTTCCTGTTGGTCAAATAAGACAGCTATCAACTTTGCCTGTTCATCCTCTTTTTAATCTCTAAAGGATGGATATTTGTGAGATGTTGCTTAATATGGTCTGGAATAGTCGGCCCATTTGTTGAATTGTAAGTGACTTTTAAATGTGCAAGTTCTGTTAAATACAAGGAGAACCTCTATGGGTAACTTTTGTACTGAAGTCATTTGTCAACCATGGTAAAACTTGCAAACCCACTTTATACAGAGTGGATTCTTGAAGCTATACAGAAAATAAAGAAGCAAAAGCAAAGGCCCTCCGAAGAGAGAATCTGCCATGCCGTCAGCACTTCCCATGGGTTGGATAAGAAGACCGTCTCTGAGCAGCTGGAACTCAGTGTTCAGGATGGCTCAGTTCTCAAAGTCACCAACAAAGGCCTTGCCTCCTACAAGGACCCAGACAACCCTGGGCGCTTCTCATCAGTTAAACCAGGCACTTTCCCTAAGTCAGCCAAGGGGTCGAGAGGATCATGCAATGATCTGCGCAACGTGGATTGGAATAAACTTCTAAGGAGAGCAATTGAAGGACTGGAGGAGCCAAATGGCTCCTCCCTGAAGAACATTGAGAAGTATCTCAGAAGTCAAAGTGATCTCACAAGCACCACCACCAACCCAGCCTTTCAGCAGCGGCTGCGACTGGGGGCCAAACGCGCAGTGAACAATGGGAGGTTACTGAAAGACGGACCGCAGTACAGGGTCAATTACGGAGGCTTAGATGGCAAAGGGGCTCCCAAGTACCCCAGTGCTTTCCCATCTTCACTCCCACCTGTCAGCCTTCTACCCCACGAGAAAGATCAGGTAAGTGCAGACAGAAGTGTCAGTACTTTCTAAGTATTGCCCATTTGACTTGTATGGTTTCAGTTAAGTTTTACACAGACGCAAGTTAAGTTTGATAAAATCAAAATGTTTTGCCTCTGAGCAGTCTTTTATATTTTAAGAGATATATATTATTTTACAATATAAATTGCTCTCTATTGTTCTACAATGTATTGAGGGCTTCCTCATTGGTTGAATAAGAATTTAATGTGATGATTATGTGATTTGTTTTTTAAACTCTAATTGCTAATCCGTGGGTGCTTGAAGGGCCCAGGATAGATAACTTCACTCTTTACTCAAGGCAGGATCATATATTTATTTCAAAAATCCAAGAAAAGCCATTGCATGCTTTTCTCTTTTAAAATTATTACTTATGTTTTTTTTTTAGCTTTATGAGGTATAATTGATTTATCTTCCTCTTTGTTGTTGTTTCTGAGAAGAAGAATCTTAAGACTAATTATTTTAATACTGATAGCTTGTGCATTACTGGAAGTGTTACAGTATGTGACCTAAATCCTGCCTGTTTCAATTTAAAGTCATTTATTACTTGTTCACTTTTCTCATCTGGTGAACGTGAATGTTTATTTTGTCTCGTCTGTATCTTTCTTATAATCTTTGGTTTCTCTGGGCTTTCTGTTATTTCTAGAATAGTTATACATTTATGGCAGATTTCTCCTAAAGTTACTGCTGCAATTTAAAGTCTTTGGTTATGTAGGGTTATCCTTTGTTTTATTTCAAAGCTATTGAAGTTACCACCCAAACTAAACCCAAAATAGAGCAGCAACAAATTGTTTATAATGATTTCAGCCCTCCAGTTTATCTGTCTATCCCTTGAGGGAGTGGATGTATTGATGCCAGTTATTAATAACTTTACATCTTGTAAACTGTTAGCCATTGTTGATAGACAGGGTGGTTGTTGTATGAGCGAACTGCATTTTCAGAAGTGCTAGAAGCAGTGTCAGGAAAAGCTGTGCTCCTGAGGACTTGTTTTTCCTCTTTGGATATTGTTGCCCTTGAGATAGCCCCTGCTTCCCTCACTGCATTAAGCTGATAGAGGCTCATCCTTGTAAACTAAGTGGGACCAGGTGATTTGCTTTTCCATGGACTAATCTAAACCCTAGCATTTATTTTTTAACTGTATTTCTATTTTATTAATTTTCCTCAACATTTATTTTATCCTTGGGTGGTATTTGTGTTTGTGTAACCAATCCCCAGTTCTTTGTGAGAGAATGTGGGCATAAAGAAAGAAATAAGTAAACCTTTGAAATTTTCTTTTTAATAACATTTGTTTCAAGAAAATACAGCAGGTGACTTAAATCCTAATTTCTGTTTCTGACACAGCCACATTGAGCATTTCTGTTTCTCATTAAATATTTTTATAAAAGCTTACGCCATAAGGAAATTCCTTAAGGGAATGTAGAGCCATTTCTTGATGGTTTTGGATGTCTTTGTTTTAAAAATATATGCATTACTCTAAGGCATTAATATATTAAAGCTTTATAATTATCAGGTACATGGACTAATTCAGGCAGCTTTAGGCAATTTAATAGCATGTTTTAATAATTTTGTGATCCAGGGGAATATCTTAACTTGTGGTAGAGAAATCATTATAGATTTTCCACAGTCCCTTTCCTCTCCTTCTCTTTAACCTTGCTCATCGTTATTTTTGCCATTCTTATCATATTTTTTTCATACAGCATCTACACAAAAGTATTTTTAGTCTAAGGGAAGACTCCTGTCCGGAGGTGTCTAGAATTGAGAACAGAGTGATTTATTGCTTAGCATGCAAATTGTTCCTGTTCTTTCTGTGATGCTATTCTTTAAATTGTCCAGTTAGCATCATCCTATAACAAGGAATGCTGAGAAAATGTGTCCTGTAATTTTTATTTGATGAAATTTGGGAATTGTATCAAGTAATCATAATCTAATTCTTAAAAGAGGACGAATAAACATAAATGAAAATCAGATCAAGTCACTTTGGCCAGAATGTGCTGTATTGCTTCCATTGTATATTACAATGGCATTTTTCCTTGAAAAATGTAATGAGAACTACATTAGAATATATTGCCCTTTGAGATTACAAGGGGTAAATAGTTTAAAACCCTGTAAACTTTCGAAGTCAGTGTAATAGAAATTCTTATCCTGGGTCCATGAATGAGTTTGGGGTAGGTAGGCTAACAAATCCTCTTAAATAGAACAGTCATTTGTATCCACATGTTTTCCTAGGGTCAGGGTCTGTAATTTTTATCAGATTCTCAAAGGGATCCAAAATGTCAAAGAGCCAATGTGAACATTTTTATATTGTAGAAAATATTTTTGAGTTTGTTATACAAAAACCTATATATATGTATGTGTGTGTGTATATATATATATATACACACTAATTGTTACCTTTCCATTGTTTTTGCTTCAGCTGTTGAACTTGGATCTATACGTATGTAAACTAGTTCTACTATAGCTTCATGTATATAGGACTTGCTCTAATATATTTGAAAGGCAGATTATCATTGTTCTTGTGCTAGAAGTCTGAAGAATTCACACTGTGGGAGGACATTTATGATATAAATGGCCGCTGTACAGAGATGAAGTCATTCAATCACAATTTAGCTGACCAGTATCTTTTAAGAAGCTGTTACTCTAGTTACTTTTGTTGAGCAGTTTCATTTAATGGTAAAAAAGAAAAAGAGTGAAAGTGATAACATTTCTTGTTAAACGCTGGCACTCTTCCAAGTGCTTTACATTTATTGTCTCATTATCACAATAACTGTGAGGGCCATAGATTATTATCCTTTCATAGATGAAAAACGGAGGCTCAAAACCTAAGCAGTTTATCCAAGGTCACTTACAGAGCTGGTGAACGGTGAAGCCAAGATTCTGAGACAGTCTGACTCTAGACCTCTTTACCACCGGGCTGTATACTGGGCAACAGGTGGGGCTTTTCATTAGCAATACAAGTATCTCTTTCAAGTCCTCAAATGCTTTGAAGCAGTTTTCCCCTCAACCAATAGACTTTTGGCATGTTAAATTTGGTAGCTGCAATGGGCTTATTACAGTTTTTAAAGCAGGTACTATTTATAATATTAGCAGTATGGGAAAGCAGTAGGGAAAATAGTAACTCTGTGTCTAATTAGATTTAACATCGTCAGCATCCCTGTGCATGACTGCTAGGAGGAACACAATGTGAGTTGAAATAGAAGGGCCCCTTCCTTTCTAACATGGAATTGCACATCTTCTGATAGTCTAGAATTCAAATTGGATGTTACCATACTGGCTCCTTAGCATAACTTCTTTGTATTTATTTAAGAAAGCTCTCTTTGGTGAGGTGATATGGAAACGAATTAAACCACTGAAAATAAAAGTTTATCTTTGACTTGATGAGGGAACTCCTAAAGGATAGTGTTAGAGTTTCTCATTAAAAATGGTAAAGCTCAATTAGGTCAGATTATGAGGACTTTGGAAAAGTCAAATATTCTAAGAGAGACTTTATTTATCAGTATGCATTTTGTAGCATTAAGATTCTATTTGAACATTTGGGCTTTAGCATTTTTATAAAATCAGTTTGGTTCAGTTTTAAACAAATTCCTTGGTATTTCACTTTATTGGTAATATCTTCCAAAAATTTATAAAGTGCCAAATCTTGGTATGTTTCTAGTGCAGTACATATTATTATAATAGGAGCTCTCATTTTTGGCAGCTGTGGTTGGAAAGGGAGACACTTCTAATATCAGGTAGGGCTTTTGATGTTTTTTTCTTGAAGAAATGAAATACCTGTATTATAATACTATGAAAAAGCTTCAAACATAATTACCACACCAGTGATACTGTCAAAAAGAAAAAAAAAAAATGAGTTTCAGAAGGAGCACAGATGATCAGAAATGGGGCTGAGAGATAAAACTATATTAAAAAATCACTTTTTGTGCTCTTGGCCTGTTCAGCTGTTTATTCTGTTTGTCCCTCCTTTTAGGGAGCTATTTTATTTATGGTTATTGGTTATTACTATGAAATAGTTCCTTAAATAGAAGAATTTTTTTTTTAAAGGAAGTGTAGTAGGGAAGAACAAATCTGACTCCATATTAGATCTGTTTCCTTTTTTTTTGAGTTTTCATAAACAGAAGGTTAATGGATATCCTACATCAATTTCCTGTATTGTGTAAATGCCATAATTTAAATAACTTAATTTTTTCTTTTCTTCAGTTTTCTCCCTGCCCTCCTCCTCCCTTTCTGGGATTTTTTTCAATTGCCTGTACTCTGTGAAGGACCATTCACTAGTCCATATTGTTCTTTGATGTGGCAGGCTTCCAGAAGTTTCTCAGCTGTAGAATTGTCCATGGCTGCAGACAACTCTGGATCTTTTTGACAGAAATGTGTGTATCTTTTATCTGCTAATTATGGAGTCCAAACGTCCTCTCTGTTGTCCTGCTCAGTCCTCCTTTGAATTGGTGTCCTTTGTATTGCAGATGGCACATTTCTCAGAGTGCTTAGCTGTGTGCATTCAACTGAAAGTTGGAAAAAGCCCTGAATACACCAAAATGTACTCTTACACGTCACCTGAGTATTGGAGTTGGTATGGATCAAGGTCAGTTTTAGAATGACTCAAGTCAGACAGAAAGCTGCTCTGTCATGTGAACGACTAGGTGAATCCATACGTGCTTTTCCAGAGTCAGGGAGGGAAAAGGATTGTTATGTTATTCCTGTGTTTAAGCTTCAGAAGTTCTTCAGAATAACATGAGCTGCTTTTGTGAGCAGATAGTACTAGTTACTGAGGTGATGTTGAGAGCCCAGGAATTGTCTGAGACTAGTTAGTTAGGTCAAGGGAAGCACGGAATGAAGAACACGTGCGTCTTTCTCGCACTCACAGGAGTGACAGTATGTTCCACTTTTGAGCTTATATTTAGGTGTGACTTGTGTACACTTCTAATGAAATACATTTCAGGTAAAATATAAACCTTAGAGGATTCTGGACTCTTAAAATGAGTGTGAAATACTCCTTTTAACTCTTTGGGTCCTAGATATGTTTGATATTGTAGCTGCCTTTTCCTGACCTTGATTTCCTAATGATATTTTCTTTCAAGCATTGAGGATGCTAAGGGTGTAGTTTTGTAGTTTCTTGACTAATTTTGGATGTTTTGAGCAGCTTTCAGGAATTTACTATTGTATTCCTTATACCTATTTGGGTTATAACAGCTATATTTCTTTCAGTGCTAAGAAAAATCTAGATTTTTATAGCTTTGATGTTGTTTAACAGTTAAGGGCTGTTTGCTGATTTATTCTGACTGTATCTTGGATGGCAGAGATTTTTATTCATCCTTTCCTTTCAAACTTTATTTAATAAATAGTACATTTTAATGTATCTCAGAACAAAAGTTTACATTCTTTTTGTGTATTTTATCTTTGTACATGGTAATATAAAAAGAATACATGTGATTGTTTTATCACTGCAATAGCAAATTTTGATTGGAAAATTCATGACTTCGGGTATTGTTTATAAACGTATAAACTTAATTTTTCTGGCCTATACATTAAACTACAGTTTAATGAAACTACAGTTTAATAGTTCTTCTCTGGTTACACCAGCATTTCAAATGTGAATCAGCATACTTAAGTACTTTGATTTCTCCAATCTATTAATGTTTCTAAGTACATAAACATCAATTACTGGAGTGGGTTGCCATTGCCTTCTCCGAAACATCAATTAGCTCACTGAATTAAAGTTCGCAAATGAGTCATGCATGTAATTTGTGACATTTGGAGTTAGCAGGGCCATGAGTTTTTTTGTGTGTGTGGGTTCCCTTATCTCACTGTCTTCAGGTAGTGATGGGGAGTTTATATAAGTAAAAGGAGGAGGCCTCGCAGTAAGCCTTGTGAAATGCTAGTCACTGTTATCAGGCTTATACTTTGGACTAGACTGCTTTCCCACAAAAGTCTCTAGGAGTTGCAGACAGTATACTGTTGTTTTTCCTTTTATAAGCGAACCTTTTAATTAACAGAGTATTAATTAGAGTGTAACTTTTTTTTCTTTGGTGAAATATAGTATATTGAAAACTCTGCAAACTGGACTATACAGGCAAAATTTTAGAGGGAATGATATTAAACTGTGAGGCTGGTTTTCTTCAAAGATACAAAATAAATACTAATCAGTGGTGTAAGCAAAATCCAGGAAGGATTTGTGTTAATTTGACAAGTGGGTTTAGAACTCTTTAGCCATTATTTTTTAGAAACCAGCTTTGTTCATACATCCTTTCTGTAATTTGCTTCACTTTTGATCTTTGATAAAACCAGCTGCAATTTTGTTTCATTAACAAACTTAGCTGGTTAACAGATGTTTGTTTTGGCTTGATTGTGTCCTTTCTATTAAAAACAGCATAAGCATACATAGAAACCATGCTGGGCCTTTTCCTGTCTGTAGTTAGACAGGCGTTTCAGAAGAGCAACTTAATTTTATTTACAAGTTCAATTTTTGTTCCTCTGTGCTGTTATAGTAGGTGTACAAACATTTTAGCTCTTGTTCCTCCTGTCAGGGAGGTCTTCTGTTCTTAATCCTCCATCTGTTAGTCCAGTACACCCTCCCCCGCTCTGCTATTTTAGCATTACAGAATCTTAGCATGCAGAAAAAGGTATTGCAGAATTGGTAATTGAGACATCAGTGACTCTTCCACAGTTCAAGGGATGGAATGGGACTAGCCTGGTAAATTTAGATAATGTCTTCCATCTTCTTTGATGTCGGTAAGCTGCCATATGGAAAGCAATGAGGCCTGCAGGAAGGAGGTGAGCCTTGGTCTGGGCTGTCTATGATACTCACAGTGATGTGGGCTGTGAGCCAGAGGCGACACTTGAATGTGTCTGTAGTACTTTCTGATGTCACCAGTCCTGAGTTTTGTCCATGGATAACTGCCATGCTTGTGACCGTCTCGGATCATAAATGAGAATGATGAATTTCAAGAAACGGAGAGTAAGGGTTATACTGGGCAAGAGAAACGGTAGTAAGAGAAGCAAAGAATTCACAAACTAAAATCCGGTTTTAAGGACATGCAGTGATGATTCCAGTTTGATATTTGGTCAACTTGTTTCCCAAACTGGTATTTTAATACCATGTAGGAGCTTCTACCTTATATCGAAATCCAGCTGCAGCTGTTGAGCCTTGGGATGTGAGTGAAGCAGCAGAATGCAGAATGCAAAATCTGCTAGTGGAAGAGCCGGCAGTTTGAAGAATATGAGCTGTTCCAGCTACAGTGCTGGCCAGGCACAGGGAGGCTGGGAAAGGTAGGCAGTGTAGGCAGCCTGCTGCTTCTCAGGTGGCGCAACGATAAAGAACCTGCCTGCCAAGTTGGGAGAAGCAAGAGACCCAGTTCAGTCCCTGGGGCAGGAAGGTCCCCTGGAGGAGGAAATGGCAACCCACTCCAGTATTGTGCCTGGAGAATCCCATGGGCAGAGGAGCTTGGTGGGCTACAGACCGTGGGGTCACAGAGAGTAAGGACACACCTGAGCACGCATGCACTCGCACGCCAGGAAGACGTCTCCCCCTTAACTTTGTAATTTACGAAATTGCAATACTGCAGATACGTTGGAAGAGTAATACAATAACTGCTATATTTCTTTCCTCTAGACTCACCACTTGTTAACATTGTCCCACATTTGCTCTTTCTCTCTTTCCCCATTTGTGTGTGTATGTGTGTATACACATATTCATACTTATGGCTGAACCGTTTGAAAATAACAGCAAACATGATGTTAAATTATAATAACAATTATATATCAAGGAACATTCTCCAGTGTAACCACAATGGTATTATCTCATGTAGAAATTCAACAGTGAAAGAAGAGTATTACATTTAATAGACAGGCATAGCTTCAGTTCAGTTCTGTTCAGTTGCTCAGTTGTATCTGACTCTTTGCGACCCCATGTATTGTTTCAGATGGCCCCAAAGTGTCGTTTATAGCTTTTGTTTTTGAGTTGGAATCCAGTTAAGCATCTTGCATCACACTTGGTTATCATGTCTCCTTTAATAGGGACCCGTTTTCCATCTTTTTTTACTTCTCCTGTGAGTGACATTTTTCAACAGTTTCGCCCAGTTATTTTTGTAGGATGTCCCACAGTTACTGTTAATTAATCTGATTATGTCCTTATGGTTAAGTTCAGAGTCAATATTTTTGCTAAGAATACTACGTGGGTCATGTTGTGTATTTCCTTTTTCTGGTCACATCCTTTAAGGTGGTCTTATTACTGGCAGTGCTTATTTGATTAGTTGCTTAAGGTGGTGTCTGCTAGACCTCTCTTTACCAAGGCATCTTTTTCCTTTTGTAGTGAATAAGTAATTTGTACAGTATCTCATGATGCTCTGAGACCACGTGAATAACCTTTCATCCAGTGTATATTAGTTTTCCGTTACTTGCTGTGACAGATCACCACGAATTGAGTAGCGTGAAACGCTGCAGATTTATTGTCTTACGGTTCTTTCGGTTGGAAGCCCAACATGGGTCCCATAGGATTGAGGTCAAGGTGTCAGGAGTTCTGTGTTCCTTTCTTGGGGCTCTGGGGGAGACTCTGTTCCTTCACCATTCCCCACTTCTACAGGCTGCTTGCATTTCCTGACTGATGGCCTCTCCCTTCAGCTTCAGCGTCAGCAACATCTCAGCACTCTCACCATTTTACCGTAGTCACATCTGTCCTCGACCAGCAGCCTGGACAGCTTTTCACGGACTCATGTGGTTAGATTGGGGCTACTTAAATAATCCAGGATAATCTCCCCATCTCAAAGTCTTTAATTTAATCACAGCCATAAAGGTCATTTTGCCATGTAAAGTGACAGATTGACAAGTTCTTGGCGTTAGGAAATGGCTCTTGGGAGGGGGGTGGCATTATTCTGCCTGCCGCACAGTGGTTTCAATAACCTCATTTAAATCAACTTTTACATTAGAGGTTGCTAATCTTTGAAGAGTTTGGTGCTGTGTGAAGAGTTTGGTGCTGTAGTGTAATAATATGGTTTAAGTCTGCTTAGAAAAGAGTGAAGGCTGGGAGTCAGACAGCTTGAGTTCTAGGTCTGATGGTACATCCTGAATCATTTCCATGAGGGCAGGAACAGGGCCTGGCCCCCACTTCCACTTAATGTTTCTTTACTTCTGAGTCGAAGAACTGAAGAATGGGTTTGGCAGTAATAGCTTGAGAGTTTTTACCAATAGGAGTCTGGATATCCAAAATATTTTCTAACAGAGTACATTTAAAGTTGTAGATAAGGCTCTTTCATTTAAATACTCACAGAGTGCAGGAAAATATATGACAACTTAATGTGAGAGACTCTTTGGTGATATTTTGAAGAGTTTTATGTCTATTATTTAAATCTGAATCCTCAGTTAGAGAAGTCTTAAATAGGCCAGTAAAGAAACTGACTTATTTAAGAAAGAATAATATCTTGGTCACAATGTTATATGTCAATTATACCTCAATAAAGTTGGGGGAAAAAAAGAAAAATATTCAGGTGAATGTCTATTATGTTCTTTCAGTTCTTAGTAAAAACTGAGGAGGAAAAAAAATCACATCAAGATTGACAAAGGCACTGAGCCCTCATTTCCTTTCATTCCATAGTGCTTTAGTAGAATCTTCTGCAGTAGCTGCAATTAGTTGGCATGCATTGGTAATGCTGACCTTTTCAGTTGTTAAAGAAAAACTGTTTGTTATCTGCCTATAAATGTGCTTTCTAGAGCTGATAAAAAAAGATAATCTTCTCATCTGATGAGCTCTGACCCTCTGTAAACCTCCCTTCCAACTTATTTTCCACCAACTACTGAAATACAACAAGATGCCAACAAGTACTTCCTCACAGAGCATTTATACCAACTTATATAAAATCATCTCTTTATTGGAAAATTGTGTAATGTCTTGATTTCAATTTAGCATAGCATGTTGGTTAGCAATAAATCTTGTTAAGGTAGGAACACAAGCTATAGGCAGTTTGCAGAACATTGATCAGGGGCAAATTATATGTATTTTTCCAGCTTCTAAAAATTTCAGAGCAAAATGAAATAAATAGTTATCATCAGGACCACCACTTTCTAGGTTGTTTGTTTTACAATCTGACATAGTAGAACGTCACCGTGTACCTTGCAGTTAAGTGCCTTGACTCTCCTAAAATACATTGTTTGTGCCTGTGACTATTTCAGTTCCAAGTTCTGTCTGTGATACACAACAAAAGCAAAATAATGTGGTTACAACTTGGTACTTGTAACTTGTAAAATAGCATAATAAACAGCTCAGATTTGAAGGCTGTACAGAAAACATGCAAGAAGATATTAGTGTGAAATATTGATACTCAGTACTTACTATGTACCAGGTAAATTTCTAAGTATTTAATATATACAAAATAACTTTACATGAACCCTGAGAGATAAATACTGTTATTGATGGAATTTTACAGATGAAGAAACAGTCCAGAGATGTTACCTTGCCCAAGAGGACACAGGAAGTGTCAGAGCTAGTGTTTCAACCTGGCATACAACTTGGAGTACAGCCACTTCACACCTTCCAGTCTTCTCACTTATTTGGATGGAACCAGCAGATAACCTATTGAATTCTTATAACATATAAAGCTCTGTACTAAGTGCTATAAAACTTACATAGTATAAGCTGTATTCAAATTGTAGTTAGATCAACCCAGTTGAAACATTCCTAGACATACAGCTGTGTGGTACCTTTTCAAACGACCAGTGCGGTGATCTTCATTTTCACAGTGATTGAAAATTTATTTTCTTCAGGAATGAGTAATAGCAGCCATTTATATACTACTTACTGTGAGTCAGACACTACTTAAAGTGCTTTAGGTACTTGCCTGTGATGTAGTACTTCTTTGCCTTCTTACGAGGGAGGGGACTGAAGCACATGAGGTTAAAGGACTTGCCCAAAGTCCCATGTCTGTTGTATGGGGAGGTGGAGCCAGGATTCAGGTCCTGGCGTCTTGGCTCCACAGTCTGTACGCTTAATGCTTATGCTGTATTCCCTTATATTTTCCTCTAGAAGAAAACTTCTTTTAAAGAAAGGGTGTTGAAAAGAGTACACATTAAGTTCTTATAAACCTGGACCTCTAAATGCCTTTTAAGTGTTTATAATAGGAGTCACTGAAAAGACTTAAAATTTGTAGTGTGACCTCATCTGATGTAGCTTTTTCCAAACATTCTGAGGTAGAAGGAAATGGTACTCTTTAAGATGATAAGGATGCTAACAACGTTCTGAGTTTTAAAGTTCCTGAGAGATTCTGGAATTTGACTTGCTTAGCCTATAGTTTCTCCAGATGGTTTGATAATGGGCCTTCCTCTTTCTCCTCACTCCTCACAGTAGCTGTTCACTTGTCTAGAAATCTTTACATTTGGTTAAGCACAGTTTGGATAGTGCTAATGTCGGGTTATACTGCCAAGTCCTTTCCTCATTTCTCCCAAATACTCATCCCAAGGAAAGCCATTGACTAATTGACTTTGGGTTTGTGCTTCAGAAGAGAAACCCTCAAATCATCATTTTCATTCCTTGTCTGTGTTATGAATTAGTAAAGTGTTAGTCGCTGAGTCATCTCTCTCTCTTTGTGACTCCATGGACTGGAGTCCACCGGGCTCCTTTGTCCATGGGATTCTCAAGGCAAGATTACAGGAGTGGCTAGCTATTCACTTCTCCAGGGAATCTTCCTGACCCAGGAATCAAACCGGAGTCTCCTGCATTGCAAGCAGATTCTTTACTGTCTGAGTCACCAGGGAAGCCGTAGGGTAGTAAAACCATTGTGTAGTTCTTCAACTGGAGAATAACATTTTAGAGTAGCAGGTGGCCTTCGAGGTCACCAAGTTCAGGGCTTTTAGGTTGAGGTCCCAGTATTCCTTTTAGGGGGTTGTGAACTTCTAAAACTGTATATAGAATGTTAGGCTTACATGTTTTATGAGTATTTTTCTGAAGCCTGTCATCTCTCCCCTCCTTCAGCAGGTCACCTGACTTTAGACCAGTGGTTTCCCAATTTTGCTGCACGTTTGAATCATTGGAAGAGCTTTTAAAAATTCCATGCCCAGACTTCATCCCACCTGTTAACACACAGTGTCTGGGTGGGAGGCAGGCATGAGAAGTTTTTAACAATCTCTGGAGGGATGGCAGCGTGCAGGAAAAGTTTAGGAATCACTGCCTGAGGCTAACTTTCTTCTTTTATAGATGAGCAAACAGGCGCTACTTTGTGGTTGAGGAAACAATCGAAATATGTTAATTGGACAGGGCCCCCACTGTTGCTAAAAGAGATCTTAGAGATCATGTGAGAAAGAAGTCTTAGGAAAAAGAAGCTCTGGGGGCAGAATGCTTTGGTTCAAATCCCGACTTTTCCACTGGGCAAGTAGCCCTTGTCTTGGTTTTCTCAGCTGGCAAATGGGGACGATAAAAGCACAGACTGCATGGGGTAGTTTTGCTGCACTAGAAAGGGCAGCTGAACAGAGTCTAGCGCTATGGGAGGCACAGTTGCCCGTGGCCTCACTGCATTTGAAGCAAAAGTGATACCCTCATCACCTCATAAGGAAGGCCTCCTTTCCCACTGGAGATTCGCTGTAGTCACACAGGCCACCAATGGCTACAATTTCTGTTTCTTTGTTGTTTTTTCCCTCATTTCTTTTTATTTAAATAATAAGAAAAAGAGTGTATTTTCTAGAGTAACACATGTTTATTGTACAGGTTTTGGGAAGACAGAAAAGTTCAGGGATGATAATACTATGTAAATTTCCCTCCAAAGATAACTAGCATTAAAAGTTTGTATTTCCTTCCAGTCTTTTTTCCCCTACCTGTGTATTTGTTCTATTTAAATAAAAAGATGTTAGCTGTATAATTTTGTATCTTGCTTTCTACATTTAAAACATGTTGTGAACCTTTCCCCATATTAATTCTTTGAAGTGTGACCTTAAAAGACTGGTAGTATTTCATGTGTCTTTGTTGCTTAACGTTTAAGATGTTCCTAACTTTTTTGCTATTACAAGTAATCCTGCTACTAAAAATTTATGCACGCATGGGTAATTTCTTCTCACAGGATAGATTATTAGAGGAGAATACTGGGGCATACACATTAGTTCTTCTGTGACTTGTGAAATATATGGTAAAAAATGTTTCAAAAGGTAGTACCGGTTTATACTCTTGGGCAGAGTATAGAGTCCTTGGGCATCCATCCACTTACTTCTTCAGTTCAGTGGTTCAGTCGTGTCTGACTCTTTGCAACCCCGTGGACTGCAGCATGCCAGGCTTCCCTGTCCATCACCAAATCCTAGAGCTTGCTCAAACTTGCTTCTTCACCCGTATTTATTTATTTATTTGGCTGCACTGAGTCTTATTTGTGGCATGTGGGATTTAGTTACCCGACCAGGGATCAGACCCCGGCCCCCTGCATTGGGAGTTCAGAGTCCCAGCCCCTGGACCACCAGGGAAGTCGCGGCCTCATCCTTACTTTTTACCTTGCCAGTGTGGTAGACGGAAGAGTGGATCTCTGTCTTTACTTGGTATTTTTGTTTAGTGGTCATTGCTTAATAGCTGTAGTGTTGTGGTTATCCGTCCTTCATTCCTGTGCCCTGGAGGCAACCATCTTCAACTCCTCAACCATATTTAGTCATTTCTTCTGGAAGTTAGAGTTCTTGGTTTTTAAACAGCATTCTTATAACGCTGTTTCTTGAATTTCGGTTTTAGACATTTTCGATTGGCTCCTTGCCAGGGGAGATAAGGATCAAGCTCTCCTACGCCCTTCCCTTTCCCATTGCCCTTCTCCTCTCAGTGTAATTAGGTCATCATTTCTGCCTAAGTATTTGTAGTCAGTGTGCAAATACGATTTACTTGTGCCTTGAAGTATACTGTTATCAATTTTCGTGATTTTTGTTGTTTTTTTAAATAGGTAAAGATTTGTTTGTTTATGGCTGTGCTGGGTCTTGGTTGCTCTGTGGGCTTTCCTCTAGCTGCAGTGAGTGGGGCCGCTGTCTGGCTGTGGTGCACGGGCTTCTCCTGTTGCAGAGCGTGGGCTCCAGGGCAGGGGAGTTTCAGTAGCTGCAGCTCCCAGGCTCCAGAGCACAGGCTCAGTAGTTCTGGCACGTGCACCTAGTTGCTCCTCAGCACGTGGGATCTTCCAGGATCAGAGATCAAACCCATGTCCCCTGCACTGGCAGGTGATTCTTGACCACTGAGTCACTAGGGAAGCCCTGTTTTGTTTTGTTTAGAAAATTCTCCATCCTGAGTTCAGAGAGACATTTACTGTTTTTTCCTTCCAAGTTTTTGTTTGTCTTTATACTTAAATCCTTAAAATCATGTGCAGTTTTCGTTTTGGTAAGTGGTGTAAGGGTCTCTTGTTGTTGTGTTGTTTTTAATAGCTGACATTGTTCCAGGATCATATAAAAAAATTCTTACTTTCCCCACTAATTTATGATACCTTAAAAAAAAAAATCACATCATAACTTTTTATCTGTCAGAAAGCTCAGTTCAGTTCCAGCCTGGTGTTGGAGAAGACTCTTGAGAGTTCCTTGGACTGCAAGGAGATCCAACCAGTCCATTCTGAAGGAGATCAACCCTGGGATTTCTTTGGAAGGAATGATGCTAAGGCTGAAGCTCCAGTACTTTGGCCACCTCATGCAAAGAGTTGACTCATTGGAAAAGACTCTGATGCTGGGAGGGATTGGGGGCAGGAGGAGAAGGGGGCAACAGAGGATGAGATGGCTGGATGGCATCACTGACTCAATGGACGTGAGTCTGAGTGAACCCCAGGAGTTGGTGATGGACAGGGAGGCCTGGCATGCTGCGATTCATGGGGTCGCAAAGAGTCGGACACGACTGAGCGACTGAACTGAACTGAGAGCTAGATCTCTCTTAATACTCAGCTTCATTTTTACCTTTGACAATTTTAGTTCAGTTAACTTTGTAACATTTATTTCACTTAACCTCATTTAGCCTGTGGAACTGTCTTCCAGTTTTGCTTTGGAATGTAGGGGAGGACAGAGGAGGTAAAAGGCAAGTGGCCTCTATGGTACAGTATTGCCATTTTCAAAAACTTATGGAATACATATCATTTGAAATCATTTGCTGTCTAAATTCTGTGCCTCTCTAGAGAGTCTTAGCTAGCCCTATTATGTCAGCCTGTATTTCACTAATTGCTTATGATTATTTCGTGAAACTGAGGGTTCAGAAAAGAATGTATTTTGCCCAATTATCTATTGTTTTTAATGACATGCAGTGCGCTTGTAAGAGACCCTTGCTGTTTTCAACCTGCCACAGTTGGAAGCGAGTGGATTTCCTCTTGGGCATGCCTGAGCTGTCGCCCATCAGACTGTCTCCTAGCCTGCCTTCGGATCTTTCCAACTATCCCACTGTCATTCTGAACTATCCCGCTGTCATTCAGTATTGCCCAAAAGTTCATAGTGGGCTGTGAATTTCCTAAATTTACCTCTGTTATTAAGATTTCTGTTTTGTCCCATTGTGATCAGAGAATGCAGTTTATATGATTTCAGTCCTTTTATATTTATGCCTAACATACGAGCTGAAAACATATGTCCTGAAAATGTTCTGTACGCGATTGAGAGGAGTGTGTATTCCGCTCTTGCCGTGTGACGACATCCGTAGCTATCTGTTAGGCCTGCTTGGTTTGTAGTGCTGGTCAAGACTTCCGTTTCCTTGCTGATCTTCTGCTTGATTATTTTATTATTGAAAGTATAATATTGAGGACTCCAACTGTTTCTGTTGAATTGTCTGCTTCTTTCATTATTATCAGTTTTACTTACTACTTAGTGTATTTTCAGGCTCTACATGTTTAAAATTGTTATATTTTCTTAATATATTGACCCGTTCATCATTATACAGTATCTTTATTTTCTTTCAGTAACAATTTTTATGTTAAAACATTTTTTTCTGATAGTAATATAACCACTTCACCTTTGTTTGGTTATTATTTTTGTGGTTTATTGTTTTCCTTTCTTTTCCTTTCTATTTATTTATATCTTTGAATCTAAGGTATACCTGTTGTATACCATATAAACAGTCCTGCCCTGAAGACTTGAATAAAAGTATTTGAATCTGTGTTCTCTTTTCTTTTGGATATATACCTAGGAGTGGAATTGTTGAGTCATAGGATAATACTGTGTTTAATTTTTTGAGGAACTCCCCAGTTGCTTTCAACAGTGGCTGCATCATTTTACATTTCTACCAGCAATGTTTTGAGAGTTCCAGTTTCTCCACATTCTGACCAACACTTGTTCTTTCTCTCTTTCTAAACTAGTGCTCCCTTATTCTCCTTTTCAGAATTTTCACGGTGAGTTGTGCTTATTTTTCCACATAGACTCTATTTATTATCATTATTTTGTTTTCTTTTTGGTTGTGCCACATGGCTTGTGGGTCCTTAGTTCCCCAACCAGGGATCGAACCTGCACCCCCTGCATTGGAAATGTAGATTCTTAACCATAGGACCGCCAGGGAAGTTCTCCACATATACTTTAGAATGAGCTGTTTAGTTCTCAAAAGCTCTTGTAATTTTATTGGAGCTTTTAGGGTATAGAATGGCATTCTTATAATAATACTGAAGCTTATACCAAAGAACAGATGTAACTTCCATTTTTTAATATGCTTTATTACTTCAGGTTTTCTTTATTGTGGAAAATTTAAAGCATATGAAAAAGCAAGAGCAATGCTCACCCATTACCATGACAATAATTCCTCATGACTACTCAGGTTTCATTTATATCCCTACACATTGTTCCTAGCCCCGCCACGGCTGAATTATTTTGAAGCAAATCCAAACACATTTTGTTTATAAATATTTTTGTAATATAACCATTATTATCCATTTAAAGTCTTGTGTGTGAATGTAAGTGTGTAGACTATAGAGTCTGAGCAATGTGTACTGAACCATTTTAACTTTCTGTTAAATTAATTCCTGGATATGCTATTTTTAGGGTGCTATTGTAAATAGAAACTTGTTACCCTTTCTAATTGACTCTTTTTAAAATACAAGATAGTTTTTGATTTTTTAAAAACAAGATAGCTATTAATTTTTATGTATTAATTTTGTACTTAGCCACCTTACTGAGTTCATTTTTTGTTCATAATAGTTTTTAGTTATTATCTTGGGTTTTCTGGTCAAATAATACTGTATTGGCAAATAATGATCATTTAAATTCTATTTCCTCCTTGCTAATTTCTATATCTGAGATTTTTCTATAGTCTGTTTTTATCAGCTTTAGTACTTCCTTAATGATGTTAAAAAGTACTGGTGACAGTGGATATGTTTTGGGGGAATACTTAATTATCTCTCAAATATGATACTGTCTTATGTGTTTATCATGTTGATAAAGAAATTTATCAAGTATAGATTATTTTATTCAATATCTTTTCGGCATTTATGGAGAGAGTGATTTTTCTTTGATCTTTAATATGATGAATTTCTAATATTGACCATTCTTGCTTTCTGAGTATGAATTGCAGATGTTCATAGTGTGTTATTTGTTTAAAGAGTGACATTCATTTTAATAGCAAATTTCCCTGGCATATTTAAAATTCTCAGTGTTAGTAAATTCATTCACACATTTTCAAAGCATGTCTATTCCATAAAGAACCATTCTTATTAGTAAGTCATTTCCTGGTGCCTTTTTGTGAAGCTCGTATTAGAGGACAGTATTCAGTATTGTGTGTGTGTGTTTGTGAGAGAGAGAGAGAGTGCATACACATGGGTGCTTGAGGAAGAGTGTTATAACACAATATTGGGTTTTAGAAGCTATGATATAATAAATTGTAATGTGTGGTATATCCACATCTTTGTTGTAACAAACCATAATGTAATAATTTTTTACTAAAACAATGTAAATATTTTTACTACTAAATTGAAATCAGCATGTCTATTTTTTTGTAGATACGTCGATTATGATTGAATGAGATAATGCATTGGAGCACCTGACTTGGTGCCTGTTCCGTAAAAGAGATGAGCTAGTTATTTTGGACACGTATAAACTCTGAAAAAAAATTTTTTAATTAATTATTTTATTTGTAGCTTTGAAATTTTTAATGAAGCCCATTTTGGCATATACCTCTCTCTTCTGACAGTGATCTTTTGACTGTCCTTTTTCAAGGCCTAATCAAAAAAGAGTAGGTATTAAATGTTTTCCTTATAGCTTTGCATTCTGTGAGTGTAAGTTTAGTTTAATAGCAGAGGTTGTTTTTTTTTTTATTAATTATTTAGATTACTTATCCCCTATTCCCCTCAGGTGTTTGGTTGGTTCCGTGTTTTACAAATCCAAGTGTGTCTCCATTACAAATTTTTGCGAGTTTCATATACCATCTATTAATTATTTTCTTAATATTTTCTTTCTTATTGCCCTTCTAAAGGGGTAACAACCAAATGCCATGCATGAATTCTGTACCAGAAATTGGGGGATAATTAGGTACATTTGAATTTGGGCCAGATTTTAGGGGAAATTTCCTGGAGAAGGAAATAGCAACCCACTCCAGTATTCTTGCTTGGAGAATCCCATAGACTAGAGGAGCCTGGCGGGCTGCAGTCAATGGGGTAGCAAAGAGTCGGACATGACTGAGCATCTAACACATACATTTAGGGGAAATTAAGGCATTACTGTCAGTGTTCTTCATGTGATAATGGTATTTTGGTCATCTAAGATTATCTCCTTATGAGTTAGGTAGTACCTTCTGAAGTATTTAATGATCACGTGTCATGCTGGTGCAGCTTACTTTCACGTGGTTCATCAACAGCCATAACAAAAGTATGTGTGGTTCCCAGATGGCTCAGACAGTAAAGAATCTGCCTGCAATGCAGGAGACCTGGGTTTGATCCCTGGGTGGTAGAGATCCCCCGGAAAAGGGAATGGCTACCCACTTCAGTATTCCTGCCTGGAGAATTCCATGAACAGAGGAGCCTGGTGGCCTGCAGTCCATGGGTTGCAGAGTCTGACACAACTGAGCAACCGACATTTTCACACATATGTGTATGTTTAAATAGATGGAAGATGTAGATAGAGCTATGAGGCAAAATCTTAACAATTGGTGAGTTTAGGTGAAGGGCATACAAGCATTCATTGTACTTATACTCTTCTATAGGCTTGAAATTTTTTTAAAATGTAAATTTGAAAAAATAAATATAATTACAGTACTCGCTGTCTGTGGGGTTGCAGAGTCGGACAAGACTAAGTAACTGAACTGAATAGTACTTGTTAAAAGTTAAATGGCCTTATTTTCTTTACTTTGATCTACTGAAAAAGGAAACTTTTCATTACTATAAGTGGAAAATATGTATTCCATATCATAAACAGAAGATAGTTGTGAAAGTTATTATTAAAATTTTTTTTATTAAAAATATATTTGTATACTGTTATCTGCTGGGAGCCCAGGCTGGCCTCTCAAAGATTTAGCAAATGTTAGAGAGGTGTTAAATATATATTAGCACCAAACTGAGACTTTCTTCTTGACTTAATAAGGAGGTCTGAGAGAAAATTGAAAAGGGAACAAGGGCTTTCCTATTCTGGGTGATTTAGATTGCTTCAAATTGTCTTGAATCTCACCTCAAAGCGTCTTGAATCTTTGAGAAATGCTGTATCCATTGATTTTAGAGTAGTGTGTTAGAAAGGAAAGAAACTTGTGTGCTGTTTATAGCTCCTATTATGTCTTTGTTTTTAAACCTTCTGTGTTGAATCATCATCATCATCATTATTATTTGGTAGTTTTGATCACTACAGATGCATGTTTAGCTGAATGGCATCTTGGCCTAAAAGGCAGATGTCAGCTTCTGCAGTCTAAATAGTTAGAGGTTTCTTGCTCTGAAATTGCTCTTGTCGTTGGGGTTTTCCTGGGTTTTTGATCTTTTTGTTTTCCTTTCTCTCTTTATTTTTTTCTTTCCTGCTACATTGTCCCTGCTGTTATTTGGAAGCCACTAGGTCGCTTTGCCTCTTGAGCAGTGAAAGGACCCAGATCGTGTCTGTCTCACATTTTGTTATCCCAGTACAAGACTGAATTGAATAAAACATATTACCCATCTGGCCTGGAAATCTCAGTGGCACTCAAAATAACTTACTAACAAGTTGTTGGATCATGAAATCTTGAAATTTTTCTGAAAGTTCAGCTTCTTTGTAGCTGTTGCTAAGAGAGAAGCGTCATTGACATGAGGGACATGAGGACATGTCTGCATACTGCCAGTTGTTTTATAGGCATTTGGCTCTGTCGCCTTGCAGATGGTTAGCCTCCGGGTGGTGGGTAAATGTGTGCCGATTATCTTATTGAATTAAGGTAACCTTTTGTCATTCATTGAATTCTGCAGACCAGTTGGTCAGTGAGCAGCTGCTCTGTGTGGCTTGGTTTGGGTTTGGAAGCGCACAAAGACAATCTTAAAGGGTGGTCAGTCTAATCCAGGTATTCAACAAAGCAAGAGTGAAAGCCTTCTTCCTCCTTTGACACTGTTTTCTATTCTGACGGAAGCAAATGAACAAAAACAGTTTTGCTTCTTGCTCAGTTAACTAAATGATTTAAAGCAGTGATTTATTGAGTGTTTGGATGAGTGCATTTTTGTAACCTAATGTTTTAAGTTGGAAAAATTATCCTATCATAATATTTGATGTTAGAAGCATTCTAGTTTTAGGGCAGAGTCTGTGTTTGAAAGTGCTTGGTAGACTAATGGAGTTGTTGTCTTTTTAGTTTATTTTCACAGATATCCTGGAAACCAAAAGCATGCCTTAGTGATATCATCTTTTGGCAAATTCCGGCTGTATAATTTTTGTAGGGCTATTTTGTTTTGAATCTGCCGTATTTTTATATGAATTCTAGTCTCAGTTTCTGGAAACTGTTTCAGGAGGCTTTATTTTTAATAAAGGGGTTCTAAATTGTTTTCAGTAAATTGCCAAAATTGTGTGGCTCATTTCTTCTTTAGGAAAATTTTTCTTGGACTCATCTTTTTGGCTTTACTCAGAGTACAGCATAGGGGGCCTCAGAGAAAGTGACTGGCCACTAGTTGATTTCCTTGTTGTCAGAGAGAAGTCATTTAACAATGATTGATGAGTCATCTGATTTCTCTAGTTTGGTCATCTGTTAGGCCTGGGAGACTTTTGATTCAAAGCCCACTTTTTCATTTGGATTTATATGCTAGTAATGATCATGATGTCTATCAACATTTATTAAACACATACTGTGTGCTAGGCTTTGGACTTGGGTCTTTACATATGCTCTTTTCTTTTATCCGCTCAACAGCTTTATGAGGTAGATCTCATTAGTTCCATCTCAAGAGATGATGAAACAGCCTCCCAGGAAGGGTGGCTCGTCCAGTGTCACGCAACTCATTAGTGCCTGGGCCTTAATGGTGTCCAGGGCTCTCAGCCTCCAAGGTTTGCCCTCTGTTCCGGCATGCTGCTATTTTAATGAAGATCTAAGCCGTGGATTTTTGGTCAAGCCTTGGAGTAAGCAAAAACTTCTTTAAGGCTTTAGATACTGTCTGTGCTTATCTTAATTATGGTAAAAATAATAAAGCAACATTAAAGAAAAATTTTGAAATGTGAACACTGTCCATAACATTGCCACCCTCACATAACCAATTTATTTTGTATTTCTCTTCCAGATTTGTCTTTATGCATGCCCTTTTATATAACTGTAGTCAAATCATATCCATAGCTGTATATTCTGCTTTTTTAAAAAAATACTATTAATTCATAAATATTTTCCATTTTAAATGTGATTCTTTTAAAAGATTTTTCCTAATCTCTTTGAACCTCCCATCCAAATGAAGTCCCTTAAGTAATTCCAGCGAAGTCCCCAATACTTTATCTTATCAGCACTTATGACAGCTGACAATTGTGTATTTATTTGTCTGGTTAACTCCTGGTTAACTGTCCCCCGAGGTGGAAGAGCTCCACGAAGATGGAGGCCTTGTTTCTTTGCTCACCTCTGTTGAGTGAGTGCAAGGAGTTATATTATTTATTAGCGAATATTAAATTTTTGTTTGTCTTTTACTCCATTGTAGGAACACAGAGTCTGTCCAAAAACAGTTGGACAGATTTTCACCAGACTTGGAGAGCTGTGGGAGAGTGTGTTTAGGATGATCAGGAGAGGTGTCATATGTTTCCTGATCCTGTCTGTGTCTGTGATAGCATACAGAGATTTAAGAAATGAGACCTAAAAGCAAAAGTCCTCCGGGTGGGTTCTTGGAATTGCAGCCTATGGTTTACATTTTAGAGTTGAGTAGCTTCTCACTTGGGCTATTCCATATCTTAATCTAGAATGAGGGGCAAGCAGCAGTCTCTTTTCTGATTGATGACCACTGAATCTCACAGTTACATATCAGCTCATTTCAAATAGATCCATTTGATCTTTTCATTTTCACTTTGCTTCTTTAAACATGAATTGTCTTCTTATGAAAGCGATGATTTTAATTGCCATTTCTCTTCTGTGAAACACTTGTGATCTAATGGAACAAATTAAACAGTGCAGGTGTTTATAGTACAAAAGACACGATCTGTCGATGTCTGAGGCTAGAATTTTGTTAGAAGAGGCTCTGCTACTGTATAGCACAGGGAACTATATTCAGTATCCTGTGATGAACCATAATGGAAAAGGATATGAAAAGAATATATGTGTATAAATGAATCACTTTGCTATACAGTAGAAGTTAACACAACACTGTAAGCCAACTATACTTCAGTAACATAAAAGAAGAGACTCTGTATGTTATACATAACTCTGTGGGATATATAGTGATTATTAGGATGGTCAAAAATAAATCAGATACTCGAAATGTGTAAGCAAGCCAACTGCCTGGTAATTAAAAAATCTTGGCAAGGGAATCTGTAGACTCCTGCAACTGGAAAAAAGTTGAGTCAAATAAAAGCAGAGTTCATTTTCAATTTCTGACATTTTAAAAACCAGTTTTGAGTTTAGGGTAGAAGGTTGCCCTTTAGAGTGTCTGGACAGCGGACAGACTGGAATCCATCTCCCAGCCACCACCCTCCCTCGTTCTGGGGGCTGTGTTCCGGGCACAGCCTGCTGCAGAGCCCTCTTGTTTCTCCTGCAGGCTCAGCCCACTCTTCCAGGTCCCATAGAGGATGCTTCAGCCCTTCCTGTCTTCTTCCCACCACCCCATGCCACCTCACTCCACATAGCAGGATATTTGCCAGATAGCCACATGCTCTGGTACCTGTGCTGGATGTTAAACCAACAATCAGACGTACATGCCTCCTGTCCTGGACGTGTCGGTACATGGCTACACATGTCAAGCTGAGGCCAGAGCCAGCACCACAAGAGGAAAACTACCACTGAATTCATTAACGGAGAATACACTCCTTAAACAGCCTTACATTATGCACCGGCCTTCGCATCCTAGCACACTTTTCACCTCTTCTTGGCCAGTCTCCTGGTCTCCTCTGAGCCGCTGTAGCACTGTGGTCTTTATTGTCCATCCTGCTCCTCAGCACTGTCTGTAACTTGTCAGTTCTGTGGGCGCTGACATTCTAGGCTGGTTTTCAATTCCTTGGAGAGTGAGACTAAAGCTTAAATTGATAACATCCATGCTGCCTACCACAGGGGCATACTTAATTCAATTAAGAAATCACAGACTCCTGAGGTTGAAAGAGACCTTGTGGGTCATGGGGCTGAGCCCGCGCTTGAATCTCTTCTGCAGAATCCTCCCAAGTGGTCATGCAGCCTCTGTTCCCGCCACAGGGAGAATGGGAGCCCCTGTGCCCAGAAGCAGCTTTTGTTCTAGGTTCTGTTGGTATCTAAATGCTTGCATATTTGAGCTGCTCTCTGCTCTGGGTCCAAATAGGGATGAACAAGAGTGAGAAGGGAACTATTGAGAGCCCGCTTTGCCAGATACAGTGCCAGCATTTCACTTAGGCTGAGGTTCAGAAGTGAGCAATCACTGTTGCTCAGCTGTGTGCCCCGGTTCACTGCTCCTCACCTCCATTCAGGAGCCTGTTTCCCTTTGTTTCAAAGTACCTGCAGGACCCTCTGCTCCCAGATGGGCCAAGAGCGGGGCATTATCCTTACTAAACATTTGAGGAAATTGAGGCCCAGAGAGAGTTACGGCCACACAGATGGGAAGCCAACCCCGTCTTCTGACTCCAGAGCCAGCCCTTTCCCTAAACTATTGTGGCCTTCCCCTTTCAAGCTGAAGACGTGGGTCTTTCTAACACTCGAAACCACCTTGTGCTGGCCCGCTAACCCCTCTTGTCACCCTTGATCTTAGAAACCTTCACAGTGCTTACCTGAGGGTGCACATTCTCATTGACTGCACCCCAGCTGTGCCCACATCCGACTGCTGTCCCTTCAGAGGAGAACGGGTCTCACTGACTTGTCCCTTCCAGTGTGCAATCTTACACAGTGAGGTCTTGACAAGGCCACTTTTTTAAAAGAGCTGTTTGTTTATTCTTTCATTTGTTCACTCAAAAATATTTATTGAGTGCTTACTCTGAGCCAAACACTGTTCTCCTTTCACAGAATCCGGTGCTGATAAGCGAATAAGCCAACAAGGTATATACAGACTGTTAAGTAACAGGAAGGTAGTCAAGAGTGGAGTGAGAGAGAGGAAAACCAAGGATGTGTCTGTAGACATTGTGCCCTGGGAAGTTCCTGAGGAGAGATGAAAAGATGAGGAGGGGTCAGCTGTGGGAAGAGCTGAGGGGCTCCAGGAGGGAAGGGTCCTCCCTTGTGTTTGAGAAAGAAAAGGGCAGCTTGTGTGGCTGTAACCAGAGCTGTGTGGGAGAACCAGAGCAGCAGGGAGTTTAAAGATGGGGAACAACAGAATCTGATTTATGTTTTTAAAATCATCCAGAGACATGACACGTAAATGAAATGTGCAATCCTGGATTGAGGTGGGGGAGGTAGGAAATGCTAACTCTAAAGGACAGTGTTGGGATAAATGGCAGAATTTGAACACAAACTGCATATTAGATAATAGTATTGTATCAATATTAAGTTTCCTAAATTTGGTAACTCCTTGTGGTTATGAAAAGAGTGTCCTTGTTCTTAAGAAGGGTGAAGAGTCGTGGTCTTTGCAGCTTATTCTCAAATAGTTCAGGGAAAAAAAGGAATAGAAGGTGACAAATATGTTAGAGGACGTATGGCTGTTTATTGTAATATCCTTGCAACTTTTCTGTGGGTTTGATTTTTTTTTTCCCCCAAAACAAAACTTTAAAGGTCTCTGAGGCTGCTGTGTGTGAGAGGAATTATAGGGGACCAGAGCAGGGGTAGGCAAGTCCAGAAGGAGGCTGTTGGGATGATGGAGACATGGATCGCGGTGTCACAGTGGGATGGAGAGAAGAGGACAGTTTTGAAATGTGAATTGGAGGTAGAATTAATGGAACTTGCTGATGGAGTGGATGTGGTGGCCTGGGGAAGAGCAGGAGGTAGAAATTGCCTCCTTAGGGTAACAGATCGAGTTCCAAAAGAATCTTCTTCCCAAGGTACTCTCACCTCTAATCCATTCTAATCAAGGCAGCCACTTTATGAATAGTTAACATAGTGATTTATTTTACAGGTGAGGTGAGGCTCAGGGCTGTGAAGTGGCTCATTTGAAGTTGCCAGATGTAGGCAGAAATTTTACTGTCTTTACCCAGAAGAAACAACATATAGGCATGAGTTAAAAGTGTTCTTCAAACTGAATCCTATCCCATTAGTTGGTTGTGAAATTGATGTAGTAGTTGGTAGCAGCTTTAAAAAACAGTGAAAAAGAAACATTGTAGCATGTGTGGAAAGGATAAGTAATGTTTCGTGAAACTTCAGTTTTAGTTAAATATGTACATATGTATATTCTCCTCATGATATAAAATGTGTTATTTACTTTGAGTTACCATTGAAAATTGAAGCACCACACACAGGATTATTGTAAACAGGTCTTACAATCCCCATGGGAATAAGAAAGCAGAAGATAAGCTCACTTGGGTGGCTACTGTTGGCTGTCCTGTGTTGTTTATTTTCTTAATGATTGATGGGCTTTTTTAAGTCAGTGTGTTTTTTGTGGACTTCATAGTCATCCTCCCCTTCCAGCCTTGGAGTCAACAAATATTGAGTGCCTGCTGTGTGCCAGGCTGTTGTTCTAGGCAACAGCAATGAGCAGAACAGCTCTGGCCCTCAAGGAGCTTACCTTTAAACACATTACCAAGTGAAACTTTAGGATTCCTTCAGTTTTTTGAGTGATAGGTGCTCTAAAGGTTTAGGAGGACTGATCTAGGAAGGCCTCTCTGAGAAGGTGACATTTGAGTTCAAACCCAAGTGAAACTGAAGGTGCAGCTTTGCTTCAGGGAAGAGTGACCCAAGTGGAAGCAATAGCTCAGGCCAACGTCCTGAGTTGGAAACAAGCCAAGGGTGTTGGCGGGACAGAACAGTGGCAAGGGATTCAAAGGAGAGTGGAAAGAGAGGAAGTGAGGTCTAGGATATTTTTTTTGGAGATGAAGCTAACAGGACCTATTTGCTGTATAGCACAGGCATCTGTATTCAGTATCCTGTGAAAAACCATAACGGAAAGGAAATATATAACACATATATAGTGGCAGTGGTGGTTTACTCGCTAAGTCATGTCCAACTCTTTCGGCCCCGTAGACTGTAGCCCGCCAGGTTCTTCTGTCCATGGGATTTCCCAGGCAAGATCACTGGAGTAGTTTGCCATTTCCTTCTCTAGGGGATCTTCCCAACCCAGGGATGATTGAACCAGGGTCTCCTGCATTGCAAGCAGATTCTTTACTGTCTGAGCCACCAGGGAAGCCATAGGGTAGTAAAACCATTGTGTAGTTCTTCAACTGGAGAATAACATTTTAGAGTAGCAGGTGGCCTTTGAGGTCACCAAGTTCAGGGGTTTTAAACTGAGTTCCCAGTACTCCTTTTAGGGGGTGTGTGTATGTGTGTGTGTGTGTGTGTGTATGTATATATATATATATATATATATATATATATATATATATATATATATAGGGCATAACAGTTCACTCCAGTATCCTTGCCTGGAGAATCCCAAGGACAGAGGAGACTGGTGCACTGTGGTCTATAGCGTTGCAAAGAGTTGGATATGACTGAAGTGACTTAGCATATATATATTTATGGGTATACACACACACACACATATATGTATAATTGAATCACTTTGTGGTCCAATGGAAATTAATACATTGTAAATCAGCCATACTTCAATAAAATTTTTTTTTTTAAAAAGCGAACAGGACCAAATAATGGATTGATGTGGAGGGAAGGGATGCAGGGATAAATCTAGGTGGATGATGGAACCATTTACTGGTAAGAAAGGCTAGAGGCTGATGTAGAAATATGACTGTAGAGAAAAGTAATTCAGCAGTTCTGTTCCTGGCCATGAGTTTCAGAGGCCTGTTGGACACACAAGTGGAGACCCAGGGTGGTCAGTTGGATGGTCAAAGTCTTAGGTCAGAGTCTGAACTGCAGGATTTGAGAGTCTTTAGTATATAGCTCGGAGAAGGCAATGGCACCCCACTCCAGTACTCTCGCCTGGAAAATCCCATGGATGGAGGAGCCTGGTGGGCTGCAGCCCATGAGATTGTGAAGAGTCAGACACAACTGAGCGACTTCCCTTTCTCTTTTCACTTTCATGCATCGGAGAAGGAAATGGCAACTCAGTCCAGTGGTCTTGCCTGGAGAATCCCAGGGACGGGGGAGCCTGGTGGGCTGCCGTCTATGGGGTCACACAGAGTCGGACACGACTGAAGTGACTTAGCAGTATATAGCTGATATTAAAAGGACTGAGATTTGATGAGTTTCCCAGGGTGAGGCTGGGAGGTTGGATGGGCCTGGGGTGGGTGGGAGTGTGGATCAGAAGAGTAGAGGCCTGGGGACAGAGCCCAAGGGCAATTAAGAGAAAGGTGGAGAAAAGCTCTGTGAGCACCTGGAGAAGATGTTTTGTAGAGGGAGGGGGAAGGGCCCAATATCAATTTATGTAACAGCTGGTTCCCTGCTTTTGAGCCCTGGATTTCCTAGCAGTAAGTGAATTTATTTATTCTGAGCAGTTACTTCTCTGTGTGAGATATGTGTTTTTAAATTTTTTATCTGATAAATTAGGGAGAATAGTACTCATTTCACAGAATAAATTAGGTAATACACACAGAGTATTTCAGACAGAGGCCTGTTGGACACATAATAAGAACTTGCCACATAATAAGAACTCAATAACTCCTAGTTTTTTGTTGCAGTGATGCTTACTATAAGAAATCCATTCAGGCTTAAAGTCTATATTCCAGGTTAGTATAGAGGTAAGTAGTAGCAGAAATGACTGTCTGTGTGTGCTATGCGATAATCAGTTTGGTTTAGCTAGTTCTCTGAGAAATTTAAGGAGTCTTGCACAATGAGGGGACCTTCTTACTCGATTACCATTAAATGGGAATATCAAGTGACCCTAAAGTCAAAGTAATAGAAAATTGTCTTTTTCTCAGACATTTAATTTGCTGTTTCTTCACCACACATTATGCTTCCTTTTTTTTTTTTTTGCCTGTGCCATGCAGGATCTTAGTGGGATCTTAGTTCGCTGACCAGGAATCAAACCTGTGCTCCCTGCCTTGGAAGCACAGTCTTAACCACTGAACTGCCAGGGAAGTCTCTGCCTTCTGTACTTCCAAGGTCAGGGGAGATATTAATTTATACCATACTGCTACCTTGTCGAACAAATTATTGTGTAAAGGAGCTTCTTAGATTTGACAATTGAAATCTCAGGAGGAACTCGTTAAACCAATAAAATTAAATATTCTAATTCCCATTGCTTTCTAGTGTGTACCATTTTATTCATCTTAAAAAACATACAAATTCAAGCATCCTATAAGACAAATTGATTCCTTTTTAATTAGTGACTCTTTATACAGAATTTTTATCATCATGAAAGTTTTAAACCAAGAAAAGAACAAATATTTGCAGTTGCAACTTCATGTCAACTTTGCCCACTATTTGAAGAGCTCTGAAAATGTACATGTATCTCCTAATTTTTCCCTTTGGCAATAAAAAAATAGGCTTTGACTTCTTAGGATCATGCCTCCTCTGTTATGTATGGAATGTGGGAGATACATAGAAGTGTTCTTTTTTGGTGACCAATGTTACTGTTTCTCATGCAAAGACTTGTTTATCAAAAGCTGATCTTTGCTTTTTTGTGTGTGCTTTTCATGGTACTATTTCTTAGGCATCTCCAAATACTAAGGCAAAGTTTTATTTTGAGGAGTTATTGCTTTGTTAAATATCATAGAGAATTATTTCTCAATTTAAGCAGGCCTTGTATTCCACGGCAAAAGTAAGCCAAGTGCAAGGGTTTCTGGGAGCAGAATAATGTAGTGCTAAGGTTTTATGTGTCAGTGTGGGCAGTCTAATACTTTACACCAGATTTTTAATGATGCTTAAATATGTGGTGGTTTTAAGATCCCATTTGAAGTGAAGAAGCTCTTTAAAATTCATTGAAATAATTTAGAAAAGGGGGGGGAATGATTTTGCCAAGATTTGAGAGATATGTACTCTTTTCCAAGGCTTTACTATGGTTTTGATGCTTCTGAAAGTGGCTCTGCCAAATTTCACCTTTATATATGGTGGTTATACTATGCCTGGATCGAAAAAATGATTTTAGGTGACTTAGGTGATTAAAATACATGTAATATATGAATCTTCTTTTCTAAAGTAACAGAAATAATTAAGATGAAAGACTAGATACATCCTATGTCTAGATTGAAGAAGTTAGTTCTAACCATTCTGAACACTAAGGAGAAAGAGAAACATGGTTTTTAAGATTCTCATTGTCAAAAGCGTAGAGCTTTGAAGAGAGAATATTTCTCCAGCCTTTTCTGAACTTAAGGATAATTTGTTTTTGGATTCTAATCCTATATAATCAACAGTGAGTAATAACATTGACAGTCTCTCTGCCCACTCTTTCCTCTCCCCTCAAAGGGAAATACCCAATTATAAAAATAATGCATGCTGGTTGTACAAAAGTTTAAAACAAATAAAAAATACATCTATCAAAATGAAGTTTCTCTGAATGACACCTCTGTGTGAGTAGACAATTCTCAGTTCACAGAGAGGGATGGCTTTAAATCACAACTCACTGGTGATACTTGTAAGGAGCCGTGATGACAAGTTCAGCACATGGTTATTGGGCATCTCAGATTTGCCAGTATTAGGGATACAGAAATGGTTAAGACACCACTCTTTTCCTTAAGAAACTCAAGGATAAATGGGCTTCCCGCTTTGTCAGTGACCCGTGAAATATTTCGTATCTGTTTACTGGCTACCTATTATGGGTATAGTATGTACTGGCCAACCAGGGAGACTGTAGTTGGGTACATTGGTTACTAACTATACAACTAATGCTCATGCTGTGTTCTAAGTAAGTGGGCTCGCCATGAAGTTACCTTGAGAGCACGAAGGAGAAAAACTTGTTTTGCTGGGCAAGGGTTTGCAGAGGAAGGAAATTTTAGGTTGAGATTAGTGTCAGAGTGCACTAGACAGCCCAGAAGTGGGGATGGCATTCTAGGCAGAGGGTATAGTGAACCCAGAACTTTGGAGGTGTAATCCAGAATGCACGTTTGGGCAACGGATAAACAGCAGATGGCCGAACAGAGTGTATGGCTCGGAGGAGGGGGAGTGTGAGGGAAGATGAGGCTGAGACGATGGTAGAGCTGGGTCCAGTGAAGAAACTTGGATCTTATTCTGTCAGTAGGCTTTTAAGCGGAGGAGGAGAGATTTGTATTTCAGATACATAACCGGTGAAGTGTGACAGGTTGATTGTGGGGCAGAGAGATTGGAGGCAGGGAATAATGTGCAACTGAGGTAAAGGAGAAGCGAGGTCTTGGGTGTGGAGCAATGTCCGAGAGGACACACCAAAGTATTGAGACATTTCTAGTCTGTTGTGTGGCATGAGTGAGGAGAGTCTGGGGAACAGTGGTTGCTGAGGAGAGGGCAGGTCTCCGGGAATACTGACATTCAAGGATTAGCCCAGGAAGGGGACCTGGTCTTCATTTTATTAGGTATTTTGAGCAATTTTTCTTTTCATTTTCTCCCTGATCAGCAAATTTTTTTTCATTTTTTTTATTTTGAATAATTGTATTATAGATATCTCAACAGACTGTTTTGATCCACAAGATACTTTATTATCTAATACACACACATATACATTAATATATAAATCTTTATAAATAGAGTAAAGCCTCTTTATAATAAACTCAGACTTGTTTACACCTTTTTTTTTTTAAGACACTGTGGTGAAGTTATATGTGCCACCATGTGGAGCCTCATCTTGTCCTCTCCTCATTTAGGCAAGCTGGTGCATCTTTCAAAGCACCCTCCCCAGCCCTGACGGCCCTTGGTCAGAGGCAGGGAGTCTTTGGGCTGGTGCTAGGTCCTGGCTCCTCTGCCTCCTAACTGTGTGAATGTGAGCCTTTCACTTTTATCTCTGAGCCTTAGTCTGCTCATCCATGAAGCAGAAAGATTAAGTATCTATTGAAGTTTTAAAAATTAGAAAACATTTATTGATTCAAAATGGAATATTTCCAAGAAAACTATGTGACATTTTGAAGAGGCCATTTTGATGTTGTAGATTTGAGCTCCATGCCTGTTGCCTGACTATGAAACAAACTATTAATCTTTCACGCTTTAAAACGTTTACCTAGTTGTATACCGAGCAAACCAGCAAATACCCCTATCCTAGGTCTGATCCATGCTGTACTCCATCCCTGAGCTTTTTTTTTTTTAATAAAATATACATACCTGGTATAAAAATGAGGACAATTCACTTTTTAATATTGTTTCTCATGATTTCCTTTAAACCTGGAGTAGTCTGATGACTCTTTCTCAAGAAGTTTCACAGATACTGTAGGTAAGGGACATTGGATAGTAGAGAGTCAAGAGCTGCAGTGGAGGTTGAACAGGCAGGGGGTTTTTGTCTCTTGCAGCAGCCAAGGTGGGCGCTCCAAGGCTGCCAGGATGCCATGGTTCTGCCTTTGCATCTTTCTGCGTCGCCGTCCTTAGCGCTGAGGCCTTCCTCACACTCCTCTCATTCTCACAATGTAGCTTCTTAATGTGCAGTCACCACTGCTGTGTTCCACCAGGGAAAAGAGGCAAAGGGCCAGGGGTAGCCGCACAAGGCTCTTCCTTTCTGTTCAGGAAATGAGGCCTCTTGTCCTCCACCAGGGGCCTGTACTTATATTTCGTTGCCTTGAGCTGAGTCACATGGTCGTCACTCGCTGCAAGTACTCTGGGAGGTCACAAGTTTAACTTTGCAGTCTCTCTGGTTGGAAGGTAAAGGAAAAGATGGTGAGAATGAGTTTGTGTCAGTCATTCTGTGCAGTATCTGCCCTTGATAGGGTGACGTTGTCTTGGTGTAGTTACTCACTTCAGGGTCTTATTTAGGGTGACCAACTCTCCTGGTTTGCCTGGGACTGAGAAATTTCCTGGGATGCAGAGCTTTCCACAAGTTTAACTTTGCAGTCTCTCTGGTTGGAAGGTAAAGGAAAAGATGGTGAGAATGAGTTTGTGTCAGTCATTCTGTGCAGTATCTGCCCTTGATAGGGTGACGTTGTCTTGGTGTAGTTACTCACTTCAGGGTCTTATTTAGGGTGACCAACTCTCCTGGTTTGCCTGGGACTGAGAAATTTCCTGGGATGCAGAGCTTTCAGTACTACATACCCTGGACAGTCCTAGGAAAACCAGGGTGGTTGTTGCCCTAGTCTTACCATATTCTCTTGGGTCTAAAAATGCAGAAGTGAGTTATCTCTTGAGGATAAAACCACCTTGGCTGGGCTTACGAAGACTGAAAGGCAGCTTAATAATTTAATTTTAATAATAATGTAATAGTATCAAATATTTAATTGTAAATTATACAAAATAATTATCAGACTATTAGATAATAATTTAATAATGTACAACAAGAAATAAGTGATTTTGGATCCGTGGAGCATACTGGAAGCAGAAGCTGCTTAGTACATCTGAGCTTTTGACAAAGGGTCTTTGGGCTGCGGCGTTACTCAACTCCAGCGGGCTCTGTTCACTCCAGCCTGGGGTGAATTCTGTATTGCTAATGCTGTTCAGAAAAGCCTTTCTAAGGAATTCCCTGATAAAAGTGAAAGAGGACAATGAAAAAGTTGGCTTAAAACTCAACATTCAGAAAAATAAGATCATGGCATCCGGTCCCATCACTTCATGGCAAATAGATGGGGAAACATTGGAAACAGTGACAGATTTTATTTTCTTAGACTCCAAAATCACTGCAGATGGTGACTGCAGCCATGAATTTAAAAGACACTTGCTCCTTGGAAGAAAAGTTATGACCAATCTAGACAGCATATTAAAAAGCAGAGACATTACTTTGCCAACAAAGGTCCATCTAGTCAAAGCTGTGGTTTTTCCCATAGTCATGCATGGGTGTGAGAGTTGGACTATAAGGAAAGCTGAGCGCCAAAGAATTGATGCTTTTGAACTGTGGTGTTGGAGAAGACTCTTGAGAGTCCCTTGGACTGCAGGGAGATGCAACCAGTCAATCCTAATGGAAATCAGCCCTAAATATTCATTGGAAGGACTGATGCTGAAGCTGAAGCTCCAATACTTTGGCCACGTGATGCAAAGAAATAACTCATTTGAAAAGACCCTGATGCTGGGAAAGATTGAAGGCTGGAGGAGAAGGGGATGACAGAGGATGAAATGGTTGGATGGTATCACCAACTCGATGGACATGAATTTGAGCAAGCTCTGGGAGTTGGTGATGGACGGGGAAGCCTGGCATGCTACAGTCCATGGGGTCACAAAGAGCTGGACATGACTGAGTAACTGAACTGAAGAAATTCCCTGTGGTCTCGTGGTTAGGACTGTGCACTTTTACTGCTGAGGGCCCAGGTTAGATCCCTGGTCAGGGAATTAAGATCCCACAAGCCACATGTGGCAAAAAAAAAAGCCCTTTTAACGGGAACAGACCAAGTTCCTGGTCTCTCTGCAGGTGAGGCTTCTCCTCTGGACACTGCCGTTTTGTTTCTTCACCCTTTCTGAGCTTCTGTTGTGGACAAGTCTCCCCTTCTGATAGACAGTCTTTGGATATTTTATTGTCTTCAAGCAAATATTTTTTTGAAAAATTGAGATATAATTCATATATCCTAAAATTCACCCTTTTAAAAGTATACAGTTCAGTGATTCTATTAGTATATTCACAAAGCCATGCAACCTTTACCACTACCTAATTTCAGAACATTTTCATTACAAAATGAAACCCTGTACCCACTTGCAGTCACCTCAGCCCCTGGCAACTTCTAGTCTATGTACTGGCTGTTTGGAATTTGTCTGTTCTGGACATTGCATTTGAATGGAATCATACAGTTTGTGGCCTCTTTTGTGTCTGGCCTCTTTCACTTAGCATAATGTTTTCAAGTTCATTCATGTTGTAGCATGGAGCAGTGGTTCATTCCTTTTAATTGCTGAATAACATTCCACTGTATGGATCTGTCATATTTTGTTTATCCATTTATAAGTTGGTAGACATTTAGGCTGTTTCTACTTTCTGGCTATTTTGAATACTGCTACGAACATATGTGTACAAGTTTTTGGGTGGACACATGTTTTCAGATCTTTCGAAACAGATCTATCTATGTGCACGTGTGCGAAGTCACTTCAGTCGTGTCCAACTCTTTGAGACCCTATGGACTATATATAGCCCTCCAGGGTCCTCTGTCCACAGAATTCTCCGGGCAAGAATACTGGAGTGGGTTGCCTCGCCCTCCTTTAGGGGATCTTCCTATCCAGGGATTGAACCTGCATCTCTTATGTCTCCTACTTTGGCAGGCAGATTCTTTACTGCTGAGCCACCAGGGAAACCCGAAACATACCTATATTCTCCTAGAATAAACCTAGGAGTAGAATTGTTGGGTCTTCAGGCAAATCTTACTGTGATTCTTTAAGGAGACTGTGCATAACTTATTTTGTTTGACTCTCATTAGATAGCATTAGTTTTCCAAGATTAGGGGTAGATTAGGATTTCCCTCATTGATTCTCTCCACTTCATCTGTAGGCTTATCATGAGGCTTTCCTGAGATCAACTTGTGTAAAGTGAAGTGCTGGCCTGTAGCCGCACATCCCTCACTTCTGGCATTTCCACTGCCCTTAGCTCCCTGCCTTCCCTTCTGGCCAGCTTCAGACATCCCAGACTCCATCTTCTGTCCTTCTGTCAAAACATAATAATTTGATATCTTTCACTGGTACTTTTTATTGATTGATTATACTGGAAACAAATGTATGTTATCTCAGGCATCATTTACATGTTAAACTCTATGTAGCAGGCTAGCACACTGTGCAGGGGTGGAGCTTTAGAGGCCTGAAGCTCTCCTAGGCTTCCTGCTGAGGTTGACCTTGAAGGCAGTCTTAATGTAGACAGGCCCTTGCTGGGTGGTCTGCAGGGGGAAGGGTATGATTGGAAAGACCCTCTCACTCCTTTCCCTGATGCTGAGACCCAGACTGGATGTGTCTCCTGGGGCTTCCAGAATCCTCCGCTTCACCTCACTTAGAGCCTGGAGCCCTGCCCCTCTTCAAGATTTCCTGTGCTGTCCTCCCTTTCCTGTTCAAATAGAAATTCCTCTTGTTTCTCCTCTTGCTGTTAAAGTAATCTGGCTTACTCTCTTTTTTCCTCAACTTCTTCCTCAAACTGTCTGATGCATATTTTATATTTTCTTGCATGTCTGACTTTCAGTTAATATTTAATGATAATTTCATTCTGCAGCCATCTTCTTATCTGACATCCTGGAACTCATCCCTGGGCCTCTCAATTCTAGCCGCTGATAATTACGTTTTATAAAAAAGAAGTGTGATATTCGGATATATTCTCTTATTAGTAAAGGTATTACTGAACGTGAGGCTAATGGCATGCGTCTGTAACAAGCTGTTCCACTCTGTGAATACTAATGTAATTTAGAGAGAAACCTTTCTTTGTTAAACACTTTTTCTCCATGGGGCACATGTTTCCAGACCAATTTCATAGTAATTTGTGGTTTTTTAGGTATGTCAATAGAGATGCTGTAGCCAGTATGCCGGGATTTGGTTAGATAAACATTTTATAAGATTGCTTACTTTTAAAAATTATCTTTGTTTAAAAAGTTAATTTCTTCCCTAATAGCTGGTAAATCGAGGTTAAAACATTAGTTTTTTTTAATGTTTTAAACATTTTAAACCTGGTTTCTGAAGGTTGATATATTAGTGCTTTTTTGATTTACCTCCTTCTGAATTTTAAGAAATCAGTACCAGAATCTGTAACATGCTTATAATACATATACTTTTGATAATCATGTGATATTCTTTATTAAAAACAGCTAACTAAAAATTTCAGTGAATGATGGTGTGCATATAATAACATATTCCTCATCATTTATACACTGTTGAGAGAGTGACTCACACACTGTTTTTGCTTGAGTTTCTGAGAGTTTGTAAAAAGTTTACAGACAGCAATGGAATTGAAATAATGGATGTATAAAATGGGAGATTAAGTTGTTTCTCATCTGTTTCTCTCTTACCTGGATGAAATGTTAACCCCTTAAAAAATTCCAGTAAAGTCAAGATCAGTACTGTGAGCCCAGTATGGTTCTACCCATCATGGTCTTAAGTATTTCCTGTCCCGTCACAGAACACGTATATTTCCAAAGGAAAAAATACAGTTTTATTTCATGATGATAAACAGCTCTTTAAGGGCAAAGGAGTCAGGCATAAAAAGATAATCACCATTTTAGGACTGTGATGTGCTGCTGCAGGACAAGGGAGATGAAAGTTAAAAGTTCCCAGTCCGTTGCCTGCCCATCATACCTCCTGCTGCCCTCCTGGCAGAATTTTAGGGATGTATTTCAGTTAGTTGGAAATCATTGGCCTTAGGATAGAGCAGAAAACTGACCTGAAGACAGTCAAATTGTTTGTGACCCACTTGAGTGGTCCTTAAGGTAGAGTACATCTCAGTAAGAAGTGGTAAATGAATGACCTTGGATAGTAGATAAAGCTCAATTTCTTAGACAGGGTGGTGGACAGCCCAGTAAGAATGTCACAAATATACACTCAAAATATGTAAAATTCAGACTCTAATGTACCGTGTTATACCTTGAATCTCCTTGGTAAGTTGTGATCTTGTCTTTACCTTCAGGCCTCATTTGTCTGCCCACTGTCCACCATGGTTTTGATTTTTTTTCTTCGTTGTGCATTTAGTGTCCCTCTTACTGATTTCACCGTGGGAAAAGACTTTTCTGTCAGTGATGTGACTGCTTTCTGGATCTTTCACCTTGAAGTCACGGTGTTCCTAGAAGTCTGCAGAAGATCACTTTTCTCTCACTCCCCATGCGTGTATTTTATCTGTTAAGGAAAGTGGCATTTAGTGGGCAGGGGTGGGAGATTGACCCACATAGTCGAGGCTTCCTTTGTTCTAATTTACATACTTAACATATTCATGGCAGCCTTTCTCCTAGTTTCAGATTCTGAACTCAGAGTATTTAGATACTTTGGTTTTGTATGCACACATGGTGAAAACCCTGGGTTGAAAAATTTTCTAAGTGTTTGCACACTTGGCACAAGACATTAAGGGTTATATAAAAATTAGTTCCTTAAATGACCATTAACCAGAAATTTTATCTGGCCAGACAGAGACATGTAACTTAAAGTACGCATTGCCCTTTGCCTAGCATATTACTTTTGGCAACCAGAGATAGATGAGAACTATGCTGTGTTTAAATTTTTCATTGTCATAAGACAAATCTGTTATTATAAAAGCTCTGCTGATCAGTGAGTGTTTCCTTCTGTTGATTTAATTGAAGGAGCAGTATATTTTTAATTTAATCATGGCACTTTGATGATCTGATACTTGTTGGATGTAAGCTAAGAATTGTTCGGTTTTTCAAGATTTATATTGCATCTAGAGTGGTGCTGCAGAAAATGCAATGGCAACCCACTCCAGTACTCTTGCCTGGAAAATCTCACGGACAGAGGAGCCTGGTAGGCTGCAGTCCATGGGGTCGCTAACAGTCGGACACGACTGAGCGACTTCACTTTCACTTTTCACTTTCATGCATTGGAGAAGGCAATGGCAACCCACTCCAGTGTTCTTGCCTGGAGAATCCCAGGGACAGGGGAGCCTGGTGGGCTGCCTTCTCTGGGGTCGCACAGAGTCGGACATGACTGAAGCGATTTAGCAGCAGCAGCAGAGTGATGCTGATCAAAAGAATGATGGAAATATGTTCTATGTCTGCATTGTCCAATATTAACCACTTGTGGCTGTGGAGCACTTAAATGTGGCTAGTGAGACCCAAGAGTTAAATTTTAAGTTTTTTTTAAAATTATAATTTAAATAGTCACAGGTGGTTGATTCAGTTCAGTTCAGTTCGGTCGCTCAGTCGTGTCCGACTCTTTGCGACCCCATGAATTGCAGCATGCCAGGCTTCCCTGTCCATCACCAACACCCGGAGTTCACTCAAACTCATGTCCATCGAGTCGGTGATGCCATCCAGCTATCTCATCCTCTGTCGTCCCCTTCTCCTCCTGCCCCCAATCCCTCCCAGCATCAGAGTCTTTTCCAATGAGTCAACTCTTTGCATGAGGTGGCCAAAGTACTGGAGTTTCAGCTTTAGCATCATTCCTTCCAAAGAACACCCAGGGCTGATCTCCTTTAGAATGGACTGGTTGGATCTCCTTGCAGTCTAAGGTGGTTGGTTAGTGGTTATCATATTAGACAACAGAGATTTAGATGATGTAGAAAATCACCATTTAGTATAATGACATCTTGAGCTGTCAAGGTTTCTCGTTTCGGGTTGGAACCATCCTCAACTGGTTAAATTTGAAGTTAGTAAGATCAGTCCTGGGTGTTCATTGAAAGGACTGATGCTGAAGCTGAAACTCCAATACTTTGGCCTTATTTAACAAAGGAGTAAGTTTATCAGACTTAAATATATTAGAAATGAACTTCTTTGAGAAAGCAAATGAGTCCAAAAATAACTCCAATGTAATTAATTGAACAAATATTTAGAAAATATTTCCTGTGTGTAAAGACCTTAGGAGTGAATTAAACTTAGGTGGTCCCCTCAAGGAGCTTTCTATTTGAGTCTTACTGGGGAGGTTTTGATAAGCTGAGAGGGTGAGCTCTGTCCAAACGGGTTCCTTCTAGAGCCCAGAATGCCAAACCAAATAGGGTATTATCTTCAGACTGTTGAAGTCAGGATTCGGCTTCAGGGCTTTGCAGCCTGGCTGGGGCTGTAACAGCCCAAGAAGGAACTGTTTACATCTGGGAACATTAAGATCCCGACATACAAGATTAATCTGGAGTGAGAGAGGGTTGAGGTGGGACTGGGATTTCTCCAGGTGTGCACTGTGAGAAGCTCTGCTGAGTTCCAGATGTGTTTGAGCAGGCCCCTCAGGTCTTCAGCGTTTCTGAAAGATGGACTTTCCCAAGACTCTGGAAAGCTGGAGGGAGAGATACTGGGCATGAATCCCTCCATGCCCCCACCCCACCTCTGCACACGCATTTCTCCTCACCTCTGTGAGGAGGGATTCTTAATAAATGCCAAGTTTGGCTCAACAGCTGGGATTATCTAATGTATATAAATATTCCCTTAAACAGAAGTATAGAGTGTTAAGAAAGCCAGATTTTTTTAAAAACTTGCAGCAAGAACTCAGCTTTTTCCCCTTTAAACTGACAAGATCTTGAGTTCAGTTGGCTGTGCTCTTAGTTGGAAACTCAGGGGCAAAGGAAAAGCCACAGAAAAACAGGCTACATCTGCTCCTGCTCTGTGTAGCCACCTCACTTGCCCATTAAGTTCTGTGATTTTAGCTAAATTAATCATGAATTTAGAGCAGAGGGGTGTGTGTTCCCACCAATCTGTGACCCTCCACAACCCTGCGTCTTCCCAGTGAGCTACTAGGCACTGCTCGGGAGGCAGGGAACTCGGAACCTAACTGTCCTGGGCCCTCTTTCTGGCAGTTGGGTGAGTCATGAGGGCCTGAAGGGTAAAGCTCAGGCAGGCGGGGAGCAGTAGGTCATAGGCTGAGAGAGGGAGGCCATGTAAACAGTGGCAAGCTGGAGTTAGTGATCTGGTCTCATGGTGCAGATGTGAAGGGAGAAGGGCCCGGTTTTTCCCCTGGGGACAGGAGTCCCTGTTACACAGACTGTGTCTGGGCAGCTGGGCCTGTCAGGATCCAGTCACCAGAGTTACTTGCTGTGGGTACACATTGTCACTCTGGGTTTGTTTTTGCCAGGTCAGGGTGTCTGTTACATCGGAGGCTGCAGTGGTGGTGGGTGTGTGTGTGTGGGCTTGGGTTGGCAGTCTTCACACAAGATGTCCAGACACCGGTGGTTCGGAAACTCAGCCATGGAGAGTGGGATGCTCGCCTCTGTGTATCTGGGCCTTGGTCTCTGGCCTTGGGTCAGGAGTCAGGCTGACCGGTTTGGCACTCAAGCCTGGAATAGGTTAGGCTTCTGCCTCAGACATTAAGCAAGGGAACTGGCTAGTCCTTCCTGGTGCCCACTGGCTGGCACCTGCCCCTTTCAGAGGTGGGCTCAGGATAGCTATGGAAATTTTCCAGTGTTTGGGTCGTGGGAGTGTATGCCTTCTTCCCGTAAGCACTGCCAGGCCAGAACCCAGTGGAATTGCAAAGAATGAGTTACTGTTAGAAGAAAATATTCCCTATATGTAAATAAACTCAGGTACAGATGGGAAATGATGAGTAAATTGGACTTGCAAAGATTTGAAACCTCTGTATCACCAAAGACAAAATCACAAGTATAATTAAAGGACAAGTAAGAGACTAGGAGAAAATAGACCATGTGTAATAGACAAAGGATAAATGCAGAGAGTACGAGAAACCTTCTGCAGAACAATCAGATATTTTTTTTTCCTGTTAAATTGACAGAAGTTAAAAAGATTAATAATATTTCATTTTGGTGACAGAAAAAAATGGATGCACTTTATATACAGTGAATATATAAATTGTTCAGGTGTTTTTGGAAGGCAGTTTGACAGTGTCTATGAAAATAAAGTCACATACCTTTGATTCAGTAATTTTGTGTCTAGTACAGTATACAAGAGCACACACTTATTCTCTCTGTGTTAGCAGTGGTGAAATATTGGAAAAGCTAAATACACAGTGGTGTAGCCAGCATATAGACTATTACGCCACACCTAATAACAGTGTGTGAGTGGATCTGTATGCAGCTGGTAGGGTAAACTCTCCCAAGTACATTCTTAGTGAGAAAAATAAATTACAAAATTATCACATTATGTTAAAAAAAAAACCTCAGAACTAGATCTATTTTTACATGTATTGCATTTCATAGATTCTTTATGTATTATGCATATGAAATCTATATATAAAATAAATTCATTTCTGTTCTATACGTGTTTCATGGATTCCAAAACATGCTTTTCACATTTTAACATTTTTTAAATCAGTGTGTCTATATGTATGGGGAGATAGAGCTGCCTAGTTATCTGTGTCATCTGAGTCATTTTTCCCTATCTTATATTTGACACTCAGCTCATCTGAGGCTGTAAGGCTGGCATGGCTGAGAGTTTGTTCAGCCTCATTAAGAAGTTAAGGAGCTGTGAAGATGCAGTGGGAGGGAATTGAGTACTGAGGTCCAAGAGAGGCGTGGAGCAGGGCACTCGGCCCAGGGCCAGTCGGCACTGTCGCCTTTCCTGTCAGTGCGAAAGGTTGAAGGGCTCAATCCACACGGTGGTGCCAGGCTAGCCAGGGCTGAGTACTGTGGGGTTATTCATCTACTAACTCGGGGTTCCCTGGCACAAGCCTTGTCAGTGGTGTCCCTTCCACTGTGTGGTTAAGGTAATGGTACAGTGAAGCAGAAAACAGGTCAAACCACAAAGTGTCACTCAGTGCTACTGAAAGAAAGTGCATTGTCTGGGTGGAGAACTAAGTCCTGGTGATGAAGAGCCAGAGGAGTAAATGAGCTTTTGTACCTGAGGGGAGTAACAAGGCAGATAGGAACTGTAGGTGCAGATAGGGTCTGCCCTCTTCTGGAGGCCCAAGCAGGAGATCTTCGTACACAGAGCATGGTATGGGTGTCTCTCCATAAAGTTAGAGCTGTGTTGTGAAGGTAAAGTGAAAGTGAAGTCGCTCAGTCGTGTCCGACTTTTTGCAACCCCATGGACTGTATGGTCCCTGGAATTCTCCAGGCCAGAATACTGGAGTGGGTAGCCTTTCCCTTCTTCAGGGGATCTTCCCAACCCAGGGATTGAACCCAGGTCTTCCGCATTGCAGGCTGATTCTTTACCAGCTGAGCCACGAGGGAAGCCCCCTGTAAACTAAATGACTGTTAAAAAGGAACAGAGTGTAGTTTCTTGTAAGAGGTCAGCCAGGGCTCTGGGAGCCAGAGGAAGGGAAGAGCACTCCCTGGGAAACCCAGGAAGATTTCCTGCCCATGATGTCATTGGGGTAGTCATTGGAGGAAGAGTGAAATTTGAACCCCTTGACTTTTAAGGAGCGGTGCTGGAGGAAGGGAAGAAGGGCTCATTGCTGTGAACAAGGGCACAGAGGAGAATGTGAGGAACTGGGAGCAGTACCGCTTGCTGGTACAGGCATGTAAATCGGTAGATGGAAAAGGTAGATAAAAGGGAAGCAGGAGGAAGTAAGATTTTAAAAGGTAGGTTACAGCTGGGCCATGAAGAGCTAAGAAGGCCAAGTTTAGAAGTTTAACTTTAATTCAGTAGGCACATATTTTACGTTGAATCCTTTGTTTACCAAGTATTAAATATTTTTGTATCATCATTGGTTAATTTTTTTTAAAGTGGTCACTTCTGATTTAGTTTCTGAGAGTGTTTTGTTTTTTTTTTTAATATAAATATTCAGATCTTGTGTGTAGAGCACAGGGTGTTTTGGGGGTTTTTTCCCTCATGCACATGGTTGAATTTTAAAATTACATGTGTTCTGTAAACTTTGTTTTTACTCTCTGCCTTCCAGCATTTGCAAATAACCACTTCTCTTTCACAGGCGATCATGAGAGATCCTAGCATTTATCTCCATTCAGTGAAAGTGAAGAACCAAGCCCTGTATGAAGAGGTGAAATTGAACATGCAAGATTTACTGAGCACATTGTTTAGGGGAAGCTGTGATCCCTGTACCTTTGCTGTGATGTGATTCAGAACAGCTCTTCCGGTCCTGGCAATTCTTTACAGCCTTTCTTTTGAGCTCAGCCCTGCTTCCGTTGCTAGCTTAACCTCGATGTTAGCTGGTCCTGCTGCTTCTAGGGCGTCTTTGGCAGAAAGCCTCCAGGCATTTTTCTGGATTCCGGTTTTGGCTCCCCAGGTACCTTGCTGAGCTGAGTTGACCGTATCTGCAATGTGGAGGACTTAGCCTGAAATGTGGAGGGTCAGTTTGGAGTAGGAAAATACAGTAACAATTCTTGCTTTTTCTGCCACAGTATAACTTATCAAATCCTCTTGTTTTCCTCTTAATAGTACAAGGAGTTGCACTGAAATGGTTATTCATCTGTGTCTATGAGGTTTTTTTAAAATAATAATTTCGCTAATATGTCACAACATGCATTATTTATTACTTTAGTAAATGGATAGTTTAACAAGCAGCGATTTACAAATTTAAACATGACAATTAACATGATCTGACGTAAAAAATTAAATAATCTCCTGGCATCTTTGTCATCAGCGTTGCATTAATGATTTTAGCCCTTCTGGGAGCTTTCATTTTTGGTTGACTCTGACTGATGATGGGAGACTGTGATAGTGATATGCTTTTATAAATTATTTTTTAGTCGGAATGCTATTAGCATGTAATGTGGACTTGCAGAAATAAAATTGTTTATCATTGTCAGTGTTGTTTTGACTTATATTCTGAGTTCTTTAAGGAAGAAGATTAGGAGTATCTCTAACAGACGTTTGGCGTCCACTATGGTTTGCCCACTGGTGTGCCATGGAGAGGGTCTGCCTTCTGCTGTGGAAGCTGCTGCAGGTCAAAAGCGCATTTCCTGGTCTTGCCTCTTAGGAGTTACAGGAGTGGGCTCACTCCTTAGGCTCAGCCTGCTGACTGCTTTCACCCTGGAGCTTGAAACTGGAGAGAATGGTGTAAAATGCAGGGACAGTTAGTAATGGCAGTTCAGTTCAGTCGCTCAGTCGTGTCTGACTCTTTGCAACCCTGTGACTTGCAGCACGCCAGGCCTCCTTGTCCATCACCAACTCCCAGAGTTCCCTCAAACTCATGCCCATTGAGTTGGTGATGCCATCCAGCCATCTCATCCTTTGTCGTCCCCTTCTCCTCCTGCCCCCAATCCCTCCCAGCATCAGAGTCTTTTCCAATGGGTCAACTCTTCACATGAGGTGGCCAAAGTACTGGAGTTTCAGCTTTAGCATCATTCCTTCCAAAGAACACCCAGGACTGATCTCCTTCAGAATGGACTGGTTGGATGGATCTCCTTGCAGTCCAAGGGACTCTTAAGAGTCTTCTCCAACACCACAGTTCAAAAGCATCAATTCTTCGGCACTCAGCTTTCTTCACAGTCTAACTTTCATATCCATACATGACCACTGGAAAAACCATAGCCTTGACTAGACAGACCTTTGTTGGCAAAGTAATGTCTCTGCTTTTGAATATGCTATCTAGATTGGTCATAACTTTTCTTCCAAGGAGTAAGCGTCTTGTAAATTCATGGCTGCCGTCACCATCTGCAGTGATTTTGGAGCCCCCCAAAATGAAGTCTGACACTATTTCCACTGTTTCCCATGAAGTGATGGGACCTGATGCCATGATCTTCGTTTCCTGAATGTTGAGTAATGGCAGTAGAGCTACTAAAATGGCCAGGATTTCATCTTCCCTGTATAGCCCTCATTGTACACATCAGCGTTGATACAGATGGGCTTAGCTTTTACTTTTGTATGTTTCGCACTGATACCTCAAACCTGCTTTTGTGCACACAATCAAAAGTTACGTGACAATGAGCATTAGATGACAGACAGTTCAAGCTATTGTGTGATGACACTGCTTGCCTGCCAACAGCTTGGGTTCAGCAGGGTTGACTTCTTTTTCTGTAAAGCAGTGCTTATTTGTGCAGTTATTTAAATATCTAATAGAGTTGAATTTTAAACTCTTCTTGGAGGAATTTTCGACTTCATGGAAGTACCTTGAATACCTGATAACCAAGTACCTCAATTTGATATAGCACTTCTCATTTTTTGTCCTATTAGTAAGGAAATATATATGGTAATGTATTAAATGGGAGTTTTTCTTTTGCCTAAAATTCTGGTCAAGATCCAGAGCTGTAACCGATAGGTGGTAGGCACCCATATATTCTCAGGAGAGATTCTAGAAGCATCTATCATGGGACTTGTAAAGGGGTGTCTAAATGGGTCTAGCAACTGTTACACCCTCCATCCTGTAACCCAGCCTCTGTCAGGAAGACTGGAAATGAGTTACATGCACGGATCTCCTAGGAGGAGAGAATGCTTTTCCTTGAGGGAAGGGGAAATTTCACTCCGTGTGTCATTCTCAAGAGAATAACAGAAAGATTGGGATGATGGCGAAAAGAGATTGACATTTTATTGAATCGCAGTCACCAGCCAGGTGCTGCTATGGATTTAGGATGAAGTCCTAAGGAAGAACTCCTGAGGGAGTGTGGCATGCCTCTTCTGGAGTTTGGAGGTGTCTGTGAACAGAGGCTGGTGTCTTTCTCTCACCTGGAACTAGCTGTGTGGCCAGAGCTACCTTGGGTGGTGAGTTGGGGGAACAGTGTGTGGAGAGGGGACAGCAAATGCCAGACACTTCCTGCCGGCCAGGAGGTCTGCTTGGAGGCAACCGCTGAGTCTTCTTGAAAGAACTTCCCTGCAGGTGGAGACTGCCTGCCAGGTGTGGGACCCCAGCAGAAAGAGGCTGCGGATGAGCCACGGGCAGGAGCTGAGAGAGACAAGCCAGAGGGCTCCTTGCCTGCCTCAGCGGCATGGAGGATCCAGAGACGAGGTCTCACTGGAGAGAGCTGGCATTTGGACTCCAGCAGGTGTTTTATAGGCCAGAGGACCACAGACTTATAGATGGACACTTCCTTTTCCTTTTTCTGCCATTTGCCTCTTTTCATTCTCTGGCTCCCCACACTTTCCTCTCTGCTGGTCTTAGGGGAAGAGCTTCACATTAGATGAAATTAGGTTTGATATGGATTAGACTGGACTTTTTAGTACCTGAAAGTTTGACTGTATTTAAGATAATTTCTTTTTTAAACTCGTAACTACAACTATGTAGTTCTAAGTCACTGAAACTTGGAAAAAAATCCTTTCATGATGACACAGTCAGCATTCTCAGCACCAGTAGATTAGAGAAGGACTTTATAATTAAGTGCAGTTTCACTTATTTTGTGTCCTGCAGATTTCAGGTGTACAGCTTGCCAACAGTTACTTTGCCAACTGAGAAAGGTGAAATTTCACTATAAACTGAACATTGTAAACTTGCTAACTAATTTTATAGCTAGGACAAGTCATGGCCCTGTATTGGCATTTGGGACCCCTTATGAAGTAGCCTGAAACTCTACAACTTTTCATTGCTTTTTTGGTGTTTTTTGCTGTTATTTATTTTTAAAGTGTGTGAAAAACATGAAAACGTACCGTCTCAACCATTTTTAAGTGCAAAGTACATAGTATAGTGTATTTTTAAAGCACATGGTTCAGCAGTGTCAATACGTGCATGTTGCCATGTAACGGATCTCTAGAACTTTTTCCTCTTGTAAAACTGCAAATCTGTACCCATTTAACACTATTCCCCTACCCCTCTCCCCCGTTCCTCAAAACCCATGGTAGCCACCTTTGTGCTCTCTAAGAGTTTATTTAAGATACCTCATATAAGTGGAATAATCATGTAGTATTTATCTTTTTGTGACTGACTTTTTCCACTTAGGATAATATCCTCAAGGTTCATCTGTATTGATGCATACGACAAGATTTCCTTCCTTTTTAAAAACAGTAATATTCCGTTTGATGTATATACCACCTTTTCCGCTGGTGGTCATTTGGGGTGGTTGCACCTCCTGACTGTTGTGAATAGTGCTCTGGTGAAGATGGGTGTGCAGGTATCTCCTTGAGATCCTGTTTTGAATTCTTTTGAATATGTGCCCAGGAGTGGAATTGCTAGATCACATGGAAGTATTTTTTAATTTTTTGAGGACCCTTTATACCATTTTTCCTAGTGGCTGCACCATTTTAGATTCCTACCAACAGGTCACTGAAGTTCCGATTTATCCACGTCTTCATCAACACTGGTTATTTCCTGTCCTTTTGATAGTGCCCGTCCTGATGGATATGAGGTGATTGTGGCATTTCTTTTATGATTAGTGATGCTGAGTATCTTTTCTTTAACTTGTTGGCTGTTTGCATATCTTCTTTGAAGAAATGTCTGTTCAAGTTTTTTGCCCACTTTTAAGTTGTAGCAGGTCTTCATATATTCTGGATGTGGACCTCTCATCAGATATAGGATTTGAAGATGTTTTCTCCTATTCCATAGGTTGCCTTTTCACTCTGTCCTTTAATCATATTTTTTTTTGCAGTTAAAACATTAATTATAATGATTAAATATTTTGAAATACTGAAAAGTTCAGGAAATAATATGACAGACTTTGATCAGATCTTCAACATTTTCCCAGTAGGCCTATTGAGTAGCGCAGGAAACTTGAATTAATTCTGTCATTTGACTAAAATGCTCTTCTCCCATAATCTGGTTGCCGTCAGCCTTTCCAGCTTTGTGGACTGCCCCCTCATTCCTCCTTATTCTCTCCACTCCTCTTCTGTCCAAAGACGCCTTAAAAATGCCGTTTCATCCTGTTGTCTGTGCCCTTTCACACACACTTGCTTCTTTTGTATGACGGAAGGCGAGCCTTACTTTACCTCGTGTTCTACCTTTTCATGCTCATGCTCCTTTAAGACTCAGCCAGTCAATCAGCAGCTTCTCCCATGTGCTGAGTTGCTTCAGTCCTGTCTGACTCTCTGCGGCCCTGTGCACTGTACCCCGCCACGTTCCTCTGTCCATAGGGATTCTCCCTATGGCAAGAATACTGGTGTGGGTTTCCAAGCCCTCCTCCAGGCATCTTCCCAACCCAGGGATCAAACCTGAGTCTCTTATACAGTCTAGGTTATCTGGAGGTATTATGAGGGTTTCTATACTTTGCCCACTCCAGGCAAGCGGTGTAAACTTCTAAAGCACCCAGCTTGTTCTTGTCTCTTCAGTCCTCATTCCCGTGGACCTGCCACAATATCTAGCCCATAATGTTTGGCTTCCTTAATGATTATGGCTAGAGAGAACAAATGCCTTTTTAGAAGTAGCAGAACTTTTTGCCAATTTTGTGTCTAAGTATCCTTTCTCTTCTAATTTTATCTGGTAAAATTTTGGCAGCTAATTGTAGATTTTATGAACTTACATTGGGTTGCTTTTGTCTTCTGTTATAAAAGCAATAATTAGAGGAAATGATCCTTTTGAGAGGTTGCTTAATGAATTCTGCTTCTTTCAAATGTGCTGCTTTAAATCTTATTTCAAGTAAACTGAACTAATGCCCAAATTATTTTACTGTAGATTCCAGAGTATTAGGATTAATTTCCTTCCATTAAATTCCTTTGCATCTTTTCTTTGGTGGTAGTGGTGGGGGTAGGGGCTCAACAATCAAAAAAGACTTTATTGATTTTACATTTAGTGTGGTTTACTCTGCTCAATTATATCGTTCAAATGTGAGTTTGTGTGTGGCATAAGATTGTGTATATTGGAATTCTATGTTCTCTTAAATTACTTTGTGTTTTATTCACGACTGGTGTTTAATGGTTTAAGATTTCAAAAAGCCTTTTCTTCATAAGTCCTCAAGTGCTTTTATTATAATCCTGCAACCTAACCTTCTGGTTTTGCTGCCTCCTTCTCCACCCTTGAAACAAGCCCAGGCACAGACACACAGTCTGGCATGCAGCCCTGAGCCCGTCCGCCTCCCCTGCCCCTCACCCCCTCCTGACAGAACCGAGAGCAGTGGCCCAATTCCAGTGGCCGTGATATTGCAACCCCCCTCCTCACTGTGGTGGCCCATGGACAGAGATCTCTTATCTTCAGCTGCAATAAGCTGGTCAGTTCCTTTTACTTCCAATGAGCTCATGGGCAGTGAAAATCCATTAGGTCATCACTACTTGGAGACTTTCTTTTTCCTGTTACCTTTTCATAAGGCATGCTGCTTACATCCTCCAGAATGTAAGAGATGAGACCAACATCTTTTTTTGTGTCTTAGCAGTGAACTTCATCCAAGACGGTCCTGATTTTTAAATGATTTTAGCTTGCATCATGATTTAAATTACTAGTCAGAAAATTTCAGCTTTTCTATAAAACATTCTATTAAAAATTTAGATGTATTCCTCATGGCTTACATTCAGTAAATGAACACTATAAACAGGGATCTGTGTTGTGTTTTTGGCTTTGAAAATTGAAAATTTGGGAGCTATTATGTTTTAGAACTTGAAAACTCCATAGGAAATTAAGTATAATTCAGTTGTAGATATTTTTGCCATGTTAAATTAGAATTTTAACTATACCAAGACAGACACTTTTAAATTACTTTGTTCAGTAAAATGCAATAGATGCTTATGTGTATTTGTTAGACCTTTTCTTTGTCAATAATAAACTGTATGTTTGTTTAGTAAAAAAGAACAAAGTGCTTCTTACAAAGTGTTCATCCTCTCGAAACATATGAAATGCATTTGTTAACTAGGCAAAGTCACCTAGAATTTGGGTCCTTTCCAGTCAAGGTATGTAGCTTTCCTCTTCTTAGTAACTGGAGGCAGGGTTGTGATGGAAAGAATGGGGCCTGGGCTGTGGACAGACCTGCTTCTTCTACCCACTCTATAACTTTTCGCAAATTAGGATTAACCTCTTTGAGCTTTGTTTTCTCATTTATAAATTGGAAGAGGATTAGCATAATCTTTGCACATAGCACATGATACTAAGCAATTTATTTTCTGTAGACAGCAGCTTATATTTGTGAATTGCTTTCAGGTGATGCTATTTTATCTATTTTTTAAACTTCATCTCATTGGATTTTTACTGCCCATTTAGATGGTGGGTAGGCAGATATTATTCTCCTTGTGCAACTAAGAAAACAGGTTCAAGAGAAGTTTTATGCTGTATCTGTCTTATCTTTTAAAAAAATTATATTTCTTTATGGCTGTGCTGGATCTCCATTGCTGCGTGCTGGCTTTCTTTAGCTGGGGCGAGTGGGGTCTACCCTCCCAATGTGGTGCATGGACTTACTGTGGCGGCTTCTCTTGTTGGGGAGCGTGGGCTCTAGAGTGTGCAGGCTTCAGTAGTTGTGGCCCACGGGCTTAGTTGCCCCGTGGCATGTGGAATCTTCCTGGACCCCAGGGATTGAGCCTGTGTCTCCTGCATTGGCAGGTGGAGTCTTAACCCCTGGACCACCCTGTCTGTTTTATCTCTACATGGGCAGTCAGTGACAGAGCAAGAACTCCAGCTTGTGTCTCCTGGCCCCTGTCCCGTGGTTTTCCCACAGAAATGCTGTTTAATACTGTGAAATGGCAGGGAAAAAAAGAAGCGTAAAGCAGCTCTCTGCTGAGAGTCACTTTATTTTTCCAATGTAATTATATCTTTGGGGAAAAAAATGAACCTTCGATTTTTCATCTCCCAATAATTCCTTTATTTATAGTCAATTAGTCCAAAGAAAGAAAATATTTTTTCATATATTTATGGAAGCAGCCACTATTTCTCTGAGAGACTAGATAATATATCACCTTTCTAAATGCAGTTTTTAAAACTCTGTAATCCAATGAATGGTTCTTGAATGCCTCTTAGCCTGAAGCATGTAAGGTGGATTGTGAAGGTTTTATCACTCGGGGTTTGTGCATTGTCCCCACTCTTCTTTAGGCGTGAAGTTGACCTCCACTGCTGTGTAAATGAGTGATCATCTGTTCTCTTTGAAAAAAGAAAACAAAAAACCCTGAGTATATGAGGTGTGACAGTGTTGCATTGAAACAGACTCACCAAGTCACACATCAATACCAGCGTCGTTATTTTTGGTCAGATGCGTTTCACATAGCTAGAATTATCATCCTTATCCTAGTCTAACTTCAAATATCTTAGACCTAAGCAGCCTTTGTATTCTTTTCAATATGTAGCAACGAGAGATTTAAAACTTTAAATGAATTACACAGGTGGGACAGTAAGAAAACAGTTCCAGATAAAAATCTCAAGGTAATGCTGTAGAAATTGAAGTTCTATAGAACTTCAGAAAAAAGAAGGATCAGTAGGATGTCCTCCCGGAAGTGTGAGCTTAGCTGCATTTTGGTTAGAATAACATTTTTTTCTGTTATTGCAAATATCTAAACACAGATAAATCTGGCATTAACCTAATGTTAATGTTATCTAGAGACATCTAATGTTCAAAACAGAAAGTGGAGGTGGATTGGACTCAGTTGACGGCCCTCGCTCGGAGGATGTGGTCAGGGCTGTTTGTCTGCATCCGTAGCTCTGCCCCCTCTGTGCATGGGCTCACTGTGCCTATAGGCCCTCTCCTTGGCGATGGGGAAATGGCCGCCCGTACCTCCTGCCAGGTAAGTGGTTCCAGCCTCCAGAGACTTCTCTCTCCCAACACATATATAGAAACAGCCTTCCTAAGGCATGTGTCCACCCCTTAGACCAGCTATTGTCACCAGATGCCTGGGAACTACGGTTTTGAGGATCATCCCTGTGAGCTGGGGGTGAGGACACGATGATTGACAGTTCTCCAGGACCAGAAGTGGAAGTGGGTTCGCCGGAAGAAAGGGGGTGATGTACTAGAGGGAGAGGAGAGAGTGGGAAATGTGTGCACAGCAGCACAAGTATCAGTAGTAACTCATCGTCTGTGGCTTAGGGCTGTAAAACAGTTCTTAAATTGTTCTCTGGGTTCAGGTCAGGGTATTAAACGCAGAGGAGTACTCTGAGTAATTCTAGATGGTTGGTCCAGGTGTCATTCCCTGTTATAGTGCTTTTCAAAGCTTTCAAACCGTCCACTGCTCTTTTCCCTAATACCCCATGAAAATATATATTCTGAGTGTCCCAAGTGTTTGTGCTTTGAAATATCTATATGTACCTTTTATATTTGTGCTTTTATAAGTTGAAAAAGGTAATCACCATGGCCATCTATTTGGATGTGACAGCCCTCCATTTTATAAAATAATTACTGTTGAATCAGAATTTTTGTTCAACCTATGCTATTAAGTTACCTGTCAAAGCCAACTGAATGAATGACTAAAAGGTTCAAATCAAAAGCAACTGGCTTAACTTCATGGAGATTTTCATCCTTTAATTTAAAATGTGTCTGTGTCTAACTGATTATCTCTCACATTTTGTAAAGAAATATTGACGTCCTGTAAAGTATATAGTGACCTCACTTCTGGCTGTGTGGGCAGGCTTCACTGCAGGCCTCTGAAGCATTGATATTCCTGTAACCTTTGAGGCAAGATGTGTGTATAGTGTATTAATGAGCTGGTGGAAGTGATGTACAGTAATTTCATCCTTGGGTAAAAACAGATGTGAAAGATTCTGTTTTAATATTTAATCAGGCTCCAAGCCTCTGTTGGCTTGTTTAAGTTGACCTGACAGCATTATACCTGGAAACACTTTGAATTAAACTCTGAGTGCTTGACCTTGTTCAAACAGTTGTAATTTAATAAGGCTGCTGTCTTGGTGGAGATAGCGTGGCTAATAGGCAAATCCTTTTCTGGCTGGGATTGTTCTGTTTGTGAGTGCTGAAGGGAGGGTCAGAGATTGCCAGGTTCTCACCAGCTTTGGGGAGGAGCTGGATTTGAAGAAACAAAATGTCTAAATTAAGAAATTGTCTTTTAGAAGACCTTTAAGACCTTGTCTTTTGTTTCAGTTTTTAGCCTTACAGAAGTAATATTTTTAATGTAATTGTAGTTGGGCTCATTTTGGTTGAAAACAATGAAAAATCATGTATTAAGAATGATTCCAACCAAGGGGGCTGGAAAATTCTCAGAAATCAGAGGAGCCCTAAGAGAAGCAGATGCCAGCTCTGGCTCTTTGTCTGTCTGTCTGTCTGTCCTTCCATCTCCTGTCTTCCCTGCCCACCCATTTATTCACTCATTCTCTTTTCTGTCTGGCATCTGTCTCTGCCTTCCACAGCAAGTCTAGCTCCTCTCTCCACTCTCATCTGCTGCTTTCCTCACTCTCCTTCCACCTTTTCCTCTACCTCGTAGCTTCTGTTTACTTAGCGTTTCTTTTCTCTCACGCCACCGGTTTGTAGTGGTCCTTAGGAGTTTCACCTTTTTGTATCCTTTCTGATGTGGTTTCTGTCATTAACAAGTTTGTTCCTTATTCAGATTCTACACAGTGGGATGCTATGTCAAAGCTACTGTGTTATCTGGAACATGTACAGCAGTTGGTTTTGGCTTGAAAGAAAGTTTGTTTGGACCAAATACCACGAGTTTCCTAATATAAATGTGCACATACATATATATATATATATTCTGGTTATGAGAGTGTTCTTACATGTTTATTGGAAAAAAATGAGAAATATTAAAAATTAATCAAAATGCAATTAAAATCTCCTGTGATTCTTGCTATTCAAATAGCTAGTCACTTTGGTATATTTCCGCTCATACGTTTTCTAATTTGTGCGTAAAAATTATGTACACATTAAACACCCTCACCAAATATGGAACCATGTTGGTAATATTTTAAAAGCCTTCATATGTACTGCTGTCACCAGTGACATTTGTAGGTATACTCAGGCTGTGAGACTTGTATTAAGAGCTATGCAGTTTGGTGTGAATATGTTATTCTTGGGCATCTGACTAATATTAGTGTGGCATCCTTCATCATTTTATATTATCTTTTCTTTGACTTGCGTTATTTATCAGTCCCTTCAGAGGCATTAACTTTTATATATTTCCAGCTTTCACTGTGTTTAACATAGTGACTCATATGAAATAAATGTCCAATATTTGGTGTCTTTTGCTTTGTTTTATGAAATAATTTCTGCATATGCTCTAAATACATTGATAAGGTTCCAGCTCAGAGAAATAAAAAGTATGTGTGTGTATATATGCTAATATGCTGAGGATCTGGAAAAGGAACAGGGAAATACGAATTGCTTTAAAACTAGTGGGAATTTTGACAGTCCTTGTAGTATCTGTGTCTTCTGTAGAAAGCTAGCTGGTTCTTTTTCAGGAGGCCTTCGAGGGTGATTCATTGTCTTGTTGGGTTTGCTGTGGTCCAGTATGGTAGGCAGAGGGCTAAGAATGCCCCCCAATGACCTTTGGCCTTTGAACAAGCCCCTCCACTTTGAGCATGGGTGCAACCCGTGAATGTGTTGAGCTGGCATGCCCACAATTATATTACCTTGGACAATGAAAATGGGCAGTGTCCAGGTGAGCTAATGTAATCAAAGGAGCCTGTTATTAGCAGAGCTTACTCTCTGGATAATGGGAAGAGAGAGAGATTTGAGGCTTGAGTAGGATTTGATTGTGTTTTGCTGGCTTTGAAGATGGAAGGGAATACATGCCTCAGAATGTGCATTCCTTCTAGAAGCTGAGTGTGGCTCCCAGCTGACAGCCAGCAAAGAAACAGGGACCTCAGTTCTACAACCAATAGGAACTGAATTCCACCAGCAACCCAAGTTAGCTTGGAAGTGGGTTATTCCCCAGAGGCTCAAGATAAGAGCCTGATCAACGCCTTCATTTTGACTCTGTGACACCTTTAGCAGAGAACCCAGTCCAGTCAGCCTGCTTGGACTTTTGACCTACAGAACTGTGAATTAATAAATGAGTGTTGCTTACTCCACTGTTGATAGCAGTAGAGAACTAATATAACCCAGAGTCTTGCTAATTCTTAGCTTAGTCAGATTTTATTTTTATTTTTTCTGGATATCAAGGGCAGAGCTCTCTGTCACACAGATTCACATTAGCCTAGCTGAAGAACTGATGTATTAAGTTTGGGGGCCAGTATATTTGTTTATTTGCCTAAGAAGTAATTATCCCAGGGACAGTTGGTTTCTGTTATCTCCCTGAAGGCAGACCTGTGTAGGAATCCAAGCTTGTATCAGTGGGCATGACGTCTAGCCTGAAGAGTTAGACGATTTTAGTTTTTCTGTCTCATAGCAGGGATGCCAGTGTCCTGGACAGTGTTTAAATGAATGCTGCCAGCTTATCTGGAGACTCACTCTATTAGTTTTCAATTGCTCTGTTAACAAATCACTGTAATTTAACAGCTTCAAACAACATTTGTTATCTCACAGTTTCTATGGGTGAGGAGTCCAGGCATGGATTGGTAGGGTCCTTGGCTCAGGGCCTCACCAGGCCACAATAAAGATGTTGGCTGGGGCCATGATCTCTTCTGAAAGTTGAGTTCCTCATCTCAGCTCACTGGATGTGGGCGGAGTTCAGGTCTTTATGGTCATAGGGTTGAGGCACTTTGCTTCTAGAGACTGTTCTTCCATGTGACCCTTCTCCACAACATACTTTTTCGCTTTTTCAAAATCCTTTGAGAATCTGTTCTAGACTTCCAATCTCTGATCATGTGAAAAAAACTCCATCTAATTAAGGCAGGCTTACCTTAGATGATCTCTATCTTGATAGACTTGAGGATCAGTGGATTTGGGAACTTAATTATATTTGCAGAATTTCCTTACCTTGGTCACATAACTTAATAACCGTGGGGGGCTGGGGAGAACCCATAATATCCATGGTCCTGCCAAGGGGAGCGAATTATAGAGGTTGTATACACCCAGAGGCCATCCTGGAATTCTGCGTACCACTGCTTTAGTCTCAGTGTCCACTGCTGACTGGCTTCTTGTTCCTGTCACCTTTCAGTTCAGTTGCTCAGTCGTGTCCAACTGTTTGCAACCCCATGGACTGCAGCACACCAGGCCTCCCTGTCCATCACCAACTTCTGGAGTTTACACAAACTCATGTCCATTGAGTCAGTGATGCCATCCAACCATCTCATCCCTCTGTCGTCCCCATATCCTCCCACCTTCAATCTTTCCCAGCATCAGGGTCTTTTCAAATGAGTTAGTTCTTCTCTTCAGATGGCCAGAGTATTGGAGTTTCAGCTTCAACATCAGTCCTTCCAGTGAATATTCAGGACTGATTTCCTTTAGGATTGACTGTTTGAATCTCCCTGCAATCCAAGGGACACTCAAGAGTCTTCTCCAACACCACAGTTCAAAAGCATCAACTCTTCAGCACTCAGCTTTCCTTATAGTCCAACTCTCACATCCATACATGACTACTGGAAACACCATAGCCTTAACTAGACGAACCTTTGTTGGCAAAGTAATGTCTCTGCTTTTTAATATGCCGTCTAGGTTGGTCATAACTTTTCTCCTGAGGAGCAGGCGTCTTTTAATTTCATGGCTGCAGTCACCATCTGCAGTAATTTTCAGTTCAGTTCAGTTCAGTTGGTCAGTCGTGTCTGACTCTTTGTGACCCCATGAATTGCAGCACGCCAGGCCTCCCTGTCCATCACCATCTCCCGGAGTTCACTCAGATTCACGTCCATTGAGTCCGTGATGCCATCCAGCCATCTCATCCTCTGTCGTCCCCTTCTCCTCCTGCCCCCAATCCCTCCCAGCATCAGAGTCTTTTCCAATGAGTCAACTCTTCGCATGAGGTGGCCAAAGTACTGGAGTTTCAGCTTTAGCATCATTTCTTCCAAAGAAATCCCAGGGCTGATCTTCAGAATGGACTGGTTGGATCTCCTTGCAGTCCAAGGGACTCCCAAGAGTCTTCTCCAACACCATATTCAAAAGCATCAATTCTTCGGTGCTCAGCTTTCTTCACAGTCCAACTCTCACATCCATACATGACCACAGGAAAAACCATAGCCTTGGCTAGACAGACCGTTGTTGGCAAAGTAATGTCTCTGCTTTTGAATATGCAGTCTAGGTTGGTCATAACTTTTCTTCCAAGGAGTAAGCGTCTTTTAATTTCATGGCTGCAGTCACCATCTGCAGTGATTTTGGAGCCCCCCAAAATGAAGTCTGACACTGTTTCCACTGTTTCCCCATCTATTTCCCATGAAGTGATGAGACTGGATGCCATGATCTTTGTTTTCTGAATGTTGAGCTTAAAGCCAACCTTTTCACTCTCCACTTTCACTTTCATCAAGAGGCTTTTTAGTTCCTCTTCACTTTGTGTCATAAAGGTGGTGTCATCTGCATATCTGAGGTTATTGATATTTCTCTCAGCAGTCTTGATTCCAGCTTGTGTTTCTTCCAGTCCAGTGTTTCTCAAGATGTACTCTGCATATAAGTTCAATAAGCAGGGTGACAGTATACAGCCTTGACATACTCCTTTTCCTATTTGGAACCAGTCTGTTGTTCCACGTCCAGTTCTAACTGTTGCTTCCTGACCTGCATACAGATTTCTCAGGAGGCAGACCAGGTGGTCTGGTATTCCCATCTCTTTCAGAATTTTCCACAGTTTATTGTGATCCACACAGTCAAAGGCCTTGGCATAGTCAATAAAGCAGAAATAGATGTTTTTCTGGAACTTTCTTGCTTCGATGATCCAGCAGATGTTGGCAGTTTGATCTCTGGTTCCTACTTCTTTAGCTGTGTTAATACATCCAGTGTTTGGAAGTCTGGGCTTGGAAGCTGTTTTGCATAAACTGCTACATAGTTCTATTCACATTCAGTATGTATTGATTTTTAAGTTTAAATTTATAAAGCAGATTAATTAACCTTTTCCCTTCAGTAATTGAGGAATGAAATGAAGGGAAATGCCTTCACTATAATTGCCAAGATCCTGACAACAGTGACCTCTCTTTGTAGTTTTATGGCCTGAAGATTTTATATTATTAGGGAAATTCTGCCCTCATCAAACAGTTTTGTTTTGTGGCCACATTCTCGGGATCTTAGTTCTCCAATCAGGGATTGAACCCAGGCCACAGCAATGAAAAACACTGAGTCCTAACCACTGGACCACCAAGAAGTCCCCTCATCAAACTTTTGAGGACTATAGCTTAACATTCTACTTAATAGATGGAGAAGCTGGGGAGAGGAAATGAGTTGTTTGCACAATTAAATTATTAACCATTGAAGAAATGCCAGTGTATTGTTTGTTATTTCTATTCTACATTCTCTCACTATGAAGACTCCTGGTAAAAGGCAGAGTCTAAAATTAAAGCAATTAAGATAAAATTCTATTATGAGGATTTTGATGGTACCTAAACATAGATGTCCTTGTTCATTAAAATGAATGCTAAGGAGGCCAGAATGTGTTTTCATGAAGCTGGTTTTTACCACTGCCCGGCTGTTCTGAGAGATCTTTGCCTCAGGCCACAGTGGCCAGGAATATGGCAGTTAACCTACCTTGCTCTCCGGGGAAAAGTCCAGAAATGGGCAATGAATTAGTAAGTAAGAAGTGTTCTCTGAGCTATAGGCAGTCAGTTGTTGATTCACTGATGAAAAGGTAGGTGGTAGGCTAATGAAACACGACATTCAGACTCGGCTATTGACTCTTAACTGAGCTGAACTGGGGATTTCTGCTGTTTTGCTCATTTTTCCCTGAGTAGAGTAGTTTGTAGGTTAAACATGCAACCCTGGGAATCAGGCTGCCTGGGGTAAACCCTCATTTTCCATTTACCTCTGTCTCCCGAGCCTCTCTTTCCCTGTCTGTAAAATGAGGGGTAAAAGAGAGTTCATGTAAAACACTTCCTATGATGCTGAGCGCTAGTACTGGTGGTGGACCCAGGAGAGATGGCTGAGATGGGAGCCATCAGTCCCAGCAGGGAGGGTTAGAATTGTTTAGAATTGCCAGTGCAGAGTGATAATAAAAAGCAGACTGACCTTAGTTTATTACTGTTTTTAAATTCTCTGCAGACCCCGTTACTGCCTGCACCCTGGGTGGACCACTCCTTCCATCCAGCCCCTTGAAATACCACCACTGCCAGTAAATGCCCCCAAAATGTTTACCGTTTTTCTCACATTTGAGCCAAGGTAGCTGTTTTCATTTGCGAGGAATTGCTAGGTGAACATGGACTAATGACATTTGTGATCATAGAGTGTAAACAAATTGTTGTAATAAAAATAAGGCATTTTGAATACAGTTTATAAACCATTAAGAACAAAATATAGGAGAATCTGACCTGAATAATGGAAAAATGAAGCAGTACTGAAATCAAAACATAGCTTTGCTTTTTTCTTTGTCTGAGCCCCTAACATTGTAATACTTCGAACTTGTGCGTGAAGACATGAGCTGTCCCTTCACTTATTACTTCAGTCTTCCGTTTTGTCTATAAACCATACTTAGACTTACAGTGCCAGCCTGAACTTGGCAGTCAAGATAGTCCCTGTCCCTAGTCTTGGCCGCAACCCCCTTTCTCTAACTCATCACCCAGACTCTCTGTTCACTTACATACGTTGTATCCAGCTCTGCTTCTTGGGCTTCGGCCCCTAGTGTGCTCTCTGCTCTGTGTCCCAAACTACCTAAGTCACAGTTCTGCAGGTCAAGTCTCTTTGCATCAATGAAGCCTTCCTTTCCAGATCTCTTTACTGCTTTTTCCTGGTCCTAAATCCTTCTTTTAAATTTATAGCATTTGTTTATAGGACTCATTTTTTCCCCTGCCTGCAGATGTTGGCTGAGATCTCACTGTGGTCAAGGCAGGATGATCCCTGGGTTCTGCAGAGAGGGGGCTGAACGGGTTGGAAATGGTCACTGTTGCCTTCCTGAACTTCTCGAGTCCCATTTTCTTTCTCAGGACACGTTTTGTTTCACAGTCACCTGTCTTCTCTACTTTTACTGCAGATGGAAACGAATCCACCAGACATTGCTTAGACTAAGTGGGCAAGAGAAGGGATCTTAGAAGCAACTTAATACAGAAATCGCTTGAGAGGGGATCACCCTGTTCTGTTTGCACACTGTTTGCCTTGTCTGAGGTGCTTCCTTAATACTGAGTCTGAAGTTCCTCTTCATTCTGGTGCTGTCCAGTGCAGTTTCAGTGAATTTTTCAATGCAAAGTACATTCGAACCTTATAAAATTGCTGACACTGCACTTTTTTGGATCTGTGAAAATAGCGATTTTATGTGGGTCAACTCAGTATATTCCTCCTGACTGTTTGTTTTTGTTTATATATTCTTCTAGTTTAAATAACTTTCTGTCACTTAAATCCTTAATATAAGTTCGTCGTTCCTTTTTATATTTTTTTTGTGATTTATGTATATCCTTCCTCTGGTAGACCACAGGGTTTTGACCCACAGCAACTCAGATTCTGCCTTGTATCTTCTTCCCCAAATCAACTGCAAATTCTCCCCCAACTGCTCTCCTTTTTGGACTCTGAACCAAGGTTTTTTAATCACAATATCCACAGTATATATACGATGAGGTTAGAGGGTGGTAGTCATTTGTGCTGGACTCAGTCAGGTTCGACTCTGTGACCTAATGGACTGTAGCTCGCCAGGGTCCTCTGTCCACGGAATTTTCCAGGCGAGAATACTGGAGCGGGTTGTCATTTCCTTCTCTGGGGGATCTTCCCCACCCAGGGAACAAACCCATGTCTCTCGCATGTCTCAGACTGGCAGGCAGATTCCTTACCGCTAGTGCTACCTGGGAAGCCCAGTAGTCAGTAGTGGGGACACAAGAGATCTGAGGAGTAAAATAAGATGTGGCCATCTTGGCCTTGTTAGTATGTAAATGAGGCCAGGCCTGTTCCCTCAAATCAGTTTTGGAGTTTATCCTCTTGATTGTGCAGAAGAATTATTCCCTGTTTAGTTCTTTATTGGCTAGACACCAGGCTGCACTTCTCAAATTTGGGTTAGCGTTAAGCCGAAACTGGATTCCCACATCCTTCCTGGATAATCTCCGCACGTGCACAAGGCTGTGGCTCAACTCCCCATCGTGGCCAAACATCTTTCCCCTTAGTTCTCTAGGGCTCTGGGTGGATACTGGCCTTCTGAGGAAAGGGTTCTGTGGCCAGAGATGCTTTCTGATTTGCTTGGACTAGCTTGAGTTCTATAGCAGTCTTAAATTTCTTTCCCCAAGTTTTTGGTGCACATTTTGTGACTGCTTATTGTTCTTTACCTGGTCTTGTTTCAGAGGAGTAGAGCAGTTGTCATACTTACAAGATGAGCAGATCGCCTGGCTTCCAAGCGCCACCCTGAAGCACTTAGATCCCAGACTGCTTGAAGGGAGGAGGTTATTGTGGTGTTGTGTTCAGCTGTCTCTTCTTTTCCCTAATGTTCTATTTTACTCCTGCTTTCTTCTTTGTTGTCCGGTCCCTCAGTCGTGTCCGACTCTTTGCTCCATGGACTGCAGCACACCAGGCTTCCCTGTCCTTCTCTATCTCCTCGAGTTTGCACATGTCCATTAAGTCTGTGATGCCATCCATCCATCTCATCCTCTGTCTCCCCCTTCTCCTCCTGCCCCCAGCCTTTCTCACTATCGGAGTCATTTTCAATGAGTCGGCTGCCCACATTAGGTGGCCAAAGTATTGGAGCTTCAGCTTCAGCATCAGTCCTTCCAGTGAATACTCAGCATTGATTTCCTTTGGATGGACTGGTTTGATCTCCTTGCAGTCCAAGGGACTCTCAAGAGTCTTCTACAACACCGCAGTTCAAAAGCATCAATTCTTCGGCACTCAGCTTTCTTTATGGTCCAACTCTCACATACGTACATGACTATTAGAAAAACCATAGCCTTGACTGTACAGACCTTTGTCAGCAAAGTGATGTCTCTGCTTTTTAGTACATTGTCTAAGTTTGTTACAGCTTTTCTTCCAAGGAGCAAATGTCTTTTAATTTCATGGCTGTAGTCACTGTCCATAGTGATTTTGGTTGAGCCTGAAGAAAATGAAAACGCTGGCTTAAAACTCAGCATTCAAAAAACTGCTTTCTTGAGGTCATATATTTATTGAGTAAGATGAGGTAAAGGGATACGTCCCATTGTTGTTGCTTTAGTAATCTGTCTGCTTTGGTTAGACTCTAGTTTTTCAGTAAATTAGTGAGTTTGCCTAACTACCTTACCTTGTATTTCTCTCTGTCCGTAGTTATAACATGAAAAGAATTTATTACCTGCCTTTATGTTTTGTTTTGTTTGGGGGTCTGTGGCATTTTCCTCTGACTGAGTGTCCAACAACCTTATTAATGGATGAATTGGGGGCTTCCCTGGTGGCTCAGTGGCAAAGAATCCGCCTGCCAGAGCAGGAGACACTGGCTCAGTCCTGGCATAGGAAGATCCCACATGCCTCTAAGCAACTAAGCCCGTGCGTCACAGCTATTGAGCCTGTGCTTTAGAGCCTGGGAACCACAATTGCTGAGTCCATGTGCGGCAGCTACTGATGCCTGCGTGCCCTTCAGCCTGTGCTCAGCGACAGGAGAAGCTGTCAACGATGAGAAGCCTGCGTCCTGCAGCTGGAGAGTAGCCCCCTCTCTCTGCAGCTAGAACAAGGCCCTTGCAGCAAGGAAGAGCCAGCACTGCCAAAAACAAAATAAATACATAAGTATTTTAAAAAGAGGAGAAATGAACTTAGTTTTTGAGGTTTAGTGCTTAAGTAACTCCACCTTGGGGTCTAAAAATACTTCACTTCTGGGTACTTAGAAATAAGCTGTTTAATTTTTTCTAAAGTTTTTGCTCAGGGGGAGTATAGTGTCTGCTTGCCTGTTATTTTCTGAATTTTCTTGCTTAACTTTATCGTTGTTGTTGGCGTTTGCTCATATCAGACTTCTGGCATCTCAGCCTTTCTCCCTGACTTTAAAACCTTAATGGACTGTACATCTGCTGCCTCACTTAAAGCTGTCATCTCAGCTTTAAGAGGAAGTTTACTGAGGTTTGGAAACTTGACCTTGTATAAAACAGATATCAACACTTATCTTTTATGGATGAAGGCAGGGAGTAAATACACATACATACAGAAGCTAGGTCCTCTCTTAGCGTTTCTTCCCTAATCTTGGGCTTGAGCCGACAATCTTGTCTAGCGTATCCTTTGCCACTTTCAAGACCCTCTTCTTTGATTCTTGCTAGCGAATCTTGGGTATTTGTCTTCATTCCTGAAAGAATATTTTTTAAAAAAATATTTTGAGAATAAGCACTTTATTATGTACAACATCTTTCCTCTAAAATCTTCAAAGCAACTGTATTTTTCTTTGATTACTCTGAATAGCCTAGCAAAGTATAACGTGTGAAGATGTTTGATAAACACTGTTTGCATTCCTCCAGGGTTCACGCTCTTACATGGCAGCCTATATGTGTGTGTGCGACTTGTGTGTATATATCAACATATTTTTTAAAGGTGATGAAACATAATTTTTAACTGTCTTCATTCACTTTAGAATTTAGTCCCCCTGCTGTTCTGTGCCATTTTTATAGAACCATGTCATTTTTTCCCTTGATGCCTTCCCTGTCTTTCTTCTCATCACGATTTTTAAATTATTATTTTGTAGTATTTTGGTGATTCTTATATCCATTTCAAGTTACCTTTCCTTTAAAAATATTTTGATACATTTTCTTGAATGACTGTGTATGTCTATAATCTGGGGAAAAAACAGTAGGTGTTTGTGACTACTTTTTAAAAAGCAGATTCCATTTTCTGAAATTATATTCCCTTTTGTATTAACAAAGGATTTCTAAACTGGTTTCCTTCTAATTGTGTCTTCAGTAGCTAATGAGCTCAGCCTTCAAATATCCTAATTTCTAAGCTGTTTGGGCAAGTTACTCAACTGTTTTGCATATGTTTATGTGATAGTTAAAGGCTGAAGGGGATAGAGTTGGAGGATGAATCCTAACTTCCAGTAGATTTTCTATTAAGTAGCCATTCAGATGTATAATTTCCTATATTGTAAGTCTGTTAACATTGCTCAGTCATGTATCTTGTATTTAGCGCTGCCTGTATTATAGAAAGGTTATATATTATACGAGCATTTGCTTTCTCTAATTTTTCCCTCTTTAATTTCAGTCATAACCGCTATGAGTGCAGTTTATAATATGGGCAGCCATGTCTAGTTTTTAGGCTTTCAGAATTACAAAAGAGGCTATACTGTATTGGTTTATAACATTGCCTAATTACAGTCAGATTCATTAATGACCTATATGAGTTAGTGCTGTGCCTGATGTCTGTGTCTGTGTGATGGAGCAGAGTGATCATGGCACATGGGGCCAGTCTGGCAGGGCTTTCCAGACATGGTGCCCCAGCATCAGCCCCAGGGGAGCCAGCAGCTGGAGCAGCATCTGCTTTTGACAACAGAGTGTCCTTGTTGCTATTGATTGGGTTGTTCAGTCAAGTGCAAAAAAAGGATCTAACTGTAAATGGTAGTTATATGATAATCCTAGAGATAAGTAAGTGTCTTGTGAAGTGTTACTTGCATTTGGGGATGTGAAGAGAGGGAAGGGGTAGGCCAAGTAATCAGTGGGAGAAGTTTGGTGTCACAAGCTGCTGCTGCTGCTGCTAAGTCGCTTCAGTCGTGTCCAACTTTGTGCAGCCCCATAGACGGCAGCTCACTAGACGGCTCTGTCCCTGGGATTCTCCAGGCAAGAGTACTGGAGTGGGTTGCCATTGCCTTCTCCGGTGTCACAGGCTATTCAGTGGGAACTCTGCAGATAACTTTTGTTAGGGAAATCTGAAATCAAGCACCCTATACATAAACTTCAAACTAGATTTCACAATATTCTCATAATGTTAATTGCTTCTGGAATTTCACAAGGATTGAATTAGACTTGGATCTTGCTACAGAAGCACATTATTCAACATTAGTCAAGCAAGAACTTGTATTTTAGAAATTTGCTCCTTTGAGAAAGTGCACATAGATGAAAGAAAACGTGCATGCTTAAGGCCAGCGAATAGATCTACATTTGGAGACAGAAAGCAAGTGGACCTGTGGGGGTCACCCAGGCCTTCCCCAGCAGAGACCCACACCCAGTGCCTGAGTCACCTGCTACTTAAACCAATACAGTAGATCTGCCCTCAAGCCCAGTGTGAGCTTTAAGTGTTATTTTATTTAGCAAGTCCATAACGTTTTTTTTCATGTAGTATGTCACTGTGCTTTCTCAACATATAATTAGTTAATCCAGAAATTAAAAGACCTGTGACAGAAAACAGATGCTGTTCTCACCAAAAAATGAGAAATAAAACTCAATCAGGTTTATTATTTAAATGAGTTCTTCTTAAATTGAAGAATTGTTATGTGGGTAGCTTTCAACATAATTTTCTTGGTATTTGATGTGTAGAACTAATTTGGATTTGGTTAATTTCATACTTATCACGGTTATTATTTACTGCCAAGGTTAAAGCAATTTATTTCTTCTGGAAAATTTTACAATCTTCTGAATAAGGAGCTTCGGCCAAACTTGGTAACTTTTTCAAAGTAACTGGCACAAGAAATTAGGAATTTCTTTAATAATGAGCCATTTTTGTTTTGAATTCAGCAATTTAAGAGGCCTGCATAGTTAGGTTATGATTCCAGTGTACCCTCAGTGCAAATGGATCCTTTTTTTCCCCTGTTGACATAGTCTGCTTTGTTATCAAGCTTATCCAGTTCCCTTAGAAGCAAAGAACATATCTTTTGAGATACAGCTTTTTATTAAAACCTGTTCTTTGGCAAAAGTAGTGATAACCATACTGATACACCATAAATATATGTAGCTTTGAAGTTTCTCTGTGATCTTGAGGATCATGCTGTATAGGCTGATAAATACATATACTACCCCATCCTACTGTGGACTCTAGTGTTCTCCATTTTCCTCACTTCCTTAATCTGCCATGCTCCATGTGTTTTCAAGACTTTTCTTCCCATAAGGTGCCTCACCCACCAAGAACCTCACTTCCTGCCTTCACGTCCTTTGTCTAGCTGACTCTCCCTCATCCTTTAGCCTTCAGTGTCAGTGTAACTGGAATCTGTCTGGGAGGCCTCCCTTGACTAGGCTCGGAGCTTCCAGTGCTTCCGCATTCTCACTAACATAACATCATCACATTTATTAGTGGTCTCACTGTAAACCCCAATAAGGCAGGGACTGGATCTTTCTGTGTCTCCGATACTATCCCAGTGCCTGGCACATACTAAGTTGCAATGAATTATCTATAGAATGAAAGACTGTTTCTGTTCTTTATCACTAGTCTTTCAGATAAAGAATTAACTGGTTACCTTTGTCTTAAATGAAACAATTTAAAGGTTACAAGTGCTAGCAGATCAATTCAAATCCACCACTTCAGTATTGCTGCTTGTTGCCACTGATATCAATATTCCGAAGATGATTTAAAATTCACTGACATTGCTTGCAGTGGTTGTTTTTTAAAAAATCTATATTTTTTTATAGTGGTGTTGCCGTTGTTATGACCCTGAGAGGTATCAGAATGCCATAATGGTAATCTATCTTGTAGATCTGTTTGCATTTTCACTTACATCTATAGTTCTGCGTGTTTTATTGAATTGGTGCTTTCTTTGATAATTTGCTTTTTTCTCTACGTTAAACTGACCTCTCAGATTCGTATTTTTACCATCTCAGCAGTTTTTATTCAGGACATATTCTCCTGTTGTATTCTGTAGCATGGCACAGTGCTTTATGTAGAGCTTCGTTTCCTGTGCAGTGATGAATCAGAATGAAATATCTGCCCAGTAGTACTGGATTTCGTGATTTCCATGTTCTGTGTATCACTGCATTACATCTTACCTAGAGAGTGCTTATAGAGTCTGTATCTTTATTGACTGTGCTAGCCATAGACAAATTTCAGGTCTATTAAATTTGCTTTGTAGTTCTTATATACTTTATTTGCTTGGGTTGCTTTTTTTTTTAGTTGACACATTGTATATGAATTTATTTTGGGTAAAAATTCAGATAGTGTATATCTGGTAATGGTTCCTTTGACCTATTTCATTATTTTTATTTACATTGTATGGCTGAACACTTTGTATAAAACTGAACATTTCTTTGTGACGTTTCTATCATTTGAGAAAATAACTCAATCCAGCAAGCCCTTTAAAAAATTATTTTGAAAAAATAATACAGAAGAATTATGAAAATAGTGTAGTATATATACTCTTTAGACCCCCCCAGCTGCTGCTGCTAAGTTGCTTCAGTTGTGTCTGACTCTGTGTGACCCCATAGACGGCAGCCCACCAGGCTCCCCGTCCCTGGGATTCTCCAGGCAAGAACACTGGAGTGGGTTCCCATTTCCTTCCCCAGTGCATGAAAGTGAAAAGTGAAAGTGAAGCCGCTCAGTCATGTCCAACTCTTGGCGACCCCATGGACTGCAGCCTGTGCTTACCTAATCCCCTAATGTTTACCAATTACTTTGCTATAGTATGATTATTAAAGCCAGAAATGTATTAATACAACACTATTAAAATACACTATAGACCTTATTTTAATTTTACCAGTTTTCCACCTACTGTCTTTCCTTGTCTCAGAGCCCATCTGGCATCCCACATTGCCTTTAGCTGCTGTTTCTCCTTTGTCTCCTCCAGTCTGTTATACTTTCCTGTTCTTTCTTTCAGTCTCCTGAGCAAACAGTTTTGGATACTCACTATGTCCTAGACACTAAGGTTGGTGCTTGGGGCTAGAAAGATGAAAGAATGGAGAAGACAGGGCCCTTCCCTTCTAGCTCTCAAGGTAGACAGGTATACGCAAGTGCTGAGCACCATGTAGCATATAATACCTTCTGTAAAAAGCCTTTGTTCCGTCTGAATAGCGGGGAGAGAGTTCATACTAGCTCATTGGGTGACAGTGTTGAGGCAGCCTTTTCTGAAGAAATGACGTTTGATTTGGTTGTTAAAGAATGAGAGAATTTTTCTTTTTGGAGAACTGGCATGGAAGAGAAGGACATTATGGACAGAGACAACATTATTGGCATGAATGCATAACAGACAAAACAGTGACTGCATGGACTGGCACATCACTTAATTGAAATACGGAGCATAAGGTATGCAGAGAACATAGTGAGAGATGAAACTAGTACCAGTTAAGAACTATCTTTTTTCATTGCTTTTTAATTATGTAGATAGAGTCTCATATTTATGAGGTAAGTTTGGCTTTTTAAAAAAAAGTTTCAAGTTAACCATACTTATAAGCATTTACTTTGTAATCAGTGTTTCTAATTTTAGAATATATAGCATAAAGATTTTATTGTCTGAACAAAGGAAACATTTTCAACTCTTACAATGGAATCTAAAATCTTCTAAAAATTCTATTAATATTATGAATTTATTTTATAATGTCTTTAAGCACCTATTATGTGATAGGTGAGGGATATAGCAACAAAGAAAACAGGAAAATCCCTGTCCTTGTTTCAGTACATCTTAGAGGTTTCTGTTGTAATGTATTTGAACTGGCATGGCAGTGCAGTTTGTCAAGCATTTGTTTCCTGCCTACGGTATGTAATGCAGAGGATTAAAACAATGAATAACTGTATGACTGGGTCATGTAGAGGAAAAGAGTTTTGTTGAGTTCAAGTTTGCTGGCACAAATAATTTTATCTTTATTTTACATTCTTTCTTGATTATTTTTGCTACGTATAGAATTCTGGGTTGTTGTTTTCTTTGACATGGGGAAGGACAGGGAAGCCTGGGGTGCTGCAATCCGTGAAGTCTCAAAGAATCAGACACGACTTAGCAACTGAACAACGATTTTCTTTGAACATGTGGAAGATAGTCCATTGTCTTATGACTTCATTTGTTAAACTAAGGAATCTGCATTTTCATCTATTTTCTTCAAATTTTATCTGTGAAGTTTTGCTGTGCGATGTCTAGATATTAATATCTTTTTATGTGTCTACTAGGGATCTTAGTTCATATAAATTCTCAGCCATTATTTTTTTACGTACCGTTCCTGCTTCATCCTCTTTATTCTCTCTTGTGAGGTTTCTTTCTTTTTTTCTTTAGTCCTAGAACATTCTGTTTATAAGATCTTTCTTTTGTTTTAAAAAAAGTTTATTTTATTTTTAATTGGAGGATAATTGCAATATTGTCATGGTTTCTGCCATATATCAACATGAATCAACCGTAGCTATACGTGCGGCCCCTCCCTCTTGAATCTTCCTCCACCTTCCTCCCTCTTTTCAGGTTTCTAATAAAATATATGTTATAATTTCTTACTGTATATCCTATGCATACAGGGCATACAGTATTTTTCTGTATTTTTCATCTTTTGAAAAATAAAAGATTTTTCTCTTATTTCTCTTCTGTATTTTTCATCTTTTTTTCTGAGCCATACTTGAATTTTCTTCTCAACTGCATTTTACTAGTTCTCTCTTCAACTGTATCTAATCTGCCAGTAAACTTATTCACTGAGTTCCTGATTTCAGTAATAGAAGTTTTTAGTTATTTTTTGCATTTGTCACATTTTTTAGTTGACAGTCCCCTGCCAAATCTTTAAGCTTGGTTTTTATCTCTTTGACTGTAATAAATGTAATTGTTTTTTAATCTTAGCTTGTATTTTCAGCATCGGCAGACCTCAGAGATATTGCAGGTTTGGTTCTGTAACACTACAGTAAAATGAATATTGAAATAAAGGAGTCACACAAATTACTCGGTTTCCTAGTGCATATAAGAGTTAGGTTTACACTATACAGTAGTCTATTAAGTGTACGATAGCATTATGTATATACAAAACTGATGTACATACCTTGAATAAAAATATTTTATTGCCAAAAAATGCTAACCATTCATCTGAGCCTTCAGCAAGCATATTCTGCTAAGTTGCTTCAGTCGTGTCTGACTCTGTGCGACCCCATAGACGGAAGCCCACCAGGCTCCCCCATCCCTGGGATTCTCCAGGCAAGAACACTGGAGTGGGTTGCCGTTTCCTTCTCCAATGCATGAAAGTGATAAGTCAAAGTGAAGTCGCTCAGTCATGTCAGACTCTTAGCGACCCCATGGACTGCGGCCCACCAGGCTCCTCCGTCCATGGGATTTTCCAGGCAAGAGTACTGGAGTGGGGTGCCAAGCATATTAGTAACCTCAAAGATCACCAGTCACCTTAACAAATATGATAATAGTAATGAAAAAAGTTAGAAATATTACAAGAATTATCAAAATGTGACATAGAAACACAAGGTGGGGAAATGCTACTGGAAAATCGGTTCTGATAGATGCAGCAGCAGCAGACTTGCTAAGTGCACGTTTGCCCCAAATCCTCAATTTGTAGAAAAGGCAGTATCTGTGAAGTACAATGAAGCAAAGTATGCCTGTATCTGATATTTCCGCGGGTCTGACCCTGTCCTTTAATGTTTCGGGTAGTTCTGACTTACGGTGTCTTATCTCTCCATGTGCTTGATTATATGCTGGATACTGTTTTTGAAAAAACACTTTTATAGAAATAATTTGAGGCCTAGAATTTTCATGTGCTCTGCCTTAATGCCTTAGGCTGAGGCCTCCTCAATCCAGGGTCACAGTTCAGACGTTGTAATGTGTGTGTTCAGTTCCTCATTTGTATCTGACTCGCTGTGACCCCGTGGACTGTAGCCTGTCAGGCTTCTCTGTCTATGGAATTCTTTAGGCAAGAATACTGGAATGGGTTGCTATTCATTCTTTAAGGGGATCTTCCCAACCCAGGGATCGATCCTGAGTTTCCTGCATTAGCAGGTGTATTCTTTACCAGTGAGCCACTGTAAATTGGACTGCAGATCCTTATGTAGGCTGATTACTTATATTTCCCTTCCCCGCTTATGCGTGGCCCAACTTACAGTAAGTGTCAAGACTATTAAAGACCCCAACTTCTTAGGCCCCAGAGGCCACCACAGTTTCACCTCCGCCTCTCTTCCTGAATAGGTTAAAAAAAAAAATGCAGGACAAATGCAGCTCTTGAGTGTTGTGCTTATCTCTCTGGCATCCAGTTCTCACCAAATCTAACCCTATCTAGTTAGCTCTTTGGTGCTTTTATGAAGATGTATTTGTTATCCAGCATCTTACATTATCTTTACCAGAAAGTTTGGTATGAACTGCCTATTCTCCCATCACTGGAAGAGTGCATCCAGCATTTACTGCCTCAACTATGCAGTTCAGTATTTTAGCTGGATTGTTGTGTTTTTTTTTTTAACATTTGTTTATCCTTGATTTTTAACCAGATCGTAAGCTTTGTGGATAAGACTTTGCCTAATATTTCTTATCTATCTCACATAGCGTTTAATATAATGGTAAGTAGATAGATAGTTCTTTACAACTTGGTTGATTGGCTGATTAAAGGGCAGTTTTCCAACCTCCAGTGTTTTCTCCTTTTTGTTCATAAGACTGTTTTTGTTCCTCAAAGAGAGATTTATTATAATTTAAAAATAGCTTCAGTTTTTTTCTTCTCCCCTGCTTTTCCATCCCAAGGTGGGATAACCCCAATTAAACCAGCTGATAAAACCCTGGCACAAACTGGTACCCAGGGAGCATTCCTTAGTTTTAATTTGTATATATTATCAAAGGAAAGATTGTTTAGATGTTTTAGAAATCCAAAGTTTTGGTAATGAAAATATTTATGTAATGATTTCTTTTGAGTTTGATTTGCTGTGGATTTTTGTTTCTTTCATTTTTCCTTAAGACCAAATGATTTCCTAATGTAAATGTATCTAAGTATTTTTTGAGTGTAGATTTTTTAGGTTTGCAGTTCTCAAGTACAAACTGTCTTTTGCTCTTTTTTGTGCATCTTTCAAGTATGTCCTAACCACTGAGTGGGAAGGTATAACCTAGGAAGTTGTAGATGTGCTTTTCTTCTTTTATTATCTCATTAACATGCACTGAATACCTAGTGTATTACAAATGGACTTGCCTATTATATTCTCACTTCCCCTCCAAATTTATCCTTACTTTGGAAGGTGGGGGGCAAAAGCAGGACAGCAAGACCCTTTTAATTCCCCCTCACCATTGGTTCTTCTGTACTTTGGGCAATTCTCTAGTGGCTGCTTGAACTACTGGTTGTCAGACTGACCTGATTTGTTTCACTTGTAAACAAAATGGCTTAAGCCACTGTTGATTTTTGTGGCAGCTCAGTTGCTTGGAGCAAGGTGCTAATGAGACCCGGGTCATAGGTCCGGGCTCTGAGTGGGTTGGTAAGCTTTGCTCTGGCCCATGGCCACAGACCCCGACTCCCCTTGCCAGCTGTCTTGCACATGTGTGCCGTGGCTCATTATGGGGACAGAGCAGGGGGTGTAGATAAGACAAGGCAAATCTGTCATCTCTGCCAGAAAAGACAACTCCTACTGATGGGTCAGTAACCTTTTTGTTGGAAGAACAGCACATTCGTATTAGCTTCCGTGGATATGTCCATCTAAGTCTTTTTCTTAAAATAACCCTTGTGATTGTATGGGCTGTCTGAAGCAAGTTTAGAATACTACTGACATTTTAAAATGTGTTTGAATATAAGAATGGCCTTTCAGTTTGTTAAAGATCATTGTTCTCAATCAGAAATTTCTTACTATCAATCGCTAAAGTAGAAAAGTAATCTTTAGAAGTCAAATTTGATAAAGCACTAGAAATAAACTGTGAAATTGCTGTTAGGAAGAAATCATCAAGTTTAGGAAATGTGTCCCAGGTCTTTTTACCCCAACCACCCACTTCTAAAAGAAAACAAGGAAGGAAATTAGGTAGGAAGGAAAAAGACAAACAGGCATGCAGGCAGACTGGGTGTTCAAAAAGAAAAAAAAACTTAACTAGAAAAGTATACAGGTTTGCTCTTTACTGGAGCATTTGAGCAGATAATCATCTTAGAAAAGGACCCAGTTGAATAGATTTCCCTTTAGGAGCTTAGCTTTGATGGTCTGAATCAATCTGACTAGGAATTTAGACATTTCTTCATGATATATTTGGAATCCATAGATAATCTGATTCTTTTGGGACTTGAATTCTTAACTTACATGGTGTAAAGCAAAGGGGAACATGTGTGTGTGTGTGTGTGTGTGTGTGTGTGTGTGTGTGTGTGTGTGTGTGTTTCTTCCTAAAGATAATGCCTCAGTATAAAGTTTTTGGCTTGTATCAGTGAATCCTGGAGCATGGTTTGTACCACTGATGGTGAACCGTGGACAAACCCTTCTTTCCTATAGTCATTACTTTTATTTTTATACATGTTAGTGGGACAGAACCTGCTTCAGACTTCTCTTTTCATAGTTGTTACTGCTTAAGATGAGTTTCTTCTTACATTCATTTTTTTTTTTTTTAAAGAATAAAAGTGAGCCAAGTTAAAGACATTGTTAAGAAAATAATTGCACAGTTGATGTGTAGATGAAGCAGAATTGCTGAGGATGGTCTGGGAGTGACTAAGGATTGGAAAACACGTCTTAATTGTGCTCTGCCACAGAAGAAATATAGGCTTTTGGAAGCAGGCAGAGGTTATTGGAAAGATTGGAGTCTCTAATGTTTAGCTAGAAGGTGAATAAGTTGGTTTCTTAAGTTCCTGTTTATTTATTGGATATATCCTCAGGTAGGTTAATAAGAGTTATATTTAAAACAGATCTTTGAGAAATGAACTCAGAACAATTTTAATGCTAAATCATGGGCAAATAATTGTATTACTAGAAGTAGCATGGAGAAGGCGTGGAAGAAGAAGTCTGGCATTTTAATTTATTCATTAAATCAACCAGTGTTTCCTGAGCACCTGCTATATGTCAGGCTCTGTTGTAGGCAATGAGGATACAGCAAAGAACAAAACAGACAGTCCTCTGCCCTCATGAAATTCATTTCACATTCTAATGGGAAGAGACAGATAATAAACAAGTAGATATATAGTATGTCACCTGGTGATGAGTACTGTGGAGATAAATAAAGCAGAGTTAGTGAGTGACAGGAATGGGAGGCAAGATTGCTATTTTAATTAGTTTGATTAGGAAAGACCTCCCTGAGAAAGTGACATTTGATTCTGAAGGATGTGCAGAGCATGCCGTGCATGGAGACAGTGTTCTAGACAAAGGCAATAGCAAGTACAGAGACCCTGCTGATGGGAGTGTGTTCTGACCTATTCGGGAAACAGAAGGGAGGCCAGTGTGACTGGAGTGGAGGGAGGAGAGTAGTTAGAGATGACAGAGGGGAAGAAAGACCCCAGCTTATGCCAGGCCTCAGGAACCAGTGTAAGCCTCGGGCTTTTCTGTGAGTGAGAAGGGGAGTCCTTGCAAGGGTTTAAGCAAAGAAGGCCATGATCTGAGCGACTTCGTTTTAACCAGATGTTCTGGCAGCTGTGCTGAGAAGAAACTTTGGGACGGCACTAGGGAGGCTGGCGGAAGGCAGGGCTGCAAACCAAGCAGGAGCTGTGATGGCTTGGACTGGAGTGATGGTGGAGAGGAGTGATCAGCAGCTGGATATAGTCTGAAGTAGAGCCAACAGAATTTGTAGATGGACTTCGATATACAATGTTAGGAAAAAAGGAGACCTCAAAGTTATTGGCCTGAGTAACTAGAAAGATGAAGTTTTCTTTTACCAAGATGCAGAGAGACAGTGGCAGGAGAGGAAAGGGGAAAAACGACGAAAGTACAGAGTGCACTGTACCTTTACATTTTAAATTTATTTTTGTTTAAAATAGCCACAACTCCCTGCCCTGTTGCACACAAAGGACCTGTGCTTGCCTTTATTCCGGATTTGTTACTGTAGATTTCCTGGAATACTTCTTAAAAACTATAAATAAAGTAGTCATAATATAGCTCATTTTGCAGATTTTTTTAAACTTCCTTCATAAGCTATTGGTTTCCAAATAGCTGTGTATTCTGCCAATTTGGTGACTAACTGGGTCAGAGGTTAATAGCAAGACATTCTTATAAACATCAATGGGAGTGGTGTCTCCAAACGTAAGCTTGTTTTAGGCAGAGATTCAAAGAATGGGAATGACTAAAAAACATGTTCCAAGCCGAGTAAATATTATTAAGAGTTTTAACTTTGAAAGGAAGAGACGTTATCCTTGGAAATAAGTGTCTTAGTTGGATGTTCTCATGGTCAGGTTTTAAAAATGAGAAGGTATTCATTACCATCAAACCATCATTTCTTAACCATGAAATTGCCTTTTTAAAATTAGAAATTCTGTGACTTGCTCTCTACTATGATGATTGGACATTTCTCCTTTTGCCAAAAAAAAAAAAAGGGAAGAAAGAAAAACAGTGCTGGATTTAGTGCCTTCCAGCCAAGAGAACTGCTCTTCTCTCTCCATAGGCCAGTTAAGTGCTTCTCACTGCTCTGTGATGAAATCAGATGATGAAATCTGTCAGTTTGCTCTATTGAATTTTTTTTCCAACTGTGTTTTAATTGAGCCTTTGGGGCATAAACTGTGTTTTAACATCTGAAAGCTAAAGGCCTAATACTGTGGAATAATCATTCTATACCTCCTCTCTCCCCAAGCTGCCCCCTCTCTCCCACTGAAAATTTTCAATGAAGAGGATTTCCTCGGTAGGTCTAGAGGTTAGTCTTGTTCCAGTCTTTCTATATAATAACATTTCTTTTTCATAATCTTCATGAAGATACTGGTAATCACAGTGATTGGCAGAGAATGAAGCATTTTGTGAAACCTATACCTGGAAATTGAGTCACTTTTGTTGCTTAAATTTCCTTCACAGAATAACATAGTTTCTGTTGGATGAGTATTTGTTATAAAAGCAAATTATTAAGGGTAGAAACTGTTTATACAGGGTGACGTGTAGGAGGATATATGAACTAGCTTATTTGCTCCTTTGTCTGTGTTTTCAAAGCTCTTTAATAATACTTCTTAACACTCATTGCATAGTGTTGTCTGTATTTTAGGTGTCTGTATTCCGTGGAGTGAGAATTCTTTTATAACACAATGCCCAATATACATCATCAATTCATTGGAAGAATGTTCTGAGTGCTCACTATGTGCCAGACATGTATGTGGCATGTGTGCTGGAGGCACAATAGTAAGCAGACCAGATGCAGTTTGTGCCATGTGGGGTTCACAGCCCATGGTGGGGTCCAGGGATGGGAGGCAGCAAACCAGTAATTGGACAGATGGCCGTGCAGTTGTGATAGCAAGCGCAAGGCACAGTGAGCATGGAACTGGGCACCTAATATGTATATTGTGAAGACTCAATAAATAAATGTTGAATTTGGTTTTGAAATTGAATGAATACCAGTTAAGTCTCCTACATATAAACAAGTTCCATTCTGAGATCATGTTCATAAGTCCAGTTTGTTCATACATCCTACAGAGTTAGCCCAGGTACCTAACTAGCACAGCTGGTTATGTATTGATGGTACTATAGTATCATAGGTTTATAATAGTTTTCATACAATTCATACACACACAAAAAACATTTTTAATCTTACAGTACAGTACCTTCAAAAGTATAATAGTACAGTGCAACAGCTGGCATCCAGGGGCTGGGAGCAGTACCAGCTACATCAGTGTGGCTTTTATGCTTGCTTCCAGACAGCCTGGGCTTGAAATGAGGCTACTGTACTGCTATACGCTATACAGTCCTGTACGTAAAGTACCCAGAAGCACAACCGCTGTGGAGGATGCATGATGTGACAGTGTATGTCAGACAAGGGAGCTGGCTCACATGACTGGACGTGTGAACACATGTTTGCATCTTTGAAAGTTTGCAACTTGAAGGTTTCTATGTAAGGGACTTACTTGAGGTTTTAGACTGGTCGAAATAAAATGTGTTAAAAAAAACATTGGGGGGAAATACCATTGTATGTATTTTGCCTGTAAGAGAAAATGTAAACTACTTATTTATTTTATGATGGCTTTTTTTTTTTGGTATTCTTCTTTTTTAAATGTTTACTTGGCTGTGCTGAGTCTTAGTTGCAGTCTAACTTGCAGCGTATGGGATCTAGTTCCCTGACCAGGGATCAAACCCAGGTACCCTGCATTGCAAGCCACTGGACCACCAAGAAAGTCCCTTTAAAAAAAAGAAAAAAAGGTTAACTTGACCCAAGTTCTTTCTTGGGTCCATGCCTCTGAACATCTTCACATATATGTTCTAGTCTTCTTCAGTAATGCCAGGCACTTACCCTTCCAGACCCAGCCTAAATGCCACCTTGTTCCTTCCCTGTCATCTCACAACTGCTTTGAGACCGTGCAGTGTTTATCTAAAGTCCTAGAGCTTGGCCCACTGCTTGCCACAGAGGCATGGGGCAGAGGTTTGTTTGATTAATGACTCTGCTTCCGCACCTTCCTCACTGTACCCCGAAGACCTTGTTTTGGTTCCCAGGAAGGAGTGACCTCTAGTCCGGTCAGCTCCGTGCCTCGCTCCTTCATTGTGAGGTGTTTATTCTTGCTCTTGTCACACAAGGTTGTGAGGATTAAATGTAGTAATGAGGTGGGAGTCAGGCATGTTGAGTAAATGTGAGGCAGTGGAATCATCATAATCAACAGTAATTATCACTACACTGCTGTTGTTCCTTAGAATATGCATTCCAGAAATGTAATTACAAAATCTTACTGAGGACGCCAGTGTTCTAGGTTTGACCTAGATGTTAATGTAATAAACTATTCTCTACCAATTAGTGTGTTGGCCGAGCAGAGGTCTTTGACAAGGCCCCTTTCAGGCTCCAGTACATCGCTTCAACCCCCACCCCCACTCCCATTCCAGTAGCCCTGACTGCTAATGAATCAGGAGTCATATCTGTCAACCGGCAAGGGGCTGCCTAAAGCAGATCCCCGTGGAGTGAGACCTTGCTGTTTCCGCGGGTATAAAGAAGCCTCTCAGGAGAGCCTGAATGATTCAGGAAATCTGAACTGGGGAGCCAGCAGCTCAGCAGGAGGCACCTCTCCTTGCCTAAAGTCTGCCATAAGAAACCTTTTTTTTTTTTTTTTGGCTCTGACAGACTTACTAGGGAAATTGAAAATCTCCTTTTTAAGAAACAGATAATTTAAGATCCTTTCTGATTCCGAATGTCAGCAAGTGGTGATCGGCTGGATAACTCACTGGTGGGGTTAGGAGGAGGGGGAAGCCACAGAGAGCTCTGGGTCCCCTCAAAGCCCATCTCCCCAGCTCCTCACCCCTCACCCTGATTCAGAAGATGTCTTTCCCCTGCTGGCATGGGATGGATGTTGTTTTTCCTACCCAGTCACCTTTGTTGGTGTCCTTCGCTGTTTACAGCAGTGCTGCCAGAAGACTATTTGGTGGCTTCCACAGCCATCTTTGCCCTTGGAAGCTATGCTCTCCGGCCACGAAGTATGCAGACCAGGTTTTCATGCACTGCTTTCCAGTGCTGGCATGTAGAGAGACCCTCCAAGCCACCCTTAACTCAGGAGGACGCCACAGGCTTATGCAAGCTAACCCAGATCAGAGTCAGGCATCTGAACTCATCAACAAAGAATGCTCTAGCAAAAACAGTTGGTCTACCTGGCATTTTATTATTTGGGTGTTTCTTTTAGCTGGCAGTTCTGGTTCATCAAGGGTAATAATAATGCAAGAGTATACAAGGCAAAACTCAAAGGTAATTGTGTGGCTCTAATATCAAATTTTTTACTCTGCTTAAAATTTGTGAAATTGTTAATCCTACTTTATGAACCAGGATATTTGAATAAAGCAAATATCCATTGTTTATGTCAGAAGCAAGAGTTTGCTTTCTCTTTTCCCTGATTAGATTGTCACTTACTTGATAGATAAGTAATTTTTTAAAAAGTCTTATATCCTGATGGTGCATTAGAGGATATAAAACTATAAGATCTTCTCCCAAGAAACTAGTGGTATGATTGAATGGATAAGATTATGCATGTGAAGCAAAATACTTGATATTTTGAGTAGTAATCAAGTGTAATAGTGTATGGTTAATTTTAGCTTTAAGTGCAATGTGTGCAGGAAGAGATGAAAAATAGATATTATTTAGTAAAATTCACTACTTTAGAAGAAATAAATATTTTTAATTCTTCTGTCAGGAAGAACATTTTGAATCACTGATTTAGAGAGCCTAGGTTTTATTCTGAACCTTGAGTTTTTATCTGATTTATGTCATTTGACATATGAACATGTCTTTTTGGAGAAAGGAATCTTTAGTTTTTATACATAATTGTTAAATTTTTCATAGTCTTTTTCTTGAAAAATTAAGACGTCAAGTCAACAAGTATTTGTTGAACACTGACCTTGGGCCAATGCATGTACATTTTTTAGTTTTTAAACAACGGTAGTGTAACCCTGGAATAATGCCTTTTAAGATGACTTTGATAAGTACAAGATGGTGAGTTGAGCTTTTAGCCAAGAACCTTTGTTTTCCCTTGCTGAATATATTTCTCTTTTCTTGTGTGGTAGAACTTGAGTTAGAAATGTTCAGACTGTTTCTGTCCAAGCCACATTCTCATTATTGTCAGGGTTTGTTTAGTGATTTATAATTGATGAAATAAAAATTTGCAAAGCTTGTGAGGCTCTGCAATGGGAAAATGCTGTACCGTACGAGGTGTGGTGGTGGTTTGGGCCCCAATCTAATATATCTGGATGTGTGTCTTTCATGACTTTATGCCTATCTCTACCAAACAGAGATTCTTCCTCTTAATGGAATTTGAAAAAAGATCATTTATCTTGAATGAAATTGGTTTCTTCTGTCTATTGCTGGGGGATTTAGTTTTCAACCAGAATGTCTGATCTGTTTTATGCGCCTGCCAAAAAAAATCCCAAAATACTGGCCGCCTGAGTTCTGGCTAATGTTTCCAGGCGCTCTGTTTTGAAAACATTCCGTTTCTACCCTGTGTTACAGATGCTCTTGCATACAGTGAAATCCTGTGATAAATATTTTTCAGTGAACATAAAGTATTTGAAAAATAAACGAATGGCAGTGTTATCATTAGTCATACATTGACTGAGCGCCACCAGTGTATTCATCATCGTGTATAGGACGTAGTCCAAGACACAATCCCTATTTAGTGGTTTTATGGTCTAATCATCTGTGAAATGGTCATGTCAGAAAAAACCAAGGAGCTATCAGTTGGGCAAATTCTTTGCAATTATGATTAATAACCTGCTCTGAGTAATTAATGGGAAAGTCTATGTGGCTCCTCCTGGCCTGCTAGTTTCAGATCTATTGGTGGTAATTGTGTATTCAAAATAATTCACAGTAAATTAAATAATTCTTTTTAATAATCCTAGGCTGGTTCTTACCTGTATTTTAACCCACTGAAGAAGAAAATGAGCACAAGTAGGAGGTATCTACCATTCTTTATATTATTTAGATCTTAAAATCAGTCAATAGCACATTATATTATTTGAAAAATGATTGCTTCTCAGAGTCTGATGATCCTTGTAGCATTTATCCTTTCTTGATTATTTTAAGGTACTTTGAGAATACTTAATATCTATTTAGACTTCTTTTGTATTAGAAATATTTTACATTAAATAAAATTAAAATTTTTAAGGTCAGGTTTACAAATGCAAATATATATTTAAATTCAATATTCAGACTGGAATTTTGTTGGCAAAATATTTAACAATGTTTGTACTTCATTTACCTGTTCTTTTGACCTTCACAGATGCGATATAGTGAGTATAGATATAAAACTTATGTATTTGAATAGGATTTTTCCCATCTATTTGCAGGTGCAGTTTTTTGATAACTTTAATTCAAGTGTGACTGCGTGGTCCACTTGACTTCATTACAGTAGAAGCTTTCTTATTTGATGTGATAAGAATTGACCGGTTAACCCGAAAAGGTAGTTAAAAGTAGGAAACAAAAAACTGTATCAGTATATATGTGGCAACATTTTATTAATATTTTAACTTGTAATAAAGTATGTATCGTATATATACTTGCCATTTGTTTTGTGGAGCTTCCAGTCTTGTTTTTGAGGATAGGTTGGAGTTTCCCACCTCTTTTCTCCATAACTTTCAGGCTCAGTTTCCTTAGATGCACTTGTGAAGTAATTAGAATGCAGAGTTCTTCTCGTTGTAATTTCCTCTAAGTCTTGGAATAATTTTTTCGCTATTAGTCAGATCTGTCTAAAAACATTCAACAAAGTGTCCATAGAGACTACAACTCTCTTTGTATACATAGTTTATTGGGTATTGGATAACAGTGTTTAATTAAGGTGCTTAATTATAGTAACAGGCATAACTGACATAAACAAATTTGAAAACAAACACAGTTAAGCACAGACCTCAACAGGTGGAAGCAGAAGTGCATGGGCGTCCTAGAAAATAGCTTATTAGCCCCTGGTGTTGAGCATTTTGTGGGGAAGTCAAGAGCTCGGGACTGGGGAGGCTGTGATGTGGTGGTCAGTGAGGGAGAGCTTTGTTTCTTTTTAATTTGAGGCTCTTGCCAAATTGGATCTCCATCTAAAGGACATTCTTTTTTTTCCTGTCATTCATTCCCTCATGAATCCTTGTGTATTTTCATTGTTACAGCTGCCACCTCTCTCCTTTCCACCCAAGTCTGCTGCCATTAGCCTCTACTATTTGTGTCTACCTCCCAACCTCCATTTGAAATTTTGCATCAAAATTCAGCCCCTTGTATAAGCCCTGTGGGTTGACTCTACCCAACTTTTATGCTTTTATTGATAATTTGTATACTATCTATATAGCTTTAGTGAAATAAAACTTTGAACACTTTGAATTTTGGTATCAAATACAGTATTCTGTATACATACTAAGTGCTCAAATATTTCTTTAGCCATATGAACCAATAAAATAGGACAGTTCTTCCCCTGGACATCCTCTTTGTAGTTTTATTGAGAAATAATTGATGTGACAGTTGTTGAGATGTTTAATTTTCAAGTATTCACCATACCTTTCCTTTAAAGGAGGTGGAGGAAATGGCCTTTTAGAATGTGACTTGCCAACCTTCCACAGAACATACTGTTGAAGAAAGCAAGAAACACATGTGTCTGTGGGGTTATGTTGTCTGAAACATGTTCTTGAATTGTGCATGTATGCTTTTTTTCCCTGTAATTTGTAAACTCTCCAAAAGCACAGGTCATATGTTCTCCTTCTTTGAATTTTCTATGGCACAGTGGATAGAGACTCTGTGCTCTTGTACAATTGAAGTAAGAAGCAGGTGCTGAAAAAGTGTTGAGGGGCCAAAATGCCTACACCAAGTACAACAGCAACTCCATGTCTTTCAAGCAGTCGCTACATGCTGCAGCACTTGGTACTTTATATATGTGGTCTCCTTAATTCATGCAACTTTTGTTATTCCCGTTTTACAGACGTAGAACCTAAAGGAGGCGTCAATGTCTTGCCTGCATTCACACAACCAGAAAGTGGGAGAGCTGGGGCTCAAACGCAGGGAGTCTATTCCAGACTCTAGGCCTTCAGTTTCTTTACTACAATGGGTGTCAGCAGGCTTTCAGAAATCTTCTGTAACAGGTTTTGAAAATTTAATGAAATATGATTATTTTCTTAACCAAACCAAATGGAAAACGAAATACTAATTCTCAGGTGAAGCCAACTTATGCTAAGTAGGAAGGCCTTGGGAAGGCCTGGTCAGAAAATGAGAGAATGGGAGACCAAGCATAGTGCTGTCTACTACCCAGTGAAACAATGTCTACTTAATGTTGTGAACCCTTTCATTTTATCCGTGTATCACCTGAGTGAGGACGGTAGAGTTATCAGGCTCTCACATCCGATCGCTGGGTGGCATCAGGAAGCTCTTTTTTTAGGATAGCCGTCCATCTGTTCTTCTCCAGGAACTTCTGGGCCTCTGCCACGGCCACTTGGCTGCTGGCTTCAAGAGAGCCTAAATCAGTGAGTTGCTCACACCAGGGAGAACAAACAGGCTCTTCTCCTTAAAGTGTCTGTAATTATATGACCATAATTAGAAATAAAACCTTTAGGTAATTTGCAGCTTACAAGGGAAGACTTTCTGCTTACACACCGTTTTATCCTCTATTGTTTCACCTGCTGATCAGGGAAACAGGTTTCTTGGCCTAACAATAGATCATTAAATCTGACTGAGAGATGCAGATTCCCCATACTCCCTAATTTTGCTGTGTGGTCTGGGGTTTATCAGGTGCTTTTTCAGCTTTTGGCTTGTAGTATTACATGATGTGGTGGCAAGTACATATAGGAAGTGTTTCATGGGACAACCTGAATTCCTGCTATTAATTCCCTGGAAAAAGAGATACCCTACAAATAAATAACTCATGAGTAGAGACACTAGTTTTGGGGGTTGTGGTTAGGGTTCAAGTTTGTTGTCATGATAGTAAATGATAACATTGTTTGAGTTGTTCTAACAGTGTTCAAAGAGATGGAGGTCACTGCTGTTTTTGTCTGACGGTTTGAGTTGGAGTAGATTCTGATTAATTCATGAGCCCCAACTGCAAGGTAGATGTTCGGTATTGATTAGACACATGCCCCTGGTTGTATGCTGTTAAAAAGGACTCAGTTGTGAAAATACTCCTAGAGCTAAATCAATAAGCTACTGAAGTTGTTTTTCTCCCATAAATGTTTGTATTTTATCCTTTAACTAAATGAGAAGGACTGTGAGGAATGTCTATGATCTGGGCTGTTAAAGAAACCAGCTGTATCTTTGGAACAGTATGCTCATATGTTAACCATTCCAGGTGAGTATAAATTATTCATATGTACATCTTAGCTGAGGATAACTCTGGCTTAATGGAGGAGACAGCGTAACAATTTTCTCTGGGAAATTATCTTTTTTTTTCTGGTGACATGGGTAGAGAATTTGCTCAGAGGACACCCAAATACTAATGAAAATTTCAAGGGCTTTGAGACATAGTTCCTCATAGCGTAAGGGTTTAAAAATGTCTATAGTTTCTGTGATGCTCATAGCCAGTAATTGCTAAGCAATTAGCTGTACTGGCAGAATCACTGGGAAGTTTTCTGCCTTGGCAGTTTTTTTCTGAAAACTTTATTAAATTTAGAGAGCAATTTCTGGCTGACTTTCCTTCTTCAACATACAGACTTGTCCAGAATAACACCCGTCTTTATGAAATCATCATGAAATCCACTGAACTCAGTAGCTTCTAGGCCTGTCATTCTCCTCTCCTGGCCTTCTCCTCCAAGTTCCTAGAATGGACTGTTACCTCCTGCCGGGTGAATTTCCTGACCACGCCAGCCCCTTCCTTAAATCTTTACAGGGGCTTCTCATTTCCTTTTGCATCTCCTCTGGCTCTTTGCCCCATGCATCAAAGCCAGTCTCTAGCAGGCTCTGGATTATCTCATTTCCCTCATCTGCTGCTCAGGTCCCTAGCCTTCTCTCTCCATTCGTTTCAGTTCCTCTAGGTAGCACCTTCTCTGTGAACTCATTACTAGTCTTCTGAACAGTCTCCCAAGCACTATCATTTTCTTAGATTCTCTCCTCAACAAACTGTCCTTTTTCCTTCAGTTCTAAATAACTCCTGAAAGCCAATCTTCTGTAAAAGTCATTTTGAATTAAGTAGAGAATTGCCAATGGTCTCCTCTTCATCTCCTCTGACAATAAAAGACCTCATGTGGCTTCTTCCTCTAATATCTATCCCTGTTATAAACTTACTCTTGCTTCCCACTTCCAGAATGACCCTTGCCCTTGAGTTATGTGTGTATCCCATCCTGCTCTAGTTACTGTTCCTAATTTAGAGACTCACACAGGGGTGAAGAAGGCAGGCTCTGAGGTCGGCCTCCTGACACGGAATCTGAGCTCTGCCGCTTGCAGCTGTGGGCTCCTTGGGGTCCATTATTTAACCTTTCTGGGCTGCAGTTTCCTCCCTAATAAGTTTGGAAACCATAAGAACACCTCGCTGAGTTTGTTGAAATAATGTAAATACCTCACACAGTATCTGGCACATGGTTAGCATGCAATAAATATTAGCTGTTATTTTTGTTAACAGGGAAAGAGAATGAAGAACACACCTTATTAATATATCTGTGTATCTACACAGTACATATATATATGTGTATATACATATATGCATATGTGTGCACACATCTGCATTCACTTACATAGTTACATAGTTTAGAAAAACATTCAGAATATCATTTCTCTTTTAGAAATTGAAAAATTACATATTATAAAATACAAAACACATAAAGTTGAACACAATCTTGGCTGGTGAGGCAAGGGTTTCAACAGAGGTGGGGAAGTGCACTACAGCATTTGTTTCTGCACACCTACTGAAGGTCTGGCATTAGAGGTTTGGTCTTTGTTTAAAAGCACCAGAGTTCCATGTGCGACAGAGTCCCATATGCGTGCGTAAGCACTTGTTTGCTTTTGAGTGATAATGATTAAGAAAAACTGATTTTTCTTAGGAAAGTTTCAAACGCTAGTCCACCCCAACCTTAAGTAAATGAACGAGAAATTAGTTTTTTTAAAAAAGAATGGTGTGGAGAGCATTCTTTTTAAAAATAACTGTAGAAGGAAATGCTTCAGATAAGTCTGTCATGAGTTTACACATATCCATTTAAAGTCTGATGCATCTTTGGTACAGCGGTTATTTAGCATGAGGATAATTAATTGCTTTTGTTTTCCGAGTTTTCCTACTTGTAATATTCTGTTAATGAATTTCCTAAACATACTGAAAGTAATCCTGGGCTGATGGGTATATTTTCCAATAGAATAATTACCAGGCTTATGTTGATTGTTTATATTGGAAAATGTTGAATGTAGATATTATTGGATTGCTGTCAGATTAGTCATTTATTCCTGGTTTACCAGAGATGTATCAGTGAAACATTTGTTTAGAAAATAGAAATCATTTTAGATATGAAAATTAAATGTCTTAAAACTAATAATAAATGATTTACTATACCAGTGTTTTTCTGTATAATATTGGAGGACCCAGAAGTATGCAGTGTGCACATGACTTTGCATAGTGCTGTTAATATTTATCATATCTTCAAGGTTGCTACTCTTGTAGATGTAAAAATTACTTGAATTTCTCTATTTTCATTTATGTAATTTTAAAGCTTACATCATTTTAGGTTATCTTACTAATGTCAGTTTTATAAAGTAAAATAATTGAGAACTTATGAGGAAGGGTGGCATGAAAGAGGCGACCAGAGTTACACAGTTTAATATTTGTAACTTTCATTTCTTTTCAAATGTAGATTTATTCCTGGTGATACAAATTGCTGTTTTCCTTGGCAGGCATTAGGAGCAAGTCTATGTGAAATTATGTAATGTCTGAAAAGTTATATTCATGATTAATTGGCCTATCCTAGAATGGTATTTGTGTGTGGAATAAGGCGATCATGCTTTTTTATTTGGCAGTGAGTTAAAGTGCCCCTGCTCAGATCGGGTTACTCTACAGAGCTTTTTTGACTGAGAACTGTATATTTAGCTTGATCTCTTTTTAAAAAGCGTAAAATGTAGCTTCGAAGCCAAATATGCTGGAATTCATATTGTAACCAGTGTTAGTCTTTGGATAACTTCAAAAGCAAGCTGTTCCACTCTGTCACACCTTAGTTAGCAAATGAAGCCAGAAGATTTAAAACAACAACATTATCGTCTCTTTGGCCTCTGAACTCACAGCCAGTCTTGATTATCTAAGGGTAGATTGTCTGTAGTGTCAAATCAGTTTTAAATTCTTCCTGACCTTGACCCAGGCTGATCAGTTACAATGATCTGTTTGTTTATCTAAGCTGGGCTTTACAGGAGCTAGAAAATAAGGCCTTTAAACAATTGCCCTTTCCCATGTGTCAGCTTGAGAAATGATGACATTCATTACTAAGAACACAGTGATGGTGAACTTGATAACTGGAGACTGCAGTGATCCTGGAGCCCAACTGTTTAGGGAAAGTTAACTTCTGTTTTCTGATCTGTAGTGTAGAGATAATAGTACCTACCTTCTGGTATTTTAATGATTGATTAAGTGCTTACCTGAATATCTGTTATTAGTGCTTTTCAAATGCTTGCTGCTGCTAATTACTGTTATTCCTGCTCCTGCTGCTACAACTGCTACCACACCAAAGACTGGTTACTATGCCTAATGAAATAGTTCCTCTGGCAGGGCATTAACTCCAGGGTTCTGCTCTTCAGTGAGCCCTCATATTGAAATGGTAAAACATATCCCAAAGTTGAATATGAGTAACTTGGGGGTTACTCTTTTTAAAAAAGTATCTATATTCTTATTGTTCAAAGGTATGGACCACAGATCAGGAGCATTAGTGTCACAGGAGACCTTCTGGGAAATTTAGACTCTGACCCCACTCCAGAGTTAATGAATCAGAACCTGCATTTTAACAAGATCTCCAGGTGTTTTATGCATGCGTGCTCAGTTGTGTCTGACTCTTTGCGACCCCATGAACTGTAGCCTGCCAGACTCCTCTGTCCATGAAATTTTCCAGGCAAGAATACTGGAGTGGCTTGCCATTTCCTACTCCAGGGGATCTTCCCGACCCTGAGATTGAACCTGTGTCTCTTGAGTCTCCAGCATTGGCAGGCAGATTCTTTACCACTGCACTACCTAGGGAGACTGTCTATTAAAGATTGAAAAGTATGTATCTCCATCATTTCCCAGCCTCTCCCCATCATCCTCAAAATCATCTGAATGACTTAGAGATGACTACCAGCAGTGGACCACCAAGCAGCATCACATGAGCCAGGCCCTCAAAACAGACAGGCTGTTAATTAGAAAGAAGGGAAGAAGGGAGGAAGAAAACCATGCCTGCCAGTACTAATACTGTAATTCTGTAGATGAGTCTGTGCTCACTGATTTTAGATTGTTTTTTGTTGTGACATGGACCATGGAAAGAAGTAACTGAAATTTTATGAGCTGGTAGCAAATTTCTTTGGCTCTGTAAGTTCCAGTGATCTGTCAAACTTACTGCGCAAAGTCTCCTTTTAACTCATGGTCTCAAAAATTAGTGTGCATCCCTTATTTTCTTAAATATATACATATACAGTGCAGTCATCTTATAATCCTGCTTCATTTACCTTTTTAATATGGAGATGGTGTTCTCACTGTGCCGATCCTAAAAGACCAGTGGATAGGAGAGTAGAGTTCCATGTGTTGTCCTTACTGTCCTTTGGCCAGTACTTCTACCTTTGGTTTGTTTCCTCTATGTAAACATTGTGAAGATATATAAGAAAATTGGTCTTTAATTAACTGTGAATCATGGGTGGTTGTGGAGGAACAGCTCCATGTATTATCACATACTAGGGAATAAAAGAAATTGCTAGTATTTTTTTACTTAAAATATGACCTTTGAATCTGTTGTTTAAAGTTAATTTGAAGAACAAATTTAAGTTAAAATATGGTCTGATTTTCAACTGTTGTCAAGGAAAAATTTTGCTAAAGTGTTAGGTAGGAGTGATACCGTGGCACAACTTTATGCTGTTAAAAATCCTGCATTCTGTGGCCCAGCAGTCTCACATCTAGGCATTTATTCCACATAGGTATATTTGCACATGCAAATATACATATGTATATTTTTGTGGAAGCAAAAGAATAATAACCTCAATATCTATTGGAATGAAACGGGTTTCATGTACCTCAACTTTTAATTTGTATAAGATGAAGGTATCTCACTTTACCTTGTGAAAGGGGATTTGAGTGTCCAGAGATTAAATGTAGGGTGGAGACTGACTTATTTCCCGTTCCATATGTCTTTATACTGTTTAAATTTTAAAAATACACACACACACAACTTTAAATCGACAAAATGGCCCTTGTATTGAAGAAACTGAAGCTATCAACACTTACAATTTTTTTTTACTTTACTTTTAAAGCAACTTCATGTCCATAAACTCATTCATCTTCCCTCAGATACACAGTAATTAAGAGTACCAGTGAATTCTTAGTAGCCTCTCAGTTTTGTGTATACTCTTGTACTTCTCAGACTCTTCGTAGCATAAACTGCCTGATGTCCTAATCATTCAGAGCTTTGATTCTCGACCTGGGGTACCAACAGAGTCTCTTTGAAGCTTTTAAAAAATCAAAATGTTTGAGTTGCCTGTTTAATCAAAATCCATGTGTGTGGCTTAGGCATGTACATTTTTTTAAAACTACATAGGTGATCCCAATATTCACATCTCTTTAAGAACCCCTGTCTAGAGAGCAGTGATTGGTAGGATTCCTCTTCTGCCAAAGCACTAGCTGTTACCTCCTCCCTCCCCGCTGCCTCTCAGAGTAGAATGTTTGGGTAGAATGTCTCTGCTCTACATCCCAAGGAAAAGGGATTGGCACTCTGAATAACCACATGACTCTTATCTGTTGTATTAGAATAAAAATGATGATAGTGATAATAACAAATCAGGTTTCTGCATAAGAATCAACATTTTTCTGCATGTAAAGAACATTGAAAGTAAATAGGGGAGATCAAAAGCGGATTCTTTGAAAACATCAATAAAATTCAGAAACCTCTAGGTAGAACAATAAGAAAATAAAGGGACAACAAATTATTGATAGCGGAAATGGAAGAGAGGATATCACTTGAAGACATAAAAAGAATAATAATGGAACATCAAGAGCAATTTTATGCCAATAAATTGGGCCACTTAGATTAAATGAGAAAATTCCTTGAATGCCCAAATCACCATAGCTGATACATACAGACAAAATGGCGACTCTGAATAGCTCTATATCTGTTGAAGAAATTGAGATCAAAACTTAAAACTTTGGCACAAAGGAAACTCTGTAAAGGTTAGACAACAGACAGCTTTAATGGTGAAGTCTGTGAAATATTTAACAATACAGATGTTAGGTTAATTCTTTCAGAAAGCAGGGGGTAACACAATTTTATTTCCCTTTGGTAGCTACGAACATTCAGAAATTGAAGTACCGTTTGTAAGAGCATCAAACAATATGAAAGTATATAGGGATGAATTTAGCAAAATAGGCACCCTGTAAAGTACAATCATTATTGAAAGAAAGGAAAGAAGACCTAAATAAGTGGAGAAATATACCTGCTCATGGATTGGAAGACTCAGTAATGTTACAGTCAGCACTCCCCAAACTAGTCTACCTAGTCAACACAATCACGATAAAGCAAGCTTTGTTCTAGAATTTGACGAGTTGATTGAAAAATTGAAATGGTGATACAAAGAACTTAGAATAACCAAAAGAAATTTTGAAAAAGAAGACCAAAGTTGAAGGACTAGTTCAGTGGGAAGAACATCTCTACAAATTGTCCTGGAATCACTGGATATACATATGGAAAAAAGGTGAATCTTGACCCTTACCTCACTCCATACACAAAAATTAAGTAAAAATGCATCATAGACTTAATTGATAAACGAATGCCATGAAACTAGATGAAAATATATGATAAAGCCATTGTAACTTTGGATTAGGCAAAGATTTTTTAGAGTGGACATGAAAAGTAGAAAAAATGGTAAATGGGACCTCATAAAAATGAAACACTTGTTTCTCAAAAAGAATTGTTAGGAAAATAAAGAGATAAGCCACAGAATTAGAGGAAATAGTCAAAGTACATATATTTTTTATATATAAGTAAGTGTTAACCCCTTCAGTTGTGTCCATCTCTTTGCAACCCCATGGACTGTAGCCTGCTAGGCTCCAGCTCTTCTGTCCATGGAATTCTCCAGCAAGAATACCAGAGTGGGTTGCTCTTCCCTTCTCCAGGGGATCTTCCCCACCCAAGGATCAAACCCAGTCTCCTGCATTGCTGGCAGATTCATTACCATCTGAGCCACCAGGGAAGCCCTTTATATATATAAAGGAGTTGTATCTAGAACATATATCCTGCAACTCAATAGTGAGACAAACAACCCATTTTAAAAACAGATGTTATAGGGTGTGTTCCTTAGGAATCAGGCACTGAGATAAAGTTTTATGGTAGGATATTTATTAAGGGAAGCCTTTAGTAATACCGACGCTCGTGGGAGGAAATGCAGTGAAGCAGCATTGGGCAGAGGAGACGGTTGAGTAGCAATGCAGCTCAGTAACGGCCATGGCTGACTTTTTATGCAGTTCTTGGATGTGGGCCACTGCAGGAAGGAGAGTATCCTTTGGTGACATGACTCTGCAATGGAAGCAGCCCCTGAAGGGAATGACAGCTGGCACCTGCCTGCTGGTAGCATTTTCAATAGCTGGGGCAACAGGTTTTTAACTGGAAGAAGGTTTGGCAGTATATTCCAGGAGACCATGATGACAGGTAGAAGAGCCTGATAGAAACTGTACAGAGGAAGATGTGTGAATGGCCATTGAGCACTAGCCATCAAGTCCATGCAAATTAGAACCGCAGTGAGATACTCTTACACACCCTCTAAAATGGTTAAAATTAAAAAGACTGGCAAAACCCAAGTGCCACCAGGCAATGCACTTCAGAAACCACTCTTGACAGTTTCTTATAAAGGTAAACATACACTTACCATTTTACCCAGCAGTTTAGCTCCTAAAAAGAAATGAAAACATGTAACTCCAAAGAGAAACGAAAACATGTTGACTAGTGCATAGCATTTCAGCTGCCACATAAATCTCTGTGAAGGCAGAACATTGTTGGAGTTGGTGGTGGTGATAATATTATTGAGAAGGTGACCAGCCACCATGTTAATATCCATCTACCTGTGCCTCATCTTTTCACCCTGCTTCCCTGTTTGTACCCAATTACAGTCAGCTCGGTTGCCTCTGTTTCTGAGCAGATGATGCAGGTTTCTGTTGGTGAAACTGGTAATGAGAATGTTTACGTTCACATCATGCCTCGGTGGCCTTGTATGTAGGCACCACTTCTAGATTAAAATGGATTCCTTGGGGCAACTGAGGAAACCAGTCCTATGATTCCAACTATGTCATGTTCTGGAAAAGGCAAAACTATGGATACTGTAAAGAAAAGATTAGTGGTTAACAGGATTACAGGAAGGGAGGGAAAGATGAATAGGCAGAACAGGAGGATTTTTTTTAGGCAGTGAAAAATACTGTGTATGATACTATTAATATAAGTGTAGATACATGTCATCATAAATTTGTCCAACTCCACAGAATGTACAACACCAAGAAAGAACCCTTATGTAAACTGTGGGCTTTGGGTGATAATAATGTGTGAATGTAGGGTCTTCAGTTGTAACAAATGTATGAGCCTGGTGGGGGATGTGATAATGGGGGACGCTATGTATATGTGGGGGCAAGGGGATATATGGGAAATTTCTGTACCTTCCTCTGAATTTTGCTGTGAACTTAAAACTGCTCCGGGAAAAAAAAAGAAAACTGAAAGATTTGTGACACGTGAATATGAATTGATTTTTAAATTCCATTTCTCAAAATCTATGGTAGGGTTTATACTATATTGCTAATATTGTGACATACTCACTGAAAATAGTAGTTTGTAAATCCTAAGCTGACTTCCTATAACCATGTGTTGAATTTCCAGCTGTGTTGAGTCAGACTTTGATCCCTCTTGAGAAGATAAATGCAGTATCTGCAGTTTTTAATGGTAGGGGTGTAGGAGGGACTTTCAAATGAAATCTCAAAAACCAAGTCCCAGTCCAGATAAGAAATTTAAAACCCTGGGAAAGGCAGTTGTTTCTTTATCCTACCCCCCCCCCACCCCATTTGTAGGCCTCATTATTACACCCCCCACCCACTCCCACCTCTGCCTAGGGGGGGAAAAAAAAAGAACAAATGAGATGCTATTGTTAAATGCTGTGTCCAAGATCAGATTTGTTTCCTTCCGATAGAATCACTTTCCTTAATCAGCACTCTTACAAATGGCACACCTGCCTAATTAGAACAAGTTCTAGACTGCAGGATATAGTGTGAGGATTTCGGTTACCTCCACACAATTGATAGCTATTGTGACTGATGTTCTTAGAAAGTCTTCCCCTCTCTCCTCTTTTTATTCCTCTGTGGCTAAGCTTTTTATTATTTTATACTTATGACTCTGCCTTTGGTTGTGGAAATTTCATGGTATGTGGTCATTGATGTTGTTTCTGTTTCTACGTTATTCCTTAAATGAAAAAAGAAGTGATGTATTTATGGATATGTGTAGGGATGGTTTTAAATATTTTTATTTTATTAGATTTAATTTGCTTGTTGTCACTCTTGAAATACAGAGAACTCCCTTGACTGTGACAAGGAGGTGAAATACAACAGTCACATTCAAGATCTCCATACATTAGCCATAATAAATCCTTTTGCCCTGAGTAAAACAGAAACTCAATCCAGAGCCAGTGAGGAAGATGTAGGGCTCCCTCACAAAACCAGTCACCCACAGAGAAGCATAATGAGCAAGGGAGGTGATATAATAAAATCTCTATGGCCAGAGAAAAATTATGGTAAAAACTGTTGCCTATGAAAAGTCTTGTAATAAGTATATCTCCAATTATTTTCCGAAAGAAATTATTTAGGCATCTGCTCAGGTTAAGATTCATGACGGAAATGCAAGAATGGCCTTAGAATAAAGCAGAAGGGTACGTGAGCATAGAGAAGATGGCGGTGGACATGTCGTGAGCAGAGCTCTGTTGTGCCCCAAGGATCTGCAGCAGCCCCGGTGCCGCTGTGACGGTGTGTGGTCACCAGACCTTCTTCTTGCAGAGGGATGGCTGCACTGACCACCGAGGGGGACAAAATAACACTCTCAAAAAATAAGATGATTTCAGCCATCACGGAAAAACTGTCAGAGTTATACTCTGAAATATGCTATTTCCCAAGACCGCGACTTAAGCCAATAGCTGTAAAGGAAAGTCCTGAATGTGCACGATCTGTATCCTAATTAGGAGTGGGCTTGATCTGTTCAGACAGATATCAGTTGAGTACGTGGGTTAAGTGGTGAGAAATGAAGTCTAGCTCTTTATTAGGTAAGTGGCAAGTAGAGTGCTGAGCAGCCAAAAAAATTAAAAAAAGAGGAAGTATGTTCCCCGAAACCACATGAACAGTGTCATCCTCCGTTGTCCCAGTGCTGTCACTTGTGCATTTTGTGGAAAGTGACTCATTACCAATAATAAAACACCAAAGTTTGTAAAATACTTTTTAAAATAGATTGAACAGATTAATGCTTTTTTATAATTCTGTTACTCTGACCACAGTGTATTCATCTTTCTTGACTTCTTTTTTGTGTGTTAGGTACTAGCACGTGAGCATGGCCCCAAATCTATCTTGCATACAATCTATAGTGCCTATGAGTGAGTGAGCCCCAATAGTTAATATTTGTGGGAGTGATGAGGCAGTTTTCCTCCCAGCTGATTTTTAAAATTTTCTATCTTGTCATACCAGACCCACAGAAATATTATGTCCAAACATAAATATCAGTCAGGGTAAATGATCAGAATAGGAAAAAAGCAGTCAGATTAGACCTTTATGGCACTCACCTTGCCACCAGTCGTTGCTTCATGTTGTAGTCATTAAAAATATACATTAACATAAAGAACAGTAGTCAGTATTTAGGGACCTGTTAAATCAGAGAAGTCAGTCTGAACCCAAAAGCAGTCTTTTCATTTATTCTTTCACTTATTCCGGAAATGTACTTTGAGGCTGGAGCAACAGCAACAAATCTCTGCTCTTTTAATGTTTACTAAGTGAAACGAAAAGACAAACGATACAGCATATGTCAGATAGTGACGTGCACTGTGCAGAAAAGTAAAGCAAAGCACGGAGGATCCAGAGGTGCTGCTGGAGTGCCCTTTGGAGAGAGCTGTCAGGGATAGCCCTTCTGATAAGGTCGTACCTAAATCCACCTCCGAAGGAAACGAGGGACCAGCCATGGGAAGCAGAAAGAGCGAAGAGCTTAGAGTCAGCAAGACGCCATGTCTTAATAGCTTTGTGACCAGAGGGAGCATTTAACTTACCTGTGACACGACAGACAAGAGTCACCAAGCCTGTTTCCCAGGGTTCGTGTTCGGCACAAGAGAGACGCTTGAGGAGACCAGGAAACAGGAAAGCAGTGCCTTGACTTCAGATTTCAGCGTGAAACGACAAGAGGGCACAAATTAAAGCGATAAATGCAGCAGCCTTAAAACAGCCCTTTCATACAGCTTGTTGTGAAATTTTAAATTGAGTTGTCTGAGCTGAAGTGTAGAGAACATTCTCCAAAGATGAACCATTTGAGACTGGGGTGTACAAGATTTCTATTCATCTTTGTTTGCCTTTGTGCTCATATTTGTTGAAGATTTTATGTTTGTTTGTGCTTTCCTTCCTTTGACATCTTTTTGTTTCCTTTTCCTCTGAGCTTTCCTTTTATTAAATCGGTTCCAGGCCTCTTCACTCTCGGCTGAGGCGTTTCTACCCTGTATTCTCTGATCAACTCATCAAAAACAAAAACCAGAAAACCCTTTAAGATGAATACTTATCATGGGGCTCAGAGCCTCACAACATCCACCTTTTATAGAGTAAATTCTAGACTCCAGATCAAATTATTTGCACTGATGTTTATTAAGGACTTGAAGTTGTTTGTTTCCCCTGCTTGTTTTTATAGCCTGAGTGAATTTTGCAATAATTGTAACAATGTTTGAACAGAACTTTGTAGCCTACAAAGTACTTCACACACTCACTCACATGGGAACTTTAGCAATCCTGGATCAAGACTACATGGACTCTATTGTGCTCTTTTTAAAATGGGGGAAGCTGAGACTCAGAGAGCAGAAAATAAATTCAGGTCGTTTCATGACACAAGTGTGAGTATATGAATGAGAAATGTGGAATTGTTTTCAGCACTTGGAATTACTAAATTGATATGTTTCATAAATGAAAGTGAAAGTTGTTCAGTTGTGTCTAACTCTTTGCGACCCTGTGGAATCATCCATGGAATTCTCCAGGCCAGAATACTGGAGTTGGTTGCCGTTCCCTTCTCCAGGGGATCTTCCCAACCCAGGGATTGAACCCAGGTCTCCTGCATTGCAGGAGGATTCTTTATCAGCTGAGCTACCAGGGAGTAGCTCAGCTGTTTTATAAGTAGATTCAAGAAATTTTGTAGGTGACTCCAGGAGAAGAATCCATAAGGGACTATGGAAAGAGAAGACTATGTCCCTGATCACTGTGACTGGTGACTGTGGAGACAAAACCCCTTTTGGTGTCATTGTCAGAACGAGGATGTAAGCCTGGGTCCTCTTGCCTCCAGCTGTGCATGAACTTTCTTTTTTTTGACAGTTACTTAGACTAACAAGACTGGCTAGCATCTTTTTTTTTTTTTCCTTCAGGGCAGAAATAAAACTAACCATAAACAAATATAAAACTTACCTAAAATGAGTTGTCTTGAATTTAAAAATGTTTCCTCAAAAAAGACTATTTTATTTTGATATTGAGGATTCCTGAAGACTCTTAAAATGTCTTTTAAAGTATAATAGAAGCAATAAAAAATTAGAGCTCAGCTGGGAAGGGCCTTTGAAATTATCTAGCTACGGAACCATTTAACTATTTGATTTGGAAAGGACCTCTGAAAAGGTCCCAGATTCTAACTTACGGGAGACTCCTTTTTCCACCCTGGTGTCCTTGACATCCTGATAGAGTCCACCCAGCCTCTCATGGCCTCTTCTGATTATGAAGACCGTATGATTCCATTTATATGAGGTCCTTAGATTACTCAGACTTATGGAGACAGAAAGCAGAAGGGCATTTGCCTGGGGCTAGAGGAGAATAAGGAGTTAGTATTTAATGAGAACAGAGTGTCAGCTTGGGAAAATGAAAAAGTCCTAGAGATCAATGTTGGTGGTACAACATACTTAATGCCACTGAACTGTATACTTTAAAATGGTTAAGATGATAAATTGTATGTGTGTGTATATATATATATAAAACCACAATGTGAAAAATAAAGAAACAAGAAAAAAAAAATCATTTTGTTGCTGGAGGGTTGGGGCATGGGAAGCATGGAGAACAAACCTAACCCCTCCCCCTGAAAGAGCACACCCACTGTCCCCTCCCAACAGCCTCTTCCCAGCCAACTAGCCCCAGTTCCTTCAATAGGCCATTGCATTTTGTTTTACAGTATATTTGAATCATGATCAAGACAAGGACTATACATTATAATTGGCTGATAAGCCTTTTAAATTTCTCTTAATCTATTGTTTCTTCTTTCATATCTGTTTCTCTGTCTCTGCCTCTCTCACTCATTCTGTCTCCCTTTTAATTTATTTGTTGAAGAAACTGGGTCATTTGTCCTCAAGAGTTTTGGTACTTGCGTCCCTCTGCTATGTAGACTGATACCTTCCTCTGTCCTCTGCATTTCCTATGAAGCAGTAATTGGATTGAGTTATTTTATTTTAAAAATGCTATAATAACTCATTTTAGGTCCTGTGTTTGTTTTTTTTTTTTCTAAGTGCCTTCCTAGCCTTTTTCTTGGAAAACTGTAAACATTGAATGGATAATTGAAAAAATTGGAAGAATCATGTCGTGGACACCCTCCTACCTTTATGTAGATCCACCAACCATTAACATTTGCCGCATTTGCTCACTCCCTCCCTGCACACAAACACACTAATACACATAGGGGTTTTCCCCTGCATCTTTTGACCTCAAGTGGTAGACATCATGACACTTTACTCCAAAATATTTCAGCACATAACTCCTAAGAACAGCTCCTGTATAATCAATGACATTCTGGTTTGTGTATTGTCTATTTAGTGCATATTACCCTACTTATCCAAATAATGTTCTTTATGGTCATGGGTATTTTTGAGAAATTTGAAAACCAAGTGAAGATCACAAACTATATTTCATTTCCTGACACTTTAGTTGCCTAAATTGGTTCTGCCCTTTTTTGGGGTCTTACCTGACGTTGGCATTTTTTGAAGTGTCCCAGGCTAGTTGTATTAGATCATGTCCCTGACTTTGGGTTTGCCTGATTATCTCCTTATGATTGGAGTCAGAGTAAATGTTCCCAGCAAGGATACTCACAGGCAGTGCTGAGTCCTTCAGCGCCATGCTTGGAAGGCACTGGATGTTGGTTTGTCCCATAATGGCTTCTAGGTTTGGTTGCTTGATTAAGGGGGTGTCTGCCATATTTTTCCATTGTAAATGTACCATTTTCCCAGCTTTTCTGTTTCCCCATAATAAATAATCTGTAGCATATTAAAGGTTGCTTTTTAAATAATTTTAAAAGCATGCTATTTGGTCATGGGAAAAATTGGATGGCAGAGATTATGAGCACATGAGAATTACTACCGTCAATGGAAAAAATAATTTTTAAACATTTGTTTTTGTTGAGAGAGGAGAGACAGGAGGGGAGGTAATAAAGGTAAGAAAATGGGCTTTACTAAAGGCAGATTTGTGTCTGAATCCCAGCTCCACACTTGAACCTGTGTGACTTTAGGAAAGTTACCTCACTCCTTAGAGTCTCAAGTTCTTTCCTACGATGGGCATAATAATATACATTCCTGGCAGTATTGTTAAAATGATTAAATGAGCTAGTGTATGAGTGGCCTCTGGCCTAGCAGCTGCCCCAGGACCATCACATGCCTCCCCAGCAGCCTGCAGAGTTTATACCTCTCCAAGAGTGTTTGCTCTCGAGATGAGATTGAAATATTCTTGCATGTTGATAAGAAAATATGATCAACAGGTAAGATGCCTTTTTGAAATTTCAAAGAAAGGAATTCAGAACTGGAAGATGTTTGGTTCCATTTTCAGACCTCTTAAACATGATTTGTCTATAGTGGAGTTGAGCTGCCATTTATTCAGACCTGTTTCTGATTGGAATTCATTTTAATCTATTACCAGGGATTATTTTTTGAAACAGTTTATATGTAGTCGGGTTGAGAATAGTGAATCATAATAATCCCATGACCCAGTTTACATGTCTTACTGTAAAAGTTTCATTTCATACAAGTGACAGTTTTTTAAAGTTAATTAGACTCGGCTATACTGAGGTTAGCAAAAAGTGCTTTGAATTATCAATAATTCAGCAGAGCAGACATTTCTGTATAATACAGTGGTTTTATAGAGTATTGTGAGATAGTTATCCCTAAAATGAATGGTTGTGAGCATACATCAGCATGGTGGGGCTTGCTTGAATGTGGCGTGAAGTGATATCATCTGTGCTTTCTATTATTGAGCAGAGTGTGAACCATCGGTCTTTCTGGCCATGAACTACTAGCAACCTTTGTCCTTTGTGTTACCTTTAGTTAAAAACGAAAAATGAGCATGAATGCTGGCTGATGGCCATGTCTTCTTACAGTGAAAAATTCATCTGGGGAAGAAAAATAGGATTGCAGATTTGGATTTGTTTCATTGCGTGAATGATATGTGACATTTTGTAAATTATTTATCACTGCAAGGAGGGCAGCAATGGCTCGAGCATTGTTATATCAAATGAAAGTAGGAATCCCATTAGTACAAGGACTGGGTTTTAGCTGGAATCTATCAGGGGAATGTTGTCACTTGAAAACCAGATTGTTCTTTTAATTGCTATTTAAAGGAACAGAAGTGTTCCCAAGGTACTGCAGTTGAGCATTTGCAAGTAATAACTATGGATCCATAATTATGCAGTGCTGATTATCTGGCATTTAAAAAATGGTGGCAGGAGTCAGTGACCAATTTGTTGTAGCTTGTCTTTTTTTGTTTTTCTAGAACAGAGTTTTATTCTCTGCTTTTTAACTGGGGCTACAAAAAATATATTTGCATAGTTAACCTCAGAAAGTAAAGCCTGTCGGTATTAAAAGAACAAATTAAACTGAAAATAAGGGCAAGATAATGAAAGCTTATATTGTAAGATGAAATTAACAGTCGTATCGAACAGTTTGCAAATGCTTGGTCATGAGATGAGTTCTGGTTTTTGATGACATGCCACATTGAACCAAGATGTTTGTTGGAATCACTGTTACTGTTTGAAATATTATTTTAGAATAAGGTTTTTTAAACTAGCATATATTTCTTTCATTTATTCACATATATTTTTATATAGTTAGCAAAAAACATTTTGTGTGCCTATGTGCATCAGGCTTTTGGAATAGAGTGGCTGAACAAATGAGGTTTATTCTACACTGATGTATATGTGGAAAGTTAGACCTAGCAAAATCTTGTTTTAAATTTACATTTAAATAAAAAAAATTGTGATTATACTAAGCTTTCTTGCCCTAAATTTTTGATTCACGAGATTCAAATATAAATGCGTTAGAGTTACATTCTGATGGCTAGCAGACAACGTGTGACGCTTGGAATATGCAGTAAAATTTTAGTTCTCATACCGTTTGGCTGTGCAAAATAATGTGACCAGACCTGTAGGCACAGTCAGCTCTTCATATGGATGGGAATACTAGTGTTGCTGGTAGTCATAAATAACAATGAAGGCACTAAAATGTATGCAGATTTATACATTGTTAAAAGCAGTTTCCTTTGTGAGAGTTAAAGGGGTGCTAGGGATTAGACAAATGTTTTGTTGTTTCTTCTATTGAAGGGGAATGTCAGAGATTGAGAGTTTATCCCTTTTGTGTGGCATGGTGTGGTTTACTTTTGAAGACACTGGTGTTAGAAAAGGTTTGTTAATGGTCTTTTGATCATCTTAAATGATCCTACAGAATTTTAAAGTTCTTAACATTTTTTTGGCCCTGCCACGCAGCATGCGAAATATTAGTTCCCAGACCAGGGATCCAACCCGCGCCCTCTGCAGTGGAAATGCAGCGTCCTAATCACTGAATCACCATGGAAAACCCCTTCTTTAGTTCTAAGGCTGTTATTATGTCACCTTTTAACATGCCAGTATTTTATGTCATATGTTTAATTGATGGATAATAGTAACCTATACTAAGACATTTGATGAAATTTAAGCAATCTGGTCTGACTAGATGATATTCATAGACTGCAATACTGAATAGATGAATCAATTTATTGTAGGCATATAGATTATGGAAACGATTTGAGACTTCAAATGAATTCTTAATGTTCATTTCAGGAAGGTAATACATAATATATATAAAGGTTTTAAATTTCATTGGCTTAATAAAAATTATTTCTGAGTTTTATGCATTATACTTATATGTATTATTCAGGCAATACTTCACTATCAAATAATTTGAGGGGTTTTTTAATCAGCAGAAAATATTGATATGAATACCCTGTTCTTTCTTTGGTAAAGAAATATGTAAGACGCTTTTGATTTTAATACTTTGTTTTTAATTTTGAAGTGGAAAGCTAACAGTGTTTTTTCATTTTAATTTTTTCATAGCCCCGTGCCGATCCCATTCCAATATGTAGCTTCTGTCTGGGGACAAAGGAATCAAATCGTGAAAAGAAACCAGAAGAACTTCTCTCTTGTGCAGATTGTGGCAGTAGTGGTAAGTTGTTATTTTTGTATGTGTGTACAATGACTCCCCATTATAGCTACGTGCAGTTTCTCTATATATGTTTATAAAATATTATGTGTTCATATTTTAAACTAACCGTAGATTTCGTGCCAGCATTGGTAATTCAACGTGGAATATTCTACCTTGAAGGTAAATTCAGGGTAGAAAATTCTAAATTTTCAAGCTGATTGCAGCTAGAATCACTTGTTTTTTATAACCTGAAGTCTCAATTTAATACATTTGAGTAGGAATATATCCTGACACCTACTGGTGAAATATAATATTACAGCCCAGCTCTGTGTGACAGACTGAAGGGGATGCACAGGATTCTGGCAACTGCACTGATACAATCCAGAAATCATCAGGCATAAAAGAAACTCAGATTGCCCAGAGTAAGATAGGAAAAGAGTGGCCTACTCAGAAAGTGATGCTGAAACCAAGGAACTACTGGGTAGGGATACTGTTGCTGAGTTGTATCGGACTCTTTACAACCCCGTCCGCCAGGCTACTCTGTCCATGGAACTCTCCAGGCAAGAATACTGGCGAGGACTGGGTCATTGGTACACTGCAATATCCAAAAAGCTTTCAAGATTGCTGTCACCTCTTTTTCTCAGCATAGGACTTTAAGCACACATTTCCACTTTTGTAATGGAAATTAAGTCACATTATGCTTATACAAAAAGAATTTGTCTTGGAACTTACTTGGTGGTGCAGTGGTTAAGACTGCACTTCACTGCTGAGGCAGGTGCAGGTTCATACTCAAGCTCGATCCCACATGCTGCAAGGCTTGGCAAGAAAGATAATTAAAAAGGATGTGTCTTACCAGCCAGCCTTCCTTCTTAAATTGCCTAGAGATATATATGGTTATATGTATGTGTATATACACACACATACACAAGAGAGTGAGTGGCAGTTACTGAGCTTTTAAAAATCAACCTCTGTATTAATCTTTAAATTTTCTTCTCCTAGCCTACTGAAACTTTTCCCCCAAAAAAATGTTATTTTAAAATTAACACCAAGTATTGCTCTGGTTATAGTTAATTCTTTAAAAACATCAACAAATCTGCAAAACACAATAGCATTCTCTCGTTTAGCAGGTCAATAATATAGTATAGTGGTTAAGACCAAACTAGAAAGCCGGCCATAGCCCCTTCACTTCGAATGAGTTAACCATCTCAGCCTCAGTTCCCTTATTGGAAACATAGAGATAAAGGTACCATCTTATATCTTGGGTTGTATGGAAGCTAAAGAAGAGAGCACAAGTAAATAGCCTAACACATGGTCTACACTCTGGTAAGTGAACTCTATACATCAGCAGTTGTTGGTCTTTTTTTATTTTTGGCGGATCAAATTGTTTTCCTTGATTGCTGCAAGAAATTTAAAATCTTATTGTTTATGACAGCTGCTTGATGGTTGGATAGAGGAAATGTTTCACACTGAAGAATGACACTGCTGTGTAATGATTCTTCCTCCTCCTGTGAAGGTTTAACTTGATAGACCCTAAATGGTTCTGCAGCTCTCAGGACTTGACTAGGAGGAGAGAGCCTTAGAAATGAGACGTTTCAAACTCTGCTTGAGAAATGCTTTCTGACAGTCTTTTTGATGGGCTTTACAGATTCATTAAAACTCTTTCACCTGCCATGATAGTGTGGCTGGTGACAAAAGGGCATGGAAACATTATCTGTATGTTCAGATTAATAAATCTCAATCCTTCACTCTCCTTGTTTTATCCTGGTGAGCTAGTGCCTTACTCATCAGTTCTGACTGTGTAGTTATCTTTTGGGTTTTCTCACGAGGCTCATTCTGAATGAATTATTGTTTTGTGTAACTGCCTGATCAATTTAGTAGTGTTCTCTTGTCTAAGGTTTACCCTTTGTGATTTTTAAGGTGGTACTTTAAAAGCACTCTTAACTGTTTTATTTCTTGAGTGTCTATTTGTCTGGGCACCTAGACAGATTAAAGTCGTACTTAAATCTGGAAAGAAAAGTTCCCTTCATATATTTCCTTACCTCCAGTGATACACTTACTTAAGTTGATAAGAGATCATTATCTTCCAGATCATAACTTCAAGGCTTTTTTCACAAGGTATAAAGGTGTAATTCTAAACAGGTAGATCTTAGATTTTCTGATGTAACCAATCTCCTTTCATCTTTCCCAGATTGAAGCCTGCCAAAAGAGAGGTTTAAGTTCCTTTATAGTTAGAGGTGACTGAAATATTTTTACTCCTGAAGTTTCTCATTTTTCCAGGGTATGTAGGTGTAGTGTTGTGTTTTCTTTTTTCAAAAATGATCTCTTATTTTCTCTTTTAACACATGGGGAAGAATGGATTGAGGATGCTGTCTAAAAGACTTATATCCAGAGTCATTTTGTGAGCCCCCCTTTCACACAGAATGAGCTAGAGGCTTTGGAGTTGAGCTGTGGGTCCTGGTAGAAATTCAAAACTGGGGTCATCAGGTCCCTTTGTTTAGGATAGAGGATGGATGGTTCAGCGTGCTTCTCTGGACTCCCCTATGTGATCTGGCTCTAGTGTTAAGGTTCACTTAATCTTCCCTTGTAATGCTCGAAATTCTCCAAGCCAGGCTTCAACGGTACGTGAACCGTGAACTTCCAGGTGTTCAAGCTGGATTTAGAAAAGGCAGAGGAACCAGAGATCAAATTGCCAACATCCGCTGGATCATCGAAAAAGCAAGAGAGTTCCAGAAAAACATCTACTTCTGCTTTATTGACTACACCAAAGCCTTTGACTGTGTGGATCACAATTACCTGGAAAATTCTTCAAGAGAGTGGGAATACCAGACCACCTGACCTGCCTCCTGAGAAATCTGTATGCAGATCAAGAAGCAACAGTTAGAACTGGACATGGAACAACAGACTGGTTCCAAATTGGGGAAGGAGTACATCAAGGCTGTATATTGTCACCCTGCTTATTTAACTTATATGCAGAGTACATCATGAGAGACGCTGGGCTGGAAGAAGCACAAGCTGGAATCAAGATTGCCGGGAGAAATATCAATAACCTCAGATATGCAGATGACACCACCCTTACGGTAGGAAGCAAAGAATTAAAGAGTCTCAGGATGAAAGTGAAAGAGGGGAGTGAAAAAGTTGGCTTAAAACTCAACATTCAGAAAACGAAGATCATGGCATCCGGTCCTATCACTTCATGGCAAATAGATGGGGAAACGATGGAAACAGTGTCAGACTTTATTTTCTTGGGCTCCAAAATCACTGCAAATGGTAACTGCAGCTATGAAATTAAAAGACACTTGCTCCTTGGAAGAAAACTTATGACCAACCTAGACAGCATATTGAAAAGCAGACACATTACTTTTCCAACAAAGGTCCATCTAGTCAAAGCTGTGGTTTTCCCAGTAGTCATGTATGGAGGTGAGAGTTGGACTATAAAGAAAGCTGAGCACTGAAGAATTGATACTTTTGAACTGTGATGTTGGAGAAGACTCCTGAGAGTCCCTTGAACTGCAGGGAGATACAACCAGTCCATCCTAAAGGAAATCAGTCCTGATTATTCATTGGAAGGACTGATGTTGAAGCTGAAACTCCAGTACTTTGGCCCCCTGATGCAAAGAACCAACTCATTTGAAAAGACCCTGATGCTGGGAAAGATTGAAGGCTGGAAGAGAAGGGGACGACAGAGGATGAGATGGTTGGATGGCATCACCAACTCCTTGGACATGAGTTTGAGTAAGCTCTGGGAGTTGGTGATGGACAGGGAGTCCTGGTGTGCTGCAGTCTGTGGGGTCACAAAGACTCGGATGTGACCGAGAGACTGAACTGAACTGAACTGAACCTTCCCTTGAGTGTACTGTGCCAGTCTGGATTTACCTACTTTAGTTTAAAAAAAAAAAAAAAAAAAAAAGTTCCTAACTTGGGGAGATGCACTGTAAGCATTTACTTCATCTGGTAGATGAGTGGACTTTGTTATTGGCTAGTCTTTAAGGCAATGGCACCCCACTCCAGTACTCTTGCTTGGAAAATCCCATGGATGGAGGAGCCTGGTAGGCTGCAGTCCATGGGGTCGCCAAGAGTCGGACACGACTGAGCAACTTCACTTTCACTTTTCCCTTTCATGCATTGGAGAAGGAAATGGCAACCCACTCCAGTGTTCTTGCCTGGAGAATCCCAGGGACGGAGGAGCCTGGTGGGCTGCCATCTCTGGGGTCGCACAGAGTCGGACACGACTGAAGTGACTTAGCAGCAGTGGTCTTTAAACAGAAGGACTAGAAGAAAAATATGGTTCTTCTTAGAAAGCTTGAGGAGATTTTGTAGTTACAGTGGTCTGTTGTGACATGTTGGTGATTATAGGGAAAAAGCATCAAACAGGTTGGCCTGGCCCAGCAGTGTCCCCCAGTAGTGGTGGGAGCCCTGGTGTCATGGTCCAGTTCAGTTTCAGAAGTGGGAACTACAGAGCGGCTGGTAGCCCCGGTTGGCCTTACAGAAGTGACCACTATCTCATACTGTAGAGCCCGTTGGTTCTGGGATTGGATTGAGACTGCTTGTAATGATCAAAGGAATCCCTAATGTAAGGTGTTTCTGTGGGAAAAAAAAAAAAAATCATAGCCTTGTAAAACAAACAAAAAAAGGAAATATAGATAATAGCTCATAAGGATTGCTTTTAAATGTGTTTCCCACATGTGCCTGTTGGTTTTTAGTCACTTCTTTCTATCTGAAGTATCATTTAATATGATGTCACATTTAGACTGCTTAGACTTCATAGACCTGGGTAATAAGTGTTTCCTTCTGCTTACATCATAAAGTAAAGCCAATTAGAAGTTTCTGTATTTTTAAGATGGCTCAGTGCTGCAGATGGGCAGTATTTTCTCTAACTGTGTTTTTTCTGCCAAAACTTTTGAAAAAAATTATTCAAGTTTGCAGATAGTAAAACTGTGAAGGGAGGTAATAGTACAAGGAGCCCCAGATGCAGTGTTGCAGTCCTCTTTACTTGCTGGCTATGGAACTGTACACATCTGTGAGATTTGGAGGGTGATGTCTGTATCCTGCATCCACAGGGCTGTTGTGAGGATCCAGTGAGATAATGCTGTGAAGATCATCAGCATCTATAAATCATCACACAAACACCAAAGGGCTGTTCGAAACACTAATAGGACTGTGGGGCTCATCACATAGTCTTCAGGTCTTTGGAAATGTTGGGACTAGGAAGTGATTTTACTTGACTTTCATGGATCAGCCTACTTTGAAATTAACACTGTTATATTCTCTTTGCCTCATTAAGACCAAATTATCTTTAATTAGCTTCACATAAGTATTAGATATTATACCAAATGAAATTTTGTGTCTGCTGCTCAGATTGCTGGGTGGTTAAATCTTACTTACAGATGAGTTCTGTGCATGTGTGTTTTCAAATTAGCAAATCTAAGATAAGTGCACAGTTCAAAATTACAGCATCATTCTAAGTGGAAGCTCATTGACACTGAAGACAGCGCGGCTGCTGAGATGCAGCTGGAGAGCAGGAAGATTACCTTTGTACAGTGAAGTATGTCTCCTCCAGAGACATGGAGTTGTGCCCCAGTCTGTCCTCAGGAGACCTGAAGTCTCTCCTGCGTTTGTTTTATTGGTGTGAACCCTGAATAAAACTTGCCTGCCTTCTGCTCCCAGTGAGCTGGTTGGTACAATATACATATATATGTAGTCACTAGCTTCTTGAGATTACTGTGAGAAAATACCCCAGGGATTGGTTGGTTCGTTGTCCAGCTTCACACTGACTATACACAGATTGAAAACTAGGTTTGGAAGAAGCCCCTTAACCAGGAAGAAACCTCGAGATGGACTCTAAAGAGGACTAGACAGGGATGGAGGAGGAAGGATTGGTGAGCCCCCCTCTCCACAAGCCCAAAGCTGGATTGACAGTCCAAACAGAGTAACAGGAAGCAGAAGCCTTGCTTCTGACCTGTTATTTCACTAAAATTCTGCTGGTATGATTAACAGTGACCTCCATGGTGCAAACTCTAAAGGTGCCTTCTACGTTTTTATAAAACTCTAGGGACTTCCCTGGCAGGCAAGTGGTTAAGTCTCTGAGTTTCCACTGCAGGGGGCACAAGTTAATCTCTTTTGGAAGAACTAAGACATCCTGCATGCTGTCCAGTGGCATGGCAAAAAAAAAAAAAAAAAGTCTAGTGGACATCTTTCAATATACAACAGAGTCTCCTCTCAGTCATATTTGAGTTGCTGAGAATCTTTTTCTGTGAAATGTTCTCATCTTTTGACTTCTGTGATTTCATATTCTCTGTTTTCTTTCTATCAGTTCAGTTCTTCCAGATCTTTTGTGAGCTCCTTGGCCCTCTCTTCATCACCTCAGAGTTTCTTCAGGCTTTCATCCTTGGCCCTATGTGCCCTCACTTTGGTTCATAGCTTCTCCTGGGTTCCAGACCCTTAGGTATAAGCACCTCCAGGACTCCTCTTCTTGACACTTCATGGGCTCCTCAGAGATAATATCCAAAACAGCTTATGAACCTTACACTGCTCCTTCCTCCCCAAACAACCACCACCACTCTAGCAAAGACAGAAATCTTAGCAAACAACGACATCCTGCTTCTCCTCGGGGATTTCCCATTTCAGCAAATGACACACACCAGCTACGCATTCAGTTCTGCAAGCCCTCCTCTGTCCTATTCTCTCACAGCAAGAAGTTACCAAAAATGCATTGATTGTAGGTCCCAATATGTATTCTACGTCCTCAGTATATCCACAGCCTTCACCAGACCTGCTCAGAGCTGCCATGATAATAAGCTAGCTTTAATCTTCATACTCTTTCTCCTCATCCATTTTGCATACTTCAGCATAAATTACTTTTTAAAACCATAAATCTAATCACAGAATTTTTAGTGTCCACCAGTTAACCTTAGGAAAAATCCAAGCCCAAAACACTCTTCTGGACTGGGCTCCTGTTGACCCCTTTGCACATCACCATCCCTATCACACTCTGCTGCTGCTACTGCTAAGTCGCTTCAGTCGTGTCCGACTCTGTGCGACCCCATAGACAGCTGTCCACCAGGCTCCCCTGTCCCTGGGATTCTCCAGGCAAGAACACTGGAGTGGGTTGCCATTTCCTTCTCCAGTTCATGAAGGTGAAAAGAGAAAGTGAAGTCGCTCAGTCGTGTCTGACTCTTAGCGACCCCATGGACTGCAAGCCTACCAGGCTCCTCCGTCCATGGGATTTTCCAAGCAAGAGTACTGGAGTGGGGTGCCACTGCCTTCTCCGCTATCACACTATATGAGGTTATAAAGAGGTTATATCAAGCTGATTTCCTCTTCTTAAATGTCCCCATGTTCGTCCCCGGGTTCTCCTGTCACTGCACATGCTGCTCCCTCCCACCCTGCCCGCCTCTGCTCCCCTCTGATCTCACTCATCCTTTGGTGTCTTTTTAGGAAGGCCTTCCTCTAATCTCTTGCTAGACTTGCCCACATCTCCAAGCCAGCCTGTCCCAATTCTTGTCTAATGGTTGTCTTTCCTGCTGGACCATGAGATCTGAAATGTCTGTCCTTTTCCTCATTGTGTCTTCAGTGGACAGGTAGTTGGTCAGATAACTGATCTGAGGGACCCAGTGTCTTGAGTCTTTCATAGTTTTTCCATTGCTGCTGTAACAAATTGCCACAAAACTGTGAACAGAGTTCAGTTCCTTGCATGTGCAGGACCAGTTTCCCCATTTCTTGCTGTCCCACACTCGGCATCCCCTGCTTCTCGTGGACGCTTGCCCTCCCTGGCTTGTGTGCCTCCCACTCCCCGCTGGGTGCAGTCCTTCTCCCGTTTTGAACCTCTCCTCCTCCTCTTGTCTCATGTTACTAACCAAGCTGGAGGATTCTCTGCTTTTAAATACTTGTGATTAGATTGGAATAATTACACAGATAATTCAGGATAATCTCCCGTCTCAAGGCCTGTGCCCTTGGTCACATCTGCAGAGGCGCTTTTCCATGTCAGGTAATATATTTGTGTGTTTTAGGGATTACAAATAGACATATTTGGAGGGCACTGTTCAGTCTACTACAGAGCCCATGGTTTTTCCTCCCATAATACTTGACTCAAAAATCGCTTCTGCTGACTTCTGGTCTCATTGGTACTTGTTTAATGTTAAACAGTGCTCCTTTGGTTTCACTGGACAAAACTGTTGTAAGTTATCAGTGCTTAGAATCTGCTGTTACAAGAATGAGAGAGAGAGAGAGAGAGAGAGTGTGTGTGTGTGTGTGTGTGTAAACCACCATGAATTGTGTCAGCAGAGAGAACCCAAATTTCAGAGGGGATTGTTGAGTTTAAAGAATGGCTAAAATGGGAGGTAAGGAATTGAATTATTAATAGCATTGTTGTCCTTTTTTAATTACTATAAATTGTGTACTAGCATATCAAGACTCAGTTACAGTCTTTTGTGTAAAGTTGGCAGTGAGAAAATAAAATGGAAATATTTCTTCATCCCTCAGCATCCTTTACAGAATCATATAAATTTAGAGCTGGAAGGGATCTATGGCCAATTCTCTTGAGCTAAATAAAGGTAAGATTGCTGCCTGAAGGAAAGATAGACTAAAGATTTTAGAATTTGATAGGGTAGCTTAAATGGTAGTAGTTACAATATAATATTACTTAAAGTGAGAGGAAGCAATAAGAAGAAGAATAAGTGGCTGAAATCCATTAACTTTCAAAAGTATAATTAATTATTAAAAATTATTTTTATAGGATATCTGTGAGAAAAAAATAGTAAGCTATAATATGATGTGAATTACCTTAGTTGCTGGATATTAAGCTACAAAGTACAAAAGCAGATTTTAATGTAGAGAAAAATTTAGTGCATGAAATTGAGGTCATATGTGCTAGTGATGTATGACTTTCAGAAAGTAATAAAAAGGGAGAAAAAAGAGAAGTAAATGGTATACTTTTAAGCTGATGGGACCCATTTTAAGGGTGGAATTTAAATTGCTGTTCCTTAAAACTTGAGTTTTTACCCCCCTCACTATGTAAGTGGGGGCGGGAAAGCCCTGATCAAAGTAGACCTTCCCCTCCCTCTTCAAAGTATCCTTCTTAAAGTCTAAAAGTGAGCTGTCTTTGTTTGCTGTTCCTGAGCAGAAAGAGGTGATTGATACCATTTATATATATATAAACTTGCCCCCCCCCCCCACATTCATTTGAATGAGAGAAGCCCTTGTAAAAGAGAAGTGTCATAGGTTAAATGCATCTGCCTGGGTGTCTACTGCCTGAGGTCATAATCCTATGACAACATTTTATTTGCTCAACATCTTAAATACATATGTTTAGGTTTTTGTTGTTTTTTTTTTTAACTCAGGAATAGTGTGCTTTTATTAACAGTATTGGTGATTGATTTTGAATGTTTTTACTTCAAAAAGCCAAATCTCCTGGTGGGTAGAATTTTATGAAGCACCTGTTAAGCTTTAGGAAGGAGGACCTTTTTGGCAGCCACCCAAAATACATATTTAAACAATGAGCCTGCCAAAGTCAGGAAATTATAAAACAGTTTTGAAATTGCAGAATCTGCTTTTTTTTTTTTTTTATTACCCCTCAGGTTTCTTTTGCAGCTTGGTTATAAGTTCTTTCACATGGGACTTACTAACATCCATACTATTTTAAGACCAGATTTAGAAAACTAAAATCAAATTTGGAGGTCTCAGGTTTACGTGATAAAAGACCGTCAGATTTTAAACTTCCAGAGTCTGGACTCACACTCTCCAAACCTTTCAGAGAGATCTATTACTCAGTGTAGCCTGGCTGACTTTCTTAAGTGGTGCTATCCCTTGGGGTCTCCAGTTTTCCTGTGTGAGGTGAGAGCTGCTAGATGAAAAGTGTGTCCAAAACAGGGTGGAAAAGCCGAACTCTCAGAAAAATGTGGGACGCTTGCTAAGGTATGCTTCTTGACATGTTCTATGTAGCCTGGACTTTGCAACTTCTTAACTCCCAAATTCACTGTTTCTATTCCTGCTTACAGAGCTTCCCAGATGACTCAGTGGTAAAGAATCTGCCTGCCAAGCAGGAGACCCAGGTTCGATCCCTGGGCTGGAAAGATCCCCTGGAGAAGGAAATGGCAACCCACTCCAGTATTCTTGCCTGGAAAATCCCATCGACAGAGGAGACTGGTGAGCTACAGTCAGTGGGGTCGCAAAGAGTCAGACGTGACTTAGCGACTTAAATGACAACTCCCACTTACAGATTTTAAATTCAGGAACCCGGGGCAAGATGGCAGTAGTGTCTTCTTTGTATATCCCAGCAATGGGATAGTCTTTGTATACTACTGAGTTTTTTTCTTTTTTTGCATTTGTTCATTGTATTATGTTAAGCAGCATCAGATTTTTATTTAGTTAACTGTTGTTTTATGTTTTATGATTTCATTACGCACAGAAAGTAGGAATCATTTGAACTTCAGCACTCTCCTCACAGGCCAGCAGGCCAGAAAGCTTTGGGGTAGATGGTGGTTGATGAAGAGGGCAAGGGCAAGAGATTTAACAGAAGGCACAGGTATGAGAACATGATCTGAGCATACATTATCTTCAGGTTCTCCAAGACTTGTGATTAGAATTGGTATACATTTTCCAAGTTTCTCTTAGGGAAAACATTTGTACAGTCACTCTGTCACATATCGGTGCCGGGGGGAAGGGCAGAAGGGAAAATATAATTTGGAATCTTTGATTTTTTTCGTGTTTTCAAGTTCCTAAGGTTCTTTGGATGGCATCGTCACTAAATATTAGTGAGTTTAAAAAATTGAAGGCACCATTCCCACAAAGCAGTCTATTTTTTTTATTCTTATAGGACACCCATCCTGTTTGAAATTTTGTCCTGAATTAACAACAAATGTAAAGGCCTTAAGGTGGCAGTGCATCGAATGCAAGACGTGCAGTGCGTGTAGAATCCAAGGCAAAAATGCAGTAAGTATGGCTCTCAGTATCCATCTCCAGGTGAATTGTTGGCTTTCAGTGTTAAGGTTTTTCATTTTTGTAGATTGCTGCTATTTTCTTTTTAAATGTTTAGGGACATGTGATACCAAATTTCAGTAGGGATCGTGGTGCTACTTTATCATATTTTATTATTGTTAACCAGATAACAAAAGAATTTGTGGCCTTTTACAGTTGATTTCAGTCTCAATTAGTCTCTAATATGCTACATTACAGGATAATATGCTTTTCTGTGACTCCTGTGATAGAGGATTCCATATGGAGTGCTGTGATCCCCCACTTTCCAGAATGCCAAAAGGTGAACCTTTAAACCTATTAAAAAATGTGCTTTATTAGGTACACATTAGCCTAGTCCTAATGTCTGACAGCTCAGGAGTATATAGGTTCTTTAAGCATTTTTTCGTCCCTCCCACCTTCCTTATACTTGTGGGTTTAGTACAGGTTGTGAGCAGAGAAGTGTAAAAGCTTATAATTTGGGGGTAATGTATATAATAAATACTGTAATTCAGACAAAGGACTAAAAAGATCATTCTTCTCCTAAAACCACTCCCCATTAGAATAAATTTAGACTATGTAGGTCAAAAGTTTAGAGTATTCTCCATGTTATTCAGTATAGTGTTCAGAGGTAAAACATTACCTGTTTTCGATGATGGTGATAATGACCCCCAAAAAGTCCTATAACAGGAGCCATTACCATTTCCTTAGCCGTCGATCAGTAATCTTGAACATGAAGATTTGAACTATCTTACATGGGTGTATCCATATAGAATACGGATTTTCTTCTCCGTTTATTGGGTAGTCAGCCAAGTTTAGCCTTCTTTTTCTCATATGATAATATATTGAACATTATAAATAACTTTGCCTTCTTATTACAAAGTTTATACATTTTCATTGTGAAAAATTTAGAAAGTACCGATTGACATAAAGGAATGGAAAGAATAATCAATTAGAAATTCCTTCCCTGCCCCACCCACCCTTTTAAAAAGAAATGGAAAATTCTGTATGTTAATGGTTTTTCCCTCTTAACAATAGATTCTCATATTCCCACATCATTAAATATTCTTCCAAAGATAGTTTTTAATGAGTGTGTAGAACTCCGTAGTATATAGAGCCAAGATTATAAGCATGATGACTGTGGGCCACAGAAATGTTTTATTGAGACTTCTCTTAACTGTGTAACAGAAGATCTGGTTCTGTATTTAAAGATTTTTGAATTTGAATTTGCCAGTGTTCCATCCTGCCTCAGTCTCACTGCTACCTGTTGCTTTACATTCCAGCTTGCTTCAGTCACATATATTATACCTGGGTGGTTCCTGAACATAACTGATTTTGCAACCCCATGTTCTTCTAAAAAAAAAAATTTAACCAATTTCATCTAGTGAATATTACAAATATTTCCAGTTTTTTCATCAACAATTCTTGCCTTAAGATAAATTCCTCACGGAGGAATTTCTGGATTGAAGGCTATGTCCATGAAAGGTCATGTCAGTTTTCAGGCCAGCCAGCAGTGCATGAGAATACCTGTTTCCCTGTGTGATGATCAAAACTCACCATTACTATATTTCATTGAATCTAAGACAGACATTTTTAAAAAACATTTTAACATTTTTGAAATCAGATGCATCTTGTAGTCATAAATAGCTTAGATTCAATGTAATACAGTGTTATTATTTAAAATTTTTACCAGTTAGATAATAGAAAAAATATGTCTGATAATTATTTTCTTTAGTGAAATTGAACATTTTTTTGTGTTTGGTTATTGGCTGTTTGTATATCATCTTGTAAAGCACCTGTTTTTATCCATTAATCATTTTTCTATTAAGGGTTTTCACCTTTTTCTTACTGATTTGCAGAAGCTCTTTATATTTTCATGTAGTCAAATCCATGAATCTTTTTCTTTATGGCTTCAGTCTTAAGTATCAGTCATGCTTAAATTATGTAACATTTAATTTTGTCACATAATATTCATCTGCCTAGAATTTGTGTTTATAAAAGATAGGAAGTAATTATTTTCCTTCCAGACAGACATCTATTTGTTCTAGCACCCCTTTCTGAATCATTTCATCCTTTCCCCACTGATTTGAAATATGACTGTTATGATATGCTAAACCTCTCCGTTGTTCTGGCCTTTTAGTTCTTATCCATTGACCTGCTTCCATATGCCACACTTCAAATTATTGTAGCTCCACAGTACTTAAACGTTTGAAGTTTTCATTTTCAAAACTATATATTAGAATTATAACTTATTTACTATAGAAAATTCCCCAAAAGAGATGAAACTTCTTTTTCCTAGAAGTTCCAGTTGACTTAAAAATGTTCCAGTTGGCTTAAAAATGTCTCCCTCAAATCCAAAAATATATATCTGACAAGACTGGGTTTTCACGTGTGTTTACGTGGTGGGGAGGCTTGGTGACATGTTGGGCAAAACCTTATTGGAAGAATTCTCAGATGGGTCAGCCCTCTGCTCTCATCACCTTGACCCTGGGAAAACTGACCTTTAGTGACAGCTTCCTGAGGAGAATGACAGAAGGGAACGATCCACCTTCTAGGGTAAAGTTCTGCATACAGGCATCCTTGGGCAGCTTATTACAGCTGCAGTTTATATTTAATCTCTCTCCTAAAATGAAACATTAAAATATTTCTCTCATATATATATTAATTCAGGGATGTGGATTTGCCAAGTCTGCAGACCAAAGAAAAAGGGAAGAAAACTACTTCATGAGAAAGCTGCACAAATAAAACGACGATATGCAAAACCCATTGGACGACCGAAAAATAAATTAAAGCAACGATTGTTGTAGGTTGAGATCTTATCAAAAAAAATCTTTTATGTTGTGCTTTAAAATGCAGTTGATTGTAACCCCCTTAGATCCCATTAACTTTTTAGCATCATTTTTACAAACTCAAGGGATGAGGAATATTTCTTCTTTTGCATAAGCTGTGGAAATCTTTTTGAAAATAACATTTAAAATTACAGTTGGCATTTTGAGGTCTTCTGTTGCCAGTATCTGTGATGCTTAGTGACATTTTTCGACCAGCAGGATAGAAGCAGAATGTAAGAATTGGAAACACTCATTGTGCCTACTTTATTACTGGCTGAACATTAAAAGAGCTTAATTATATAAATATTTTTATAGGAATTTTTAAAACAAGAGAGGGATTTGTTCACATCTATAATGACTCTCTCTTGTTACCCCAGATAACATTTTAGAAAAATACTCCTCGTTTCTGGTGCTAATGTAGTATTACAACTTTTTAAGATCCCTTTTATGAAATAGAAGCTTCTGAGAAATCTGCAAATGACTGTCCTAATGTTTGTCTCCAGAGAGTTAGACAGGACCATTTGGTATGTGCACATGTATACAAACATATAGACAAAATAATATATTTGCAGTAGCATGCAGTTCTATTGGATTGGCCAAAAAATTCATTCAGGTTATTGCATAACATCTTAGGGAAAATCCAAACGATATACTTTTTAGCCAACCCAATGCTATGTTAGCCCCATTTCCTCTAGCCTGTGGCCATGTGGTTGCCATTAAAGCCAAATAGAACATTTAGCTGGAATTACTGGAGAAGTAGAGAAAAGAGGTGTAATGAGTGTGTTTGTTTTTTTAACCCATATAGAATATAGAACTGAATATCAGCATTAGGTAAGGAGTTTAGAAATGAAATCTGTATACTTGTATATCTGAAGCAGCTCTGTCTGTAAGACCATTGCCTTTCTCTTTGGGCTTAGTGAAAGGGTCATTATAATGTAGAAATGAACAGGAACTCTACACACAGTGAACAAACACCAGGTGTCTTACTTGCTTACTCTCCCCTCTCCCTTAGTTTTATCTGAAGCAATTCATTTTATTATTACCTGCTCTCAGGAAAACAGTATCCTCCTGCACTTTTATCTCCCAAAGGAGAAATAGAAAATGCGTATTCCTTTCTAGAGTGTTTTGTGAAACTTTATGAAAATCTTCTAACTGGTGGACATTCTAATACTGAATTTGTGTTAATTTGTAGAGGCAAACATGAAACATATTCATAAATAAAATCTTTCATATTAGCATCACTTGAAGTAGGAATTATGTGTTTTTGTGTTCATCCAGTGTTAAGCATTGTTCTTGAAATGGGACTGTATCCTCAGGGCCCAATTTAAAAAACCGAATTAGGATATAAACTTTCTAAACAAAGGATACAGCTGAAAATTACATCTGGCACCAATCCTAACTTTTTGTTTGTCCAAAATTGTCCTTTGAGCTTAGGAATTTTTAAGACAGTCTGGGGAGTTTTCCTTTTTACATGCTATCCTTTCTGGGCAATCGATTCCAGATACAGTCCAAATGTAACATTCTGATGCAAAACATTTTATCCTGGATGAGTTGTTTACTGGTGACTCTCACTGTGACACTCGAGATCTCCAGCTCTAACCTGATTTGGCTGACTCGGTGGTGTTGGACAAAGCTCCTGGCGGTTGAGCTGCTTCAGATGAGCCTTAGTAGCTTGCTCCATTGACCTACGCCAGCCTCCCCTTTAGGGCGACTGCTGAAATTGTTCATCAAATCTCTATGTACAGGATAACCACTAAGCTATGCTCTTCTTTTTGTAATTACTTACAGATATTTTTATAATTTAAGGTCATATCATTTTCAGGCTTCCATTTCTTCATTACTAGCCGTCAGCTCAACTGATAATTTTTACGGTCCGTTCTCGGGCCCCAGCACTGCCATAATTCACATGCACATGTTTCTGCTGTATAAAATTCTGCTGCAAAACGGGTGGCTTTCCAAGCCCTAGCCTGAGGCGAAGGCAGGCAGCTGCCATTCCTGTAGGCAGCTGTGCTAGCAGAGTGACCTCCCGTCTCCACTGAGCACACAGCTGTATGAGCAGAACCAGCCTCACAGCAACTGAAATAGCAGTCAGAACCAGTGTGTAAAGATTCCTATGCCAGGTGTCTGATAATGACCATGGTAAATGTGCTGCTTCTCCACCAGACTTTCCATGTCATGTCTGACCTGCTGTAGCTTTTCTTTAACCATTTCTTCAGTTTTTTGCTATTGTTGTCCTTTTTTCAGCAATATTTTATGCTGCAATTAATTGTCTCCTCTACTTAGAGAGTATTATTGGTTATCTTATCATCCTAAGCATAAAATGCTAAGAGGAAGAGGGTATTTTTTTAATGTTTTCTTAAAAAAAAAACTATAGATAATAATTATTTCTATAAATTTTCCATTTGAGTTAAAATTGCTTCTAACTAGAGATTACATAAATTTCTTCTTTCACTTCGAGATAATACTTAATGACTTCTTTCTTTTAATACTTTTTTTAAAAGGCATTTCAGAAAATCACAATTATGTATAATGACACAAGGGGTAACATTTTTATATTTAACTATAATGAAACCATGGGGTGATCTTTTAATCTCCTCAAAAATTTTCTTACTCATAATGCCCTTGGGTCCACATGATTCTTCCAGTACCTGTTGGACAGGCCCTGGGAGAATCATGACTTGCCAGCGTAGAGGCTGCAACCTGTTTCAACCGAGAAAAACACCTCAGTGAAGGCACACACACACAAGCAGGGCTTTAGGGTTGCAATTCAGATTTTTAAGTTTAAGCCCGTTGACTGCATCTAGTTGCTATAAACTTGTGTTAGATACCTTTATAATTTTATTATTAAATGCTGATACTATTCTCTAAATTTTTGCCTAGGTCTGTAACCAGTGATGAAGGATCCATGAATGCATTCACAGGAAGGGGGTCACCTGGTAGGGGTCAAAAGACTAAAGTCTGTACCACACCTTCATCCGGTCATGCTGCATCTGGGAAGGACTCAAGCAGCAGATTGGCTGTTACAGACCCCACTCGGCCTGGTGCCACCACCAAAATCACCACCACCTCCACCTACATTTCTGCCTCTACACTTAAAGTTAACAAGAAAACCAAAGGGCTCATTGATGGCCTTACTAAGTTTTTTACACCATCACCTGATGGTCGCAGATCACGAGGTGAAATAATAGACTTTTCAAAGCACTATCGTCCAAGGAAAAAGGTCTCTCAGAAACAGTCATGCACTTCTCATGTGTTGGCTCCAGGTACCACACAAAAGCTAAAACCTCCACTTTCTTCACTCCCACCCCCGACTCCCATCTCTGGTCAGAGCCCCAGCTCACAAAAGTCCAGCACTTCTGTTTCTTCTACCTCTCCCCAGAGTTCTTCCAGCCAGTCCAGCGTGCCCTCCTTTAGCAGTCTTACTAATAACAGCCAGCTGAAGGCACTCTTTGACGGACTCTCTCATATCTATACCACTCAGGGACAGTCTCGCCAAAAGGGACACCCAAGTTATGCACCACCTAAACGTATGCGTCGTAAAACCGAATTCCCTCTCACAGCAAAATCTAAAGCCCATTTCTTTGGAAAAAGAGATATTAGAAGTAGGTTTATTTCTCACTCCTCCTCCTCTAGCTGGGGGATGGCTAGAGGGCGTATTTTTAAAGCAATTGCTCACTTCAAGCGAACAACTTTCCTTAAAAAGCACAGGATGCTAGGCAGGTTAAAATATAAAGTGACCCCTCAGATGGGGACCCCCTCACCAGGGAAGGGGAGCTTGACAGACGGAAGGATTAAACCTGATCAGGATGATGGTAAGCAAAAGGTCAAAGCTCCAACCAAACCTGCGTCCCGTCCCTTTCTCCCCAACCCCCGGAAAAAAAAGAATCAATCAATTCCTATTTGTCACATAGGTCTTAGCTATTTCTCTTGTTCTCCACTTCACTTTCATACAGAAGCAGTGAAACTTTGACCTTTTTCTAATGCTGACTAAACCTCCAAAACATTGTTTTTTCAACTAATACTCTCCTACTCTGATGATTTCCTTCCATTTGTAGTGACACTAGGGCCCCCCCAGATGCTGTCATAGCGTTGCTTATGGCGCTGTGGTCCCGCATGAGCAGCCACCGTCGCGCTTCCGCCATGCCCCTCCCCGTGCCACCTCTCCAGCCACAGTGCTGTGTGGCCACGTGCTGTCCGCGCTTCCGGCAGGGGGGACGTCGGCTCCTCATTTCCCTCTGTCCATTGCTTTCTCATGACAAAGTTCATCCTGCTTCCTTCTCAACAGAGCCTGATCTGTAATTCTGTGAAGTGTGCTTTTTTGGATGTGAGTGTGTCTGTGTGTGTATTCACCTCAGGGAGAAAACTGATTTCATGATTTCATTTAACAAATTGGCCCATTACATTTGCTATCCTTTATATGAAACAAAAGCCAAACTATGTGTCATTGGGACAGAATGATAGATTTTATTGTCTCAAACATGATCATGGGAATTCTATACCTAGACATTGCTATGCCTTCTAATCTTGGTTGAAAACTATGATTTTTTTTTGTATTGCTCTTACTTTCCCGTGTTTATTTACTGAAGCTAAAAGAAGATGACAATGGTAATTCAAATAATTTGGGTATGGCAGGGAAAAGGTACTGCTGGATCTATGAGTAGCGCTTAGATGTAAAAGCTTATAAAGCTTTAAAAAAAAAAATTTCCCTATTTGCCCACTGTGCTAATTTGGTACCATTTTGGTAATTATATGGTGGTTATTCATGATGCAAGTCAGTAAATACACTTTCTGCTGGTTTTAAATGACAGATACGGAAATCAAAATAAGCATCAAACAGGAAAGTACAGATATAAATGTGATTGGAAACAAGGATACCGTTACTGAAGAGGATTTGGATGTTTTCAAGCAGGCCCAGGAACTGTCTTGGGAGGTAAGGCCAGAATACTGCAATCCAGAAACTAAGATAATATATGACTTTTGTATCTGACTACTGTGAAATTAACTGCCTTGATTTTATAAAGAATCCCCTTCAAAATCCTTTATGGTTCTTCAACTGCTACCATCATTTCTGTGGACTGTACGTTCAAAAGTCCTGACTTTGAGTTGTCTTCACTCTCACAAGTTGGTAATGGCTCAGCTGGTCTCACAAAATAGGCCAGAGTAGCAGTTGTTGAGACAGATTTTTAAAAATGCTTCTAGGGGTAAAGGAATAGATTTCTGATTATTCTTGCTCAAATTAAGAAAATAGCCCTTTTGAATAGCTCACTGAAAGAAGAAATCACTTTTAAATTGACCAGTGCTTCTTCCAGCTCAGATGGCCAGCAATATGAAAAACGTCTCCTGATTTTAACTCCTGGGCATTGGTGAAGACAATATTGTGTTGCATGATCAGTTGTAATTACTTTTATTTTCGATGTCCAGTAATTTCTTTTAAATGATTTCCCTAAGATAGTAACTCTACTTAGATTATTTTCACCAAAACATTGAAAGGAAGGGCTGTTGGACTTGTCAGAAACAAATTTATTATGGATTGTGAGTTTTTCTGTTAGTAGACCACATTTAGTAGCCGACTCATTGGAAAAGACTGATGCTGAGAAGAATTGAAGGTAAAAGTAGATGAGGGCGGCCTAAGATGAGATGGTTAGATAGCATCACTGACTCAGTCAGTGGACATAAATTTGAGCAAACTCCGGGAGATAGTGAAAAATAGGGAACCCTTGCATGCTGCAGTCCATCGGGTCACAAAGACTCGAACATGATTTAGCAGCTGAACAAGACCACATTCTCAGGGCACGGTATTTATGGATAGATTACCTGCTCTACCTCACTTCCTTTTGTGGGGAGTAGGGATCTGTCTGAAGGCTCTTGAGCTTTAGTTTTAGTAGAAACCACTTGGACTAAGTACTTGTGCTTATTTCTCCTTGAGGGGCCATTGGATACTTCCATTCCTCATTCTGCACTCTTTGTAGTGTTTTCCCCTTTGGCTAAGATAAAATGTATCCCATCCCCCCCCACCCCACCCAGCACCCCCCAGTCACTGAGATTTGAAGTCCTTAAATATTACCACTTTGGGAGATTGTCTCTGGCATTCATATTTAAACATGATGACCAGCAAGCAATTACCTGAAAGTTACTGCTAAACCTAAAGCCATTCTATCCAACCCAGTAACCCTGGCTTTTCCATTCAAGAACATGTCTTGGCTGTGTCAGGCACTGGGCTAGACCCTGAGAATGTCGGGATGAATCAGGCAGGCAAAGTTCTAACCTCCTGCTTGAGAGTAAAAGGAGATGGATATCAAACTGCAGACTTCAAATTGATTATTTAATTACAGTTGGGGTAAGTGTTACTTGGTGGAGAACAGAAACTGTTAACAGTGTAACAGTGTGTAATAGCCACATCATAGAATTTCCTGTTTTAATACATTGTAGCAGATCACTTGACTGTTCATAGAGGTTTGTATGTTCTAACAAGTACTCATTTTTTCCTATATTGGTAATACTGTTTCTTAAGAGTATTTGTTTATATATGTATATGATACAAAGTTGACTGTTGTTTCACAAAGGCCTATAATGGTTTTTTCAACAACATGAAAAAAATTCTGCTGTAAATTAACTGGGGAAATATTGTTTATGTAAGAAACCAAATCAAGAAAAAAAATTTAGCCATTGTAAAGCATTGGTAGATTTTCATAACCACTGGTGAAAGAACCAAAGTGTAAGTGAAGAAATCCTCTTCTGAGACTTCTGTTTTGTTTTCTTTCTGACAGAAAATAGAGTGTGAAAGTGGAGTGGAAGACTGTGGCCGGTACCCTTCTGTAATAGAATTTGGGAAATATGAAATCCAAACCTGGTACTCCTCGCCTTACCCACAGGAATATGCAAGGTAATGAAATAAGCCTGGCAGGTGTGCAGCCTTAACATCTCACATGTAGGAAGGAGCCTTCTAGAACTGAAACTAGGTGATTTTTTAAGACATAAATTTAAAAAAAAAAGAAAAAGAAGACATAAATTTTGAGTGTCAATTTCAGTTCAATTTCAGGTGTTTCCAAAACTATCACTTTTGTCAGCACCTTCTTATAGTAGTCATTGTTCTGTACAAACACCTTATACTCCTTAGTTACACCAGTGTTGTAAATTTCTGGGGAAATTCTGTAAATTAACTGGGGAAATATTGTTTATGTAAGAAACCAAATCAAGAAAAAAAATTTAGCCATTGTAAAGTATTTGGTAGTTTCTTTTTGGTTGCCTTTTTCATTTTCCTAATTAGGCCTGTTAGTTTTATCTCATGATTTCTGGCATTTTATTGTCAAGTATTCTTTTTTTTTTTTAACATAAATTAGAGCAAAAGACCTGGAGGAGGAATTGGCAACCCACTCCAGTATTCTTGTCTGGAGAATCCCATGGACAGAGGAGCTTGGTGGGCTACAGTCCACGGGGTCGCAAGAGTCAGACACGACTAAAGCAGCTTAGCACTTAGCACGCATAGCAAAAGAAGGAAATATGGAAGGAAATAGGTGGGAGTGGGTAGCCTTCAGAGATTCTTCCCCAGGTCTTGACTTTTAGAGCATCTGTGACTAACTTGTTAAAAATGAAGAGAAAATAATGGTACTAGGTTTTTCTTTTGTCCTGAACTAAGATTAGCTGTGAAATTGTCTTGAACTAATGTATCTAAAAATGGGTGTTTTGTGAACAGATTTTTTTTCCTTCAGGTATATCAGAGCATACTTGATTAGTATCTTCTCAAATGCTTTAGCCTGCAAAGTTTGGTAATCACAAATTTACTTTTCTTCTAAAATAGATATCACCCTTTTCTCTTTCTCATGGGCACCTGTCCAGTCATCTAACTGGAGAAAATGGGGAGGATTTCTAGAAGTGGCAGACTAAGAGTCAGGGGTTTTGGTTTCACATCGCTCAGCTCCATGTTCCTAAACAGTTTTTGAAAAACACCAAACACCAGTGAGCTTTTATATGTATAGGTAATCATAAGTCATGTTGTCCTGAGAGCTTTGGATAAATTTTGTATATGAATCCAAGATTTGAGATTTCTGTGATGAGTCTGTCTAGTTCTCCCCAAAACCCTTCTCCCCATGTTTATATCCCAGAGCCCTTGAGAATGCTTCCAGGCATTCTCTAGTAAATACAAGCAGTGTCCACCTAAGCATAACAGGGCACTGGTTAACAAAATGGTGTCATTTCTAAGGTGGAGAAAAAGTCAGCAGAAGTGAGAAAGCTGATTGTCTAATGTTACTCAGAGTCAGTGGAATTGGTAGGAACAGATAAGGTCATTTGACTTGACCGCACTTAGTGCTTTAGATTGTGTATAACTGATAGAAACCTTAAAGTTACCTCATCCATAAGAAATGGAGACAGCTAAATTCTAGGACTTCCCTGTCTTATAAGTACACAGATCATTTTTAAAATAATGAGTTCACTTCTCTCTGACAAGATTTGTTATCGTTATACCACTGATTATATGTAATATTGAAATCATGACATTAAGTGTGAAATTTGAGAAATGTACATGGTTGACAGGATGCATTGTTTTTATTAGTCATAGTTCCAAGTCTGAAAACCTTTTTTCGATAGGGCATTTCTAAGGAAAGAAATGATTTGTTCGTACAGTAAAGACAGCAAATACTATGAGATTGAAAAATAATGTAAAGTTTGTACATTCTGTCTACTACTGGCTTTCTTTTTCCTTTTTTAAACTACTTCCTTCAAATACTATTATACTGCCTTTTTATGGCTTAGAGAGAATTGAACAATGTTTATAATATTTGCCCCTGAAAGGAATAACCAATCAGATTATATTCTTTGGTTTTAAAATTTCAACAGATTACCAAAGCTTTACCTGTGTGAATTCTGTCTTAAATATATGAAAAGTAAAAATATTTTATTAAGACACTCAAAGAAATGTGGATGGTTTCATCCTCCAGCAAATGAAATTTACAGAAGGAAAGACCTTTCAGTGTTTGAGGTAAGCATGTGTAAATAAAAAGCTCAGCACTAGAAACCTAGTGCTTCTAATTGTTGACTATGTACTGATTTGTTCATAGAAGGTACAATGTTTATTCAATTTTGGCGCTGAAATTCAGACTGCTTTTTCAAATATCTCCATATTTTGAAGTGTTTTTCTAACCATGTTAAGCAACCTTTGAGATTGATGATGAATTCCTACTTCATCACATTAACTTTTTTGTCTTCTCCCAAATCCCTGTCTGCACCAGATATATTCACCAGTGAATTTATGATCTCCTTAGCTCTTTGTAAATTCTACTCTCTTTGGCAGGAGAAATTAGCTTTGTTCAGCAGCTCCAGCCAGTGTCTGGCAGGTGCTCACTCTTCCAGGGAATTGAGCAGCTGTACATATCTCCTCAGTACACAACCACCTGTGTTTCCATCCACTTCTTGGCAGGGTGGCTAATCCTTTTGGTGAGACCTCAGCAGATGTTGGGACTCCCTCCCTTCCCAATCTGGGTGGGTGACCACCCCTGGAGAACTTTGCTGTTCACAGGAACCCCTTGTGGCCATGTGTCTGTTATTGTGTGTTCTTGAAGACACTTTGTGTTTTCAGAATTGATTTAGTAGCAGAAGGTCTTCGCCGGTATATCGTTTCGTGGTTTGATCATGTTCTGTTGTCAGTTTCAGGGATCCAGTTTGGCTGAAGAGGCCACTTGTTCTTGAAGAGGCCATGCCTTTCTTTCCTGTTATTGCCTATTCACAGGCCTTCTCAGTTCTCTCTCTCTGGTTGCACGCTTCCATCACCCTGCCTTATTATCATTTCTATTACGCATCTTAGTCATTGGGTTCGTTCCGGAGTGCTCAGAAGAAGCCTTCCCTGCACAGCAGATATGATCTCCTCTTTCTCTGAAATAATTTTACTTTAGGGTTCTCTTTTTTGGAGTTGTTCAGATTAGAAATTTATTATTCTACCCCACATTTCTCTATAATTCTGGTCTGTAATGTCTTGCATTAAATTTAATGTAGGGGAGGGTCATGCCTAGGTTTCTCTCATGGATCAGGCTCCCTCTCTCAGTCTTGGGCCCATTGCTTTTTCCCAAGACTCACCAGAGAACACATGTATTGTGACTTATGATTTTTCTGAAGCCCCTCTTCCTGGTTAAATTGGGCTCTTTTGGCAAGCTTGAAGGGAGAAGGGTTTTGTTGCTGAGAAGATTTGATGTGTTAGTTCTTACTAAACGGGGGGCACAAAGTTTCTCACCCTGGGGGCTGTTTATGTTTTGGGCTGGATGATTCTTTGGTGTAGGGAGCATTGTAGGATGTTTAGCAGCATCCCTGGCCTGTACGCACTAAATGTCAGTAGCACCAAGCCCCCTCCAGTCAGAATATCCAGACATAGCCAATGTCTCTTAAAGGACAAAAATCACCTGCAGTGAGAACCACTGGGCTAAAGGGAAAGGCAGATGCCAGTCGCTGTCCTGTTGTTCATCTTGGGATGCTAACAGGCCAGCCCCAACCAGTTGAGACAACAGAGCTGTTCTCAGTTGAAGCTTAATTAATGAATGTCACAAGTTCAACTTAACTGTTGGCTCCTTCCTTGATGCCTTGGAAGCTTTCTTCTAACCAAAATAAAATGAAAATCAGTGTCTCATTGTTTCTCAAAGGACAGAACACATTGTTGGCTTTAAGTAATTGTTAAATAAATCAGCATAACTCTGCCAGAGGGGGTGAACCTCTCATAAATCCAGGAAAAGTCTTCTGGGGTAAGAGAATCAATCTTGTTAGGCTAATGAGAAAGCTCTAATTCAGGACCAAATGCTCTAATTTGGGACCATACATAGATAAGAAGGGGGAAATCAGAAGCAGATCTTTAAATTTTTTATTCATAAAAATAATTGAAGGAATTGGATTGGAGAAGTGCCAAGGTCCCTATTTTAGAATCTGAGTTAATACTAAGAGTATAGCATGTGGGGAACTTTTGTCTTTGCAGTGTCCTTAGTAACCTCTAAAATAAATGAATAATAATCACAGATTACTACTTTCCTATCTTTTCTATATCCCTCTTGAAAGCATGTCATATTAGACCTTTCACAACTGGTAAGACTTTCCAGCATTGTCATCTCTTTGTTTTTCTGGTTCAGGGATACATACATCTCTGTCTTTCCTTTTTGTTACATACTACCATTTCCAAAAGGACCATACTCCAAAAAACTTCCTTTAATTAAAGAGAGAATTGTATCCTCTGTGCCTGTTGCCCATATTTGATCATGTTGCCATGTGCGGGACCGAGGTATCATCCAAGGGAAATGGTTATATGAAGTCTAAAAATAATCTGTGCATTATGAGAACCGGTATGGTCCACAGGAGACTCAAGAACGATCAAGTTCATTGTCCAAGAGCTCTGGTTAGCAAATATCCATTTCCCGTAAGAAAAGTGCTAGGGAAATTCTTCTTGAATCTGCTGTGCTTTCTGTTTTCAACAAGTAACTACATTTGATCAACGAAATTGGCATCTGTGCCTCGCCTCCTGTCTGTAACCATCAGTAACACAGCTTGATTCTTTTATTTTGAAGAGAAGTAGACTGTAATCATGGTACTTACTGTAGGTTAAAATTCATCTCACTTTCTCTGTAAGTATTCCCAACATAGAAATTTTATCTTTTCCAATTATATTTAAAATGATGCTTGGGATAAAACCAAAATGGAATCCTCTTTTGTGCATCCATGTTTCTGAGGAATCAGAATAATATAGTTTATTTTAATGTGAAGCCCTTTGGAAACAACATAAAGTTTAACTGACTCAAGCAGCATTTTGATTGGTTTACGTTTCTTTAATTCAAGTTTACTTGGTTCAAATAGAGAAGGAATGCCTAGTCATTTTTTTTAGTTGTAATAAATAGTAAATAAAAATTACTCCTTTGTTAGCAATGTGTGGCCTTTCTTCAGGAAGTGTAAAGAGAAATTTAAGCTACCTTAAATTTACCCCAATTTAAGAGAAAAGGTGGAATTCTGATTTGCCAAATGACAGCTATTTTCTGGTAAACTTTCTCGGTTAATGGAGTGTGTTAATTGTTTAGTTTGGGATTTGGAAAAAAAAAATGCTTTCCAAAATACCATATAAAAGAAACAGTTTTATGTTGAGTGGTATTTTTATGTTAAATAATGTTGTCTGTTTCTCTTTGCTAGGTTGATGGGAATATGAGCAAAATTTATTGCCAAAACCTTTGCTTGTTAGCCAAGCTCTTCCTGGACCACAAAACATTGTATTATGATGTCGAGCCATTCCTTTTTTATGTCCTTACAAAAAATGATGAAAAGGGCTGTCATCTGGTTGGATACTTCTCTAAGGTAAAACAAGAGCCAGTATGACCTTCATTTTCTCTTTCAGAATGTTTTTGGTAGAGTCCAATTCCTTAAACAGGGCCTTTTTATGACTCTAATTTGAATAAATGACATGTTTCTGAAAAGCTCAGGTTCTTATTCAGAGCTCATTAAGAAAAACACACACACAAAAACCATGAGCATTGTGCCTAGGAAGTGTGTAAAAGACCTCAGCACTGTTTGCTGTGTTGACTGTCAGCATTCATGTAATGTTATAATTGCTGCCTTGCAGACCACCTACCGTCTTTCATTTTCTAAATTTTAAGCTTAGTTCCCCTTTCCCCCTAAGTGGTATCAACATGAAGGTTTCAGTATAACGTAGCATTTAAAAGAGAATTCTCCTTTCTCCTTGTTGCCTTCCCTCGGTGGTCATCAGTATCTCAGTGAGTTGGAACGCTGGCATTTGGACAGTTAAACTGATATAATGGCTGGTTTTATTCTTTCGTCTCTTACTCTCCGCGCTATTGTTTTAAGATCTAAAGTAGCCTCATCTTTAGAAAGCCTAAGTATCTCCAGCTGTTAATATAGGGGAGCCCTTGACATATTGAGTGGCTGTAGTTTGTCTTTTTCACGTGGTTCAGAGCAATTATCTCACATTCTTCTGTTCAGAGGCTTCTGAGATACATTAACTCGTATGCAATAAAAGGAATCTGAGTTTGGAGATATTTATCAGGCTAACCTTAAATTTTCTTAGGTACTTAGGAAATAGTTTAATATGCCAGAATGGTAATTTTAAGATTTCTAGGGCAGAATAGAAATGCTCCAAATCCTATAGCTTATTTATTTTATGATATATGTTTACATATTAGGTGTTAAGTGAATTTTAATTAATCTACTGTTACATAATGGAATGCCTAATGGAATTGTTGTTTTCATGGAAGGTCAAAACTTTGCATACAGAAGTTTTTCCAAATTTAAGAAACAACCCAGAGACCGTAAGCAAAAATAGGAATAAGTAACAACACTCATGGGAAACAGCCTCACCATTTTAATCCATGTATTTGGTAAAGCTCTAAAATGAAAAAGAAGACTGTTAACTTTTATAGATTACAGATGATAGAGAATTAATACAAGGGAAAGCAATAGCTAGGAAATTTATATAATTTATAGAACATTTTACCTTCTGTATAGATGTGTCCAAAGAATTTAAAAGAATTTTTAATTTTTTCTCCAAAGAATTAAAAAGAATAATGGTCATGACTGTCCTTTCTGTTTGAAAATGGTGTTTCTTTAAATTTATCTGCATTTTAAAACAAATAGTGATGCCCATTGACATTGTACTGCCTTATATTGAGTTGACCTGTAGGTCTTTGGTTCACAGTAACTCTTGGGGTTTGAGTCTTCTCTTTGTCACAGAGCGCCCAACATTTTTATTTGCATGCATGGTCAGTTGTGTCTGACTCTTTTCAACCGCATGAACTATAGGGTGCCAGGGTCTGCTGTCCATGGAATTTTCTAGGCAACAATACTGGAGGGGGTTGCCATTTTCTTCGCCAAACATTTTACTTAGAACAAGCTAAACTTTTTTCATTTTGTCACTGTTTCTTTTATAGTGTGGCAGCAACTGCTGTCATTTCTTACCATACTCAGAGTATTAAAATATCCTTTGCAAGTGCAGTAAAACACAATCTAAAAAACAGCCATGTTAAAAGACTAGATGCAAATTAAGCCATATTCTAACATCTCAGTTGGAGTCTGAGGGACTGTGGCCCTTTGACGTTAAACCAAATTCTAGATGTTATAGCCAAAGGATGGCCGAGATGACCTAGAAAAGTTTAGTGTCATGCATATATCTTTCTAAGCATGTAATAGATGACTCAAAACAGGAAGGAAAGAGGGAGCAGTTGTTTAGAGTTTAGCTGTGGTAACGTGTTTAAAGGCAGGGGGCAAGGATGGGGGGAAAGGACCACTTTTGGGTTAGATTTCCAAAAATATACAGGTAAAAATAGTTTGGAATAAAGAAAAGACTTGTGTCAAGGATGAATCCTTTAGCTCGGAGTACACCTCATTTTAGATACAGTGACCCATTTGTCTGACTTTGCAAAACACACTCATTATTTGAATCTTTGCTGTGGATGTACACATCCAGTGATGGGACCGTCCAGTTTCTTAGGAAAATTGACATACATTATTTCTTACTCCTCATTTCTTGGAGACTCCACAGACAGCTCCAAATGTGCAAAAGTCGGGAGCACATCTTTTTCACAAAATCTTTAATTCTGCCCTGTAGTGTTTTTTCCTCCACCATTTCCTGTGATCTTTCAAATAGGTTCGTTAAAGATCTGGGTGTTCCAAAGTAATTCTTTGATGTGGTTAGTACCATTTGTGGTTAATCTAATTTGTGGTTTATAGTTGGCCAGAGCATTCACAACCTCAAAAGCCTTTTCCAGGTCTTCTCTATGTAGGTTTTGGCAGCTTCTATGTACTGTGAAGAAAATGTTGCTGCTCTGATGCCATAGCCCCATGAACATTGCAAATTTTCCTTGAACTACAAGAACCATTTCCACTATATTCTCTCCAGCCTTCCTCCTGGTTTCAGACTGTTGGTATATGTTGGCCTCACTTTGGTTTGCAGGCTTGGGGATTTCTTGTTGCTGTTGTCTTTTTTGTTTTGTTGTCCTTCTTTGAAATATAGATTATTTCTCCAGCGTTTTACTTTGACTGTTTATTCATAAGAGAAATGTATCGTGCAAGTCTCCCCACACTGTTACAGTTTCACTGTGGCCTTTAACAAGGTGTTCTTAACTGATCCCGCTGGGTGACTCTCTGGATCTTCCCCCACTCCCTCCGCCCATCTCCCAGGTTGTTTGAGGATAGAAAACCTTTCTTCCATACTGTGCTGTTTCATTTGACTCACATTTCCTTGGATTCTTTATTCATATTTCATGGTGCTGACTTTCAAGAATAAAGATGTAATTGAGAGGCATGCCTGGAGTGCGTAGTTTGTTGTTAGCTGATAGTTTGATTGATTAAGATGGTCGAATTATTCTGCTTGATCCTGACCTAACACGCCGCTCACCTTAGTGGACCGTGGCATATGGACAGCGGCAGGTGCAGGGAATTGCCCGCTTTAGCAGCGCTCTGACATGCTTGATCTGTTTCTCCTTCCCTCAGGAAAAACTTTGCCAGCAGAAGTATAATGTCTCCTGCATAATGATCATGCCCCAGCACCAAAGGCAAGGATTTGGACGGTTTCTCATTGATTTCAGTAAGTGAAGTACTTTATTTACTTTCATGATCCAGGGAGCTGACGGCTATTAAAGGAGAGTAGTACTTAAAACTTTATTTAACCTACTTTGTTGTTTTTATCAATAGATAATGGGTTTTCTACTTATATTTACATAGGTTAGAAAATCTTCCTCAAGTGAAAAATGTATTGCTGCTCACTATTGTACTCTAGGAAATTGAGACCCCATCTCTCGCAGAGTCACCAGCTCACAAAGCCATTACCCTGAATGAACCGGCAGAATTACATTCCATTCTGTGAGGCTCATGCTCATTAGCACCAAAAGAGGCAATTATTTGTGATTAAAGCCAGAGGAAGTGTTATTTAAAAGGATTTTCAGCTTTCTGAAATTCTGCCTATAATCTTGTGCAGTACAGAGTAGAAACAGGGGTTTGTCTATTTAGAAAAACAATTCTTTAGGTAGCCTATCCTTGGAGCCTCTCTAGTAGAAATAAATATCTTGTTTTGTTAATTTCCCTTGTCTCTTATGGAAATTACTATGGAAATGTTTGTATTTAGAGGTTCCCCGAGTAATACTTTTTATACACATTTGTATCTGCTGAGTCTCCTCGATGAAAATCGGAATACTACTTTAAAGTATGCATAAAATAATGTTTAAAGAAAGTTGGTCGTTTTTTTCCTCCTTTGTTTATATTAGATTGGATGTGTAAATACAGTATTAAGGCTGCATTTGGAGATTTTATTCAAAATATCCAGATAACAGGAAGACCAGGTATCTCATGATAGTAATCTGACCATGTGAAAATCTGTCACTAGGAACTGTGTGCTTCTTCATTACCAGAGTTTAAACTGAAAGAAGGAAAACACAGCAAATCATGTAATCGTCATAAGGTACATCAGATGCAAAACCAAAATGTAAATATACTCAAGGAAAACCATGAAGTGACGTGTTGAGTCTAAATCTATATTATTAGATGTTGAAATATGAAATTTTGGGTGTAAAATATAACTATATAGCAGTGTTGGACTGATTTGTATAATTTATTGACATTGAAAGATCGTATTCTTCTTTGAAGTATTTTAATTGATTATATTTTCAGATGATATTTCTGGTCATTAATTCATTACCTTAGTCTTACTCTTCTTTCTTGATCTAGTTGTCCCATGAAAGGTCATCTTACCGGAAGTTCACCATTTTATTTTACAGCCCCAGTTGTAATGTGTTCTACAGGCAAATCCAATTGTTTTATTTTTGGTTTTTTGTGGCCACTGTTCACAAGTTGTTCCTAATAATTTTGGGTATGCCTTGCAGCCATTTGAGCCTTAAATTTTGGATAGTATTTGCATGCTTACAGAGTAAGGCAGACTACTTAGTTCAGTATTCGTGATCTTCCAACAGCTAGTTCCAGCCTCTCTTTGGGGCTTTTTCATGTATTATGTTGTATATTAACCTCCATTTCCTCAAATACTTTGAGCAGATTCCCATATTTCCATCGTCGGTGCCCTGCCTTCCTTAAATGACCACTTCCTCCTTTGCTAGCCTCTATTCAAAATCCTACCCGCTGTTAAGAACTGGCTCAAGAACTTCCTTTTTATTTTTTTCTTAATTGGAGGATAATTGCTTTACAATGTTGAGTTAGTTTCTTCTGCACAACCACGTAAATCAGCTGTAAGTATACATATATCCACTCCCTTTTGAGCCTCCAGCCTCTTCTTTTTGATCCCATCTCCCAGAATTACATCCTGTTTTTTTCTTGGCTTTATATCTCTGCAGTGTAGCACTTAGATTCAATTCATTCTTTTGTAGTAATTATTTGATACAAGTGTCATGCTTCCAGCTTGCTGTAAGCTCCTTGGCTACCTTCTTTTCATTCAGCACGGCAGAGCACTCGTAATCTGCAGATGTATTTTTGCTCGTTTGAATGGAATCTCCAAAGTGATACGGTCACTGCTCATGATGATTTTCTACCTAAAGTTTAAAAGGGACTGGTACTTACCAGGTAAAAATGCAGGTCTCTAAATATAGTAGCCACTTATTTGTTCAGCATGGTCTGGTACTGAGGCCTTCTGCATAAAATAACAACCCAGGAACAAATGCAAATCTTTATGTTAACCATTTTAGTGAAAACTGTATTAAAGTCTACTCTGTTTTTTGAAACAACTAGGGAACACAGTGGAATCTATCTGGATGGCTCAAAGCCATCATGACGAATGCCATCCATTAGGGTGCAGCCAGGCAATGCAGTGCTAAAAGGTGTCATTTTAGATTTTCTCGTTCATGTACCCTTGGCATCACCCTGCACTGCAGTGGGTTAAGAAGTATGGTGAATGATTTGAATAAAGCTGAAAGGGGATTGGTGCTGTTTCTTCAGAGACGAGGAGATCAGGGGAAGAATTTTATAGCGCTCAAAGAAAATGGGGACTAGTATAAACCAAACAGAAATTCAATTTAAAACCAAAAAATAATTCCTTGGCTGCACACGTTTTAAAGAAGATAGAGTAGGCTGCTGCCAAAATTAATAGCCTCTCCTCGTTTGGAGTTACTTAAAATAATAGTATATAAATATCTTTCTATGATGATTAGATCCAATCTTTTGCAGGAGGAGGAGATGAACCCCATGACCTCGCATAATCCTTATCGACCTTATAATTCAGAACTCCGGGCAAAATAGATAACTGGAGTTACAAGTTTTCTAAAATCTGCTCTGTTTTTTTTTTAAGGAAGCTTTTAAGGGTTAAATTTATTTTATTTCTACTTGTACATGAGCCTGAGGATCTTTTGGTCCGGGCAGGTATTTTCAGTAATTTAAAGAAGGTTTTAAGGCATGAAATCTTTATTTGGTTTATAATAACTACTGGTTCAGGAAGCTAAAACAAGACACCAATAGAAGGAAAGCTGTTCACTGCCCAGCTGCCCACTGGCACACAGAATTATAGACATGGGCACAAAGTGATGAGTGAATGTAAAGAACTGTGACTCTAAAGCTCTGAACACTGTTCTCAACAGATGGAATGGTCATCCCAGCACCAAATGCTATCCTTAGAATAATGCTATTGTGTGTGTCTTCCTAGGACAGCTTGTCTGGGATGTGTCAGAGCAGGGCTTCCCCAGAGGTCATCTGCAGATTGGCCCAAGTGACTAAGGGCACCTACTCCCAGTCTGCTCATAAACCAACTCATAGGTTTTGTAACTCTGCCCAAAACTTCAGTCAGAAGTAGATAGTGGAAGGAGTGACTTGTCATGGGTTGAAGCTGATACTGTATTTCTCTTTCTCTCCTGCTTTCTAAGATTTCCCTCTCTCCCTCAGTTAGAAAATTTCAGTCCTCCCCTTCTCTGTGTCCACACACATACACATACAACTCTCCATCCACACCAGGCATCTCAGAACTCCAGAGAGCCCCCTTCCCTCAAAACTTCTGTGATTCCTGCTTCCAGGTCTCCCAGGGTGAGGCATTAGCATGTCCCTGCCAGGCTGTGCCCTGTCCCTGCTGCCAGAGCCCCCCAGCAGTGCCTTTCCAGCTTACTGCTCTCCCTTCAATTTTGAAGTACTCTCAGACTTAGAGGAAAGTTCCCATCTACTCCACCCCAGATCCCCAGATACTGACATTTTGTCACAGTTGTTTTTTGCTTTATTATTCTCAGTCTTCCTCTTGCTCCCTCCCATCCCCCTCTGTCATTCTGTATTTCTTTTCCAGAATCATTTGAGAGTCATATGTAATCATAAATTACAGACCTGTTGCACCTTTACCCTTACCATTTCAGTGTGTTTTTCTTTTCTTTTTTTTTAAAAAAAAAGATGCTCTCATACAAAACCATAAATTATCAAAACCAAGAAATTAATGTTGATTCAGCATTATCTGTTATCTAGTCTGTCTATCTTGTTCAAATTTCAGATGTTGCCAGTTTTCACTTATGTCCTTTCCAGGGGGAAAAAAATTTTTTTTCCCCAGTCCAGGATCACATGTTGAATTATTATATCTCTAGAGTTATTTGGAATGACACCTTAGTCGTTTTTTGTTTTGTTTTGTTGTTACCTTGACATTTTTGAAGTATACAGACCATTTTTTTTGCACATTGTCCCTCAGTTTGGGCTTGTTTGATGTTTCCTCATGAGTAGACTGGAGTTCTCCATGTTTTGGCGGGAAGACACAGAAGTGATGCTGGGTCCTCCCGAGCAGCTCCCAGCAGGATCACGTGATCATTTCTTTGTCCCATTACTGGTGTAAGATGGTGCCTTTCAGATTTCTTCACTATAGAATAACATTTTTCCCTTTGTAATCAGTAATATCCTAGGAAGATACTTTGGAATTATGTAAATATCCTGTTTCTCATCCAATTTTCACCTACTACCTTTAGTGTTTATTCATGATTCTTATCTAAAACAGTTACTACTTTGGTAGTTACCAAATAATGATTTTTAAAATCCCAATGTATCGTCTACTTCTTGTTGATATTTGCTGTAGGGAAAGTGAGTGAAAGTGAAAGTCGCTCAGTCGTGTCTGACTCTTTGTGGCCCTTCCTTTGTGACCCCATGGACTATACGGTCCCTGGAGTTCTCCAGGCCAGAATACTGGAGTGGGTAGCTGTTCCCTTCTTCCCAGCCCAGGGATCAAACCCAGGTCTCCTGCATTGCAAGCAGATTCTTTACCAGCTGAGCCACCAGGGAAGCCCAGAGCTTCCTTTATTAATTTTTTAGTTAAATCACTTGATTTATCTCGTTATTCTTTAATTTATATAATTATGGGCTACTTAATGAATTTTTATTTTATTCTATGGATTATAACCTGTAGCTGCCATTGTTTATTTTGATATTCAGATTGCCCCAGATTTATTCTGTGCGAACTGCTTCAGACTGGTGCCTGTGTCCTGGTGCCTGACATGTCTGATCCTTCCTTACTTTCTGGTACAACAAACTTAATGTACCAGATTCATCTTATTCTCTCTCTGACCTAGCCCTGGAATCACACATTTCTGTTTTAAAAGTCTTTAATTCTTTATGGTGAAAAACAATGTAACAACCAAGATCTGAGCACTTAGGTGTCCATACTGCTACGGGGGTGTCACTGCTTCTAGGGCCTCTCAAGGGGCAAGAGCCAGGAAAGAAAAGATAAATGTTTCTGTGTGTGCACACACACATCCCTGTTATGAGTTCACTGAGCTTTGCATTCCAGATCAACACCTCTGCAGAGTTTTAGTCTATCCTTCCATATTACTGTATTTGCACCTCTCTTCTCTGGTAGTGAGAAACCTGACTTCCATTACCTACAGTATATTTATTAATGTGCTTAGTCCTAGAATACACATTAAATCATTTTAGGATTGCTAATCACATCACTGTATAAAACAGACCTTCTAATGAGAGGTCAGTATTTGTATATAGTTCTTCACGACTTCACCCTGAGTACAACTGTTTTCAAATGTTAAGAATATAGAACAACATGATTTTCAAAGTTGAAACTGAATTAAAGGGTATACTCAAAGAAGTGTTACTGCCTCCTCAGACCCATTCCTGAGCCTTTCCTACAGGTCACCAATCTTACTAGTTTCTGTTTATCCTTTCATTGTTTCCTCTGGTACAAATACTTATGGAGCAGTGATAATCTGTTGTATATACTTTCAGTTGTGTAGGACTGTGCTTGGTGGGGCAATGGATGGGCAGTGACAAACTGTCTTTTACTTAGGCCTGCAGAGCCAAAACCCTGCCTAGGGAGCAGGATACAAAACCCAGGCTCCTGTGCTGACCCAGGAGAGACCCAGGGAACACAGCTGATTCAGCAGTAGGTTGCAGAACATTGTGCCAGGTAGTGGTGAAACAGGCTGGCAAAAGCACGTACTTGTGTGTTTATGTAAACGCGTTTATCTGATTCTGAACTGGATAATGAAGAAGGATGAGAAAAGATTCATTTCTTACCTCTTCAACCTTGTCGATTGGGAAACCATAGTCTACATTCAGCTAAACGCAAGCAAGAGAAATGAAGACACAGCTTTTGCTGGGTGGTTAATTAAGTTCACTGAGGAGACATCAATTGTTGGACAGTATGTTTCTACAATAGATATTGAGAGCTCATGGCATGAGAAGTTAAAAGTGAAAGCATTCCAGGCTGAGGAAAGAGCATATTCAAAAGTGTGAGCATGTACAGAATCGTGTTAGATATTTAGGTAACAACAAAAGAAACTCCAGGTAGACTAAAGACTTAGAGATTAACAACAAAAAGAACATTTAGAAAGTAAAAGAAAGGATATCTAATTATTTATCTGGTCTTTAGATGGTCGTGGACATCCTGAGCATTAAGAGAATGAAAGAAATCACATGCAAGAAATAGACAGACTTCACTGTATAATAATGTAAAACTTCTATGTGGGAAAATATTAATATTTAAAAGCATAGGAAAGATGTTTGCAACAAATATACCAGGCAGTTTTGTTATCTGTAGTATTTAAACAAATATAAAAGTAAAGGTTTTGATAGTGTTAAAACATAAACCCTAATGGGAAAATGAGCAGAAGTCATGAACGCAAAATGTGCAGAAAAGGAAAAATCATCGATGGCAGCAACAGCACTGACATTTACCAAGTGTCTAATATGTGTCAGTCACCGTCATAGGAGTCTGTCCTCACATCACATGTTGAGATGTGTGCTTTTAGCCTCATTGTAAAGGGTTCAGAAGTAGGAAAAGTAAGCCAAAAGAGGTCAGCATTTCGACAATAGTATCCATAGTCATAGCTGACGTTTCTAAAGCACTTACCATGTGTCAGGCACATGCTGAGTCACCTCAGTAGTGTCCGACTCTGTGTGACCCCATGGACTGTAGCCCGCCAGGCTCCTCTGTCCATGGGGTTCTCCAGGCAAGAATGCTGGAGTGGGCTGCCATGCCCTCTTGCAGGGGCTTTTCCTGACCAGTATTGAACCTGCATCTCTTAAGTCTCCTGAATTGGCGGGTGGGTTCTTTACCACTAGCGCCACCCGGAAAGCCATATATGAGGTACTGTAACCCAACTTACACACTCACTTAATCCTTGCAGATACCCTCAGAAGTTAGTCACAGTTCTCTCTCTCTTGATGGCACAGAGACACTAGGAAACTTGTCTAAGATCACTCCTGAGCCACTGTTCAGTACCCCATAGAAGAAGGCTAAGATAAGGTGTAAAAATTATACTTTGAGGACTGTGGTATAAGTGAAATTTAAAGAAGTAGATTTAAAAAGCTTAATTATCAAGGGCTGTAGGTTTTTTTGTTTTTAAGCTAGAGAGACTGGAGCACTGATGGAGAAAAATCAATGAGAAAACAAAGGATAACCAGAGGGGTTGTTTAGTACAAATGAGAAAAGGCATTTGATGAAATTCAGTATTCTTTCCTAATTTAAAATAATCAAATGTACTCATTTGAATCATAAGAATTCTAAATCTTATATTAACTTTTTCTTCTTTGTTTCAGACTTGATTTACTCTTAGGGGAGGGAGCTATAAACAGTAGATGACAGTTGGGTCCAGGAGTCTACAAACAAATCTGCAGTTTTCCTGAGACTAGTGTACAGATGACAAGCTTTTCAGTTACATAAATTATCAGTTAACTTCACCTTCAGTCAGTCATTTTAAAAACGACTGTTTATTTGTAGGCTAATCATAAAAGTTGGTAAGCAGCTTCGATTCTTGGCTTTCTCCATTGAGTATTAAAATACTGTACGATGTATCAGGGTTGTCCTTCATGGAACAGAACTTGCTCTAGAGGAAATATGAATGATGGCATGAGTTAGGTACTTATTATTTTCAGAAATCACCGTTGCTGATCTTTTCTGTGATCTTGTATGTCGAGAGGTTTCCCCTCAACTCTCATGAGGAATGTATACCGTTTACAAACTCAATCTGTCTTTAGTGTGTGCTGCTAGAAGATGTGTGCAAATGACCCAGTTTTGTGTCTACAAGTTATGAACTTGGTCATGTCACCAGTGTGGTTAGCAGTGTCCTTGTACTTGTTCACTTTTCTTAAGAATGAGACTGGATTTAAGTCTCATTCTTAAGGAGTCCACACACCTGGATTTAAGGAAAATAAGAAATACAATAAACTTTTAAGAAAGGATGCTTCTGGGTACCATTTAATAGCTAGTTTCATCCTCACTGAGAATTAACAGATCAACGTTCCATGCCCTCATTCTTCCCCTGATCTGGTTCTAGTGACAGAAATCTCTTAGGTAGTTCAGAAGGTCCAGTCCCAGTCTTGTCTTTCCTTTAGCCTCTTTATAGCTCTTGGCTGATTCCTTAAGGAAGCACCACCTAGACAAGAAAGCACCTTCTCTCCCTACTACTCTGCCTTTCTAGCTCCATCAGGCAGAATTAGAAAGTCACATGCTGCATCTCTACCTAGAATATTGTGATGTTGAAAGTTAACATGATGTTGGTGATGTTAACCACATTACCTCTCTCAAAGAGAAAATGTCTTCCCCTGTATCTTAGATGCTGCTGCTGCTAAGTCGCTTCAGTTGTGTCCGACTATGCGACCCCAGAGACGGCAGCCCACCAGGCTCCCCCGTCCCTGGGATTCTCCAGGCAAGAACACTGGAGTGGGTTGCCATTTCCTTCTCCAATGCAGGAAAGTGAAAAGTGAAAGTGAAGTCGCTCAGTCGTGTCCGACTCTTAGCGACCCCATGGACTGCAGCCCACCAGGCTCCTAAGTCCATGGGATTTTCCAGGCAAAAGTACTGGAGTGGGGTGCCATTGCCTTCTCCGATCTTAGATGCTAGCCACTAGCTTAAATGTTATATATCTAAATACCAGGATACATCTCATAGTATTTCTGGTTACCAGCTAGCAACTTGCAGTTTTAACAGTCAGCCTTCAATAGATTACTTTAAAAGAGCTACCACTTACAAACTTTTCAGAACACAATTTAAGTAAAACTTAAGAAAACTATTAAACAAAAATTTAGAGTAACTTCATCCTACCTGAAAATTGCATGCTTTTTTTAGAACAAAATTTCTGATACTGACTGGCCTGTCTCCTGTAGAAAATAGGAGTTTTAATTTAGGAATTGAGTTGGTTGGGTTCCAGTGTGACACATTTTACCTGTTGGTAAATTCTAAAGAACGAGGACTTGACGGGAGTCACTAGCTTCTCTCTGAGGCCAAGTTGAGTACCATATCAGGACAAACAGGTTCTCCCCAAGAGATGGATCCTTAGTGTGGCAGGCCCTGGGGAGACACCCACTGCTCTAGTGAGGGTCTCTGGGCATCTCTGTGCCATTATGGTCAACTTAGGGCTACAGTTTCCAACGAGTGACCCAGGAACTGGTCCAGCTAGCCAGAGATGTTGCAGTCTCCAGAGCTCTAGTGCTAGTCACCTCACCCTGAGCAGCCTCATCCTGTTACCCTGGCAGGCATGTGAATATTATCTTCTCCCTGTTGGGTGGAGGCCATGCAGCACTCCCTGGGGGCATAAACTCTGTTGGGTAGGTTACAGGATAAATATTTCACTTTCCCCTATTTATGAGCCCCACAAGCCAAGCATCAGAGATGTTTTAAGAGACCATGGCAGTGTGTCTTAGGTACATGATCCGACTGAAACACTCTGACCGCCTGTGAGGAGTTAAGCAAATTGAATGAAGGAGCTGTATGTTTGACATGTGCTATTTACCTACTTTTGTGATTTTTATTTAATAGTTTTTCTTTTTTTTTTCAGTGGCACTGACTATTTAAAAAAAAGTGCTCTAGGCTGAGTAAGTGCAAAGTCATTTAGAAAGTTGCAGATGTCTTCTGTATATTCATGGGTTATTGTCCGTCTTGGAGGTAGAGTCTTCGTTCTCTTCTGCAATCTTACCCCTAGAAGAGCCTGGCCCTGAATTGTTGTTCAGATGCTCAGTCACGTCCCCGTCTGTTGCATCCCCATGGACTGTAGCCCACCAGGCTCCTCTGTGGGCTGGGATAGAATACTGGAGCGGGTTGCCATGCCCTCCTCCAGGGGCTCTCGCTAATCCAGGGATCGAACCCCCATCTCCTGCATCGGGAGGTGCTCTTTACTGCATTCTTTACTGCTGAGCCATCAGAGAAGCCCCTGGCACCGAACAGGTCTTTATTATTTATTGAATAAATGTTAAATGAATCACCTCAGGAAGAACTTTCTTAATATTCTTTCTCTTCTCACATGTGGTTCTTAGGAAGAAGAATAGTATCTTATTAGAGCATAATTAGGTGTGGTTTGCTGTCTTCCGCATGATATGTACACCCCGCCTTTTGTTGAGGTCTGGTATTTTTGTTTAAGGGCAGCCTCTGTCTTAGGATCATATCAGTTGCATCAGAAACGAAGCTGTCAGTTATCTACTATAAACCTTGAGCAGAGAATTGAGAGCTGTGACAGAATGCACATTTACACACAGTTGGTCAAAGAGATAGTTATCTTTTCCTGCTTTCATCAGATAATTCGTCTCTCCATGCATTTATTTTGGAAGGAGAATTCCAACTTTAGTCCTAAGAAACTGTCACGGCAGTTTCTTTCTTTGCAGAGCCTTCCCAGCAGCTCTTCTCCCATGGTGAGCACAGGCTGAGCAACCATTAAGGAATAATAAATTATGCTTTGGAAATGGTGCTCAAGTCCTTTATGGCCTTTTCTAAGATAGGAGCTGCTCCCCCCACCTCCACCATGACACTTGTTGGAAGATAGAACCAGCAGCTGTATCCTCAGACTTTGGCTGGGTTTTGGAAGACATGTTTTGACCTGTGTAATCAAATATAATGATGACATATCTTTTAATAGGATTCTAGTTTATAATATAATAAGGGAAATGGCTATTTTTCCTTATTTTCTCATTATAATATGTTGTACTAGAAGCCTTTGTCATGACTGCTTTATTACACTGGGCTGAAGTACAGTATATTTTAATATGCTAAAGATAACATCAAGGTTGAAATTGAGCTCTTCAGTGATTTATTCAGAGTGACTGTTACTGAATGCATTGAAATGAGTTGCATGAGGCAGTGCAGCTAACGATTTATGTATCTTATTTTTAACTAAGCTTGTCATAAATAAGAGCAAATAAATAGCTCTTATAGAATAGTTTGTATTCATGCATCAATGAAAACATTGTAAATATGAAACATACGACCTGCAACTACCATTTTGCCTTACATAGCTGAGAATGTTTCAAGTTTTGGCATGCAGGTGGATTTTTTTTTAACAAGTCTTTTGCCCGTTTGAATTGTTTACATTGACCAGCATTTGCAGCAAGTAGTTTTGAATCCCACTACTGGGCAAGCTCCATTCCAGGAGTTAGTATGAGAAAACATAGCCTTCAAGAATAAAGGGAACTTGGCAACACGAGCAGGGCTTCCCTGATAGCTTAGTTGGTAAAAAAATCCGCCTGCAATGCAGGAGACCCTGGTTCGATTCCTGGGTCGGGAAGATCTACTGGAGAAGGGATAGGCCACCCACTCCAGCATTCTTGGGCTTCCCTTGTGACTCAGCTGGTAAAGAATCCGCCTGCCATGCGGGAGACCTGGGTTTGATCCCTGGGTTGGGAAGATCCCCTGGAGAAGGGAAAGGCTACCCACTCCAGTATTCTGGCCTGGAGAATTCCATGGACTACAATTCATGGGGTCACAAAGAGTCAGACACGACTGAACGACTTTCACTTTATCCTGGTCTGGAGAATTCCATTGACTGTATAGTCCATGGGGTTGCAAAGAGTTGGACATGACTGAGCGACTTTCACTTCACTGGCAGCACCATCACAGGGGCCAGGACTTGTTTACTGCTTTACCCCAAGCCACAAGTACAGTGTCACATGCATAGGTGAGCCCTCAAAAAGTTTGCTGAGGGAGAGAAGTAATGAATGCCCAAATGTAGTCTGTCCTCTTCTCTGTCAGTGACAGCACCTGTCCAATTGACCCAGCCAGATCTCAGATCTCCTCTCCATCTTTGGTTTTTTGCTTTTTTTTTTTTTTCCCATTCATTGATCCCTTCATCCTTTCCTTCAGCAGCTTGCTTTGCACAGACTCTGCCTGGGTTAGCCTTGGTGATGAAAACATCAGGATAAATGATCTAGTTCTTGCTCACAGGAAATGGGCACACCAAGGATGCTCCCCACCCACCCACCCAGTGTATGCCTTGAAGCACACTTGGGCTGCATCATTGCAGAGGAGGAAATGCTTCCCACTTTCGTTTCCATTTTCCCAGCTACAGTATATGCAAGGGAAGCATTTTTTCATTATTAAACCAAGAGCAAGGAAGATTTTGTTCCAATTGGTTGAAATTAGTGCTATACCTGGTTTTGGTTTCAAGGGAACTATTCTCTGTAAACATGTTTTGCAGCTTGTAGTAGTATGTTTGAAGTAGAATATTGTAAGATAATAGTTTGATAACATCCTCTCTCCAGGAAATTTCTAAATAGTATATTTAAAATTTCAATTGATTGTAAAGCAGAAATTTTTTATATCAGCTTGTTTTGGGTTAAGCAACTTTCTTACATTTGTTTAGAATTCTGTTAGGAAAATACTAGTTAGAAACCTGATTTGTTTTTTCTCCCTCATGATTTTTTTTTTTCTCCCTCATGGATTTGTGTTCCATGTGGTTCTGCTCTAATATTAGTGCTGCATTTTCACGTTTACCAATATAAAAACCTTGTTTTATACTTAATTCACGTTGAGTCCTGCTTTGAGCTAACACCACAGAGGAGCTACTTTTTTTCAACAAAATTGTTTTAAATTAATGTTTATAAAGTGCTTTAAAATAGCTTGGTGGATTAAGAATAATTCAGTTGTGCATTTGTCCACACTGAGAAAAAAATATGCAGTGTGATTATATAGTAGAAGGTATTGAAAAAAGTTGCTGAAATCTTGAGGAAAATGTAATGCACGTTGACCTCACTATACACAATATATTGGCATATGTCCTTGGGGGGGATAGTTTGGTGATAAAAGTATAAAGAAACACAAGAGATTACTGTTAGTCATGATTGTGGTTACTTAAGAAGAAGAAAGGAGGAGGGTAAACAGGATGGGACAGGTGGGAGGTTTGTAGCGGGCTAGCTGGCAAGCTTCTACTTCTTGATCCTGGGAGATGGTTACAAGGGCGGTTGCTTTATGATAATCTATTAAGCTGTATATATTTATTTACTATGTCTCTGTGTTTAATTTTTGCTTTTTTGTTGTTGTTTGTTTTTTAAAGGAAGTGATATTCTTGAAATAGGAGATAATGTCCTATGGTATCTGTTTTAGAGCTTAGACTTTTACATGAATATAAGGGGATTCCCAGGTGGCGCTCCTGGTAAAGAACCTGCCAGTGCCAGAGACATAAGAGATATTGGTTCAATCCCTGGTTCAGGAAGATCCCCTGGATAAGGGCATGGCAACCCACTTCAGTATTCTTGCCTGGAGAATCTCCATGACAGAGGAGTCTGTCGGGCTGCAGTCCATGGGGTTACAAAAAGTCAGACACGGCTGAAGCAACTTAGCACACTACAAGTGTATTTGGTATACTGGCATCACCTTTATGCCAGACTTTGCAGGATCATTTTTTTTCTTTAATTGGAGGATAATTGCTTTGCAATGTTGTGATGGTTTCCACTGTACAGCAACATGAACCAGCCGTAAGTCTACCCATATCCCCTCCCTCCTGCGTCTCCCTCCCATCCCGCCTCTCTAGGTTGTCACAGAGCAACAGACTGAGCTTCCTGTGCTATACAGCAGCTTCCCACTAGCTATCTGTTTTACACATTGTAATGTATATATTTCAGTGCTATACAGAATCACTTTTATGTGAAGGAAATATCCTGAAATTTACTAGAATCATGGCCTCCCAAATGTTAAGTCCGTTAGAAAAACAGCATTCCTGTAAATTATGTTTCTACTCTTAAACCTAGAGAAACATAAATGAAGGGCTGTATGTTAACACAGGTGATAAAATAGAGGATGCAGGCAAGGAAAGCCTGTGCAGAATAGGGGTGAACTGAGGAGAGAATATGGAATGGAAAGACCAAAGAGATGAAGAAGAGACACTGCAGCCTCGGGTTTTTTTTTCCTCTTCTCTTCCCTCCCTTCCTTCTTTCTTTCTTTCCTCCACCCCCACCTTCCCTCTCTTCTTTCCTTGCTCTTTTTTTTTAATAACTTAATTTGTTTATTTTATTTACTTTTTTGTGTTTGATCTTTGCCTGCGCTGGGTCTTCGTTGCCCCACGCCGGCTTTCTCTGTTTGGGGAGCAGAGGCTTCTCTTGCAGAGCACAGGCTCAGTCATTGCGCCACCTGGGCTTACTGACTGTGGCGTGTGGGGTCTTCCAGGATCGGGGAACAAACTTGGGTGTCCTGCAGGCAGATTCTTTACCACTGAGCCACTAGGGAAGCCCCCCACCCTTTTTTTGATCCAAAATAAGGGAAAGCAATACTGGCAGATGGTGTAAGTGTAGGAAATTGCCCTTCCACCAAGAATGCTGAAGTGTTCAGCATTCTGATATTTGGGGCAGATTTTTAGGCACTAGAAACAGTGCTTACAGAAGAGAAAAGATGTTTAAAAGTTAGATTTTTAAGAAAGGTAAGGAAAAAGGCTAGAATGTCTTAAAATGAGAATAGATTCTGCTGATTATTTGTTGCAAAAGCAGACTTCCTCCTTCTAAAGAAGCAGATGATTCTCTGTAGATTAGAAGTCCTTCCCTGTGGTTTGCCCAGTATTGGAGCTTTTCCCCATGAATTTAAGGAAGCTAATGAGATTTTTTTTCCCTCCCAAAGCAGAAGAGCCTCTGAGGACTCTGACAGCCTTCTACCCCTGCAAGTTTTAGTTGCATCCAGTTAAGAACTTACAGGCCATAATGAATGTTTTTAGAGAGCAAATAAATTGAATGACACCTGTGAATTTGTTTTAAATGTTGTTTATTTTACCAGATAATTTAGATAAACCTTTCTTGAAGAGGAAGAGAAATCATGAGTTTTCATGAATAATCTGGAGCTTTTCAGAGGATTACTTTGAAATACCTCCCTGCCGAGTTTTCATAAATTAAGCATAAACTTTCTTTGACCTCATCGCACATAATTAAATAGCTGTTGAAGGGTTAAAACCAGCTAAAAAGCAATTCTGTGTCTTGATCCCCATTCTCCAGCAAAATTATACAGGAAGTTTCTTTTGGTTCTCAAGCAGGGTAATTACAAGAGACAGTTACATAATTTACAGTTTCAGCCTGTTCGTCCATAATCACACACTTCCACCTAGTTGTATATTCCCCCATGAGTATCCGCATTATACTTTGATTTGTAAATGATGATTGCAGTGTAATTGATTGCTTGCATGTAGCATATTGAATTGATTTTTAAAAATGAACTTTAGCTGTTAACATATCTATTTGAATTCCTATTATTTACGTAGTTTGTGGTTCTTGCGTTCAACAGTTGTATACTGGTTAACAAATTAAATTCCCAGAGCTTTTTTCCTTATTAAATTTGGAAAATGTAGTGTCTGTCCACAACCTAACTAGAAAAGTGCCTAGAACACAGTGGGCATTCCACTGCTGAACGCACTGTTAAACAATCCCAACCTTTTGAAAGTTGGATGGACATTCTTTGGTTACTAGTGACCACAGAATATAAAGGCTTACAGGTTTAATACTAGTGATACTGTGGCAAAAACTGTGCTAATACTAACATATTGTTAGCACAGTTTTTGCTACAGTATTAATATTACTAGTATTAAACCTGTAAGCCTATATATATATATAATAACAATATATTAATATTAGCACAGTTCCCTCATAGCTCAGTCAGTAAAGAATCTGGCTGCAATGCATGAGACCTGGGTTCAGTTCCTGGGTTGGAAGATCCCCTGGAGAAGAAAATGGCAACCCACGCCAGTATTCCTGCCTGGAGAATCCTATGGCAAAAGAGCCTGGAAGGCTATAGTCCATGAGATCACAAGAGTCAGACACAACTTAGCAACTAAACCACCAATATTAACATATTGTTACTGAAGTCTCAGCTGTTAAGTACTTCTTGAATTAGGGAGCCAATCTAAAAGGTGGACTTTGAGAGATAATTACCTGCTAACTGAAGGGGTAGCTACTGGTGTCTTTTCATACCGCTAGTGATGACGCTTCATAGTTTTTTGTTTTTTCAACAGCTAATATCTAACTGTAGCCAGTTGGACTTTAAGATCCCTGTAGGATTAATGGCTAGAAACTTACATGACACCAAGTCACTGGCTGCTTTGCCAGTGACTTGACTGAATACCTCATCCCAGCCTAGCTTCCTGCCCCATCCAGCCTGCAGGTGCAGGAAGCTGCACTTCTGTCAAAATGGGCTCATCAGTAACCCTGTGTGGAGACCACCTTTTGTTGCCAGAGGCTTTTTACTTCCAATCCTGTTTGAAAGCTTAGAGGAGATAAATAAAAAGTGAAAAGAGACGTTTCCGACTTCTATAGACCAGTGAAATAGCACTGTTTGTCTAAGTCACCCTGGGTGATAGGCCATGCTTTGGTTTTAGAAAGTTGTCTCAAAGACAGACCCGTTTTGAAATGTACTTTACAAACAAAGAAAAATTTTAGATTTTGCTTCCCACTTTTTCCTTTTTTCAGTCTTGCTATATTCTTACATTTGCAGTGCAGAAAGCTCATCACTCATGATTGGAATTATAACATACTTTGTCCGGTTTTTGAAAATTATAACTGGAAACACACACACACACACAAAGTATTGTGGGGCTGTTGTGGGAGAAGAAACATATGGAAAGGCAAGTTGTTCTTCTGTCTGTCTTGTCTCCCAAACGTGGTTTGAGATCAGTGGCCAGTGTCCATGTTGGTTTAAATGCTCCCCCTTGGTTGGCCGGGTAGGATTCGACCAGACTATTAGAATAACTTTTTCAGCCACCCTCCACAGAAGCTCAGTGGTCAAAAGAAACTCCCCTTTTTGTTTTTTGTAGTATTTAAAGAAGAGTTCAGTTGTAATGTTTTACAGAGAACGGTCACACAGGTGCAGCATTGTGAATATATACTGTTACGTGCTCTGAGCAGATGCTTTATTTGAAATGTGTATGGGTTTAATGCAGTGATTAAAATGTTGTAACTGTTCAAAGTTAAATTCTTGTTACCAGGATTTTGCAAGTTCGATATAAAAATTGTATCCAGGTTTCAACTTGGAAGAAATTTAGTTTTTGAAATAGTTTTTCAGATTGAATCTCCAGTGTGGACTTTTGCCTATTTACAAGAAAGGGCATAGTTTTTAAATGCCAGATTACTTCATCTTAAAAATTTTTGGGGGTAAATTTGTTTTTCCCAAAACTTTCCAGAATTTAAAAGTGGTTTGAACTGTGGAAACCCACAAAAGGTCCCAAAGGAGGGCATTCTTCTGACATGTTTTTCTAATTTCTGTCACCTCAGATGTCATGGTACCAGTACTGTATTACTATTATCTAACCAAGGGTGCCTCTGAGTGATGAGTCAGAGCTGAACTTAATTTGCAATAGGCAAGGGCCTCATAAAAAAAAAAAAAAAACAAAAAAAACTAGTTACTTCCCAGATATAGTTAAGGAAAGATTTTTTTTTTTTTAATTCTTGCCTTCCCCAAATGGTTTTAGTTTGGGAATAAGTGAGAGTGACAAATTGATCATTTTGTTCTTTGTCAGAGGTGCCTCATCTTCCTAACAAGAAATTTGGGAGACTGAATCTATTTCATACATGATCACCTTCTTAGAAAAATTATATTTTTCTAATACACCAGACCAGGACCTTGATGGTGTGGTAACATGGCACATGTAAACAAATATTTCTCAGTTAAATGTTTAAATCGGTGAAGCTGCTGCAAAGTCTGCCACGGAGTTCTCTGCCAAGTGACCCTCTTCTCTCTGCCGTTAGCTCTCAGGTGTCTCTGATTCCCCCAGGATTCGCCTTCTACTTGGATCTCTCATTAGGCACCATTGCTACCACCACAGCCTTTGCAGGGCAAGACAGAAATGAGCAGTGGGATTGGTATTCCAACTCTATTTAACATTCTGGCCAAGGAGTAGTCCCCAAGATCCTTTGCCTAATATAAGCCCTAACACTTCGGAGACCAGCCTGGCTTGAGAGGCAAGGGTTGTGATTGGATGAAGCATGAACATCTGGAGCTTTTAAAAGGCTGAGTGATTCTAGTGTGCAACCAGGGTTGAGAACCTCTGGGCAAGACCACAAGATAGAAAAAGGAGAAATAAAGAGACAGCGTCACTCAGTTAAATTAATCAGTTATTAAAAAACCATTGACTCATTTTTACCCTGGGGCTGTCTCACAAGGGTCTGGCCCTGGTCATCCCCAACTTGGTAACTCACTCACAGATGTTCACCCTCTCCAACACAAGGGCCCTGCAGAGGGAGGAGAGTTCCTGCCACCTGATGTCCTGTTTATGAGTTTGTGAGTTTGTATACACAATGAGTTTGTATACACGGAGAACGACCACCCACTTTGAGAGGCCACACCCACTCGCAGACTCATGGAACTCATCTGGTAAATTCCAGTATGGTCTGTATGCTTACACACACGCACACCCCCACAGCAGCAGCGGCGGCATGCCCCACATACACATTCCCCAGGGTGGTGGTGGGGGTGGGGGTGGGGGCGTGGCTTGAAGGAATACCACTCCTCTTCCATATAGTCTTGAAAGCAAGGCAGGGGTGTTCAGTAAAAAAGACCAATGGCCCCACCACATGACTGAGGAAGAGCCCAGCATCAGCACAGTCTGCAGAGGAGCTTGTGGGATCTTTGAAAAGGGAGATCTTAAGGGGCGCCTTAGAGAGACAGACTGGCGTGTGACCCTGGGCAGCCAGCCTTCCCTCTCCAAAGACTTGCTGTTCCCGTTCTCTGGGTTTCACTGGCTCAAGCCATGTTCCCAGGGACACTCTTGAGTCTTCTAGAACATTTGGGTTTTTGTTTCATCTCTTGGGACCATCCCTGGGTTCTTGCTGAAGCCCTCCAGCCATCATTGTTACTGTGGTTTGATATGCTTGCTGTTTCCTAAGGGCAGTCCTTGAAGTTAAAGACTGGAGGACCAAAGGGAATTTGGGGGCACAGAAATGTGCTTGCTGGGAGCTTTTAGTCGCCGGTTTCTTGAGATCGTTCCCGAGGCAGAATATGTTTGCCTTTTTTTTTTTTTTTTTTAAATCATAGCTTCTTCCTCTAATTTAATTTATGTTTGGGTGGTTAGATGGGGATGGGCGCGGGAGGAAGAATGGAATGGTTTTCAGGTGCCTCAAGCACAAGTAGGAAAAAGGAAAGGGAGCTGTTCTCTGCCTCCTTCTGTCCCAGTTTTCTTTCTTTCCCCTACAATAAGGATAAGCAGTCATCAAATGACCAGCTTGAGATTCCTTTCATTCACCATGCTGAATAATAATGATAATACCTAACACTCATACAGGGTTTCTGTAATATGCCAAGCACTGTTCTACGTGCTTTGTATTCATTCATTTTATTATTATGACAACCCTCAGGTGACAGGTATGATTGATTACTCTCCACACTTTATGGATGAGGGATCTGAAGCACAGAGGGATTAAATAACTTGCCCAAAGCCACGTAGCTGTTACACGTGGACTCTGGATTCCATCACAGGCAGTCTTGCTCCAGAGCCCTTGCCCTTAACCAACCCGTGGTACCTCTTATGATCTGTCATACTGTGTGCAGTAAGGGCCAGATTGTTTTCTCATACTTGCGGCCTTGTTGCCCATCTTTATAAATTCTTCTCATTTCTTTATTTAATGCAGATGGTTTCATAGTATGGTCCAGGGACCGCTGGGGGTCTCGGAAGCCCTTTTTAGGGAGTCTGCAAGGTCATAAGTGTTTTCAAAATCATACTAAGATACTGTTTATCCTTCTCACTCTCATTCTCCCACGAGTGTACAGTGGAGTTGTCAAGAATTTCATGACCTGTGATATCACAACAGATTGAATACCAAAACAGATAGGAGAATCTAGCTGTTTTCTCTTAAGCTAATTGTAGAAGAATTTTGCAAAAATGTTAAACAGTGCTACTCTTGTCACTTTTTATTTTATTTGTTTTTTAATTTTTTTGTATTTCAGAAAATGATGTCAACGCATAATGGGTTTAATGGGGGTTTAAATAAATATTTGTCAATTTTTTTCTAAAATTAATATATGTAGCCCTTATAAACAGAAGCTCTTAAACAATTTGTTTTTAGTGTAAAGAGGTCCTGAGACCCAAACGTTTGAGAATCACTGGCTTCATGTATAAACCCTTACTATTCAAGCATGGTTCATGGTATGGGAACTTGTTAGAAATGCAGACTCTCAAGCCCCACTCCAGACGTACTGAATCAGAATCCAGTTGTAACAAGAAGGGGACTGTTTGCACGGTGAAGGTTGGGAAGCACAGGCGTAGAAGCTACAGACAAAGGCACTCTCCAACTCAGTGACCCTGGCTAAATTTCAGTCTGGTGGGGCTTTCCAGATTCTCTCCCACCGAGGATCTGGGTGAGGTCTTCTCACCGAGATTCTTCAGCCACTGTCTTTTCATTGGCTCTCCTCCTGTGCAGGGCCATTGTAACATCCCCATCAAAGCCAGCACCCTTATGCTGCTGCTGCTGCTGCTAAGTCGCTTCAGTCGTGTCCGATTCTGTGCGACCCTATAGCAGAGTTTATTCCAGTGCTCCTCAAACTTCAGTGCATCAGAATCACCTGGAGGGCTTGTTAAAGCACAGGTGCTGGGTCCTGCCTCCAAAAGTTCTGATGAATAGGCCTGAGAATTTACAGCCCTAACAAGTTCCCAGGTGATAGCTGATACTGTTGGTCTGGGGGACCACACTCTGAAAACCACTGGTCTTTGGCTGTAGACTGAGAGGTCAGGCAGTGTTTATTCAAGCCCATAAAATTATGGGAATGTTGCCGTAAACTTCCATGTCTTCAAAACCAATCTCCTAAAATACAGAATATCTTTAAAATTAAAAATTTCCAATTTCGCTGAGGACACATCTGAGCAGTTAAGAATTCAGGCAGATCACAAGTCATTTAGAATACTCCTCTTCAAACAGTGAGAAGGCTAAGGTTCAGCCTCCTTCTTTACTAATTGCAAAATCACCACAAAATTTCACTGAGGAGACATAAGTAGCCTGTCAAACTGATTTATCTCCACTGTTTAAACTGATAACATGCCATTTGTCCACTTGGTCACAGAGCTGCTTAACCCCAGAAACCAGTAATAGATGAGTGTGGACCAGTGAATTTCCGACTGTGGACCAGTGAATTTCCGTCCACAATTTTGAGATACATGGTTAGAGCCACTGGATTTCCTCTGATCCAGAGCTGCCATAAATCCCTGGCCTGGTGTCAGTTCCCAGGCTTGCAAACCCAATGCTCTCTATCGATAGGAGCCCTTTAGTGGGGTTTGCTGAGCTAAACAGGTGTCTGATGAAAACTGTGTAATCCTTAAAGATTATTTTCCCCTAAAAGCAACTGGTTACTCCAGACCCATATAATCCAGATAGATGGGAGTTGGAAATACTTTGCCAAAGTCTGCCCTTTTGTCTTTGAGGAAGTTCATATGGTCTGGCTCCAGGTGGTAGAACATAAAGACGTGCAAGGGTGAGCATGGCTGCCTTGGAGAGGAAAATCCTTACCCGTTCCCACCCCCTTGCTGGAAAACATTACTCCACTCTGGTTTAGTCTGCATTCTAATTTACTACATTACTGATTTAAAAGAAAAGAGCGTGTCATATTAATCAAGGGTTAACCTTGCATTTAATATGCTGGGAGTTCAGTTAATTTGGGAATTTAGGCTGCAAAAACAAATCTTGACCTTGTCAAGATTGTTCCCTCCTTATCCTAATGCCTGCAGGAAGGCAACTCTCTACCACTTTTTTTCCCCTGCCCTTAGGAGAGAATTAACCTCTTCAAACACTGGGGATCAGAGCTAGTTAACATGAGGATTGCTTATCTTACTACAGGTATACAGGTAGGTCAGCCTCAACAGAGGTGAGGTAAATTTGGGTCCCATGCAATACAGCTTAGAAACACTTATTTCTTTGCAGACCTCGCCTTATTTTTCCTTTCCCTTTAAGCAAATACCTTGATAATCTTTTGAATTTAGTGCGTGGTTCATACACTAAAACTTAGACCTGACTTTCTCTTGGGTAGGTAGTTCCAGTGAAGCAAAATAAGAAGCTAGCTTCCTCAAGATAGTTGATGTGGGTGAGGGGTGTTGGCCAGTCAGCTTTAAAGCACAAGCCTCCTGCTCGCAGAGTTAAGCGCTTTTCACCAGCACCTCTGGCTCACAATTTACAGGGAATAATTTCACCAGTGATTAATTATACTGCAGCCACTGGGATTTGTCCTCCAAACATCACTTTGTTTCCAGTCTGAACAGCCAGGTTTCCCCAGGGATAGTTCAGGTTTTCTGATTCAAAGTATCCTGAGTTGAGGAAAGGCATTAGAGCACCACAGGAATCTATTCACCAGGGGTGTATCGTACTTGTTTCAGATGCTTCAGGATAATAATATACCGGCTTCCAAGATAAGTGCTTTTTATTTCCCTGCATCTTAGATCAATTATTTGGAATCTTTTTGGTAAGTTAAACTTAAGAGCTGTAACTTAACCACCACATCGCTATAATCACTCAATAAGTAACTGTTCTTACTAAAAATTATTGTCATTGGGCTCTGTAGTGATGATAATTTGAGGAGCCTAGAAAAAGTAGAAGGAAACACAAGATGGCAAGAAATGCATGATTTAAACCATTCCATGTTATGAAGGTCAGAGTCATAAAGTGCCACCAGCTACAGCTTTTTTGAAGAAAAGTGCCTGCTGCAGGTAAAATTTAAATTATGTATTACTTCAACCTTGTGCACAAATGGAGTGGAAAAGACACGGCAACTTTTCCTGCTAAACTGTTGTGTATATTTTAACGTATTATGAGTGACTTGACTTTACTACCAAGGAATCACAAATTTGTCCTTGGTCATTTTGTTTGTTGAAATGGATTCCGTTTAAACCAAAAATTTCTCCTTCAGGAGAAAAGACTTTGTGAACTTACAAATGGCTCTTAGCACAGATATGAGTTCCTTCCACTGGTGTAAGCTCCTTGCGGGGCTCATGAGTCAGAGAGGAGACAGGAAAACTGCAGACGGTGCCGGGATGTCTTGGGACAGCGGCATTGTGTGGTCTGCAGTCGGGCGGGCCCATCATCCTTGGAAACCTGCTTGGTGTGTTCTGGTTGGAGTTTGGGCTTGCAGTTTTTTCTCTCCCACACCAGGGAAAGTATCACTTCCTGGCAGGTATGGGTAGCCTTTGCAGCCTTTGCTAGCACAGCACAGAGGTGGTCTCTGTGAACATCCAGCGGGCTTGGTATGCACGTGCTCAGTGGGGCTCAGACACAGATCACAGACTGTGTCCAAGGGAGCGTCCCAGGGAGACAGCCACTGAACACAGTGGGAGCAGCGGGTACTGAAAGGCCTGCTCCTGGATGTTCTCCACAGACCCCAGGTTGCCTAACCCGTCCGGTCTGAGGCCCTGAGAAGGTGTATGCTGCTCTCTCGGGGTGTGAAAGCATGAACAATTGTGTCAGCTGTCTTTTGGGGGGCTTCTGGCTGCTTCCTTTTAGCCCAACAAAGCACTCAGGGGAAGAGAAGACAGAACAAAGAAATACATGCGCTCCCTGGATAAGGTTGCTCGTCGCAGAGGGGACATGAGGTTGGGAGGGTGCAACTTTGGTGGTACGGAAATCTGTCTGCTGGGCTTCAGAGTGGGGGTGCTTACTGTTCCCAGCTGTGGGGTTCAGATGAGAACCAGTGAGGAGCTAGGGAACTTCACAGTCACTGCATCAGACTTACTTGTGGGATCCTGTGGACAAAAATGGATCATTCCCTGTCCATGACACTATGGTTCTTTTCCCCCTCCCTCCCCGACTCCCACCCACCCCGGAGGTACAGAGCTGGGACCTCCAGCTGACCCAGTAAATTTCTCAGCATGTACCAAGCACTTAGGAGGCAGGGGACAGATGTGCCGATTATCTGTGTCCTGAGGTTTGGGCACCCTTTGTATTCTGGTGACGGCGCTTCTGCACACTGACAGGGCGTAATCTGGGCTGGGTTCAGCACAGTGGCCATCACTGTTAGCATTCCTGACACACTGCTGTAGAAAGCCTCTGTGTGCAGCCCAATGACGTGTCGACAGTCAGATTTTGTGGTGCTTGTTTGCATTCAGTCAGATACTTTGCGCTTAAACATGAGTTAAAGAGACAAGTCAAAAGACTTCAGCAAAACCTAAAGTTAAATATGTGCCTGCTCTTCATAATGGCGTTCAGATTAAAACCATCAAAATGCAAAATGCTGTGGTTATACCCTTCTAGGGTAAGGCTGGATTTCTTGTTGTATATTTCTGCATTATTTACAGTGATTCTGAGAGGCAGGAAAATGCACCAGAGACATTGCTCTCTCCTTTTAACAAAAAATCCAAAATTGAGAAAATTCTTGAAAATGCAGCCATTTTGGAAATGTAGATAAAGAAGAAAAATGCTGAAGATTTGGGTGGTTTACAAAGCAGCATGATTTTGTAATTGCTGCCACCTACTGTATGTAGTTGATGTTTGTTTAAATTTAGGAAGTTCATGAAGGTGAGGCTGTTGAAATAGATAATTAGAACAAGGTAGACATCATTAGTTTATAACATTTCTTCTCTACTCAGTAAGTGGCTCTTAATTACTGAGACAGCCGCCAGCTTTCATTCATTACCTTCAAGTGGATTTAAAGTTTTTCTCATTTTAAAGTTCCTTTGCCAAGGAACCTTCACAGTAATGCTGTTGGGTATGTGTTCAAAAGCCTACCATGCTCAGGGCTTTTCTGCGTTTACATGAAACAGTTTGTTTTAAGGAGGTTGTTTTGGTTTAATTTGTAGGAGCAACGGTTGGATTATAAATTTATTTCCATGAAAGAGGTGAAAACAGAGCTAGTGGAGCTGATAGGAGTTGCAGCAGTTGACTTAAAAGACATTCTTTTATTAGTCCTGAAACAAAGCTTTAGATCCGCCGCTAGTTAAATGTAACAAGCAATACGGAATCTCAGTCAACAGAGGCCCTTGTCTTTTATTAAGACCCAGCTGTTAAAGGGTTATTTGGTTCTTCCTGTGGAAAACACCCCCCCCCCCCATTAATGTTCGGGGTGGTCCCTTGACAGGATTTCTGAGTAAGTGCCTGACATTTAGTTTTTGAAAGGATCTGAAGCTGGGGGACTTGGACGTTGAGACTTATCAGAAGTAATGTGTTCAACTTTAGCTTCGTTAAGTATGCCACAACGTATGCCTGAAATGCTGCCATCAGCTAAATGAACTGACTTACAGGGCTCCTATAAAGGATTCGGGGGCATAAACTTCGTGGATGTCAGACCGCTATAACTGGGAAGAGACTATACATAAAGTTAATGCACTTCTCCAATGTGATGTTAGTTGTGTGATATTTTGTGATGTGATGTACCTTGTTGCTACTTACAGTGTAAGTCTTACATTATTTTTTTTTGTAAATCTTACATTATTTCGAGTGGCCCCTGTTCCACTGTCTGAGAACACCACGGTGAGGTCGACTTTTGCTTTTTCTGCCCTAGGCTATTTGCTTTCTCGAAGAGAGGGCCAGGCAGGGTCTCCTGAAAAGCCACTCTCCGATCTAGGGCGTCTCTCCTACCTGGCCTACTGGAAGAGCGTCATCTTAGAATATCTCTACCACCACCACGAGCGGCACATCAGCATCAAGGCCATCAGCAGAGCTACGGGCATGTGCCCCCATGACATCGCCACCACTCTGCAGCACCTCCACATGATTGACAAGAGAGACGGCCGGTGAGCACCCGTGTCCTGGGCGACCCAGCTGCCTCGTAACCCTCTTACCCCAGAAAGGGTCCCTAAAGTTAGGCAGATTCATTCTATTTAAATATTAGAGGTTCCCAACAACATTATAAAAACTTTTCTCCTACAAAGAAAACAGGCAGTGACACTTCTCTGCTAGTCAAATTTCAGTTTCTTCCACGTTTTCATTGATGAGCTTTCTGGTTTTTTCTAACCCCGGTAATGTTAGTGCTAGCAGAGTCAATATCTGAAGGTGAAATGAAATTTCAGCTTTTGATTGCACCTTTTTCTGCCTCCTCACATTTCAGATTTGTCATCATTAGACGGGAAAAGTTGATATTGGGCCACATGGAAAAGTTGAAAACCTGTTCCCGGACCAATGAACTTGATCCAGAGAGTCTGAGGTGGACCCCAATCTTAATTTCTAATGCTGCAGTTTCTGAAGAAGAACGAGAAGCCGAAAAAGAGGTAATTTGGGTTCATCAACCTAAGTTGTGTAATTTCAATCTTGTAGCATTTTTAAGCTAAGGTCATTAACATCATGGTCAAAAGCTTGGTTATGTAGAGAGAGCTTGTGAAATGATATGGCACTAATTTATCCTAAGTGAGGTTGCATGGTAAGACATGATAATTTTATTGACTTGAGTATGAAAAATGAAACGTTTATCATTGATCACAAAGCAGCATTTTTTACTAGTGACAGCATGTAATCAGATCAGATTTGGTGCTGAGCTCCAAGACTGCAGTGTCAATCGATTCATTGTGTTTATGAACTTACTTAAAGTGCTCCATGCCAGTGAGCATGTAATGTAGCGATAAGGACTCAAATCAATTCGCCGCATCATTAATACTGCTAAATATCCCATGAAACCCAATCTTCTTTGATTTGTTATCCTAACTGATGCAAAAGAGTTCTGAGATGATGCAGCTGGAATGCTGCTTGACTGGCTGATTATCCTGATCAGAAACGACTTAGAGATCCTTTGCCTTTGATCCTTAGAGGCTCTGACTCTGTAACTGCCCTCACACTGACCCGCCATTTTTACCTTCCCTTTAGGCCGAGCGGCTAATGGAACAAGCTAGCTGCTGGGAAAAAGAGGAGCAAGAAATCCTGTCATCTAGAGCTAACAGTAGGCAATCACCTGCAAAAGTACAATCGAAAAATAAATATTTGCATTCCCCGGAGAGCCGGCCAGTGGCAGGGGAGCGAGGGCAGCTGATGGAGCTGTCTAAAGAGAGCAGTGAAGAAGAGGAGGAGGAAGAAGAGGAGGAAGAGGAAGAGGAGGAAGAGGAAGAGGAGGAGGAGGAGGAGGAAGAAGAGGAAGAGGAAGAAAATATCCAAAGCTCTCCTCCAAGATTGACTAAACCACAGTCAGTTGCCATAAAGAGAAAGGTATGTGTCTGTTTAGATTTTCTGTCTTGTGAGTCAGTTTCAATCAAATCTTATTTGTCATCGCAAACATTCTATTAGTATTTGTTTCACGCTCCATTCTTTAGATGTAGTTTATTTGTGTCTAGCCCCACTGATCATATGTCCTCATCATTCATCTTACAGCCATGATTGTGTTTACCCTTTGAGGTTTGTTGGTGCTCTGACAGGAAACCAGGGACAGGCGGCTGGTAGTTACTGCCACCTGCTGGTTTGCAGGCCTGGAGTAGATCAGGCTGTGGGAACAGAAAAGGGCCCAGGGGAGCACTTAACCACTCTCCAGTCAATTGTGATGAAAACGTCAAGGCCTAGAGAGGATAGGAGACTTGTCCAAGGTCACACAACTCATTAGAGATGGAGCCAGAACCAGACAAATGCTCAGACTCCAAGCCCAGTGCTCCTGATGCTATTTCCTTCTCTTGTCTTTGGCACAGAATTGTCAGAAGGTATTTTAAGCCCTTACGTTTAATGCTGGTATTTTGCATTTGTGCAAGTACATATTCTTGACGTGTCTCCGGTCATAGTAGCCTGGTGGTTTCTCTAGGTACACATTCCAGGTGCAGAAGTTAGAAAATTGATTTTGTCTTTAGGTAACCGCTCAACCCAGATCTGCTGTCTTTGTCTTCAGTGTCTATCTGTGACATACGGAGGGGCCAGATAGTGTCAGATAGCCGAGACTAATAGTCAGAATGCAAGTTAAGGCTCTGCCCCAAGGCCCCGCTGTGTGGTTTCTGTCAAAGCACCTGCTGTTCTGACCCCCAGGGTGGTTGGTGCTCCATCCTCTGAGCCTGGCCGTGTCTGAGTGGAAGGGCAGCTGGGGGAGGTACAAGAAGAACATCCCACAGAGTGGACTTTAGGCTTATGACTCATACTTTGATTTCTTACAAGGAACATGTATCCATGTATTATGTATATAACAAAAGAAATTTGCTTCAAAAATAACAAACCCCAGAATTATCCAAGGGGTGTTAAGTGCCTACCATCACACAAAAGGACTCAATCTAAAGAAAACCAGTTCTGCATATTGGCTAAACTCATGTTTGGGAAAATTCTAATGGATTAGGGAGAGCAGGCTGACTGAAGGGATTAATAATCATAAATACTAAAATACAGAATATGACTATCAAAATGTATATGTGCACTTCAGTCATCATCCAGACAGTCAGAAGTGTGAAATGCAGTGATTCTTGGATATAGTTTACGTACAGTTTGAGTTTTAATCAAGCATTTTGTACTCTTCTTTGCAATGTACTTTCAATAATTTTTCAGACCCATTATTGACAGATTACATCTTAGCAGCAAATCTACCTGTTATACTTGGATTTTGTATCATTGAGTACATCTTGCTTAGAAAAAATATTTTATGTTTTCAACTATGGAAAGTCATTTGTGCCAACTTCTAATGCAATTAGAAAAAAATTGTTATATTTTACATAAGTAAGACACATTCCACATGTCTTTACATTTTCTTTAGATGCCGTCCATGTGAAATACTTTGTAAAATCCTTGCAGCCACCAGTACATGACTCTGACGTTGTCTGCAGAGTAATTCTTTCCTCAAGCACTCTTTCCTTTTCGTTGTTCCTGAATTCCTGTGCACTGGGGAATGAGTAGGCTAGTCTTGTGTATCATCACGGATCTTAGAGTGCTGTGCACATAGTAGGTGCTCCTTGAACAGTTACCAAATTTAAAATGAGTGACCCAGTGGCTAGTTGATTGTTGAAACACTCATAGAGACGCTGATGTCCATGATGATTTAATCACTATAACATATAGGATTTGAAGCCAGCAGGTACTACTCGAAAATAATATGCTAGGGAAGCAAACCTTAGCTTTTAAAAATCCACAGTGCAGCTGCTAGGATGTTCCCTCTCAAAGCATCTGCTTGGGTAAACAACTGTTTTATTTGGAAAACACTTTGTGTAGTAGGCGCCCGAGAGGGATGTTAAACATCAAATGGAAGGTTAAGTACAAAGGCATTACAGAAGTCTTTACGTGTAAGTCTCAGACACGCGTTCAGTACATGTTTGCCACATATCAACTCAGCAATGTAATTTCTTATGAGCTCTGATGTATATATGTTTTGAATTAATTTCAGAGGCCTTTTGTAGTAAAGAAGAAAAGGGGTCGTAAACGCAGGAGGATCAACAGCAGTGTAACAACTGAGACCATTTCTGAGACGACAGAAGTACTGAATGAGCCCTTTGACAACTCAGACGAAGAGAGGCCAATGCCACAGCTGGAGCCTACCTGTGAGACGGAAGTGGAGGAGGACAGCAGGAAGCCAGTGCCGAGGAGGGCGTTCCAGCATCAGCCTGGGAAGAAAAGACAGACAGAGGAGGAGGAAGGAGAAGACAATCATTGCTTTAAGAGTACTGACCCTTGTAGAAGTAAGTGGAGGAATTATAAAAACCTTACCCTTGTGAATTTCTCTCTGTTATTGCCAAAAACCAGGCACCTGAATTCTACCCAAAGGCATCTCTGAGGTGATACCGACCCACCAGAAATAAGTGCTCATCTGTCCTTTCTCATTCATAAAAGGTTCTATCCCTTCTTCCTGGAATTGGATTTTATGTTAAACAACTTCTAAGGCCAGAACATCCCTCTAGGTGGGTTCATCTTACTTTCCAGAAATTGGCTTATCCTCAAAAACTTTGAAGTCTGTCAATAAGAAACACATTGCACTTCCTTGATTCTAATATGTACTTTTTTGGACAGTTAATAATTCTGAAATCAGGGTATATATTATTATCGATGTGAGCACTGAATGTTTTTCCCTGGAAAACAAATATTAGTAAATTGATGATGAATCATAATCAATGGTGTCTTCGGAGATGTTCTTATTAAGAATCATCTAAACCTACCCACACCATCAGTATTGGCTTTGATAATATAGGATAATGTGTAAATCAGGAAATTATCTTTCCTTTTAAATTACTGTTTAACAGTTGCTGTTGCAGAGACATCCCACCCCATCTTCTAAAAAAAAGAAACACTATTGACTCCTCTTTGATGCCCTATTTAAAAGAAACCATCCCTTGCCTGTTGGGCTGGCAACTTGAGCTCCCAGCGGAATGATGAGGATTTGTGGGACAGTCTCTCCACTCTCCAGTTGAAATGACTCTATTCAAAACCTTACTTTATTTTAGTCTAGAGAACAGACCATCTCACTTTCCTGGAAACCACCGGTTATCACTCTTGCCTTTGAAAAGCCACAATTTTAAGAACATGAGCAGGCAGCTCCTTGACTTTCTGAATTAACAACAATGCTATTGCTACACCTGTTTTGCAGAGGCAGTGACATCTCACTCTGGGTATGGAGGAACCAAGCCTGTTCATTAGTCATTTTTTGGCATGGAATTTGAACCTTATTCCACTTCTTAGCTGTGTTCTCAGGAGTCTATACATGACTCATCACTGCCTTCATTCTCTGCTTTGTGCCACTTGCCTTAACAGATTCCAAGTGGCTGTATTATACCTGATTCCTTTCAGGATCTTCTTTCTTAAAAAATAGTTATTAGAAATTTCATCTTCTGATCAGCAGAGTTTTCCTAAAAATGCTCGTAGACCTAGTAGCATGTGGAATGAGAACGTGGGAGTCCAGAGTCACTGGCCTGCCTGCTCCCTGTTTGTGCGAATAGAAATGAAACCATTTGAACATCACAAGAGATCTGTTAACTGGGTATTGTACTTTGCACTTCTGAAGGAATCAGTCTATAGTACATATCTTTTCAGTTAGCCCATTTGAATGTAATACATACAGGTAAGTTTATGTGTAACCCTTTTATTACATAAGTGAGCTCAGTGTTTACCCTGCTCTGCACTGATTGGGTTAGAAACCACTCCATTCTGGCAAAAGGGATCTCTGTTCCTCACTGACTATTAATTAGATCTTGTTTTGTTCTCCAAAACAGTGTTTCTAATAAGACCATTTCTCTTTATGAAGCTTTTTCTTTAAATTGAACCCTCTAGGAGATCAGTGGGGCTTCCCATGTAGTGCTAGTGATAAAGAACCTGCCTGCCAACGCAGGGGACATAAGAGACATGGGTTTGATCCCTGGGTTGGGAAGATCCCCTGGAGGAGGGCATGGCAGCCCACTCCAGTATTCTTGTCTGGAGAGTCCCATGGACAGAGGAGCCTGGTGGGCTACAGTCCAAGGGGTCACAGAGTCAGACACGACTGAAGCAGCTGAGCATGCATGCAGGAGATCGACATGGTCATTAATTGTATAAAGATATTAAGACTTGGGTGTTTTATATTTGTAGTTATTCATATATTTACTTGTTTGCTTGCTTATGTTTATATAAAAATATATATATTTATTTTATAGAAATATGTTTAGATTCATACATACATACAACTAACAGTAAAAATAAGATTCAGTTCAGTTCAGTCACTCAGTCGTGTCCGACTCTTTGTAACCCCATGAATCGCAGCACGCCAGGCCTCCCTGTCCATCACCATCTCCCGGAGTTCACTCAGACTCACGTCCGCCGAGTCCGTGATGCCATCCACCCATCTCATCCTCGGTCGTCCCCTTCTTCTCCTGCCCCCAATCCCTCCCAGCATCAGAGTCTTTTCCAATGAGTCAACTCTTCGCATGAGGTGGCCAAAGTACTGGAGCTTCAGCTTTAGCATCATTCCTTCCAAAGAAATCCCAGGGTGGAGCTGAGCTAAAACAGTTATGGTTTGTTTCTTGTTTAATATTCAAACCACACATTTGCACATGGATCCAAAATGCAGTGTGGATAGAATTAGTGATAAAAAGAATACCTGTATTTTAAATGTTCAATAATTTCAAGGTAATTACATTATAGTGTGTGTCAGGCAGAAATGATCCTGGAGTAGATTAGAAATGTATTTATGTTTTGGTTATTTAGTTAGTTATTCATTTGTTTCAGAGGTACATAGTTTATTTTTATGCCAGAGAGAATATTCAAATCAAAGAAAATAATGTCATCTGAGATCATTTCAAGCCAGTAAATGTCCACAAGCAGAAGTTCACTTTCTCAGGATAAATATGCAAGCTAGGCTTCTATTCATTTCTCCAGTTTAGTGGTGATTGGGATATGAGCTAACTTTAACTCCTTTCCCCTGCATTTCCTAATTTGCAGATATTCAAAATGATTCTTATCACATTGTGGAATTCCAGGATTTTGTGTTAAAGAATATTTTGTTTGTTAAACTGAAATGAACTTATTATAGTTGCTTATATTATATAATAATATAAGCACATTATTATTCATGTGCTTCCTATAAAAAAGCACAACTTCTGTAAAGAATGGGTTATGTGTGGGGGGGTGGGTATATGGTATGTGCAGCATGTATTATTTTCCAGACCAAATAGGTTATTTCCTCAGTTTTTTTTTTTAACCGCAATATTATTCTGTATTAGGTTTTAGTATATCTTTAGCATCAAAGCTTAAAGTGCTAAATTGAAAAGCAGTATTTGATAAATTATTTAGAAGAATGAATTCAAATTGTTTATGGTGATGCTTTCTAAGATTTTATTTTCCTTCCTCCCCCTTTCTGTCTGTCTCCTCGCTAAGACAATGTGGATGATGGTGCAAATAACTTGAAAGAAGCCAGTAGAGACAATCCCGAACCTCTGAAGTGCAAACAGTGGCCAAAAGGAACAAAGCGTGCTCTGTCTAAGTGGAGGCCAAACAAAGAGAGGAAGACTGGGTTTAAACTGAACTTGTACACCCCGCCAGAAACACCCTTGGAGCCTGATGACCAGGTAACAGCGGAAGAACAGAAGGAGACTCCAGCAGACAAAAGCAGCCCCACTTCCACCAGGATTGAGGAGGGGGTCAAGGAAGCCGTGGAACCCGTGCTGCCTCAGGACGAAAACGGAAGGGAGGAGACGTGTGCACCTATAAGTCCAAATAAATCACCGGGTGGAAAACCTGAAGACGAGTTAATCAAACCTGAGGAGGAAGAGGAGGAGGAGGAAGAAGAGGAAGAGGAAAGAAGTGTAGAAAAAGACCCCAGTGGTGCCAAGAGTCAGGATAAAGAGGAGCCAGAAGTCTGCATGGACAAAGAAGACCCTGTGCATTTGGATGATCACGAAGAGGAGGAGGAAGAGGAGGAAGAGCCATCTCACAACGAGGGGCATGATGCCGATGATGAGGATGACAGTCACATGGAGTCTGCTGAAGTGAAGGAAGATCACCCAAGAGAAGCCTTCAAAGAAGTACTGGAAAACCAGGGGGCTTTTTTAGACCTTAGTGTCCCGCCTAGTCATTCAAACCCAGAGGTCCTAATGGACTGTGGTGTTGACCTCCCAGCTTCATGTAATAGTGAACCTAAGGAGCTTGCTGGAGCCACTGAAACTGCCCCTGAATCTGATGAGGAGCCCCCAGGAGAGCAGGCACAGAAGCAGGACCAAAAGAACAGTGACGAAGCAGATTCTGAGTTCAAAGAGGGAAACACAGCCACCTTGGAAATAGACTCTGAGACCGTCCAAGCGGTTCAGTCCTTGACCCAGGAGAACAGTGAACAGGACGACACCTTTCAGGATTGTGCCGAGACTCAAGAGGCCTGTAGAAGCCTACAGAACTACACCCATGCAGACCAAAGCCCGCAGATCTCCGCCGCTCTAGATGACTGCCAGCAGTCAGACCACAGCAGCCCAGTTTCATCCGTCCATTCCCACCCTGGCCAGTCAGTACGTTCTGTCAACAGCCCAAGCGTCCCTGCCCTGGAAAACAGCTATGCCCAAATCAGCCCGGATCAAAGTGCCATCTCAGTGCCGTCTCTGCAGAACATGGAAACCAGTCCGATGATGGACGTCCCTTCCGTTTCGGATCATTCGCAGCAAGTTGTGGACAGCGGGTTCAGTGACCTGGGCAGTATCGAGAGCACAACCGAGAACTACGAAAACCCCAGCAGCTATGATTCTACTATGGGCGGCAGCATTTGTGGAAATGGCTCTTCACAGAACAGCTGCTCCTACAGCAACCTCACCTCCAGCAGTCTGACCCAGAGCAGCTGTGCTGTGACCCAGCAGATGTCCAACATCAGCGGGAGCTGCAGCATGCTGCAGCAGACCAGCATCAGCTCCCCCCCGACCTGCAGCGTCAAGTCTCCTCAAGGCTGTGTGGTGGAGAGGCCGCCAAGCAGCAGCCAGCAGCTGGCGCAGTGCAGCATGGCTGCGAACTTCACACCGCCCATGCAGCTGGCCGAGATCCCCGAGACTGGCAATGCCAACCTTGGCTTATATGAACGGATGGGTCAGAGTGATTTTGGGGCTGGGCATTACCCACAGCCGTCAGCCACCTTCAGCCTTGCCAAACTACAGCAGTTAACTAATACACTTATTGATCATTCATTGCCTTACAGCCATTCCGCTGCTGTAACTTCCTATGCAAACAGTGCCTCTTTGTCCACACCATTAAGTAACACAGGGCTTGTTCAGCTTTCTCAGTCTCCACACTCCGTCCCTGGGGGACCCCAAGCACAAGCTACCATGACCCCACCCCCCAACCTGACTCCTCCTCCAATGAATCTGCCACCACCTCTGTTGCAACGGAACATGGCTGCGTCAAATATTGGCATCTCCCACAGCCAAAGACTGCAAACCCAGATTGCCAGCAAGGGCCACGTCTCCATGAGAACCAAATCGGCATCTCTGTCACCAGCCGCTGCCACCCATCAGTCGCAAATCTATGGGCGCTCCCAGACTGTAGCCATGCAGGGTCCTGCACGGACTTTAACGATGCAGAGGGGCATGAATATGAGCGTGAACCTGATGCCATCCCCAGCCTACAATGTCAACTCTGTGAACATGAACATGAACACTCTCAATGCCATGAACGGGTACAGCATGTCCCAGCCGATGATGAATAGTGGCTACCACAGCAACCATGGCTACATGAATCAGACGCCCCAGTACCCTATGCAGATGCAGATGGGCATGATGGGGACCCAGCCATATGCCCAGCAGCCAATGCAGACCCCGCCCCACAGTAACATGATGTACACGGCCCCCGGACACCATGGCTACATGAACACAGGCATGTCCAAACAGTCTCTCAATGGGTCCTACATGAGACGGTAGGCAACATGGGCAGTCACAGAACCCCTGGGCATCTCTCTCGGATTGATCTGCACAAATACCTTCTAAGAGTACGATTTCAAAACCAGCAATTGGTGTGAATGCAAAAACATTTGTTGGCACCATTTATTATTAAAAAAAAAAAAAAAGCTGTATGCAGCAGAAAGCCTTATAAAGTTGTTTTTCTTTTTATCTTTTTTTTTTTCCTTTTTCCTTTTTGGTACCTTTGTTTCTGTTACTTTTATATGAAATTCTCTGCAAAGGAAGGCCTCTCTTTGGACTACATATGGAGGCAGCCACTTGCTGTGACTGCTTCCATTAAATAATGTGGATATCAAGCCCCGCCCCACCCCAAGTTATCTGTTTTAATACTGAACCTAGAGCTCTTTTTTTTTCTTCCCTGTCCACTCCATGTAAATGCCTTTGCCATTTTCAGTTATTGTATATTTTGTTTGAGGTGACACTTCAGCATGCCGCTAATGTCTTTGTTAGTGACAGTGCATTTTGTAGTACTGTACAAGTGTTGTGCTAACAGTAAGCCATTTCTTAAGTTTTTTGCCTTGATTAGGGTGCCCTAACTTGAGGGTTTAAAAAAAAACTATATTTTTGTTAATTATAAAACTGTAAAGAGCTATAAAAGCTATTCCCATTTGGTTAGTCAAAGGGTTTTATTGCTAAATGTTTGGTGTAAAGTTGAGACCCTTTTCCATTTTGGTGACAGATTTCTTTGGGGAAAAAAAGGCAGCTTTCTGTTTTATAAATGCAGACTTCTGTTTATTGAATGAAGCATATCTCAGTGTTTATCTGTCAGGTTTTGAAACATTTCATATATGTCCAAATACTTGGCAGGATTTAAAAAAATAGTGAATTTGGTGTAAAGTTGCTATTTTATGGAAATGCCTCTAACTTTACATTTTCATTCCATCTGTAGATTTTTCTATCTTTATAAAATATTGGAGTTATTTTTTAAGGAAAAATAGAGAAGTAGCTTGTGAATAGCTCAAACTAAGCTTACAAATCGCATGTAAAAAAAGCAAAAAAAAGTTATTTGTGTCTGTTTATATTGCTTCCTTTTTTGTAGCCTTTGTACCTGTACAGGGTGACTGTAAGGGCCAAGCAGGAGAGGCGTAATCCTTGTATAAAATAGGAGCCAGCGACACTCTTGTATTTATCTGTTCTCTTTTTAGTCAGTCACTTCAAAAAAAAAAAAAAAAAACAAAAACAAACAAAAAAAGCTGTACATTTTAACATAAAATAAATTATGATGAGCCATTTTTAGCCTCTTGTGTCCTGTCATATTATGATTGATTGATAGAGAATGACCAACTGAACTGTATATCATGTCACACCTCAGATCACATTCACATTTTGGGAAAATAAATTATTTAGTGTAAATCGGAGTTAAGAGATTTTCTGATTTGTTTTGACTTTGTGGGAGGGGTTGGCAATAAATAAGAGTAATATCTAATAAAACCATCACATATACCAAATACCTATTTAATAAATTAATTTATAATGGATTTTAATGCTTTTCATGAAAGTTTATTTTATGCTAGTGCATACCTTCTGTATGCCAATCATTGTCTTTAAAATAAAGTGAATTTGTTTTTTTCTTTTTGACTTTGATCTTCATTTGCAAAGGGATCCTGCCCAAGTATCCAGCTGCCTCGTTTGTACAGTCTGTAAAATCCCCTCAGGGCCTAGTCCATTGGTAGCAAACTTCATTTTTATAAACAGTAATACCAGGGGGAAAAAAAAGCACCCAATTTGGACTTGAATGTTTGAAATAACATTTTCTTGAATAAGCATGCACGTTTTGCTCTGTCATGAATGAGTGATTGGATGTTATTTTTAGAGTCTAAAGTTTAGGGGGGAAAAAGTCATTGTTCACAAACATTATGGCATTCAGAGAAAGCCCTGTCTGACTGTTAAAACATTTGATGATTAAGTGACAAGTCTAGAAACGAACGCTTGACTCGGCACCCGCGTGGAAAGGACAGTGTACACAGCCCGGGGTCACGGGTCCTGATAGAGGGCTTTGCCTCGTGCACTCACTCACCCTTATTATTTTTCTCCCACAGTTATGAAGCAGTCTGGGCTTGGTGTCAAGATTTTATCTTTTGGTTCCTCCTCCCCCAAAACTGTATAGCAAGTGAGGGAACATCTGTAGTAGCTGGAGGAAGGGCTTCCAAGAAGACACTTCTGCAAAGGCTGTTGTCACCAAGGGGAGAAGAGAACGTTTAAGGTGCTTTTCTGGTAGGAAAGGAAACTTCTCCTCCTCCTTCAGAGCAGGAATTGATGGTGTGCTGTTGTTGGAATCAGCTGCTGGCATCGGTTCTAGAGCTGCCGAGGATCTTAGCAACCCGGTGGATCCACACCTCAGACAAGAGTCTGCCCCTAGGAGGGATAGGGGACTTGCGGGGATTTGCTAACCAGCTGATGGGGAACTCTGCAGAACCTTCCACAGGCCCCACCTGGAAACTGGCTCATATTTAGTCTCTTCTCTTGTGCTAAATACGGTTCTTTGGGGACTGAGATTGTCCTCTGTTGCACGTATTGCAATGGCTTGTAACCGCACCCTATGGTTTGTGTGGCGCCTGGGCTTACCACACTCCGCCTGCCTCACAGTCCTCCAGGGAGCTTGAGGACAAGTCCCAGTCACTGCCTCAGACCTGCCGCACGAGAATTTAAGAACGGTACTGGGGACTCCTGGTGTCCTACAGGCTCCCCAGGGACCGCAGCATAGCCAGGGGTGGGAGCCCCTCTGCGGGCCCCAAGTCCTAGCATTCATCACAGATGGAAAGGGGTGGTGGGAGAGAAGCTGCTGATCTGAGCCTGCTCTGCACTTGCCTACTCTCACTTAGAGAAATCAGCTCAGCCTTAAATGTGACACCAGGGAGCCCAGAAAACGGGAACTTGGATTCATCAGGAGAAACAGAGTCATTATTAGGTTGAGACACATCAACAGGCCGTACCTTCTAAACCCAGTAATGTGTTCTTTCATTTAGAAGAATTTTTTAACAAGTGATTGTCAATTGCCAGCCTGGCCTTTTTTACTGGCGCAGGTGGTGCCTACCCAGGTGTGAAGGCATTGGGTTTCCTTGCCAACATTTCATTTTAGAAAAAAATGACACAATATTCCAAGAAAAAGTCAGTCACGAATATCCACCCTTGCAGGAAATGGGGCAAACAAGCTAACTTAATTGTCCAAACACACTGAACTGAAATCTGTGAGCAGAAACAAATTTGATTCTCTCCAAATCCTAGTCTTTTTTTCTAAAACACTTTACTCTGAGAGAAGGCCATAACTTATCAGCTCTCTGATTTAAAGGCTTAGCTAACCAAGCCTTTAAATAATGGTAATACTTTTAAAACTGTTAGGTGCTATACAAATACAGGTTACTTTGTTGTTACAAGCAATACTGGTTTACAGTACAAGTAGTTGCATTATGAAGCAGGAGCTTCAGTTTCTTTGCAGCGCACTCCTGGTTTTCCTTCTCCATCTTCCCTATTCTCCCTCCAACACCCAAGCACTCAGGCACTAGGGCTTCCTCTGTTTTCTCTCGTTATCTCACCCAGTACAATGACTTCAAACACCACCTCTATGCAGATAGCACCCAGGATTATATTGCTAACAGTGGATCTTCCTCTGAGCTCTCTCTGTAGATTGAAGGTGAAATCATGGGTTTCTTTTGTAGGTCTTAGACATGATGTAACTGGTGATCTCTAGCCCCTCCTTCCATTTCGGCCCTGGTCAACCCCATCTCAGTATTAAGGCACCACCAAGAAACCGAATCACTGCCTTCCAGTCCTGTCCCTCAAAGCAGGCTTTGTTCTCTAGGATAATTCTAAACTAATCTCGAATGCTAGGCGCCCGGTGCTGCCTTAGTCCAGACCATCTTCCTCTTTCCTGTCAACAGTTCAACACCCTCTTACTGGTTGCCTCACCTCCCTACAATCGATTCTCTATATTTCAGCCAGGGTGATTTTTTTTTTTCCAGAGTGATCTTCTTAAAACATAGATCAAACCATTCCCCTGCTTAAAAACTGATTGTGGTTATTCTTCACACTTGGAATAAAATCCAGGGTCTCTACTGTTCTGTATCCATCTCCTGTCTCACCCACAAGCTCCAGCTTCATTGATGGGCAGTTACTGAAACACTCCCACCGGGTAGAAACACACTTCTTTGCCACCTCGGCGCCACTTGACCTGTGCTGTTCCTCAGCCTAGAATGTTCCCTCCCCACTTGGAAGTTGCTCTCCTTGAAGTCTCATCTCACCCCATCCTCCCAGGTCTAAAGTGGGTTTTCCCCTGCCTCATCCCCACTGCTTCTCTCCCTCAGTACCTGCTTCCCTCATCGCATGTCGTTACAACAGACATTTCTGCACTGGCCTCCTAACCCAACTTTTAGCATGCCGTAGGTTCTCAAATACTTGTTGACCAAATGAATATATCATTTCTGAAAAATTTAAGTGCTTTTGAAAAACTGTTCTCCTTTCTTCTACCCCTGGCTCCTATCATAAAGAGGCCAGGCTTTAACTTCAAAGTGATCTACTTCTGCTTTGCTTGACAGGACTCATAGCCCCACAAAGGTGGGAACATGTGGGAAGGTGGAGAGAAAACACAAGAACCCTCTGAGGGACACCAGCAACCAATGGACCTATCCTTCCCACATATGGATTCATAAATACTTCATGATGATGTATAAAAGTAACATCTCATTAAAACGGAAATATTTCTTTCTGGACCAGAAATGGTCAGACCTAGGAGATAAGAACTGAATGTAGAAGAGCTATTGTGATCTTGTAATGGGAAAGGTTAAGTAGGGGCCACTAGAATCCCCTTTGGTCCACATCTCTTTTCCAAGAGCCTGTGTACAGGGCTCCCCTCACCCAAATCTGAGTCATTAAGAGGATCCATTATGGGCCAAGGTGACCCCAGAGCAGACCATGAGCAATCCCAGGGAGCCCTACGAGGGCTCACAAAAGCAGGGCCGCTCCCCTAAAGTCACAGGGTGACCCTCGGGTGGCTTTATAAAGCTGCTGCGCTCCTAGTGGGTTCATTTTCCTGTTTTCCCCATAGGCCATTATCATTTCAGGTTTTCTGTTCTTTGACTACTGGCATCAGCATCTTCGGGTTCTGTCTGGTTTCCAGTTTCTAGTTCTAGAAGACATCTCCCCCAGCTTTGTTCCTGCTGCTGCTTTCTCCTCAAGAATGAGAATCACGGTGAGTGGATTAGTTGGGCTAGGGGGTGGGGAGCAGGCTCACAAGGCTGCCTGGTTTGCGCATTCCAGGGCAAAGGCTTTATACTGGGACTGAAAACAAGCTCGTGTTGCTTGGACTAGAATCAAAATGAAAGATTTCCAGTCCCCCAAAGTCTCTTTTCAAAATTATTGGTTTTCCTGGTGGCTCAGTTGGTAAAAGAATCTGCCTGCAATGCAGGAGACCCAGGTTCAATCCCTGGGTCGGGAAGATCCCCTGGACAAGGGAATGGCAACCCACTCCAGCATTCTTGCCTGGAGAATTCCATGGACAGAGGAGCCTGGCGGGCTACAGTCCGTGGGAACACAAAGAGTCCGACACCACTGAATGACTAACTTTCTGAACCGCCCTGGCTCCCTGAGCAAGGCGGGGGAAGCCAAAGAGGGGGCCTCTGTGCAGGGTCCCAGGACCCCCACTCCCCACGCCTCCCAGATAAACTGCTGTCTACAGCTTGCAGAGAGCAGCATCTCTGGATGGTGACCTGAGCCTGTGGAGTCTATCGAAAAGAAGACGCAGCAGCCGCCGTTAGGAAATCCCTGTTGCCCGCACCTCCCCACCCCAGGAGCAGACCGTTTAACACAGCTCTCCCAGGCACTTTTTCTGTGGTTAGAAAATAAAGTTATATTTTAAAATTATATTTTTAAGAATGTGACTTTCAGACAAAGCCAGATGTTTAATCACAGCACAATGTCAACAGATTTTTAAGTCCTTTTCTCTGCTTCCATCTTACAAAAAAAAAGAAAACAAGAACGGCGCCTGCGCGCTCACCTGTAAGCAACTGTGCTGGGAAGCCGGTCCGCGCCATTTGCAGGGAAGCCAGGCGCCGGGCTCGTCCCGGAGCCCACTGTGAATGCCCCCCTGTTCCCCAGCCCCCGGGAAGTTTAAGATTGATTGGAAGGAGTCAAGCTTTGGTTTCATGTCCCTTCTCTGCGACAAAGCAAGTCACGGGGCAGAGCTGTTTTCAGCCTTCCCTCTCCGTTCCCAAACGTCCGGCTGGCCCCGCGAGGGGCCCCTACGGCTCCTGCTCACAGCTCTTCCCGGCGTCCTCCCCGTGCTGGGCCTGGCGCCTCTGCTGCACCAGCTGCCTGTCCAGTTCCCGGAGCTGCTTCAGAAAGCCCCGGTTGGGTAGGACACAGCGGTTCTTGGCCACTTGTCGGATGGCGTCCACCAGGGTCATGTTCCTGTGGATCATCAGGTAGGCCAGGACCAGAGTCGCCGACCGGCTGCGGCCCATGGCGCAGTGAACCAGGATCTTATCTGAAATGGAGAGGGGAGAAGAAAGACCCACATTGGAGAGGCAGGGTGGCCTGGAGGTTGGAGCGTACGTCTGGGGCTCAGGTGGAACCCGCTCAAATCCTGATCCCTCTCCCATATTGTAGGACCCTGGGCAACTTGCTGAGTGTCTGGGAGCCCCAGCTTCCCCATTTGTACAGTGGGAATACCATCAGTAATCTTCATTAGTGTCCTTGTAAAGGCAGTTTGCTTAAAGCACTTGGTATACTGCTTGGCGCATATCAAAGGCCCACGGATGTTATCATTGCCTCCGTAAGGAGGAGGGAGGAGGGGTTGAAGTTGATGCTTCCTACCTGGCAAAGCGCCTCCAAGTGAAAGCTCCATCAGCGTGCAGGAGTAAAAATTTTATGATTTTTTTTTTTTAGTGCTCACTTGTAATTTCTTCGTGTTTATATCATGTATTTTCTTAGTGCTTATTTTGAATAGGGCAGCCACTAGAGTTCAGATTTCAAAATGTATGATATGGTGCCCATTGAAAAGTCTCCCTCCCACCCGCTCCTCAGTTCCCCAAAGTGACAAGTATTACCAGTTCTTCTTATGGAGAAGTATCTGTGCATATACATAGCAAAAACCTACTTTTTTCTCTTCTTTCCTTGCCCAGAAGGTAGCAAATTTTACACACTTTTCTGTACCTTGCTTCTTCCATTTAACAGTGTGTCTTGGAGATCTTTGTATATCAGCCTCTGAAGAGTTCTCTCTTTGTTATTTTTTCTTGTTGCTGCACAGAGTCCCTCTATGGATGAACCATAATCCACTTTAAGCAGATGCACTCCATCCCTTCCATGACTGCAGGTGGATTGTGGAGAAATGCAGGCTTTCTGCACCATTTGCAGTCCTGATGCACTTAACCTCAGTAAGGAGAAAGTTACCCACAGTCCTAAGAGATAGAGGGCATGGTCTGTTTGTCATGGTATCTGTGAGCATCCACATGACCCAATCTGCCTAGAGAACCCTAGCCTATTCTGCAGGCCTGGGTTCCAGAGTCAGTTCTGCTCCTAACTACCTGGGTTTGAGCTCCACTCAGCCTGTGGAGCCTCAGCTTCCTCAACTGTCAAAAGGGGCAGCAACCTCAGGTCAGCTGTGAGCAAAATCAAGTCAGTAAAATTTACAAGATAAGATTTTTCAAAAATAATTTTACCATGTCATGTAGTACAACCACAGGATGACTGTTCTTACAGTCTGGATGATGAAATCGTCATCTAGACCAGTGGCTCTTTAAGCATGATTTAAGACCCTGGGGGTTCCCAGGATACTTTGAGGAGATCTATAGAGTTAACATTATTTTCAAAATAGTCCTATAGTGATATTTGCCTCGTTCACTGCTTTGACTTTTGCACTGATGGTGCAAAGGCAAGGAGGAGGAATTGCTGGTGCCTTAGTGTGAATCACGGCAGAGGCACCGAACTAGACTAGTAATCGTTGCGTTCACCAGCAGGCACTCGTGGGGGAAAAACAAGCCAACTTCCCCTAAGAATATCCTTGATGAAGCAGCAAAAAATAATTTTATCAAATTTCAGCCCTTGGTTACACTTCTTAATATTCTATGTAATGAAATGGGATATACATCCAAAGCACTTAAGCTGCAAACCAAAGTACAGTTGTTATCACAAGGAAAAGCTTATGAGAGATTGAGTTGCAAGCTGAATTTTGCTAATTCAGCTTTCGGTGTTTCATGAAATACCATTTTTACTTAAAAGAATGAATGACAGAAAAACTATGGTAATTCAAACTTGGGTGTTTGGCAGACTTTTTATCAGAAGTGAACAAAGTGAGCCTGTCACATCAAAGAAAACTATTGACAGTATCTGTTTCCAGTGATAAAAAAGCAAGCTTTCAAGTAAAAATTAGAATTTTGGGAAAACTTGTATCTACCACTGTGAGATTGACAGTTTCACAATACTCTTAGGATTTTTCTGTTAAGATCAGCTGTGATATTAACAAATGTGTCTTTTGACAATGTACAATGAAAAATGTCAACATTTCGAAGATCTGCCTAACTCAGTGAATGAGACTTTCTGTGGGACCAATATGAGATATTACAGCATCATGATGGGTAAAAAAATCCATTCCAAGTTCAAGACAGACCAATGGATTTTCATGTAACAGAATATGACATTTATAGATATGGTTTCAAATCCCACATCACAACTCACCTTTAAGAAGCTATCATTTGTCAAGTTTTGGTGTAATATCAAAGAAGAATATCCACAGTTTTCTGAAAAGGCTATTAACATATCCCTTCTTTCTCCAACTACATATCTGAGTGAGGTTGGGTTTTCTTCATATACTTCCATCAAGACACTGTATCACAACAGATTGTGTGCAGAAGCACATATAAGAACCCACTTGGATTCTCTTAAGTCTAATATCAAAAAGACTTGCAAAAATGTAAAATAATGCCACGATTCTCCCTAACTTTATTTTGGAAAATGTAATTTTTTCATAAAAACATTGTTATATGGAGTTGGTTTACTTTATTATTTTTTAACGAATATTCTCAAATTTTTCAGTTTTTATTTCTATTAAAGATTGATAGATCTAACCTACATAAATGACAGCTCTTTGAGGCCTTCAGTAATTTTTAGGAGTGTGGAAGTGATCTGAAACTGTAAAATTTGAAAACTGGAGATCTAGAAGAATTTCCACTAGAAAAAAGCTCCCTTTGGTCACTGTCAATGGCAACAGCTGGGCCTGATGAGAAGCCACCATGAGAAGCAGCTTTCCATCCCTCAGGCCTCCAATTTGGCAGTGCTCTAGAGTAGAGCTCACAGAGCACATCAACATGCTTTATCTCATTTCATCCTTAATACAACCTTCAAGGTTTCATTATTCTCATCCCTGTTTTACAGATGGGGAAATAGCCTCAGGGAGGCAAAATGACTGCCAGAGGTCACCCAGAAAGATGGTGCCACCGCTGGAAATAGTTCAAAGCAATTTGTTGTTGAGACCCTCCTGCGACGGTGGCTCCTTGCTACTGTGCCCCGGTGATTAGCATCTCTGGCTGTCCCCTGCACTGCCATACCACCATCTCAGTGCAGTGGTGGCCCTCTCCTGCGGTTCTAGGATCTGTTTGCTGGGGCCAAGCTTAAGCTGTGTGACCCCAAGGCTGTTCCGAAGTCTCAGGCCCCAGGCCTGGAAGGATGACCAAGGAGAAAGATGTTAACAGATGTCACTGGGTTTGTGGAGCATTGTCAGGAGATAGGAAGAGCTTGGCAAAGAACACTTATGAGGGGACGCGGCTCTGTGTCCCTCTCATCCTCATCCCTCGCCTCATGGGACTAAGCCTAAGATAGAGTTGACAGTCAGTGGCGACAGCAGCGTAAGACAAGCAAAAGGGGTGAACTCTAGGCACTGAGATTCTCTCTTGCCACCTATGCAGGCTGGAGAGGCCTATATACCCTGCCCCACCATAGGAACCCCACTGGTGGCCTACACACACACACGCTCGGAAGGAGCCTCATAGAGAACTTAATTTTACACACATACACACACACACTGATTCGGAAGGAGCCTCATAGAGAATTTTATTGTGATTCATTTCCAAGAGTCTGCACAAGCTAACCAGACAGGCCTCCAATCCCGGTAGCTGAGTGGCAAGTGTGGCCGCCTTTTGCTTGTGCACCTTGGTCAGAAAGGCCAGAGGGCCAGAGCAGGGCTGGCTTCTTCAGCGCTGGGTGGGGTTTGGGGGCGGCTGGCCCAGCTCAGGGGCATGACTGTGCTCCCGGAGTGGAATGGCTACCTCTGGCATTCTAATCCCCACGGACTGTTCCGGAGGCTGCCTGGCTCCTTGCCAGGTCTGCTGATAACTAAAGCGTTTCTTCCTCTCCTGGCAAAAAGGGTAATTCTTTCTGTCATGACTAAAGACTTGAAACAGACGAAAGCTGTAGTTCATTAAGTCTTTAGGGAGCCTGAAGTCTGTTGAGTGGGAGAGAGGAAGGGGAGAGAAGGGACAAGGAGCTGGAGCAGCTCCGCCCCGGCAGAAGCCCCTTCCCGCTGAACTTCGGTTTTACGACAGTAGCGCTAATGCCGGCTCAGCTGAATTTTGCTTTTACGCCGGCAGTGCTGGTGCCGCCAGCCTCGTGAGCTTGGTGGGTCTCAGTAGAGGCCCAGTGTCTCAGGGCACTGCTCCCTCTGTTCTGGATCTCTTGCTAAGCAACACCCTTGTGGGCCCAGCCTTTCACAGCATGGCCCGCACCAGAGAAAGCCGGCGGCTCTCTGTGAGGTAGATGCCAGCCGGGGTTAGGACCCTGAGGGAAGGGGTCATCGTCGGGATTGGCATTTTCTGGATCGGTGATTTTCTAACTCTTCTGTGTTACATCCTGTTGCTCCCTGGCATAAAATTCACAGCTAACACGGACATGGGCTCAGCCCACCCCTTATCTTCCAAGCACTTTGTGCATTTCAGTCAGTCCTCACAACAACCTGATAAGGTAGATGAAATCAGTGCCCCTGTTTTACAAAGGAGGCAGCTGAAGTGCGCGGAAGTGCTGTGTCTTAGTCACGCAGCTGGGAAGTGGCAGGACCTGATTCAAGCCCAGGCCACTGCCGCCAGAAACCTTAAAGGCTATAAAGGGGCCTCACAGGTATGTGTATATCAGACAAGAGTTTTACAAAGTAATTAGCACTTCTGCCACATGCCAGGCATGCTGCTGGCTTCTGTTCTTTCCTAATCTTTTGAAATTTTCAAGAAATACTAGTCACAGCCTCTAAATTGATTTCTCAGTCCACTGATAGGCCACAATTTATGTTTGAGAAATGATTTCGATTAAGCATTCCTCCTTTGACCTTTTACAAAAAAGGTGAATTCCCACAGTTTTATGAGGAAAAGTCAAATCCAGAATCTCTCGTTCAGTCACCTAGTCATGTCCAACTCATTGTGACCCCATGGATTGCAGCATGCCAGGCCTCCCTGTCCCTTAACATCTCCCAGAGTTTGCCCAAGTTCATATTCATTGCATTGTTGATGCTGTTCAACCGTCTCATCTCTACTGTTTACCTAGTGGCGTGTTTTCACTGGTGACCAGAAGGTAAGCCTTGGTCACTCAAATCAGTCATATAGGCCAAGCCTGTTAATCACCAACTCATCCCATCCCATTCCCTCGGTTTGAGGGGTATGCCCTTTGTCTCCCACTCACTACCTTGGAACCTGCAGAGTTCCTTCTCCTCCCAAAATTGTCTTCACCCGTGGAAGTCCTCAGGAAAAGGATATGTGGCGTGTTTTAGAATGGCCAGGCAGCAGGCCTGTTCTTGCTGCAATGGGTCAGGAGACTCTTAAAACACCCTGGAAATTTTGGTCTGGTTAAAGCCAGAAGCACCAGAGAATCAGCTTCCTGCTCAAATGCAGACTTCATTTATTTATTCATACCTTCCTTATCCATAATAGATTTTAAGATGGCTTCAAAAGCGGCCTACGGACTGTTTGTTTAAAAAAAAGAAAGGAAAGGAGAGTGGTGACACTAAGATCTGATCTTTAGAACCTCATGGTATCTGCCCTGGGATTTCTCAGAAGATTTCATTAAATTAAAACCACAGTAACTTAGCTCTGAGGATGCCATCGCAAGAGCAGAGAAGGCAGTCCAAACGGGGCTCCAGTGGCAGTATTTTGTCCGTACTTCTTTTTCTGATGAAGCATGATAATTCAGTTGTTTTAGACCCTACAACCAGCTGGAATATCTCACCTTTCATGATATTTGGTGACCCCTTATACTGCAGTCCCCAGATGCTCAAAATAGGGACAAAGGACTCTTCCATGAGGCCTGAGTGACAGAAGGGATGCCCACTGGCCTCTGATGAGCTCTGTGACCCTCACCGTGTCATGTGACTTCTCTGGGTCTCTGTTTCCCTAGCTCTCAGGGCAGGACACTGGACCCGATTATCTCCCAAGATTTTTCAGGAGTGACTGATGTTGCTTGGTGAGTTATTTTGGAATGGTCAGATCAAGGTTGGGTAGACATGGGGTGGGCCCCGTGGGGCTGACAACAGACCACAAGTACAGCTCCTCAGCACCACGAGGGATGCTCTTCTGCTTTCCAAAAAGAGACTGACTGTGAGGGGTGGTGTGGGAAACTGTGCACTAAGCTGAAGCTAAAGGAAGAACAGGAAAGACAGGAAAAAGACACGCCTTTGCCTTTTGGCCAGACTGTCCATCAACAGCTCTTACACCAAGAGTATAATAAGAAACATACGAGTGCATCTGGCTCTAGAATGCTACAGGAGCATCCTGTGGTTTTCCAGGGTGTGACAAGCCCCATCCAGGCAGCCTGCACATGTGCCATACAAGCTGAGCACATACTGTCTCCACTACTGGAGTCTCTGATGATGCTAACTAGCATTTTATTTTGTTACTCTGACTACTCAGGGCACAGGTTACAAACTGACAGCCATTGGGTTTCTTTTGTTTGGTCTTTGCAGCATTTTAAGAAATTTTCAACTTGTTGCCAACAACACTTAAAATTTGAGCAGTTTTATGTTAAAATCCAGGTTGGCAACTTTTCCTGTAAAGTCAGATCTACCACATCAGCACTGATTCTCACAAGATGATCGCTGGCTGGGACTGAGTCGCAGTTGTGCCCTGTGGAGGGAATACGGGGCTCTTGGCTTAACCATAAGAACCCCCTCCCTGCACCCCGTGGCCTCCCCCACAGCCAGTGTCATTCATTTATGGCATCTGCCTGGGTCCTGAAGGGTTGGTGTTTGAGCCCTCAGCTTGAGGAAGTCTTTAGATATGCAGATACAAAGGGCACAGAGAAAGGAATCAGTCCTCCCACCTGAGAACAGGGTCCTGTCCAGTCCTGCTCCCCACCCCCAGCCAGCTGGTCTAGGCTCACACTCCCTGCATGTCCTCTGACCTGCGGATATGCTTTTCTCTCTTGATGCTTTCTTGGCTAGCATGATGCTTTTGGCTGCACCATCTACCTGTCACAATCCACAGTGATGCTCTGAGATCTGCCCAGGCATAAGCATATGACCCCATAGCCCATTCTTTCCTAATTCAGCAGTGAGTGGGGGCAGACTCTAAAATGGCATGTCAGGAACTGGGCTAGCTGTCCTATGCGTGTATCATGCCACTGAAGTTCAAAGTTGGAATGTCTTTTTTCCTTTTTTTTTTTTTTTTACCCCTTTGGGGATTGGAAATTTTATTATGATGATATGCACGTGCTGTTGTGGTTATGTGCTTCACGGTGCGCGACCTTTCTTTATCAAACACATCTGAGAGCCTGCTGTGTGCCAGGTTCTAGGCTAAGTGCTTTTTGTGGGTTACTGTTGATCCTCATTATAACGTTTCAAGGTAAATATTTTCATCACTGGATGGAGAAATCAAGGCTTAGAAATCACAGTTAGTAAGTTGTGCAGCATGAATTTGAAAGCAGCCCGGTCTTCTCTGAAGCCAGGCCCCTTCCATTAAGGGGATGGTTGAAGATATAGTAATGGCAAGTTGAGCACATTAAACAGAATTGGAAGGATCGGGTGGTTGAATCTTTTTGTTTTTTAATGTCAAATATGTTTTCAGTTAACTTCAAATACTGTAAGGTGAATTTCACCTTATGGTGATGAGTCAGAGCCCAGTTGCTTTTTGATCCTGCTTGGAAACCCAGAATGTGCCCAGCACAGAAAGATGGTCCATAAATAGACTCATAAAAAGGATGACTTTGAAATGAGGCATCCCCTAAGACAAGCACTGCAGCTCCGTGTTTTGTTTTGTTTTGTTTCCCCCCTCACTCTGACATTGCTTTCTGAACCAAAATAAAAAACAAGGTCTGAGACTTTCCAGCAGGCATGGCCTTGGCCCAGCTGTAAGTTGCAGTTTCTGCAGCAGGCTAGTTGGTCAGTCAGTGAGCCTCTTAATTCCAACTACTTGCGGCCAGAAAGACTTAGTAACTGTATATCCTGAATTATGTGATGACTCCATAATTCAGTGTGTGACACATGGGGCTGAAGTCAGAGCACAGATCAAGGACTTGAAGCCCCTCTGACCTCTGTGGAATGCCACTGAAATGCAACCTGCAGTCATCATGGAATATTATCTCACCCGGATGCATACCTACACTGTGCCCTTCTCTCGAAAATAGCCTTGCAGCCTTTACCTGGATTAGGGCAGCTAAAACTGCATTTGGAGCACAAGGACTAGCACCGTGATTTTTAAAGATGGTTATTAATTAACCTTGAAAAACTGGGACATTATGAGCATAAAACTCAGATTCTCATAGTTTGGCACTTACAAACAATAACTTGTCAGCTTTCATTTTTTTCTTGAAAGCCTCATCCTTTAGTTTTAAAAATTCAAATATAGTTGATTTACAATATTGCATTAATTTCTGCTGTACAGCAAAGTGATTCGGTTATACATGTATATATAGTCCTTTTAAATATTCTTTTCCATTATGGTTTCTCATAGGATATTGACTATAGTTCGGTGTGCTTTACAGTAGGGCCTGGTTGTTTATCCATTCTATATATAAAAGCTTCCTTCTGCTAATCCCGACTTCCCATTCCATCCCTCCACCAAGCCCCTTCCCTCCCCTCCCCCTTGGCAACCATCAGTTTGTTCTCTATGTCCAAGAGTCTGTTTTGTAGATAGGGTCATTTCTGTCATATTTTAGATTCCACATGGAAGTGATATATGGTATTTGTCTTTCTGAGGTTGTCAGCTTTCCACAGGAGAGTTCACTAGACTGAATATGACTGGGGTGGGAGGATGGGAGAGGCGGGTATGAGCTAGGCTGGAGAGCAGGAGAATTTGAAGTCTCTCTATTTCCACTCAGATTAGCTCCCTAAGGTTTTTCTAGCATCGAGGCCCTTGGCTATTAGTCTGGTTTGGACCCAGGCACAGTTAGCATCTTGGCAGCACCGCAGCTTTGAGGGCTTCCAACCAACCCTGGCGTTCAAAGGATCCTGCTGTGCCTTAGGCAAGAGAGACTCAGGCCTAAGACCTCTCCTCTGAGCCCTCCCGACTTCCCATTAGTGGCAACCAAGTCCGAACCCCAGCAACTACAGCACCGCTCAGTGAGGCTCAGAGACTCCAGGGGGTCCGACATTTCCAGCTACGCTGGCAGGGCAGAATTTGAGAAGGGAGCTTACTTTAAGCGTGCAGATGCCTCTTCCCACCAGGGTGAGGGGTGGGGCCGTGGACTGGGGGCGGGGCCTCGAGGTGGCTGGGGGCGGGGGTGGGACCACGGGCAGCGAAGGTCTCTTACTGTGATCATAGCGGAGGGCAGCGTCAATGAAAGCGGCAGCTGGGTAGAAGAAGATGCTGAGGTCAAAGGTGGGCAGGTCATCGGCCTCGACGCCATGATACTCAATGGCCATATCACGGTAGTAGTCGGGCCCCGTGTCCACGTTCCAGCGGCCGTGGGCAGCGTTCAGCACGTGGGTGAAGCCTGCCTTCTGCAGCCCATAGCGGTCCAGCGCGGTTGCCCTGGGTGTGAGAGAGAGAGAGGCTTGTAGGCAGAGCCCTGGCCAAAATCTGGGGAAAACTCGAGCTCAGTCCACGGGTTTTTGCCATCAATTCTAGCTTCTAAATAGGCCTAGCCACTGAAATGAAGGACTTCCCTTGTGCAAGCCCTGCTCCTGCTGACCCCCTGGCTGCTTTGCCTTTTTTATATTTCTGGTTCAGCAGTTTAGAGAAGGTGGAGAGTGGGCAACCTGTTCATTTGTCCATTCACTGTTTCATTCACCAGTGGTGGCAGGCGTCGACTGTCAGCTGCCAGATCTCCTCTAAGGCCATCAGAATAAGCTGTTCATTAGGCCAACCTGAATAAGTGAAAGGGAGAGGGCCACCTCCACAGAGCCTCAAGAGACCCCTTAAAGCAGCCTCTCCTCTGAACCCTTGGATATTTCTGGGGTTTGAAGGGTGAGGTTCAAATGAATGGTTGAAAATGGGTCATTCAGTGTGAGGATATGGCAAAATTCTTGATCATGATGTTCAGGAGATTGGTGAACACTATGCAAACTCTTTGCTTTGATAAGTATATCATTGCCTCATTGGGCGAAGCACTGTTCTGTTGTTTAAGCAGTCTGTTGTTGGAACTGACTTTAGGAAGTTCCTGAAGCCAACAGTGAGATTATTTTCTCATTTATAGCCTTATCTTTCTAGGCAAGATTTTTCATTAACAAAGAGTAAAGTCGTCTTAAAGTAGGTGGCCTTGGAACATGGACAGAGAAAGCAGGAGTTATCATTCCTTGAAGGGCTAGGAAATACTTTATTGGAAAGAGGGTTTTGAGCCTGCCTTACTATAGGTATCAACACTTGGTGATGGAGGAGAAGAGGGAGACATGGGCATGCCAAGCCAAAGAAATAGCACAACCTAAGGGATGGAGGCTGGAGATAACGAAAGCCGTTCAGGAAATGAACCTACTGTGTGCCAAGCACTGTCCTGAGTACTGATGCTGCAGCCGTGAGCAGGTAGTCAAGGTGCCTCGAGAAGCTTAGATTCTGGGGAGAGCAAATAAATGAATGATCCATTTCAGATAGCAGTAAGCTGTGCAGAATCACTGTGGTCCTGCTTTAGGTAAGGTGATCAGGGAAGGTCCCTGCCGGGAGGTGGCATTTAAACTAAGACAAGCAGGTGATAGGGGCCTAGGCAGGGGAAGAGGGGGAGGGAACATGTTTTATTCAGGCAGAGGCAACAGCAAGTGCTAAGAACAGAAGGGAGACTTGTGTGGCTGTAATCACAGGGGTGGTAGTAGCACAAGAGGAAACCAAAAGCGGGGGCTGGGTCACGGTGGACCCTGGAGGTCATGGGGGAGAGTCTGGAATTTATGATCGGTATGGTAGGATGCCGCATGCTACAGAGGCGTTTAAGGAAGAGGTGAGTGCTGTTTACTTCTTAAAGATCAGTCATGCATGGAGATGGATTGAAAGGAAGCGAAAAATAGAAGTGAGGCTCTCTTTTGGAGGTGTCACAGTCACGTGGTCAAGGGAGGAAGGTGGTTGGACTGGGTCACAGCAGACTTGCTGATGGATTGGGACTAGGGCAGGAAGGAAGGGACTGGTTTGGGCAGAGCATAAGATATGAGAGGAGAGGAGAGGAGAGGAGAGAAAGGTCTGGAGAGGGAGTGTGGGATCTGACCATGGGGTGCCTGCAAGTCAGAATGTGCATTTGGGGGTTGAGAGGAGCTTTTCTGTGTTTGAGGTGGGTGATCCCATCTGAGCTCTGAGATGACATCTCCCTCAACAGCGCAAAGTCCACTTCTGCAGCTCAGGGAAGAGGTGACAAGGTCTGGAACTGTGACAGTAAGAGACCAAAAAGTGGCACTGTGCTCCCGCGGAGGGCTCATCTCCAGGCCATTGGTAAGAGGATCTGGACAGAAGTGAGCGTATTGGATGCCAGCGTGGATCAACACCCTGCACCTCCGTGCAGCAGAAAGACATGCCAAGGGCCCCGCATCTATCACTGGTTTCCTGGGGCTTTTTGTTGGTCATGAGAGGAACCCCAGTGAGCTTTTAGAAACGAGCAAACAGACCATGGGAACAGAGGCATAGGGAGGTGTGGAGCTCCACCAAGCCCCCCAGCTGGCTTTTGGGGCTGCCATGCTGACTACGAAACACATTATGCTTTCAATTTTTCCTCAGAAGGGTCTGTTTTTCATTTTTCTCCTCGCCCCAAAGTATGTATACAACAAACATTATGCTTTTGGGATGTAGATCTGTGCTCAATTAAAGCCTCCACTAATGCAGTCCATCTTGCCGAGTAGCAATCAACCTCACTTTGAGGTTGAGCTCAGTGGCAAAATTAAAATTAACTGTCCTTGACAGGAAGTTCCTACCCACCATAAAGACTGGTCTCTCTGGGTTCTGCAGCTGGGTTTCAATATAGTCAAATGGCAGTTTGAATAAATAGCAATTTGCACTTTGCTCTTTTGGGGGTCAAGGATCAAGGTAGATACACAACAAGACTTGTTTCATGACACGTCCACTTTCACCCCTCCCTCCCAGAGCTGGTTTTTGACTGTGTCTGAAAGAGAGAAGGAGGTTCATGGGGAGGCTTAGACCTGGTGGGTATCCTGAGGCCTGTTGCGGGTCTTTGGGCTCTGTGGCTCCCGGGGCCCAGAATAGGGGGTGATGTCCTCACGCACCCCTCTGAAGATTTCCCCCAGCTTGACTTACTCCGAGTCTAGGTGACGGCTCAACGGCAGCAAGGGGATTTGCAGATACATAAAGTGACTCTTAGTAGACAGCAGCTGTTTTGGAGGCAGGTCCCCAGTTGGCCTAGACACCCAGCTCATCTGTCGCTGGGATGATTGGAGGGTGTCACTGGTGGGATTGGAGGGTGCCGCTTGGCACTGTGTTGTTTTATTTTCTTAACTTTCAGGGCCATCTACTCAGATATGTGGGAAAGACTAAGAAATGTGCCTCTGTTGAAGGAGAAAAGCTCAAAAAAAAAAAGAAAAAACCAGGGTTAAGAAATTACTCCTAGAATCTAGGTCATGCAGCGGCCTCAGTTTCTGGTTGTTTAAGAAAAATCCTAGATGTTGGTAATCTGTTCATTTTAAGTGTCAGCTCATTACAAAACTAACACATGTTCTCTGTAGAAAATGGAAGACAAACATGCTCCCCCCAACACAAAAACACACGTATTTCTCCTCCTTAGAGATAAGGACTATTTGCCTTTTGAAATAAGATCTTCCAGTTGTTTTTCCATGCATATATTTGTATATTCTATTTAATGGTTGGGGGTAATATGGTAATATTATGATAATGGTAATAGCACATATACAGTTTAAAACCCTTGCATGGTGATATACTGTAAACATCTTATTATGTCAGCATACAGCCTGCAGTAGCTGCATCCTGTTCCCTTCCACAGATAAACCTCAGTTTTCCCTCCTCAAGTCCCTAGCTTTGGACGTTTGTATTCTCTCTCCCTGGTCTGTCTCTCTGTCTCTATCCTGGAGAGAGAGTAGTGGTTATTATAATAAGTAACTATAAACAAACAACTTGCTGTATCTTTGGGCACATCTCTGTGTCCTTGGGAGACATTTTTTTTGAAGTGGAATTGCTGGGCCTGAGTGTTTTGAACACAACTGATACTTGTTACTAAATTATCTTCTAGAAAGCATGTTCAAATTTACATTCTGATTTTTGCTCATTGCTAATTTCATAGACAAAAAAAGGTGTCTTGTGTTTATTAATTTATTTCAGCGATGCCATTGGGCGTGTTCTCTTTCATTTGTTGGACTTGTATAGTTTTACTTTTAAAAAAATTTTTTAGCTATGTAGTGTGGGATCTTAGTTCCCCTATCAGGGATCAGACCAGCAGAGTTGGAAGAGCAGAGTTTTAAGCACTGGGCCACCGGGGAAGTCCCCTGTACAGTTTCGCTTTGAAAGAGCATTGTTATATCCCTCTTTTTGACCCAGTTCTCTTTGGCATTTCTCCCTGTCTTGTGAACCTCTGGCCTCAAACGTGGATTCTGAATCTGATTTGGAGGGCCAAGGAAGCGACTCTCTTCTCCTGGGGTCCAGTTTCCTCAGAGACCTTCCCTCCCTTCCTCCTTCCAGCCCCTCGCAGTTTCTCCAGGAAACTTGCTTCACCCAGCACCCCTTCCACCTTGAGGAGTGACAGGAGCAGTCTCCTTGGACAGAGCTCCCGGCATCCTGCTTTTTCAGACCCCTTGAGGCCCTGTTGATTCCCGTCCTGCATACCTCAGCCCCTGCCCAGAAGCCCGTTTCCCACAGGTGCGTGTTCTCACAGAGGGGAGGAGGGACATCACGTGCATGTACACGTCTGCCCCAGCCGCCCACCAGCCGCTCCCGTGTTGCCAGGATTCTGCCCTGGGCGTTGATGAACGTCCACTACTGGTGGGGAGGTTCTGCATACCCTCACATGTGAGGACCTGCTGATTTCCCACGCCTAACTGTGGATTCCTGTTCACCATGGCCCACATCCTGTCATTTTTTGATGCCTGTGACACACGCTGGCTTCCCTGGTGGCTCAGTTGGTAGAGAACCCGCCTGCAATGTGGGAGACCTGGCTTCGATCCCTGGGTTGGGAAAATCCCCTGGAGGAGGTCACGGCAGCCCACTCCAGTATTCTTGCCTAGAGAATCTCCATGGACAGAGGAGCCTGTCGGGCTACAGTCCATGGGGCTGCAAAGAGTCAGACACGACTGAGCGTCTAAGCACAGCACAGACACACACTGGTGAGTGTGACCCTGCTTGTTGCAGTGGCACGTCATTTTGAGAGCATGACCCTGATGGTGACCTTCTTCTCTGGAGTCTTCGCCACGCCTGCTCCTTGCAGGTGAATTTTAAAACAGGCACAATTGTAGTTTTTGGTCTCCTTCAATTCATCTGATATGAAGGCAGAATTCACTAGCTGTCTGTTTTCTGGGTGTTCCTGTTACTTGCCGATGATGAAACTGTTGGGCTACGAGGCCCTGTGGAAAGCACAGGGCACGCAGGTGTGGTTTGTAAGCTTAAACTTCTGCATGAACCAGAACAACGAACCTCTGGGACCCTCAGATTTCTTTATTTGTTAAAGAGGACCAATTACATTGGCAGTACTTTCCTTGCAAGATTCTTGAAGAGTTGAGTGATGTTGATGATATTCAAGTTTCTTTGAAAGGTTAAAAGATAAATTCTGAACAAAGAGGAGGTAGCAAGCAACAGGAAGATGTACAACGGAATTTATCGGTGGTTATCTCTGGGTAATGGGGTTGTAGGGAATTTTAATGTTCTTCCTTTTGTCTGTGTTGTGTAAATTTTCAGTAATGAACGTGTCATATAGTCACTTAGTGTTTAAATATATGCCAGGATTTTTATTGACATTCTATCCTTAGTTCTCAGGAGAGATTGACTGTCGCAAGGACCTAAGGTGGTCTCTGTGTTTTTAACTCCTTAGGAATCTCTCCATCATCTTCCCCACCCCACTAGGCTCTAGGCCTCCAAGGATTGAGGCTAAATGGGAAAAGACAATGTGTAGAAGGCCTGGTTTCAAAATATACCGTTGTATTAATGATTAGACAAGGCATTTGGCTAACCGTGAAAGGAAAGGGTTGGCATTGCCGGGGAGCTTTGCTTAAAGTACTGCCACCCAGTGTGAGAAGGCCCAGTAGGGGCAGGACCATTGGCACCTCTCCCCTAGCGCCTTGCCCATGACTGGTGCCCAGCTATGCTTAGTCGCCTTGGGTGCTTGGAGGCTCAGAGTCCAGATTTTCTGGTTCTTTCAGGTGACATTCAGCATGTTAGACTGTCATCAACCTTGGCTGTGTTTTCACTGCATCCTAGTCTAGCCATGGCCCACCCTAAAAAAAGACAGTTAAATTTTAGCTCTACTTGGTGCCTCAAGGCTGAATTAGTTCTTTCTTTTTGAGGGGAAAGGTTGCAGCTGTCCGGGTACACCAGTGAGAGGTCCTGTCTCGATCTGAGAACTGTCTCAGCCATTGCTTTGCCTTCACCTCAGCCCCTGATGCTGGGAAAGATTGAGGGCAAGAGGAGAAGGGGGTGACAGAGGTTGAGATGGTTGGATGGCATCGTTGACTCAATGGATGTGAGTCTGAGCAAACTCCAGGAGATAGTGTAGGACAGGGAAGCCTGGTGTGCTATAGTTCATGGGGTCACAAAGAGTCAGATACAACTTAGCGACTTAACAACTCTCTCCAGCATCTTTGACCAACCAACTTTGGAGATACCTCTGGCTTCAGAGGCTGATGGTCTGCTTGGGAGCAAAAAGGAGGAGAGAGAGAGACCCCTTGGCAAGCGAGCTCAGGCTGAGTGGGGCAGATGCAGGCATTTGAAGAGTCAGGCTTGATGGGGAGAGGCTGCTGGCTGTCGATGACCCTAAAAGGCAGACCTTGGAGGCGACTGTAATTTTAATAAAAATAGAGTCCCCACCATTCAAGCAGCAGAGCAACTTCACAGAGCCTTGGCGCTGGCTCACAGGACTGCCTCTGTTGTGAGAGGGAGGAGAGATTTCTCAATGTTGCCTTGCTGTGGGGAGCCTGTCCTGCCTGGGAATTTGCAGTCACTTTGACTGTAGCCAGGATACTTGCCCTCCTGCTGACTGTCAGGGAGAAAAAAGAAAAAAGATTTTGCTAAGCAAATGAAAGATGTGAATGAGATTAAAGTTAGAATATTTAAATTACAGGAATTTAGTGCTTTCAAGCATCCTGAAGCACTTGTGAAGCACCCATTTAGGGACTGCTGATTGATAAGAGGTGATGAATTATTCTTATCTCATCATTGATGCCAGTCCCTGATTCTCTGGAGGGCAACACTTGGTTAACCTAATTTGAATCTACTTTGAATGACTTAAAAGTAATAAAACAAGTATGTGCTTGAGCCTAATAAAGCCTAATTTATTTAATAAGACATTTCTTAAAGAATTTTACTTCAGAGCTGGAAGGGACCTTTGAAATTATCCGTTTATTTTACAAATAAAGAAACTGAGTCCCAGAACAATAAGTTGTTTTGCCAAAGGCCACAGAGTGGCCACCCACACTGGGGGCTTGAACTCTCTGCCTCAATCCCCGCTGGACGGCTTTTGCTGTTCTCCACACTGTCCCTCCAGTTCCTACTTGGAGATTCAGACCTCCTACCAAGGCGTGGGAGAGGGTGGCTGTGCCTTGAGCCCTTGAGGGAGGAAGACTTCTCCATGAGGACATCCAAAATGTGGCTGCCTAGGGGCGCCTACCGACCCCCAGCGCTGGGCCAGCGCGCTTCACATCAACCACATCGCTCTCCCATCTGTGGCCTCTGCTCGCCAGGCTGTGGTGGTATTGGGCAGGGCAGGGGAAGGGGTTGCATCTGTGCCCTCCCCAGGCTGGTAAGCAGTGGGAACTTGGAGTCACCAGGCATCCCATTTGGTGATCCACCTGGGATAAGCTAGGCTTGAGAAAAGCTTCAGAAATTCTGGAACCCACAGGCTTGTAGGGCTTTGATGTGGCACTGCCCCCTTGGGCCTTTGGCCACCTGGGTCCCTGGAAGGCCGGGACAGTGTCTGTGGAGGGAGCTGTCTGGAGGAGGCCCATTAGGAGGGAGGGACCTTCCTTCCAACCTGGCCTTGGGTTTATGATAGCATCTCATGGGAGAAATGTGACTGGGGGTGTTTTCTATCCCAGGGCTGCTCTTAACACACAGGGACCCTTCGTGGCAAAGTGTGGTGACTGTTCTTTACCTTCTTCTCACACTGTGAGGTGAGTTTCCAGAACCTGCCTCATCTCTAATAGTTCACACTCAGTGCTGGAAACTGAGCTCAGCATCTGGCATATTAAACCATCGAACCCACATCTCATAGGTAAAGAAATCTAAGCTCAGAAAGCTTGAGTGACACACTCAAGGCCACATAGGAGTCAGTATTTGACCCAAACATTGTGGCTCCTGAGCAAATGCCCAGCCATTCTATTCTTGAGGTGAGAGGAGGGCAAAAGAGTGAGGTGCTTCTTGGGGGTCAATCTGGCCCTTCCCCCATTTATGCCATTTTTAAGGATCAAATCTAAGGAAATAATCTTAAATATTAAAAATATATTTATACCTAAAGATGTCCACTGCAGCATTATTTATAAAAGCAAGGACATGAAAATGACTGCTATATCCAACAGTAGGAAAAGTGGTTAGATAAATGATAATTATGTCTATCTGATATATATAATTATAGTTATTATAATTAAGTATATGAGAAGTATATAAAAAGGGGAAAGGTTTTGAATGATGCTGTGTGGAATAAAGACAAAGATAAAATGAAAATCCATATGATTGCAACTATTTTAAACCAAAAGTAGCATATAGACAGTCTAAGAGGAAATTACTACAGTGTTAACAGGAATGGCTTTGGAGTGGTGGACTTCAGTGATTGTTCTGGGAGACTGAAAAGTTTTCTTTAACACGAAGCACTGTCTTATTATTAAAGCTAATCTCTTTTAGTGCTTACTCTGTACTTGACGCCACACTAGTATTTGACATTGTTGCTGTTGTTCAGTCACGCAGTCGTGTCTGACTCTGCGACCCTGTAGCACGCCAGGGTTGCCTGTCCTTCACTGTCCCTCAGAGTTTGCTCAGACCCATATCCATATATTACCTCAATCCATACACCCTTATGAAGAGAGTTCACTTGTCAACATATTATACCTAGGGAAATGAAGATGTCTATAATTTTATACAGTGAGTTTATATTACCTTTAAAATAGGGAAGCAGTATATTTACTATACTTATTTAATAAGATTAGAAGATATTCAGATCCCCCCCACACCTTTTATTGCTACTTCCGTATTAAACGTTGTTGTACATATATCCTTATGTATTGGTACTCTTATTTCTGTGTGTTTCATTTCTTAAAGTGATATTTGGAGTCACAGTGTGTGCATGCATTTTTTATTTTGAACTAATCCTAGACTCACATAAAAGTTGCAGAAATAGGGACTTCCCCGGTGGTCCAGTGGTTAGGATTCCATTCTTAACTGCTGAGGGCTCAGATTCAGTCCCTGACTGGGGAACTAAGATCCCACAAGCCATGCAGTGAAAAAAAGTTGCAAAAGTAGTACAGAGATTATTTGGCAGGAAAAAAAATAAAATACTAATACATGCTTCAACTTGGATTAACCTTGAAAACATTACGCTAAGCGTAAGAAGCCAGTCGTGAAAGGCCATTCATGGGAAGTTCCAGGTTAGGTAAATTCATAGAAAGGGAGAGCAGACTGGTGGTTTCTCAGGCTGGGGGAATATGGGGAATGGAGTGTGATTACTTAATGGGTTTGGGGTTTCCTTTTGAGGTGAGGAAAATGCTTTGAAATTAGATAGTGGTTGCACAGCTCTGTGAATATAATAAAACCACTGAACTGTATACTTTAAAAGGGTGAGTTTTACGGAATGTAAGTTATATCTCAATAATGCTATTATTTTTTAAAAAGTAAACAATGAAGACCCTGTTTAGGACAGCCCAGGTTCCCCTAATGTTCACAACTGAGAGATGATGTGATAAATTATGGCACACCTATGCTAAGGAAGACTGAAAGTACAGAATCATTTAATTCCTTTTTTCCTGCTAAAATTGTTTAAGAGAAATAAAAATCCTTTAAGTGTTTGCATATGTTTCCTTCTGTTTGCCATGATATACATAAAGTGAGCTTAATTCTGGTTACTTAGGGCAGAATTAAGAGAGGACAAAGGGAGATTATGCAATTTGTTTTTAAAACTCTCTGTTTAGTTTAATTTAGTGTAAAAGGGCATATAATTTTTTTGTAACTTTTTCCACTTAAAATTACTAAGGAAAAAAGAGGGATGCTGCCTCTGGATATCCCATGACTAGACACTTTTAAGCAGCAGTTATTGAAAATCACATATGAATGGGTCCTGTGCCATCTGACTCCTTGGAGAGGTGAGTTGTAAACTGGAATCCTGGGGGGTGGAGGGAGGAGCAGGAGTGCTAATCAGGATGAAAGCTTATGAGTTAGGCAAAACTGCATCTGAATCCCAGCTCTCAGCCGCTTACCAAGCTGTGGACCTTGGGCCCATTATTTAGCTGCTCTGTGCCTCGGTTTCCTTATCTTTAAAGTGGGAGTAATGAGATGACCTCTCATTGGGCTGTAGTGAAAATAAAGTGAGATCACTCATGCAAGATGCTTAGCACAGTGCCTGGCACATAATAGTCAATAAATGATAGGTATTACTATTATTATTTTCCTTCTGGCTCAGTGGTAAAGAATTGCCTGCCAGTGCAGGAGACACAGGTTTGATCCCTGGGTTGGGAAGATCCCCTGGAGAAGGAAATGACAACCCACTCCAGCACTATTCTTGCCTAGGAAATCCCATTAACAGAGGAGCCTGGCATGGGGTCGCAATAAGTCAGACATGACTTTTAATGACCACCACCACCAACAACAACATTAGTGTTATCACTATTATTATTTACAGTAGGCACTTCCCATTTTTTTGAAGAGTGGGGCCTGGTGGCTATAAAAATCGAAAGCAAGAGACAGTGACCTCAACTTTGCTAGGTCTGCCACACTTCCTGATACAGAGGGTGATGTGCTCTTATGCCACCCACCTGAGAACTGACTTTATTCTTGCTTGTCTTATCCTCAGCTAAAAGCAGACTACCTTTCCTAGCCTCTCTTGCAGCGAGGAGCAGGGGAAGTCTTTGGTGGGACTTCCCTTTGGGAAGATGGCCTTTTCCTCTACCTTCCCATGGTCTGGATCCTACAGTTGGTGACAGAGCCCTACTAGCCATGTCAGGTCGTGAAGCAACCTTGAAGAAGGAAGCCACACCTGGGGGATGGCGGGGCCCAGGCATGGGAGCCTGAGCTGCTGATGACCCTGGAGTCGCCATGCCAGCCTCAGCTCTCCTTCCTCTGCACATCTTTTATGTGAGACACACCAGCCTCTATCTTGCTTAAGCCCCTTTTCTGAGTTTTCTGTAATAGGAAAATAAACCTAGTCTTAACTGATAAAGAGTTCTCTCAGAACCAACCTGGAAAGCAAGAGCTCATGGTGGGAGGGTAGCAAGGGCTGTGACCTGGGAAGGGCTGGCTACCAAACATGAGGCTGAATCTGGGCACTTACTCATCACCGATGTAGAGCTTGGGCCAGACCTCGTTGACGTGGGTGTACTGGGGACTGCCTTTCCAGAAGAGACGCTCCAGCTCGAAGGCTCCAGGAGTACAGTAATCCTCAGCCTCCGCCTCCTCCTCCACCTTCGGCAGCAGCTTCTTGGCAGATGGGTAGACGTTCTTGAGGCCTGTCTTCGATTCTCCAGATGTCATTTTGGAGCCAAGGGATTTTCTTTCCTTTCTGCAGCTGGTCATGAGAGAGGATCAGGGTTGGGGTTAGCAGGGACAGAGTTGGGTAAAAGCTGATCTGAAGACGTGGCATGAACTTCCCCGGCTTGCTCTGATCCTCCTTCCTTTTCCCAGGTTACGGAGGTCAACAAGGAAGGTCATGATGGCAGTTAAGCAACACTTTCCCGACATTCCAGTCCCCTGCAGAGCAAGCATGCTGCATGCCCTCTGACATGGACATATGCTGCAGACCCAGGACAGACTTTGGGTCTAAGAAATCCCTGCAGGCAGCCTGTTCTTTGCCACCTTTCTTTTAGATTTTTACCCCTTTGTTGGTGCCTACTCTTTCCTTTATGTGACTGGAGTCTGCAGGCTGAGGCCATTTGAGCATGAACAAGACGGCCCAGAAGGTCCCTGGCCTTCCATACCCATGGTATTCAGTGTCTGCCGAGAACTGTTGACCAGTGGAAAGGGCACATCTGGGGATCCAGAACCTGTGAGGTCTGGGCAGCCAAGCATTGCCAGGGCTTCAGAAGTCTTGGGGTGGGAGGAAACTTGGCTGTGTGAGGGTTTGTCAACTTGTTAGAAGGTTGAACACAACGTTGGCCACTCTCACGCTAGGAGGCTGGCAGTTGTGTTAATTTAACGGCCATTCAGAAGACATTCCAAGCTAGAAAGCTGTGTTTGCAGATCAGGATGTTTGTAGAGCTTGTCAGCCTCTGTGAATAGAATGTGTGTGAACAGTTTCCATTGTCCCCAAGGAAGTGAATCTCCGTGGAGTTGGGCACCATGTGTTCTGTGGGCTGGGTGACCAATACACTCAGGCAGCCTGGGAAGGGAGGTTGTACTCACAGTGCTGGGAAACTGGAGGGAAAGAGGAAGGGGTGGAGTCACTGAGAAACTCACGGCCGAGAAATGGGGAGGGAACGCTATTCACACATGTAACAGATCCTTGTGTAGCACTTAATGTGTGCCAGGCACTGTGCCAAGTGCTTTACAATTATTAACTCATTTAATCTTAACAACCTAAACTAATAGGTGCTGGGATTATCTTCACTTTGGAGATGAGGAACACTGTAAAGTGAGGATGTTTGCAGTATGTGATCTTAGTCTTCTGAGCAGAGAAGGCAGTGGCACCCACTCCAGTACTCTTGCCTGGAAAATCCCATGGGTGGAGGAGCCTGGTGGGCTGCAGGGGTCACTGAGAGTTGGACACGACTGAGCGAGTTCACTTTCACTTTTCACTTTCATGCATTGGAGAAGGAAATGGCAACCCACTCCAGTAATCTTGCCTGGAGAATCCCAGGGACGGCGGAGCCTGGTGGATTGCCATCTCTGGGGTCGCACAGAGTCGGACACGACTGAAGTGACTTAGCAGCAGTCTTCTGAGAAAAAAATAATTGCCGTGGGCTTACCTGGTGGTCTAGCAGTTAAGAATCCACCTGCCAATACAGGGGGCACAGGTTTGATCCCTGGTCTCGGAAGATCCCACATGCAGTGAGCAACTGAGCCCATACACCACACCTACTGAGCCAGTATTGAGCCCATGAGCCCCAACTGCTGAAGCCTGAGTACCCTAGAGCCCATGGTCTGCAACAAGAGAAGCTACCACAATGAGAAACCCATGCACTGCCGCAAAGAATAGCCCCCACTCACCACAACTAGTTAAAAGTTCACATATAGCAACGAGGACCCAGCGCTGCCAAATATAAATAAATGAAGGAATAAATCTTTTTTTTTTTTTAATTGCTGAGAGGGCAGGGGTCAGAGTGGAGCACACAGCATGAGGAAGGGCAGGCCCCAGGGACTTAAAAATGTAAAAAAGCCCTGGGAACTTCAAAGACCAGTAGCATCCTATCGAAAGGACCCGGAGCACATCTCGAAGAGGCTCCCACTTATCAAAAATGGGACAGTTTGAACATGAATAACAAAAACAACTGCAGCTGATAGAAACACGTCAAGCATTTAAATCGTGATGATACGTAAAACAATCATTCACTGTTGGAAGATGCTAGGGAACCAGCTCATTTTGAAGACAGGTCAATAAACAGAATCTGGCATTTGTTGTTTCTTTCTGATACAAACTGTACTACTGGGTAGATGAGGGGAATTTTCTTTTATAGAAGAACTTTAATAGAGAAGGAAGAAAGCACCATTTCACATCACCTGAGGAGCTAATGGATGCAGGAGCCGAGCACTGACAGCAGCAACATAAGAAGTGACGATCAGACGCTATGGGCCTTCTGAGGGAGAAACACACCGCCACCACCACAGAAGGCGTTTCGCCAAAGGAAGAGCTGGATCTTTGATCAGAGTCCTCAGAGTCTAGATCTAGCAACTGCTTTGCGGGAGATTCAGAGGACAGTTAAATTATACGTTGGGGTCTTATCTTTTAGAAATATGTAGTGAAATGTTCACGGGTGAAATGATATAATGTCTGGGATTTGCTGCAAAAATAATACCACTGGAAAATGTAATCATATACTGTGTATGGGGTGGGGGGAATGGATAGGGGTGTGATGAGGCAGGATTTGCCAAGGATGAGGGCTGCAGGTAGTCACTGTTACTCTTTGTATGCATGAAAGTTTACATTAAATTTTTTTTTTTTTTTAAAGAAGAAAAGGGCTGAAACTACTGTTCTGGGAAGTTTGATTCACCCAAGTTCACAGTAGATGAATTAAAGGATCACTGGCTAGCAGTGTCTTTGGTGATCATGGGAGGTCAGGATCTGTGACTTTTTCCTGCAGGACCCTGAGTGGAGGGGTGGGGCAGTGGGCTGCAGAGGCCTCTCTTTGGAGTCTGTGGAAGTGTGATCTAAAGGCTACCTCCCACAGAATCATCTGGCTCTTGCAGATTCCTGAGTTGTACCCTGAACCAGGGTGGTGTCTAGAAGTCTGTATTTTAACAAACTCCCAAGTGAGTCTCATGCTAACTAAAGTTTGATAATAATTGTCCAAGTAGGTGGTTCAAGAGTCAAGGAGCTGTTGAGTCAACAGAAGGGTAGGAAGGGTGCTCAATATGCTTTTCCATGTTCTTACTGAAGTGCAGACCCAAGTCTTTAGCCCCGAATAAGGATGTGGGACTGGGACAAGAGACGGGCTAGAGACGGGCCGAGGCTCCTTGAAGATGCTGCTTTGTGTTGTTTGCAGCCTCAGTGTCTGACATGTAAGAGGGGATCAGAAAGTATTTGTTGAATGAGGGAATGGCCTAGGGAGTGAACGGAAGGAGTGAATGGATGACCAAGGGCCGTGAATAAGACTGGGGCCTTGTGCTAGGGGCTTAGTGGAGCTGATGGGGCAGGAAGGAGCCTTGGGCTAATTTGGAGGAGGACAGAAGGTGAGTGAGGAGCAGAACACAGGGTGGACAGTCCCCTGCAGCGGGGAGTTTCTCAGACCCGAACTCTGCTCTGGGGCATGGCTACTGGCATTTGCAGTCACCAAGGGAGGTGTTATTTCAGGAATGGATGGAAACATCTGTGGAGGAACCAGCGCAGACACCCAGTCTCCTGAGAGTGTAAGCACACTCTCCCTGCTGCAGGCCTGAGGTGCTTCAATTTTAAGAGGTCTGGAGCTCAGCTTGTCCATGGCACCAGCTCTTCCTGTTTCACAGTGAGTCAAAGCTGGGAACTGATATTTGAAGGTTTGAGCCATTTTGAACCCTGACTGCTACCAAAGCAGGCTTCAGAAGACGGGATTTTAGGGAGATGCTGAAGTAACTGCATTCTGAACCCTGTGCCTGCCTCCTTTGATCACTGAAGCTGACCTCACCCTTGCTGAGGCTGGTCCTCCTTCATTATACTGTGGAGGGAGCCATCCCCATCCCCGTGCTGAAAGCCTCGGCTGGATTTCCAGACAGAAGCGGAAGTGGTGTGGTCTACCCAGAGCGGCTTGGCATGCAGAGGGAGCTCTGGGATCTATTATCCTCCAGCATGTAGATTGAATGGGGGGAGAGAACAAAGCACAGAGCCGTCCAGAAACCACAGACCTGTAATCTTTCCAAATCCTGAAGGCGGCTTGTGTGCATCTCTCTGCATGACTCCCAAGTCTCTGGATCTCAGAGAGGCCAGGAGCGTCTGTTTCCCAGATCACAGCCAAAGTGGAAGGGGAAGACAAACCTGCTTTGTTTGGTTTCCATAGATTCGACCTAAAGATTAACTGCCAAGGTCTCGATGACACATACAATATCAATCACAGGCTGAATGTCATAATGAGAGCTGGGCAGGTTGTCAAGAGAGGCCTCCAGGTTCCTGTTACAGCTTCATATTGAAAGGTTTGGTCCCAGGAAATCAAATGTCAACTTGATGGCTACTTGGCCTTTATTTGCAGCATCAGCTTGCCTCCTCTCAAAGGATGATAGACTCAGGCTCCTTCCTGGAGGGGCCAGGCAGATAACATAGAGGAGTTAAGTGCATTGGGTGTTAAAGAATAAAACAAGCAAAAGCCCAACTATTGGCCTCAGGTAGGCAATGGCACCCCACTCCAGTACTCTTGCCTGGAAAATCCCATGGACAGAGGAGCCTGGTGGGCTGCAGTCCATGGGGTCGCTACGAGTCAGACATGACTGAGCGACTTCACTTTCACTTTTCACTTTCATGCATTGGAGGAGGAAATGGCAACCCACTCCAGTGTTCTTGCTCGGAGAATCCCAGGGACTGGGGCGCTGCCATCTCTGGGGTCTCACAGAGTCAGACACGACTGAGCGACTTAGCAGCAGCAGGAGACGTCAGGGAGTGGTGCGGACTGTGGGACAGTGGCGAGCAAACGCCCCCACTGAACGGGCAGCAGCTTGCCATTCCATGTGGGGATGCAAGCCCATATTGTTGGTTATTTTTATGAAAAGTCGGAAAGCCAGAGTTTTGTGGGAAATCAGCTGATTTAAAAAATTTAAGTCAGTAGGCAGCTGCACTAGAAACTAGCCTTGTCCTGTCCCATTCCTGTTTGGATCATGCCGTGGACAGCTCCGTTATACACAAAAGGCTTCCTCCCTCAAGGCCCTTTATTTCCCTGATTGAGGGCATTTTTGGGTCTTTGCACTGATCCTGTTTGTTGGAGCACCTCACAAACAACTTGTTCTCAAACCCTGGTTTCAGGGTCTGCCTTGGAGGGAACCCAACTAAGATATCGCTGATCTTAAAACATTCAAAGACACTGTGATAACAGAGAACGCAGAGACCGAGTGGTACTTGACTTGTAAGGCCCAAGCGCCGTTTCCCTCTGTGAAACAGTAGCCTTGCTTTGAGAAACTATTTCCAGGAATAATCAAAACTGGGATCCCTAGTTAATCTTGACTCCATGTCAGCTTTTTCAGTGGTACAGCTTGTGTCTGATTAAAGGTTTCCCTTGCCAGTGAAGAAGGGCTAAAGCTGAATTTAGAAATATAATTTTGACACCGTGATTTGACTTTATGTAAAAAAAAAAAATTTATGGAATTTGGGATTAACCTATGCACATGACTCTATATAAAGTAGATAACCAGGGACCTACCATATAGCACAGGGACTATACTCTGTGTCTTGTAATAATCTATAAGGGAAAAGAATCTGAAAAAAAATGTATATATGTATATTCTTTTATATAACTGAATCACTGTACACCTAAAACTAACAATATTATAAATCAACTATACTTCAATTAAAAAACTTTATATTATATATGTGTGTGTGTATATATATATATATATATATATATATATTTTTTTTTTTTTTTTTTAACTAGCGGAAAAACTACCAAATACCGTAAACAAGTGGCAGGACTCAGAAAGATATTTTTGTGTGTCTTCTATTTTGGGATTCTTTATAAATAATCATATTTTATAATAAATAACCACGTCTGTATTTTTTCAATGTGCTGGCCAAATAGAACAGTCTGGGCTGGAAGCTACTTGTGACTTCTGATTTATGATTTCCACTTCATCTGACTTGCCTCCAGGGCCTGGCTATTTCCTGGGGCTCCTCTACCTCTCTGTCCCTCTCTCCCCACATTCACTGGCTGGTGGCCCTTCTCTACTCTCACAGCCTCAGCAATCACTGAGGACTCGGATCTACACGTCTCATCCTCCCTGAGCTTTGCTTCCGTTTTTGATCAAATAGAGCTGTAACAAAAGGGATGAAGATGCTTCAAAAACAAATACTTAACCTGGATTCTTTTGCTTTCTAAGGTGGCGGATGGAAGAAGCCCAGTGGAGAGATGCATCATTCATTTCAGCAGGAAACTTGAATATCTAAGTGGACCCCCTTGAGCGTGCAGAGATTGGCCAGGTAGCCATGTCCAGGAGTGTGAGCCACAGAACAGGCCTCCCGATTAACAAAAAAACACCATTGAAGGATCCTTTTGATGGGGAAAAGGTAAGTCCTAAAGCATATTTCGGAAAGTGATGGAGTGAACAAAGAGCTAAATTATTCTGTACAAGAAAGCAAGGGGAGTTCTGAGCCTCTAGAACTTCCCCAGAGGGGGTGTGTGAAGGAACTGCTGTAGGGTGTGGGAGGCAGGGCTTGGGAGCCAGGTGAGGAGCATCCAGGGCACACAGCCACAGGATTCCTCAGAACAGGGATCCCATGCTTAACTTTGTGGTTGCAAAGAGTCGGACGTGGCTGAGTCACTGAACAACAACTGACTATATCAGTCTTCCCTAGTGGCTCAGTGGTAAAGAGTCCTCCCCAATGCTGGAGACGTAGGTTTGATCCATGAGTCAGGAAGACCCCCTGGAGAAGGAAATGGCACTTCACTCCAGTATTCTTGCCTGGGAGATCCCAGGGACACAGGAGCCTGGCAGGCTACAGTCCATGGGATCGCAAAAGAGTCGGACGTGACTTAGCGACTAAACAACTGGCTGTCAGCCCTCTCGTTGTCACCCTGAAACTTCAGTGAAATTGTTAGATGGTACAGACTGCTGTGTTTGCTGTGGTTTTGAGACATCAAAAGGGAAGAGGCTTGTGTTGGTGGCGAGAAGAGACCAGAAGTTTGTGAAGCAGCATGTATAGTCTGATTCTGTTCTTGTACAAAAATACATTTCACCAAAATATTAACACTAAGTATATCCTTATTTTAGAATGATGAAATTATATGAGCTTATTCTTTTTTCTAAGGAGCCATCTTTTCTAAAATCTCTTGTGATGAACATGGAATACTTAAGAGTGTATGGCAGGGGGGAAAAGCCTGTGAAGCTTCTGTTTGAGAACTGTTCTGGGTGTTGTTGATGCACTTTCTAAACCTGTGGACAGAAGGTACAGACAGGTGGCCCTCAGGGCCAGGCCTGACCAGGAGTTCCTGCCGTGACACACAGCACCGAGCACCTTCCAGGCCATGTGACTTTCCCAGAGGCAGGGCTGTATCCTTCGTGAGCCCTCTGGTGGCAGAGCCAGGCCTAGGTCACATCACCGAGTCATTCTGGTCCCTCAGTGCTTCCCGGAAGACCAGAAGTGAGTCAAGTTTTGTGGGTTCTGAAGTGTATACAGTTTTTTTAAGAAAAAGAAAACCCAATAGGTGCAGGGCCTTAGAAGAGGCCAGTGCAAGTGCGGGGTGTTGACTCTTTGGGGGTAAATCTACCTCTGAAGGAAGCTTGTTTCCCAAGTGTCCCTTGGACTGCAGACAGACCTCAGGTGGAGAGGGCAGCATCCATCCCCATCCCTTGGGGCTCTCTGACTCTGCTGAGCCTGGTCGTGGTTTAGGCTGATTCGGCCAGCATCACGGCTGCTTTTTGACTTCACCTCAGAAGTTAGGCCTGGCCCTGCTCACCCCCACCATCCACCATATCCCTCTGTTAAGTGCCAGGCCTGGGCTGGGCCAGAGAGGTCTCTGCCTTCTACAAGTTTCTGGTCTAGTAGAGCAGTTTATAATTTAATCTTCTAAAAATGAATCCTCTTCCTTTGAAGGGATCCTGTATTTACGGACATAACATATTTACTGTCCTAAATGCGTTGGGCTCTTGGGGAAAGTTAGCCTGTGTTGCCTGCATACACATTTCTTCCATGACACCACCCAAGTTGGGCTTGGAATGTGCCTTGAAAGAAGGGGGAGAGTAAAAATGTTATTGTGGTTGGGAAAATGACTCTATTAGGAGAGTAATACCTACCACCAGGGTATGTGGAAGGGCAGAATTTGGCAGCAGTATATGTATATGAATATACATGTTTTTAATTTACTGCTAGTCGTGCTTGTCTTCATGCATCTTAAATCTGCGAAAATGATCCCAACTAGGAAATAAAAGTTGTGGGATTTTAAAAAAATTAAAACCTGGACATGAAAACCCTAGGAATTTTTTGTTGCCTATAATTTAATTCCTGATATGTCAGACACAACCCAAGTTTAACAGATTTTTCTTTTCCTTTTGGATTCTGGCAAATATGTTAATAGGAGGCAATTATGTGAATTAATGTAAAATCCTTTTATTAAAAAAAACAGAGAAGGCTTCATTTAAAGAGGTAATTTAATATTCCTTCTAAGATGGGGTTGATGTCATTAACTTGTTTGATTAACTCTTCAAATGGTTTCAAAGTGCTTCAGGGTGGTAATTTATGAACTCCTAGTTGATTTTTTTCAGTCTTGGTTTGGCAGAGTTGGGCCTCCCAGAATCCATGAGGAGGCTGGAGGGCCACATGCACCTTCCTTCCCAGACAAGGGAGCTGGCTGGGGTTGCCTTGACCTCCATGACCAGCCCCGTAGGGGAGAGGAGGCTCTGGCACAGGGGGAGCTGCAAGAGCCTCTGACCAGAGCGGTGGTGGTGTAAACACTGCAGGCAGTTACACAGCTCATGAATTCAGGAGCACATGGCCTTTTAGCCCTTCTCCTTCAAGGGTCACTTCCCACTATGTGCCGCCTCAAAATGTGAGGCTTCCTCGTGAGGGGGGAAGATGTGGGGGTAGACTGTGGGGGCGCAGCCCTCACCAGGCTCTCACCACCCCCCCACTTGCCCGTCCGCACCACCATCACTCACTGGGTCCATCTCTCTGCGCTGCGCAGAGGAGGCTCTAGGCCGTGGGAAGGCTGTAGGCCAAGCTCCCACTCCTACAGCTGCTACCACTGTGTTAGGAGCTAAGTTCTGAGCCCAGAATGTGTTAGGAATAGGGGTAGAGCTGTTTGGTGGGGGCCAAAGGTCTCTGTGGGGGTAGTCGCGGCAGACAGGATGCGGCATTAATAAATACGTCTGAACATCCTCTGGGTGACGGGGCTCCTTTGCTCATGGGTGAAGTATAAGCAGAGCTTTGGGGAGGAGAAAGGTCTCTCTCCAGCTTGTTAGTATCTGGTGCCCATGCCAGGCTGCGATGAGACTTGATCCCCTATTTGCTGTGGAAGTGGTGGGTCCAGAACCATCGAGGGTCACCTGCCCTGGAGTCAGGCTGGAGAGGATGCACGGAGCTCTGCCTCCTGACACCAGAACCTGGAGTGGCCGTGTGCAGGCGGGGGTTCAGGCAACGAGGGAAGCGGGTGAAGTGTCCCCCCACCCCCACCTCACGGAGGGCCACCCGAGCACAGTGGCTGTGTGTGCAGGCTCTGAGGCACACTGGCCTCGCTGTGGTCTGGGCTATGTGATGCTGGAAAAGCTACTCCAAGGCTTTGTGTCTCAGTGTGCTCAAGGTGACGAGGTGCATCCCTCCCCGGGCTGCTGCGGTTCCAAGTAGTAAGTACACGACCATGTGACTACCCAGAAGACAAGCTCTCTGAGCCGTGCCTCGCACATGGTCAGCCAGGACCCCTTGCTGATTCACAGGGTTGCACGGTGTCTGGAGAAGGCCAGCCCTGGCTCCAGGGAGGGCAAGCTGCCCCCTAGGACTCAGCTGGGCATCACCAGGGTGACAGGAAATACAACCAAGGCCCCGGCCTCAGGGTCCCCTCTGCCCCTTGTCCCCTGTGAGGTTGGCAGCAGCCACTGGAAATCCACCCTCAGTCAGGACTTAGGGTCCCCTCCAGTCCAGTTCCACCCTAGGACCGACATGCCCCCAGTGAGGGCTTCCAGCTCGTCAGATGGAGGAGGGCCATCACCCCAGCCCCCCAGCATAGATCTGTTTTTGCCCCTGAAGAGCCTCTGACCTCCCCCTGACTCCTCAGACCCTCCCCCCCACGTCCCACCTCCCCCTCCAGGCCCCAGGTTGTTCCCCTGTACAGGATTCAGCTCAGAAGCCCTTCGAGTGTTGTTGGTAAATGTCATTTGGTGGGAACAAAATGCTTCTGTTGTGAAGAGGACAAAGACGAGGTCACAACAGAAGGTTCAGGGCACAAGAGCACAGACCGAGTACAGAGCCCCTCAGATGCTGGGCCTTTAGTGAGGCGGCTTCTCCACACACATGCCCTGCACCTTCCCCCATCTTACTTGAAGCATTTCCCCTTGGAATGTCCTCAGATTTCCTCAACACTCAGAGTCCCCCACTCCCAACTCTTGGGTCCAGGCCCATGAGGGGCCATTGGGGCCACAGGACCAGGGCCCAGGGTCTAATGGGAGAGCCCTGGTCTGAGATACAGGACATGGTCCCACCTTCCTGCCTACAGGCGCTGGTGTCTTGGTCCAGAGGCCAAGTCCCTCAGTGACCCAGTCTCCCCATCTCTACCAGAGCAATCATCCCCAACCCCACCCTCCCACCAGGACAGGAAAAAGCTTCAAAAACAACCACTGTGTCCAAATGATGTTTAGGGTTACCGAGGACACAGGAAGCGTTCTCATCCCCAGGGTTTTAAGGACTTAGTTGTAATTTGTGCTGCCCCACACTTGATGTGTGTCTTGATGAGGTGTCTCCATTCCACCCCCACCTCCTGCTGAGGTTTTTTTCCCCTCTACTGGCTAAATGGATAAATGCAGAACCTTGCTGGAATATGATATGTGATGCAGTGCATCCAGTGCCTCAGAAGGGCCCGATGAGATTTAACCCACCCTATTATCCTTTAGAAATGGTCATTGAACTGGAAGCTTAGATTTAGAGGAAGGGAAGTGGAGAAAATTTCTTGGGAGTCTTTAGGGAAAGATGGAGCAAGAAGCCTGTCAAACTGAGAAGATGTCAGCTGGTCTCTGCTGCTCCAGAGACCAGGTGGAAAGGGGTCCTCTGATCCCCACACCCGGGACCCCAAAGAACACTTGACTGAACCCAAAAGATGCCAGTCTCCCCACCAGAGGGCCTTACCTGTGCTCACTGGGTCCTGGCCGGGTCAGGAGGTGCTGGTCCGTGGGGCGTGTGGCGGCCGCACACCCAGCCACTCTGACTGGCATCCAAGGGCCTATTTTTAGGGTCAGATCTGCTGACGCTGACCTTGTGTGCTGCCCAGTCTACGAGGAGACCTGTGGCATCTGCTTGCAAAATAATTTGCCAGTGTGATCTGAAACCCTTGACTTTGGGAGTCCTGTACCTGGAGCACACACGCTTGTCCCCAGCCCAGCCACGGAGGCGAGACACGCGGCCACTAATGCAGGGACAGGCAGGGGGATTTCCTGGCTTTGTTTTCTTGGGATGGATGAGGCCAGGTGCCTGTGGGGCCCTGCCTGGGGCTGTGTCCTGGAGCAACTGGAATGGGGGTGTTTTGCAAGCTGGCACAGTGCCTGTGCAAGGGCAGGGGCCCCCAGCCTGGAGAACTTTCCACTCCAGTATTTTCTGGGAGTTTCTGGAGCTGTCTCTGAGGAGTGAATGGAATGATTGCCACACCATGCAGGGTGATCAGTGAACCACATCCACCTTCCAGAGGAACTGGAAGCTTGGGTTCATTTGCATTGTGTCCCTTCTTGTGAGACCTTCGGCAGTTGTCCAACCCGTGTCTGGGCTTCCATGGGGAAAATAGTCATAATGCCACCCTCTTATGTTGGTATGAGAGTTACATGAAATACCGTGTGGAAAGTATATAGCCAGTGCCTGATACATGCTAAACCTTTTAAAAATACTGGGTGGTATTAGGAGGCCAAAAATATTCCCAATTCAACAGTCATTCCCAGATCTCTCTTCTTAATGATTCTCTCTCTCAGCCTCCCATCTCTCTGGCCCAGCCTTCTTTGCTCCTGGGTCCCCACCACCACCCCTACTGCTAGGGTCCTCTTTTTTAGGGCTGCAGGGATTGGGGGATAGTCCTGTCCAGGCTCCTCTATTTTTCTGGTAAAATCATTCCAAGGCTTCCTATAGTTCCTTTTAATGAGTGGCTTGATTTTCCATCCTTTCCCATCCTGTCACCCTTCTTGGGCATCCTTCAGTGTGCGAAGGATTAGGGGGAGTGGGTAGGGGGTCCCCAGTCTCTCTATATCCTTCACTTAGTAGGGTCTTCTTATGTTGGGGTCATTATATTGCCCTTTACAACTTTGTCTTCAGCAAACCAAAACACAATTTGCATGTTTAACGACGGCCAGTTTCATTTAGAGCAATTATGTCTTCTAGTATTTTTCACTGCGAAACTGCTAAGAAGGATTTTGCTTTTACTGATTTCTTGGTGCAGAGAATATACGTAAGGCAGAGCACTCAGTACAAAATGTTTTAAGGAGGTCAAGCTGTCGGGGCCCACACGCCCCTGCCATCACGTTCTGGAGCCAGAGCACCAGAGTCACAGGCCCTGCTGCAATTGCCCTAAGAACTGGAGAAGTCAGAGATGCCGAAACTAACTGAGGCTGAAGAAAGGTTTCCATCTAGCTGGGAGCCTGGGGGGCCAGTCCCAGCATCAGTCCCAATCCCAGCCCAAGTTAAGGGCTGAGGTAGCAAGAGGAGCTGCTGAAGATGTAGATTCAGAGGGGGCAAAAATCAAATAGCTAAAGACATCTGGGATGGATAGAGAGAGAGATAACCATTAACAGAGCAGGGTAGTATTTCACACTGTCTAGAAGGATGGCCAAGGAAAGATTGGTGTGTGTTGCTGGATTATCACCTCCGCTAGACTAGCCCCTAAATGCTGTGATCAGAAGACTCGTGACCCTCTCCCCACACCCCACATGTTGCCAATCCTTCACACATTAAAGGATGCCCAAAGGAGAGTGTCAAGGGTAGCCAAGAGTGGAAACCACGTAATTAATTGTGAAAAACTATAGGAAGCCCTGGGAAGAGTTTATTAGAAAAGAGTGGTGGTGGTTGGGGACACCTGGTCCATCTTTTAGTTAGCTGAAGGGCTCACCTGTGAGAAACGACCGCCTTGTCTGCACAGCTCTCAGGGCAGAACTCAGGCTGCGAGTGAATGCCCCAAGGTCTGCCTGATGTGGACGCAGCACACACGCCATCATGCCAGGAGGGGGGCAAGCCTGGTGACTGTCGGCTGGACTCAGAGATGTCTCTAACTGTTTAAGATTCCGAGGCTAATCCGCCAGGATTCTGTGCAACAGCATGCCGCCCTAGTGCAGGCAAAGTGTGATCTGTGGAAACAGCTGTTGTTTTCATTGTAGCTTCTTAGGAACTTAACGTACATATGGCAGCACTTGACATAGGTTTCCTCCCAAAGCCACTGGCTTCTCTGACTCAAGTGATTTTATTAGCAAATTCCCTTCCCCCAGAATCTCTCTCTACTTTCTCCATTTTCACATACAGGTAGACACTACTCTGGATCAGAATTCCACTTATGTGCACTGGCAAGGTATGGTAGGCAGAATACACACACACTCACACTCAAGCACACACCCACAAAGGTGTCTGCATCCTAATGCCTGGAACCTGTGAATATGTTACAAGGCAGAGTAAGGTTGAAGGTGGAATTAAGAGTGCCAATCGCGAGATCTTTGAACAGGGAGAGTACCCTGGATCACCCAAGTGGGCCTGATGTAATCAGAATGTCTCTTCAAAGTGGGAGAGAGAGCCTGAAGAAGAGAGCTGAGTCCTTGTGAGAGGGACTCAGCTTCCTGTTACCGGCTTTGGAGATGGAGGAAGGGGCCACAAACCAAAGAACAGCCTCTGGAAGCTGGAAAAGGCAACAGCTTCTCCCTTAGAACCTGCTGAAGGAATGTAGTTCTGCCCATGCCTTGATGTAGCCCAGTGAGACCCAAATCAGGCTTCTGACTCCAGGACTGTATGAAGATCAGTGTTGCTTTGAGCCACTAAGTTTGAGGTGGCTTGCTATCGTAGCAGCAACAGGAAAACCAGTATGTGATATTTGACTAGTACCTGACTTTTCTGGGTTGAAAAGATCCAGAGGCTTCTGTGCTCTGTGGACAGCAGAGTTTATGCGGATGCTAAATCCAGCCAGAGCCCAGGGAAAGAGAGGGTGCCCTCCCAGATGGAGCCCAGAGGGCCGAGGCTGTATCTCAGCAGCACACGGGCATAGTCTGATGGCGTGAGGTCCTCTGCTGTCCACAACGGTCTTTCTTTCATGTTAAGAAGAAAAGCAACCAGACTGAGGCCCGTGTTCTGCAGCCCGCCCAGAGCCCTCCACAGCATCTCCAAGGACTGCCGTCCTCTCGAAGGAGTCCAGGTAGGAGGGCTCTCATTTCTCTGGGGCAGCATCCCTGCAGCCTTCTTGCCTCTCCACCTCACTGGCACGTGCCGCCCTCCTCTCCTCCAGCCTCATCCCAAGCTCGACACCATCCTCTTCTGTTCTTCCTCCAAAGCACCACTCACCCGGTGCTGTTGTGTGTGGCAGAGGGGACCACAGTACAGAGCAGGTGACAATTCCGAATTCCATGTCTGAGCTCCTCAGTCTTAGGAAGTTGTTGGCTGGGCCCCACTCCCAGGGAATTTCTCCCTCTCGAGACATCCGTCCCTGTGCCTGCCATGTTCATGAGGCTCCTCGCTGCGTGAACAGTCCTCACAGCTTTCCTTTCCTTCCATTCTGGGCCTCTCCCTCTCTCCTCCAGAGCTCCCTCAGGGACCTTCCAGATTCCTGCTCTTCCAATGATTATGCTGAGCAGGTCAGCTCCCTCTTAGTCTCAGCCTCCCAAGCAGAATAAGCTAGGGGCCTCCCTTTCTTATCAAAAAGCCCACCATGGCATTTTGCCAGATAAGTCACTGTCACCCATCTGAGAGAGGGTTTTTTTTTTTTTTTACTCCCCTAGACAGTATCCAGAGAAGGCAATGGCACCCCACTCCAGTACTCTTGCCTGGAAAATCCCATGGATGGAGGAGCCTGGAAGGCTGCAGTCCATGGGGTCGCTAAGAGTCGGACACGACTGAGCAACTTCACTTTCACTTTGCACTTTCATGCACTGAAGAAGGAAATGGCAACCCACTCCAGTGTTCTTGCCTGGAGAATCCCAGGGACAGGGGAACCTGGTGGGCTGCCGTCTATGGGGTCGCACAGAGTCGAACATGACTGAAGTGACTTAGCCCCAGCAGACAGTATCATCCACAGACCCTGGAAGAAGGAGCCCTTCGCTGAGCTTCTTTTTTAGAGATCCCCACCTCTGTCTCTGTCCCTCTCTCTGTGTCTCACACACACACACACGTGTTGAGATGCTGCTGAGCACTCATTTGAATGGCTAAAAACAAGCAAGAAGCTTACACTGCCAAACCTGGGTAAGAATGTTGGGGGTTGCAGTGACTGTTGTGTGTGTTGGTCATAGTGGTGGTGACACAACCGTACGAATTTGTCAGTAAAAAGACAGTGAACTTTGCTGCGTGGAAGTTTAAAAATCAAAAGGATGTGGGCAACTCATTCACCCAGGGTCTGGCTCTTCTCACAGGCGCCCAGTGACGTGTAACTCCGTCTGCTTTTGCGATTAACGCCATTAGGTCGCAGAGAATGTGCTCGCCCTTCCCTTCCTCGGTGTCCTCAGAACGAAAAGTGACTGAGTCTGAATTCCGTGAAGGTTGATGGGTTGTGTCACTGCTAACTCAAGCTTCCAGAGAGGATTGGAGCCGGGGAAGCGGGACGGCTTATCCTGCTGAATCAGTCGTTGGCTCAGCAAGCGCACGGACCTGGTGGTGCTGAGCATCCGTTGTGTCTGCGTTCTGCTCCAGGGCTCTGGAGGTGACCTGGCATTAGTGTGGTATTCCCAACAGTCACACAACAGCTGAGGGATATTTTGGTGTGTTAAAACAATTCATAGACTTCTTTAAAGCATATATATTATATGCAGGTCTAGATGTACTGTGAAGCAAAATGCCACTTGTTTACATTGACTACTAGAATTATCCATCATTTTGTTTTTGTAACAGTTGTCTGTAAGATTTAACAAAGCTTTCAGAGAAGTGAGTTAAGATTTTGGGGTTTATTTAGATTGTTTTGATTTAAAACTTTGATATCCAACAATTATATACCTTTTTACTTTTAATAGAAACTTCGAATTTTTTTTTAGAAAAAGCAACTCTTTAAAATACACGTGGAGATGTTTCTCATGTTTTATTTTCATTTAATTTGAATTTTGATAAAAATTTCTTTGTTCACTTTGAATTGTCCCTTTTATTTTATTCTTCAGATCAGCACTGTTTAAAAGATATATAATGCAAAGCCATGTTTGCAACTTAAAATTTTCTAGGGGGCGTTCCCCATGGTCCAGTGATTAGTATTTGGTGCTTTTACTGCCATGGCCCTGGGTTCAATCCCTATTCGTGACGCAGCCAAAAAAATTTTTTTCTAGTAGCCACATTAAGGAGTAGAAAGAAACAGGTAAAATTAATTTTAATAATGTATTTTATTTAACCATATCCCAAATATTACAGTGTCAGTATATAATCGGTATAAAAATTATTGAGATATTTGACATGCTTTTTTCTATATGAAATCTTTGATATCTGTGTATCTCACACTTATACACATCTCATCTTGGACCAGTGACATTTCGAGAGCTCAACAGCCCAAGGGGCTGGGGGCTCCCATACTGGGCAGCCCGGGTCACTGAGAGTAAGACAAGACCTTGTGCTGATGGGAATCACAGTGGGGGTTTCCATCTATCCAGGCCTGCCCTACCTCCTTCCAGCCCAGGTTGTTCCGGTGTGTGGGTGCCTTGAAGGTTTCTGTGACTCTCCGGGGAGCTTGCTGGCAACCGGCAGGGCCATGTCGGCTGTGGAGCTGTCATTCTTGACTTTGATGACCTAGCTATGTGAGGACTTGTGTTTGGAGAAAAGACCTAAGAGCTGAGGATGTTTCTCTGAAATCAATACCTCTGTTTATCTGCCTGGCTGTCAAAATACTGGGAGTGCCTACTGCCAACCTCCTCCTGGGGGGCTCTGGAGCCCTGAGGACCCGGGGCATGGGCTGTAGGTTGGGGTCCCCCCAAACCCTCCCTTTCCCAGACGACTGCTGTTTGAGCCCTGCTTGAGTCTGTCAGTGATCTCAGCAAATGGGTAAATTGCGTCTCTATTAGCACCTCTGTCTGCATGCCAGGACTTGTTTATTTTACAGATAGATGGCTGTTTCCTCTTCACGGCCTGTTAATGCATCAAAGTAACATTGATGAGGCTTGACAGTGTGATTATTCATGTGTGGGAGGCAGGAGAGTGAAGGAGGAAAGAGCATGTGCTTGTAAAACAGAAGGACTTGTGTTCAAATCCTGCCTCGGCCACGTGGACTTGGGTTCAAATCCTGCCTCGGCCACGTAACTCTGAGCTGGTACAAGTCCCTTAGCTTCCTTGAGCCTGTACATTGTATCTAACAACAGGGTTTACCTATAGGGTTACCATGCAGATTAAATAAAATGATGCATATGAAGCCCTTGGCTTGGAGGAAGCAAATATTACACACTAGCCATTGCTATTCTCATTCTCCCTCAACTCTGGTTAATTGTTTTTATCTCCCACTGGATAGATTAAGAAGCCCCTGCTGCTGCTGCTGCTGCTGCTGCTGCTAAGTTGCCTCAGTCGTGTCCGACTCTGTGCAACCCCATAGACGGCAGCCCACCAGGCTCCCCCATCCCTGGGATTCTCTAGGCAAGAATACTGGAGTGGGTTGCCATTTCCTTCTCCAGTGCATGAAAGTGAAGCCCCTAGAGAGGACTAAATGAACAAACCATTAGGTTGGGAGCTGAAACGCCCGCAGTGTGCTTCACTTATTTATTGAAGTGATGCCCTACTCTGAGTCCAGGCCCTGTCCTTGGAGCAGGAAACCAGGGCCTGCCCTGGATGAGCTCATTGCCCAGTGGAGAAACAGAAACCTCTGAACACACACCAGCAGCACGAGAGGCGAGCACTGTGATGGGGGGTGTCAGGTGACCGAGATTGCCCAGAAGAGCCGGGAAACAGTACAAATGCTCAGAGAAGACCAGCCTTGGCACTGGGGGAAGAAGGCTAGATGGGAACATCTGTGGTAATGTACTGGTGATCCATGAACCCAGTAGGCACTCAACAAACACTCGCTGCACAAAGAGTGCTATCACTCCAGACTGTCATGGACGTTTTCAGTTCAGTGCCAACCCACGCAAGTTTAGTTATGACAAGTATCTTGTGCCAATTCCAGTTAGATTTGGGGGCACTGTCTGGGATGGGAAAATACACACAGACACCCCATGTGTCAATATATAAACATATGCACACACATATATTCAGTTCAGTTCCATTGCTCAGTCGTGTCCGACTCTTTCTGACCCCATGAATCACAGCACGCCAGGCCTCCCTGTCCATCACCAACTCCTGGAGTTCACTCAGACTCACGTCCATCAAGTCTGTAATGCCATCCAGCCATCTCATCCTCTGTCGTCCCCTTCTCCTCCTGCCCCCAATCTCTCCCAGCATCAGAGTCTTTTCCAATGAGTCAACTCTTCGCATGAGGTGTCCAAAGTACTGGAGCTTTAGCTTTAGCATCATTCCTTCCAAAGAAATCCCAGGGTTGATCTCCTTCAGAATGGACTGGTTGGATCTCCTTGCAGTCCAAGGGACCCTCAAGAGTCTTCTCCAACACCACAGTTCAAACGCATCAATTCTTCGGTGCTCAGCCTTCTTCACAGTCCAACTCTCACATCCATACATGACCACAGGAAAAACCATAGCCTTGACTAGACGGACCTTAGTCGGCAAAGTAATGTCTCTGCTTTTGAATATACTATCTAGGTTGGTCATAACTTTTCCTCCAAGGAGTAAGCGTCTTTTAATTTCATGGCTGCAGTCACCATCTGCAGTGATTTTGGAGCCCCAAAAAATAAAGTCTGACACTGTTTCTACTGTTTCCCCATCTATTTCCCATGAAGTGATGCAACCAGATGCCATGATCTTCATTTTCTGAATGTTGAGCTTTAAGCCAACTTTTTCACTCTCCTCTTTCACTTTCATCAAGAGGCTTTTTAGTTCGTCTTCACTTTCTGCCATAAGGGTGGTGTCATCTGCATATCTGAGGTTATTGATATTTCTCCTGGCAATCTTGATTCCAGCTTGTGTTTCTTCCAGTCCAGCGTTTCTCATGATGTACTCTGCATAGAAGTTAAATAAGCAGGGTGACAATATACAGCCTTGACATACTCCTTTTCCTATTTGGAACCAGTCTGTTGTTCCACGTCCAGTTCTAACTGTTGCTTCCTGACCTGCATACAGATTTCTCAAGAGGCAGGTCAGGTGGTCTGGTATTCCCATCTCTTTCAGAATTTTCCACAGTTTATTATGATCCACACAGTCAAAGGCTTTGGCATAGTCAATGAAGCAGAAATAGATGTTTTTCTGGAACTCTCTTGCTTTTTCCATGATCCAGCGGATGTTGGCAATTTGATCTCTGGTTCCTCTGCCTTTTCTAAAACCAGCTTGAACATCAGGGAGTTCACAGTTCACGTATTGCTGATGTCTGGCTTGGAGAATTTTGAGCATTGCTTTACTCGCGTGTGAGATGAGTGCAATTGTGCAGTAGTTTGAGCATTCTTTTGCATTGCCTTGCTTTGGAATTGGAATGAAAACTGACCTTTTCCAGTCCTGTGGCCACTGCTGAGTTTTCCAAACTTGCTGGCATATTGAGTGCAGCACTTTCACAGCATCATCTTTCAGGATTTGAAACAGCTCAACTGGAATTCCATCACCTCCACTAGCTTTGTTCGTAGTGATGCTTTCTAAGGCCCACTTGACTTCACATTCCAAGATGTCTGGCTCTAGATTAGTGATCACATCATCATGATTATCTGGGTCATGAAGATCTTTTTTGTACAGCTCTTCCATGTATTCTTGCCACCTGTTCTTAATATCTTCTGCTTCTGTTAGGTCCATACCATTTCTGTCCTTTATCGAGCCTGTCTTTGCATGAAATGTTCCCTTGGTATCTCTAATTTTCTTGAAGAGATCTCTAGTATTTCCCATTCTGTTGTTTTCCTCTATTTCTTTGCATTGATTGCTGAAGAAGGCTTTCTTGTCTCTTCTTGCTATTCTTTGGAACTCTGCATTCAGATGCTTATATCTTTCCTTTTCTCCTTTGCTTTTCGCCTGTCTTCTTTTCACAGCTATTTGTAAGGCCTTCCCAGACAACCATTTAGCTTTTTTTGCATTTCTTTTCCATGGGGATGGTCTTGATCCCTGTCTCCTGTACAGTGTCACGAACCTCATTCCATAGTTCATCAGGCACTCTATCTATCAGATCTAGACCCTTAAATATGTTTCTCACTTCCACTGTATAATCATAAGTATATACAAATATAAATATGCACACCCATATATGTATGCATAGATACACATGCAGGCATCTGTTAATATATGGGGGCTTCCCCGATGGCTCAGTGGGTAAAGAATCTGCCTGCAATGCAGGAGATGCAAGTTTGACCCCTGGGTTCGGAAGATGCCCTGGAGAAGGAAATGGCAACCCACTCCAGTATCTGCCTTGGAAATTCCATGGGCGAAGGAGCCTAGTGGGCCTACAAAGTCCATGGGGTCACAAAGATTTGGACAAGTTTAGCGACTAAAACACTACCACCACCACATATATCTATAAGCTGAACTGAGCTCAGTTTTAGGGAGGGGTTGACTCTGACACATTGTGTGCAGCGGACCTTTAGTCACAGGCTGAAAAGGGACAGAATTCACCAGGGATAGTTTAAAGAAAGAGATATCAATGAAGGGACTACATACAGAGTGTGAGTAGGGCTAAGGGAACAAGCCAGGGATGCTGAAGCAGCCAGGCAATAGGAAGCCATGGGCTACAGCTTCCCCCAGGCAGACGAGACCAACACTCTCAGGGTTGGCAGAGCAGCGAGGTGGAAGGCACTGGGGTCCCTGTGTGACCCCTTGGAGCTGAGTCCCCTAACCAGTCTGGACTGCCCACCTACCTTTGAACAGTGACACCAGAGAGAAATAAACAGTTACTTAAGTCACCGTGTTTTGGACTCTATCACAGTAACTCAGCCTGGACCCCAATGCTTTGAACAGCTAGTGTGGTTACACCAGAGTGGAGATGAAGGAGAATGTTGGCATACGAGGGCCTGTAACCATGCGGCCTTGTGGTCTAGTTTGGATTTTATGCCAGGGAGGATGCTTACGTGATTTGATGTGCATTTTAAGAAGAACATTTTGACCGGTATGTGGGGAATGGAATGTGGTGAACAAGTAGTGTATCAGGGAGGGGTCTGCTCTGGTGGTTCAGGGAAGAGATGCTGGTGCCTTACGGGCTCAGGATGGTAGTGACAGGGTTTTTGAGAAGTTAGGTTCCAGGTATGTTTTGATGGCTGATTGTAAAGAATTACCTGGTGAATTTGACTTTGAGGTGTTTGTTGTGAAATGAAATGATTTGAAGTACTTCATTAACACAGGCCTTAGCACATAGTGGTGCTGTTGTTTTAATAAAAGTTCTCTGACTCTGATGGTGTAACTTTTCCCTGCACAAGTTGCTGATGAATCTTAGGAAAGAAGCTCGTGTTTTCTTAAGCAACTTCACTACTTTGGTGCCTGGTCACGCAGTCTCAGACTTGTCCCTGAGGCCAGTTCTCGAGGGGCATCAGGTGTACCCAGGGCCTGAAGAGACCCTCACTGCCACAGTCAGTCTGGCTTAGAGTGGGTGGAAAGTTCACACACTCTGCCCTTCTCAGAGCGCCTCTCAGGTGCTGGGCAGAGTTCTACAAGTGGAGGGAAAGGTAGCAGCAAGATAGGCTGCGTCACCGTCCTCATGTTGCTGTTCTTCTTTTCGCTGGGATGTACAAAGGAACTGAGGCATCTTTATTTATCTTTAGCTCTTCTAACCTTCCCTGCAAGCCCCCTCCCCACCAGCTGGGAATTTCAGACACTTAAGTTTGCTAAATAATAACATCCCAGCTTCCCAGTTAAAAGCTCAAACTCAGAATCCTCTTCCACTGTGCAAGCCAGACTGTGGATATATTGTAATATGGATTGTGGCTGTAGTCCATCAGGGTTTGCTGCAAGAGCCGTAAAGGTGAGGAGAGAGCCTTGATGCTGTGGGGCCCCTTGAGCCTGGCTGCTGCTCATGTCGGAAAAAATAAGTGAAGAGCAAGGCACTCTCTATACCTTTCACTGCGTCCCCGGGACCGTGTCTCAGAGAATGGAGGTCACCGCTCCTGCCCCTCCTCGAGTGCTTATTCTCTCCAGTCACTCACCTCCTTTTTCTTCCTCACTGGAAAATCCTCTGGGCCTCCTCTTACTGAATTTGGCCTCTTTTCCCCATTTGTCAGGGGCTATAAAAGTGAAGTGACTTCCAGGTCGGATTGACTGATTTACAAATACATTTTTATTTTAAGCATCTCCTCTGCAGGCTTCCCTAGTGGCCCAGTGGTAAAGAAACTACTGCCAGTGCAGAAGACTTGGGTTCGATCCCTGGATTGGGAAAATCATCTGGAGAAGTAAATGGCAACCCACTCCAGTATTCTTGCCCGGGAGATCCCATGTACAGAGGAGCCTGGTGGGCTGCAGTCCACAAGGGTCATAGAAGAGTCAGACATGACTTAAGAGATGAAATGATAAGAACAAATGTCCTCTGCAATATTTGGGACATATTTATAATAAAAAATTATTTGTTGTTTATCTGAAATTCAGATTTAACCGGTGTCCTGTATTTTATCTGGCAACCCTACTTCTAAGCAACTTGTTTATGGGGGAGACGATGTAAAAACACAGCCATTGAATATTTTCAAAATATTATGCCTAATATAAGGCTTTACTCCTGCTGGTCTCTTGGCTGGACAGACTGACCTTTCAGAAAGAAGGAGGCTGCCCCCCACCTCCTCTATAGCAGGGGCTGTTCCCAGTTCCTCAGAGGAGCCCGTTGTGTGTGTGCTGTATGGAGAAGGCGGAGGAGACCATAAAGCAACCAACTTTGGCTTCCTGCCCTCCCCTATACCCCTGCCCATCACACCAGGCAGGCTTCCCTGGGAAGTGGGTAGCCCCATCCTGCTGGCAAAGCTGTTGCTTATCTAGAACTTTTACAAGCACATTTTTATTGAGTTGTAATTGAAAAAAAAAAACAAACTCCAAGACATTCCAGATTTTTCTCATAAGCCTGCTTTAGGCGTGTGTGTGTGTGTGTGTGTGTGTGTGTGTGTGTGTGTGTGTGTGTGTGACTGTGGGAGACATTTAACTTTTCTCTCTTCTTCCCTAAGTTAAGGACCAGAATAAAGATGAACTGGGGGTCTGGAGAGCCTGTAAAACTCTTTTCATTAGGCAAAAATTCTAGTGTTTGGATAACGAGGGCTTTAGCTAAGAGGGCTGTGTTTATCATTACAGTCTAATATCCTAATGTAAGTTTACAACAATATGTAAGAAACTTATATGTAATAGAATGCAGAGCCTCTTATATGTGTAAAACTCCTTGGCAAAGGTGTATAAATCATATACATCTATTTAAAAGAATGAGAAAGTAAACCCAGATGATGGCCTCTTAGAAATGGGCTGGTGGTGACCACCTCACTGGGCCCCATCGCTGTTCTGAGAAGCTAAGGGACAAAAACTGCATCTCTCTTGGGGCCTGTGTGACCAGGCCTCCCTTCCCCAGCCAGGAAGGATGGAGATCCCAATATTCCTTCCCAAGGCTCCTGGCTTTCTCAGCAGGAGGGAAAGAAACACAAGCTTTCGTGGAGGACTTACTGTGTGCCAGGCACTGGGCTGCTCCCCTCTTTCCATCATCACAAGAGCCCTGTGCAGTGTGGCATCTGTCCTGCTTTTGCCCTTGAGGAATGTGAAGTTCAGAGCAGCTGACTTGTCAGTCCAGGCTCATGCATCTGGTTAAAGGATGGAGTCTGAATGGAAGCCCGTGTCCAAGGCTCCTGTTCTTCCTGCCGCCCCATTCCCAGCCCGGGCCGTTCAGCTCAGCAGTGGCAGTGTCTGCTGTCACTCCTTGTCTGGAGATGTATTGCTGCTTCTTGGAGGCACAAAGCCGGACCGAGAATAAGAGGGGTGAGGCCAGCTTCTTCTGTGCAGTGGCTGTTTCTGCGACAGACCTGCCTCCACTGACCCATTGTCCTGCCCAACTCATTTTTTCCTGGGAATCCCAGGGGTCTGATGGAAATTCAGGAAGGAAATAGTTGAGGTTCTTTCAGGGACCCAAGCATAAACTCACTCTCCAGGGACCTCACGGGTTCGTTGTAAGAATACACTGGGAAACAAGGAATCTCCTGGAGAATGGGAGTATCTCCCAGAATATTCCATAACTCCAGTGACCAGGTTTACGTGGGGGCTCATCAACTGTCAGCTGCTCTTCATCAATGGCAGCCTCTTACATCAGACCAGTCCACAGGCCTCTGACTACCTGAGGGTCAGGAGAATAACAGTTAAGACCAATTTGGCTGCAAGTAACAGAGCCTTGAAAAACAGGGGCTTAACCAAGACAGACATTTCTTTCTCTCTCATATAAAGGGGGTGTGGAGGCGGTGGAGTCCAGGACTAGGAGGGATCCCAGCCAATCCCATTCTCGCCCTTAAATGGAACAGACGTTGCCCTTCAGGGAGACTTATCAGAAGTTCCACACACTAATTCAGTACATCTTATTGAATAGAACATAGCCACTTGGCCAAAGTTACCTACCTTTGGCTGGGTGCCAAAGTAGAGCTTACTGGGTGGCTCAGATGGTAAAGCGTCTGTCTGCAATGCGGGAGACTCGGGTTCAATTTCTGGATTGATAAGATCTCCTAGAGAAGGAAATGGCAACCCACTCCAGGACTCTTGCCTGGAGAATCCCACGGATGGAGGAGCCTGGTGGGCTACAGTCCATGGGGTGGCAAAGAGTCGGACACGACTGAGCGACTTCACTTTCACTTGGCTGGGTGCATCGCCACCCAGCTAACAATTGAGGTTCTTCACCAAAGTAAAAGGGGAGGATGGACATGGGGAACAAATTGAAGGCCGTGCCCAGGTGCCCATCCTGGTGCAGCCATCTATGGCTAGGACAGCAGAGCCGTAGAGTCATATGGTACAGAGTGTGTGACACCAGGAGTCCCTCGGAAAGAGGCACTGATGTGGGGGGGATTTTTCATGGGCTGTGCAGAGTGCTGTCTGTGTGGGATGGTCTATGAGGGGCCATGAGAGCCCCTCCACCTCACCCCAAGTTTCCCCTTTGTAGTCCTGCCTGCAAGTTCAACAGTCAAGTGAAGACGTGCCTTGCTAGCACCCTTGTGATCCTGGGGACATTAACCTGCCCTCAGTTCTTTATACGCACATGTGTATTTTCTCATGTCTGCTTAATGTGCAACCCTCTGCTGTAGTTGCTTCCAGAATCAGGAGGCTCTAGCAGTCAACAGCACTAAGCTAGAGCCCTGGGAGGCTTGAAAACTAGTCTGATGGAGTCCCAGTTATGGGTCCTAGGAACCCCAGTGTGGCCCTAGAGGGCATAGGAGACAGAGTCGTACCTGCACAGGGCTGTAAAAGGGGAGGTGTTTCGAGGGATCGGCTGATGGAAGGCTCTGAAGTAGGGGATGCAGGAAATCTCAGAAGAGGGGAGATTCTAGCAACTCCCCAGGAGAGAGGGCCAGGCTAACCAGACATCAGCTGGCTCAAGAGATTAGTGCAGAAACCTGGGGGCATCACCTGAGAACTGAGTGATCTGGGGAAAGGGAGAGAACACTGATAGCCCATTCCTCCTGCCTGCCAGGGACGGGGGAGCAGCGTAGCTAGCGGTAGGGTTGGGTATTTCCCTTTGAGTTTTCCTCAAACCAGCTTTCCCTGAGGCCCCAGTGGCTACAGAGTTCATACTGTAGCTGCCTTGGGGAGGAAGTGGAGGAGGCAGGTGTCAAGGCCAGGCTGTGAACCAGAGGCCAACAGACCCACAGGGGCCTCCTGGGGGCCAGGAAGTCAGCAGGAGTGTGTTTGCCTGGAAGTTAGGCAGCTGTGGCTTAGAACAGAGCTTGGGAGAGGAGGGGGATGTTCCATTCCTGGCAGCCTCCCCGTCTTGTCCACCCCAAAGCCTTTACCACCAGCGTTTCCCCTGGGCCTCTAACCATCCTCTGCTCTCCAGTGGGGCTCTTGGCAGAGAGAAGCCAGGGCTTTACTGTCATCTGTCCTCCTTGTACTGTGACGTTGCCTTCATGCACCCAGCACGTGGGTGGATTGATGTGACTGCTGTGTCCTTTTTTCTTTCACCTGTTCCTCCAGAGACTGATTTAGCGCTTAACAAGTGGGACTTCTGGACAGACTGGCTCTGCTGCTCCCTTCTTGCTCCCGCTTCTGCCCATCAACTTGTGTTCTGAGAGATAAATAGAGCTTTGTTGGTCAGAGCCACAAGCCTGCTTAATGCTCAGGTATATAAGCTCTCAACTACTACTACTACTACTAAGTCACTTCAGTCGTGTCTGACTGTGCAACCCCATAGACGGCAGCCCACCAGGCTCCCCCGTCCCTGGGATTCTCCAGGCAAGAACACTGGAGTGGGTTGCCATTTCCTTCTCCAATGCATGAAAGGGAAAAGTGAAAGTGAAGTTGCTCAGTCGTGTCTGACTCTTAGCGACCCCATGGACTGCAGCCTACCAGGCTCCTCCATCCATGGGGTTTTCCAGGCAAGAGTACTGGAGTGGGGTGCCATTGCCTTCTCCAAGCTTTCATATAAGGGCTGGGCAATTAGACCATAGTTGGGTATCCAGATTTTACAATATCCAGTTAGCCCCAGGAAAGCTCGCAGTTGTTTTCAAGTCGTGGGGGAGGGCAACTGGAGGATTCCTTATAAGCTCTCAAAAGTTAGCTGCTATCTGTCTTAACCTCTCTGCATTGATGTTCTTGTCTGTAAACTAGGGTGATAACTGGACTCACCCCATAGGGTTGTGAGGATTAAATGAAATGTATAGTTGACCTTTGAACAAGGGGGTTAGGGGCACAGACCCTCCCACAGAGTTGAAAATTCATGTATATAACTTATTACAGTTGGCTCTCCTAATACAAAGTTCCTCTGTTTCCATGGTTCCTCCAGATCTGTATCACTGATTCACATTGGTAGATTCAACCAACCATATATCGTACAGTACTAAAGTATTTACTATTGGAAACAACCTATCTATAAATGGACTTAAGCAATTCAAACCTGTGTTCCTCAAGAGTCAGTGGTATAGTTGGACTGACTGGCCTAGCTTCCCTTTGATCATAGTTATTTCATCTAAACTCTATAAACTGGTCATCATTACCTTTTTTCTTGATGCAAGATTAGCCATAATCAAGCCTCTTGAAGGTTTTCAAAGGATAACATGAATTTCACTATTTTAGGCCTAAAACAAATAATGGGCTTCCCTGATAGCTCAGTTGGTAACAAATCTGCCTGCAATGCAGGAGACCCTGGTTGGGGTCTTCCTGGGTTGGGAAGATCTGCTGGAGAAGGGATAGGCTACCCACTCCAGTGTTTTGGGGCTTTCCTTATGGCTCAGCTGGTAAAGAATCCGCCTGCAATATGGGAGACCTGGGTTCGATTCCTGGGTTGGGAAGATCCCCTGGAGAAGGGAAAGGCTACCCACTCCAGTATTCTGGCCTAAAGAATTCCATGGACTGAGTGACTTGCACTTTTTCAAAGCAAATAATAACAGCGTCATTTAAATTCATAATATTTCCTAAAACCCATTTGCTGATGGGTTTTAAATATAGAGAATCGGTTGTCTCTCATTTTAAAAGTTTAGTCAATTTATATTTTTTCACTAGAAAAATAGTTTTAAAAATACCAAAAAAAGGAAAACCAGATATCTCTACTCCCACAATTCAACATGGTCAAATTGTAACATTTTGCCATATTTGATTTCTGGTTTTTTTTCTAAAGAAATAAAACATTACGACGAAACTGAGAAAAAAACAAAAGATATGTAATGTATCTAACATACTCAGCATAGTACCTGGCATACACAAAGCATTCAGTACTTGTCAACAAATTGTAAAAGCTTTTTATTTTGGAATAATTTTAGATGTACAGAAGTTATAAAGATAGCAGGGACATTTCTTAGCAGCTTCCTCTAAGGTCAACTTCTTATATAACCACAGTCCAAGTTCATGGTCTTAACAACACCTCACTTCTTTCACAAGCCTGCTCCATAGAACAGGAGGAGCAGACGCTTCATCGCAGACTTCCTGGGCCAAGTGTGGCAGCAGGAAGGCTTTCTGGTGGAGGTGCCAGTCTGGAGCTCAACCTCTATTTCCTCGGGTGCTCTGGGGCATGTTTGGCTTTCCCTGCCTTCTTCACCCCATAGCCCCAGAATCTTAGTTCCAACCCTTAGAGCCCCAAGAAGGTAACCTGCTGAAACAAACACCCCAGGCCCAGGGTACGGCTCTGTTCCAGATTCAAGGTGCTCCACCCAGCCAGCAAGGGCCAGCTGCCCACAGTTATAGACCCGGATGTTGATTTAGAGACTAGTTTCTGGAGCCACTATTTTGGATCCTGCTGACCATGCATGAGCAGGAAATAGCAACAAGGGCTGAGCTGTCAGGCAGAGCAAGGGGATCCAAGGGAACTGGGGGTGGGCAGGCTGGGCTATGGGGCAAGGATTAGCTTTGTCTGCTCTGGAGAATTATAGGCCTCACTAACCCAAGGGAAAAGCCGAGAAATTCTCCATCCTGCCTGGTTGGGCACAGACTTCCTCTGGGACATATGTTTACCTTTTGGAAGAGGCCCAGAGAGCACCTGAGGCAGCCAGCTGGGACTAGGAACAAGTGCTGCAGGGAGGAGAATGGGGAGCTGCTGGGCACCACCAGTCCTTCGTGGCCAGAACCCAGAGATCTTGGATCCAGCAGGCAACATCCAGCTTCATTTTAGCTTCTCTGAGCCTAAGTTTGTTCATCTGTAAAATGGGGATATTAAGTCTCTATGACCCAGAGAGGGCGGTACATGTTTGTACGGTTTATAAATCGCAGGGGGTCCTAAAGCACATCCTGTGCTCAGCTCCCTGAGTTGAGCACCATGACTTGGAACTAGGTCTGCTGCTTTGGTCAGAGGTGACCCTTTTTTTTGATTTGCAACAAAGGAAAAGGACTTGCCTTCTGGAAATAGAGCAGACGGTAGAGAAGGATATAGACTGCTTAAGCCCCTGGGAGAGGGTAGGGCTGTCCCCAGAAAGCCTTGGCAGGGGAGCAAAGAGAGAGGTCAGAGGTGGCCCAAGGAGACGAGATGAGCTGGGAAGAGGGTGTCAGGGTGACCAAACGGTGAGATGCCGTAGCAGATGGAGCTGGGAGGAGAGGAGGTCCCCTATGGAGGCAGGCCCAGTCCTGGGGCCAGGTGGGGATCCACTCCGCCTGGAGGCCCCCGTAGAGAGGGCACAGTAACACACAACTCTCCCTGAAGGTAGGGTTACAGCCAGAGAGGGTGGGAGTCTTGGATTCCTTGAGCCCAGAGAAAGCCTGGTGAGAGACTGCCAGCTGGAAAAGAATCACAGAGCCCCAGGCACTTACAATTCAGATGACAGGTGATACACAGGGGTGGATGGACATTTTGGTAGCTTGAGGAAGAGCACTTCACCGAGGCTTGCAGGGTCCAGGGGGCTCCCCAGAAGTGACATCTAAACTGAGACATCTCAAAGACACCCCAGTGAAAATGTGTGAGGATGCGCATTCAGGCTGTATAACCTGAAGCATGTATAAAGCACCAAGAGGCAAGAGAGTGGAACATTTCTGGAAAGTGCAGGTAGATTTAGCATCTCTTAATTACACGGCATGTATGGGAACAGAATTAGAAGAGAAATGTCTGGAGACGTGAGAAGTTCTCAGAAAATGAAGAATCTTTATACTTTGTCAAGCTGTCTGTCTCTGGGGGGCTGTAAGTGTTAGCGTGATATGATCAGATTTTCGTTTTAGTAAGATGTCTGGGACCTGTGTAGAGATTGGGAGGGGCAAGGCTAGAGGCAGAGAGACCATCGGGCTGAGCAGGAAGCCAGGTGAGAGGTGAGGTGGCTTGAATTTGGGTAGTCGGCAAAGATGAAGCTAAATGAGCAGATCCGAGCTCGCTTTAGGAGACAGAGTTGGTAGGCCAACCAAAAGAAAGGCAGGAGCCCAGGGTGACACCCACCACTGGCTTGGGCAATAATGCCTGTCAGAACCCTTCACTAAAATGGGAACTAGGAAGAGGAATTGGTTCGGGTGGGAGGTGATGAACACTTCAGTTTGAAATTCAAGTGTATTCAAATGAAGGTGGCCAGTAGTATACTGAGGTTTTCAAGCTCAAAAAAGAAAATTCGGCCGCCATAGGGGTCTGAGAGTTGTCAGCCTAGAGATGTGAACTGAGGCTGTGGGAGCAAGAGGACCTCCCCTTCCCCCAAGGAGTGAGAACACAAGAGGGAGAGAAGACGCAGAGGCCAGAAATCTCAAGAGACCTTGACATTCAGCAAGGGTCAGCTGGAGGAGGCAAGGGCTACATAGGAACAGGCAGAGAGGTAAAAGGAAAGCCAGCCCATCTAATCCTCATAAATACCTCACGTACAGGTGAGGAATTGGGGGCTTTTTGCACTGTTTTATTAGGGCACAAGAAGTAAGAAACTCAAAGCCAGTGTTGCCCTATCATAACCATCCTTCACCAAGAATTTTGCCGTGTCTCCTACCCTCTTGTTTAATGCCTCTGTTAGGTTTCTGTGATTTCAGTCCATGCTTTTGAAAGCAGACTGAAGATGAAAAGACTGACTGGATTCAGGAGATACCAGCACGTTTGTGCACAGCACGTTTTGACAGTCGGTTTTGATACAGGGCAGGCATGTGAAGGATGGTGATGCCTCAAACTTTGGTCTTTATTCAGACAGTGGACTCAGACTCTGTCTCTAGATTGCCATCATAGGTTGTCTAGCCTTCTGGAACCTCCTGACCATCCTAGGAGTGAGCCACTGCCCCACAAACCACCAGAAGATGAACCTTCACCAGCAGATGAACTCACCAGAAGAGGAAGTCTTTATTATGATGAACCTTTTATTATAGAGACAGACTGAACTCTCTTTTGCATAAAGAATCTTTGGATTGGGTCAGGGAAAATCCACCTGCTAAAGGTCACCACCAGCTCTCCTTGCCTCTGCCTCAGCTAAGCCCCCACTTGCCATTTACATCTGAAGATCACCGGAAAAAAGGCCCCCAGGTGCAGGCTGGTTAGGTGGGCCATGCCGGCCAGAGGGTCAGGATTCCTGGCTGCCCACCAGGTCAGAGCCGCCCCGTCTCCCGCCCCAGTCGGTTGTCCAGGACCTGGAGCTGCCGGAGGAAGCCCGAGTTGGGGCAGATATCGCGGCGGGCCTGCACTGTCTGGATGGCCTCCACCAGCGTCATGTTCTCGCAGATCATGAGGAAGGCCAGGACAACTGTGGCAGAGCGGCTCACCCCCATGGCACAGTGTACCAGCACGCGGCCTGTGGGGAGACCCAGCCGAGCATCAGGCACCCGTCCTTGAGGGAGTCAGAGATGCTTCTGCCCAGCTGTCACAGCATCCCGGGATACTGACACTGTCCTCACTGCTGAGGCCCGAGAGGAAAGGGGCTCGCTCAAGGTCACATAGCATGTTAGTGGCAGGGCTCAGGGTAGCAGCTGGGATCCCCTTCTCCTGGTCCAGGGCGCTTCCTTTGCAACGAGCATCCTTCGCAACTCCAGCATGGTGAGGGTCAGTACTCCTGCAGTCCCCTGGGTTTGCATCAGATTGCACAGGTGTCCACCCACCTCCCTATCCTCCATCCTGCCCTCTCCCCTGCCCCTGCAGCTCCACACCAAGGCCTCAGCTTAGAGGAACCACTCCAGAGCCCTTGCTAGGTCTTGGACCTTCTGCCAATGCCTGCCCTCTTACTGAGGGATATGGTTACCCTGATGACCACACTGGACCTTAGTTATATCTATGATTGTTAGTTTCAAGGGTGAGATTCCCCCATGAAGGGACTGCTCACTAAATGCTAGTAGTGAGCCCCCTGGGGTGGGAGGGTTGCTAAAGGACCCCACCATCCACATATTGGAAAAAGTAGATAACCCCAGATCCTGCCTGCACCCCTCTCCATTCCCTCTCTTTCCCCAGCAGCTGACCTTGGGGAACACTGAGGGCACTTCGGATGTATCGAGCAACAGGCAGAAAGTAGACACTGAGGTCAAAGAAGGGGTTTGTCATCAGCCTCGATGCCATAGTACTCCAAGGGCATTCCGCGGTAGAACTTGGCACCTGTGTCACCTGAAACTTGCCTGCGGCGACATTCACAACATGGGTGATTGCCCAGCTGGGTCAACTTGTTCTTGTCCCGGGCCGCGTACCTGGAGGGGCACAGGAGGAGGTGGGGTAGAGCTCACTGAGTCTGCCCCGGCTGCGCTGGAATTCACCCCTTGGCAGCCTCTGCTGACCTCTTCCAAGAGTAGAGCCTGGAATCAGTGAACTGGTCTGGGTGAAGGGGCTCCATTTCACTCGGGCCAACTTTTCTGGAGGGCAATTCAGCCACATGCATTAGAAGCCTCAAAAACGTACACTTGCCCCAGCCTCCTAGGAACTTAAAAGAATTCCAAATGTACTCACAGACAAATGTAAACTGTATCTAGTGATATTTAAGATAGAGAAAAAGTGGGGGGCGGGGGAGAATCACTAAATAGACTATAAGAGGAGAGTGACTTGACACAGCTGAATGAAATACTGCACAACCACTAAAATGTGGCAGATAGATGCAGGTGAATAAGAAAAGGTGTGGTACTATACTGAGAATCTATGAAAAGAGCAAGATAACAAAACAGAATGTCGTTTAAAAATGCTTTTAAAAGTATGTTGTGCAGCGCCATTTAAAAAGTTTCCTATATAAAGCAGATTACAAAATAAGCTTATAAAGTGATACCATTGTTGTAAAAAAAGGAACTGTGAAAAAGCATTTACGTATGTATGTATGTATGCATTTTTTTTAAGTCAACAAGGATTTTACAACTGGTTATCTGTGCGTATAGGGGAGATACATATTTGCCATATTGTTAATAAGATATTGATCTATATTTTCTAAATATAAAAGAAAACTTACAACATCCACATATATTCATCCATATGTTCTAAATTTGAAGACAACGTTTAGGGAAAATGAATCATATTGCACTCTCTCTATATATATATATCCTAGAGAAACGTGTGTGGTTCCCAGGGTACATGTACTAGAATGGTTTTAGAATTTCTGTTTATAATAGCCCCAAAGTGGAAAAATTCAGAGTAGATAAACTGTGATATTTACATGCAAATGAGTAATATATAGCAATGAACTGTTTGCTGCACATATTGCTGGCATCTCCCAGTTTTGAGCAAATGACGCCAGGTACAATACACAACATGACTCTATTCCTATCACTTTAAAAGGTAGGCAAAACTAACCCAAGTGGTGAAACTGTAAAGAAAAGCAAGGAAATAACTATTTCAGTACTCAGTGGTTATCTACAGGGGAAAAGGTTATGCTGAGAAGGGTTCAGTGGAGGCTTCCGGGGCACAAGTATTGTCTTATTTCTTGACCTGGGGGGGTGAAACTGAGGCTTTGTGCACTTTCTTGGATATGTTCTAGTTCCACAAATGTACTAAGTGTAAAAGGAAATAAATACGTGAAAAGAGATGGTTGGAGGCAAAGAGGGTGCCACTCTGCTCCTCACAGGCTCTGGGCGCGGGTCCCCTTCTGCTCCTCCCAACCCCCATCGTGGCTCGTACTTACGCATCTCCCAGGAAGAGGTTGGGCCAGACTTCATTGACGTGGTTCAACATGGCAGCCCGACGGACCCACAGTAAGCGCTGCAGCGAGGCCAGCGTGGGTGGCTGGTAGGGGGACACCCGGACTGACCCATGGATCTTGGGCCTCCGGAGGTCCTGCTTCTGCAGCGAGTCCATCCTAGAACAGAGTGGACACTGCAGTGGCAAGTGGCAGGCCTCCCCACAGGTGGGTCCAGCTGACATGGAGGCCCAGGCATGGTACATTGCCCAGGTGCCACTGGGATGCTTCAGAAGGGCCTCAGTTATTTCAGATGAGGTTATTAACCAGCTTGACTGGGACTAAGGCCTAGACCTTTTCCACAGGAAACCAGGAGCCAACCCCTTGTCACCACTGTGGAGCCAGGAAGCCCTCTCCCCTACCCTCTCCAGAGGCCCCTGGTGTTGGAAACTTTGTGCAAGGGGCCCTCAAAGCTCCCTGTTGGTAGCAACTAGTCCAGTGCAGACCCCACCCCTTATGTCTCTGGCTACTTGGTAGTTTGTGAAGGATGAGAACTCCAGATGGCTGTGGCCCACAGAAGGCACTTAGACCCCCACAACCGGGCAGCTCATCTCAAGCCCCGTTTCTCTGCTGCTTCTATGGCTGGTCCTCAGGCTCCCATCCCTTCCTGCTGTCCGGTGCCTGAAGGTCAGAGCCCATCTCTGGAGTTGAGGAGCCTGGGCTATGAACTGACCCTTGTTGGCACTTCCCTGCTGAATGCGCTGATGCCTCTTGGGCGCTGGGGCCTCATTCATGGAAAGTCCCTATTTTATGTAGGAGGAAGCTGAAGGTCAGAGAGAATAATTGGTTAAGTGATGCCCAGAGTTGTATGGTCAGTAAGGAGCAAGGCTAGGGTTTCAGTCCCATTCTGTGTGCCTTCAGTTCCATCCCCCAGCCTTCACAATACCCACTTTGAGGACTCCAGAGTGGTTGCCTAACCCATCTTTCTCTACAGGGGAGCCTGCTGTGGCTGTTCCATGTCTGCCTATAGGCCCTGGGATTTTCCCTCCTTACCCCTGTGACTCAGGCCAGTGCTGCAGGTCAGGCCTCACCGCGGTGGGGTGGCTCGTGTCAGGAGTCAGCTGGCTGAGGGAATCCGAGACCCTGCAGAGCTGCGATGTCAGTGGCACCAGAACCTGGGTCTGGTGCTGGGCTGGGAAGGAGCGCCCCTCTTGGCTAACTGGCCTTGGCCCCTTCAACCAGTAACTAGGGAAGGCACAAACTGGGAAGAAACTTCTTTGTTCTGTGGTAGGCGGGTGCCAGGACCAGGAAGAGAAATGGGCACCCAGGAGGCCACCGGCTTGGCCAGGCTCACCCAGCGGGCAGTGGGAGGGCAGGGAGGAAGCGAAGACCCGGCTTTCCCTTTCATCCCCCACTGTGACCTCTCAGGGCAGGCTGAGTGGCCTGCCACCTACCTACGGCATGGTCTGGGGCCAGGAGTGGGGGAGTGGGTGCAGGGACAGGACCCAGCACGTGAGCAGAACGAGGCTGGGGCAGGTTCCGCCTGGAACACAAACGCTGTGAAGCGGCTAGAATTCCAGGTGCTTCCCTTGGAACCGGTGGGGGTGGGGCCTGAGAGCAGACACAGGCCCCCTGCAGACTGAAGTGCAGTCCTTCCACACCTGTGGACCCCTCTCTGCTTGGTGTCTCTTTGGGGTTAAAGGCTCTTGGCCCTGGAACTCCCCAGGGAGATGGGAGGCTACATGAAGTGGTGGGAAAAGAACTTTAGAAAGAGCGCAGAGAACCTAACCACAGCTCATTCTGAGGTCAAGAGCAAGTCTTTAGCTCCTGTCTGGGCCATGATTTCTCTTCTTTATCTTAAAGATACTGGCCTTGCCTGCTTTAAGAAGTGTCTGGAAGGTCTGATCTGAGAATGAGAGAGGAGTGGCTGGGTTTGCAGAAACTACAGGGAAGAGTGAAGTGTATATTGCTGGAGTGCGGAGAGGTCGACAGCCACACGGGTCTGGAGCTGCCAGCTGGGGCTGCAGAAGTCCCAGGTTGGGGGAGATGGGGCTTAGGGAAGCCTTGTGGGCGCAGCTGCAGGCCTCTGAGCTTGGTGCGGGGTAAGGCCGCCACCCAGTGTCCAGTGGGTGTCTTGCAGCTAAGCTGTGCCTGGGACAGGCAAACTCCTGTTGAGACAGAGCTTGTCCCTGATCCTCCTGGAGGCTCCTGGGAGATGGAGGAGCCAGCAGAGGGGTCGGGGATGAGAGCTACTAGGCCACAGCCCAGCCTCAGCCTCCTCAGGGCCTAGGCCCAGGTCTGGAGAAGGGGGCCTTTTCCTTGAACTTAGGAGTACTCATTGTTAGGCCTCACCTTGGACCTCACACTCGATGCTCATGGATGTACCCCCTACGTGTCTGCTCTATCCTGTGAGGGCCCAGCCCCCACCCAGCGACTCATCCTTAGAGCTCTGGGCACACCCACAGAAGGGAAGTCGGTAGCTGCAGCAGCCCCTGGTTTCTGCCATCCCCAGATCTAGACTGAGAGTCCTGCCTGACCCCTCCTCCTGCATCTCTTGGCCATAGCAGGGTGAAACCTGGGCCCGATGTCCAGACAAGATCAGGTGCATTCAGGGTGACGTGGCTGTAGACACGGGCCACACATCCAGCAGGGATAGGCTCTGTCTGGCTCTGCACCGCGCTCCCTCTGGTGCCCCCTTCTGCCTCCTTCCTGAGTCTCCCCCTAAGCTGAGCAGCTGCCCCTGTGGGCGGTGCTCTTCCCTCTCTTGAGTTGCTGCTGTTTACAAGTTCAGACACCTGTTTTCTGCCTTTGTGCCTCTCGTACCCTCTATGTTGTCGCCAGTGCCTCTGTCTCCACCCCACTCACAGGAGCTCACGTTCCCCCACAGACCCCCAGCACACTACCCCACATGCCACAGCCTCAGACCAAGGCTCAGGCCTCCACAGGGCAGGGGAGCAGCTGTCTGCCATCCACCGCCTCCTGGTCTTCCCTCCTGCTTACTCTCTCCTCCTCTTCCAGGCAGACCACATGGGACTGTGGCCACAGGAGAGGTGGGGCCAGAGAGCTCAGGGCAGGACAAGTGAAGAGTCTGGCAAAAGAAGCCTTGGGGAGGGTGGCAGGCGGGCGGCCAGTGGGGAGCTGCCTGTGACCCTGTGCCCTGCGTGCTGGCCTTGGAGGAGGGCAGGCCTGGGCCAAGTTCTCCGGTCTGGAGCTGGGATCTGTGTGGTCTTCTCTGAGCCAGCTTTCTCAGTGGAGCTGCTGTGAGAATGCCATGTTTAGGGCACCTCCCCCAGTGTCAGCCTCCTGGTAGATGCCCAATAAATGGTGCATCTTACTCTTATTATCATTGCGCTTACCCTTTGAAGCCTCAGCCATATCCCATGGGACAGTGAGGCTTGGTCTCTATCTCTTTGTGTTCCTTAATTTGTCTTTCTCTGTCCAGTAATGGTTATTATATTTACCACAAACTAAGGATATGCTTTGTGTCAGACAGAGCTAAAGGCTTAAATTTTTCTCACTGAATTCTCACAGCACTCTTACGAGGCAGATAACATTTACCATCCCCATTTTTACAGATGAGGAAACTAAGGCTCAGAAAGACTAAGCTCTGTGCCCAAGGTCACACAGCCAATAAGCACAGGAGCCAGGATTCAAGCCCAGGTTGATCTGATTACTAGGCTTCATCTGGGCCTCTATCTCCGACCCAGTCTCTCCGCTAATCCAGTGCAGCCGCCTCTCCCACCCCCAACACGCACAGGCACAGGTGTCCTGGCCCTCTTTACCCAGCATGCTCTGCAGCCCCCAGAGTAGGGGCGCTCACCCACCTGTGGGGGTATTTGGCCCAGGCTGTGGTCTTCTCTGACGGGCACTTTTTGCTCCCAGCTTTCAGACGCCCGTCTCTGCACACTTGATGCTGTTTCTATTTTTTGATTGGAGTTTAATTATAAAGCATGATGTGCTGCTCCCCTCCTCTGGCCTCCCCCTGCCACTCCCAACTCCCCCACGGGTCCCCTGGCACGGTCAGTGCCAAGCCCAGCCAGGCACCCGGCCCCACTGGGAGCAGAGGCAGTCCAGCAAGGAGGTCTGCCTGTGACGTGTGTGGACGTGGATATGGATTGTGGGGCAGGAGGAAGGGAGATGGAATAAGCCATTTGGGAAGGTCCGTTGGTCTTCATGGGGAGCACGTGGAGTATGGGCAGCAAGTTAAAGCGAGAAGGTGTCTCCATGGGGGAGAGTGGGGAAGAGAACAGCCAAATCACGTCCCAGCTGGCAGCGCTGACACCAGAACCCAGGCCCAGGGGCCCCTCGCTGGGAGCCAAAGGTTATAGGACTGGCCCCAGACTAAGATCCAGATCAGGCTGAGGGAAATGTGTGCAGAAAGACAGACAAAGATGTAAGTGGCGTTCAGAGCAGGTCTTTGGAACAGGCCCGGCCTACAGTCAGAAACCGTGCTTCTGGAAACCAGCCTGTTCTCTGCGAACCTCTTCCCTCCCCCAGAAGACATTCCTGGAGCAGACCTCACCGTTCTGTTAAAGTCCCTTCCAAGGCTGACGGCTCAGTTAGAGACCTTGGATTTAGGTCTGTTAAGAATTCTCACTCTTCAGAGACCCTCCTCATATACCCATGCTTCAGTACTCTTCTCTACTCACACCCCCAGATGACCGCCACAGATGATTACCTACAGCCACGCCGCCTCTGGGTCTCTGAAGCCGGAGCTCCAGCAAGCTGGGCTCAGCCCTTCCTGTGGCTCCTTGAGCCCTGGCGAGGGCTGATGGAGGCAGCTGTGGCCACAGGCTATCAGGAGCACTTAGAACACCCCTCCCACTCCCATGTCCCCCGACTCCTAGGGGAACTTAAAGCCCCTGGGAGAGGAGTCCTCAGGGCCTGGCTGAGAGGGCAGCCCCTTCCCACCTGTGAGCACTGGAGGCCATGGCTGAGAGGGAGTACAGGCAGCAGGAGCAAGTGGATGGAGCTGCAGGCTCGAGGGTGGGCCCCGCACTGGGCTCTTACCATCTTCTGGGTATCCACCTGGGCCACAACCTCCAGCAGCACCAGCAGGGCCAGGGCAAAATGGCAGAGCCCCATAGCAGGGAGTAAGGCCCAGTTCTGGGGGAGAAATGAACTCCATGTTACAGGCAGGTAAACCGAGGCTCAAAAAAAAAAACCAAAAAAAAAAACCCGAGGCTCAGATTGGCCAGGACTCACCACGGCAGGGACAAGAGCTGCCAGCTAAACCTGCTCTACCTTGAGCCTCTGTGTAAGATCAAGTGGGTTATGGGTGCCAAAAGAGATAAAGAGGCAAGTTTGAGGCCCAAGGCTCTTGAAGAGAGATGACCTCTCCCCAAAGCCCCCTCACTTCTGAGTCCTCAGCCCTAGGACTACTGTGTACAGTCACACAGGTTGCTCACTGCACAACTCTTGGGGGCCCCAGCTTCACAGACTATTTTGTGGATGTAGCCCCAGGAATTGTTTAAGGGACTGACTCCCCCAAAGCCAGCTGCCTGAAAAGAAGAATGCAGAGGCCTGAGGTGAGAGGATTTAAGGCCCCAGGCTGAGGAAGCGGGGTGGTTGGGCATGATCAGAGATGTGCTGTTGCTGCAGTTCCCAAAGCCTGCCTAGAGGAATGAGCAAGGTGGGAAGATGCTCTTCCCATCCCCCTCACACACATCCCCCTCTGCCACACCTGCAGAACCCCCACAACAGTTTCCCCCGCAGCTTCGCCTTGGGCCTAATCCCAACCCCAGCTATAATGCCTATTTTCTTTCACGGCATTCACCCTCAAACTAACCGAGACCTTCCTGCCCCCATTCCCAACCCCAAGATGCTCATCCTCCTAACAGCACATGGGAAAGGGTTGATATTGCTCACGTGCTCCCCCTTTGCCAGGCTGGTTATGCATTCAGAGACAAAAGCAGCTCGTATGGGTGGTGGGCAGGGGGAGATTCGTTCATGCCCCAGGGAGGCTCTGGCAGGAGGAGAAAGCTGCTACTCTCCTAACTCCCAGAAGAGCCCAGGACAGTGTCCCACTTCCAGCTGGCAGCCCTTCTGAGCCAGTGGGTGGTGGGGCACAGCCAAATTCAGGGTGAGGAGAGGTGAAGGAAGGAACAGTATGGGTAGCAGGAGCTGGAGGTGGGATGGGGGAAATGGAGAGCATCTCTGGAGGCTTAACCTTCCCTCAGATGGCCCTCAGTGGGGATGGAATATAAGGAAAATGAGCTGTTGGAGCCAGACAGGGACAGCCCCAACATGGGCATGGTGGGAGAAGACGGGCAGTGGGCACTCCTCAGCTGCCTCACAATCTGGGGCCCCCACAGCCTCTCTACCCTCAGGAAGAGACACCCCTGCCTCCTCTCAGTTGAGCAGGAAGAAAACACAGAGCTGATGCCAAAGAAATTACAGCAGCACCTTGGCAACCATTTGTGGGCTGGGAGCCTGAGACGCACCATTGCTGTGGGGGAGCCAAGCTCCTTCTGCTGGGCAGCTGGGGAGACTGGGGCCTCTAGCAGGAGGGAGGTGGCTTGGGCAGAGGAGATACTGGGGATCTGTCTCTTTCATGCAGCCTAAGGACTGAGGGCTTGTGCTCCAGATGCACTGAATATGGAATAGGAGGAGGCAGAAGGTAAATGGATAGACTTCAGGAAGGCTTTATGTCCTTTGGGGTCCCCAGAATCAGAGACGGAGGGAGGTTAGGGAGGGTCCTTCTGTAGATCTCTGAGATCACATTGGGTGGGGTGTGAAGGTAGAGAGTGGGGTGCTGAGTCCAAGGCAAAGAACTGAAGGGCGTGGCGATGGGAGAACTTTGTATCAAGCAGGGCTTGTGTGAGGAGGTTGTGGCCAGTGGCAGGAGCACCTGTTCTCTTTCTCCATTGTGGGAATGGATGCGCGGGGCTGACATGATTATTAACTAAACTTGGAGCAATAGCTGCAGCCCCACGCTTCACCAAGGACTGGGATCCAGACCTGAGGGGAGGGTGTGCAGAGGTGTGGGAAGAGCCAGACAGCCCTCAGGTACAGGACCGGCTGTGATCCTATCTTGGTGGGGTTCAGGTGGGTGAACCCCACAGGCTTTTGGCCAAGGAGGTAGGGCAGGTCAGCACCAGGACCAGTTTGGAAGGCCTTACCTCTTCCATTTTATGCTTCCCACCCCTTTCTTTCCCAGCCTTTCCATCTTCTCTGGCTCTGAAGAATCTGTGAGTGGGCTGGGAGTAGGGGGAGGGACTGATGATCAAGCTGCCTGAGCCAGGCCTAGGATTGGTGGGGGCAGCCCAGTAGCTTGGGGAATGGGCCAAGCCCCTTTCAACCCTCCCCTCCAGCCCCACTCAGCCCTGAAACCCAACCTCTGAACTGCTCTCATTCATGTCCTCTGCCAGGCCTCACCCAACCCCTTATTCTAGTTGTACCCTTGCCCTCTGCCCAGCCCTCACCTGACCTTTCACTTGGCACTGCACCCAGCCTTGGCCCCTCACGCCCTGCCCAACCCTCACCTGGCCCCTCAGCTCCGGCCTGCACCCCGCAGCTGCTGGTCCAGTCGGCAGAGCTGGTGAAGGAAACCTCTGTTGGGGAAGACCCATCGGCGCTCCCTCACGGTGATCACCGCCTGGCGCAGGGAGAGCTGCTGGCGCAGCATGAGGTAGGCCAGGACCAGTGTGGCAGAGCGGCTCACCCCGACCACGCAGTGCACCAGGACCTTGGCTGAGGAAGACATCCTGCTGAAAGACCCTTTCCCACCAGCCAGCCCACCCAGTGGCTGAGGTGGGGACCCAAGTTCCTTCCCTTACTCTGCTTTGGGTGTATTCTGTGACCCTCGGCAAATCACTCAACATGTCTGGGCCTCCATTTCCCAATCTGTCAAGTGGGTACATTAGCACCTCTTATGCCTACCCTTGGGATGGGGTAAACACACTCCACCCAATACGGCTTCTAGGACTCTCTGTGGGCTGGCCTTGCTGACCTTGCAGCTTCACCCCAGGCTGTCCCACCCCAGCTCTCAGCTCTGGAAACAGTGGGTAACTTGCAGTCCCTTGAAGCTGTCATGGTCTCTGGCCTCCAGCCTTCCCACATGCTCTTTCAACTACTTGTAAAAGTTTTTCCCTTCTCTCAGTCTGACTAACATCTACTACTCATTTGTCAGGATTCCACTGAGATAAGGCTTCCTGACTACTCATGGTATCATTTGAATCACAAAGCAGCTCATCCTTTTTGCATGGATGCAACAGTGAATACGTTGTAGAGGGAATTCCCCCCAACTTCCTGATCCTCTGAATCCAGGACCCTGTCCTGTACTCTGATCGCTCTTCACTTTTACCGACTCATCTGAGGAGTGCTCGGATGTAATAACATTTTGAATGTCTTTCCACCAGGGACGCTGCTTTGTTTAAGGCAAGTATGTAGTGTCCCCTTATCTAGCTCCATGCCTGTCACAGAGAAGATAATAAATAGTTGATGAATGAATGGGTGAAGAAAAATGAAGGTCAGGATGCTTTGGATTGAAAAGTGCTATGAGCCACAGTCTTGTCTTTCCCATGACACAGATGAGAAACCGAAGTATAGAGAGGGACACTGGCTCATCTGGGGTCGGGTAGCAAGGGGCACAGCTCTCACCCAGGATGAACACGAAGCAGCTTCCCCAGGCTCCTTTGTTGCACCCCAGATATTAGAAGATTTTTTTTTCCATTTGAAAGTACTTTGGGGCAGAAACGAGACATCTAGATACCAGATGGCAATCTCCCAAGGCTGAGTGATGCAGAGAAAGAACTGTTTTATTGTTTGGGAGACCTGGCTTCCAGCCCCAGGGCTGCTCCTAACTTGGGGCATGACCTTGTACTTCAGGCCTCCCTTTCCCTGTCTGTGGAGCAATGCTACTGGATAAAGTGCTGGGACACTGAGCAGAAGATTTAAAAAACATGATGACTTTTTAAAAACTAGCGGTGGGAGGCCACTGATGTTAAAGGGGAACCTGGACATCCTCCCATGACTGAGCAGGGTGGAATATGGGTTCAGATGCCAGGTCCTACCCCCAGGCGTGCTCAGGGCACGGTGGATGAAGTCAGCTGCAGAAGAGAAGTAGACACTGATGTCGAACTCAGGAAGGTCGTGGGCTGGCACCCCCAGGTAGCTCACACTGCTGCCATAGAAGTCAGCGTTGCCCTGACAGTAGAGGCCCCCGTGGGCGGCATTCAGCACGTGGGTGATGCCCAGCTTCCAGAGCTCAAAGCGGTTATTTGCTGTGGCCCTAGGGAGGGGAGGAAGGGAAGCCATGAGGTCTGGGAAGGAGGCGTTGTCTGGTCCCCCGCCTTAGAGTGATGAATCCATTAGGGTCCAGAAGGAGCCAGAGGAACTTGTGGGGTTCACGGCTCACAGCCTCACCCAGGAGCTTTCTAGTAGGGGAGCTCGTAGTGCAGGGATGTAGCTTTAGCTTCTCTGCTTCCTGAGGCAATCCGCCCCTGCCATGCCAGGACAGGAAGGAAAGGATTGCTTCAGCCCTAGGACCCAGCTGCACCTCCCTGCTTGCCCCATGCCCTGCCTCGCACATCCGGCTCTTCCTGGCCACTACCTCATACCTGTTTTTAATCTGCAAATATTTAAAGGTGACACCTTCCTTGATTCACCTCCAGTCAGCCTTCCTCACCCAGTCTGGGTCCAGAGGAAGAAGGCCGGAACCGGAAAGGGGAGCTCTCTGTCCACCCCATCTCTCACCCCAAATCACCACGATTCCCCGTCCTTTGCCCCCCCCCAACCCCCCCCCCCACCCCCGCCCCCCCAAGACCCACCAGTTGTTCCTGATGTAGAAGACTCTGGGAACTTTTGGGGGCTCCCTTCTTTCAGGCAGGCAAAGTCCCTGCTCCCCCTGGTGGCTGCACCTGATCACTGCACTGTTCCTAGCACGAAGGGGTCCTGGAGGAAGTCCCTGGCTTGGGAAACTCAGAGCAGAACCAGTTGCCCTTTCTCTCATCCCAACACCCCATCTCTGGTAAAGATCCCAAGAACTGTCTCTCCTTGTCCTCACCCCCACGTCCCTTCAGCCAGCTACCACTCACGCATCTCCTATGTAAAGGTTGGGCCAAACTTCATCCACGTGGCTGGAAGAAACCTTCCCTGCCCTCAGGAGCTCCTCCAGTTCCAGGACGCTGGGGCAAGGCGTGGCTCCCGCATCTCCCCTCAGCTGTGGGAGCGAGGCTTCCGCCATGGGCCAGCCCACCCACCCCTCTGCCTCTGTGGTCACTCCTCTCTGCCTCTCCAGTGTCATTCCTCCTTCCTAGAGACTGGCAGGGACAGGTGAGACGGGAGCAAGTGACTCAGCAAATTACAGGGGCCTCTAGAGAAACCAGGACATTTTCCTCCCCAAGTCACCCCCTGGCCTGATAACAGGGAATCAGATCTATCTATGCAAGTCACGTTACCTCTCAGCCTCAGTTTATTCATCTCTCAAGTAAGAATTATAAGGACTAGCTGAAACAAAAGATACTCTGAGTCTAACACACAGTAGATATTAATAGATTTAGAGTCCTGTATAAGTCTATTTGGTTCTGAGGACTGCGTTAAGGTAGGGACTCAGGTGCAGAGGAGGTGGTTGGCTCCAAGGATGCGTGATGGGAAAAGTTCTTCAGGTCTGGGTGGGTCACATACTAAGTGGAAACTGTTTGACTGTTGGATGAGCTTCTGGACGATGGGACTCAGGGGAAGTTTCCTGAGTTACAGAGTCTGAGAAATGTGTGCCCACGGGGTTTGTGGGGGAAAGTTTGAACAATAGTTCTGTTATGAAGATGGCTGATTTCTCAAAAGAGACGGCTAAAATGGGCCATGTGTGCCAGAGAGGCAGAAGGGAGAGATGAATGTTTCCCTCGACCTTCTGAAGAGGCAAAGAAAGGGCTGTCATCAAAAATATTTTTGGGTGGGAGGGAGATTCCTCTGCTTATAAGGGCTTTTGTCCTCACAGCAAAAACAGAGAAAGGTCTGTATTCGTCCTTCTGCCAGAGGTCCTTGTAGGCTGAAGTGAGATGTCTTGCCCACTCTCAGATGTCTTCATGAAGGCTTTGTGGGGGGTGGGGGGGGCATAAGCTGTAGTGGGGAGGCTCCCAGTTGCACCTGGCTTTGAGTCTGGTTTGAGGGTAAAGGCCATACCAGGGCATTCCATGGAAGCAGGTTGCACTCAGTGTCCACCCCAGAATCCCACTCCCATCAGAGCCACTGAAGCCTGCCTTGCACCACCCGAGGAAGCAAGGTGAAGAGGGGGCTGGAGCCCAGGTCGAAGGCGGTTTTAGAGGTTAAAGCCTCTGCCTGGAATGCAGGAGACCTGGGTTCGATCCCTGGGTTGGGAAGATCCCCTAGAGAAGGAAAAGGCAACCCACTCCAGTACTCTTGTCTGGAGAATCCCATGGAGGGAGGAGCCTGGTAGGCTACAGTCCATGGGGTCACAAAGAGTCGGACACGACTGAGCGACTTCACTTCACATGCCACGGCTAGGCCTAAGGTGGGGGCTTCCTTCAGGGTGGGGTGGTACAGTAAAGCGAGAAGAGCATATGTTCTCAAGTTAGACTTCAGTAGGAATACTGGCTTCGGCACATATTAACTGCGAACCTGAGGCAAAGTTGCTTGGCCCTTCTCTGTTGTGATGCCTGTAGAGGTGGCACAAGGATTAAGAGATATATGGCATTTGGCATAGGGACAGTCAGAGAGTAAAGGGGCAATAAACGGTAATAATGATGACTGGAGGCTGGCTCTTGGAGAGGAGCTGGCTCCCTGCAAAGGAATTAGGGGAAAGTCCCTCTTGCCCCCAATTTACTAATCCCATAGGCCCCGCCCCGCCTGCACTAGCGCCTCATCTCTCATCTCGCTAGCTTTGGACCAAATGCATGCTCGCTTGGGTTTCCTTGCAGCCGTTGCAGATCGCCGTCTCCCCTCACGCCCATCTTGAACCCCGAGCCTCTTCCGGGTTTTGCCCCACCCCCTAAGGCTCCGCCTCCCATCGATGGGGCCCCGCCTCGCGAAGTATATCCGGTTCGGATTTGAGCAGCTGCCGGCGCGGATGAGACCGCGGCCGGAGCCGGGCTGCAGCGATGCCTGCGCGCAGCCGCCACCGCCCCAGCCTCCACTCCGGCTCGCCTACCCGGGCTCCGCCCCCACCGCTTGAGGCGTCGCTCTCCAGGGAGGCCCGGAGGGCACCGGACTCCGGCAGCGACTCGGACGCCGACCCGGAGGCGGGTCCCGGGAGCGCGATTCGGAACAAGGAGGTGAGCGGCAGCTGAGGTGGAGGAGAGGGAGTTCGGGGTGGGCGCATGCAGCACGGGTGAATAGGGGAGTCGGGGATGGAGGCGGGTGGGGGTGCCAGGAACAGAATTCGGAGGGGCCGTGGGAGACGGTTGAGGGAGCGTGGAGAGTCCTTTAGAACGGAATCTGAGGGAAATGGAGGTTGTTGAGCCGAGGCCCTGAGGCGGGTGACGATGGCCCGCGACTAAGGGGTAAGGAGAGGCCGAGGGGCGAGGGAGAGGGTGTGGAGGCTGAGGGAGATGTGGCCTTGAAGAGGCAGGGCATGGACGTTTTTGGAAAGCCGGGTGGAAGTGAGGGGAGAAGACCGAAGGGTCCCCGGGAATGTAGGACCAGGGGGGGAGATGCTCTGCAGTTTGACAGTGGGAAGAGGGCTCAGAGGAGCCGATCCAGGGTCGGTGTTCCCACTGGGCGAGAGAGAAGGAACTAGGGTGGGACTGACGAGATTGCTGACCTAAGGGGTTGGTACTTAAATTAGGGGGAGGATTTAGGTTTGAAGAGGAAGGGGCTCTCAGGTGGCAAGTCGTCTGGCCTTAAAGACCAGAAAGAGATAAATGGGGTCAAGACCGAAGAGGAGCCCTTGGGGGCTCTAATTTAGGGCTTGGACATTTTCACAGGTGTCTTTCATAGCATGGAAGGTCTCTGGGGTAATATACTTGGATTATGGAGCTTTCTAGTTTGTGGACAGTGAGTCCTTATAAGAATCTGGGGTGAGAAGGGTGTTCTTTAACACTGATTTGCCCAAAGGACTAGGAGAAGTAGTGAAAAGGAAGTGATGTTTGGAAAAGATAGTGAAAGGAGTGGTTCTGAATGTAAAGATAAATCCTTTGAATTTATTCTCACAGTGATAGCGTGTTTCTCTTTATTTGTTTGTATTTTATTTAAATTTGTTTTGTCTTAAATACCTGACAAGTTTAGGTAATCTTTAAAAAAAAATTTAATACTTTACCTTTATTAAAAAAAGTAAAGTCGAAACGAGTTTGGACACAGATTTTTCAGATACTCCGTACTGACTGATTTCACTCTTGATCATTTGAGTTGACACATACTGGTCACGAGGTAAAAATATGATCACGGCAAATATCTGGGTTAAAAGTATCTGGTTTTATCTACGTAAAAAAGTAGATAAAACTGTGTGAAACCACCACAGTCCAGGAGACTACCAGACCTTTCTCTCTCCCATGACTCCACAATTGGAGTTATCTCTTGAAAACTGGAAGGATACCCTTGACAGATTTGCAGGACCAATACTTTGCAGTTATTGTATAAATAATATTTTTAGTAAAGTTATCTAGAGTAAGAATAGAGGATGCTTGTAGCTGGCAGTTAACAGAACTGGGATAGATGGGTACACAGATGCCTTTTACTGTATGGAAGACATAGTACCAAAACCATGATTGTGCCAGAAAAATAATTATTACCATATCTATATTTAGTTGAAATAGGTTTTTTTTTTTTGTAATTGTTAAATAGCGTGATTTGGTGAAGTGTTTGACTAGCCACATCTCATATGTTGTTTTACAACTCTTTATACAGTTCGAGGTTTACAAAGTTGTTGGCATTTCAAAACAAAAGTTTTAATCGAGTATTTCTAGTCTAAATGGGTATCTTAACAGTTTAATCTTAGTGAGATGATAATTTACTTACTGCAGCTAGTTACTAAATTAGTGTATGTGTATACACTTTATGTCATATCTTCAAATGCCCAGTGGACTGATAATTATTTCTTCAAAGGAGAGATGAATTCTTAGCCTTGCTTTTAGCTATTGTTCAAAATTAGCTCCTTTTTCCTTAAATTAACATAGTTGAGAAAGTGTGTATACTGTTGCTTATTTATGTTTGTTTACCCTCACTAAGCTTCCCTGGTGGCTCAGAGGGTAAAGTGTCCGCTTGCAATGCGGGAGACCTGTGTTTGATCCCTGGATCCGGAAGATCCCCTGGAGAAGGAAATAGCAACCCACTCCAGTACTCTTGCCTGGAAAATCCCATGGACAGAGAAGCCTGGTAGGCTGCAGTCTATGGGGTAGCAAAGAGTTGGACACGACTGAGCAACTTCACTTCACTTTCCTTCACCCTCGCTAAACTGAGATTCTCTAGAGATCTTATCTTCATACTTAGCTCTGAATAAAAGTCTTGGCATGTAAAAATTTGCTGCACTGAACTGAAGTATAAGAACTCTATTAAGATTACATCTTAATGTTAGCGCAGAATTAAAGAAAGGAACTTTTAGATGAAGTTGTACAGTTAATATATTAACGTGCCTAATAGTTATTTTGTCTTTGTTTAGCCTTGGCAATTTTCACAGCCACTTAGTTGTAAATAAAATCATTTTTATGGCAGAGCAGTTTCTCTTAGGCAAGACAATACGTATTACTCCCAAATAAGTCATTATGATTGCAATGGCAGAACATGAAGATATATTTAGATAATCATTTTTTATTTCAGTAGCATCTTGGCCATTGTGCAAAGACTCTTCACGTTTCACAATTCCTCGTAAGCATTTTTATTTTGTTAATCACTAGATCCTCAGTGCTTTTTCAAAACTTTGCCGTAGATGATTTAGAGACATTTTCATGACTTTTCTTATAATTGAAATTTGAACATTGTTTTGGGGAAACTGTTGAATCACAGATGTTCTGGTGAATATTATTATTTTGTCTTGTAACAGCGACCATGTTAACTAGTTATTCTTTCAAAATTCTTACCTCAAGGCCTGATACGATACTATGGTGTTTGTAGGATGTACTTAGCGTGGCCGTTATTCATGACAGTGCTTCTTATGTATGTGTTTGTGCTCTTAGCTTTGAGAAATCAGGAGGTTAACTTAGGCACCCTTTGAGACCATTTCAGTGTTCATATGCTGCCTTTTTCATTGTCTGGTAATTTACCATTTGCAGATGTGGGTATAGATTTATGACGTACCTGTACCCTCTCCTCCCATACACGGCACCATCATCAGTGGATCTTAATCTCCCTGACTTCAGGCTCCTATAGTTGAAATGTTTTTTTAATTCACTAAATTTTGCACCCTGTTAGTAATAAAATCACCTCACTGCAGAATGTAACATAATGTAAGTGTATCTTGGCTTTTGCTTAGGATAGTAGAAACTAAGAAAACTTGGTCATAGTAGTTTCAGCATAGAGTTTTACCATTAAATAGTGCTTTATGGTATGAACCCTAGAAGAATGTTATGGAGGCAGAAACCTATTTTTATATTTGTCTTGAATATTTATTGTGGGTTTTGTATAGCTTTTGATTTGTGGCTGAGATAAGAGAGGTGGTAATATGTCTATTATCTTGACCCTCTTTCTGTTCTCTTAAAGTTCTTGATAGGTAAGAAATTCTAGTATGGAGTGAGAACCATGAATTTAGGTTCTTCCTGTAAGTTAAACTGTGTTCCTGAATTTCTGGAGATACCTGCAAGCTGGTTTTAGTGTGGAACTTTGAGACTAAATTAAATTGATGTCAATTTCATCAATGTAAATTGGTATGAAAGTCAAAGATTCCCAGAATCATACATTAAATTTTGGAGCCAAATCTATTGTATTTGCACAATATTGTAAGGGAGAGTGAAGTCTTGAGCCAGTTTTTCATTTTCCATGATGCTGATTCGATTTAGAGGTGTAGGACATTTAAAAATAAAGATCTTTACCAGTCTGTCAGACCACTACTAGACTGCCCAAATATTATTTTAGTGAGTAGAATAAGAATTTGAATTTCATATACTTCTTTACTGGTGTGCTCTGGCCTGCAGCCAGGTTAAGTATTCTTGATCAAACTCAGCAGTAAATTTTAGCCGTTGTGTAAAAACTTTTACTATATCTGAGGATGTAACCTACACAGTGTTGTCTGTAAGATTCTTATTCATTGAACTGAGACAGTTCTGACTGTGATATAGAATTAGGTGCAACCTAATAGTGGAAGTCTTAATTTGAATGCAAGTTGGAGTCAGAAAACTTTTGTGTTCTGACAAAAACATGACAACTTTTTTAATAACGGTAGGTAACAGTGCATGGTCTGGGGCTGAAGTGCAGCCAAAAGAGTGATAATGTAACTGAAGAGGCAATTTAATGTATTTCAAATGTGCTGCCCCAGATTCTACTGCCCAGGAGTGGGATATAGCAGAAGGGTTAAAAAAAAATCACTGCTAGTACAGAGTGAAGCAAGTCAGAAAGAGAAAAACAGTTATCATATATCAATGAGTCTGTATGGAATCTGGAAAGATGGCACTGATGAACCTGTATGGAGGGCAGCAGTGGAAGCATCAGCATAGTGAACAGACTTGTGGACACAGTGGGGAAAGGAGAGAAATCGGGAGGGTAGCACTGAGACATAAATATCACCATATGTAAAATAGATAGCCAGTGGGGATTTGGTGTATGACGCAGAGAGCTCAGATTCAGTGCTCTGTGACACTGTAGGGGGTGAGATGAGGAAAGAGGTTCAAGAGGGAGAGAACATATGTATACCTGTGGCTGATTCATGTTGATGCATGGCAGAAACCAACACAACATTGTAAAGCAATTATCCTCCAATTAAGAATAAATAAATTTTTAAAAATTACTGCTAGTGTTTCAAAAATGGTAATAAGTGGTTCTGGGTCTTTGAAACATTTTTGTAATTATAGCAAATTCATAGATACTTAGAAATGGTGCTTACTAAGAAACAAACTATCTTTTGATAACTGTAAAGAGAAAATAGTAGTTTTTTGTTTGCTCAGTGAAAAGCTTTTAATTTAGGATTAAAAAATTTTAATGGGATTTTTAAAAAGCTGCATAGTCCCTAATACTATAAACTGAGAGCTAAATGACCAAAGTAAATCTTGTCCTCTTACATTTTGGTTTGCTTTCATAAAAATTATTTTTATACTCTGATTTATGGATCTGCACATTGGTATAATTTCTCTATTATGCAAATTAAACAAACTTTATTAGATAAAGTTGGATTTAAGCTTATTTTAGTGTGAGTGCAACTGTAACGTATAATTGCTTTAAGGAGAATAGATTAACATTAACTTCATAAAATTAAAAAAATATCTCTTCCCCATTGTTTGTCTTGGGATATGGGTATTATTTTTTAGATTTTATACATCACTTGGAAATGGTAATTTTTAAAAAAATTTACTGGATACCAAATCATGAATAACTTCCTAAAACAGCACATATATTTATGAACCAAATTTCATCAATCATTTTAAATTCCTTTAGGGACATTTAAATGTGTGGTTTTTGAAGACAGCGTATGATATTTAAAGTGGACAGTTATTTCAGACAGCTGTACTCCAGTATTTTAGAATATTTGTACACACACACAGGCATACACACACACAATCTAGTGAAACTACAAGAAAAATCCAGCCTTCTTATTTATTTACATGTTTATATATTCCATTATGGTTTATTACAGGATATTGAATATAGTTTCCTATGCTGTACAGTAGGACCTTTCTGTTTATCCTTTCTATATGTAATTGTCTGCTGTTTCCAAATTCCCGATCCGCGGCCCCCTGCTCTGCCTTGGCAACCACAAGTCTGTTCTCTCTGTGACTGTTTCCGTTTTGTAGACTAAGTTCATTAATTTCATATTTTATGTTACGTATATAAGTAGCATCATATGACATTTATCTTTCTGACTGACTTTGGTATAATGATCTCTAGGTCTGCCCATGTAACTTCAGATGTCATTATTTCATTCTGTAAGAAAAATTCAGTATATTTAAATCACTACAGTCACCACCTGAACAAAGATTTTGGTTCTGTAAAACACATGACAAGTAAAGGTTTCATTTTGTTGATAATGTCTTCATTATGTCTAAAAAACTGCATAATGATAAATTAGAAGCCATTTAGGTCTCTTGTGTGTTTGTGTAATTAAGACCAGGGGAGTGGTTTGCGTCTTTCTACTTATTGGTACCTGTCATGTTAGGAAATTTTCCCAGTGAATTCCCAAATTGTCATAGTATAGAAGTTTTTTTGGTGTCAGCAATAATCAATTACATCAACCTATGACATACTTTTAAAATGTGTTGGTGAGTGGTATGTTCTTGTTGAAATATTTTTGCTTAGTTAAATTTGGTATTAAATAAATGTTTGAGAAACTCATGTTGACATACAGAATTCTGCATTGGTTTACCGGAATCACTAATGTTACTTTGTTTTTCAGTTTTTGTTACTTAATTGCATTATTGTTTCCCTTAAAGATAATTCCACCTTGAGTAAAACCTTTATAAACTTTTAACGGTTGTTTTCAAATACGCATTTCTTTTGTATTAACAAAAGATTTCAAGATTTTGTATTAACAAAAAGATTTCAAGAGGTAAGAGTGGGTTTGATTATTAGTTGATAGATGACTGATCCTAATGATTTAATTTCAGGTGTAGGGCAATACAGCAAAGAGCAGAGTTGATGGGGGCAATACCAGCTTACATTTACTGAGAATTTCTCCTTGTCACACATTACTACAAATGCATTAATTGTATTAGTCCTTGTATTCTTTACAACAAGCCTGTGGAGTAAAGAACTAGTATTCTCATTTTACATATAAAAATAGTGACTCCCAAAAATGTTAAGTAACTTCTGTAAGATCACATAGCTTATAGCTTGTGAATGGTAAATCCACGGTTTGAACCCAGGCAGTTTGATTCCAGAGCCGGTACATTTTTTTCTTTTCAGGGAAAAAAAGAAGGATCCCACTTACCTGACCAGGGACTGATCCTGGGCCATAGTAGTAAAACCCTGGATTCCTAACCAGTAGACAACCAGGAAACTCTCAAGACTCCCTACTCTTAACTACTATGCTTTGTGGTTTTTATATCAGATTCTGTGTTGGAATAGCTGTTTGAAATATTTAACTCTCTAGCTCTGGTTTCTTAAGCTGTAAATTAAGAAATTGTACTAGATCTTGCAGGTCACTTCCAATTCTAACATAAGAATTCTTCCATCCTGACATAAAACATGATTTTAATATTTCTGATTATTCTTTTTGAAATCTCTTGATCTGTTGAAACACAAAGGTTCAGTCATCTTCCAAAGTCACACTGTTAATGGATAACAATGGAGCTGGGTTTGTACTCAGATCTCTTATTATCTTGGTCTTCTTGTATTTAGTATGTGTGTGTTTGGTTGCGTTAATAATTGAGTTGAATTTATTTTCTTAATTTTCAAGTCATATCTGTTTGTGTGATATGCTTCAGACAAATGAGAAATGATATTGCTTTTATTTTCTTAAAATAACTTTTCCCCCCTGATTATCAAGTATTGCAATATGCTTATTGTATAAATTTTAGAAATACCACCCCAGTGTTCTTGCCTGGAGAATCCCAGGGACGGGAGAGCCTGGTGGGCTGCCGTCTATGGGGTCGCACAGAGTCGGACACGACTGAAGCGACTTAGCAGCAGCAGCAGCAGCAGCAGAAATATTTGATATAGAGAAAGAAAGAGTCCACTGGAGGAGTAACTATTGATAGCTTGGTATTTCATTTATTTTTAAATATATGCATAAGCTACAAGTGCTGTGTACTTTTTAGGACACTTTCTCCTTTAAAATTTTTAAAAATTTTTTATTTTGAAATAATTATAGATTCATAGGAAGCTGTAAACAGTACAGAGGAATCCCATGCACTTTCAGTGGTCACATCTTGCATAATTATAGCGCTATATTAAGACTAGGAAATTGACTCAGTGTGTGTATATGTATGTCATTTTATCCTGAGCAGATTTCTGTAACCATTAATCTACTCAAGATATGGAAATATTTCATCACTGTGAAGATCTTCATTGGGTTAGCCCCATCCCTCAACAAATTCTCTCTAACCTCTGACAGATAACATTTAACCTCTGTACTGTTTTATACCAGTGTAATTTTGTCATTTTGAGGACAAATGAAATCATACAGAATGTGAGGTTTTAAGATCGACTTTTGTCGCTCAGCATGATGCCCTTGAGAACCCTTCTAGTGTGTGTATCCAAGGTTTTACTGCTGTGTTTTCCATAGTATGGATGCATCACAGTTTAACTATTCATATATTGTAGTATACTTGTTTTTATATGTCTCAGCAATTACAAGTAATGAAGCTAGGGACACTTGAGTATAGGTTTTTGTGTGGACATAAGTTTTCATTTGTCTGGGATAAGTGCCCAAGAGTACAATTGCTAGGTCATATGATAAATTTATGTTCATCTCTTTAAGAAATTGCCGAACTATTTTCCAGCATGGCTATATAATTTTACTTTGTCAACAGCAGTGCGTGAGAGATCCAGTTTCTCTGCATTTTTGCCAGAATTTCCTTTTTTCAAAATTTATTTTAGCTATTCTAGTAGGTATATAGTGATATCTCATCATAGTCTTTAATTTTCATTTCCCCAGTAGCTAGTGATGCTGAACATCTTTTCATGGCTTATCTGCCATTCATATATCCTCTTTAGTAACATGCCTCTTCATATCTTTTGCTCATTTTTGTTTCTTTTCATCCTAACTTCAACCCTCATAATCATTTTACACTCTTCTGACAAGTATTCTTTCTAAAGCACACTCTGATTATATCATCCTCTTTTTCAACAGTCTCTGGTGGTTCTCCATTATCTGTAGAGTATTCTCAATTTGACCAAAGTTTCCATTATCTGGCCCTAGTATACATTTTCAACTTACTATACTACTATTCCTTGTGCCCTAAGAATACTAACAGTTCTCAATTGTTTTCTGTCTTAATACCTTTGTCCTGTAGTTTTCTCTGCTGTTGTACTTTTTCTCCATCTCTGCCCAGTTTTTAAAGTCTCAGCTCAAATGTTACTCCCAAGAACTCTTCTGTGATCTCACCACCAGGAAATAACCTCTTTCCAATTCTCTTTTTTATTTTTAGCAAGTCACTTAAGTAACCACTTTATTAGCATTCTTCAGAGGGTTAAATGAGATAATAAAGAACTAGCAGCTATAATTCCTTTTATCTTTTTAAGAAATGACTTTCTTCAATACCCACCTGTAAAATCTTTGAGGGTAGGCTCTGCTTCAGATTTATCTAGGTAAATGCCACATTGCCTAGTATGCCTTCAGATAGCATATGCACAGTTTTAATCCAGTTGATGAACAGATGTAACAAGAAGGCATCTTAAGACTGTGTCCCCAGTGCTGTCCTAGCTGACATCTGTATACAACAGACAGTAAATGTTTGAGAGTGAACAGTGCAAAATTTGTGATTCACAGAAAGCCTTCATTGTTAGGCAGTCTCATTACTGTAATCATTTTTTTTAAGATTTTTTTTTTTAATGTGGGCCATTTTTAAAATTTTTATTGAATGTGTTGCAAATTACTTCTGTTTCGGTTTTTTGGCCGTGAGGCCTGTGGGATCTTAGCTCGTTGACTAGGTATAGAACCTGCACCCCCTGAGTTGGAAGGCAAAGTATTAACCACTGGACCACCAGGGAGGTGCCTCATTGATGTAATCTCTGACGTAACTGAAGATCTTTGATAAATTCTTCTGCTGATAAGTAGAAAATATTCAATATTTATAACCATCAAGCTCTACAAAACTACATGCACCCTTAGCTCATGTGAGATGGTGTGGTGTAATGAATAAGCAGATAGACTTTGAAATCAGATTGTCTAGGATGGAGTCTTGTTTGTAGTAGTTACTAGTACAAGTTTCTCTGTTTCAGTTATCTGTAAAATGAGAAAGATGATATCTGTTTATATGTTTGTTGAGAGGGTTATTTGAGCATATTAGTAAAGTAGGTAGAACATGCTGGCACTTTGTAACTGCCTTAAATGTTAGCTCATCTGTTTAACAGGTATGTTATCACTTCCTGAAGATACACTGAACAGAGTTTAGAATTAAAGGGAATGAGTTAGGGTATATAGTTAGTTGACCCTTGAGCAACAAGGGTTTGAACTGTACAGGAGCACTTATTTGTCAATTTTTTTCAGTAGTAAGTAACTGCAGTACTACACGATCTGCAGTTGGTCAAATCCCTGGATGAAGAACCATGGCTATGAAGGAACTGCCCATTTGGAGGGCTGGCTAGAGGTTATATGCAGATTTTTGACAGAGCAGAAGGTGGGCATGATATTTTTAAGGAGTAACACTGCTAAGCTAAGCTAAGTCGCTTCAGTCGTGTCCGACTCTGTGCGACCCCACAGATGGTAGCCCACCAGGCTCCCCCGTCCCTGGGATTCTCCAGGCAAGAACACTAGAGTGGGTTGCCATTTCCTTCTCCAGTGCATGAAAGTGAGAAGTGAAAGTGAAGTTGCTCAGTCGTGTCCGACTCTTAGCAACCCCATGGACTGCAGCCCACCAGGCTCCTCCGTCCATGGGATTTTCCAGGCAAGAGTACTGGAGTGGGGTGCCATTGCCTAAGGATTAACACTACAGATGTCAAATATCTTGTACCTGAATAACTTGCCCACCATATCCCTGTACCACTGATTGGATGCCTCATTGTGCTTATCATGCTGTGCTCTGCTTAGTTACTCAGTCGTGTCCAACTTTTTGCAACCCCGTGGACTTTGCATTGCAGCCCGCCAGGCTCCTCTGTCCATGGGGATTCTCTAGGCAAGATACTGGAGTGGGTTGCCATTCCTTCCTCCAGGGATTCTTCCCAACCCAGGGATTGAACCCAGGTCTCCCATATCGCAGGCAGATTCTTTATCGGCTCAGCTACCAGGGAAGCTTGTGTATATGTTTATATTTCATTCAGTTGTATCATGTAGATTATAAGAGAGACAACAACTCAACATAAAAACAGCCAGTGTATAATAGGTCAAATAAGATGTGTGCACAGTCACCTCAAAGATTAGTTATCCAAGCCAGAAGTAGAAGAACAAACAGAATTAGATTGAGCAATGTAACATAGTGCTTTGAAACTCTTGGTACGTATCAGAATTGCTTGGAGAACTTTTAAAAATGTATAGGTGTAAAGGTCCTCTGGAAAAGGTCAGTTTTCATTCCAATCCCAAAGAAAAGCAATGCCAAAGAATGCTCAAACTACCGCACAATTGCACTCATCTCACACGCTAGTAAAGTAATGCTCAAAATTCTGCAACCCAGGCTTCAGCAATACGTGAACCGTGAACTCCCAGATGTTCAAGCTGGTTTTACAAAAGGCAGAGGAACCAGAGATCAAATTGCCAACATCCGCTGGATCATGGAAAAAGCAAGAGAGTTCCAGAAGAACATCTCTTTCTGCTTTATTGACTTTGCCAAAGCCTTTGACTGTGTGGATCACAATAAACAGTGGAAAATTCTGAAAGAGATGGGAATACCAGACCACCTGACCTGCCTCTTGAGAAACCTCTATATGCAGGTCAGGAAGCAACAGTTAGAACTGGACATGAAACAACAGACTGGTTCCAAATAGGAAAAGGAGTATGTCAAGGCTGTATATTGTCACCCTGCTTGTTCAACTTGTATGCAGAGTACATCATGAGAGACGCTGGGCTGGAAGAAGCACAAGCTGGAATCAAGATTGCCGGGAGAAATATCAGTAACCTCAGATATGCAGATGACACCACCCTTATGGCAGAAAGTGAAGAGGAACTAAAAAGCCTCTTGATGAAAGTGAAAGAGGAAAGTGAAAAAGTTGGCTTAAAGCTCAACATTCAAAAAACAAAGATCATGGCATCCGGTCCCATCACTTCATGGGAAATAGATGGGGAAACAGTGGAAACAGTGTCAGACTTTCTTTTTTTGAGCTCCAAAATCACTGCAGATGGTGACTGCAGCCATGAAATTAAAAGATGCTTACTCCTTGGAAGAAAAGTCATGACCAACCTAGATAGCATATTCAAAAGCAGAGACATGACTTTGCCAACAAAGGTCCGTCTAGTCAAGGCTATGGTTTTTCCTGTGGTCATGTATGGATGTGAGAGTTGGACTGTGAAGAAGGCTGAGTGCCGAAGAATTGATGCTTTTGAACTGTGGTGTTAGAGAAGACTCTTGAGGGTCCCTTGGACTGCAAGGAGATCCAACCAGTCTATTCTGAAGGAGATCAGCCCTGGGATTTCTTTGGAGGGAATGATGCTGAAGCTGAAACTCCAGTACTTTGGCCACCTCATGCGAAGAGTTGACTCATTGGAAAAGACTCTGATGCTGGGAGGGATTGGAGGCAGGAGGAGAAGGGGACGACAGAGGATGAGATGGCTGGATGGCATCACGGACTCGATGGACGTGAGTCTGAGTGAACTCTGGGAGTTGGTGATGGACAGGGAGGCCTGGCGTGCTGCGATTCATGGGGTCGCAAAGAGTCGGACACGACTGAGCGACTGAACTGAACTGAACTGAACTGAAAGCTCCTCTATCTTGAGAGATTCTGACTCAGTTGTCCTGTAGTGGGGCATGGGGATTGTTGGTACAGACATGTTTTTAAAATTTAGATTATTCTCATATATAGCCAGGGTTGAAAGCCATCATATATATGGTTTACTTAGAGCATAGGCAGAGGAGGAGTCAGAGAGAATTGGCTTTTTATATCCTGCACTGTGTAGAAGAGAGATAAACAAACTGGGAGATACAAACAGCCTTTTCTAGATAGATACTCTCTGTGTGGCACAGATGGTACTTTAGGTCTCATAAGAGTCTGAATTAAATTTTACTTAATAGCATCTGTTTTTCCTTGTTCTGATTACTTACTCTACAAGTAACATTCTGCTTACTAAATCAGCCTTCTAGATATATCCAAATTATAAGGTTGTGTCTGAGACAAGGTGTTTGAGCATTCTCTCTAGACACTTGTCTAGTGTGGGCATTCTGGTTGTGAGTTTGCTGTTAGTCTCTCTTGGTTTTGATGAACTTTAGAGGTACTGACAAGGTCAGATTTTGAAACTTCAAGACTGGATACCAGATCCTGATTCCTTGTGAATTTACCAAGTTAGTGACCAGGGGTTGTCTCTTGGGAATTAGACATTCTAAATTTCTTGATTTAAAACTATTCTGAAGTCCTGAAGAATTTGTAATAAAATTTTGTAATTAAAATAGGCATAAATAACAGGAAAATTTTTAATCTTTTTAAGAGTGTATACTTTCAACAATGAAATAACCAATCTAAAGGCAGGATTTTGTTTTTTTTTTAAATGATCTTGTTCAAAAAGGCTTTGGGAGTTGAGTTCAGTTATTTTGATTACTGCTACTTTTTTGCACGTTCATTTAATAATACTTACTGAGAACCTATTATGCGCTAATCACACAGACCTTAGTAGTGTTCTTAGTAATCCATACTATCTTCTGTAAAAATAAAACAAAAATAACCTAACAAAAACCTACCAAACTTTCTTGCTGTCCTAGGTATTAGATATTTTTTTTTGTTTACTAAATACTTTCTTATTTTCCTTTTTCTCCCCCTTTCTTTAATTTTTACTGTAGTATTTGTGTATTTTCTTATTCTTGATATTTTTGAACCTAACTAATAGATGAAACGGCCAGATCTGAATATAGGCTTTATTTACATTTTTAATGGGACATTTTATTACTCTAAGTCCTTTTCTACTGACCCAGTGTTCTTGGTTGAGGAAAAGATAGTTGAATAGCCTATTGTAATAAAAGGCTCAGAGGTTAAAGCGTCTGCCTCCAATGCGGGAGACCTGGGTTCGATCCCTGGTTCTGTAAGATCCCCTGGAGAAGGAAATGGCAACCCACTGTAATAAAACATGTCATTCATTCCAAAGATAATGGTATATAAATTTAATAAGATACAAATTTAATAAGAAGAGCAGATAAAACCATATCCTTCTTATTAATTTACCAGGAAATTAAAGGAAACAGCATAAAGTTATTTGCCTTACCTAGAATTTTACCAGATTGTGGACCTTATGAGTTAGTTTGAAGCCTTTTAACTTTGGGTACTTTACTTGCTTTGAAAGTTGACAACTTGAAAGACTGAAGGGCTAAAATGATTATATTCAGTCAGGGTTCGGTTACAAGAGACAAACTAGCCTGTGGACTGGGCTGCTAAGAATGACTTCTATTGTTTTGTTTTGTTTTTCATTTTGTCTGTGCCAGGTCTTAATTGTGGCATGTAGGATCTTTTAGTTGTGGCATGCAGACCCTTTAGTTTTAGCTTGTGGGATCTAGTTCCCTGACCCGGGATCGAACCTGGACCCCTACATTGGGAGCGCAGAGTCTTAGCCACTGGACCACCAGGGAAGTCCAGGAACAATGTCTAGAACAAGATTTGAACAAGCCTGCTAGAGGAGTGCTACCTTTGCCGCGGTTAGCAAAGGTAAATATTAGGGTAACAGAAGGCCAGTATGGAACTGTTAGTTTAAGAACATACCATTTGAACAACAATAACAGACCAATTCAAAAATGAGCAAAAGACTTGAATAGACATTTGTCTAAAGAATATATACAATTGCCCAGAAAGCAAATAAAAAGATGCTTACCATCCCTAGTCATTAATGGGACTCAAACCAAAATTACAGGAGATACCACTTCATACCCATTAAGAGGACCATTATTAAAACCAAAAATCAAAAAAAAGCAAGTGTTAGTAAGGGATGTGGAAAATTAAAACACTTGTGTGTTGCTCTGGGAATGCAGCTTCTTTGAAAACGGTATGATGATTCCTGAAAAAATTTGGCAATTAATCAAATGACCCAGAAATTCCACATCTGGATGTATACTCAAAAGAAGTGAAAGCAAGACTTAAACAGATATTTGTATACACTCATGTTCATAGCAGCGTTATTCACAATAGCCAAGAACTAAAAGCCACCTAAGTGTCCATTGATGGATGAATGAATAAACAAAATGAGATATATACATACAATGGAATATTATTTAGCCTTAGAAATGAGAAAGTTTCTGACATATGCTAAAACATGGTGAACCTTGAAGATATTATGCAAAGGAGAATAAGGCAGACATGAAAGGACAAACATTGTAGGATTCCACTGGTTGTATCTCAATTTAGTGCAGTTCAGTTGCTCAGTCGTGTCCAACTCTTTGCGACCCCATGGACTTGTAGCACACCAGGCTTCCCTGTCCATCTACCAACTCCTGGAGCTTGCTCAAACTCCTGTCCATCGAGTCGGTGATGCCATCCAACCATCTCATCCTCTGTTGTCCCCTTCTCCTCCCGCCTTCAGTCTTTCCCAGCATCAGAGTCTTTGCCAATGAGTCAGTTCTTCACATCAGGTGGCCAAAGTATTGGAGCTTCAGCTTCAGCATCTGTCCTTCCAAAGGAATATTCAGGACTAATTTCCTTTAGAATGGATTGGTTTGACCTCCTTGCCGTCCAAGGGACTCTCAAGAGTCTTCTCCCAACACCACAGTTCAAAAGCATCAGTTCTTCAGTGCTCAGCTTTCTTTACAGCCCAGTTCTCACATCCATACACAACTACTGGAAAAACCATAGCTTTGACTAGATGGACCTTTGTTGGTAAAGTAATATCTGTGCTTTTTAATATGCTGTCCAAGTTTGTTGTACCTTTACTTTCCAGGAGCAAGAGTCTTTTAACTTCAAGGCTGCAGTCACCATCTGTAGTGATTTTGGAGCCTCCCAAAATAAAGTCTCTCACTGTTTCAATTGTTTCCCCATCTGTTTGCCATGAAGTGATGGAACTGGATGCCATGATCTTCGTTTTCTGAATGTTGAGCTTTAAGCCAACTTTTTCACTCTCCTCTTTCACTTTCATCAAGAGACTCTTTAGTTCTTCACTTTCTGCCATAAGGGTGGTGTCATCTGCATATCTGAGGTTATTGATATTTCTCTCAGCAGTCTTGATTCCAGCTTATGCTTCATCCAGCCCAGTGTTTCTCATGATGTACTTTGCATGGAAGTTACATAAGCAGGGTGATAATATACAGCCTTGACGTACTCCTTTCCCAGTTTGGAACCAGTCCATTGTTCCATGTCTGGTTCTAACTGTTGCTTCTTGAAATGCATACAGGTTTCTCAGGAGGCAGGTAAGGTGGTCTGGTATTCCCATCTCTTTAGGAATTTTCTTAAAATTTAAGAATTTTAAGTTTATTGTGATCCACACAGTCAAAGGCTTTGACATAGTCAATGAAGCAGAAGTAGACATTTTTCTGGATACTGGTTGTGTCTAGAATAATAGAGACAGAAAGTAGAATGGTGTTTGACAGGAGCATGCGGGAGGAAACAGTGGGGAGTTTTCATTTGGCATGATGGAAAAGTTTTAAAAATAAATGGTGGTTAATGATTGAACAACAATGTAAATGTACTTAATTCCACTGAAGAAGTGAAGTGCTGTGCACTTAAAATGATTGAAACAATAAAATTTCAGGTATGTATAGTCTAACACACACACACACAGAAGAAACGTATCGTCACATATGTGATGCAGGCATTAGGGAGCCGGCACTGCTGCTCTACAGCTGCAGCTGCTTCCAGACAAAGAGTGAGTGATTGGAAACTTGAGAATTACATACACACTCACACCCAACATTTCCATAATCTGTCTTGTGGATACCAAACTTTAGAAATATTCGGCCCCAGTTCACTTTCCGCTTTTGATACTGTGCAGGGGTCCCTGTGGGGTTCCTGGGCACAAAGCCCTTCTGTGTCCCGCATTTCTTTGATTACAGGAAACAGCCTTCATTCATCCTCCATCACCTTCCCTGAGTCCCAGTGGGCAGATTCAAGCAGTTGTTAATTAGGAAAGGGATGGGAGACCAGGGAGAAACAAACAGTCCAGAGCAGCCTTGGGGCAAGGTCCTGTTTCCCTATCAAAGGTTATACACATCATCTTTGAGCTATTTTGCAGATACTTAAACCCTCTCCAGGTGGGAGAAGTTAATGATTAACAATGATATGCTATCCACAAGCATGTAGACCCCAGACCAGTTGGACCTGAAGGTTGATGATGCTGACTCCTACTTACCTCGCCATCAACCTGTCAAAAGAATGTCTAGGAGCTGATCACACCCTCTTGGACAATTACTGTAAAACTTCTCACTGTCTTCCCCAAGTTGGGACAGATGGTTTTGAGGGCATTAGCGGGCTGTTTCCCATTTTGCCTGGGAAAGCAATAAAGCTGTTCTTTTCTACTTCAGCCAAAACTTTCTCTGAGATTTGATTCAACACTGGTGTACAGAAAAGCTCAGCTTTCAACGTCACTTTTCCACATCTCATGTCAGGGGATATAGTTGGCTAAACTTAATTCACATTTAGAACCTTAGTGGCAAGGGATCCTGGAGGATAATTTTTAGTTTTTTAACCTCTATAGTACAAAAAACAACTGGAGGGAGATTGGAAAGGATGCTGAGTGCCAATTCATCGTATTTGTCACAGACACTGAGTCAGTGGTGATTCACAGATGGTGATACTCCTTGTGTCAAGTCATCATTTCCAGGAGTGGCCAGATTGTCCTGTAGCTGGTCAGTCACAGAGATAGGGAAGGGCAAAACAAATAGCTTTAGTGAGGCAGAATAGGGAAAGAGTTTGTTGATAGACATTGTCTCTTTTTGTAGTTCTGGACTGATTGTGCTTGGTTTGTTACACCTAATACACAGTATTTACAGTTTTAATATAGTATTCACAACTGAGTTATTTATATTATTGTGAAGATAATAATTTAGTGCCTGTCACTCCAGTGGAATGCATACCACTCACTGATTAATGAGTAGCTGTGCTTCTGTTAAGAAATACCAGATTTTGGGAGGACTTCCCTGGTGGCCCAGTGGTTAAGACTTTGTCTTCCTATGCACTGGGTGCAGGTTTGATCCCTGTTTGGGAAGCTAAGGTCCCACATGCCTCATGGCCAAAAAAGCAAAAACATAAGCAATATTGTAACAAATGTAATAAAGACTTAAAAAAAAAAGAAATACCAGATTTAAAGTTCTTGTGTTTATGAAAGCTGTTTTCATTGTGTTAAGTATGGAGATAAGATCATAGGAAATAATGAATTCTTTTGCTGTCAAGCTGTTGAAATCTCTAATCAATGTGAACTAAATTTGGAGAGAAATATAAATTTGCTAGTAAATGAATAAGTTGATATGCTGAAAATTGAATTTTTGAATAGGTTTCAAAAATTTGTCAGTCCATCCAAAAGATAAGATATCTGTACAGAACAGTCAGATACTTTATGTATTATCTATGAGTTGGAACTAAGCTTGAGTAATGCCTGTTGATGGTACAATTCTGCATCAGTGGACTGTGTTCTCAGTGCCTTGTATTGACCTTTGATAACTAATTTCTTAATTGCTCATGATTTCAAAATAAACTTCTTTGAAGTTGTGTCTCAAGTTGAGATCTTTCCTTTATGTACCAGTTAACATTTTGGACAGGTTCTATGCTTTGCATGCAGTGCTTTTTGATGTGGGTCAAGCTTTTTGATGTGGATCAGGCTTTAATGACTACCTAGGAGTTAATGTCCAATTAACATGTCAGAATTTTTTGATTCTGTTATTCTACTTCTAGAAATCTAACCAAAGACACTACAGTACTGTTTGTAATCGTAATAAAATTGTGAACAGTTGTCAACATTGGGAAATCGGCAGATTATTGTATAGACATACAATGGAATGTCCTTTTCAAAGGATAGTTTGATGACATTAGACAGGACTCATGCAACAATGTTAAATAAAAATGTATTACATGTGGCATGGTTTCTCTGTAGAAATTTTCTATATAGAAAATACTATGTGTGAAAGATAAATTAAAAAATTAAAAGTAGTTCTTGGGGCAGGGGTAATTTTGAAATTATAATTTTAGTGTTCTTCAACAGATACATTGTTCTATATATTTTTCTGTCTTTATTATAGAAGTATATACTTTAACAGATCAAAACAATGCAGAAATTTGTAGAGTAAAAACCATAAAATTATGTCCTTAAGTCACCTGACTAGGCAAATGAAGTCCAATTTATCAACTTGTTCTCTTAAGGATTTTGTTTTTGTTGTCATATCTAAGAAATCTTTACTTAACCTAAATTCAAAAAGATTTTCTCATATATTTTCTTTTAGAAGTTTTCTAGTTTTAGATTTTACCTTAAGTCTATAATCCATTGAAGTTAATTTTTATGTGGTGAGAGATATAGATTACTGTTTTTGCATATAGATATTCATTTGATCTAATAGCATTTGATGAAAAGACAATTCTTTCTCCACTGAATTGCCTGTGAACAACTGTAGAATATTATATATCCATAAATATGTAGGTCTGTTTCTCAATTCTCTGTTCTATTCCATTGATTTATTTTTATGCCAGTACTCAGTTCAGTTCAGTGGCTCAGTCGTGTCTGACTCTTTGTGACCCCATGGACTGTAGCACGTCAGGCTTCCCTGTCCATCTCCAACTCCCGGAGCTTACTCAAACTCATGTCCATTGAGTCGATGATGCCATCCAACCATCTCATCCTCTGTCGTCCCCTTCTCCTCCTGCTTTCAATCTTTCCCAGCATCAGGGTCTTTTCCAATGAGTCAGTCTTGTAATTAGTTATCTAGTCTTATTCTTTTTCAAGCTTGTTTTGGTTATTCTGTGTCCTTTGCATTTCCATATCAGCTTTTGAAATAAGTTTATCAGTATCTACAAAGAAACTTGTTGGGATTTTGATTGGGACTGCATGGAATTTATAGACCAAATTTGGTAAGAATTGATGCATGTCAATGAAAATCAGTCGATCTAAGAAAGAAATGGAAAATTTTATTTGAGCCAAACTGGAGACTATAACCCAAGAACAGCATGTCAGAAAGCTCTCAGAGCTGTTCTACCAATTAGAAGTGTAGGCATAGTTATGTAAGTTTTTGTTTTTTGTGGGTTTTTTTTTTTTTGAGACAGAGGGCTGTACATTAAATGATATATTATTGACAGTTTAATACTCCAGATCTGAAAGTCTTGCAGCCCCTTAGCAAGATCAAGAAGGAAAGTTATCTTTTAAGGAGTTGTCTTATTGGTGCTAGAAGAATGTTGCACTTTATGGCTGAGCAGGTGTTTCTGCCAATGGGGGAGGTTTGGTTGATGCATAATGCGGATATGCAGTTCTTGGTGGTGAAGGGAGAAGAGGCCAAAGGCAGAGAAAAAAATATTTTTTAATTTTATGTTTCAATTTTTCTTGTCTTGCTGTAAAATATGAATGTTTTTGTATGTAAAATATGAATCCTTTAAAAATATTACTGAATTTGATTTGCTAAGATATGTTTCAGATTTTTCCTTCTGTGTTCTTAAGGCCTGTCAGGCTATAGTTTTATTTTTTTGTAATGACATGTCTGGTTTTGGTATCAGGATAATACTGGCCTCATGGAATAAATTCAGAAATATTCCCTGCTTTTCTGGAAGAATTTTATTTTAGTAGTCTGTTTCTCCCAACTTCTGTGCTATTGTTGACATATATTTTACTTAACGTATTTACCCATGTAAGTACCATTTCTGATATTCTTCCATGCTTTGTGTAGATTCTTATTTTCATATGATGGCATTTTTTCTTGTGTGAAGGACTTCCTTTTCACATTTCTGGTGGTTCAGGTCTGCTGGAGATGAAATTGTTTAGTTTTTGTGTGTCTGAAAAAGTATTTATTTTACCTTTGTTTTTTAACAACATTTTACTGGTCATAGAATTATAGGTTGATTGTTTTTTTCCCTTTTGGTGTTTTAAAGACATTATTTCACTGTCTTCTAACTTCCATTGTTTCCTATGAGGAATCTGCTATCATTATCTTTGTTCCTGTGTATGTAATGTATATATCTTCTGTTTTTACTTTTAAGATTTTCTCATCACTGATTTTGAGTGATATGATTATGTTACGGTGTGGTATAGTTTTTTGTGTGGTTCTAACGTTTGGAGTTTATTGAGCTTTTTGGATGTGAGTTTATAGTTTTCACCAAATTTTGGAAAATGCTGGCCACTGGTACTTCAAAATGTTTTTTCCTGTCCTCTCCTGTCTCCTCCCTTCAGGACTACATAAATGCGTCTATTAGACGGTTTGAAGTCCCACCTCTCACTGATGTTCTTTTCATTTTGTTTCTTTTTCTTTTTTTTAATCATGGTAAAATATACATAGCAAACTTATATTTTAATAATTTTGAAGTCCATAATTCAGTGGCATTAAGTACATTTACTTTGTTGTGCACCCATTACTACCATCCATTTCCAGAACTTCTTTATCATCCCAAATGAAAACTTTGTAGCCATTAAACAGTAATTCCCCTTTGTCTCTTATTGCTCAGTCCCTGGAAACCACTATCTGCTTTCTGTCTCTATGAATTTGACTGTTCTGGTACCTCATCTAAAGTGAATTATACAACATTTGTCCTTTTGTGTCTGACTTATTTCATTTAGCATAAGGTCTTCAAGATTCCTTTTAAAGACTGAATATTGTTCTGTTCATTTTTAAAAGTTCTCTTTTTCCTGTGTTTCATTTTGAATAATTCATATTGTTATGTCTTCGAGTTTACTGTGCCTCAACAGTATCTAATCAGCTATTAATCCCATCCAATGTGTTTTTTATTACATAGCTTTGCAATTTCATTTCTAGAAGTTTGAGTTGGATCTTATGTGTCCATATCTCTTATTTCACTTTTTGAACATATGTAGTACAGTTATCATATCTGTGTCAACATCCTTGTCTGCTAATTTTATTATCTGTGTCTGTTCGGGGTCAATTTCAATTGATTTTCTGTATGTTGTAGGTGAGTTTTCCTACTTCTGTGCATGCCTGGTCATCTTTGATTGGTTCCCAGACATAGTGATTTTACCCGTTGGGTGCTGAATACTTTTGTATTCTCCCGCTTTGTTGAGAGATGTAATTAAATTACTTGAAAACACTCTGATCCTTTTGATTCTGCTTTTAAGATATGTTTGGCTGAACCAGAGACATGTTTAGGTTTAGGGGAGGATTTCTCCATATCAGCACTAATTCTTTGTTGTGAGAGACTGTCCTGTGCATTGCAGAGTGTTTTAACAGTATCCCTAATGTCTAGTGTTTAGATGAGCACCCAGCTGTGACAACCAAAAATATCTCCAGAAATTGCCAAATGGTTTGGGGCGCCAGTTGCCCCCAGTTGAGAGCTCCTGTTTTAGGGTTAATTTTGTCTTTCTACTATGGAAAGATCTTGCTGTGTATTCTGCCCAGTGCCCCATGAATCATGAGATTTTTTTTTTCCAGCCTGGTTGTTTGCAGTAGGCGCTTTTAGTGATCTTGTGTGAGTACTAGGCGTTATCGCCTCTAATCTTTCTGGGTGGTTCTTTTTTCAGTCTTGTTTGGTTTCCTCACATACAAGTGTTGATCAGCATTCAGCTACCTGTTCAAGGGAGATCCTTTGCAAATCTCTGGAGTTCCATCTTAGTGTACGTACATTGTTATAACAAAAATACTGTAGGCCGAGTGCCTTAACATGTCTATTTCTCATGGATCTGGAGTCCAAGGAATCTAAGATCAAAGTGCCAGCAGATTTGGTGTCTATGAGGTCTCCTTCATAGGTGGTCTTCTTTTATCTGTGTCTTTACATGGCAGAACAGCTGAGAGAACTCTCTGGGGTATATAAGGGCATTAATTCTGTTCATGAGGATTCTGCCTTAATGACCTAATCACCTCCTAATGCTATCCCACTAGCAGTCAGAATTTCAATATAGGAATATAAGCATTCAGTCTATAACAATCTCTCTTTCTCCTCTCTGTTATTCTCTCCCGTGTACACTAACCACCTTGATTTCCCTAGACTCTCACTTCCATCGCCACTCACGTAGCCTGCTGGGCCTCACCCAGTTCATATCCTGCACTGCTCATTCATGGCAGGGGCAGCAGGACTCACCTGTTTCCTCCTCTCAAGGATCTCCTTGATGTCTTGTGCCCACTGTTTTGAAACTGGTTTTCTCTCCATATATTTTGTCTATATTTTGGCTGTTTCAGGTGGAAAAGTAAATCTGGTTTCTCTTATTGGATCTTGGTCAGAAACAGCAGTCCCTTTAACTGATAGTTGATTCATATTAATTATTTATTAAAGCTGAAAGAATTCTGAAATGTTTACTAATTTCTTCATTCTGTATATTTGTAGAAAATCTATAGCTGTCATATTCTTCATTAAAAGTTTCCTGTTCCCTGTAGGTCCTGTGGTACAACAAAAATATTATGTTGTCCTGAAGCCTTTTATTATCTTTTAACATACCTCTTTAAAGTGCAGGTTTTCAGAGTGTTAACTAAATATGGGCCTCTAACTGTATGTAGCAGTATAGAATTAAAGGGCATGCCCTGACCTGATGGAGTACAACAGTGCAATGTGTCTTGCTTTTAGGGCATTGCCACAGCAGGTTCAAAGACTTCTAGGAAGCTTTCTTGTATGACAAGTCATATTTTCTAGCAGCTGAAACACCAGCATCAAAGCCTGTTTGTTAGTTAAATTGAGGCTATAAAGAACAGATTGTTAGCCAGATTGGAGGTGATACAAGACAGAAAAAAAACCCAAAATACGAGAGAGATCATTTTGAGCAGTGTATGAAATGAAACTCGACTGAAGAGCAAGGGTAAAAGGATGGGAGTGACTTGGAACCCACTGGTGGTAAGCTGTTAGAAAAATGAAAAAGTGAGATAGAAATAAAATGACAAAAGGAATCTGGCCTTATTTTGTATGAGATGAGCCTCTCATACTTTTTACATTATAATTGTTGCAGAGTTCATAGCATGCGCTTGTTGGATATTCAGGGTTGAAATAATTTATTCAGAGAATACCTTGGGGAAAAGATATGTATGTAGTATGTAGGATGAAGCCATCTGGCTGTCTATATGGATTAAAACGTAGCAAAATCATTTTAAATGGCACTATATATATATAATAAGTGATATAAAATTATATACATCAATGTGTGTAAATTCCATGAGTTGAAGTGAATAAATCATAATTCCCTGTCCTTTGGGGTGGTGATGCTATATTGTAGGTAAAAAGCCTGGAAAGCTATTGTGGCTTTAGACTATTAAAAGCTTTGTTTGGAAACACTGAGTTAAGGTTTCCAAAAACTAGGTTTGCTTTGTAGTAATCAAAATATAAACATTTAATCAGCATGTTTCTTGTTGGCTGAATATTTTTGATGGTGTAAAAAGTACTTATGCAGCTGAGTATCTGCCTTTTTCAGGTAATTATAAGTATTCCTGGCAACAGTTGTGTTGGCTAGAAGAATGCAGAAACGGCAGCTTTTTACTTTTCCTCCACATAAGGAAGCATAGAAAGTTTTCATAGCCAAAAATGCTTATGATAAAGGAATGATAAGCACTAAAACCAGGAGTTAATATGTCTGGGAGGAGAGAAGGGTATTGATGTTTTGTTTTAGTTTTTAAAACTATTTAAAATCAAGTTTAACACATGTAAAGTGTAGCTCATAAGTATACGGATTGATGAATTTTCAGTGTATAACTACTGTTCAGATTAAGAAATGAAACGTATGTATTGGAACTGTTTGATCCCCCCCCCCCCCCCCCCCCCCCCCGCCAAGCTGTGTAGTGGGCATGTGAGTATTCGTTGTGTTATTCTTTCTTCTTCTTTTTTAATGCTTTAAAGTTTACTGTGTTTTTAAAAAATCATCTCAGAAGAAAATATGGCCTTTAGTGATCTGGAAAATGCCAGAAAACCCACTGACTTTAGTTGTTGAGAAAGTACTTTAGGGAACTAGGTTTTTTCCATGTAAGCCTTTGTCTCCCACGTATCTGATAAAAGTTTAGAAGCCTGATATAGGCCCAAGTGACTGAACACTTTAAAATGGAAAAAGAACATAAACAGAACTGTGTGGGATCAAAGTAGTAAAAATTATTAGTACTTTTTGAAATGGTACATTCCTTTTATAATTGAAGTATAGGGAATTCCTTGGAGGTCCAGTGGTTAGGACACAGTGCTTTCATTGCTGAGGACTCAGATTCAGCCCCTGGTCGGGAACTAAGATCCCAAAAGCTGTGTGGTGTGGCCACAAAAAAAAAAAAAAAAAAAAAAAAAGAAATAATATAACTATAATTGCAGTGTAAAATATGGCCCCTCAAATTTGTGGGCATTGAAGTGTTTTATCACTAAATCACAATGATATTTTAAGAAGGAAATTCCTTATAAGTTCTGTAATGGAATATTCAAAGTATAGAAAGAAATGAGCTGTTAAGATATTCATAGATATTTATATCTAGTAAAGATTTTATATCTATTGTAGGAATTATTTGGATAGTATGTTTAATCTTAAGGGGTTTCCTGAAATTAGTTTTCCATCTACCTTTGTGGGTTTTTTGTGTTGTTTTGTTTCTTTTTGGAGTCAGTTGCTGTTCAGTTGCCAAGTTGTGTCCAACTCTTTGTGACCCCATGGACTGTAGCGCGCCAGGCCTCCCTGTCCCTCAGCATCTCTCAGAGTTTGCCCAAGTTCATGTCGATTGAATCAATGATGCCATCCAATCATTTCATCCTCTGTCGCCCTCTTCTGCTTCTGCCTTCAGTCTTTCCCAGCATCAGGGTCTTTCCATTGAGTCAGCTGTTCAGAGCTGTTAGTGATTGCCTTCCGCTCTTCTTTCTGAGCTGGGGGGCTCATCTTTTGGTGTCATTATCTTTTTGCCTTTTTATACAGTTTATGGGGTTCTCATGGCAAGAATACTGGAGTGGTTTGCCATTGCCTCCTCCAATGGACCACGTTTTGTCAGAATTCTCCACTGTGACCGTCTGTCTTGGGTGGTCCTACATGGCATGACTCATAGCTTCATTGAGTTATTCAAGCTGCTTCACCACGACAAGGCAGTGATCCATGGTTTGGAGGCAGGAGAGAGATTTATTCCTCAAACGTGAAGATTTCTAAAATTTGATCTATTTTCCTGTATGACAAATCTTTCTGTATATCTCATTTTACGAAAGTGTTGAGTTATTCTTCTCAATTCTTCTCACCAGTAGGCTGTTTCTAATTAAGTTATGGCCTGCTATGGTATGGGAAAGCCACTTGTAAAATGTTGCCAAAAAAACATTTTATAAAAATGTTTGGTCATTAGCTTTTCCTCAGCTACTGAATCTATGTGTGTAAACTTATTAGAATGTTAATCTGTTGAAAGCTACTCATGAATGAATAATTTTGTTTCTTTTTTCTTGTCCAGAAGCCAATATAGCAGTGTAGATGAATAACTGTTTCTGGTGTATTTATGTGTATTTGTTCTTCAAAGAAGTTGTTAGGGCACGTTGAGTTTTTGTTTATTTTCCTATTTTCCCTTGACAGACAGTTGAAGAAGAAATGGCTGGTCCTAATCAACTCTGCATTCGCCGCTGGACTACCAAGCATGTAGCTGTTTGGCTGAAGGATGAAGGCTTTTTTGAGTATGTGGATGTTTTATGCAACAAGCACCGACTTGATGGAATCACATTGCTTACACTGACTGAATATGATCTCCGATCTCCTCCTCTGGAAATCAAAGTCTTAGGGGATATTAAAAGGTTAATGCTCTCAGTCCGAAAATTGCAGAAAATACATATTGATGTTTTAGAAGAGATGGGATACAACAGTGACAGTCCCATGAGCCCCATGACTCCATTTATCAGTGCTCTTCAGAGTGCAGAGTGGCTCTGTAATGGGGAGCCTTCACATGACTGTGATGGACCCATCACTGACTTGAGTTCTGATCAATACCAGTATGTGAATGGTAAAAACAAACATTCTATTCGAAGATTGGACCCAGAGTATTGGAAGACCATACTGAGTTGTATATATGTTTTCATAGTATTTGGATTTACATCTTTCATAATGGTTATTGTCCACGAGCGAGTGCCTGACATGCAGACCTATCCACCACTCCCAGATATATTCTTAGACAGGTAAGTTTTCTTTCTAGTTACCGAATTTGTAGAAGATAGCTATAATAGCAGTGATAATATATTCATGACAATTAGGTTGCTATACTACATAAAACAGTTATACTGTTGCTTTGGTCGATATATACTTTCCATTTACTTTATCTGGTAATATGTAAAGATAGTCTTTGGAATTGCCTTTTTCCCTTATACTAGACCTCAAGTCTAGATGAGTAGAAAGAACCACTCCTTATTTTATTTTTCTATGTTATGTTTCTATTTTTCTATGTTATAGCTGTAATATTTTCTATATTTATGTTATAGCTCCTTGGGCACTTCATATTTTAAAAGGGTTTCCTGGAATGTTATTTGTAATAAATGGAATTAGGTTATTATTATTATTTTTTTTAAAGATGAACAGGGTTTTGCTTTTATAAAAATGTGGGGAAGTCCCCTGTATCATCAAATAAATTAGAATTATCATAGATGCTACAAACTGATTGTTGATAGTATTCTGTTGATTTATAAATACTGAATTCATAAAAAAGAATACAGTATATTAAATGAAAAATAAGAATAGAACAAAAAACTATTAGTTTTTATATTTGTGATTTTAAAACATCTTTTTAGTTTGTATTGCTATCTTATTTGTTTTTATAAAATATTGTACCCTTCTGAAAGTGCCTTATAGTATATGGTTTGTTTTTTTTTAATGAAGTGAATTACAGTGTCCACATTAAGGTGGCAGAATGACACATACATCACATTTTATTCTCTCTCAAGCCCTGACAAAAAGCATAGTGAAGAAGTTATGTTTGTTTGTAGGTCTTAAATTATAAACACAAGGAAAGGGCAGATAAGAGAGGAGAAAAGAGCCGTACATTTTTGAAAGTTTGAAAGCAGATGGGTAAGTAGCAACAAGCAGAGCTAAAGTAACCTAATTCTAAAGCGGCCATCAGGAAAACTGAGAAACAACCCAATCTATGTTGCAGATTTCTCAAAGCTCTGGATACTGTAGGTGAAAGGGTGATGCTAAAAATAAAAAGAGAGAGAACTGAGTGAAAGCTGTTTAAGAAACTGTTAGATCCCTGTATCTCCTTCCCTGTTTTATCGTACACAATTTTTCCAACAGAAAACCCTAAGCAAGTAAAGAAGACAGCTTGTGGATAAGAGTACTCTGGGCAGAAGAAACAGCAGGGTGCAGAAGTCCTGAATTGTTAGTAGGTTTAGCATGTTTAAGGAACACCAGTTGAGACATGGGGAGAACAGCTGGAGATGAGATCTAAGAGCAGACAGGAATCCAGACTGTATATGTACTTGTTGACAATTGTAAGGACTTGAGCTTTCATTCTAAGTGAAAAGGGAAGCCATTGAAAAGTATTTAGGATAAGAGTAGAGTGATCTAAGGTCCATTTTAAAAGGGCACTCGAATGGTTGTTGTATTGAGAATACCATGAGGATGGGGATGGGAAAGCAGAGGTTAGTTAAGTTTTTGGAATTCATCTAGACAAAGATGAGGTGGGTTGGATTAGGATAGTAGTGGTACACACATACATACATGTGTGTGTGTTTGCAACAAGATTTGCTTGTGGATTTGCATCTAAGGTGTAGGAAAAAGAGAGAATTCAAGGATTATTCCAAGATTTTTGACTTGAGCATCTGGAAGGATGAAGTTGCCCTTTATAGAGATGGGAAGACTGTGGAAAGACTTCCAACTTCTTGGAGAGAAAAGTGAGGGTTTGGTTTTAGACATGTCATATTTGAGGTATGTTTTACACCAAATCAGATGTCAAGTAAGAGATGGGAAGACGAGTTAGAGTTCAGAGAGTCTGGGCTGAAATTTGGGAGTTAATGAGCATAAGTAAAACTGTGATAATTGGTTAATGTCTCCTAGGTAGTGAGTTTAGTAGGGAGAGGAAGAAGATTGAAGATTGATCCCAAGAATAAGTATAATATCTAGAGTCAGAAAAGTAAGTCAAAACCAGTAAAGAAGAAGCCTGAGGAAGTCAGGGCAGAGAGAGCAAGAGAATATTCTGGAAGCCAAGTTTGTTTGTTTGTCTGTTTAAGTATTTTTAGAAGACAGGAATAATTTATAATTAGCTGTGTCAGATGCTACAGAGGGGTCAAGTAAGATGAGGTTAAATGACTGTTGACCTTGACAAGGGCAAAAGCCTGATGGTGGTGGATTCAAGAGAGAATGTGAGACTGGAATATACCCAAAGGTGTATCTCCACACATAGGAAGCAGCATATGTACAGAGTTATTCATTGTGACGTGTAAAAATTATAAATATTGGAAATATTGTAAATGCTTATCCACAGAAAACTGGTTGAATACACTGTGGTATACTTACACAATAGAGTACTATCTAATCATAGAAGAGAATGAGGAAGATTTCTGTGAACTAATGAAATGGTTTGTAAGAAAAACTCAGTAGCAATGAAGCACCACGAGCATCCAGATCATGGTTTCTAAATCCCAATCTCTACTAAAGGGACAGACCAGGACTCCTTAGAGAAATGGCTGATTTTAAGTTTGGAGCATGGTAAGCATAAAATGAGCCTGAAATAGATCTTATGCCATAAAGCAAGGAAGTATATCAAAATAACATATGATCTGGTTTTAAGGGGCTCCCGCTAATCAAATTAGGACAGTCAGAACATCAAGAAGCATAGTGATGGTAATGAATTATAATATACTGAGTAGGAATCTATGGACCCATAGTGATAAACAAAACCAAGGAGTTCCTCAAGGGAATTATAAGAGAAGTTGAAGAGCCAAAACCAAGCACAGCACATGAACTTTAATTGGATCCTAGATCAAGAAAAAAAAAAAAATTCTGCTGTAAGAACATTTTAGGGATAACTAGGAAAATTTGAATATAGATTGCATATCAAATGATACAGTATAACACTAAGTGTTACAGTTTCCTGGGTATAATAGTGTATTGGCTTATAAAGAAGGTACCCTTGATCTTAGGACATATATGTTGAAGTGTTTAGAGGAGAAGTATCACAATGTTTGCAACTTTTCAGGAAAGATTTACTCTTAGAGAGGAAAGTGTATGTATGTGTGTGTGTCAGTATATATAGAAAGAGAGAAATAAAGCAAATGTGGGGAAATGTTATTGTAAACAATTAAGTTAAATAAAAAATATAAAGTGTTTATTCTTTAAAGGTTTTTTTGTTGTTGTTGTTATCAGAATTTTTCAAAGTTAAAAAAGGGGGAAGGACAAAGAAATGATATGAGAGAGAGGACGAAAATGGAAGGAGAGAAACTGGAAACAATCAGGTCTTACAGGCCCTTAAAAGTTTTTCTGTAAGGGCAGCAGAGAAATGGAGCTGTTGCTTGGAGAGGAGGCACCAGGGATTTATTCTGGATGGACTACATTGTATGGCGTAGCTGTTGTAATGATGATGGGAATGACCCAATTTAAGGGAAAGGATATGAGAGGGTATAACTGGTGGAGTAATGCCCTTAAGTAGACAACAAGGGGTTGGATCTTGTAGGTGGGTGAGGCGGGTCTTCGTGACATGATCTGTTCATTCACAACAGGGGAGGATAGAACATATGGAAACAGATATAAGATTGCCAGTTGTGTTGGTAGAACATGAGGAAGTACTCTGCTGATTGTCTTTATCTTCTCTGAAAACAGATTTAGAAGAGAGAGAAGGTCAGAGGTTTGCAGAGAAAGGACAAGTGTGAAATGGCCGTCTGTGAATGAATAGACTTGTGTGAGGTAGCAGCAGTACTGAGGGCCTGCTTGAAGTTAATAGGTTGACTTTGTGTTTTTTCACCACTCAGCTGCACAGATACAGGTATAGAACAGGTAGATAGTTGGATTTCAGCTGGGTCAAAACTTTTCTAGGTAATACAATAAAGGAAGAAGAAGAAAGAGAGTGAGTATAATGACTATAAACAGGTGGATAGGAGGGAGGGGAGGATAGGAAGTAGGTGAAGGACAGAGGAAGTGTTATTAAGATCTATGGATTTGGGGTCTCAGAATTATTAAAGTTGGAGAACTAGGAGGAGTAAGATGGTAAAACAAGAAATGTTGATTAGTATAGGATTCTTGACCTTCAGCTGTGAAGAATAATCTCGGTGATGACAAGATCCAATTTATAACAGTGGGTGTAGGTCACTGAAGTAGAGTAAAAGAAGTTGGAGGAAAAGTAAAAAGAGGAGTGAGAAGAACAAATATCACAACAAAAGAAGCTTTGGAGAGAGTGATATTGAACCAGAAACTAAAATCTCAAATCAGAGAATGGATGCTGAGGTTCTGTAGATAGCTATAACAAGGCATAATGAGAAAAAAGAGGGGAAATGATCATGAGGATTTTATTTTAAAGTGTACAATCAAGTGGGTTTTAGTATATTTATAAAGTTGTGCGGCCATCACCACTACTTCCAGAACATTTTCAACACCCTAAATAAAGTCATATCAGTCACACCCCATTTCCCTCCTCCCTCTAGGCTCTGGCAAGCAGAATCTACTTTCTATGGATTTGTCTGTTCTGGACATTTCATATAATGGCTGTATACAACATGTGGCCTTACTTTATGTCTGGCTTCTTTAATTTAGCGTACTATTTCTAAGATTCATCCATATGAGTAGTATGCGTCTGTACACCATTCCTTTTTAGTACAGAATACTATTTCATTGTATGGATATATACTGCATTTAGCTTATCCATTCATTAATTGATGAATGTTTGAGTTGTGTTCACTTTTTGGCTACTATTGATACTTCTGCTGTGAACATTCATATACAAGGTTGTGTATAGGCATATGTTTTCAGTTTGCAGTGGGGATTTGAAACCAAATTGTGCCTAACATGCTACAGTGCCACCAGCTACAAAGCCTCGTGCTCTTAAATATCTAAACTTCATTCACAGGAGAATGGTAGCAGGAGCCGTCAGCATTCCTTCTATATCCTCTTGGATTGCTTTTCCATTTTCTTGCACATTTATACTCCCAGCATCCATCAGTTGTGTGTCTTTGTTAGAGGACTGTTCTTGGGCTGCTGGAATACACTTTGCCTGCTTAAAAAGAGAACCAGACATGCTTGGCACTTTACATCCCTGAAGCAGCAGCTCTTAACCGATGGTGTGAGGTGGGGTATATGTATTTCATTTCTCTTTGCCCAAGTTAGGACAGCTTTTAGGCTGGACCTGCACTGTCTCCCAGATTCCCCACAGACTTGAGCCAGTTGCCCTTGCCTGAGTTTACCACGGAGGTTTGCTGATGTTTCACCCTTGGCCTCCTGATCTCATTTCCCCACTACGCTATGATTTTCCCTTGGGAACATTCCTAATCACTTTCACAGTGATCTTTGTTGTGTCAAGCTTACTTGACACAATTCCAAGAGCTTCAGCACATCATAAACAAAACTAGGGAACAGAGATGCTTTTAGAGGCAGGCCCACTTACATGTGAGGAGAGATAGCTAATAACCATAATAACAAGAGAGGAAACAGAAGCACTGTAAAAAGCACACATAATTAATGGAAAAACCACATCAATCTGGGGCTTAACTGCCTTTCATTTCTCAGTAGTCCCTGAGGTCATTACCTTGTCCAGTGTAATAATCTGTGTTCATAGTAATGACTCTGAATTATGAAAGAAAATTAAATTCAATCCAGAAAAAAAGGAATAACATGTATATTGCACTTTAGAAAGCATTGCATCAAAATAAATTTGAGATATTGAAAACACATTTGACAATTTCCTTACAATGCTTCACTAAAAAACAAACAGGAAAAAGTGGAGATGGGGTTCCCAATAATCCAATGAAGGCAGAAGCAGTGATAATAATGAAAATTTGTAAAGTAGAAAGCTAAGTGCCTGTCGTGAGATTGAGGACTAGCAGTGCCTAAGAGGTGAGTTTATTCATACTGTGGTGCTCCAGAAAAACTTTCAAAACGAGAGGCATCAAGCGTCTCTCAAGACAGGGTATAGATAGGAGCTAAATATGGGAGAACTGGTTAAAAATCTACTTAAGACCTGTTCTACTGCAACTGAAGACAGGTAGTTTGTTCTCAAACATAGTTGATATGAGGGTCTCTGGACTCGGGGACACCATTCTCAGATGAGAACAAAGGTGCATGTTTTCATTGTATTTTCAAGGTGATTAACTAAATCTATGGACTAATCACAAGACTTCAAGCTCCCTTCCTTAAGTAGCCAGACTAACTTCCCATGCCCAGTCATACCAGCCCCAATCCTCCAAGCAAGGAAACAAATTCCTCTCCTTGGAAAACCTGCAGAAGAGAAAAGGACTGTAGATACTGGAGGGTGCACTGACTTCAGTATTAATAGGTTGTGACACATGGGCTCAATAGTTGTGGGTCCCCTGCTCCAGAGCACAGGCTCAGTAGTTGTGGCGCATGAATTTAGTAGCTCCACAGCAGGTGGGATCTTCCCAGATCAGGGATTGAACCCCTGTCTCCTGCAGTGGCAGGCAGATTCTCTACCATTGAGCCACCAGGGAAGCTCTTGATAGTTTCTTAAAAAGTTAAACATATTCTTAACGTAGAACTCAATGATGTCATTCCTAGGTATTTGCCCAAGAAAAAAGAAAACATATGTCCATGCAAAGACCTGTTCATAATCACCCGAACCTGGAAATAGCCCAGAATACCCATAGCTTGTGAATGGATAAGGAAATTGTGGACAAAGAATTGTATACAGTTACATGGATGAATTTGAAATATATTATGTGAAAATAGCCAGATACAAAAGGTGTTTGGACAAACATTGTGTGATTGCCTTTATATGCCATTCTAGAAAAGGCAAACCTGTAGGCATCAGAAGTCAGATCAGTGATTGCCCCACAGCTGAAAGTAAAGGAGATTGATGACAGTGAAGGGACACAAGAGAAGTTTTTAGAGTGATGAAGGTGTTCTGTATCTTTATTGTAGCAGTGATTGCATGACTGAATGTTTGTCAAAACTCACGGAACTCTATAGCTAAAAATGGTGAATTTTTGTAAATTAAACCTCAGTAAATTTGACATTAAGAACAAGTTCATCTTCTAGTCCCTCATCTGAGAAAATAATTCAAGGATACACTACATCAAAACTAAGAAGTAAATTGAGAAAGAGGAGGACATGAGATTCAGGAAATAGTGGATCCAATATAGAAAAGAAGAATTCCCAAGATGAGGGCTAAGTTTTACTGTAAGAAACGCCATGCAGGAGTAGAAAATGCAGGCTTTCTAAAGAAGGAGGTCTTGGATAGATTTCTCTCAGTTCTCAATTTCTTGATTTTATTGATAGAATAGTCTGGAAGTGAATTGGTGATAGGCACCCAAGAAACAGAACAAAAAGTTACTAGCTCCAGAGAATTGTAAGAAGTTGTACAAGAGATTGTCTTCCATTATCTTAACTATGAACTACACTTAAAATTTTACACTAAGTAAAAGCCAAAAGTTATTTGAAACAAAATTATGAAATGATACTGAGAGCATGGGAGAGAAAGAGAGAGAATGTGTGTGTGTGTTTTGTATGTGCTTTTGTGTGTGTTACTAGAAGATACAATGTCAAATAAAACACAATGAAAGTGATTGCCTTCCGGGAGCAAGAATTGCGTTTAGGCTGAGGATGAGGCAGAAAACTTACTAAAACTTACCATAAAAACTGTGTGCTTTGTTGCTCGGTTTTGTCTGACTCTTTGGGACTCCATGGACTGTAGCCCACCAGGCTACTCTGTCCGTGGGGATTCTCCAGCCAAGAATACTGGAGTGGGTTGCCGTGCCCTCCTCCAGGGGAGCTTCCCTGCCCCGGGATCGAGCCCAGGTCTCCTGCATTTCAGGAGGATTCTTTACTATCTGAGCCACCAAGGAAGCCCATATACATATATACCTTTTTGAAAACTGTTTTAAAAGTTGTAAGTTTTTAGAAGTCATTTAAAGGAATCTTTTATCTGAAAATTTGTATTATGTGAAATAACCCTTTTTCCCATAATGCCAGATAAATAAGGCAACAACAGATTAAAAATACACAAGAGGAATTTTTTTTCTGAGGTAATAGGTAAAAGATGAGTCCCTGAATGAAGATGATCGTCTCTCTTCAGGTGCTCTGAATAAGGTTTGAGTAGACTGTTAATATCTTTCAGATTTCATGTTTTCTTTTTAAAAATACCTTTAGTTCCTCAGTTATAAAATTAATGTGCCATAGTATAGAAAATTTTAGTGTAAATTAACAAAGAATAAAAATAAAACTGTCAATAATCTTACCATTCAGTGATGACCTATTCGGACAAATTCATTTCCGTCTTCTTCCTCCACCACACTTCTCATTCCTCCTCCTTTATTTTTCTTCCTTGTTCTTCTTTTTCTTCCTCTCCTTCTCCCCACCCCCTTCTTTCTTTTTAATTGAGAAAAGTGACACGTCTTTTACTGGTGGGTTATCACAGATGCTGTGGATTTAGTAAGGAAAGAGAGATCAATGGAAAAGACAGAAGAAACAGAAATATAAAACAAAGGAGGGCAGAGAGAGACACAAAAAGGAGTAAAACAAAACAAAAACTCTATTTACTTTGAAAACAAAATACACTAAACAAACAGCCAAAAAAAAGAGTAGTTGAGTTTAAGTCCTGACTGTGGATTCTGAAATGCATATCATTTAAGACGTGAGCCTTTTCCCCTCTTCTCTTTTGGGAGCAGTCCTGTATCTGGGTCTGCCATGTTATGGGGAAGGAGACAAGAGTTGTTACTTCTCTGCAGAGAACCATAACTGGGAATCACAGACACAGAGAGGTTCAAATAGTTTCATGAAACTATTTTATGAAATAGTTTTTTTTTCTCAGGTTCTCCAGATACCATCTTCTAAAAGAGGTAACAGTTAAAGAAAGTACTTTTAAGGTCATTATTAGAAGAATATCTTATTGAAAAGGGTGGCACCATTTGCATACATGTACTTCATGTCAGTCCAAACATGTAACTTTCTTCCTTTCCAGCGTCCCCAGAATTCCATGGGCCTTTGCCATGACAGAAGTATGTGGCATGATTCTGTGCTATATTTGGCTCCTGGTTCTTCTTCTTCACAAGCACAGGTACCTCTCTTATTTAAAATTACAAGACTGAAAATGTTTTGACTATCTTACGTAAAGGTCATCAAACCTTGTTTCTTCCTTTGCTGTTTCCTTATTAATTTCCTTCTCTAGTTGTTATAACATTACAGTTATTGGTACAGAAAAATATTTTGGGTTTGATCGGCAAAAGAGTCAACCTGAGGTAGTACCTATATATTTAGTAATATTCCAAATATATTTTGCAGGGAGAGACGGTGATATATAACCATGTGCTAACTACTAACAGCCTAAGTCTAGCCTTACCTTTCTCTGTAAGCAAATTGGAAATATCACTGTCTATAGAAGGCTTGGGACCTCTCCAGGGAACAGTCTTCTGTCAGATGTTTGGGTGAAAGAAACTATTCTCTGCTTGAAGGAGGCCCATTAAAACAGAGGTCACTTTGCACATCATGCGCATCTAGCAAGTGTAGTTTACTACAGATAACACAGGAGACTGCAGAATAGGAAAGGTGCTGCTTTTGTACTTTCACAAGAAATATAAAGGGAAGAATGTTTTCATTAAAAAAGAAAGAAGTGTAAGAGAAGGCTCCTTTCCTATATAATTAAAGAGGGGAAATTATTTAAAAAATAAAGACATAGTGTGAAATCTAAAAAGCAATGTAGTTCAGTTTATTTACAACAGAAAAACAGACTCACAGACATAGGAGACAAACTTATGGTTACCAAAGGGGAAGTATGTGTATGACACAGGAGGGGTGGGAATAAATTAAGAGTATGGGATTAACAGATATATACCACAGTGCTGTGATATAAAACATACAAGCAACAAGGATTAAGGCATAGTAAAGAAAAAACTAAAGAACTGACAAGGTTTGTGGATCTCCTATCTGTTGTCTTTGGACGCTGAAGAAGAATAGGGACATTTGCTTGATTTTTTTTTTTTATTCTTTCTCCTCACCAGGAGGTGCGTAAGGTAAACCACAGTGATGGGCTTTTGCTCCTAAGCAGCAGTTATTTCAGTGCTTTGGAGGTGAAAAGAAAGGTTGATGATTGCTATTCTTGTCACACTTTTAGGCCATATTGCACTTCATTCTCTTTTACTCTGCAGGAATATATATAGCTGGATTGCTTAAAACCAGAGGTGGTTTAAAAACACATGTATCACTGCTGCTTTCTAATTTAACTTTGCCTCACAAGACCCTGTAGATCTGAATGGATCCACTCTTTAAAAACAAGAGTTGAGTTTATATAGGAAACCTTGGTAGGTTTGGCAAAGTGCAGCAACTAAATTCCAGTTTTGATGTTTACTTAGTCAAACAAAGTGTTTCTCAAAGTATGGTCTTTGTGCCACTTTCATTAGAATCACCTGGGTTCTCGTTAAAATCCAGGTTCCTTGTTATCTTCTTCAAAAACCTCACAAAATGATAACTTGGAAGAAAGAAGGCAGAAACCTTTGCTCTGGACTTCCCACCATATGATAAGAAAATTCTCCATAAATCTTGTATTAAGAAATTTTTATTGCATCACTGAGCTTGTAGGAAGACAGGAAAATCCCAAAGATCCCCAAACACACATACACGTGAAGAAGAAAACAAAGAAAAAATAACCTATCGTGTAAAATCAGAGGAATGAATACGAATCTTTGAAAAAAACAGGGTTACACTGGTTGTATTGCCAAAGCTGAGATAAGGAGACGAAGCCTTAGGTGTGTAACAAAGTTGAGTGGCTGATAGGAAAACTCGCAGATTAAGCTGTGGATCTTGGAATGGGCTAGACTGTTCTCAAGTCAGTACTGCTAACTGAGTCTCAACAAACTTAATTCTTCTCTGGATGATAGTGTATTCAATTTAGGCTCCTGTGGTTTCTCAAAATGTTGGAGAGCAGGGCCTATTAAGAAAAGTAAGAAATGGTAGAATCTTCCTGCTTTGAGTTGGGACCCTCTCCGTTCAGTGTTAGTTCTTCTCTTTCTTAGCTTCTTTTCTTCTTTTTTATAGTACCATGGCTTCAGTAGTGAACCAGAAATGAAGCAGATCCTGCAGAGACGGAAACCTAGTTTGAAATAATTTCAGTTTCTAAAATTGTATTAAAGTGACCCTAGATTGTTAAATCCCTTAACTACTTGCCAAAAGAGATATCAAATCTCTCTTTGGGAAGACAATATAGACCTATCAATAAATTTAATTCTAAAAATTTTTATATACAATATCTGGCACTCAAGTAAATAATAAAAAAAGCACACAAGTATGTAAGAGAATATGATTAAAATTTAAGAGAAACAGTAAATAATGGAATAGACCCACAGTGGATCCAGAAAATGGAGGTACCAGCCACAGATTTTAAAGTAATTCTGCTGACTAGTATAAGTAGTCTCCAACTCTTTGCGACCCCACGGACTGTAGCCTGCCAAGTTCCTCTGTCCGTGGGATTTCCCAGGCAAGAATACTGGAGGAGGTTGCCATTCGCTTCTCCAGGGGATCTTCCCAACCCAGGGATCAAACAGTCTCCTGCAGTGCAGGCAGATTCTGTGCTGTCTGAGCCAGCAGGGAAGCCACCAGGAAAGCCCCTGCTGACTGTGTTCAATATAATTTTAAAAGAAGAAAATGGACACTCTAGAAGCAAACACAGTTTTTAAAATCCATGAAATTGAGAATTCAGTAATGAGTATGACATCTAGTTGAATTCAGCAGAAGAGGGGATTAATGAATCAGAAGATAATTTGAAGAAAAAATATTTTTAAAGATAGAAAATAGATTAAATTTGGGGGAATACTGAGGGGATAGCCTGGAAAAGGTGTAACTCATGAATAATTAGAGTTCCTTGAGGAGAGGAGAAAGACAATAAAGCAGAAGTATATTTGAAGTGAAAAAAATTAAAATAAATCCAGATTTCTGATCTCCATCCCAGGTGTACACACACTGCAGTTTGAAACTCACCTAACCTTGTGTTCAGTACTTTTTTTGAGGGTGGGTGGGAGGAGCATTTTAAAAATGTATAAGCCAAGTCTCTGTACTTAAGAATCTTCTAATCTGTTTTCGCTTAAAACATTTAAAAAAATTATCAGTACAAGTGATTTCATGCAGTTTCAAGTTTTTGTTAGAGATGTGCTTAATGTAAAACTTAGTATTAAAAAAACAGTATTTTGTAGCTTAAATTTAAGAGAAATTAGAGAGTTTATTATATAATTAGTTATTAACCAATTTACAGTGTCATTGATGAGCAAAAAAATTCCCTAGAATCACATATTTAACTTTACTTCTCATTAAGTAAATAAGTTATGACAATATATGAGTAATAAAACTAACGCTAAGATAAGTGTCAGGCGAGGGACTATCTTCTTTCTTGTGTAACTTTTGCTTTCTCTTAGTCATATTTTCTTACAGTAAAATGATGCTCTTAGGTCTGCACTGTCCAACATGGCAGGTGCTAGCCACATGTGGCTGTTCAAATTTAATTTAGTGGAAATGAAATAAAATTACGTTCCTCGCTTGTACATTTCAGATACTCAAGAGCCACATATCGATGGTCTCTTGGACAGGGCATAGATGGTCCGTTTCTATCACTGTGGATGGTCCTGTCGGACACTCTGTTAGATGGTCTCTTAAGATTTCTGTCTTCAAAGAGTCTAATGGTTTTCCTGCTTGTTCTCCCTCAAAGTAAACATTAGTTGCCTGGGGATATTTTGGTTTGTTTTCTTCTGACCTTTCTTCCTTTTTGGTCACTCTGTTCACAGGTCCATACTTCTGCGAAGGCTTTGTAGTCTGATGGGCACTGTCTTCTTGCTTCGCTGCTTTACCATGTTTGTGACCTCCCTCTCCGTGCCAGGACAGCACCTTCAGTGTACTGGAAAGGTAGCCTGCTGTCTTCTTCACCATTCTTCCCTCTTACTCTTAGTGTGTTGATGGCTTAGATGTATGTATGAACTAAGGCTTAGATTTTGCTTTTAATATTATTAATTAAATGTGCTTTTTAGCATTTTTGGTATCAGTAATAAACGTGTAGAAATAATTTGGTAAAAGTTTTAAGCCATAAGCCAGAATCTGCCTCCCTGTTACTTCCATCCATCGATCCTAACTAGTTCAGTGCTGTAGAGCTACAGAAAAAAAGTAGCTTTCAATTATCATTTTTCCTTTCCCACCATCCTCAGCGTCTTTAGTTACTCATGTTATATGACTCCGGACCTTTCACTGTCTTCATCACTCCTCTTTAAAAAAGTGTTGCGGGGGCTTCCCTTGGTGGTGCAGTGTTTAAGACTCTGCTTCCACTGCAGGCGGCACGGATTTGATTCCTGGTCAGGGAACTAGATCCCACCATGCCACAGCTAAGACCTGGTGCAGCCAAATAAAATAAAGTATTAAAAAAAAAAAAGGCAATGAAGTTCAACCATATTCCATTTAAAATATAGTACCCACTACTCTAAACTTTACTCTTTCGGCTGCTGCTGCTGCTAAGTCGCTTCAGTCGTGTCCGACTCTGTGCGACCCCATAGATGAAAGCCCACCAGGCTCCGCCGTCCCTGGGATTCTCCAGGCAAGAACGCTGGAGTGGGTTGCCATTTCCTTCTCCAATGCATGAAAGTGAAAAGTGAAAGTGAAGTCGCTCCGTCATGTCCGACTCTGCGACCCCATGAACTGCAGCCTACCAGGCTCCTCTGTCCATGGGATTTTCCAGGCAAGAGTACTGGAGTGGGGTGCCATTGCCTTCTCCGACTCTTTCAGAGATGTATTATAATAATGGCTGATTTTGTTTTTGTTTTATACTTTATAGGTTGTTTTGGTGTACTGTAGACATAACCTTCTCTTCTGGCTAAACTGAGAGAGGATAACTTATACAGATGGGAACAAAAAAAACAAAGTAATGAATTATTTTAAAAAATTTTTTTAAATCGTGAAGATCATTTGTGCTTTGTATACAGAATTGGCTGTTGTGACTCATTAAATTTGGACAAAAGGATTTGTTAGCCTCTTTTCTAAGCCTCCATGCTTTAGTTAGGTGTTCCCAAATATTTTAATAATATACTAACATGTTTCTTGTTATCTTAATGTTGTTTGTAAAGTGTGAAACAAATTAAGTGTCAGTTCTTCTGCTGCAATATAAATAGCTGAAATGTCGAGGAGGGAAGATTAAGCAGCCAAAGGAGATCAAGAACTAAAAATATAGCCCTGAGCTGAAGGATATATAAACTTTCTCGAGGTATAACGAGACTGACCAGTAAGAAAGGAGGAAGGGGTAATGACATTTAGGATTTACTGTAAAGGAAATCTTTTATTTTTTTAAGGTAAAAGATGCTTTTGTTTCTTCTTTTTTTTTTCTCCCCCAAAAGGGAAAGTACTTCTAGTTACCAAGTTACATAAACTTATTGTAAATTTTCAAATTTTATAAAAATATGTAAATTAAAAATTCCCTCTTCTTTCACCCCACCCCATAAATAATACTGTTAAAAGTTTATAGCCACACAGACTATTTTTAACCATGCTTGCACATTCACACAAGTTTGTGTAGATAGCTGCTTTTTAAACAAAAGATAGGATTATATCACAGACGTTGTACTTCAGCTTATGTTTTACTTAACAATGTGTTGTTTACTTTTTCTGAAAAAATACATATAACTATACCTCATCTTTTTAATAGCTGCAGAGTATTCCATTGTACAATTTACCACTGTCCAAGTGGCATGCATTTAGGTTATTTTCAAATCTTACTCTTTATACATAATGCTATGATAAACATGCTTTTTCACTTATTTAATAGTCTTAAGATAAGTTCCTGGGAGTGGAGTTATGAAATTAAAGGACAGAACAATCGTGATACATATTGCTGCCATTTTCACTAGGAAAGACTACTTTTTCATGCTGTCACCACTGTGCATGTCACTTTCCCCATCACACTGCCAGTACTACGTTTTATCAATTTTTGGAGTCACTGTCATTCTGATTAATGAAAGATGATGTCTGAGACTTTTATGGTCTTATATTTTGAGATTCAATCTTTTAATCTCTTGACTGAAATAAAAATGCACAGTGTGAGAGCTCCGAGTTTGAGAGCAGCCTCTTAGGAACTATGCTAAAGAAGTAAGGGAAGCAGTTAGCATATATGTGGTCTTGGAGAAAGTGATCGAGCCACACATCTCGGTAGAAAGTTGCTGCTAGGCGTGAGGAACAGCTGTCTCGGTCAGTGATTTTAGTGCTTTTCTAAGTATGGGTGCAAGAAATTAGGTTCATAAAATTTTCTCCTGGGCAGGCAGGGGGAAAACTGTCCTGAAGGCCTGCTGCTGCTGCTAAGTCACTTCAGTCGTGTCCGACTCTGTGTGACCCCAGAGATGGCAGCCCACCAGGCTCCCCCGTGCCTGGGATTCTCCAGGCAAGAACCCTGGAGTGGGTTGCCATTTCCTTCTCCAATGCATGAAAGTGAAAAGTGAGAGTGAAGTAGCTCCGTTGTGTCCGACTCTAGCGACGCCATGGACTGCAGCCCACCAGGCTCCTCCGTCCACAGGATTTTCCAGGCAAGAGTACTGGAGTGGGGTGCCATTGCCTTCTCCAGTCCTGAAGGCCTATTCTGTCTGTTTTTGCAGAACACAGAGTACCTCATTCCTGGTCTCTGTCCTTGATGTCCTTTCAGGGCATGTTGAAGGTCAGGGACTACAGTAGCTAATGACTTAATTCTTGTACAACTGGATAGCAAGTGACATTCTTTAGCTAGAAAATCCGCTGAATTTCTGTGCATAGTGTGAAGGAGAGATAGAACAGTTTCCCCCAAATCAATTAGAAGAGATTTAAAAGGAAAAATAAGTAAGCTTGTTACAGTGAAAGGAGAATTCCCTGTAGCTGAGGAATTTAATTGCAGGTCAGCCACTAAAGGAAAGGATATATATGCATAGGGCTGCAACATGTGTTACAAAAATAAATTAGATACCATCCCTCTACAGTATGGACAGCCCTTTTTCTGTCTCTAATGACAGTTTTTCATTATCAGTTAGCTTAATGTGGGTATACCTGTTCAGATCTGCCCTAAATACTATTAATTGCTTTGAATTATAATATAACCTATTTATTGACCTGTATTTGCAGCAGTCATTAAAATTAGAAAGTTAAGATAATATTATCTATCAGTCAAATCCCTTACAATGAACTCCATAGGGCTTTTACATTGTAATAAAGTAATTGCTTGAAATCTCATTCCCAGAAGTAGTGGGTTTGGAGACAGAACCAAGAACATGCCTGTTTTCTTTTTTAATTTCGTGATGGAAAGGAAAGAAACAGTTAAAGAAAATTTCTCATCAAAATGTCTAAATTCATTCTATTGTGTTTCAGTTTTTATTTTTCTGGAAAGATATTTGGGGCATTTTACGATTGGAAAGGATAGGGAGACAAGTAATTGGGCAATAATTGCTTTTCTTTTTTGTACTATAGTATTTTTCTTTAATTTATTGCAGTATAGTTGATTTACAGTGTTGTGTAATAATTTCTTTTTTTTTTAAACTGACATCACTTGTTTCCTGTCTTTGGCTGAGATATTTTCCTACCAATCTGTTCTTCACTGCTTGATTTTTTTACTCTCACTTGCGCAATGTCTCTAACCCTGTTCTCATTAGAGGTCATGGAAATAAGCAAACCATGTATATTTTAGTATCTCCTTTCCTTTTCTCTGATAATAAATTTCTCTCCCTCCCCTGCCATCAGCTGAGACAGAAGGGGGAAACTGGGTAGTGTATAATCAGGTGAGATTTCTAATGAAATGGTGATTCTAGTGAGATTGTTCCTCTTGTTCATTGGCCATGGAATCTTTAAGATATAGGGCTCTAGAACTGGACTCCCTCTGTTCACATTATTACTTATTAGCCATGTGACCTCTCTGAAGCCAGTTTCCTAATCTACACAGTTAAATCAGTTCATACAATTTTTGTGGAAATTAAATGTAATAACATAAAAGCATATAGTAGCATGCTGCACATAGAAATGCAAATAAACTTACAGCAATTTTTTGTATTGTTATTATGTGTTAAATGCCTTTTTAAAAAAGTGACCGTTGCTCAAACTCTTCCTCAAAATGGATTACTTTTTTTTTTTTTTTACTCTATTTTACTTTACAATGGATTACTTTTTTAAGTTTTATGTGTGGGGGTTGGGATTAGATTTGGCTACTAATAACAGGAACTTTATGGTGGCTGTAGTTTAATAAACAAGCAATGATTTATTCTCTCTCATAAGAGAAGTCTGAAAGTAAGTACTTCAGATCAGGTGTTTGATAACTTTATGGAGTTATCAAAAATCCATGATTCTTCTGCCTTTCTGCCCTCTTGTCCTAACACTTGGCTTGCATCCTCAAGGCGACTTTGTAGCCATGGTGACTGCCAGAGCTTTAACTGTCACGTCTGAGTTATAGGCTGGAAGAAGGAAAGGTAAAGAAGACTTCCTCCAAGCTGTTGTCTCTTTCATTGATAAGAGCCTTCCCAGAAATCTTCTATACTTCCACTTTCCATCTTACTGTACAGAACTTAGTCGCTTAGCCACACCTAGCTGCAAGGAGGGATGAGAAATACAGTGTTACAGTTGAATTCGTCACCTCTTCTAAATGATTTTAGAACTGTTACTACTGAAGAAGGGAAAGAGGATATTGAATGGTAGCCATTATCTCTGTCATAGCCTGTTTCTTATTGGCAAGAACAGGCAAGCAAATTCTACTGTGTTATAGGGTATAAAACTTGGCAATGCTTTTGTGCTGTAGTAAGCTTTTAATTTCCATTGGATCATAGAAAAAGCAACAGAATTCCAGAAAAACATCTACTTCTGCTTTATTGACTACTCCAAAGCCTTTGACTGTGTGGATCATAACAAACTGGAAAATTCTTTAAGAGATGGGAATACCAGACCACCTTACCTGCTTCCTGAGAAACCTGTATGCAGATTAAGAAGCAACAGTTAGAACTGGACATGGAACAACAGACTGGTTCCAAATCAGGAAAGAAGTACATCAAGGCTATATATTGTCACCCTGCTTATTTAACTTCTATGCAGAGTACATCATGTGAAATGCCGGATTGGATGAAGCACAGCTGGAATCAAGATTGCCCGGAGAAATAATCAGTAACCTCAGAAATGCAGATGACACCACCCTAATAGCAGAAAGTGAAGAGGAACTAACGAGCCTCTTGATGAATGTGAAAGAGGAGAGTGAAAAAACTGGCTTAAAACTCAACATTCAGAAAACTAAGATCATGGCATCCCATCCCATCACTTAATGGCAAATAGATGGGGAGACAGTGAAACAGTGGCAGGCTTTATTTTCTTGGCCTCTAACGTCACTGCAGATGGTGGCTGCAGCCATGAAATTAAAAGACACTTGCTTCTTGAAAGAAAAGCTATGACAAACCTAGACAGCATATTAAAAAGCAGATATGTTACTTTGCCAACCAAAGTCAAATCTATGGTTTTTCTAGTAGTCATGTATGGATGTGAGAGTTGGACTATAAAGAAAGCTGAGCTCTGAAGAATTGATGCTTTTGAACTGTGGTGCTGGAGAAGACTTGAGAGTCCCTTGGACTTCAAGGAGAGCAAACCAGTGAATCCTCAAGGAAATCAGTCCTGAATATTCATTGGAAGGACTGATCAAAGCTGAAGCTCCAATACTTTGGCCACCTGATGGAAAGAGCTGACTCATTGGAAAAGATCCTGATTCTGGAAAAGATTGAGGGCAGGAGGAGAAGGGAAGATGAGATGGTTGGATAGCATCATTAACTCAGTGGACATGAACCTGAGCAAACTTTAGGAGATAGTGTAGGACAGGGAAGCCTGGTGTGCTGCAGTTCATGGGGTCACAGAGAGTCAGACACGACTGCACGACTAAACAACAACGACTTTTTCACGGTAAAGGAAGTCCTAGTAGAGAAGTTTGAATTGCATTGATTTCACTGTATGTGTGCTCAGTTGCTTGGTCATATCTGACTCTGCGACCCCATGGACTATAGCCTTCCAGGGTCCTCTGTCCATGGGATTCTACTGGCAAGAATACTGGAGGAATGGGTTGCATTTCCTACTTCAGGGGATCTTCCCAGCCCCAGAATCAAACCTGCGTCTCTTGCATTTCCTGCATTGGCAGGCAGATTCTTCACCACTATGCAGTTAATTACAGTGGGAGTCTGGTTGATTTTGCTTAGATCTGTCATTCAGTCTTTGAATTTCAGTGGGAGTTGTAAGAGCCTCTATTGCCCTAAGCATTTGAAACACTAATTCTTAGCTTTCTTTATAGGTATATGGCAGTGTATGGGAGAAATTACACCGGGCCTTTGCCATTTGGAGTGGCTTTGGTATGACCCTGACTGGCGTTCACACTTGTGGAGATTACATGTTCAGTGGCCACACAGTCGTCCTAACTATGCTGAATTTCTTTGTCACTGAATGTAAGTATCTTTTTAGTACTTCTCTACATAGCAAATGACTAGCTGTACAGGGGGCGGTGGGAAGAGTGTCAAATTCTATGAAGAATGGGAAAAACAGATCTAGGAAACGTATGACTGAGAAACATTGGAAGAAATGTTGGAAGAAATGATTTTAAAATGATCTTTCTGTCCTTTTCTCAGATACACCAAGAAGCTGGAATTTCTTGCACACTTTATCCTGGGTTCTCAACCTCTTTGGAATCTTCTTCATTTTGGCTGCCCATGAACATTATTCCATTGATGTGTTTATTGCCTTTTATATCACAACGAGACTCTTTTTGTACTACCATACTCTAGCCAATACCAGAGCATATCAGCAGAGTAGGAGAGCAAGAATTTGGTTTCCCATGTTTTCTTTTTTTGAGTGCAATGTTAATGGTACAGTCCCAAATGAATATTGTTGGCCATTTTCAAAACCAGCAATAATGAAAAGACTAATTGGATGAAGACTATCTTTGTAATGGGCTCATGACTAAAAATGCAGTCCTTTTTGAAAGTAACTTTGTTTTCTCCCCCCAGCTTGTTCCTGAATGTCTTGGTTTTTTGCCTATGTGTTGACAAAGTTCTCTGAGCGAGACTGTGACCATAGCAAGCAAATAAGAACAATCAAGAGTCCTTACCTGTCTGTCAAACAGAAGTTTAAGTAGATGTTTTCTGCCCCTTCTCTTTAGGCAGACTTAATGTTATGATTGAAGTCAGGCTCTTAGCTTTACCTTTTGAGTATTTGCCTATTGAACTTAAGCTTAAGCTAATCAACGTAAGCAGTTTGCTGGTTGAAAGGTGTAAAAAAAAAAAATTCCAGTAAGACTGTAGGCAAGAAATATTGAGAAGAATACTAATAATTTGTTAAGCTCCTTATTTTCTTCAAAGGAAAAACCCCTACCCAATGAGCAATGCTTGTTCTTTAACTAATCTCTGTGTCTTTCTAAAAAAATGCAACTCTGGGAAGTGATCCATTTTACTGACAAATTAATTTTTGCCTTCTGAACTGTCTGTAAGAAAAGTAAACTGAATATACCAGGATCCTTGAAACGAGAATGAAAGAGGCCATATATAAGATGACAAAGTACAAATATAACACTGGCATTTTTTCACCGAAATTAACAAAAGATTCAGTTCTGTTTTTGTTCTAAGGGTTTAGTATGATCATCAGTAAGTATTCATGAGGGGAAAAATGTCTGCGTCCATAAAAATAAAATTGGCTTAAATTTAGTGATGAAAGTACCTGGAATAACTTTGTTCTGTGACTGTTAGCTGGATAGATGACAGGCCAATTTTATGCTTTTTAATGATGTTATTTAATGAGCAAAATGAGAGTTTTTATCAGATGTTAGATAAAGTTCTTATGTCCTTAAATGGGGATGTTTGCATGCAAATTTTTCTCTTTCTGAAATTTATAACAGGTTGCAGGCATAATATAACTAGTTGGTTTTTGAAATTTCTCATCTTGACCATCAGACAGCCTCAGACGCATTTGGATATGAAAAGGTTTTGTTCTTTTTTATTTTTAAGTACAGTTGTGTACATACATTCTTTCTATTTAGCTTTAATTTGGCAGTCAGGAGTAATATAACTTAGTTGCTGTTTACAACACTAGAAATTTAGTACCTTAAGTAATTTGACCTCTGTGATAACCTTTGTCACTTTAACTTTTAATGATTTTGTATAGTAGTTCTGATAGTAGGATGGTTCTAGAATTAGAAGTTGAACCCCAACTCATGAGCTTAGCCACTTGGAATATTAATTGTGTAGTTTTGCATTCAACTTTAAAACAAGGAGTTAGAAAAGGTGCTGGCATATTGAGGTCTAAAATTAGGCCACTTAGCAGAAACATGCTGTTTATATAGTGAAATATTTTGTTTTTGCACTTTGAGTCATATTCCCACCCCCTGTAAGTTACAGAGGAGCCTGAGTGGATTGGGCAGGAAACAAATATAATGCCAGCAAGTCTCAGCTAGTGCTGAGTGACCCCAGTTTGGGTCTTCTCTGAATATTGGTTTTTATTTTCCACGTGAGAAAATGTCATGAGATAATTTAGTTTTATTATGCTTTTAAATCTCATACTTTAGAATCTGATAATACCTTAAATTCTTGATTCTGTTACATTCTGGGGATGAAAATGTCAACATTTCATCCAAGGAAAGTGCATAATCATGAAGGTTGAAGGATGTTTCCTATGCAGTTAGAGTAGTTTGACCCTTGAATTCAAAAGATATGTAACATCCACTTTTTCCAAATGACAGAAGAAACCTGAATTTAACTAGGAAGGGACTGATGTTGGCTTTTGGAAAAATGTTTGGAAAAAATCCATGGCACCATTAAATCAAGAATGTTGAATAAGTACTTAATGGTAAATTTCCTAACAGCAATCTTCTTTCCTTCATATGGATTTTATTCTAGAACAAAATAGGAAAAAAAAAATTACAACTAACTTTGCAGAGCTATTGATACTGAGAGTGCCTAACAGCAGACTGCAATGAGGAGTATAAAATAACTTCCCAACCTTCCTTTTACCGTATCCGTTTTGAGGAAAAGGTAAGCTAGATTTATAATTTATTGTTATAACTATTACAAGGCAGTGTTTACATACATTAATCATCTCCAGGTCTCTTCCTTGGAAAACTTTGAGACAACATTTTTTTCCATTTCTTTTTTTAATATAAAACTTATATTTTTGTTACTTATTGTTTTGTCCAGAAATTTCCAGATTTTGTCTTTGTATCTTTTTTCTTGTAACAATTTTGTTAAAACCATAGTGAAAGTAGAATTTACATTTTGACTGTGACTGTGGCTAGGTAGAGAAGCTGCATGCCTCAGATCTACAGATTTTTCACCTTGTATGCAGTTTCAAACATGTGAGAGGTTTACCTCATTAAACACTGAGACTTCAGTATAGAGGGAACCAAGGCAATTTTTTGTTCAGGGATGCAAACTGGAGGTTATACTGAAAGTCTTCCATGCAATTTCTCTCTTCTTAAGGGCAGCATTACCCTTTTTTCTTTTTGTAAAATTCCTTGCAGGACAATGTTACTGAAGGTTGTTAGTTGAAGTTTGTAGAGAATATCAGGTTTAGAAGAAGGCAAGTTTGCTACTATCACCACATAATTTGGGAGAAACTTTTTTTGGCTATGCTGCAGAATTTTCACCATGCCTATCTTCTCAATAGTCCTCTGTAGCCAAAATTGCTTGGGTAAAAAGAGACCTTCCATATGCTAGGTCTGTTTATTAGTGTCACTTTAAATCAGAACGTAGTGAACTCAGCCACAGAGCCAATCAGTTAAAGGAGTGTGGACTGTTCACAGGAAGAACTCCACGCTAGAGACCTGCTGATAATGTAACTCTGGCACTGCAAGTGGCATTCTCCCCTACCCTGTAGCTGCTTAAAATTCTTACTTAAAACAATAAGGACAGAGGTGCCAAATCCTTTTATAGCTAATATGAGACCCTGTGTTTTGAGGACACCTGTTTGGAAAGTGTTATTTATATATTCAAAGTGATAGTCATAACACTAACCTGCTTTGACTGTATTCAGTAAAAACGCAATTTCATTGTCAGTTTCATAGTAAACGTCTTTTAAAGGATTCTTGTTCCATAGTGTTTTAGAACATTAACCATATTCTTGTTTTAAACTCTTTAATAAACTTAATTCTTTGATTGTCTTCTTGTAGACTTAAATTATCCCTTGCTAAAACTAATTATAGTAACAATCATTTGCCAGTTCTTTACAGGCATTTGAGATAAGGTAACTCTTTTATAGAATAGTCCCATGGCTTTCTTAAACAGTATTGGTTTCATTTAGAGAGTTTCAGAGCCAACAAAGTATGTGAACTTTAATGCCATCTTTACTTGGCCATTACAGTTTGCATTTGTGAAATGTTTAATCTGAATTACCCTGTACTGCTATAGAGGAAATTGTTAGTAACATCAGAAGTCAGACTGTTGCTACAAGTGACCAATGAGAAAGGAAGGAGGTTGAAGGTTTTTTCCTTCTCTTTTAGTAGCTTTGAATGACTGAAATTACTATGGAACTAGGTTTTGATGCCCCTCTCGCTTAATCCTCACCCCCAGCAAAGACCACCAATTTCAAGTAACTAAAATGTGGCCTATTATTTTGCATTAAGTTGAATTAAAACATCTGTCCAATCTATAAGCCATAATTCAGCTTCCCCCAAAGTTAATTTTTTAGACTATGGTTCTACCTTATATTAGCCAAGGACTTTTTCTCTGTGTACTCCATGTTTATGCATAAAGAAGTTTTGTACCTAATATGGGAGGAGAGGGAATACTATGTTAATTTTGCTGTTATTTCAGCTCTGTTTCAATCTGAACTACTGGGTTGTCTGAACTAGTGAAGCATTGTTACCAGTTAGTAATACCATCTTTAAAATGTTCCATTTTAATAATTTCTTATTCAAAGAATCTATGACTTGTTAGGACAACTGAAGTATTTCTGATATGAAACAAAAGAAGTGGAGACTGGTACTTAATGGGGGAAGCAAAATTAGCTTGGGCTGAAATGGGCATGTTTTGTTCTATGAATTCTACCTAAATGTCACCCAATGTGCAGAGAAACTAGTATTACTTGAAGATGTGAAAGTTCCTGTGGTAGCCATACCTTGAAGCACAGTATTGTATATAAGTAAATATCTCAATTCTAAATTAAATCCAGATTTAACTAATATATATTATTTTATATCTTTGTTGTATTAAAATGTTTAAAAACACTAAAAATAAAACATTTGAAAATTGGATTGTAGTCTCTTCTTTAAATGTCTTTGCATTATTAATGCAGCTGCTTTATTTTTTATAAAGTGAATTTTTTATTTTTGCAAATGATTGGGTCCTGCAACTTTAAATACTAACTGTTGTCTAGTCCCGGGCATGTACTACTTCTTAGTTGTCTATTAGATAAGCCATTTGCCCTTTCTCCTTTCTTTTCCACAAACTAGGGAAAGAAAAGTAATATTACTGATGGTTTAAGAATAACTGTAGATTAAGTTGAGAAGGAGGAAAGGGAAGCAAACAGCTACTTATTCCTGGGCACATTAAAGTTTGTGTTTGTTGGTTTGGGGTTTAATTGTAGATTTTATAGGAAGGTACCATCATCTTGTTGGATCAGGTTTGGAGATAATGATAAATAGGAAAAGAAGAGAAAATAGTTGTTAGCGGTAGCTCAGCAACTGAGAGCCATGGAAACACCAAATGAGCTTCCCACTGCTGTCTGCTGGTGTAATGTGAATGTAGGATATGATATACTTTGTATCCAAAATGGTCTGTCTTGTGCTGATGCCCCTAACCTATTGAAATGCTGAACTGCCTGGCATTAAGTGGTGTGGGAGCCAACTCTGGGAATACTAAGTATTGTCACGGGACCATGTGAGTTTATTAATTCATGATTGAATTTGTCTTCATGATCACTACTAATTATAGCCTCTCTGGTGCTGGCACCAGCTGGTATCTTGGGGACTCTGGAAAAGAATTTTCCAAAACAGACTGAGAGGCAGCTTGGTAGAATGGAAGATGTGGTGGATTTAGACTTTGAGGACCTAGGTATGGGTTGAAGCTCTGCTGCAGATTAAATTGGGCCTTTTCTTCCAGCTTCACTTAACCTTTTGTGTAAAATGCAAGGGGAAGTGCCTGCCTCATAGGCTGTGTTAAGAGCCAGATTATGGAAGTATTATAGCCTTTATGACTCAGTACCTGGTATATCATACTGAACTATTACTTGAATTTAGGTCAGTAACACAGGGCCTGTACTCTAGGGAGTTAATAATCTTAGGTTAAGAGGACCTAAAAATGGAACTGACAACATTCATTGGCAGAATAGAGCAGTAGTTTTAAAACTGCCTGGGTGAACATCTGGGGTACTGGAAGGGAGTTGAAGCTTGTACCATTTTCATCCAGAGTTCGTGTTTTACATATATGGCTTTCCTAGTTGGCTTTCCCTTGAAAAAAGGGTTGAGAATAAGGGAAGTAAATGTTTGGAAACCACTGAGGCAGATGAGTTTACTCTCTTCATTTAATAGTAGCTTGGAAGAGGAAGGGCTCACTGGGGACTGAGGATCCAAGAAAAATTCACTAAACTTCTGAATCTTGAACTGAACCCTCCTTGAAGGATGAATCCACTAGGGTGTGATTAAAGGTTTAGAGGGCTTTAACTGTGATGCAAAAAATTGGATTTATTTGAGAATAAGTTTGGAAATTGTTGACAGGGTATATGATTTTATTTTAAATGGAAGCATTAGGAATGCCTGTTGCCAGGGTCTAAATTGTTTGGACAGGTATGAGTAATTCTTTGAAGCAGGAGTTGGTAAAGAGCAGAAGTGTAAGTCTAAAAGAGAGAGGAAGGATAATGGAAAGTACACAGATCACTGGAGATGAAAGGCCAGAGGGACCCCAAGTTAGGTCGGGGAACCAGGACTGGGCACAGCTTGTAGGAGGCCTTTGTCCCCAGTCAGGGAAGATCAAGACACCAAACAAATGAGCTGCCGGCTGCTGTCTGCTGGTGTAATGTGAATGTAGGATATGATACACTTTGTATCCAAAATGGTCTGTCTTATGCTGATGCACCCAACCTATTGAAATGCTGAACTGCCCTGCATTAAGTGGTGTGGGAGCCAACTCTGGAAACTTGAGGATGGTGCTGTCATAAGAGAATGCCTCAGAGGAGCTCAGTGATCACCCTCTGCTATAACTTAGAAATAAGAGCAGATGATAGCTGTAAGGCCTCTGCTGGAGTAGCATGATATTTAAATGCTATTATGTACTCAGTTCACAGGGCTCCCCAAGAGAGCAAGAGATACAAAACCACCTTGACCTACCTGTTCATATTTCAATTGTAAGAGCCTTGTATCCCAATCTAAAGAGAATATTTGTACCTAATTTTTTTTTTTAGTTGGAGTATCAGTTCAGTTCAGTCACTCAGTCGTGTCCAACTCTTTGCAACCCCATGAATCGCAGCACACCAGGCCTCCCTGTCCATCACCAACTCCGGGAGTTCACCCAAACTCATGTGCATTGAGTTGGTGATGCCATCCAGCCATCTCATCCTCTGTCGTCTCCTTCTCCTCCTGCCCCCATTCCCTCCCAGCCTCAGAGTCTTTTCCAATGAGTCAACTCTTTACATGAGGTGGCCAAAGTATTGGAGTTTCAGCTTTAGCATCAGTCCTTCCAATGAACACCCAGGACTGATCTCCTTTAGGATGGACTGGTTGGATCTCCTTGCAGTCCAAGGGACTCTCAAGAGTCTTCTCCACAGTTCAAAAGCATCAATTTATTGGTGTTCCGCTTTCTTCACAGTCCAACTCTCACATCCATACGTGACCACAGGAAAAACCATAGCCTTGACTAGACGGACCTTTGTTGGCAAAGTAATGTCTCTGCTTTTGAATATGCTATCTAGGTTGGTCATAACTTTTCTTCCAAGGAGTAAGCGTCTTTTAATTTCATGGCTGCAGTCACCATCTGCAGTGATTTTGGAGCCCCCAAAAATAAAGTCTGACACTGTTTCCCCATCTATTTGCCATGAAGTGATGGGACTGGATGCCATGATCTTCGTTTTCTGAATGTTGAGCTTTAAGCCAGCTTTTTCACTCTCCTCTTTCACTTTCATCAAGGGGCTTTTTAGTTCCTCTTCACTTTCTGCCATAAGGGTGGTGTCATCTGCATATCTGAGGTGATTGATATTTCTCCCAGCAATCTTGCAGGATTATATGGTAGTTCTATTTTTGTTTTTTAAGGAACCTCCATACTATTCTTCACAGTGGCTATACCAATTTACATTCCCACCAACAGTGTAGAAGGGTTCTCTTTTGTCCACATCTTCTTCAGCATTTATTATTTGTGGACTTTTTAATGATAGCCATTCTGACCAGTGTGAGGTGGTACCTCATTGAAGCTTTGATTTGCATTTCTCTGATAACTAGTGATGTTGAGCATCTTTGCATGTGTTTTTTGGCCATCTGTATGTCTTTGGAGAAAAGTCTATTTATATCTTCTGCCTGTTTCTTTATTGGGTTGTTTGTGTTTTTGCCATCAAGCTGCATGAGCTGTTTATATATTTTGGAGATTAAATCCTTGTTGGTCACTTGATTTGCAAATATTTTCTCCCATTCTGTGGGTTGTCTTTTCATTTTGTTTATGGTTTCATTTGCTGTGCAAAAGATTTTTAAGTTTGATGAGGACTATTTGATCATTAAGTACAAGAATCTTTATTCTTAGGTCTGATATTTAATCTGTGGCTGCAGATAATATGTCTCTATTTAGAGAATAAAAGGTCCCATTATTTTCATTCAAGTCTTCAGCCACGAAGTTACACTTTATTCTCATATAAGATAAGGGTTGGTAGGGGATTAAGGAGGTACACAGGATAAAAGCAAAAGGGAACAAACACTTTTACAGGCATATCGTCCCAGTTACCGTGAAGGTTACATTTCAGGTTAATTTACAAAAGTAGTGACAGAACCATGATTTCAGTGATAATCAACACGTTACACCTTTAAAAAAAACAGAAATACTAAGGCAAGCATGCAAAATTCAGGGTATAAAAAAACGCAAGGGCTGGCTGCCCAAACAGGTATTTCCCTTAGAAAGAGGGATTTGAAAATGTGCACAGAACCAAAGGAATTAGAAGCTGAATTAGCAGACCCATTTCCAAATGGGCAGACAATAACTGGTAAAGCTTACTCAGTCAGATTAAGAATGTATAGACATCTAATTCCTCGTGCTATCCACAACTACATGTATCTGAAATACAAGGAGATAAATATCCAGAATACATCAAACCCACTGATTTAAACAAAACATTTCAAGGGAGGGGGTGAAGTTGTTATTATAGTATGGCAGCACATTACACATATTTAAGAGATTAAATGGAAAGAAATAATCTCTTATTTTAATGCTCAGTTTTGATCAACACGAGTTTCCAGCCAACTTTATGATATAGAGCAAAACAAGTATATTCTTCAGTTTTCTTCTACATTTTTTTTCACTATCTTTCAAAACTGAGCACTGGGTATTTTTAATGTAAGTAATGGGATGTTATATGTACATTCTAATTACACATTTTTAGGAATAAACAAATGCATATTTCAGTAATTCATAGTGTATTTATAAAATTAAAAGCTCTCTATCAAAATAACACTTTTCACTGGGAAAAATAAATAAAACAGACAAATGGATCTACACAAAGTAAAAATTTAACTTTGGTAGACTTCACTGTGGAGGACAGTCCATAACAAGCTTATCTGCCCTTACTCCCCCAGAGCCGATCATCTGAGTTAAGGTTTTTAAAATATGTTTTAATTGAGATCATTATATTGACATTTGTTTCTCATTCCACAGCATCTTCAGCCAAGCTCTGAGCACTTACAGTTCTCTAATTGTTGGGAGCTTAGTCAGGAGCATCTGGAACACTGGTGGTGGAAGAGTTTGCTGCAACACTTGCATTAACTGCTGTGGCTGTCCACACACAGCAGTCGCATTTGTCAGATGGTCCACACCCTTCTCATACTCACCTTGAGCTAGTAATTCTTCCACCAAGCTGTATTTCTTCTAGAAAGACTTTCTGAACGGCTTCAGCATCTTTAAGGTCAGGTAGCTTGGAAAGCCCAGCTCTCTCCTTGGCAAGCTTTTGTTTGTTTCTTCGTTCTCGCAGCCTGTTCTTGAAGTTGGGGTCACTCCGTCTCTTGCAGTCGAAGTAAATGCAATAACTGATGAAAAGGGCCCCGCACACTCCAGCGGCGATGGCGCTGTTCTGGCCCACCATCTTCTCTCCACCAAGGAGCCGGGTCGGCTGCGGCGGGGCCCGCAGAGAAGCTGTTGACCGCGAAGCCTCGCTATTGCTGCGATTTATGTCAGTGTTCTGCCTATGTTTTCCTCTAAGAGTTTAATAGTGTCCAGTCTTGCATTTAGGTCTGTAATTCATTTTTAGTTTATTTTTGTGTATGTTGTTAGAGAGTGTTCTGTTTCATTCTTTTACATGTAGCTATCCAGTTTTCTCTAAACTACTTACTGAAGAGAGACTGTCTTTTCTTCAGTATTGATCCCACAGCAGTGCCTGTGATTCTTAGTCTTTTTTTTTTTTTTTTAATTGTCCTTTGGTTGTGCTGGGTCTTCACTGCTACGCGTGCTTTTCCCTAGTGGTGGCACACAGGCTTCTCATTGTGGTGACTTCTCTTGTTGCAGAGAATGGGCTTCAGTAGTTGTGGTTTCTGGGCTCTGGAGCACAGGCTCAATAGTTGCAGTTCACAGACTTAATTGCTCTGCTCCACGTGGGATCTTTCCAGATCGGGGATCAAATCCATGTCTCCTGCGTTGGCAGGTGGATTCTTTACCACTGAGCCACCAAGGAAGCCTCTTACTCTCATTTTTTAAAGTTACTAATTTCAAGTAAATAAATTGCGAACATGGTAACAAACTGTATACTGAAGACTCTTTCCTACTCCTGTACCCCAGCCTTTAGTCTTCCAAGAGACAACCATTTTTACTGAATTTTTCCTGAGCTATTTTCTATGCACATACAACATATTTCTAAAATTGGCTTTACATTATTTTATACAAATTGCAGCATATACATATATATACACATATATACATGGTTTTGCACCATGCGTATTTTGCTTCACACGTGCCAATGCCTTCCCCTCTAGGGACGCACCTTAGTTGAATCAGTAGAGCTTGTTGCTCATTGCAGTGAGTGGGAACACACACCGTCAGGAACCACAGGGCACCTCAGTTGGAGTGTGTTGGAAAGAACTTATCAGATTGGGGTTTAGATTAGTTGGTTTAATGAGAAAGTTTTAAGGAAACTCATTTGCTGTGGATTAGATGTATTTAGGATGCTGGAGCACTTCTTTGTGTGTTTCAAAATAAATCCTAACAGTAAGACAGAGGGAATGAATTGAGGCTAATGTTAATCGATAAAGAAGCAGCAACCACTCACATCAGCCAGGATAGAAGGATGTCTGATCATGTTTGTAGTTACAATAATATTCATGTTTTTATATGTGTTCGGGTATCATTGCTAAATAGTCTTGTTTTCACTTGATCTGTCATGGTCTCATATCTCGTCTGATGTTGATGTTCTGGGAAATTTTTTGTGTTTAGTAGGATAACAGTAAAGCTAGTGTTTTCCCCATTGCATAGATATTGTAATTTATTACTCATTCCCTGAGAGAGAGACATTTAGATTATTTACTGTTCAAACAACGCTGCAGTAAATAACGTTACTTAACCTGCATACAAGTTTATCTGTAGAAATGCTAAAAGGAAAGTTTTTGGGTCAGAGGTTTTGTGCACTTTAAATCATGTTAGATATTGTCAGATTGACCTAAATAGAAGTTGTACCAGTTTATTTTTCCACTAGCAATGTATGAGTTTGTCTATTGACCCACACCATTGCCAAAATAAAATATTACTGAACTTTTACATTTTTGCCAACTTGATAGGTTTAAAAATGGTACCTCAATTCCCTTTCTGTGTAAACAAGCTGCAAAATTATTTTTAAATTGCAGTATAATAAGGAAATAATAGAATGGTGACAACTTTATTAACATGCGAATCTTTCTGGAAGATTAAATCACAGATTATGTCCTATATTTTGTTAACATATAGTATATATGGCTATAAGATGTTGGATGGGAAGAGAAAGATGATCATTAAGTTGAGTGTTTCATTTTATTTGTAGCATAGTATTTAACTTGGCGTCTTTTATCATTGGCGAGTAGGGTTTTTTCATGGTAATGATCTTCCCTGAGAACTGATGGAAGCTAAGTCCTGTCTGGTCTGAGGGACAGTCCAGAGGACCCAGTTGGTCTCCTTGTCCTAAATTTCTATAAAATGTAACTGTTATTACTTGTCTGCCCACCAGCGGCTGCTGTTGGCTCTACCATCACTTACGAGATATTCCAAGGACTCAAATTTACCTGTCCCAGATATAGGGCTGTCTTGTAGATATGTTGGACCTGAGGTATGGACAATGTTTTGAAAGAATATTTATCTAACATTTATTGAACATCTACTATATGCCAAATAATGTTTAAGCACTGTGCTTCAGTGCTGAGCAAAACAAAGTCCTTGCCTTCAGGACACATACTTTCCAGACTATGAAATATATGAGAAAGAAAAAAGCACCCCTGTTAGCTGTCAATTAGCTTAGTTACAACGGTATTCCCTGATGGCTCAGGCAGTAAAGAATCTGCCTGCAATGCAGGAGACCTGGCTTTGATCCCTGGGTTGGGAAGAGCCCCTGGAGAAGGGAATCGCAACCCACTCCAGTTCTGCCTAGAGAACTCCACGGACAGAAGAGCTTGGCAGGCTACAGTCCATGGGGTCGTAAAGAGTCAGACATGACTGAACAACTAACACTTTGACTGAATATAATGTTACAGAACAGCAACAGCAGATGAGGACTCTGCATGAGCATGAAGGGCCTTCAGTCATAATTCAGCCTGAATGAACACTGCGCACCACAAAATCGTAATACACCCCCTTTCCTGATTAATACTAGTAACTACGAGGGACCTCCCTAGTGGTCCAGTGGTTAAGAGACCACACTCCTTGTAGGGGGCATGGGTTCGATCCCTGGTTAGAAACTAAGATCCCCACAAGGGGAAACTAAGATTCCCCTTGGTGTAGGGAAAAAATGAAAACTAGTTACCAAGAAACTGAATTGCTCCAGCTTTCTGAAAGCACTCAATCTGAAATAGCACCCTTCTTGCTTTCTTGAACCCTCTGTAACATCACCTAACACAAGCCCAAATCTTGTACAAGTCCCTCCTAAAACCCTCTCACTGAGATTCCCCACTCTTCTGCATGCTGTTCAGCCTCTCTTGCTACAGGGAGTTTAATTTAGAAAACTAACTTTGACTAACGTGTTCCTGGTGGTCTTCGGCTGGTAGGAATTGACTTTCTAGGTAGCCAAAAGTAGTGTCTTTCTGTCTCACACACACACACACATGATGAAAGAAATGAAGCATTTGTTGTCTGATGGCATTAAAAGGCCTGCAGAAGTGACTTGCACAGAGGCATGAAAAAAGTGAGGAAGGACCCATGTGGATATCTAGGAGGGAGGGAACAGCAACTGCGCTGGCCTCTGGGGGCAGGCTTGACATGTTCTCCAAACAATTATAAGGCCAGTTTGGCTTAAGAGTGAGAAGTGAAAGGGTGATTAGAAATGAACTTAAAGAATTAACCAGGGCTCTAATCATGAAGGCTTCAAAGGCCCTGGTGCAAACTAGATTTTTGCTTCCAATGTTGTAGGAAGCCATTGAGAAATTTTGGTTTTGTTTAGGGGAGAGACTCATGGCTGTCTCCCACTCAGCCATTGTAGTGAAAGTGACATTGCCCTTGGGCTAAGGCAGGGAAGTCCCCATCCACCCACCTTTGTCTTTATGGGGTGACTTGCCTGGCCTTGGGGACAGTTTCACCAAGCTCTTCTGGAGTCCTTTATCTGGAGAAGAATGAAGGATGCAGAAGGAAATGGAAACTTCAGCAGAGCCATAGGAGAATGCACTTTGAGCTCAGAAATGCTACAGCGGGATGAAGCCACAGTGGATGAAATAGGAAACAGGATTTTTCTTTTCACTTGAATAAAAAACTTAGCAGGCTGTCAAACCTAGTTACAAGCGCCTTGTTTTTACTTCAGAGGTCGGCCTTTGCAGATGGGCACCAGCAGAGGGCGCTACAAACTTCAGCAGCCTGTGTGCTTTTGTCACAGGCGCAAGAATGAACTACGGAAGTGGCGGTCTGGAACAAAGTACAATAGATGGTTAAAACACATTAGATCCTACCTTCCGAGTTTGAGTCCACTGATGGGGGGAATTTGCATTTCTGACAGGTTCCCAGGCAATGCAAATTGGTTTTGGAGTCAATCACCTAAAAAGCCTATTTTCAAAGCTGGATGCCCTTTCCTAAGAGCATTTCATGATTGGGTGGGCTGAGAATACAGGTATTCACAAAGCTCCTTCATTCCCTCCTCTTAGGTGGATATGAAAGTTCACTGAAGATTGTAAGCATTATCTCTGTGCTTGGTTGCTTAGGTGTCCGACTCTTGGCAACTCTGTGGAATGCAGCCTGCCAGGCTCCTCTCTCCGTGGGATTTTTCAGGCAAGAATACTGGAGTGGGTTGCCATTTCCTCCTCCAGAGGATCTTCCCAACCCAGGGATCATGTCCTGTGTCTCCTGCATTGCAGGCAGATTCTTTACCTGCTGAGCCACTGGAAAGCACCAAGCATCATATTTAGCTTTTTATTCCTCCATTTCATTTTTTAATTTTGGTTTCTGATTGTATATTACTAATATATATAAACAGTTAATTTGGGGATGTTGATCTTTTATCTTGTGACTTTACCAAACTCGCTTATTAGTTCTAGAAGTTCTTTTGTAGATTGCTTAGCATTTTTTACATAGGTAGTTTTGTCATCCTGAACAGGGACAGTTTTATCCTTCCCCCTTTCCATCTTGAGCTCTTGTTTCCCTGGTGGCCAGAAATAGATCTTCTAACCCAATTATGTCATGATATTCAGGAGCAGATAACGTACCAGTTCACAAAGCAATTGACAATATTCTGACTCCTAAGTGTCCATGGAGGACACTTCGGGGGGAAAACATCTGCAATGATGATAAGACTTGGAGATGAGAGAGATCTAGTCTTGATAAAATAGTTTGTTCTCGTTGGCCAGAGCCAGAGGGTCTAGCCTTACCACAACCCTGCCACTCTAAGTCAGGAGTTTCTGAGTTGCAGCATCCCAGGGGATGGGATGGGTTAACTTGGCTTAAGCATTGGAGTGGACCAGGGATTGGTATAGTGGGATAGCCCATTTGATAGGTCCTGGAAATTGGTAACTGCATTCTCAGAGAGGCCTTCAAAGGGAAAGCAACAGATTGGGCTTCTAATGTAGGCACTGGAGAGAGGAAGTGCCTTTTCCTGGGCAGTAGTTGAGTGGGGGTGAATGACATCTGAGAGCAAAATAACGTGTTTGTGTCCTTGCTCCCTGCACACTGCCTGGTGCCTTCGTACACTGGCACTGGAAGCATAAACTCCCTGGGCTCTCCCTTTGCCAAGCCCCTTTTCCTGGGAACTAGTTTCTGGGGTCAGTTTACTAAGAGTTCCCATTTTCATAGCTTCATCCTTCCTCTGCTTCTATACTTAAGGGTAGCCATTGTCTTCTCGAGGAAAATATCAACATGTATAAAATGCATTACACTTTCATTTCCCTAGCCATAGGGTAGCATGTTTTAGAGTAGATTCAGAATTAGTACTGCCTTTGGCCTCCCACTCTGGGCTCCACCTCATCCTTTATATTTCTTCCCATTGGGAAAATTATTTAAAATAGAAATGGCTGATAAGCTCAGCTATCACACTGTAATAGGTCTTGACTTAGAGGGGAAGGAACTTTGTTCACACGTTTTTCTAGTTTTGATGTCGTGGGACTGTGGGTGAGTTCAGGCAAGTCACCAAACCACTCTGTCTCAGTTTCCTCCTTTGATGTAACGGATGGCAGAACAGTACAGTGGTTTAAGGGCATGGGCTCCGAAGCCAAGTGCCTGGACTCAAATCTTGGCTCCTCTGATGATTAGCCGTGTTAACCTTGGGAAGCTCCTAAGCCTCTTTGTCTCTCAGTTTTCAGCTGATGACAGTACTTACCCTCTAGGGTTATTATGAGTATTTATGGTATTTATGAGTTAATACATGCAAAAGATATAAAACAGTACTTGGAACATTGTAAGTGCAAGATAGCTTCATCATCATGATTATAAGGATCCAGGGAGTTGATATTGTGAAGTACTTTGAAACTGGAAAATGATACCCACCTTTGACAATTACCTTATGAAAGGTATTTAACTAGATGCTGTGTCTAGGTTGATCATAACTTTTCTTCCAAGGAGCAAGCGTCTTTCACTTTCATGGCTTTCTCTACTTGCGGAGAGCGGAGGCTACCCTAGTTGCGGCGCACTGACTTCTTGCTGCGGTGGCCTCTTGTTGCCGAGCACACGCTCTGGGCCCTCAGGCTCAGTAGCTGCGGCTCACGGGTCTTAGCACACACAAGCTCAGTATTTGTGGCCCACGGGCTTAGTTGCTCCGTGACGTGTGAAATCTTCCCAGACTAGGGATCGAACCCATGTCCCCTGGATTGGCAGGCAGATTCCTATCCGCTGCGCCATCAGGGATGTCCTGAGGTTATACTATTACTCGGCGAATTACCATTCTTGAACGAAACCTCCCTAAAAGTGAGTTCTATTGGAGAGTTGAGGTGTGTGGGTGAGCAGTAAGCCCTATTGACACAGGGCGCTCTTGCTGGCCCTGTTTGGCCATTCTGTTAGATTATGCTCTCAGTCGCACTCTCTGGAGGCTTTGGTTGAATCTGCAGAAGTTTGTCCGCTCAGCCACTCAGTGTTTCCAGTGTTCTGTCTCTGCCTGGTCCGCAGCCTGGGGAAGGTTTCCTTTCTTTGCTTTGCAGCCCTTCTGCACTCACCCCACATCATACAGGTGTTTTTGCCATGTCACCAAGTCCTCTATGGTAGAGTGCATAAGCTTTTGTACTGTGACTTCACTGTTTCATCCATCGAGACACAAAGTCTGTTTCCCCAGCCCTTGAGGGTGCTCAGTCTGTGACTTGCTTTCACTAATAAAATGTGGTAGTTTTACTGTTACATGACTGTGGAAGCTACCACTTTCACCCTCTTGGGATGCTGACTTGAAACTGCCATGCCATGAAGGAGTCTGGGATGAAAGATCTTGTGAGTTGAGAGAGGCCCCGCTGGCCAAGATGTCCCAGCTGAGTTCACTCCCCACCTCACCCATGCAGCTACGTAAGTAAGCCCAAGGGAGACCAGAAGAACTGACCAGTCAGTGTGCAGGGTCATAGACATAAACTGTTTTAAGCCACGAAGTTTTCGTATGGTTTGTTCTGTGGCAGTTGATAACTCCTGTACCTTATATTTTATTTCTAAAGCCCCTGCCCATTGGTCTTCTATGTCTTGAAAGCCCTGGCTCTACATCTTTAACAGCTCAGAGTGTGTTTTCCCAGGCTTCTTGGCCAATACCCAGTTCCATACTGTCCTGAAGTCTGTTTTCAGGAGGTTGGTCTTGGCTCTGAGGCTGTTGTATTTTAAGTGTAATCTCACTGGTGAGTCACTGGTGCACTGTTGCTTGGTTTTGCCTGGAATTAAAAGGACCCATTTGAATGCAGAGTTCCAAAGAATAGCAAGGAGAGATAAGAAAGCCTTCCTCAGCAATCAATGCAAAGAAATAGAAGGAAAAAACAGAATGGGAAAGACTAGAGATCTCTTTAAGAAAATTAGAGATACCAAGGGAACATTTCATGCAAAGATGGGCTCAATAGAGGACAGAAATGATATGGACCTAACAGAAGCAGAAGATATTAAGAAGAAGTGGTAAGAATACACCGAAGAACTGTACAAAAAAGATCTTCATGACCCAGATAATCATGAAGGTGTGATCACTCCCACTCACCTAGAGCCGGACATCCTGGAATGTGAAGTCAAGTGGGCCTTAGAAGCATCACAACGAACAAAGCTAGTGGAGGCAATGAAATTCCAGTTGAGCTGTTTCAAATTCTAAAAGATGATGCTGTGAAAGTGCTGCACTCAATATGCCAGCAAATTTGGAAAACTCAGCAGTGGCCACAGGACTGGAAAAGGTCAGTTTTCATTCCAATCCCAAAGGTAATGCCAAAGAATGCTCAAACTACCACACAATTGCACTCATCTCACACGCTAGTAAAGTAATGCTCAAAATTCTCCAAGCCAGGCTTCAGCAATATGTGAACCGTGAGCATCCATATGTTTAAGCTGGTTTTAGAAAAGGCAGAGGAACCAGAGATCAAATTGCCAACATCTGCTGGATCATCGAAAAAGCAAGAGAGTTCCAGAAAAATATCTATTTCTGCTTTATTGACTATGCCAAAGCCTTTGACTGTGTGGATCAGAATAAACTGTGAAAAATTCTGAAAGAGATGGGAATACCAGACCACCTGACCTGCCTCTTGAGAAACCTGTATACAGGTCAGGAAGCAACAGTTAGAATTGGACACGGAACAACAGACTGGTTCCAAATAGGAAAAGGAGTGCCTCAAGGCTGTATATTGTCACCCTGCTTATTTAACTTATATGCAGAGTACATCAAGAGAAACACTGGGCTGGAAGAAGCACAAGGTGGAATCAAGATTGCCGGGAGAAATATCAATAAGCTCAGATATGCAGATGACACCACCCTTATGGCAGAAAGTGAAGAAGAACTAAAAAGCCTCTTGATGAAAGTGAAAGAGAAGAGTGAAAAAGTTGGCTTAAAGCTCAACATTCAGAAAACTAAGATCATGACATCCAGTCCCATCATTTCATGGCAGATAAATGGGGAAACAGTGGCTGACTTTATTTTTCTGGGCTCCAAAATCACTGCAGATGGTGATTGCAGCCATGAAATTAAAATATGCTTGGTCCTTGGAAGGAAACTTATGACCGAACTAGACAGCATATTAAAAAGCAGAGACATTACTTTGCCAACAAAGGTCCGTCTAGTCAAGTTTATGGTTTTTCCAGTGGTCATGTGTGGATATGAGAGTTGGACTGTGAAGAAGGCTGAGCGCTGAAGAATGGATGCTTTTGAACTGTGGTGTTGGAGAAGACTCTTGAGAGTCCCTTGGACTGCAAGGAGGTCCAACCAGTCCATCCTAAAGGAGGTCAGTCCTGAGTGTTCATTGGAGGGACTGATGATGAAGCTGAAACTCCAGTACTTTGGCCACCTGATGCAGAGAGCTGACTCATTTGAAAAGACCCTGATGCTGGGAAAGATTGAGGGCAGGAGGAGAAGGGGATGACAGAGCATGGGATGGTTGGATGGCATCACCGACTCGATGGACATGGGTTTGGGTGGACTCTGGGAGTTTGTAATGGACAGGGAGGCCTGGCGTACTGCAGTTCGTGGGGTCACAAAGAGTTGGACACGACTGAGTGACTGAACTGAAAAGGACCAACCTATATGCTGTCAAAATTTTTTAATTAAGAAATCACAAGTTTAGATTTCTGCCTGTGACAGGGTGAAGCAATAGGGTCCAGATTTACCCTTCCATTTCATTGATGCCCCCCGTCATCCTAAATATGATAGTCCAGTTGTGATATGGACCTAATACTGAAGACAGCCAGCCCATGCCCCTCCCTTGATCTGGACTCTCTATGTCTATCATTTCATGCTTGTATTTTCATGAAGGAGGTAGAGCCTGAGCAAACAATGTTTGGTAGCTTGTGATCTGGCCTCAGCTGACCTCTCCAGCCTGGCCTTGCTAGGAAAGCCCTCTTGTTGCTACCTCCTCCCCTACCATCCCATCTGTGGTCATTTCCATCCTTGTCATATTATTTGCAGTTTGCTGCACATGCCATGTTACATGGTCATGCCTGGGCATTCCTTCCTTATGCAGTGCCCTTCCCCTCCTTGTCTGCTGCACACACACACACACACAGACACACACACAGACACACACAGATACACACACCCCTTTCACTGTTGAGACTCCTTTGAACTCTGAAGCCTTCCTGATGCTTGCAGGATGGTCCCTTCTTAACCCCACCGTCCTCTGTTCATGGAGCAATTCTTGCACAGGCAGCACTTTACAATACTCGTTCATGTTGTCTCTCTTTCGAGACTGTGAGATTGTTGATTTCTAATTAGTCTTTGGCACAGTGTCTCACAGATACTCGTTGCTTAATAAACATTTGAGGAAGGAGAGGAGAGAAGAAGGAATGTGTGTTAACAAAATCTGAAAGAATAGAGATCCCCTCCTGCCCCCTACCCCAGCCAGAAGAATATCCAATACAAAAACTGAGCGTTCCTTCTGAGTGTTGAGGACGGTAACTTCGTTTCATTGCTTTGTTAATTGGGACTGCACTAATTTGTGAAGGAATACCAACTTGGGTAGTTCATTTTATACCACTTATAAACATGGGATTTGTTCGACTGAAATCCTGCCGTATAAGCAAGAGCAAGCATTTCAAGTATTTCCATATACACAGTTGATGGACTGAATTAGAAAATATTCTCATTTGTTCATTAAAACAGATTTCCCTTAAGACCTATACTGAGGAGCACTTTATTAGCATAGTCCCACTAGATTCCTAAAGGTAATAAAACTGAATTTCTTTTAATATGCTTTATGAGTCAGTCAAACCAATTCTTGTCAGCTGGACCTAGTTAATCTGAATTAACTATATATGAAATCCTTGGCACTGCAGAGGGCAGAGTGATTCATTCAAATGGTGTTTAGTAAAAAAAGAAAAAAAAGAAGTTTCATTGTAGCTTGTCTCATAAAATTGCTGGAAGCTCAAAGAAAATGGGTGCTGTTTTGAAGGCAGTGAAGGAGATGTCCTTGGTACACTTTGGCTTCTAGATTTGAAATGCTTGAGCTTGACGGTTTTCTTCTTGTAAGGGAACTATATATAGCAGCAGCCCTCACTTTTAACAGGCACCCCTCCTGGTGACTCCCCTTCCTGCCAGCTGCTTACTTCTATATACATATCATGTGTAGTACTTTCATGGGGCCCTGGGGGGGCCTCACATGGGCCATAGAGGTCGTCCTGCTTGAAGGGAAGAAAGCTTGCTGCACATGAACACACTTGCCTACTGGGGGAGGAAAGAGGCCACTAGTGCTGGCCTGTACCCCTTAGGCTGCTACCTACAGCTTTTCTACTGTTGGCTCAAATACACTAGAGTCGGGTTTTAAGAATTAATGAGGTTTTGGGCTTCCCTGGTGGCTCAGATGGTAGAGAATCTCCCTGCAATGCAGGAGACCTGGGTTCGATCCCTGGGTCAGGAAGATTCCCTGGAGGAGGGCATGGCAACCCACTCCAGTATTCTTGCCTGGAAAATCCCCATGGGCAGAGGTGCCTGGCGGTCTACAGTCCATGGTGTCACAAAGAGTCGGACACGACTGAGTGACTAAGCCCAGCACAGCACAGCACAATGAGGTTTTAGGAAGAGCTGAGGCTAGTGTGAAGGCCTCCCATCCCATCAAAGAGCAACAGTGAGCTCGTGGGACAGATTATTCCCTTTCCTGAGCCTCCCCAGATGCAGAACCACAGTTGGGCACACAGGCAGAAGATCTAAGAATTCCAGTAGCTTCCTCACACACCAACCCCATAACAGGTTACTTTGAGGGGCTACCGCTGCTGTGCTGTGTGAAATTTCCCCTACCAAGTCAGGGTCTATGCGAAAAACCTTAAAACCAACATGACCTGACACCATGTACTGAATGAGAAGGCAGTACTCTGAACTAGGCAGGAAAGCCCACTCTGGTTCTCTATGTTCTAACTGTGTCCATGCATTGACATGATGTTTACTATTATCAAGCTTTGCAATTTCCTTCTTTCACTCTTCTTTCATTTCTTCCTGGTTGCACTAACCTTGGGTATGAGGCTTTTACGGCTAAAATAGCTCTTCCTGATTGTGTTTACAGGGCTCAAAGTGCCAACCTATGCACAAGAGCCTGGGAGCACACCTTTGAACTTCCTGGCTCTCTTGTAGGCAGTTATTTCTGAAATCATGATTCTTTTATATATTTGAATATCATATGTATATTTTTAGATATTATATAAACATGTCCTATCTTATACCTGTACTATGTATTTCGAATATTTACATTTCTTGTACCATTGGTTGACTTTCCTAATTGGCTCTTCTGCCCCTTTTCCCTGAGATGCCCCTTTCTTTCTGCAAGGAATCATTTTTTTCCACTCAATTTAACAGCTATTTGTTAGTTCACTATGAATAAGGCTTTAAAGGGGAGTTAAAGATTACACTGTCCACCTTTAAGACTTTATAAATCTGACAAGGAAAGTAGAAAAAACACAAATGACTATAAACCATTGTTATCATTCAGCCTGTTGAGTACCTGCTATATGCTCGGTGGTTTAAGTATAATTTTTCATTTAATTCTTATAAGCCTTGCAAAATAGTGGTATAATCCCCCATTTTACAGCTTGTTGGAGAAATTCCTCGAGGTTATACTACTAGCAAGTGACAGAGTTGGGATTTGAACCTGGGAAGCTGTCTTCTAGAGGCTGTGAACTTCCTTTCTGTATCACGAGGCCTCTCAGTGCAGACCATAAAAAGCAGATGCCGTGAAAGTGATGTGAGGTTTCAGGGAGGAGCTGAATCTGGAAAGGCGTTTGAAATAGGTTTGCCAGTTTACATACTCTGAGCAGCAGACGCCAAGTTGGAATTAAAAGTACAAGAGGTTTGCTGAAGGATATGCTGGAGACAGACAAAGAACAAAACGTAGAAGCAGCTTCAGATTTTGATACAGGAAGAAGGCAGGGTAGGAAGAGTTCCAGGTGGCAATACACCTCTAAGGAAGTTTTGGCAAGGCCAAAGGGACATCTTGTTAGGGGAGTCCCGTGTTTTGCAGGGATGGACCTGCATGAATACCCCTGTCATGCTTGGTCAGCAGCAGCAGCTTGTGTGGCTTCACTGGGGCCAGAGCAGGGAAGCTGCCATGATCCTCACAGCAGCAGATGTGAACAGTTGCATTTCCATGGCTGCCGTGATAGCCTTAGAAAAACTGGTTAAGTTTCAGGGGTAGCTATGTTAAGAATGGCATTTGAGATAGCACACTTTCTATGGAACACTAGGTTTTCAAGATCCTTGTTGAAAAAAAAAAAAACTGGAACGTGTTCTTTTCTCCTTTCAGAGACTCATCCTGCAAAGTAATTTAAAGCTCTATGAAGGTCCACTTGAAGAAACGAGTTAACCTTGGTTTAATACAGCAGTGCCCAAACCTATTTGACTACAGAGCTCTCTGTATGTAAATTCTATTAATGCTTTGTGTAATTAGTATTCAACAAAACTCTGTGATTTCTTAGATACTTAGGTATGGGCCATATGGTGAAGGACTTATCTAACCTGGGAGAGGGGTCTGAAGAAGGGAATCTGCTCTCAAGTTGTATTATCTGGCAGTGGTGTGCAGTGGTGACTAGAGCAAGAGAGTGACCGTCAAAGTTCATCCCTGATTACTTAACAGCCATAACCCGTCCTGGGACTGCCCGCTGTCTCCAGAAACAGCATGTGAATCATTGGGAATCCAATTGCTTTACTTCTAATCCAAGGTCTAGGAGAACTGAAATTGGTGGGAGGGGTGGTGGGTTCACGCAGTATCCAACTGACCAGCCTCCTACAGCCAGAAAGAATGGCCTATTGTCTGGTTTCCCTCTGTGCTGAGTGTCCAGGCGGCAGCCAGTCAAGCTGCCCTTGTGATTTTCCTAGGCCTCCAAACTCTCCCTCACCCTCCTTTCACTGCCTCCCACACCAGCCCCAGAGACAGGGCAGCCACACAGTAGATATACGCAGCCGTGGGATGTGTCATGAGACATTCTCGGTGACCCAGTGACAAGACCGTGGACAAGCTACCTTCCCTCTCCCCTTTTACCTTCATTATGGAGCTTGCGCCAGGGAAAATTTTTGAAGGCAGCTATCTCTGTTAATGGGCCATGACAAGGCTGGTCCAAAGCAGTGGGCTCTTTGAACATTCCATATATATGGTTAGTCTCCTGCAGTGAGTTCAGTCGCTCAGTCGTGTCCGACTCGTTGCGACCCCATGAATTGCAGCACGCCAGGCCTCCCTGTCCATCACCAACTCCCAGAGTTTACTCAGACTCACATCCATCAAGTCCGTGATACCATCCAGCCATCTCATCCTCTGTCGTCCCCTTCTCCTCCTGCCCCCAATCCCTCCCAGCATCAGAGTCTTTTCCAATGAGTCAACTCTTTGCATGAGGTGGCCAAAGTACTGAAGCTTCAGCTTTAGCATCAGTCCTTTCAAAGAAATACCAGGGCTGATCTCCTTCAGAATGGACTGGTTGGATCTCCTTGCAGTCCAAGGGACTCTCAAGAGTCTTCTCCAACACCACAGTTCAAAAGCATCCATTCTTCAGCGCTCAGCCTTCTTCACAGTCCAACTCTCACATCCATACATGACCACAGGAAAAACCATAGCCTTGACTAGACGGACCTTAGTCGGCAAAGTAATGTCTCTGCTTTTTAATATGCTATCTAGGTTGATCACAACTTTTCTTCCAAGGAGTAAGCATCTTGTAAATTCATGGCTGTAGTCACCATCTGCAGTGATTTTGGAGCTCAAAAAAATAAAGTCTGACACTGATTCTACTGTTTCCCCATCTATTTCCCATGAGGTGATGGGACTGGATGCCATGATCTTCGTTTTCTGAATGCTGAGCTTTAAGCCAACTTTTTCACTCTCCTCTTTCACTTTCATCAAGAGGCTTTTTAGCTCCTCTTCACTTTCTGCCATAAGGGTGGTGTCATCTGCATATCTGAGGTTATTGATATTTCTCCCGGCAATCTTCATTCCAGCTTGTGTTTCTTCCAGTCCAGCGTTTCTCATGATGTACTCTGCATATAAGTTAAATAAGCAGAGTGACAATACACAGCCTTGACATACTTCTTTCCCTATTTGGAACCAGCCTGTTGTTCCATGTCCAGTTCTAACTGTTGCTTCCTGACCTGCATACAGATTTCTCAAGAGGCAGGTCAGGTGGTCTGGTATTCCCATCTCTTTCAGAATTTTCCACAGTTTATTGTGATCCACACAGTCAAAGGCTTTGGCATAGTCAATAAAGCAGAAATAGATATTTTTCTGGAACTCTCTTGCTTTTTCGATGATCCAGCAGATGTTGGCAATTTGATCTCTGGTTCCTCTGCCTTTTGTAAAACCAGCTTGAACATCAGGGAGTTCACGGTTCACATATTGCTGAAGCCTGGCTTGGAGAATTTTGAGCATTACTTTACTAGCGTATGAGATGAGTGCAATTGTGTGGTAGTTTCAGCATTCTTTTGCATTGGCTTTCTTTGGGATTGGAATGAAAACTGACCTTTTCCAGTCCTGTGGCCACTGCTGAGTTTTCCAAATTTGCTGGCATATTGAGTGCAGCACTTTCACAGCATCATCTTTCAGGATTTGAAACAGCTCAACTGGAATTCCATCACCTCCACTAACTTTGTTCGTAGTGATGCTTTCTAAGGCCCACCTGACTTTACATTCCAAGATGTCTGGCTCTAGATTAGTGATCACATCATCATGATTATCTGGGTCGTGAAGATCTTTTTTGTACAGTTCTTCCGTGTATTCTTGCCACCTGTTCTTAATATCTTCTGCTTCTGTTAGGTCCATACCATTTCTGTCCTTTATCGAGCCCATCTTTGCATGAAATGTTCCCTTGGTAGAGGGCAGACACACTGAAACCATACTCACAGAAAACTAGTCAATCTAATCACACTAGGACCACAGCCTTGTCTAACTCAATGAAACCAAGCCATGCCTGCGGGGCAACCCAAGATGGGCGGGTCATGGTGGAGAGGTCTGACAGAATGTGGTCCACTAGAGAAGGGAATGGCAAGCTGCTTCAGTATTCTTGCCTTGAGAACCCCATGAACAGTATGAAAAGGCAAAATGATAGGATACCAAAAGAGGAACTCCCCAGGTCATTAGGTGCCCAATATGCTACTGGAGATCAGTGGAGAAATAACTCCAGAAAGAATGAAGGGATGGAGCCAAAGCAAAAACAATACCCAGTTGTGGATGTGACTGGTGATAGAAGCAAGATCCGATGCTGTAAAGAGCAATATTGCATAGGAACCTGGAATGTCAGGTCCATGAATCAAGGCAAATTGGAAATGGTCAAACGAGATGGCAAGGGTGAATGTCGACATTTTAGGAATCAGCGAACTAAAATGGACTGGAATGGGTGAATTTAACTCAGATGACCATTATATCTACTACTGCAGGCAGGAATCCCTCAGAAGAAATGGAGTAGCCATCATGGTCAACAAAAGAGTCCGAAATGCAGTACTTGGATGCAATCTCAAAAATGACAGAATGATCTCTGTTCGTCTCCAAGGCAAACCATTCAACATCACAGTTATCCAAGTCTATGCCCCAACCAGTAACACTGAAGAAACTGAAGTTGAATGGTTTTATGAAGACCTACAAGACCTTTTAGAACACACACCCAAAAAAGATGTCCTTTTCATTATAGTGGACTGGAATGCAAAAGTAGGAAGTCAAGAAACATCTGGAGTAACAGGCAAATTTGGCCTTGGAATGTGGAATGAAGCAGGGCAAAGACTAATAGAGTTTTGCCAAGAAAATGCACTGGTCATAGCAAACACCCTCTTCCAACAACACAAGAGAAGACTCTACACATGGACATCACCAGATGGTCAACACCAAAATCAGATTGATTATATTCTTTGCAGCCAAAGATGGAAAAGCTCTATACAGTCAACAAAAACAAGACCAGGAGCTGACTGTGGCTCAGATCATGAACTCCTTATTACCAAATTCAGACTCAAATTGAAGAAAGTAGGGAAAACCGCTAGACCATTCAGGTATGACCTAAATCAAATCCCTTATGATTATACAGTGGAAGTGAGAAATAGATTTAAGGGCCTAGATCTGATAGATAGAGTGCCCGATGAACTATGGAATGAGGTTCATGACACTGTACAGGAGACAGGGATCAAGACCACCCCCATGGAAAAGAAATGCAAAAAAGCAAAATGGCTGTCTGGGGAGGCCTTACAAATAGCTGTGAAAAGAAGAGAGGCGAAAAGCAAAGGAGAAAAGGAAAGATATAAGCATCTGAATGCAGAGTTCCAAAGAATAGCAAGAAGAGGCAAGAAAGCCTTCTTCAGCGATCAATGCAAAGAAATAGAGGAAAACAACAGAATGGGAAAGACTAGAGATTTCTTCAAGAAAATTAGAGATACCAAGGGAACATTTGACAATGGGGACAGAATGTGAATGGTTAAGAGCATGTGCCCTGATTCACAGCTGGGTTTAAATTTTGTCTCCAGCACTTAAAGCTATCTGTGTGTACTGGGCTAGTTATCTAACCTCTATAGGCTTGTTTTTCTCATTTGTAACAGGTATAACAGGCCTCTTTATAGTACCTGTGTTCATAGGGTTGTTATAAGAATTAAATAAAGCATATGAAGTGTTTAGAACAGTACCTGGCACAAAGGAAGTGCTTGATGTATGTTAGCTGTGATTATCTTAATTGTGTTTATCCTTTCTAGGGACTCCCTGGTGCTCAGACAGTAAAGAGTCTGCCCACAATGCAGGAGATCCAGGTTTGATCCCTGGGTCGGGGAAATTCCCCTGGAGAAGGAAATGGCAACCCACTCCAGTGTGCTTGCCTGGAAAATCCCATGGATGGCGGAGCCTGGCAGGCTACAGTCCATGGGGTCACAGAGTCAGACACGACTGAGCGACTTCACTTTCACTTTCTTTTTGCATCCTTTCTAGCGTCACTATTAGACACTGGGTGGGCGGATAGCGATAAAGTGAGAAATGGTTCCCACCAGTAAAGAGTGTGATAGGAAAGGCAGGAGGCAGAATATTTTTAAAAAAACATGATATGTAGGTAAATTTTACTTTAAAGAAAAACACAAATATTGTAGGTATGCTACAGGATTTAGGAGTGAAGCATACTAATGTCTGCAACTGACTTTGAAATGCATCAAAAAGGTAAGATGGATTGGTGAATGGATAGATGGGAAGATATGGGATAAAGCAAATATGGCATAATGATAATTGTAGAATCTAAGTAGTGGATATGTTGGGGTTCACTAAACAATCTTTCATCTTTCCTGCATGTATGAACATTTTCATAATAAAATATTGGGGCATATATAATATGTTATGCCATAAGATAAACAATGCCATAGAATTTCAGAGGGAGGGAAATGAACATGTAACAGGTACGTCAAGAAAAACTGGTGGGAATACATTTGAGTTGGGCTTTAAAAGGATTCAGAGGGTTTAACTCAAAAATGGTGAGGACAGGAAGCATTCCAGGTGGCTGAAGCATTACTAAAAGCACTGTGATTTGGGAATATGTGACTTGAATTAGCACAGGCAGCAGGAGAGAACCATGACTGTGATGGAGAGTAGGATCGTGGTCTATCTTCCTTATATTGGGGACCTTATCCAACAGATAAATGGGAGCCACTCAAGTTTCTTGACCAGGAGTCTGCATTTTTCCTGTCACTTTGGGCTAAACGTTCTTGTAGAGGAAGACGTGAACTTTCTCAAGAAACTAAACAGTTTTTCATCAGGGTTCTAATTAGAACTCTGGTCAAGACCACAGGTTGCTGGCTGGATGACAAATAGCAAAGCTCTTTTATATCAGTCTCTATACCAACCCAGAACCCAGACCACTGGGATATCAGTTGAGAGGAACAGCATGAAACTTGCACTTAATTGTGCCCTGACTGTTAAGCTATGACTCTACTACCTGTTTTAATCATCACATTTTATACTATACACTAAATCAGAATGGGATCCACGGGGCATGTATCTGGAGAGCTTTAGAATGCTCCTCTTTTCTCCTCAGGGTTTCCCTGGTGGCTCAGATGGTAAAGAATCTGCCTGCAACCCAGGAGACCTGGGTTCAGTCCCTGGGTTGGGAAGATCCCCTGGAGAAGGAAATGGCTACCCACTCCAGTATTCTTGCCTGGAGAATCTCATGGACAGAGGAGCCTGGTGAGCTACAGTCCATGGGGTTGGAAAGAGTCGGATGTGACTGAGCGACTAACACTTTTTTGAGACTGCTGGGACTTGATGGACAGTGGGCTGCTGCTACTGCTGCTAAGTCGCTTCAGTCGTGTCTGACTCTGTGCGACCCCATAGACGGCAGCCCACCAGGCTCCCCCGTCCCTGGGATTCTCCAGGCAAGAACACTGGAGTGGGCTGTCATTTCCTTCTCTAATGCATGAAAGTGAGAAGTGAAAGTGAAGTCGCTCAGTCATGTCCGACTCTCAGCGACCCCATGGACTGCAGCCTTCCAGGCTCCTCCATCCATGGGATTTTGCAGGCAAGAGTACTGGAGTGGGTGCCATTGCCTTCTCCGTGATGGACAGTGTAGATCAGAGGTTTCCATGTGTCCGTGTGCCTGAGAATGGCAGCCCCAGTGTTGCACGCACAAAACCAGGCACTCTGTCCTTTATGTGCAACAGGTCCTGGCTTGACTTTTGAGACCAGTTTGATCCTAAGGTGACCCTCGGCCCCAGCTGTGGGTCCCCCACGCATTTTAAGTCCCTCTATTCATCTCTGCTCTCCCTAGCTTTCGTCTCAGTCCTGTCTGTGCTTCCTGTTTCCTGGTGTGTCCTCCCACTGCTGCCTTTCCTGCCTCCCCATCACCTGGAGCCCTCTAGAACCTTGTTCCCACTGTAAACACACTACCCTAAGTCCTCAGGTTTACTCTGCTCACCATAGCAAAAAACCACCATTTCCCATTGAAATACGGTATCCCACGGAAAACTACTCATTTTCCTACATTGTCCAACATCCTAGGGCTGCACCTGGGGACAGGAAGGGCGGCCACAGTCTTAATTCCTCCTGCCTATTATAAAATCATCTCCTTTGAGATTCGTGCCATCAGTTCTACCATTCTTCACTGTGGTCATCCTTTATGACCAGCTTCCTGTGTTCCCTGAGGACTTTGGGACCTGACTCAGTTTTCCTCTCTACTACTTATCCTTGCAACATCCTGGTAACTTCTGTATCCCTGCCAGCAACTTGGACCTCTTCCACTATTGTATATTGGGTGTTGGGGAGTGGGCGGCTCCAACAGCCAAGCCTCACCTGTCCTTGACCACCTTCAGCTCTGGGGAACTTCACTTCCACTTCATCTTTCCATGGCTGCTCACCACCCAGGCTGCTCCACTGCTAAATCTTACATTCCAACATCCCACATTCTAACCATAATCACAGCTTAGGGTTCTTTCTGTCTCTTTCACTTGTCTCACTTCAATAAATGTGTGTTTCAATTGCATAAAGATTCCCAGTGCCTATCCCTTAAACCTGAGCAAGAGGAGCCCCCAACCTGAGCCTCATGCTTGAGGGGGCTCCACTCTAACCCAAACCAGTCAATCCTAAAGGAAATTGACCCTGGATATTCATTGGAAGGACTGATGCTAAAGCTGAAGCTCCAATACTTTGGCTACTGGATGCGAAGAGGCAATTCATTGGAAAAGACCCTGATGCTGGGGAAGATTGAAGGCAAAAGGAAGAGGGTGGCAGAGGATAAGATGGTTAGATAGCATCACGGACTCAATGGACATGAGTTTGAACAAACTCCGGGAGATAGTGGAGGACAGGGAAGCCTAGTGTGCTGCAGTCCATGGGGTCACAAAGAGTCAGACATGACTTAGCAACTGAACAACAACAACACTCTAACCCTTCTCAGATTGTGCCTATTCCCCCAGGGTGAGGAGTCTGCAAGGCCGAAGAAACAAGCTCATCAAAGCCATCAAATCCTTGCCCACCCTCTTCATATCTGGACCAAACTCTGAATACAGATCTCAATTTTCCCTGTTGAAGCGGCCCTAGGACTGCTTCCGGGGCCTGCATGGACTTTGTCCTCAGAGTTGTTTGTCCTGAGCATGGACTGAACTGCCAGTGACACACTGCCATGGGATGGTCAAGGAGTGGGCTGTGTGGGAGGGTGGAGCTTGCATGCAGAGGCTAGGGTATACCCTCACACTGTGGGCCGGAGCCTGGGGCAGGAAGACAAGGTGCGAGTCCACAGCTGGCTCTCCCCACGTGACATCATCTGGCACCGTCAGGAACAGGACTGAGTCGTAATAAGGGAACGTTGAAGACTGGCCCGGTGGGATTGCAGAACTGCTGTGGGCTCCACTGTAGGTCCTGTTTCCCTCCTTTCACCAGGGATTTCTCTTAGCGGTTTCTGTGTGCCTAACCTACTCTGTGTGTGTTGGATATGTGTACGTATGGGAGTAGGCAGCTTCTCTTTAGTTCATAGATCTTCAGATTAAGGGAAACTGTACTGGAACTGCCGTACTTAAAGAAACTATACCAGAGAAGCCTCTTGCTGATACCATGAATGTGGCGATTTGAGGGAGGTTTTAGGAGGGAGTTAGTGTATTTTCTGTGTAGAAGAAATGTCATGTGACCAGAGTGTTGACTATGATAGTTTAAAATATATCCACAAATTCTTTGACACTCCTTCAGAAGGAAGAGACTAATTTTTCTTGCCTTAATGGCAATCCACTCCAGTATTCTTGCCTGGAGAATCCCATGGACAGAGAAGCCTAGTAGGTTACAGTCCACGGGGTCGCAAAGAGTCAGACATGACTGAGCAACTTCACCTTCACCTTAGGGGCGGACTGGTCTTAGTTAACTCACTTCTAACAAATAGAATAAGGCAGAAGTGACAGTGTGATTTTTGAGGTGGGATCATGTAAGAAATTGTGGTTTTTGTCTCTCTCTGGGATCACCGGCTCTGGGAGGAACCAGGGGCTTTGTCAGGAAGACACTCAAGCAGCCGCTCTATGGAAAGAGCCATGTGGGGAGGAATGGAGGCTTCTTACCAAGAGCTACACGAGGGAGCCACCTTGGAAGCCAGTCCATTAGCACAATCAGCCCTTCATATGACTGCTGCTGCTGCTGCTGCTAAGTCACTTCAGTCGTCTCTGACTCTGTGCGACTCCATAGACGGCAGCCCACCAGGCTCCGCCGTCCCTGAGATTCTCCAAGCAAGAACAGTGGAGTGGATTGCCATTTCCTTCTCCAATGCATGAAAGTAAAAAGTGAAAGTGAAGTTGCTTAGTCGTGTCCAGCTCTTAGGGATTCCATGGACTGCAGCCTACCAGGCTCCTCTGTCCATGGGATTTTCCAGGCAAGAGTACTGGAGTGGGGTGCCATTGCCTTCTCCCATATGACTAGCCCAGCTAAAACCTCATGGGAGACTCCGAGCCAGAGCTACTTAGCTAAGCTTAATTTTTAACCCATGGGAAGTTTCAGATACTAAAATGCTTGTTGTTTGAAGCTATTAAGTTTTGGGGTGATTGGTTACACAGTAATAGTAACTAATGGTCAGTCAGTCTTGACCTCACTTGACCACTCCTCAGGATATGACACTGCTCAGCACTCCCTCTCCCATTGAGGCTTCCAAGAAAGTACCTCCCCTTGAGTTCTTTTTTTAACTCGGCCAGTCTTTGTCAGTTTTCTTCATTAGCTTTTCCCTGAAATAGCCAATTCTCCTAAGATTTCTACTAGCTTTATTCCTATCACATTGCTTACTGACTTTACTCACAGCTATAATTCAGTCAGTCAGTTCATACACACAATGGAATATTATTTAGCCTTAAAAATGAATTTCTGACATATGCTAAAACATGGTGAACCTTGAAGATACTATGCAAAGGAGAATAAGGCAGACATGAAAGGACAAACATTGTAGAATTCCACTGGTTGTGTCTCAGTTCAGTTCAGTTCAGTTGCTCAATCATGTCTGACTCTCTGCGACCCCATGGACTGCAGAACGCCAGGCCTCCCTGTCCATCCACCAACTCCCAGAGCTTGTTTAAACTTCTGTCCATCCAACTGGCTGATGCCATCCAACCATCTCATCCTCTGTTGTCCCCTTCTCCTCCCACCTTCAATCTTTCCCAGCATCAGGGTCTTTTCAAATGAGTCAGTTCTTCACATCAGGTGGCCACAGTATTGGAGTTTCAGCTTCAGTATCAGTCCTTCCAATGAATATTTAGGACTGATCTCCTTTAGAATTGACTGGTTGGATCTCCTTGCTGTCCAAGGGACTCTCAAGAGTCTTCTCCCAACACCACAGTTCAAAAGCATCAATTCTTCAGCATTCATCCTTCTTTATGGTCCAACTCTTATGTCCGTACATGACCACTGGAAAAACCATAGCTTTGACTAGACAGGCATTTGTTGCAAGGTAACGTCTCTGCTTTTTAATATGCTGTCTAGGTTGATCATAGCTTTTCTTCTAAGGAGCAAGTGTCTTTTAATTTCATGATTGCAATTACCATCTGCAGTGGTAGATGTCCCTCACTGTTTCCATTGTTTTCCCATCTATTTGCATGAACTGATGCAACTGGATGCCATGATCTTAGTTTATTTTTTTAGGAATAATGGATTTTTATTTTGAGATAATCTTATATTAACATGCAGTTGCAGAAACTAGTACGGAGAAATCCACTGTGTTCTTCATCCAGTTTCCCATAGTGGTGACATTTTGCAATACTCTAAAATGAAGAAATGACAATGGTTTAATTCACTGACAATATTCAAATTTCAACAGTTTTAGTCGATTTTATAATCCTTTTTCTTCCAAATGAAACATGTCTTTAGAAAGTTTTGAATATTTGACTTCATGATCTTAGTTTTTTGAATGTTGAGTTTTAAGCCAACTTTTCCAGTCTTCTCTTTCATTTTCATCAAGAGGCTCTTTAGTTCCTCTTCACTTTCTGCCATAAGGGTGGTGTCATCTGTGTATCTGAATCATAATTAAAACTAAAATTTTCATGCCAATGCCTCCTACCCAGACCTTTTTCCTGGGCTTTGTAACTGCTTACAGGAAATAAACTGTGGAAAATTCTGAAAGAGATGGGAATACCAGACCACCTGACCTGTCTCTTGAGAAACCTATATGCAGGTCAGGAGGCAACAGTTAGAACTGGACATGGAACAACAGACTGGTTCCAACTAGGAAAAGGAGTATGTCGAGACTGTATATTGTCACCCTGCTTATTTAACTTACATGCAGAGTACATCATGAGAAACGCTGGGCTGGAAGAAGCACAAGCTGGAATCAAGATTGCCGGGAGAAATATCAATAACCTCAGATATGCAAATGACATCACCCTGATGGCAGAAAGTGAAGAAGAACTAAAAAGCCTCTTGATGAAAGTGAAAGAAGAGAGAGAAAAAATTGGCTTAAAGCTCAACATTCAGAAAATGAAGATCATGGCATCCGGTCGCATCACTTCATGGGAAATAGATGGGGAAACAGTGCACACAGTGTCAGACTTTATTTTTTGGGCTCCAGAATCACTGCAGATGGTGGCTGCAACCATGAAATTAAAAGATGCTTACTCCTTGGAAGGAAAGTTATGACCAATCTAGACAGCATATTCAAAAGCAGAGACATTACTTTGCCAACAAAGGTCTGTCCGGTCAAGGCTGTGGTTTTTCCAGTGGTCATGTATGGATGTGAAAGTTGGACCGTGAAGAAAGCTGAGTGCCGAAGAATTGATGCTTTGGAACTGTGGTGTTGGAGAAGACTCTTGAGAGTCCCTTGGACTGCAAGGAGATCCAACCAGTCCATCCTAAAGAAGATCAGCCCTGGGTGTTCATTGGAAGGGCTGATGCTAAAGCTGAAACTCCAATACTTTGGCCACCTCATGCCAAGAGTTGACTCATTGGAAAAGACTCTGATGCTGGAAGAGATTGGGGGCAGGAGGAGGAGGGGATGACAGAGGATGAGATGGCAGGATGGCATCACCGACTCGATGGAGGTGAATTTGAGTGAACTCTGGGAGTTGGTGATGGACAGGGAGGCCTGGTGTGCTGCAGTTCATGGGGTCGCAAAGAGTCGTACACGACTGAGTGACTGAACTGAACTGAACTGAGAGGCAAACTCTAGCTAGAGTTGCTGGTCCTGGCTCCTCATGCTTATTTGAAATGGAATTGCCCTCTTGGCCCTCACACCTGTCCCTTTCCCACAGTCCTTGCAACAGGCAGTGGTGCCACTGTCCTCACAGTGGCTCAAGTCAGAGTTGTTGCTCCCAGGCACCCCAGGCTCCTCCTCGAGTGCTGCTTTCGGGACCTTAGGCTTTCACCTCCAGCCAGTATCTTTAGACTAACCCTGCAACTTTTTCTACAGGTTTTTCCAGCTTTACTTAATTACTTGTGGTTTCCAAACAATTCTTGCCATTTCAAACTCCTGTATGGCTTTGCGTAAGCCTCTTTCTAGAATTTGTCTTTCTTTCCTTGATCTGTTGGCTTTCCACCCTTGGTAAGTCCTGCTTTCAAACTTCAGTGCAAGAGTCTCCTCAGCCTGACTGCGCCCATAGTTCTCTTTGCTTATGTTTAGCATCATGCTTGGAACTTTTGAATTCTCCATCCTAATTTGTAGGACAATTTTCCATGTTATTTCTATGTGTCTTATGAGTGACAGCTTTTATCTCACACTATCTTCTCAAACAGTCTTGGGAGAGAGGGGTAACTTCTTCTGGGACAAGAAGCAGATTTTATTTCCATTGAAGTATAATAATGTAATGTATGTCTCTTGGACAAAGGTTGGGCAGGTTAGCAGCTCCTTATAAAGCACGAGGTTTTCTAAGCTTAGAATTCCTCAACTGTGACACAAACACATGGTATGCAGTTTCTACCTAGGGTGCTTTGCATTGCCTCTGTGGAACACGGAAGGCAAGGGGAACTGATGTGAACACAGATGTTATGCTGCATGCTGAGCCAGTAAGTAATAAAGTCCTTTGTCTGATCTTCGAGTTTCATGTCTTTCGCCAGCATCTATGAACCCTGTGAAACTATGGCAGGCTAACCTGCTAGCTTACACCCAGAGAAAATCTTGAACTCGTCCCAGTTCTTGCCACCTGCTGGACTGTAAGTACCTTGAGAGAAGGAGCTGTGTCTGAATGGACTTTGCTTCCCTTGTGAGTGACACAAGGTAGTTGCTCTGTAAGTGGTGGCTGCTACAGATGCTTTGGTCCAAAGGGGTTTGGATGTAAGCACTCAAGACATATTTACTAAATACAACTTTGAAATAAACTGCCATGATTCTGCTCCTGGTTATTAGGTACTGTGTACATTCCTTGGAGTTGTAGAGGGTGAAGCCTCAGATCTATGTTCTGTGGCACAGTGAAATTCTTTGGGGGTTATAAATGCTAGACAGTTCACAGAGTGAATAAGCCCTGCTGCAAGTAACGAGGTACCTGAGCAGAGTCTAGGGTTTTCTGGGGGGTGGTGTATTATGCTGCAGTTGTGATGGGATGGCATTCTCTGCCAGGAGCCTCACAGTAGCATCAAACATGGCCCGAGCAGACCAATTCCTTACGGAATCAGGCTGATTTCAGACCAACTTGTTTGTGCTTGAATGAAGGAATTAGCCAGTGCTTCTGGTGCTTGGGCTTCCCTTGTGGCTCAGCTGGTAAAGAATCCATCTGCAATATGGGAGACCTGGGTTCAATCTCTGGGTTGAGAAGATCCCCTGAAGAAGGAAAAGGCTACCCACTCCAGTATTCTGGCCTGGGGAATTCCATGGAGTATACAGTCCAAGGATTGCAAAGAGTTGGACAGGACTGAACAACTTTCACTTCACTTCACTTCTAGTGCGTGAACTCTTACCAGCAAAGATTCTTACCTTTGTCTAACCGTTTACAATGAGTAATCCCAACCACGATGAAGCAAGATTGCTGGCTGGGGTTGCACTGGGAAGGAAATCCAACAGCCTGCAGCTTTGTATTCAGGTTTGCATTGTGAAAGCCTATCTAATTATCCTTTTTTCCTGGTTTAGGAGGATATGGAACCTTGGCAGCATTTGAGCAGAGGTGACTTTCAGAGCCAGAGTCCGGGAAGGAAAAAAGGCTTTGCTCATAGTCTATGGTTGTTAATGGCTATTAAAGACCACTTCATCTCATTTAAACTTAAAAGAAGCTGGGGTACAGAGGGGATAAATTGCTGATATTGGCGATAGATTCCGAAGCCTAAACTGACTCTACTTACATCTCATTAGATGGCTCGTTTTTTCTTATTCCCTTGGTTCTCCCACTCTTCTTGCACACCCAGTGAACTTGAGTGCAGCGTTCTAACGCTTGGTCAGCATGTTTCCCAAAATCCAGCAGGATTGACTCATTAAAACATCTTCAGTTCTCTGAGCGTGTAAGGCAATCTTACCTCTAACCGGGACAGAGGCGGCAGAAAAGGAACCTAGGGCCTTAGCCCGGGTGGGGGCGGGGGATCGAGGCAAGGTGGGGCACCCCGAGACACGCTCAAGTTTGTTCAGGGAGGGGCAGCCCAAGAGAGCTTCTCAGGCCGAGTCCTGCTCAGCAGGGCAATTACACCGGGACGAAGATAGGGAGTGCCCGAGGAGCAGGAGGTGCGCCTGTGCTCCACTCCTTTCTCCCTGGGCCAGGAGACATACAGGGTTTTTCAGAAGCGCACGCTGCACACGCTCAGTGTAAAAGAGGTAGTGCTCAGCTGACTCCTTCCTAGACTGGGGATTGGCTCTGCAGGGTGTGCGAACCACAGGGGAGAAAGGGAGTTGGAGAGATGTACGTGACCAGCGGGGTGTGCAGCCGCGCCCAGTCGAGCCGAGCCCCGCGCAGGCACGCTCCTGACGCCCCGCCCCTCCCGTGACGTGCGCGCGCGGGGCCTCCACCCCATCCCCCCGCCCGCGCGTTACCCCCCGCGCTGCCTCCGCCGTTCCCCGCCCCCTCGACTCTGGGGCTGCCCTCGTCGCTGCCTGACCCAAGGTCCGGCAGCTTCTACTTTTCTGGCCCCCGCCGAGGGACCGAGGCGGCCCACCCCGGGGGAACGGCTGCGCTCGGGACACGTGGTCGTTTCGGAGCAGGTTGGAGTGAGCAGCGGGCGGCGCTGCGGGGACAGGCGCGGCGGGCAGCCCCAGGGGCAGCGGCAGGGTCCTGGCGGGGGGAGGACAGGGTTGCGGCGTGCGGAACGGTGTCTCCTTCACTTCGCCCTCCAGCCGCGGCAGCTGCAGCCCGACGCCGAGCGAGCCGAGCGGCCTCAGCTGCTAGCGGAGCGGCAGCGGCGCCTTCCCTTCCCCCCCTGGAGACCACCAGGTACCACCACGCCCGCCTCACTCGGACCCTGGGCCTAGGCCCCGGCGGCCAAGCAAGACGCCTGAGTCGGACTCGGGGTCGGCCCTGACTCCCTAAGATGGCCGCGCTGCCCCGCGGCCCCTCTTCCCGATATCTGAGACCCCCTTCTGGCCCCTCGATTCGCTTTTGACCCCTGCTGACCGCACTTCTTGTCCCTCCCTCAGATCACCTCTCCCCACGGCCTCGCCATGGCGACCTACGGACAGAACTGCGCGCGGCGTAAGTCTAGCGGGGTTCTCTGCGGGGTGGGGCGGCGGTGTCCGGGCAGCCGAAGCCTGTTGACCAGAAAACCGCAGCTTCTTTTCTCGTATCTTTCCAAGGGCTTGTAAACTCACCCCTTTCGGTAGCCAGTCCACTGTCTGACTTCCCTGGCTCTGCGGAGGAGGGTGTAAGTGGCATGGATTTCGGATAGGGGGACTAGGCCTGGGTAGTTGGTCTGTGGCCGCATTCACCTTCAGTTTTTGGACGTGCGTTTGATGAACTCAGAAGCAAAAAGTTATTTGTCGGATTCAGCCTGTGGAGGATTGGGCCGGTCACTTTTCTAGAGGAAGTAGTAACCCCCCTTCTGAGAGCGCAAGGTCATTACATGTGCTCCTAAGGGCGTGGACGCGCTATGTAGAATGAATGAGCTGGTGTGGCGAGTTCAGATTGCTTGCCCTTAAGCCTCATAGCATTGGCCGAGGACTTGAGTGTCATATTAATATGTTTAAAGTGTATTGGATGTTTAGTTGGTGCAGACGGTTGAGTTAAACATAGGTAGCTGCATTTTTTAAGTTCCAGTGTTTAGGTTGCCCAAATATGAGTTACTTTTCTCTTTCCATTCTAGAATATTGCTTTGGCCTCAGTGCGGATACTAAAGGATAAATGAGGGAGCAAAGGGGACATGTCTTAGTATTTTATTTTAACTCATTTGGTTAAATTGGCCCATTCCAGTGGGCCAGTTTACATATATACCTATATCCATTCCAGTGGATTTTGGCAGATATATTTTTACGTATAGGTATATATGTGTATTTGTACTAGTCCCTAGGAAGTGAGGTTATAAACACTGTAAATTTAGGAATAGAAAGTGTGGAGGGAGTTTCCCAAGTTTGTATAGATACTTAACTGTTATTATCCATTTTAGAAATAAGCCTTTGGTGCTGATATTTCTCTCATGGAGTTTTATTGTCTTTTTATTGTAGCTTCTAGTGGTTTCAAAACCAAGGTGGCCTTCTTGGATTTAATGATAACAGTGGGTCCTAAGTTAGTTTTGGGGCAGACTGGGAGAACAAGGACATTAACACAGGAATGTTTCTTCCCACCAGCAATGTGTATTCCTCCATCATATGCTGACCTTGGCAAAGCTGCCAGAGATATTTTCAACAAAGGATTTGGTAAGAACTGTTTAAAAATTCTAGATTAGAAGTGAAGATGTGTAAGTTTGTACTGCTTGGTGAAATTAATAATTTCTTCAGATAACTCTCCTGGTGAAAGAATACCGTAACAATCTACATTCCCCCTCCATCCCAGTTTTCTCCATTTTTTCATTCTTTAGTTCAAGAAATTTACCTTTAAGGGAAAAAAAAAATGTATGCGTTTATGCTCAATGATACAGTTTAGGCCTTGGTTGACTAGAATTACGTTTTTTTTTTTTTTTTTTTACTGTCTTGGGCTTTTATGGTGGTGACTTCTAAAGGATTATGGGGTTTTTCAAATAAATTTGGGTTTTCTTGACGATTTTGTTCCATATCCCACCCTCCCTATCCTTTTAGCTCTTTCTGAAGTTGTTTAGATTATTGATCCCAAACTGCAGTATGCTTTTGGGACAAATGTTGTAAATGCTTATATTTTAATAAGTTGTTGACAATTCTCGTATTTAAATTGAATCGATTGTCCTATCTGATATTTAGGTTTGAAAAGCATTCTTTAGTACGTGCTTTGTTAAAAATGATTTGAAAGCCTTTTTGAGGATGGGTGCTAAATACACACTGACACACTAGGCATAGCTTCCTAGAGATGTTCTGTCCTTTATGTGTTAGTTTATAGAGTAATTAAAATTGTTTTCATTTAAATACTATGTATTAACACATTTATCTTTCTCTAAGTATGTGAAAATTTTTTTTATATGTAGAGTCAGCCATTGGTATGCATCTTTTTGTACAAAAGAATCATTTTGTTCTTTTTTGCTTTCTTCTTGAAGGTTTTGGGTTGGTGAAACTGGATGTGAAAACAAAGTCGTGCAGCGGCGTGGTGAGTGTTAGGTATTTGATAAGTTCTGACAAACTTTTATGTAACTTTTCAACACATAAAATAGTTACAACTGAAAGATGTCTACCCACTTTATTTTAAAGAAGAGGCAAAAGATAATTTCATTTTAAGAGAATTTTATCTTGATGTATTTTGGCTTTAGATATGATTTCTGATTTTCATGTGTTTTGCCATGCACGAGAAATTCAGAAAAGACACTTAAGTCTTGTTTGCAAGCTTGAAGGTAGGAAACTTGTTACACTTTTTTGTAACCCATTTAATACCTTTGAAAAGCATTCAGGGGGACTTCCTGATGGTCCAGTGGCTGAAACTTCATGTTCGAAGTGTAGGGGGCCTGGGTTTGATCCCTGGTCAGGGAACTAGATCCCACATGCTACAATTAAAGGATTCCACATGCTGTAACCAAAAAAAGGATCTTGTATGCTGCAGCTGAGACCCAAGACAGGCAAATGAATAGATAAATAAATATCTTTTGAAAAAGGGAAAAATACTTAAGAGTCCTGGGCATAAACATACTCAATAACTCTTAATTTGAGTGTACTAATTATTTATATAATGGCCATAATCTAGCAGCCCTCCTTGGGGGGAAATTTCCACTTGTATTTTGTGAATTTAGAGAGTCTTAAATTTGAGTTTTGTTTTTTTTTAATTTGAGTATTTTTAAAGAGGTTAATATTTTTATATTTGGATGTCTTGATTCTGCCTAACAAACTCCCTCAAAGAGAGTAAAGTAAAATTACATTTTTTGTAATTTTTTTTCCTCCTAAAAATTTTTTTAGATTCTTTAGGGGATGGGTATAGTGTGTGCATATTGAATGTTATTGATTATTTTGATAAATTCTTTCTATAGTTAACTCCCTTAGTATATTTACTGCACTTAGTGCAATTGGTATTTACTTAAATTAATAATTTTGTAGTTTCTTAATGCCTAGATTTGGATTTCTTGGGTTTTATATTGGTCACATCTGTTTGGTTTCTTTGGTCAGAAAGGAAGCCTGAGTATTCAGTGTGGGTGAGTGACTTACTAGCCCAGGGTAACAGGTTACAGAGAGCAGTGACTTGGTGTTTGTTTGTGTTCACTCTTCTGACTTGTTGGCCCCTTTTAAATAAGTTGCTGAAACACAAAGCCCTTCTTAAAAAAAGTAGAAGATTCAGTTCTAGTGTTTAAGATTTTACTTGCTGGCTGAAGGGACAAAATCAGCTTTAAACTGGGTAATAATCAGAGCAGTATATCTAGTACTAGATTGTTTGATAAATCAAAATCTTTGTTTGAAAGGAAAGGTTTACTGTGGACAGGAATGTATTTTATATTGTTTTCATAATGCATTCCTTTTGTGTTCAGTTCAGTCGTGTCTGACTCTTTGCGACCCCACGAACTGCAGCACGCCAGGCCTCCCTGTCCATCACCAACTCCCGGAGTTCACCCAAACACATGTCCATTGAGTTGGTGATGCCATCCAACCATCTCATCCTCTGTTGCCCCCTTCTTCTCTTGCCCTCAATCTTTCCCAGCATCAGGGTCTTTTCAAATGAGTCAGCTCTTCACATCAGGTGGCCAAACTATTGGGAGTTTCAGCTTCAACATCAGTCCTTCCAGTGAACACCCAGGACTGATCTCCTTTAAGATGAACTGGTTGGATCTTCTGCAATCCAAGGGGCTCTCAAGAGTCTTCTCCAACACCACAGTTCAAACGCATCAATTCTTCTGCATTCAGCTTTCTTTAGAGTCCAACTCTCACATCCATACATGACCACTGGAAAAACCATAACCTTGACTAGATGGACCTTTGTTGACAAAGTAATGTCTCTGCTTTTTAATATGGTTTTTAATATCCTTTTGTGTAGAGCATGTGAAAATATGCAAAACTTTGACAAAATCAGACCTATTTAATCCTCCAGAGATAGGAGGCTAAAACTTTTTAAAGTTGCGATAACTGAGACCCGGAAAAGTGTCTTCCTTAGTGTTACTCATTTAGTAAATGCCAGCCAGAACTTGATATCAGGACTCCTAATTTTATATCCAGTGTTCTTTGCTAACACAATCTGGTGCTTTTTACTATGGGCATTGAGTGCCGAGTTTTGACTCAGTGTCTATTGATGAAAGCATCTAATTTCAGGAGACAATGTGTAAGACTCTTATATAGTATATATGACCCGAAGAATTGAGTCTGTGTCACTGCAGAGCAGCAGTTACACAAATGATGTTTTGTAAGTGAAAGATGATTGGTCTTTTCTCCAATGGTTACAGCTTTGGATATTTCCGCATTCTGCAAGTATCACAATTTCAGGTTGAAATTCTCTTCTTATCTCTAAAAAGTTCATATCAGCCATTTTTAAATTTGGCTTTCCCATATAGAGTATAACATTGGTAGTCAAATTAGAACCCTCAAGGCATTTTAATATTTTATGTTGGAAGAGTTCAACTGCTTGCCTGTATACTAAGCTCATAAAGATTAGATTTCTGGATTATCTGTAGCAGATTTTAAATTTCAGATAAGCTCTTTCCATATTATATCTTCCTTTTCAGTTGGTGTACAGTTAGGGATTGGCAAGTTATTTATATTTGCTACAAACAGAAGATTATATGATATATCTCAAATCAGTCACTGCACAGATTTTTCTCTAGTGATTATCTGTTCTACAGAGTATAGTTTATATTATAGACGATGTGAACCAGTTAAAGGGAATTTCCTTCCACCAATTTTTTTTTTTATTGAAAATGTGAAAGGTGATTGGAAAGGCATAGAACCTGATGAAGACTGTGTCAGAAAAACAGAATATTGAGGTTACCAAAGAATTAAAAACTTTGTGTCATAGATTCTTTCAGTAGAGTGCTTTCTTTTTAGGGAATTTCAGGAACCATTTCATAGTAAATTGTGTGTAAACTGATTTTAATGGAGGGAGTCTGATTAGCCATGCTGACCTAGTTAGTGTTTCATTGAATATCTGGTAGATTGGAAGCAGTTCTGAAATAGCCATTCACTATCCCTCTCCCCCCACTGATTTTTTTTTTTCTTTAAACTCAGGATCACTTTAGCAGAAATTTCCTTAAAAACTTTATAGTTTGTTGTTCACTTGAGAATCATATTCAAGTAACTTTTGATCTATTGGTTGAAAATGTCAGCAGTAACAAGATGGTAGTCAGTAATTAACAAGCTAGTTTGTCACTCTTGTATTTACTCAGTAGCAGAGGGTTAGGAGTGTTTGGGAAGCTAGAAAAAGGGATTAGGGAATTACTAAGGGTTTCAGTGGGGTTTGTGTAAGTTAGAAAGTATATTATTGTAGGCTTACGAGAAAGTTTCTGAACTTTTTTATTGTCTTGTTAGGAATTCTCAACATCTGGTTCATCTAATACAGACACTGGTAAAGTTACTGGGACCTTGGAGACCAAATATAAATGGTGTGAGTATGGTCTGACTTTCACAGAAAAGTGGAACACTGATAACACTCTGGGAACAGAAATCGCTATTGAAGACCAGGTAACATTTTGAAAATGTGCTTTAGTATTATTTTATTTTTGTGTTTCAAAAAGGAAATAAACTGAAAAAAAATTCTTTTTCTCTTGAAATAGATTTGCCAAGGTTTGAAACTGACATTTGATACCACCTTTTCACCAAACACAGGGTAAGCATGGGCATTTTTATCTGCTTTAAGTTTAAAGCTTTCTTCAGTGTATTTAAGGAAGGTACACATTCAGGTGCTGTGTGTTGGCAAGTTTCTGTTTCTGCCTTTGGAGCATGAGCAGTATGGTTCTTGGCTTGCCTTCAGCTATTTGCCTTTTATCACTGTGTCACTAACTTGGAATGAACATTTTTTTAAATAGGTTTTTGTGACTGATAGCAACTCTGCAAAGTATTCTTCCTATAGTGGCAATCTAGTCACCCCAGGTGCCTTTGTCTTTTAGTTCATTGAGCTGTGGGTTTGTTTGTTTTTTTCATTTTTTAGCCTCTTATGATTATCTTGCCACCTGTTTGGAGGCATACCTTAGAGATATTGGAAGTTTGGTTCCAAATCGCTGTAGTAAAGTGAATATTGTGAACAAGCAAGTCTTCCAGATTTTCTAGTTTCCCAGTGCATATAAAAGTTCCATTTACACTAGAATATTGGCTAGTAAGTGTAAATAGCATTATGTTGGGGGAAAAACAATATACATACCTTAATTTGGATGGCATCACTGACTCGATGGACTGAAGAAAGCCTGCATGCTGCAGTCCATGGGGTTGCAAAGAGTCCGACGTGACTGACCAACTGAACTGATACCTTAATTAAAAAACACTTCTTCATCTGAGCCTTCAGTAGTAGCATCAAAAGATGAGTGACCACAGATGACTGTTACAAAGACAGTATAATAATAAAGATGTTTGAAATGCTGTGAGAACTACCAAAATGTGACACAGAGGCACAAAGTGAACAAATGCTGTTGGAAAAAACACCAACAGGTTTGCTTGGTGCAGGATTGCTGTAAACCCTTACTTTGCGTGTGTGTGGGGAAGCACTATAAAGTGAACTTCGATAAAACAGTGAAGTATGTCTCTGCTCCCCATTATAGTGAGATTGATTTAAGTCTGTTTTGTACCCTCTGTCTGTAAATCTTTTTTTACTGGCATCAGTTTTAAGTCAGTTTGTTCTTTTTCTAGAAAGAAAAGTGGTAAAATCAAGTCTTCTTACAAGAGGGAATGTATAAACCTTGGTTGTGATGTTGACTTTGATTTTGCTGGACCTGCAATCCATGGTTCGGCCGTCTTCGGTTATGAGGGCTGGCTTGCTGGGTACCAGATGACCTTTGACAGTGCCAAATCAAAGCTGACAAGGAATAACTTTGCAGTGGGCTACAGGACTGGGGACTTCCAGCTACACACTAATGTGTAAGTATTTCTTTTTGGGGATATTATGATGTGGGACCTCAGAGTGGTGTTGCTATCTCCTGTCATCTCTGAGTCTTGGTACAACCTAAAGGAGTTCTCCTAACATAAAAATATCATCTTTGGGCATTTCTTGAGTGCCCTCTCAGAAGTATATAGAAATGTTACTCTGTATAAAAAACGTTACTCTGAATTTTTGGTCCTGAGAGAGTAAAGTAAGTGTTCATTCCACATGAGGCTTAATGTGCTTTGGATTTTTGGAAGAGGCTAAGACTTGGTGGTCTCCTTGGTGGTCTCCTGGTTAGGATTTGGCACTTTCACTGCCGTGGCCTGAGTTCAGTCCCTGGGCGGGGGACTGAGATCCCACAGGCTGCACAGTGTGGCCAGGGGGAAAGCTGAGCTGCTGCCAGACTCTGCTAGTGCTCTCATTTGATTGTCTGATGTGTACGGTGCTTGTTTGGTAGGATTGCCTAAAGTGTATGGAGTCTTTTCTTAACCCAAAGTAAATGCATTTGTGGACAGTACTTAAAGAATTTTTTCCCCTACAAAAATGATGCATTGGTATGTAACAAGTAAAAGAAGAAAACCAGAATTGTCCATAATCCCACCACCTAGATGTATAATTTTTGTTAACTATTAATGCTTTGATGTTTCACTGTATATATATATAAAATACATGCCAGAAAGACTGTTTCATAACCTTCTCCGCTACATTAATGTATTATGATCATTTTCTTATAGCATTATAATTATGTAGTTTTAGTGATTGTTAGTGGCTGCGTGGTAATTCTGCTGAATGGCTATACCATGATTTATTTGACCAATTCATGTTTTTAGAACTTCAAAGTTTTTAGTGAAACACTAGAGACCCGTGTAAGCAGTGGCTTTTATTTAGATGTAATGCTATAGTGTCAGCCGTGTGCATTAGACATTATTACATTGTGTAGTCTAGAGTGACTAATTTAAAATATCTCATAGCAATGATGGTACAGAATTTGGAGGATCAATTTATCAGAAAGTATGTGAAGATCTTGACACTTCAGTAAACCTTGCTTGGACATCAGGAACCAACTGCACTCGCTTTGGAATTGCAGCTAAATATCAACTGGATCCCACTGCTTCCATTTCTGTAAGTACTTTTGTGGGCTTAGAATGGGATTTTCATTGTGGGACTTAATCTTTGGGTCTATTAGATTGTGTTGAAAATTGTAACTGTGGTTGGAAATTGTAATTGTGAACCACAGTTTATACACAGATTGAGATTAGAGCTTGTAAGGCTGGTTTTTCTGTGGCGATAGTGTTAGATGTTTGATATCCAGGCCACAGGAGTGTGTTTTAATTAACCTCCAAGCTGCTGAAGTAGTACGAAAAGTGAAAGTGTTGGTCGCTCATTGTGTCTGACCCTCTGCAACCCCATGGACTGTAGCCTGTCAGGCCCTTTGTCCATGGGATTCTCCAGGCAAGGATACTGTTGCCATTCCTTTCTCGAGGGGATCTTCCCGACCCAGGAATTAGACCCAGATCTCCTGCACTGCAGGCAGGTTCGTCACTGTCTGAGCCCCCTGGGAAGCCCACCGAAATAGCACAGATGATGATTGTGCGCCCCAGTCCTGTCCAGGCCGGGGAGGCCAGTGTTTCCGGGTCCTGGGCAGCTCTCCTTCTTGTTGGGAACTAATAGTATTTTGTTACTTTGTGCCTGACTTCAGTGGTTTACAAAATATCTTCTGACTTGATCTCAGCAGCCAGTGGTACACATGCTGTTTTGCAGGTGAAGAAACTACAGCTTGGAGAGGAGGACTTAGTCCACTGCAAGGGAGGGAAGAAAGGAGGGGTAGTCCAGGACTGGACATGCAAGGCTTTCAGTCTCCCTCCTGTCTAGGGTGTCCAGGTAGCTCATTTTGCTTTGCCTGGGACTATCCCAGCTTTAGCACTGGAAGTCCTACAGAAACTTCCCCTTTACCTCAGGTTAATTGAGTTGCATGGCCACCCTAGTCCTGTCCTTGGACCCTTTCTGCCGTTTCTTCCTTCAGTCATAGTGGATTGTGGTAGGAGGGAGTGCAGTGTCTGAGGTGTGGAGCACCGGCTCCAGTTCCAGGCAGATCAGCAACTATTCTGTGTGTTGGTTGGTTACAGGTCAGGCACTGTTTATACTGGAATAAGAAACCTTTATGAGAGTTACTTCTGTTACATAAAATGATCTTTATTCTTGGGGACAATATGTTTTAATAATTTAGGCAGTTAAGTTTTAACCCCATTCTTTTTTCTTAGCAGAGTTGTTATCAGAGAGAATGAGAAGCACCCAGAATGCTTTTCCCATTGGCAAAACAGTGATTCATTTATTTTCCCCTTCTCTGTTTCTAACTACACCTCAGCAGTAAAACCCTCAGGATCCACACTGTGCTGTGGTAGCTGCATTGCTGTTCTTTTCAAATGTGTGTCTCTGGCACCCTCACAGGTTTAATACCAGCAGAAGATGCAGCTCTTTCACAGTCTAAAATGGGAAGAATGCAGCTTGGGACTTGTGTATCAGTGAGTGACTTCAGAGGATTAATTTGGAAATGTATTTAGCATATCCCACCTAAGTTGTGCTGCTGTTACTGTAATCAAGCATCACCCCTGAAGCCTTGCATAATGCTCCATCAGTTTTGTGGTTGAGTCCTGAAATAGTAGGAACTATTTTATTGTCTGGGCTCTTGATTTGTTTGGCAGGCTTCCCAAGAGGCACAGTGGTAAAGAATCTGCCTGCTGATGCAGGAGATGCAAGTTTGACCCCTGGGTTGTGAAGACCCCCTGAAGAAGGGAAGGGCAGCCCACTCCAGTATTCTTACCTAGAAAAATTCCATGGACAGAGGAGCTGGGCAGTCTGCAGTTTACAGGGTCACAAAGAGTTGGACATGACTGAACTACTCAGCACCCTTGATTGGTTTGGCACAAGATGGTTACTGGTGGACATTTCTTCCTTAGATAACTAACTCACATGGTCATGGGAGGCTCATGGAGATTTGGCTATATATAGTGCCAAGTGAGTACAGGTGTCGTTATCTGACTTTTGCCTGTATGTCAGGGACTACTTGTTACCTTTTTGTTTCGATAGCACTCAGAATGCTGAAGAGCAAAGAAACCAGACTAGGCAACCTGGGCCATGGAGATTGGGATGAGATGATCCCATTACAGCCATAGGCCTCTGGTGTGGCTTAATGGTCTTAGAAGTGGGAGAGAGTGGAGCTAGAAGCTTCTGACCATGTCTTGCTCTCCAGAATTTCACATAGCCTTTGAAAGTCTGTGACTAAAATCCTAAAATAGTGGAATGGTACAGGGAGGGTAGGGATCTGGACTGGTCAACAGTGCTCCGTTGGAACATCTTCTGAAGCACAGTCTAGTTATATGCAGCCAGGACCCAGGTTTGTACATGAGAGGTGTAGGAAAGTGAGGTAAAGAAGCTGTAGTCAGTCTTTTTCTTCAGAGGAAGTGCTTATCATTTGGAGATTTAGAATATGCATGGTTTAGATTCGTAAGGAAGACCCTTGAAAGTAGTGTGTGTCATAGTTACAACTTTATACACACGCCATATTTTGAAGGTGGTGTGTATGTCATGTTGTGTAGTTAGTGAGCCTGGTAAACTTCCATTACTCACATTCTGGTATGGTTTTGTTGTGTTGGATTAGATTCAGCAAGAACAATTTTTATGAGAGTACTTGGCTTTTGTGCTCTGTGAACAGTTGAGGGTCTGTAGATACATCCTCAAAGATAGCAAGAGTTTTGTGTCCTGCTGACAATTTGAGTTTAGTAGATAAGAATTAAGTGGGGCCTGGTTTTTGCTTCAGTTCAGTTCCGTTGCTCTGTTGTGTCTGGCTTTGCGACATCATGGACTGCAGCATGCCAGGCTTCCCTCTCCATCACCAACTCTTGGAGCCTACTCAAACTCATGTCCATTATGTTGGTGATGCCATCCAACCATCTCATCCTGTGTCGTCCCCTTCTCCTGCCTTCAATCTTTCCCAGCATCAGGGTCTTTTCCAGTGAGTCAGTTCTTCACATCAGGTGGCCAAAGTATTGGAGCTTCAGCATCAGTCCTTCCAATGAATATTCAGGACTGATTTCCTTTGTGCTCGACTTGTTGGATGTTCTTGCAGTCCGTGGGACTCTCAAGAGTTCTCCAACACCACAGTTCAAAAGCATCAATTCTTTGGCACTCAGCTTTCTTCAGAGTCCAACTCTCACATCCATACGTGACTACTGGAAAAACCACAGCTTTGACTAGGCGGACCTTTGTGACAGAGGCATGGGTTGGTGGTGGCCTGCTGCAGGGTCGAGGGCATTGAGTGCAGCAGTGCATGGGACCTTTTGAAGGAGGCCGGCATTATCTTCATTAAGGGAACACAGCCCATCAACAGAAAATTGGATTAAAGATTTACTGAACATGGCCCACCCATCAGAACAAAACCCAGTTTCCCCCCTCAGTCTCTCCCATCAGGGAAGTTTCCATAAGCCTCTTATCCTTATCCATCAGAGGGCAGACAGAATGAAAACCTCAATCACAGAAAACCAACCAAACTGATCACATGGACCACAACAGCCTCGTCTAGCTCAAGAAAACTATGAGCCATGCCATGTAGGGCCACCCAAGACAGACAGGTTATGGCGGAGAGACTTCCCTGGTGGCTCAGACGGTAAAATGTGTCTACAATGCGGGAGACCTGGGTTCGATCCCTGGGTTGGGAAGATCCCCTGGAGAAGGAAATGGCAATCCACTGCAGTACTATTGCCTGGAAAATCCCATGGACAGAGGAGCCTGGTAGGCTACAGTCCATGAGGTCGCAAAGAGTCCGACATGATTGAGCGACTTTACTTTCACTTTCTGACAAAATGTCCACTGGAGAAGGGAATGGCAAACCACTTCAGTATTCTTGCCTTGAACAGTATGAAAAGGTTTTTGCTTAACTTAATACAGTATTACATTTTACTACCTCACATGGAAAAGTGAACATGTCATGATTGCATGATAGGGAAATACCTAGGGCCTTGTCTCTCCATTCAAAGATTTGTCTTACATGTGTTTTTGCATTTTATCTTAGGCAAAAGTCAACAACTCTAGTTTAATTGGAGTGGGCTATACTCAGACTCTGAGGCCTGGTAAGTTTTAAGGGTTGTTCTGATAGTATTTTCAAAATCAGTTTTCATTTCTCAACTTATTTTGTAAACCTTTCAAAACAGAAGAATTGACAAAAGTACAATGAACACGTTTACCTTTTGCTACAATTTTATTTTTATTTTGTTTAATGCTGGGCTATTTGGAAGTTGTAGCTATGATATTTCCCTAAATGGTTTAGTATGCAAACATTGTCCTTCATAGGCACAAGACTGGTTATTTACTTTTTTCACTTGTGCCTGAAATGTCTTGTAGTAATTTTTATTTCTCTAGTCATTGTTCACTCATTGCTTTGGTTGTTTGATCTCTAGAGTCTCATTTACTTTACGTAATAATTTGAGCCTTGCTTGTTTTCCAGAGCAGTACTTCTCTAATACAAGGGTGCCTGAATCACTTTGGGAATCTTTAATTAGAGTACATAGATCTGGGGTATGGGGTTCTGTCTTTCTGACAAGCTCTTAGGTGATGCCAGTGTCACTGGCTCTTGAACCAGCATTTGAATAGCAAGGTTCAGAAGCACTTGGAACCTTTTCCCCATACTTTGACTATTCTGAAACCTGAAGAAAAGAATGGTGCCTTGAACACTCAATCTTCCCTACAGTGGCCAGTTACTAACATTTACCATGTTTGTTTTCTCCCTCCTTGTCTGTATACATAATCCTTTTCTCTTTTTTTTTTACCCACATATTCTTACAAATTAAATGTATATTTTGCAAACATACAGACACATCAGCCCTAGCATACATATGAGAGTAAAACATTTTTAACTGCATCACTTTAAAGGCATCATAACTACAGTACTGTTTTCACAGCTAAAGAAGTGAACAGTTTAAAATAATACCTAATACATGGTCGATATGCAGATGTCCCTACTTGTCCCAAAATGTGTCTTGCTTGTAGCTTTTCCTTTCCTGGGGTCCGCATTGTCTTTTAGTCTGGATAGTGCACTGAACATGATTGTATTTTCTAGAGCTATTTTGAGTTTTTTTTCCTCCTGTTTGAGCTTCATTAACATTTTTATGCTCTGTGACTTGATGCTTTCCTTGCTCAGGATCGTGCCAAATGAATTGCCTGGTCTCTCAGGTACTCCCAAGTGCCCTCTGGTGGCTGGCATTATAGGTCATCTGGCAAGCTGAGAAAAAGTGACAGGCTGTGAGGTGACTGCTGGGTCCCATGAGGTCTTGCAGGTACATGATGGTTGTCTGCTTTTGTTTACAGGTGTGAAGCTTACACTGTCTGCCCTGGTAGATGGGAAGAGCATTAATGCTGGAGGCCACAAACTTGGGCTTGCCCTGGAATTGGAGGCTTAATTCAGCTGAAAGAAACCTCTGGAAATGGGTATCAGAAGATTTGGCCTTAATATATTTCCAGTGTGACCAGCAGGCTTCCCCCCGCACCCCCGAAGGTGATCAAAACAAAGGATGATCTAAACAAGAGCTGTATTTTAAATATTTAGACAGTTACTTGTTAGCTGGTTTCTAGTTGAATTGGTTGTCTATCTAGTTACCAATACTGCAGTCATGCAGTCACCTATACATTATTTAAATGTATTTAACTGTTAAATGCGCTACCCACCAATAATGAAATAGACATTTATGAAAACTGTGCAGCTGTGTGCATGTTTGTTTTTATGCTCCTTTTAATGTTGAATATTGCCGTTGAATGAGATGGATCAGTGGATGTCTTAAGGTTAAGATTTTTTGTTAAATTCAACCATCATGAGAATTACTTTTGGTATCCTGAAACATTACAAATTATGAATAAAATGAGTATATGTTATTAATGACTCCAAGTATTTGCAGAGTTAAAAACTTGGCAGCGAGGGTCAAATATTCCTGGTAGGATATCTAGCTAGTACTTTATTTTTCCAGTGAGCATTTATTTTGCTCTTTTTATAAATATGTGCCACAGAGTCCTCTGAGCCGAGAATAACTCCATAAAATGTTTAGACTACAGTAAAATAAGAAGATACATGACTTCATATCTTCAGTTTGTAAATTTGTATAAAATTACATTGGATCATTATTAACTCCAGGAAAGATAAGTGAGTAAGTGATGAAGAAGAGAAATGAAGGGATGGTGCTGAAGGTTGTACATACACACCATACCCCTTTGGGCTATTGCTATGGAAATGATCCAGGCCCTAGTTAGGTGGGATGGGACTAGGTGTAGTCCCTAGTGGAATAAGTGGAATAAGGAGTAGACAGTGTCAGTACTCAGACAGTCTGTATGGGCCCCAGGGAGAGATCTAACTCATCTCTTTCCAGGTAGACACTGAAAAGCTTGGGCCTAAGTTTGTGAGCAGAGTGGCTTCAAGCTAGGTGGCCATTGGCCTTAATCTGAGCTTGAACTGAATGATAGCAATTAATAGATGATTCTGGTTGGAAAAGTAGGAAAGGGGAATTTTGATGGGAGGAGAGTTGGAACAATATCATTGAAAGTTAGAGAAGAGTTTTGTTCAACACATTCATAATACTAGATCTGTGGCATAGTTCGTAGTCAGAGAACAAAGAAGAAAATGTAGTACTTGGACTCATTATCCAAAAAGTGATACATGCTGAAAATTTCTAGGTCAAGAAGAATCTGATAAGAGAAACCCAGACAAGCTGTCCACACAGATGGAATGTGGGGCGCAAAGATCCCTCTGATTTTACTGTTTGTCCTAAGGAACAGGCTGGAATGGCCCACTGTATAAGACACAAACTTAATGGCAATAAGTTGGGATTTGAGCCAGTTTATTTTGAGTCATGCAGGAACTATTGCTAGGAAAGAAGAAAAACAAGAAAAGCTGTCTGCAAGCTAGGTGTGAAAGTGTCTATACTTAAGAGTAAAATGGACCTGTTCACCCATGTGCATCCCAGTATGCTTTTATGATTGGGAGAGCGGAAAATAGGTTTTCACCCAGGTTGCTGAGGGTTGTCTGAAATGCAGGGTATATCCGAGACGCCCAAGGGCTGTGAAAGTTGTCGGCTGTGGGCTCGGGCTCCTGTGGCCTTTCTTCTAGCCTCTTCCAGGTTTCCTTCTACTTCAGGGCTAATGTGGGGGCAAAATTGTGTTCTAGGCTGATGCTATTTCTGCCTGAAGCCTGAGGCAGTTTTAGTGGAAAGAACACTTCATATATGAGCCTGATCTTCATTTGTGGTGTAGGGGTAAGAACTTGCTACAGATCGGGGAGGTGCAAACAGGTTTAAACCAGAAGAGTGAAGCACCTGGCGCCCTCTGCTCCTCCGCTTACATAGGCTTTCATAGAAAACCTAACGTTCTCTTTGTCTCCCTCTGGGGAATGTGTTAAAAATGGCCTCCTACCTAGTGGACTGTCACTAGGGATCACACCTCTGGCCAGTGATCCCATGTCTCATGTCCCTCCAGGACTTACGGGGAGGACAGAATATATGAACTCCAGTCATCCCTGAGGTCCTCAGTCAAGTGGCCTGGTGTCTCAGGGGATGTTGACTAGGGCCTCCAGTGCACAGGTGAAGCCAGGTTCAGTTTTGTGAAGACGTGGGCACATGGCTAGCAGGATTGGTGTAGCCTACAGCGGTGCACAGTGCAAGGCCCGTCTGCTGCCACCAGATGCCAGTTTCTTCTCCACTAGTGTCCTAGCTTCAGTGAACAGTAACTTCATTCATTTGCTTCTCTTAGGAAGAGATGTAAAGAGGGAGTCCAAGAGACCTCTACCAGTCTCCCAGCCCTTCGGTCCCCTGGAGGAAAATCTCTATAAGGATCTGGGGTTTCTAACCAGTTGCATGTGGGCGGGTCAGTTAAAACTTAATACCTGCCTCCAGTCAGCTGGAAGTTCCTGTGGTCAGGCCACACAGCCCTCTGGTGCCAGCAGGTCCTCTGGAGTGTGCCAGGGAGGGGATGAATGTCTGTGGCCAAAAGGTTCCCTTTTGGTGAAGAAGTGGCCTTCCCTCCCTGCACCACTGAAGCACAAGAAGATCGAGTCCCAGGCCTCACTTTATTGTCGAGTCAAAGCAGGTGTGGAATGGCTGGGGTTCCCAGGGCCCCTCCCTTGATGCCACGCACTAGGGGCCAGCCCTAGATCTTGAAGGCTAAGGTGAGGCCGTCGCCCAGGGGCAGGAGGCTGATGTGGACCCTGGCATCCCGCAGAATGCGCTCGTTCAGGTTTCGAACACACTGGACCGCCTTGTCCTGTGGTTTAGGCTGCAACACCTCTCCCTGACACAGGACCTGCGGAGGGGCGGGGCATTGTGGGGGCGGGGCCTGGGGAGCCTGAGCAGGAGGTGGGGCGAGAGCTGGCGACCTGGGATCTGAGCAGGGCAGAATGGAAAGCCTGGGAACTCTGTTGGAATCCTGGGGGAGGAGCTTAAGTGACTTCTGGGCAGGGCTTTGGAGCACCGGCGAGGAGAAGCCTGAGGAATAGATGCACCCAGGCCAAGAGGGTCTCTTCTACCCCCCGGGGGCTGCCCCTTACACTGAGCACAGCGAGGACACCTCCGGGCCGCAGCAGCTGCAGACACCGCTCATAGTAGGCGGTGCAGTTTTCCTTATCCGCGTCCACCACAGCGACGTCGAAGGTGCCGGCCTCACCCGCGGCCAGGAGCTCGTCTTGCGGGGGAGGAGGGGCAGAGGCGGCTGAGTCCGCAGGCCCCAGCAGCCAGCAGCCCCCGCCCAGGCCGGCCCAGGCGCTGTGGCCATTCAGGTGCTCGAGGGCGCCGGCCTGCCACCCTGCGTGTGGCCGCGGACCGGGTGGCAGGGGGCTGTCACTGCCCAAGCCCGCCTGGTGGACCGGGTCACTGGCTCGCGCCGGGTGGTCCCATTAGGGAAATGGCGCCCAGGCCCTTTCCACTCCGTTGCTCACCCAGGGTCTCCAGGGCGGGCTTCAACCGAAGGTCGATTTTGTGCTCCTCTTCAGCCTGCAGGAGTGGGGTCAGAGTCAGCATGTCCCTTCTCCTGGAGCTGGGAGTGGTCGGGCTCCAGGGGCCTGACGAAGGCTCAGGTGTGTGGGACACTTACCTGCCTCCACAGGGGACGCCCCAGCTCGGGGGGCCCTGCGTCCACCTCGCAGGTCACCACGCACCCGGCCGGGGGAAGGGCCAAGGCCAACGCTAGGGCTGAGTAGCCTGTGAAAGTGCCTGGGGAAATGGACACGGACAGGCTCAGACCAGAGTAGGGTGACAGCCCGGTGACTCCAGTCCCCAGTGTCCCCGGCCGTGTGCCTACCCAGGTCCAGTGCCTTCTTAGCCTTGATGAGGCGAGCCAGGTTGGCCAAGAGCTGGGCCTGCTCACGGGTCATCATGGAATCCCCCTGCGGCTGCTCCAGGGTCAGCTGCGTCGAGGGAGGAGAAGGTCGCACTAGCTCTGCCAGTCACCCCTCTGCACCCGAAGTTTAGAGCTCCAGGGGCGTGGCTGTGGGCGTGGCTCAAGGGCGGACCCTCCGAAGGCTCACTGTGCCTGGCCTAGGGAGCCCGGAAGCCCAGAAAGGGACACTGCCGCAGCCCAAGGTCACACGGCCACGTGGGTCCCTCCCGGCCCGAGCTGGGCGCCCAGTCCCGCTCTCGGCCCTGCTGACCAGCCGCAGGCTCCGCAGCGCCGGGTGCTCCCGCATGGAACGGCTCAGCAGATACTGCCACAGGGGGCTGTCCTCAGGGGGCAGCAGGCGCTTCTCTCGCCGGGATCGCCAAGGAGGGAACCATCTCCCTGCCGGGGAGGGGTGGTGCCGGGTCAGGGCCTGGGTCTTGAGTGCTAGGGGTTAGCTAGCCTCAGCCACAGTCAGCCTCGCTTCTGCGCCCGCCCGTCTCCCCGCGAGGCCTTTGCCTAGGGTACCGAAGGCCCGGCGCTACTCACCCAAGAAGAGGCCGCTGGCGAAGGCAGCGCCCAGTGCGGCCGAGCCCAGGGCGACCGCAGCGGGCACAGAGATTCGGGGCACTGGCTGGGTCATGGTGCGGGCCGGAGGCAGCTGGCGTCCAGGTTACCTGCGCTGGGGCTACTGGGACCGCCGCAGGACCCGCGGACCCTCGCGGCTCCGCCTTGCCGGGGCAGTGTCCTCGGAGCCGCGGTCTCGACCACCATCTGGCGGCCACATGGCCTTACTGCAAGCCCCCGCCCGAGGGGTTCTGGTGTCATCTGGTGGCCGTTTTAGCAACTGCGCCGGGCAAGGAGGAAGCATTACATCGGATGTTTGGGTTTCTCTGTCCGACGCCAGAGGTCTAGGGGCCTAAGTACCAGAGGAAAATTTGAAGTGGCTCAGATAGTAAAGAGTGTGCCTGCAATGCAGGAGACCCGGGTTCGATCCCTGGATTGGGAAGATCCCCTGGAGAAGGAAAAGGCAACCCACTCCAGTCATCTTGTCTGGAAAATCCCATGGATGTAGAAGCCTGGCAGGTACAGTTCATGAGGTCTCAGAGTCAGACACGACTGAGCGACTTCACTTTCACCTTCTGGCTCTGCTTCTTCCTCATCTCTACCGTTTTTTCTGAGAACCCCTTGGGGCATATGTGAGTGGATGAGAGGACTGTCGGTATAATAGAATAGTAATAGGTACAAAATGATAGAAATTAAAGGAGCCCTGGGAGTGACTGAGAGAATCAAAGGAGGCCTCTTGGGGGAGGTCACCAAGGATGTCAGGCTGAAGGAGTGTGTGTCCGGGGGGGACACAACCATAGGAGGGGTTCAGGAGCTGGGGCACGTCTGGTTGATGGGGTGCTGAGACAATATCCTTAGCTAGAATCCTGGGTGCCAGCGGGACTTGGGTGTGAGATCTCGGCCCCATCAGTCTCTCTGAGCCTGTTTTTCCTTTGTGTAAAACTGGGACCATCGTCTTAACATTACTGATACTAGATCACACAGCCTGGCACACAGTAGGTGCTCCAGAAATGGCAGCCGTGGTTATGGTCACAGGTTGGAGGGAAGACATCTTGAGGAGGGGGCATCAGAGCGCAGGTGAGTCCCCCTTGCAGCTCTGTTCAGCAGGGATGCAGGGATACTGTCCGCTGAACAGCGAGGAGAGCACCGGCTGTGTGCTGAACGGGGTGGGCGAATGAGAGAAGCTGTCCTGGCTTGTGTTCATGACGCTGAGCTCAGAGACCACAGGACATAGGGAACTGGTGAGCAATCCCAGCGTCACAATTTCCTCTTCTGTAAAATGGGGTTCTTCATAGTTCCAACCTCCCTGGGGTGGGGCAGGGGGGGAGAAATGGAGTGAAAAAATCCAGGTGAAGGATTCACACAGAGCCTGGCACTTAGTGGGCTATAAGTGTTACATTTAAATGAGTCCAGTTCCATCGGCCGCTGCTCCAAGGCTGTCCCCTGACACCAGCCCTTCAGAAAACGCACTGGGCAGACTGAAGCTCCGCTGTGGGGAGCTTCCCAGGCGAGGATCGGCCCAGCAAGGCTCAGAGACCGGCTTGCTCGGGGGCTGGGGCGGGGGCGGCTTGGCTGAGGCTGAAGACCCGGGCGAACTGAAGAGGCCCGGAGCCCAGAACTGACCCGAGCTGTGGGAGCCCGGGTACGTGGGTAGACCATGAGGAGTGGAGGGTGGGATCGCCTTGCAGACCCAAAGGTGGGCTGATCCTTTAACCAATCAGCTCGCGGCCCCCCGGGAGGGGTTACGGGAGGAGCCTGTTGTCTGGGTGCTGGGTGGGTTTGAGTCAGCCCTCCTAGTTCCTCCCAGTTCCCCCCAGTGCCCCATCGCCAGGCAAGCGGCCTGCTGGGAAGGATAGTGCATTTCCCCTTGCCTTTTGACCTTTTGCATCCTGCTTGTCCCCGTAAATGTTTCTCTGACCTGACTATTCTCCAGGGTAAGGACTGAGGCCACTGTTCTCTCCCCCACCACCCGCTCCCAGCTGAGCACACAGCAAGTGCTAAATAAATGTTCTCTGCATACCGAGCTGGGGAAGCCTCCGGCTCCTGGCTGCCGCAACTGCCTGTCAGGACGGCGCAAATAGTAACAGTGAGGGGCGTTTCACTGAGCATCAGGCACTGTCATCCAGCCTCCTTGTGAGTTCAGTTCAGTTCAGTCGCTCAGTCGTGTCTGACTCTTAGCGACCCCATGAACCGCAACACGCCAGGCCTCCCTGTCCATCACCAACTCTCGGAGCCCACCCAAACCCATGTCCATCGAGTCGGTGATGCCATCCAACCATCACATTCTCTGTTGTCCCCTTCTCCTCCTGCCCTCAATCTTTCCCAGCATCATGGTCTTTTCAGGTGAGTCAGCTCTTCACATCAGGTAGCCAAAGTATTATTCCCATTTTCTGGAGGAGAAAACCAAAGCTCAGAGAGACTACTTCACACTTACTTCCCCAGCCCTGATTTGTTAACCTCTCTGGCCTCCTGGTTGGGGGTCCCACAGTGAGCTCTTTTGACCCAGAGGAAACCAGACTTCCAAGAAGTGCTTTCCTGGCACCTCCACTGAGACCCTCCCACCAAACCAGGTGGCACTGGGGCCCTGGGCTCAGCCTGGCCTGCAAACCCTCACTCTCCTTCCTGTCTGGAGGTCTGGGTTTGGGCAACCCCCAAGCTCACACCAGAGCCTCCCTCTCCAAGCCTGGCTTCAGCCTGGAGCCTGTGGAGGTGGGGGGCAGCCGGGGAGGGGAGGCATGTCACCATATATCCCCGTCAGATTAAAAAACTAATTTGAAAAGATTAATGTATTCCATTCTTGTTATGCTGGCTCTGATACCTCTGGGCCTGCGGCTGCTCTGCCTCCTGATTATTGAATTTTTATGGCCTGGTAATTAATTGCAGATTCCCTGTTTTGTTCTATTTCTTTTTCTCTGACATTTTAATTTCAACAAAAAGCAGTGGTCTCCATGCAGGTTCTCTCTGGAGATCCTAATGGTCTATAAAACAGAATGACTTATAGACGTGGCACCCACTTCAGTTGGCGAGCGATTGTTTGAAACCTTGCTGATCACGCAAAATTTAATTTTTCCACCTCCCTCCCCTAGTCGCTACTCATTTCTTGTCTCTTCCATTACAGTGCCCGTATCTCAGCTCACAATGAGGGGAGCAAAGTGTCGCCTCTGAAACTGTTACAGTGCCTTTTCCTCGAAGGCCAGGGGGCTAAAGACAAAGTAGGCTTCGATTACTTTCCTTGGAGGTGGCCCCAGTGGTGGTGGTGGGAGCTGGGCCTCCCCAGAGGGCCACATGGATGTGGGCAGCTGCCCCCAGGGGTGAGGGAGAGGGAGGGTCTTTTCTGCCTCTCTCAGTTGCCCTTTAGGCTGAGTGCAACTGCCGCATTAAGCACCAAGGTGCCCACAGGCTCATGAGGGCAGGGAGGATGGGTGCCCATATGTGCTCTCAGTCCACACCACGAAATCAAGGGGGTTGACCCCTGCCAAATTCTTAGCCAGACTGGGTCACTGGAAATAGCTGTTCACAAAGACAGATCTGGAAGAGGCTCCTGCACTCCTACATCTCCCGGCCCTGCTGACATCACAGAGGCTGGGCACCTTCCCCTAGGGACCCCCAGGACAGGGCAAGGCAGGGGCAGAAGAGTAAGGTCATAGAATCAAGTTGAGCCTAAAGGACTGGAAATTCAGGTACCTTCAGGGGCAGGCAGGCAGGCAAGCGGAGGGTGGCAGGGGGCAGTAGGGACTGTGGCCCAGAACTCACGCCCCATCGGAAGGTGTGGTGGCCACTCAGCTCCAGCCAGCATGGCCGTGTGGGAAGTAGTGTGCATCGCGGCTGGAGCTTCTGATTTTTCAAAAGAGGTTGGAAATCTGGCTTTTAATGCAAAACTTCACAATCTGAAACATTTGGGTTAGTTTTTTTTTTTTTTTTTCTGACACTCCGTGTCAGCTAAACTGAATACATCTTTGATCTTTGTGTCTGATCTGGCCCACAGGACAACTGTTTCCTCTGATTTGGAACACAGATCAGAGACACGAGGACACAGAAGTGGATTCTGCTGGGCCCAAAAAGGCCTCACTGGCCAGCTGATGGCCCCCAGTCCCATGGCCCTGCCCCAGGAATCCTCCTTCCACCCCTGGGCTTTCAGTCCTCTTCCTGCCCTCATGGGCTCTTCCCCAGCAGCTGTGGTCTCCCAGAGGTGGTGCCTGTGGGCCTCTGTCCGGGGCTTGCTGTCTTTAGGCCTCCTCTTCACAGAGAAGCTGGTGGCCTGGAGTCCAACCACAGCTGGCTGAGTGATGCTGAGCTTTTCCCCTAAGACTTTGAGGGGCAGTGACTCCAAAAGTAACTCCAAAAGCCCCCAGAGTCCGTGTAACTCCATGGACTCTGGGGGCTGTGATGGATGGGGTGGGCTGATGCAGACAGCAGCTCATTCTGCCTTCCTTTTCTACTTTTCAGGGTTCATGTGATTCTGGGGACCCATCCAAGAGCCAAGGGCCTCTGGGGCCCCACGTTCTGTTTCCACCTCCTCTGTGTTTTGATGCTGCGGAGCCAGTGCTGGGAGTGCCCTGGCTTCGTATGCCTGTTTCCTCACCTGGACAGGCCGAATGGGAAGTGAGAGCATGGGCTCTGGAGTCAGAGGGACTTGGTTCAAACACTGATTGGTCCACCGCTCACTCTGTGTCTGTCTGAGCTCAGAGTTTCTCAGCTAGAAAAATGGGCATGACCCTCCTGTCTTAGTGTTCTGTGCTGTGTAATGAACTATCACACACTGAGTGACTTTAAAAAAGCACACCATTTTTAATCTCATGGATCTGTAGGTCAGGAGTCGGGTTAGACCAGGCTGATCCTCTGTTCGGGGTCTCACCATGTGAAAGGCAAGGTGGCATCTGTGGGTGCAGCTCTGCCTGGGCTCTGGGCCCTCCTTCAAGGTCTCCAGTTCTTGGCCAAATTTAGTCCCTTCTCGCAAAACCCCTCCGTCGCAAGGCCAGCAAAGGCTCCTCGAATACTTCTGGTGCTTCAGCTCATTCTGCCTTCCTTTTTTACTCTGCAGGGTTCACGTGATTCCTGGGGCCCATCCACCTCATCCAGGCTCATCTTTCCTTTTCAAGGGGAGCTGGTTAGTGACTCTGGTTCCATCTGCAAAGTCTTCCTTGCCGCTCAAGATGACGAGCGAGAGAGCAGTAGTGGTGGTGGAGAAGATGAGAGGGTGGCAAGATTCAGCACGCCCTCCAGCCTCTCAGCGTTGCTGTGACAGTGAAAACCCCCTACCTAGCTCTCTTCCCTCCTCCCTTGAGAACCACGGTGCTAGGTATTTAAACACCCTGCATGGACAGGCCGGGCAGTAGGCGTGTCTCTCACAGCCACCCTCCCAAGTAGTTAGCATTGTCCCCGCTTTCCAGATGTGCAAACTGAGGGTCAGAAGTCAGGTGACATATAAATGGCAGAGCCAGGATGTGAACCTGTCCCCATCTCAGCTGCACATAAGGGTTGGTCATCTCACCACTGGGCCCAAGTCCAGAGCTCATGTATCTCTGGGAAGTTCACTGAGTTCTCTTGAGAGGCTTCTGCCATGTGCCAGGGATTGACCTGTGATATGATTTTGCAGGTTCAGCCCAGGTCCTGGCATTTGGGTGTCTCTGGGAGTCCCCAGCGGATGACAGGTGTGTGTTTCATGGTGTTACCCACTTCTTTCTCTTTGAGGGATGGCTGGGGTGCCACTGTCACAGCCATTCCTGAGCATCACGGCTTTTGCTGGACACCTCAGCTGATCCTCAGGAGCTGCCCAGTGGTGAAGACTTTGTGCGGTCCTCTTGAGAAACAGCAAAGAAAAGTCCCCCTGCGGCTCTTCTCTCTCCACCTTGAAACGGTGGCCTATGTCATGAGTCCTTTCTTCCCTAAGTTAAGACGAATACACATGTCCCAGACTCCCCTGCAGGCATGGGGCCTGGTGCCCACAATCGAATGTACAGCGCAGGACTCACGTGCAAACGTAGCTTGTGAGTCTGTGGTTGGAAGGAGAGTGATGCTGTGGCAATGAGTGTGGCGGAGCTGGAGGTGTCTGTTCCTGCCAAGGGTGGCTGCGGTGGAGCCTCCACTCAGAGGGGTTTTCATGAGAATGTCCCATGCTGTGTAAAGATGAGATGCTTGGAACTGTAACAGCTGTCTTGTGGCCATGAGGCAACAAAGTTAAAGATTTAAATAAATAAAAACAGTGAGGTTGCTGAATGGTCCTTGAAGACATTGCCCAGACATTGAACCACCACCAGCAGCTGCTTACCTCCAGCCTCGTTGTTATGTGAGACAATGGAGCCCTTTGTGCTTAAGCAGTGATTAGCTATATATTCTTTTATTTGACTCTCAAAGTCTTCCTAACTGATACAGACATGCTAGCAGGATGGTCTGTGCCCAGGGGTGGTTGACAGTTGGTGCTGAGATAACTTTTGTGGTTTTTTTTTTTTTTTTAATTCAGGATAGAGTTACAGATTCCACACTGAACCCGAAAGCATGCTCTTCAAAGGTAAGGCCCCATTTTCCTCAGGGGGGTTTCCTCACAGGGATTGCCCCATCCCTCTCTCACTTGACAAGTGCTAGTGCGAGTACCAGGCATCCCACCCTTAACCCCAGCGAGGTAGGCATGATCACCCACCCTCTATAGACGGGGCCATCTGAGGTCTCACACCTAGGATGTGGGGATTGGGTCCAGTTCTGTATGGCCTGGGGTCTCCCCATGCCAAAGTGAGTCTCCTTGTTTGTGTCCCGGCCATAGGTGCCAGCGCATCCCAGGTGGTGATGATGGTAAAGAACCCACCTGGCAGTGCAGGAGACACAGGATGCTGGTTCCATCCCTGGGTCGGGAAGCTCCCTTGAGGAAGGAAATGGCAACCCACTCCAGTATTCTTGCCTGGAGAATCCCATGGACAGAGGAGCTTGTTGGGCTACAGTCCATGGGGTCGCAAAGAGTTGGACATGATTGAGCAACTTAGCACACATGCAGGGTGCAGGGGCTTCTAGGAGAGTGGAGCACCAGGTGGAGAGCCGGGTTCAGGGCTGGGGAAGCTCACGACCTCCCAGCAGAGCGGTCAGGTTTCTGCTGCAACCAGGGTTGTGCACCAGCCCCAAGTCTCAGCAACTTCCAAAATGACCACCTGCTTTTCTAGCTCCTGGGTCAGAGGGTCATCTGGACTGCTTCTGCTACAGGTTTTGGGTTCACATCTTTCTGCAACAGGGTTTCCCTGATAGCTCACTTGGTAAAGAATCCACCTGCAATGCAGGAGACTCCGGTTCAATTCCTGGGTCGGGAAGATCCACTGGAGAAGGGATAGGCTACTCATTCCAGAATACTTGGGCTTCCCTTGCGGTTCAGCTGGTAAAGAATCCGCCTGCAATACAGGAGATCTGGGTTCCATCCCTGGGTTGGGAAGATTCCCTGGAGAAGGGAAAGGCTACCCACTCCAGTATTCTGGCCTGGAGAATTCCATGGACTGTATAGTCCATGGGGGTGCAAAGAGTCAGACACGACTGAGAGACTTCACTTCACTTGTTTCTGCAACAAGCAGCTGCCTGAAGATGCTCTTTCCCAGAGGACAGCACAGGTGCAGGAGGCCAAGCACCCAGGTGCTGTGAAAGCCTCTGCCTCAGCCAGCTGTGCTGATGCTCCTACGGCCCCAGCAAATCACTTGGCCACACTCCTCATGGGGGTCAAGTGTGTGTACTCCACGCCCTCCATGGGGCAGCCCCTGTGAGGTCACGTGGCAAAAGGTGTGGCTATTATGGGTCAGGGAGGGAAGAGTCAGGGTCAGCAGTCCAAGCTACACACAGATCCCAGGGATCCCCAGGCATCCCCAAAGCCATGAATGCAGAGACCCCCGTGGGGCAGGACCTCAGCAGGGGCAAGTAGACCAGGGTCACTGCCTCAGGCCTGAGCTTCCAACTCCCCAGTCTGTTTCTCAGAGGAGGGACCTGGAGCTGTGGGAGTCAGAGTATTACCTGAGGTCACAGGGCAACCTCCCGCCTCTGCCCACCCCCACTGCCATCATCCTAAACCCAGATGGGGAGGGGGCAAGGGGTCGGGGCACCTGCCTCCCTGGGGATGACGAGCCCCTTTCTCCCACCCCCATGCTCAAGCATATACCCACTTCCCCCAAGACGGCCGGACACAGAGCCTAGGACTCGAGTATTCCAGCTGCATTGCATGGAGAGCTCTCCGTGCTCCTTGACTTCTGGTGGCCCCTGAGCTGGCCTGGAGACATATTGTTTGCCTTGATCAGTATTTTGTTTCTTTGAATGGAGCCAACATGAAGCAATCAGAAACTTCACATAGAATTCAGATTTGATTTCCGTTTCTTTTGAAAGAGCAGCAGGTTTGACGACCCTGGGCCCGTGTCGCTGCAGGGCAGGCGGCAGTGCAGCGCCTGCCCGCATCCCCCACGGGTCGTGTGCCCTTGCCCCAGTCCCCACCACTCCCTGCTGCCTCAGATCCAGAGAGCTTCCCCCATATTCCACACTGGTCTTCGTGCTGCTGGAGCATGATGCTGGTTTAATCCACTCCCCAGAGGAGAGACACCTGTTCGGGGCACATAGCCCATAATGGGCTTTTGTTTTTCTTTCTCTCTTCCTGAATAAGAATTTCATCTGGATTTCAAAGAGCAATTCCTCTTGTGGGCTCCAAATCAGGACCTCAGACTCTGCTGCCCAGCCTAAGGTCAAACCATTTATATCATGGTTGAATCTCAGAATACTTCTGGCATTGCTTCCCTGAGAACACAGTCACCTTGACTGGAAAATCTACACTGAGATGAAGCTTTGGGAGATGTTTTGGGGACCCAGGTCCCTGAGTTATGCAGGGAATCCCCTTGGATGTATAAAAAAAGATCCTAACTGCTGATACTTACATAGCAATCACTGAATGCCAGTCACTTCTCCTAACTTCATATTAACTCACTTAATCCTTCCATAAACTTTGTAAGGGGGAAGGTACCATTTTTATCCCCATCTTACAGATAAGAAAGATGAAGCACAGGGAGGTTAAGCAACGTTCCCAAATTTGCACATGTTGGAGGTGGTAGAGTTGAGATTTGAACCCAGGCTCTGTGGTTTCAGGGCTTATCGTTCTTAGCCACTGAAGTATCCTAGAGGAAAATACCTGTTGTGCTTAGTCACTCAGTTGTGTCTGGCTTTTTGCAACCCCATGGACTGTATAGCCCACCAGGCTCCTCAGTCCATGAGGATTCTCCAAGGAGAATGTTGGAGTGTGTTGCCATGCCCCCCTCCAGGGGATCTTCCCAACTCAGAGACTGAACCCAGGTCTCCCACACTGCAGGCAGATTCTTCACCATCTGAGCCACCAGGGAGGCCCAAATACCTATTGAGGTGGCCAAGTTTTCTATAATGTCTCGTTCACCCTTGAACTTGCCCAACAAGGTAGGGTTGCATTTGGCTGTGAGAGACAGAAAAATCTAAAAGAGAAGCTGATTTCTGTTTTGTATAGATGCAACTTAGAGGTGGCAAGGAGGCTCCAGGGTCAACTGGGGCTCAGGCTTCTCTGCCGTCATCCTCATCATGTGGTGTCTTCTCATTGAACAGGATGACTGCTTGAACTCCAGCCATCACACCTTCAATCCAGTTTTCAGGAAAAAGGAAGGGACAAAATAGAACTAACCTCCTTCCTTTAAGACACTTCTCCAAAGTTTCATAGACTATTGTACTCGCATCCTTTTGATCAGCACTTAGTCACATGGCCACACTTGAGCCTGGAAATAGTCTATAGTCCAGAAGATAATATGTTTACTGAGAAATCAGTTCTATCATTAAACTTAAAAGAGAGAATGGATATTGACTCAGCACCATCACTGTGTCATTTACAGATAAAGAAACTAAAACTCAGTGAGCGGAATGACCTGCTGGAGGAAACACAGCTGGGAGGAGGTGGAGCTTGGATCTTCTGTCCCTGGGCCCTTTGGAGCAGGTAGGGCTCTGAAGATACACTCTGCCAGTTTCCTAGGTGGTGAGGAGGACTATGGGTATGTACACAACTCCCTTCCCAGGCCCCAGGAATACCCAGTGCCCAGGTCCTGCCAGCCAAGCAGCTTTGTGCCTGCAAGCCCTGGCAGCCTCTCTGGATGCAGATCCATCACCCCGGCACCAGCCATGCCCTGGGCCTGACTCCATCCATCCCTCTAATGTGCACTGACTGTGCTCGGGCACGTTCCTCAGGCAGCCTCAAGAGCGCTGAATAATTCAGGTCTGCGTAATGGGATAATGAATTCACTGACACCCCAGTGTGGTCTCGGTACTTACGTTTCAAGAAATACTGACTCCCCAGGCCCGCTCTGCAGGCTGGAGACGTACACACGTCAAGAAACTGTTGCCTTTACCTGCCTCGTGGGGTTCAGGCCTGATTGAGTGGATGCCCTACTTTGGTCTCACTCATTGTTTAACTGCTTGGGTGACTGGGGAGTCTGGAGGGCAGGGGGCCTGTCTGGTTGGAACTGTGGGGCGAGGTGGAAGTGGAATCACAGAAGCTCGGACACACAGAGCCGGAAAGGACCCTTTGGTTCTGCACACCCATCTTATGAACCGGGAAAGTGAGGTTATGACAGGGACGGGCCTCTGCTCCCGCACACTGCGCTCTGTGGCTGGGAATGCCGGGAATGGATCAGGAATCTGGGGAGGAGATCTGCTTTTTTTCCCTCCTAACTCTCTGGTTTCCCCGTCCCTCAGCTGTAGAGAGTTGTTGTTAATGACTCCCAGCTGCCCCTTCCCTGGAGATGGGCCTTCAGCCTAACAAGAGCCGTTCCCGGAAGGCCTGGCCTCCCTGTGCGACCTGGACAGACTGTGGCCATGACCGGCTGATGTGGTGCCAAAGGCCACCCCGAGCCTCAAGGTAGGATGAACGCTGACGCTTTTAAGGGTCCAGAACCCTTGAAGGGACCAGGCTGTGGCTCAACCCCAGCGGAGACCCTGTTCTGGCCTAGCTTTTACTACTCCTCTGTCCGGCTTCCCTCGCTCCCCTGTTCCTCAGAGCCTCTTCCTGTCCCCACCAACTCCCACCCTACACACCCCCCACTGCTGTAAATCATCTGAAGGGAATGCTGGACTCAGGCTCTGCTTCTGCAGAACCCTCCTGAGACAGTTGTGTTTCTGGGTCTGAACCCTCCTTTCTTATTTTTGTTTTTTAGCTTAAAAAAAAATTTTTTTTTATCAGAGCATAGTTTGCTTTACCGTGTTGTTAGTTTCCACTGTACAAAAAAGTGAATCAGCTATACGTATACATATATCCCCTCTTTTTTGGATTTCCTTCCCACTTAGGTTATCACAGAGCACTGAGTCGAGTTTCCAGAGCTCTAGAGTAGTGAGGGACAGGGAGGCCTGGTGTGCTGAAGTCCACAGGGTTGCCAAGGGTCAGACATGACTTAGCAACTAAACACCAATAGGAGGTTCTCATGAGTTATCTGTTTTATACAGAGTATCAACAATGTATTGGAGAAGGGAATGGCTACCCAGTCCATTATTCTTGCCTGGAGAACTCCATGGACAGAGGAGCCTGGTGGGCTACAGTTCGTGGGAATGCAAAAAAGTCAGACACAACTGAGTGGCTAACACACACATCAGTGGTGTATATGTGGCAGTCCCCGTCTCCCAATCATCCGACCCCTGCCCTCCCCCTTGGTATCCATGTTTGTTTTCTACGTCTGTGTCTCTGTTTCTGCTTTGTAAATACGATTGTCTATACCAGTTTTTTTCAGATGCCATACATATGCGTTAATATACGATACTTGTTTTTCTCTTTCTGACTTACTTCACTCTGTATGATGACTAGGTCTATCCGCATCTCCACAGGTGACCCAATTTCATTTCTTTTTATGGCTGAGGACTGAAGTGACTTAGCAATAGCGATATTCCATTGCATATATCGTTATCCATTCTTCTGTTGATGGACGTTTGTTTCCATGTCCTGGCTATTGTAAATAATGCTGCTATGGACATTGGGGTGCATGTATCATTTTGAATTACGCTTTTCTCTGGGTACATGCCCATGAGTGGGATTGCTGGGTCACACGGTAGTTCTATTTTTGGTTTTTTAAGGAACCTACATAACTGTTCTCCATAGAGGCTGTATCAGTTGACATTTCTACCAGCAGTACTGGAGGGTTCCCTTTCCTCCACACCCTCTCCAGCATTTATTGTTTGTAGATTTTGTGATGATGGCTATTCTGACTGGTGTGAGGTATCTCATTTTAGTTTTGATTTGCATTTCTATAATACTTACTGATGTTGAGCATCTTTTTGTATGTTTGTTGGCCATCTGTATATCTTCTTTGGAGAAGTGTCTACTTAGGTCTTTCACCCATTTTTTGATTGGGTTGTTTTTTGATTTTGAGCTGCATGAGCTGTTTGTATATTTTGGAGATTAATCCTTTGTCAGTCGCTTCATTTGCAAATATTTTCTCCCATTATGAGGGTTGTCTTTCTGTCTTGTTTATGGTTTCCTGTGCTGTGCCAAAGCTTTTAAGTTTAATGAGGTCCTATTCATTTATTTTTGGTTTTATTCTCATTACTCTAGGAGGTGGGTCAGAAAAGATCTTAACTGCGATTTATGTCAAAGAGTGTCCTGCCTATGTTTTCCTCTAAGAGTTTTATAGTGTTTGGCCTTACATTTAGGTCTTTAATCCATTTTGGGGTTAGGGTAAGAGAATGAGATTAGAACACTCTCTAACATCATACACAAAAAAGAAACTTCCATTCTGGGGACTCCTCCTGGAGGGCTAAGCGGCTCAGGGCCAAGAATGCTTGGCCCTGGCTCTGCTGTGCAACCGTGAGGAAACCACTTCTCCACCCTGGGCCTCAGTTTCCCCGCTTGCATGGCTGGGGTTGGGGGAGCCTCTCTCATGCTCCTTCCAGCTCTGAAGGTCTGGTATGACCTGAAGCGCCAGGAAGCCAGTGCCACATGTCCATGGAGTCCTACCATCGGGACTTTCTCTGAAGGCTTCTTCAAAATGTAAAAGCATTTGCAATGAGAATGAGTTTCCTTATTTTTTTTTGTAATTATTTATTTATTGGCTGCACTGGGTCTTCGTGGCTGCTCAAGGGCTTTTCTGTAATTGTGGAGGGTGGGGCGAGTTGTAGTACAGGCTTCTCATTGATGGGCTTCTCTTGTTGTGGAGTGTGGGCTCTAGAGTGCGGACTCGGTAGTCATCGTACACAGGCTTAGTTGCCCTGCAGCCTGAGGCATTCTCCTGGACCAGGGACTGAACTCGTTCCCCCTGCACTAGCAGGCGGATTCTTATCCACCAGGCCACCGCGGAGGCCTTGAGAGTGAGTTTCATGTAAATGACCATGCAGCAGGCAGATTCTCTCAAGGTGGGATCCTCGGGTCACCTGAATCCATCACTGGATGGGGACTGCCTGGTTGGTACTGTGGGGTGAGGTGGAAGTAGAATCACAGAAGCTTGGACATGCAGAGCTGGAAAGGACCCTTTGGTCCTGCACACCCAGTTTATGAGCCAGGAAAGTAAGGTTGTGGCAGGGGTGGACCTCTGTTCCTGCACACTGCGCTCTGTGGCTGAGAATGTTGGGGATGGCTCGGGAATCTGGGCAGGAGACCTGCTTGTTTTCCTTTTAACCCATTGGTTCCCCCATCCCCCAGCTACTGGAGGTTGGTGCTAATGACTCCCAGCTGCCCTTTGCTGGAGACGAGTCTTCAGCCAAATGAAAGCCTTAAGGCCAGCCCACCTAGCATGACCTGGGCAGACTGCAGCTGATGACTGGTTGGTATGGTGTAAAATGGCCACCACTGGGGACTGCCACTGAGTCCTATTATTGGGGACTTTTCCCTGAAGGCTTTTTCAAAAGGCAGAAGCATCTGAGATGAGAATGAGTTTCATATTAAGTGATGATGCTGTAGGGCAGACTGTCTCAAGGTGGGATCTTGGATCACTTTAATCCATTACCTGAAGGAATGTATATTATTATTGTTATTTTAAAATATTCATTTATTTGGCTGTCCTGGGTCTTTGTTGTGACATGTGGGATCTTTAGTTGTGGCGCATGGGAATCTAGTTCCCTAACCAGGGATTGAACCCAAGGAGCATGGACTATTAGCCTGTGGACCACCAGAGAAGTCCCAGGACTGCTTATTATTATTCCCCTTCCCTTCTTCCCTGTTTTGAATATGGTATGTTATGTCTGGAGCTGCAACAGCTATCTTTCAGTCATGAGGAAACAACATGAGATGTAAACAATAAGCTAAGGAGGGACTTCCCTGATGGTCCGGTGGTGAGGAATCCACCTTGCAGTGCAAGGGAAGCAGGTTTGATCCCTGGTTGGGAAACTAAGATTCCACATGCTGTAGGACAACTAAGCCCGTGCACCACAATGAAGATCCCAACATATTGAAACTAAGACCCAATGCAGCCAAATAAATACTTTTTTTTTTTTTTAAAAAGCTAATGATACTGAAGCAGAAATATAGAAAGAAACTGATTTTCAATGGCATTTCGGAAACATTGCACAAAACCTGAAAACTGCCCCTAGAATCTCAATATGTGAAATGATTATCTTTATTGCTCAAGCAAGTCCTGGTTGAATTTTTCTTTTATTTGCAGCCCAAAGTTTTCCAAACAAATCAACAGTCTTTATCTCATTGAATCATAACAGCAATCTTCTAAAGTAGAAGATTTATTATATTATTATTATTATTGGCTCAGATAAGTGACATAGCTAAGGCCACACAGCTGGCAAAGGGCAGCTGGAGCTTTCAGGTTGGGAGGAATTTTGATAATTGATGAAAACGTAACTCGTGTCTCCACTGTGTGTGTCCCGTTGTAGTCTGGCCACTGGGAATAATCTCCCTTGCCATTCTGGTCTTTGGTCATTCTCTCGCTATGCATCCACCCTAGGTGGATGGATAATCTCAGCTTAGAGATTCGGGAAAGGCCCCTTGTCGGGTGGGGAGAAGGAGGTGGCAGGTAGCCACTGTCCTTGCCAAATGGAGTGTGGCCAGATTCTGGTACCAAGGACAAGGGGAAGACTGAACCCATTTTGGAGATGATTCTGGCCTCTACAGTTCTAGTCTCTTGGATGTGGGGTTACAGTGAAAGGGAGAAAGCTCAGACACAGAAATAGACAGAGGTATGGAAGGAGAGGGAGACAGAGGCAGACGTTGAGAAGGAGGAGGGGGAGAGGAAGAAAGAAGGATGACAGGTTTCAGAGATAAACTTTGAGACAAACATAGCAGTGGACCTCAGCTCAGACACAAGCTAGTTCATCCCCCTGCCCCACCCCCCACACCGGCTTCAGCCTCTTCACTGTGTGATGGAGTGCCCTGGGACACCTCCCTCGCTGGGACAAATGGCTAGCACTGACCTGCAATGGATGCTAGGTCAGTGGCCACTTCTGTCCCCACACAGACCAGTCTGATGGTTTGGAAGGTGCTCTGAGGGTGGAGGCAGGGTGATGCAACCTTAGGTAAACCTTTGTCTTGCCTTTTCTGGAGAGCAGAGGCCTCTTGAAGAAAGGCAGGTAGCATTGGTGTGTGTGTGTGTGTGTGTGTGTGTCTGTGTGTGTGCGTGCGCTTTCAGTCTGTGCACGCGTTTCAGACTAAGTACTTTAAGTGGTCAGAAAGCTGGATATTTCCCTTGACAGAAAAGTAGCCTTCTTGATTAGCAGCAATACCAGAAATGCCTTTGTCTCCTGAACAAGCGGGTGGGGTTGGGTAGGGGGAAGAATTTAAAGAGTCATCAGAACACAAGGAATCTGGGAGCCACTGCTGGGGTTAGCTGGGGGAAGAATCACTGCTCCAGACCCTGAGGCTGAGCCCTCAGACCTCGGGGGTTGATGTGCGTATGTTGGGGGGAGCCCTCTGTGAGGGGCCTCCTGTCTACCTCGGATTAGTGGGGAAGCAGGGACAGAAATAGCCCCAGACTGAGGAGTGAAAGAAGGTTCTCTGTCAGGAACATAGAGCACCTGGGGGTGTGGGCAGCGAGGAGCCTGGGGGTCGCCTTCGCCCTGGTGCTCTCTGGGCAGAGTCTGTTCTCCAGAACCTGGTGCAGAGCCTTGACTGAATGAGTGAGCCCTGGGCTCTGCCAGGCCTGGAGGCTGTGAGTGAGGATGAAGGAGGTGGTGCTGCAGCATCAGCTGGGGGCTCAGGGCCTGGGCAGGAGACAGTGGCCCCTCACGCCCTGCTCATGTGGCTAACTCCTCGCTCCTGGGGGTTCAGGGAAGCAGACCGTGCTGTCTCCCTCAGGTTGGATGTGCCCTTGACTGAGTTGGTGCAGAGGCTTCAAAATGTGTCTGTGAGTCCTTAGAGCCTCTTCTCATAAAGAAGTGGGGTCTGGGTCCCCTCACCCTGAGCCTGGGTGACCCTCCTTGAAGAGAATGCGATGGAGGTGATGTTCTCTGACTTCGGAGGCTGGTTAGAAAAGGCCACGTAGCATCTCCCAGATTCTCTTGGGAACTTGCTCTGGGAGCCCTGTAAGAAGTCCATCTCCACAGAGGCTGCCATGTGCAGAGACCACATAGCCTGAGAGAGGTGCCTCAAGGCCCCCAACTCATCCATCCCCAGCTGTTTGAGTCTCCCTTGTCCCGGTGTCAGGCATGTGCTCGAGGAAGCCTTTGAGATGACCCCAGTCTCAGCCATCCTGCCTGTGATGCGTGATGGACCCAGAGTGAGAACTGCCTGCAGTCCAGGCAACCTCCAGATCCATGAGTGGAAGAAATGATCATATATGAGGGTCCTACGGCTGCGTAGGTCACATATGACCACACACTGGAGGCTAGGGTCTAAAGTCAAGGTGCTGGCTTGTTCCTTCCGAGGGCTCTGAGGGCGAATCATCCCTGCCTTCCTCCGAGCTCCTGGTGGTTGTGGGCAGTGCTTGCTTTTCTGGGCCTGTGGATGCTTCACTCTGCCTGCTGCTTCCATCTTCACATTGTGTTTTCGCTGTGTCTCTGTGTCCATATAAAGGACACTGTCACATTTGATTAGGGGTCCCTGGCACAGACATAAAGGACCTGCCTGCCATGTGGGAAACCCAGGTTCCATCCCTGGGTCAGGAAGGTCCCCTGAGAAGGGAATGGCTACCCACCCCAGTATTTTTTCCTGGAGAATTCCATGGAAAGAGGAACCTTGGAGGGCTATAGTCCGTGGGGTTGCAAAGAGTCAGACATGACTGCGTGACTAACACTTTAACTTTTTTACTTTTCCATGTATTCCAGTGTTACTTCATCTTGACTAATTACATATGTAATGACTCTGTTTCTCAAATAAGATGACATTCTGAAGTAGTGAGGTTGAGAATTTAATATATCTCTTTTGGGGGGGCATAATTCAACCATGACATATAGTTATTTTAAGCCATTATTATTTAAAAATTATTTATTTATTTGTGGCTGTGCTGGGTCTTTGTAGCTGTGTGTGCGCTTTCACTAGTTTTGGCAAGCTGGGGCTGCTCTCTAGCTGCGGTGTGCCGGCTTCTCATTGCAGTGGCTGCTCCTGTTGCTGAGCACAGGCTCCAGGGCACATGGGTTCAGTAGCTGGAACTCACAGGCTCCAGAGCAAGGGCTCAGTAGTTGTGGTACATGAGCTTAGTTGCCCTGGCAGCATCTGAAATCTTCCCAGACCGGGGATTAAACTCATGTCCCTTGCATTGACAGGCAGATTCTTTACCACTGGAATACCAATAAAGCCCAAACCCACTATTTTGAACCTATTCATTACGTAACAGTATTTACTCAGAACATGAGAATGTAGGGATGGCTAGGAAAGCAACGGAAACATCAGTGGAAATGTAATTTACCAGAACATCCCTCTAGGAGGCTACTGTATGTGGCTGAGATAATCAGTTTTCTAATTAGCTTGCAGGGGGTGCTGAATCCTCCTCACAAAAGACGGATGTTCCAGCAACATCATGTGGTTGAATAATAACAGACAGCTTCTCTAATGCCTTCTTTTTTTTTTTAAGTTAAATTGTTGATTTTTTTTCCTTTTAGTACTTATTTATTTGACTGTGCTGGGTCTTAGTTGTAGCATGTTTGATCCTTGTTGCTTGCTGAGACATGCAGAATCTTTTTTAGTAGCAGCATGCAAACTCTTAGTTGTGCCATGCAGAATCTAATTCCCTGACCAGGGATCGAACCCGGGTCCCTGCATGGGAAGCTTGGAGTTTTATCCAGTGGGCCACCAGGCAGGTCACGTTAATGCCTTCTAATGTAGGAAAATAACTTGAGTTTTGCTTTGTAAGATATTCCTCCCTCTTAAATAAATGTTGGATATTAATTTAAAGAGAATCAATGTGATTATTAGAGTGTTTCTGGCCTCCACGTCTATCAGCATGGCCTTGTTTACTAACACCTTCCCCATCAGAGGTCTGATTAGCTGTGGGCTACAGTTGCCTGGTTAAGTGTCTAGTTTCTCCATAGACCAGAAGCAATCCTGAGAACAGGGTCGGGCCTTGTCTTGCTGTCTCTTGAATCCCCAGCACACTTTTTGGCACATAGAAGGTGCTTAATAGTCTCTGAAAGCATGGATGTTGGAAAAGGGACAAAGGGACTTAAAATCTATATGAGGATGAAAGGTATATATATAAATATATCAGCTACAAATCATCTAAGGATGCTAGAAGAAATATTTTTGAAAATTGAAATTCTTTTCTGTTAATGGAAGAACCTTTAAGAAAATAAGGGAATCGAGAGGCCCGGAACAAATTGGAAACCTCAGTCCAGGGAAATAAGACTGCTGACACCTTGAGGACGTCTACCTAATTTCTACTAATTATCTACCTTCTTGGCAGCCTATAGCTTGAGCTTCTGTGGCACAAGAAAGACAAGGAAGAATCAAGGGGTGATAAACATGACTGGGAAAAGTTGAAAAAGAACCAAACAATGATTCTGGGAATTTAAATATATCACATATGAAATTAAAAACTCAGTGGGACAGCTAGATAGAATAGACACTGCTGGAGAAGGAATTAGTTAACTGGAAGATAGATCATAGCGTAGCACAGAAAGAAAGAATGAAAGAGGTTAAGAAGGTTAAGAGACGTGGAGGATGAAATGAAAAGGTATATGTCTAATGAGATTTTTAGAAAGTGATTAGAGGAATAATGGTAGAGAAGTGATATTCAGAGAGGTAGTAGCTGAGAATTTTCTATGATTATTAAAAAGCATGAATCTTCAGATTCAGCAATTCCAGCGCTATCAAGGTAAATAAACAGAAGTCTATATACAAATACATCATAATCTAATTAAAGAATATCAAAAGCAAGTAGAGCTCTTAAAAATATCCAACAGGAAAAAAAAAATTGTACCATAAGGAGAGTGGTACAGTGGGAATGTGCTGGGCCCAAAACCCAGAGGTCAATGGATTGAAAAAAAAATTGTGTCATTCATGGCTTCTGTAATTAAAAGAAATTAGGCTAAAAGTTTATTAGTTAAAATAGTATAAATAGTAACAATGAAAGACAGAATAACAATAACTTTAAAGGACTTTGAAAATTCACAAGGATTCACAAGGTTGGATTCACAAGGATCCAACCAAGGATCTATTTCTGCTTTATTGACTATGCCAAAGCCTTTGACTGTGTGGATCACAATAAACTGTGGACAATTCTGAACGAGATGGGAATACCAGACCACCTGACCTGCCTCTTGAGAAACCTGTATGCAGGTCAGGAAGCAACAGTTAGAACTGGACGTGGAACAGCAGACTGGTTCCAAATAGGAAAAGGAGTGCCTCAAGGCTGTATATTGTCACCCTGCTTATTTAACTTATATGCAGAGTACATCATGAGAAACGCTGGGCTGGAAGAAGCACAAGCTGGAATCAAGATTGCCGGGAGAAATATCAATAACCTCAGATATTCAGAGGACACCACCCTTATGGCAGAAAGTGAAGAGGAACTAAAAAGCCTCTTGATGAGAGTGAAAGTGGAGAGTGAAAAAGTCGGCTTAAAGTTCAACATTCAGAAAATGAAGATCATGGCATCCGGTCGCATCACTTCATGGGAAATAGATGGGGAAACAGTGGAAACAGTGTCAGACTTTATTTTGGGGGGCTCCAAAATCACTGCAGATGGTGACTGCAGCCATGAAATTAAAAGATGCTTACTCCTTGGAAGAAAAGTTATGACCAACCTAGATAGTATATTCAAAAGCAGAGACATTACTTTACCAACAAAGGTTCATCTAGTCAAGGCTATGGTTTTTCCTGTGGTCATGTATGTATGTGAGAGTTGGACTGTGAAGAAGGCTGAGCACCGAAGAATTGATGCTTTAGAACTGTGGTGTTGGAGAAGACTCTTGAGAGTCCCTTGGACTGCAAGGAGATCCAACCAGTCCATCCTAAAGGAGATCAGTCCTGGGTGTTCATTGGAGGGAATGATGCTAAAGCTGAAACTCCAGTACTTTGGATACCTCATGTGAAGAGTTGATTCATTGGAAAAGACTCTGATGCTAGGAGGGATTGGGGGCAGGAAGAGAAGGGGAGGACAGAGGATGAGATGGCTGGATGGCATCACTGACTCGATGGACGCAAGTCTGAGTGAACTCCGGGAGTTGGTGATGGACAGGGAGGCCTGGCATACTGCAATTCATGGAATCACAAAGAGTCGGACACGACTGAGTGACTGAACTGAACTGAACTGAAGGACTGTATACCCCAGTCTCTAATAAGACTGAAATAATTTCTTAAAAGATAATTTATCTCTTAAGAATAAATCCAGATCCTAGGTATGTACTAAAGAGAATTGAAATAAATGTCCATATAAAAACTTGTACACAAATGTTCATAGCAGTGTTATTTAAGAGTGAAAAAGTAGAAACAACCTAAACAATCTAAATATACACCTGTTTATGAATGGATAAGGGCTTACCTGGTGGCTCAGACAGTAAAGAATCTGCTTGCAATATGTGAGTCTCAGGTTTGATCCCTGGATCAGGAAGATCCCCTGGAGAAGCAAATGGCTACGCACTCCAGTATTCTTGCCTGGAGGATTCTATGGACAGAGGAGCCTGGCAGGCTACATACAGTTCATGGGGTCACAAAGAGTCAGACACAACTGAGCAACTAACATTTTCACTTTTTCATGAGTAGATAAGCAACATGTGATACATCCATACAATAGGGTATTACTTGCCATAAAAAGGAATGAAATTCTGATCCATGCAATAGCATGGATGAAGCTTGAAAACATGCTAAGCAAAAGAAGCCAGACACAAAAGGTCACTAATTGTATGATTTCACTTATATAAAATGTCCAGAATAGGCGAATTCATAGAGACAGAAGGTAGATCTGTGGCTGCTAGAGGCTGGAAGGGAATATGGAGTAACAGCTGATGAGCATGGGCTTTCTTTTTGGGTGATGACATGTTCTAGAATTAAGTTTCTTGTTTGTTTTGTTTTTTGGCTGTGGGTGCTCTTTAGTGTGATCCGCGGGCTTCCCTAGTTGTAGCCCTTGGGTTTAGTTGCTCCATGGCATGAGGGATCTTAGTTCCCTGACCAGGGATTGAACTTGAATCCCTGCACTGGAAGATGGATTCTTAACCACAGGACCACTAGGGAAGTCCCAGTGGTGAGGTTTGTTAAACCTTACAAATACACTAAGGCCACTTAATTGTACACTTTCAAAGGGAGTTTTATAGCATGTGAATCACAAAAATGCAAAAAATAGTAATAAAGGTAGAAATAAGGACGTTTTCACTTATAGGCATACCTTGAAGAAAGCAAATATCTTAATAAAGCAAGTCACACAAACTTTTTGGTTTCCTAGTGCATATAAAAGTTATGTTTTGGGAATTCCCTGGTGGTCCAGTGGTTAGGATTTGGCACTTCCACTGTGGAAGGCCTGGGCTCCATCCCTGGTCAGGGAACTAAGATCCCGCAAGCAGCACAGAGCAGCTAAAAAAATGTTTTGTTTGTTTGCACTATAGTCTGTTAAGGGTGCATTAGCTTTATGTCAAAAAAATGTACATATCTTAATTAAAAAATATTTATGGCTCAGAGGGTAAAGTGTCTGCCTGGAATGTGGGAGACCGGGGTTTGATCCCTGGGAGAAGGAATGGCAACCCACTCCAGTACTTTTGCCTGGAAAATTCCATGGACAGTGTAGCCTGGTAAGCCATAGTCCATGGGATTGCAAAGAGTCGCACATGACTGAGCAACTTTCACTCCAAAAAATGCCAACCGTCTTCTGAACCTTCAGTGAGTTGTAGTAGTAACATCAAAGATCCCTTGTCACAGATCACCACAGCAAATATAATAGTGGAAAATATTTAAAGTATTTTGAGAATTACCAAAATGTGACACAGAGTGATGAAGTGAGCAAATGCAGTCGGCAAGAACAGTCCTAATGGACTTGCTTGATGCAGAATTGCTACAAATCTTCAATTTCTAATAAACACGTGTGCGTGTGTGTGTGAGTGTGCATGCTCAGTCACTGAGTCGTGTCCGACTCTTTGCAATCCCATGGACTGCAGCCTGCCAGGCTCCTCTGTCCATGGAATTTTCCAGGAAAGAATACTGGAATGAGTTGCCATTTCCTACTCCAGGGGATCTTCCTGGCCCAATGATTGAACCCACATCTCTTGCGTCTCCTGTATTGACAGGTGGATTCTTTACCACTGCACCACCTGGGAAGTCCCACTGCACAAAAAGACAAATAATGAAGCACAATAAGGTGAAGCTGAATAAAAGTTATGCCTGTTTACTTAAAACTGAGAGAGTTTATAAACAAGAGATCCCTATTCAAGGAGTTTCTGAAGGATGAACCTGAGAATAAAAGTAATCTGAGGAAACAAGTCTCAGACACCAGATAACGATGAATTGAAAAAAATAATAAAAATAGGGGTAAATATAAACAAACACACTGTCCAAAACAGTGTCTATTCCATGGGGTTAAACAGGAGATGGAGCTAAATGCCTGGACTTTTAAGTAAAAGGAATGAAAGGTTTTGAAGCAGTTTGTATTGTTGCAGAGAAGGGTAAGATATTGATTAACTTTAGACTAAGTTAAGTTAGGTAATAATTTCAAAATGCTGAGTCACCAATAAGAAAATAGTAGAATGCCCATTCTCTACACAGTACAAGGGGGGAAAAAATGGAATGAGTAAGAAAACCTCAATTAATTCAAAATAATGCAACAAAGAAGATGAAAATAAATTCTTAGGAAGCAGGACAAATTAAAAAGAAAACAAGATCAGAAATGAGGTCAAATATATTTGTAAGCTCTGTAAGTATGAATAGACTGAACTCTCCAGTTAAAATTCATGTGCTGTCAGATTAACAAACAGAATAACCAAATGCTGCTCACATGAAACATGTCCAAGACATGAGGACATATAAAAAATTATAAGTAAAACAGTGAAAAGCTATCAGAAAAATGCTAATCAGAGACATGTGTAAAACATGAGGACAGATAAAAAATTGTAAGTGAAAGAGTGAAAAACTATTAGAAAAATTGAAACCAAAACCAAAAGAAAATTGGCATAGTTACATTACTATTGGACAAAATATTAATTGACTTTGAGGCAAAAAGTCACCTTTTCAGATATAGAGGGTCAATGCATGCAATTTAAATTTATAAGGAGAAAATCATAGTTTTAAATTCATGAATACCAAGTAATGTAAATTCCTTACCAGATATATTATTTGTAAATATTTTTTTACCATTCTATGGGTTGCATTTTCTCTTTATTGATAGTGTCCATAGAAGCACAAAAGTTTTTTAATTTTATTAATAAGTTCAATCTATCTTTTTTTTTTTCTTATTTTGCTCATGCTTTTGGGGTCATATCTAAGAATACTTTGCCAAATCCAATCTCATGGAGATTTGCCCCTATGTTATCTTGTAAGAGTTTTAAAGTTTTAGCTCTTACATTTAGGTCTTTGATCCATTTTGGGTTAATTTTTGTATATGGTGTGAGGTAAGGGTTCAACTTCATTCTTTTGCCATGTGGATATCCAGGTGTCCTGGCATCATTTGTTGAAAGGACTATGCTTTTTCCATTGAATGACCTTTACACTGTTGTCAAAAGTCAGTTGACCGTAGATATATGGGTGTATCTGTAGTTTCAATTTTAGTTCCTTGATCCATGTATCTAGCCCTGTGCAGTACCACACTATCTGGATTACTGTTGCTTTGTAGCAAGTTTTGAATTCAGCAAGTATGAGTCCTCCTACTTTGTTGTTCTTTTTCAAGATTGTTTTGGCTGTCCCCGATCCTTTGTAAGCCTTCCCGGGTGGCTCAGGCGGTAAAGTGTCTGCCTGCAATGAATCAGCCTGCCAGTTTCTACAAAGAAGTCAGCTGGGTTTCTGACAGAGATTGCGCTGAATCAGTATTCAAGTCTTACATTTCTTTACAAGGGGAGCATATCTCCAATCAGTTGGTACACAAGAGTAGGACCAAAGGACCTTCTTGACCAAGCTGGTCTGGTGTGCCCCCATGTGTGTGTCCTCAAGAAGTCACATTCAGCATGGGTGTCACTGGGACTGGATGTGTGTATTGAGTGTGTAAATAACTGAAATAGAAACCCAAGTCTTCAAGACCCTTCCAAGCTTGTCCTCAGGACTGCAGTAATGGGTGATCTTAAGTTGGGTGCCCCAAGCCACAGACCTTGTGAGGATTTGAGTGAAAGCAGTTATGTGGGAGGTGGTCTCAGGAAGTCCTGGAAAGGGAGTGGGGAAAGAGTCCAGGGAGGGGAGAGGTCAGCAGAGTGTGTCTAAATGAGCCGGTCATTGCTGTGGGCATCTGGGACTCAATTCCACTGGGCACCTTTATGAGAGGATAGAGAACAAGGGTTCTCAACTTCAGCACTACTGACGTGTGCGTGCATGCATGCTAAGTCACTTCAGTCGTGTCCGACTCTGTGGGACCTTATAGACTGTTGGGCTGGATAATTCTTGATTATAGGGAGCTTTCCTGGGCATTGTTGGATGTTCAGCAGCATCCTGGCCTCTACCTGTCAGATACCAGTGGCAACCATCCAACCAAGATGTCTCCAACCATCCAACCAACATGTTGCCAAATGTCCTCTGGGAGGCAAAACTGTATGGTTGAGAATCACTGGTATAGACTTGTTTCTCAGACATCCAAGAGGGAAGGAAGCTGGGGTAGATACACACCAACTCCTCTTCATCAGTGTTAAGGCTGCTCCTGAAGGCGTCAAATCCCTCCACCTTTGTCCTGTCCTGGGGATCTATTGACCGCGATCCCAGCCCAGAGAAAGGTCTCAGGCAGTGCTGCAGGTGCCCATAGTAAGAAGCCACCAGCATCCATGGAGATAATGAGGCCTGCAGGGATTGTGGACCCTCACAGTGCATCTACCTGGATTGTGCCCCATGAGGCTTTCAGTTCAGTTCAGTCGCTCAGTCATGTCCGACTCTGCCACCCCAAGGACTGCAGCATGCCAGGCTTCCCTGTCCATCACCAACTCCCAGAACTTGTTCAAACTCATGTCCATTGAGTCCAACCATCTCATCCTCTGTTGTCCCCTTCTCCTCCTGCCCTCAATCTTTCCCAGCACTGGGGTCTTTGCCAGTGAGTCGGCCAAAGCATTGGAGTTTCAGCACAGCATCAGTCCTTCCAATGAACATTCAGTACTGATTTCCTTTAGGATAAACTGGTTGGATCTCCTTGCAGTTCAAGGGACTCTCAAGAGTCTTCTCCAACACCACAGTGCAAAAGCATCAATTCTTCGGTGCTGAGCCTTCCTCATGGTACAAATCCCACATCCATATGTGACTACTGGAAAAACCATAGCTTTGACTAGATGGACCCCTGTCAGCAAAGTAATTTCTCTGCTTTTTAATATGCTGTCTAGGTTTGTCATAGCCTTTCCTCTAAGGAGTAAGTGCCTACCAGCCTCACGGCTGCAGTCTCTATCCCCAGTGATTTTGGAGCCCAAGAAAATAGAGTCTCTCACTGTTTCCATTTTTGCCCCATTTATCTGCCGTGAAGTGATGGGACCAGATGCCATGATTCCAGTTTTCTGCTATGTTGAGTTTTAAGCCCAAATCCTCCCCATGTCTGTAGCTTGGCCTGAGTCCATGTTCCTGGGGCTTGTGGGTTCCACTGCATCACTGTGTTGAAACCAACCTCCCCCCATTCCCTCCTGCCCCAACAAGGCTTTGGCCCCTCAGCTTGCTTCCTAGTTTTCCCATCTGTCATCATAGGCCTGGCCCAGCTCCTTCAGGTTGAGGAAGGATGACTTGCAAAGACTTATAGACAGAAAAGCCCCTAAATGATGTTTCTCCAGGTGGAAGGCACTGGCGGAAAAGGTGCTCACAGAATTCCGCCCCTCTCCCCGTCTCAGCTCCCCGTACCCACTAGAGCCACTAAGAATTTTCTTCTTTTTCAGTATGCTCTGTGATTTGAGCAACCTTACCTCTTCTCGGGGCCTCAGTCTTCTATAAAAAACATGGAACTGGTCGAGGTGATGCAGATGACCTTGAAATGTCTTTCCATCTCCAGTGGCCTCTGAGAGCCCTGGGAGGCAGTGGAGAGACACCAGGCAACCAGAGTCTAGGGGCCAGCTGGAAACTGTGACAGCTCAGCCCCCAGTGGTGTCGCTGGCCTCTGATCTCCACTGTGTGCCCGACACTCTGGGCCTGGTCACAGCCCAGCGCGGCCCCTCACTCACTCAGGAACATCTGCTACAGCATTTACCGCGTTAATAGATTAGCTTTGAGAATCGGGCAGGTGTTTTCCACCCAAGCCAGAAAACATCAAAATCAGATTGCTCTCCAAGCCTTTCCGCACAAGCAATCGAGTTAGAATGACTCATACGGTCTAACAGATAATAAAACACACATAACATTTGCTTTAAGGTACAGGCGGGGGTATTTTGTCCCGCGCTTAGGAGAAACAAAAACTCACTCTATTTGGGAATAGGGTAATTGAATACAGATGGGAGGAGGTAAATGAAAGAATTTAGCAAATATCTCAGTGGAATAGCTAATGGGAATGAGACAGAATAGGAAATTAAAAATTATTCGAAGCAGATGGACCATTCTTTGAGTTTTTAAAAATTTATTAGGGCCGCGAAAAAATGTGTCTGTTTATTTTCTACGGCCATGAAATTAATGACTTGGTGAGTTTTGCTTGTGCAATTTTATGACTGCCATGTCATCTGTCATAATTTGGGGGCTGTTTGATATGGATTTATGAATTTCCCTACCACCCCACCCTCCCTGATTTATTGGTGTGGGTCATACGTGAGCTAGGCTGTCCCCTATCAAGGGAGCAACACCAATGGCAGCATAACCCCATGGGCCCCATGGGTGGGGGCCTTGGGGGATTCTTGGCCTGGAGGTGAATGGAAAAGCTATGGAGGGTGACTCTGGGGCTGTGGGAAAGGGGCAGGCCTGACCTGGCTGAACTTCCTCTGTAGGGATGACCCCAGCCTGCCCGGGCTGGGGAGGAGGTGTTGGGAAGGGGTTTCCTGCAACCCACTGGAAGCAGGAAGCCAAATGGGCTTCTTGTGCTTGGCTGAGAGTGAGGTAGGGGCTATTGCTGTTGCTTCAGCCCAGTCTAAGAGCCACATGGCTTCCTGCCCCTTCAGCCCTCGCAGCTGGGCTCACCTGCCTCCAGATCGGAGGCTCAAGGGAGGAGAAGAAAATGCACACTGATTGGGAATCTGTGTGCCTGGCCACGTGCTGGGGGCTCAAGAGCATCTTCTAGAGTAGTGGTTTTTGGCACAGGGGACTGGTTTCATGGAGGACAGTTTTTCCATGGATAGGGAGTGAGGGGATAGTTGGGGATGATTCCAGTGCAGTACATTTATTGTGTACTTTATTTCCATTATTATTACGTCAGCTCCTCCTCAGATCATGAAGCATTAGATCTTGGAGGTGGGGGATCACTGCTCTAGATGGTAGTTAAAATGGGGCTTTACAACCAGCAGATTTGGGTGCAGTTTAGCTCTGATTCTTCCCAGCTGTGTGCCTTTGGGCTGTTTATTACCCTCTCTGAAGTTCAGTTTCCTCCTCTGTAAAGTAGGAGTAGAAATGCCTAATGAAAGGACTGTTTTGAGGCTCAAAGGCTGTGATATAACACCCCAGCACATAGCAAAGTGCTGGCAAATGATTGATAACTATTATTATTATTATTAAGCATCTTGAGGTGGATATTATTATTTCCACTTGACAGATGGGGACACTGAGGCTCAGAGAGGTTACATGAGGTCACATGGTTAAAGGGATGGAGCTGGGCTTTCCACACAGATCTGGTGTTTTTTTCCACGACTCCTGAGGCCCAGCCTGTTCTGAACTGGGAAAATCCAGACCCTGGGGGCACAGTTCAGGGGTACAGACTCATGACCCTGTCCACTGGTTCCTTTGCCTGGGCCTGGCCTGGTCCCCATCTGGTCTGGGTGTCCACCGCACACTCAGTCCTGGTGACCAGTCCCTTCTGCTGCTTGGGTTGCCTGTGGGGACAGAGCCTCATCTCCACCACATCACTAGGGCTAGCTGGCCACCTTGTCCAGGTGTGGGTGGGAGGGGCCTCAGGCCCAGGCCCATCCTAATCCCCTACCTCCTCTGACCCAGCTCCCAGAAGACACTGGAGGCAGTGGGTGTGGCTCAGAGGTCTCTCAGGCCAAGGAGTTCTTTGGGGACCGATATCTGCCTTGGCCAGGTGTCATGGTGTGTGGAGTGTGGCTTCCAGACAGGCTGCAGGTAGCTTTGCGTCACATCTGAGCTCTCTTCCCTTTAGGTCCACCTCTTCCCAAATGTTCAGGCCCTTCACGCCTCTCTCAGCACCTCCAAATAACAACAGTAACAACTCCTATTTCCCCAGCATCTGAGACGAGCACTGGTTCATGCACTCAGCCATTTATCCCTGCATTGGTTCAGTGTTTATTGAGTGATTTTTATGAGCCTGGCACTGTTCCAGCACTGGAGATACAGTGGAGCCTAAAGCAGACATGGTCCCTGCCCTCACTGAACTTACGTCCCAGTGGGGAAGAGAGGCAACACGTTACTCTCTTAACATGTTAGGTAGACTTAAGGACTTTGAAGAAAATTAAAGTAGGTGATGAGGAACCTGGCTGCCAATGCAGGACACATAAGAGACATGGGTTTGGTCCCTGGGTTGGGAAGACCTCCTAGAGGAGGGCGACAACCATATGTTATAAACCATAATTTTACTGATGACAATACTGAGACTCAGAGAGATCCGACCACTTGGCCAAGGTCACACAGCATACAAAGAAAGGTTCCAGCCCTGAGCCTCTGTGAATTATTCCCACTGTACCACATTACTTCTCTGCATATTACAATCAGGTGACACAGCAGAGTGAGACCTAGGGTCCAGAGGGAGGGTGAGAGCTGGATACAACTGCAAAGTGGTTTGCAGTTTCACATGTCTGGAAGGTGTGGCTCTGAGTGCAGGCAGGGCTTGCTCCTGTGGCCAGGAGGCCCGTGGCAGCCCCAGCTGTAAGGATTCTTTAAGGCTGAAGTGCTGGGCTCTGACAGGGCAAGATGGATGAGAGCGCAGGGCTTAGTACCCGACTGAATTTCCTGAGCAGTTTTCATCCAGATGGTCTCCGGGAGGATAAAGTTTAAGAAGATTGATTCCCTGGGAAGGGAGGACAGGAAGGAGAAAGGGCTCCTGGCCTGTCTGCCCACAGTGGAAACATCTCTTGTCTTCGAATAAAGGAAACTACTGCTTTGAAAGGTGTGACTGGATGGGCTTAGTGGCTCGTGTGATTTGCAGGCCTCGGAGAGGGGCAGGAGGACAGGAGAGGGGTGGTGCTGACTTTCCTGTCTGGGAGGAGGGCAGAGGGGGAGGCGCCCATCCCTCTGGATGGGGCCATCTGCAGCCCCTTCAGTGTTAGGGGCCCACTCAGGTCCAGTTTCCTCAGCAACCCCTGGATTTCTCACTTCCTCTTTCAACTCTGGATGACTTAAGGTTCCCTGTTGACCCCAGGTGCTCACAGCTTTATGCCTCCAGGTCTTTTCCCTTGCTGAGCCTGGGCTTGGAAGATCACCATTCTGTGATGGGGTGGCACTGTGTGTGTGTGTGTAAATGATAAATGATACAGGAACTTGTATCATGGCAGGAAAACTGGCATGAAAGTCGCAGAAACCTTCTGGGAGAGACAGGACAGAGACTTGAGGGTATTAAGAACTTCCGGCATCTGTAAGTTAAATGCTGTGAATGTTCTGAAATGACTTGGTGATAGTTGCACATTTTTGTGACTCAACCCAAAACCAAGGAATTGAATACTTTCAATGAGTATACTCATGGGATATGTGTGGAGAAGGCACTGGCAACCCACTCCAGTACTCTTGCCTGGAAAATCCTGTGGACGGAGGAGCCTGGTAGGCTGCAGTCCATGGGGTCGCTAAGAGTCGGACACGACTGAGCGACTTCACTTTCACCTTTCACTTTCCTGCATTGGAGAAGGAAATGGCAACCCACTCCAGTGTTCTTGCCTGGAGAATCCCAGGGACGGGGAAGCCTGGTGGGCTGCCGTCTATGGGGTCGCACAGAGTCGGACACGACTGAAGCGACTTAGCAGCAGCAGCAGCATGGGATATGTGAATTTTATCTCAATAAAGTGATTATTAAAGCAACAACAAAAAGACACAGTGGCAGGGAAGGCTGTTGAGATCCTTGAGATAAAATCATCGTGGGACAGGCTTGGCCCTGGTGGGTTGGTTGGTAGCAGGCAAGGTGGCTCTGGGTGAGGCAGAGAAGACCAGTTGCTTTAGTTTATGCTCTGAGATTTTGTGTGTAGCAAATTATTGTTTTTTTAAATATATACTTCTAGAAAATTTCAAACAGATGAAGATAACCAAAGGATTCTTTAAGAAAATGTCAATCAGAACACTTTAAATATCCAAAAAGAGAAAAGTATAATGAATTCCTGTGTACCCATCATCCACCTTCAACGATTATCAACTCATGACCATTTTTTTCATTCACCTCCCCATTCACTATTTTTTTCCCCATTCACTTCTGCCTTTTCTAGATTATAGTGTAGCAAATCCCACACATCACATAATTTCATCTGAAAATAACATTATCGTATGTAAAAAAAAATAGTAATTCTTCAGGATCATTAAATATGCAGTCATTATCCAAATTTCCAAATGCTTCATTAATGTCTTATTTTTTTTTTTAATTAGAGTCAGGATTTAAATAAGCTGTACATTGTGATGAATTGATATATCTGAATCTTTTTTAATCTACAAGTTTCTGCTTCCATTTTTGTTTTTCTTGAAATTGGCTTGTTGAAGAAACTGGAAGAGATTCTTACAGCATGGATTTTCCCATTGTATGTTTAATAAGCTCCTCTGAATTTTCTGTAAATTGAGAGTTGAGGTCTGATCAGATTCACATTTTGTTTTTTATTTCTGGTTTTGGCGGCTATGTCAGTGGTGGGGGTGTATGGTCCCATCGGGAGACACGTCGTGTCTGGTTGTCTTTCTTTGTGTGATGCTCAATGTCTGTATTCATACATTTGTAAGGGGCTGCAAAATCTGTCATTATTCCTTCTGCATTTGTTAGCACAGAGAAGCTTCTCATCTACTGTCTGATTTCCCAGTGGTACAGCTCATCTAGGAAAGGCACGGTGAAGCTGGATTTGTCCTTTTATCTACTGGTCTTTAAAAGAATGAGTTAGTTTCCCGTCATCCTCTTGAGTTTATTTGCTTTTAGTATCATTATGAACCTGGCGATTGAGACATAATTGGTGAATTTCAATCCATTGCAGTTAGTTTTATTATTGATGCCTTGCTTGTCTCATCTTTGTCCGGTATGAACACTTCAGTTGGCCTCCAAATCCTTTTGGCACCACTCTAGTGGTTTTGGGGCTTCCTAGGCAGTGCTAGTGGTAAAGAACCCTCTTGCCAATGCGGGAGAAATAAGAGACACTAGTTTGATCCCTGGGTTGGGAAGAACCCATGGAGGAGGGCATGGCAACCCATTCCAGTATTCTTGCCTGGAGAATCCCAGAGGAGCCTGGCTGGCTGTAATCCATAGGGTCACATAGAGTCAGACACAACTGAAGCGCCTTAGCACAATGCACTAGTGGTATTTGAAGGGTCCTTGCTAGTTGATATGTGGCTCATCTTGTCCATTCCCTGCCTCAGAGTTAGGATCAGCCATTTCCTGTGGATGAATAAACCTAGGTTCTGGGGCTCTTATATCCTGTGTACTGTTTTGGCTTAGGCACCGTGTGACTCAGAGAGCTCAACCTGGTCCCACTGCTGTGGACAGAGCACATGGCCAAGGTCTCAGTGTAAACAGCACTTGCTCAAGAAAGCCTTTGCTGCTCCCCCAGACCCTATCACAGCCCCTCTTTCACATCACATTTTAACTTTATTTTTATTTTTGGCTGTGCTGGGTCTGCCCTGCTATGCTGGCTACTCTTTAATTGCAGTGTGCAGGCTTCCCTTGTGGAGCGTGGGCTCTAGGGAATGTGGGCTTCAGTCATCGCGGCACATGAGCTCAGTGTGCGTCTCCTGGGCTCTACACCACAGGCTCAGTAGTTGTAGCACATGAGCTTAGTTGCTCTGTGGCATGTGGGATCTTCCTGGACCAGGGATTGAACCCCTGTCTCCTGCATTGGCAGGCTGATTGTTCACCCCTGAACCATGAGGGAAGCCCCTACATTTCTTGCTTTGCTCATTTTGGTAACAGTCATTCTTAGTTGCAAGCGATAGAAACTACCTCTGCGAACTTACATGGAAAAGGGGTTGATTTTTTTTTTTTTAAGTATGTATCAGGATATTGGTTTGGCTGTGCTGACAGATAAAGATAGAGGACTTATTTCTCTCTTGTAAAAATGTAAAAACGACAGGCAGTGGGGCAGGGGAGGCTATAGGGTGACTCTGCTCCTCAGGGCTGTCCAAGACCCAGGTTCCTTCCGTCATGTTGCTCTTCATCCCATGGCAGCACTATCCAGTAGAAGTTTTGGTGATGATGGAGATCTTCCCTACCTGTACTGTCCAGTACAGTAGCCACTGGCCACATGTGTCTATTGTGGTTACAGTGACTAAGGAACTGAGTCTTAAATTTTATTTCACCCGAATTAAATGAATTTAGGCTCATGTGACAAATGGCGCCAGTGTTGGACAGTGTGCCTTTAGAAGTTGTCCTGCTCTGCCTGGCTATGAAAGGGACTCCATCAATTTACCTTGTAGATTTCAGGATGGAGTGGAGGAGGAGGGGTGAGAAGCTTGCTTCTGAGGACACACACTGTTCTTGTTATATCCCGTTGGTCGAGACTGGAGGGACAGGCCTCCCTGAAAGGGAGTCTGGGAAATGAAGTCTCTAGCTGGACGGCTGTGTGTTCAGCTGACACTCAACAGTTGCTTTTACTAAAAAGGAGAGGTGGTGGGGAACAGATATTGGTAGACAGTGAGAGGCAAGGAAACTGGGTAGCTTTAAACTGTTGCCAGGAGTCAGGAGCTAAGGAAGACTGAGGCCTCTAAGGCAGACATAAAGCTCAAAGTTCTCACTGTGCTGCTGATCCTGTATCTTTGTCACTCTGTGACTCCTGGGTCACAACTGGGGTCACATTATCACCCCAAATCTTACAGCAGGATCCCCAAGTTCCACAGCTAGCTGTATGTTCATCATTTAACCCTCAGAAAAAATCCTTGGAGAAAAGAACTATCTTTTTTTTTTTTTTAATCACTAATCTCCCTCCAATCTCAGCTTCCACCTTCACATCACCTTCTCTTTGTGTCTGTCTCGAATCTCCCTCTGCCTCTCTCTCATGAGGACACTTGGCCTTGGATTTAGGGCCCACCTAGATAATACAGGGTATGCTCCTCTTCTAAAGATCCTTAACTTATTCACATCTTTTGCCATATAAGGAAAGACGAGTTCTCAGAAAGGACGTAGACGTATCCTTTTGGGGGTCACCCTTCATCTCACTATAGCCCAACTCACAAACCTGGTAAAGAAGGTCGCTGGGTTGCACAGTTCCAGGGACGTGGCTTTTAACCTGGTGGCCCTATTGGTGTCAGCAGAGCTAGGATCTGAATCCAGGCCAGCCTGATTCCAAAGCCCACTGTTTCCATCTAGAATTTAACCTCTAGAGCTTTGAAAGTTAGAGCAGTTCAAGAACAGAGAGATGTGGCTGGTGGCACACTTTCCTCATCGTTGAAGAAGTTCTCATCCTGGATGAACCCTCAGCTCTACCATCATGGGTTTCCTTCCCTCTCTCTCTTCCCTCCCTTAGTCCCTCCCCTGCCCTGGTTGGGTGCGCTGTGCCTCTAGAAGAGAAGAATTGCTCACATCTGTAAAGTGCTTTACCCTTTATGAACAGTTTCATATAAAGTTGAGGACATTTTTTTTTAAAGAATTGGCACCGCTTATTGTTCTTGATTTGAAAAGCAGAAGAGTTGAGATCCTTTGGTATTTTTCAAGGAAAAATAGCCTCCAGATTAAGTTGATTTTGTAGCTGACCCTTGCTTGATTTCTTCTTGAGGTCAGTTGCCTTTGATAGGAAAACAAAACAAAACAAAACAAACAAAACTCCACATGCCTACAGCCTGAGGAAATGGACAGACAAAGGAGGCATGAACAGCCCAAGGCAGCCCGCTGTGGGGGCTGCTGCCCAGGGCAGGGGTCTGCGGAGAAGGAGGTGCCCATAGGCCTTGCTTGCCTCTGTGGGGACGCTGGTTCTGGGCTCTTCAGGGCTGGGTGCCAGGTGGGGAAGTGGTACCCAGGGCATCAGCCTCTGACTGGTTGTGGCTGCTTTTCCCTGAATCCTGGTATGTACACCCTTGAGAATACTCATGCCTGCTCACTGCAAAGCTGCTCACATATCCATACTCAAAACCCACATCAACACACACTGGTATATATGTGCGCGCACACACACACACACACACACGCACACACGCACACACACACATGCACACACACACACACTGGTCTGTGCTAGCACTTTTTAGCCACTTACTGTGTACTGGGCTTCCCAGGTGGCTCAGTGGGTGAAGAGTCCTTCTGCAATGCAGGACATGCAGGAGATGTGAGTTTGATCCCTGGGTCAGAAAGACCTCCTGGAGAAGGGAATGGCTCCCCACTTCAGTATTCTTGCCTGGAGAATCCTGTGGACAGAGAAGCCTGGAGGGCTATAGTCCATGGGGTCGCAGAGAGTCAGACACCACTGAGTGAGTTAGCATACATCTTACTTTACTGGCACCATTTGATCAAGTGCTTTTCATTCATGAATTTGTTTCAGTCATTACCACAACCTTGTAAGATAGGTAATATTATTTTCTCTATTTAACAGATGTTGAAACTGAGGCACAAAGAGGCTCAGTCACTTGCGTGAGTTGGATTTGAACCCAGCCCATCTGGGCCTAGGGCTTCCCAGGTGGTGCTAGTGGTAAAGAATTTGTCTGCCAGTGCAGGAGACACAGGAAACACTGGTTTGATCCCTGGGTTGGGAAGATCTCCTGGAGGAGGAAATGGCAGCCCCCTCCAGTATTCTTGCCTAGAGAATCCCATGGGCAGAGGAGCCTGGTGGGTAGTCCATGGGACTTCAGAGAGTTGGATAAAACTGAACACACGCACATGCGCACATGCACACACGCACACACACATGCACACGCACACACACACACACACACACATCTGGGCCTAGAGTTTCCACAGTGCTTCACCTTGGCCCCCATCTATTCTGGTGTGACACACGTGGATACACACACACACACACACACACACACACACACACACGTTGCGCCACTCACAATGCTACCAATTCGTGTGCAAATGCACTCTGACATACGCACTCACTGCTGACCCCACATGTGCACTCTTGCTGCCCCTCTGGCCTTCCTTCCCTCTCAGGGACCTGTTTGCTTCCGAAGCCAGTGACTGAGGCCAGGCCAGCTGGGTGTCAGGGTCAGGATGGGGGTAGGGCGGCTGCTGACAGGGTGATGGAAAGCAGGAAAGTCACAAATAAGCAAACAGCCCCGCCTGGACACAGCTTCTCAGAGTGTTTCCTGAATGTCCAGGGACTTGTTTATTTTTTGACGACTGTCCAGAGCCGACCCCATGTCTTTTCCTTCCGAATGGCCGTCTTGATGGAGCCACGGTGCTGTGGGTCTGGCTGGCTCAGAGCTGATGTTTACAAATGTCTCTCTTCTCTAACAGAGGCTGGGAGGCCCTCATGGGGTGGGTCCCGTCTTACTTTTCAGCCTTGTCCTTCCAACCCTGGGTTCCGGCTGCTGGCTGGCTTTGTGATCCCTTACCCTTTAGCCCACTCCAGCCCCTCTGCCTTTGTTTGAGCTGTCCTCTGTCTGGGATGGCCAATTCCTGTTCTCTAGGTAAATCCTACTCTCCTTCCTGGATCTAACTCAAATGACACTTCCTGCGAGAAGCCATCTAGGGTTCTTTCAAGGTATAAGGAATCTCTTCCTTTTCCTGGCACTTAAAAAATTAAATTTTAATCATGGCAAAGTACACATAACATAAAATTTGCTGTCTTTAAGTGTACAGTTCAGTAGTGTTAAGTACATCCACATTATTGTGCAGCCATCACTACATGCATTGACAGATCTCTTTATATTGCAAAACTGAAGCTCAGTTCCCATTAAACAGTAGCTCTGCAGTCACCCCTCTCTGGCCCCTGCAACTACCATTCTAGACTCTATGAATTTGACAACTCTTGGTACCTCATATCAGTGGAGTCATATAGTCATTTTTATTACTGATTTATTTTACTTAGGATAATATTCTTAGTGTTTATCCATGTTTCAGCATGCATCAGAATTTCCTTCCTTTTTAAAGGCTGAATAATACTCCATTGCATGTACATACCACATTTTCTTTATTCATCCATCAGTGGACATTTGGATTGCTTCGACTTTTTTGCTGTTGTGAATAATGCTGCTATGAAGATGGGTGTATATCTCTTTGGTACTTTGTTCTTTCACAGCCCTTGTTTGTCCATTCATTTGTTGATGGATATTTGACTGTTTTCCAAGTTTTGACTATTACAAATAAAGCTGCTATAAATATTTGTCTACAAGTCTTTATGTGGACCTATGCTTTCATTTCTCTTGAATAGTTATCTGGGAGTGGGGTGGAAATGCCAGGTGTATATTTAACTATCTAAAGAGACTGTCAAACAGCTTTCCAAAGTGGTCATACCATTCTACATTCCTAGCAGCAATATGTGAGAGTTCCTGTTCCTTCATATCCTCACCAACACTTGATAAATCTTTTTAATTTAAACTATTCTAATAGGTATGGAGTAGTGTCTCATTGTGGTTTTGATTTATATTTCCCTATTGACCATTGTTTCTCATTTATATATATATATTTTTTTCTTTGGGAAACTGTTCAGATCTTTTGCTGATTTTTTTTTCATATTGGGTTGTTTTCTTATTACTGAGTTTTCAGAGTTCTTTATATATTCTAGATTTAAGACCTCTATCAGACATGTGATTTGAAAACATTTTTCACAGTCTATGACTTGTCTTTTTTATTATCCTGATAGTGTCTTTAAAGAGTAGAAAAATTCAACTTTGAAGTCCAATTTATTATTTTTTCCTTTATGTCTTATGTTTTCCGTGTCATATCTAAGAAACTTTTCCCCAACCCAAGGTCAAAAAAATTTCTGAAATTTTTACAGTTTTAGATTTTGCATGTAAGTCATGATCTATTTTGATTTTTTTGCATATATATATTTAATATCATCTTCCATTAAAGGTTATTATATGATAGTATAGTTCCCTGTGCTATATAGTAGGTCCTTGTTGGTTATCTATTTTATATGTAGTAGTGTGTATCATTTTAACCCCAAACTCCTCTAATTTATCCTTCTTGCCCCTTCATTTTTGGTGGTGTTTTTTTTTTTCCTGTATTTTTATTTTTAAAATATTTTTAATTGGAGGATAACTGTTTGACAATGCTGTATTGGTTTCTGCTGTACACCAGTGTCAATCAGCTATAAGCATACATATGTCCCCTCCCTCCCATTACCACGACCATCAGTTTGTTTTCTACGTCTGTGAGTCTGTTCTGTTTTGTAAATAGGTTTATTTGTATCCTTTTTTTTTTTTTAGATTCCATGTATAAGCAATATTATATGATATGTCTTTCTCTGTCTGGCTCACTTAGTGTGATCATCTCTAGGTCCATTCATATTGCTGCAAAGGACATCATTTTATTTTCTTTTTATTCAGTTCAGTTGCTCAGTCGAGTCCGACTTTCTTTGACTGCATGGACTTCAGCACACCAGGCCTGCCTGTCCTTCACCATCTCCCAGAACTTGCTCAAACTCATGTCCATTGAGTCGGTGATGCCATCCAACCATCTCGTCCTTTGTTGTCCCCTTCTCCTCCTGCCTTCAATCTTTCCCAGCATCAGGATCTTTTCTGATGAGTAGCCCTTTGCTTCAGGTGGCCAAAGTATTGGAGCTTCAGCTTTGACATCCGTCCTTCCAATGAATATTCAGGATTGATTTCCTTTAGGACTGACTGGTTGGATCTCCTTGCAGTCCAAGGGACTCTCAAAAGTCTTCTCCAACACCACAGTTCAGAAGCATCAGTTCCTTGGTTCTCAGCCTTCTTTGTGGTCCAACTCTCACATCCATACATGACTACTGGAAAAAACTTTCTGTAGCTGAATAATATTCCATTGTATATATGTACCATGTCTTCTTTATCCATTCATCTGTTGATGGACACTTAGGCTGCTTTCATGTCTTGGCTATTATAAATAGTGCTGCAATAAACATTAGGGTGCTTCTTTTTGAATTATTTGTTTTTCTCCAGCTATAAGCCCAGGAGTGGGATTGCTGGCTCATATGGTAAGTGTATAGTTTAAGAAACCTCCATACTATTCTCCATGATGGCTGCAATTTATATTACCACCAATAGTGTAGGAGAGTTCCTGTTTTCTCTCTAGCATTTATTATTTGTAGACCTCCTGATGATGACTATTCTGAACTGTGTGAGGTAGCACCTCATTGTAGTTTTGATTTGTATTTCTCTATAATTAGTGATGTTGAGTATTTTTTCATGTGCCTTTTGGCCACATATATAAAATGGCAACCCACTCCAGTACCTTTGCCTGGAAAATCCCATGGACGGAGGAGTCGGTAGGCTACAGTCCATGGAGTCATAAAGAGTTGGACACAACTGAGCGACTTCACTTCACATGTTTTCTTTGGAGAGATGTCTTTAAATCTTCTGCCTATTGCTTGATTTTTTTTTTTAACATTGAGCTTATGAGTTATTTGTAATTTTGGAGATTAATTTCTTGTCAGTGGCATTGTTTGCAAATATTTTCTCCCATTCTGTGGGTTGCCTTTTTGTTTCGTTTATGGTTTCCTTTGCTCTGCAAAAGCTTTTAAGTTTAATTAGGTCCCATTTGTTTATTTTTGATTTCATTTCCATTACTCTAGGAAGTGGATCCAAAAAAATCTTGCTGAAGTTTATGTCAAAGGGTGTTCTGCCCATATTTTCCTCTTGGAAATTTTTAGTATCCAGTCTTACATTTAGGCCTTTAATCTATTTGAGTTTATTTCTGTGTATGATGTTAGATAATGTTCTAATTTCATTATTTTATCTGTAACTGTCCTGTTTTCCCAGCATAATTTATTGAAGAAAGCCTTTTTTGCATTGAATATTCTTGCCTCCTTTGTTTCAGATTAATTGACTGTATGTGCATGGGTTTGTTTCTGGGCTTTCTGTGCTGTTCCATTGATCTATATTTCTGTTTTTATTCCAGTACTATACTGTTTTGATGATTGTAGCTTTGTAGTATAGTCTGAATTCAGGAAGCCTGATTCATCCATCCTCTGTCTTTCTTTCTCAAGATTGCTTTGGCTAGTCACAGTCTTCTGTGTTTCCATACAAGGTTAAACTTTTTTTTTTCTCTAGTTCTATGAAAAATGTAGTTGGTAATTTGACAGGAATTGGATGGAATCTTTATATTGCCTTGGGTAGTATAATTATTTTGACACTATTGATTTTTTCAATACAAGAACATGGTATATCTTTCTATTTGTTTCATTGTTGATTTGTTTCATTAGCATCTTATAGTTTTTGGAGTACTGGTCTTTTGCCTCCTTAGGTAGGCTTATTCCTAGATGTTTTATTATTTTTGATGCAATGGTAAATGGGGTTCTTTCCTTAATTTTTCTTTCTGACCTTTCATTGTTAGTATATAGAGATACAACAGATTTACGTATATTAATTTTGTATCCTGCAAGTTTACCAAATTCATTGATGAGCTCTAGTAGTTTTCTGGTAACATCTTTAGGATTTTTAATGTATAGTCACGTGTCATCTGCAAACAGTGAAGTTTTACTTCTTTTTAAATTTGTATTCCTTTCATTTCTTCTCTGATTGCTATGGCTAGGACTTTTAAAACTATGTTGAATGATAGTGGTGAGAGTGAACGTCCTTGTCTTGTTCCTGAACTTAGAGGAAATACTTTCAGAGTATGATTTTACCATTGAGTTTGATCTTAGCTGAGGCTTCCCTAGGGGCTCGACGGTAAATAATCTGCCTGTAATGCAGGAGATCCAGGTTTGATCCCTGGGTCAGGAAGATCCCCTGGAGAAGGACATGGCTACACACTCTAGTATTCTTGCCTGGAGAATTCCACAGACAGAGGACCCTGGAGGACTACAGTCCATGGGATCGCAAAGAGTTGGATACAACTGAAACAACTTAGCACTCATGATCTTAGCTATGAGTTTATCATATACAGCCTGTATTATGTTGAGGTAGCTTCCCTCTATGCCCACATTCTGGAAAGTTTTTATCATAAATGGATGTTAAATTTTGTCAAAAGCCTTTTTCTGCATCTATTGAGATGATCATATGGTTTTTATCCTTCAGTTTGTTAATGTGGTATATATCACACTGATTGATTTGCAGATATTAAAAAATCCTTGCATCCCTGGGATAAATCCCACTTGATCATAGTGAATGATCCTTTTAATGTACCGTTAGATTCAGTTTGCTGGGAGAAGGCAATGGCAACCCACTCCAGTACTCTTGCCTGGAAAATCCCATGGGTGGAGGAGCCTGGTAGGCTGCAGTTCATGGGGTCGCTAAGAGTCAGACACGACTGAGTGACTTCACTTTGACTTTTCACTTTCATGCATTGGAGAAGGAAATGGCAACCCACTCCAGTGTTCTTGCCTGGAGGATCCCAGGGATGGGGGAGCCTGGTGGGCTGCCGTTTATGGGGTCGCACAGAGTCGGACACAACTGAAGTGTCTTAGCAGATTCAGTTTGCTAGTATTTTGATAAGGATTTTTTGTGTCTATGTTCATCAGTGATGTTGGCCTGTATTTTTCTATTTGTGTGTGTGGTATTTTTGTCTGGTTTTGGTATCAGGGTGATGGTGGCTTCATGAAATGAGTTTGGAAGTGGGTCCTTCCTCTGAAATTTTTTGGAATAGTTTCAAAAGGATAGATGTTAATTAACCCAATTTTTTTAGATGGTATGAGGTATAGATTAAACGTCATGTATGTATTCAGCTGTTTCAGCGGCATTGGTTGAAAAGACTATTTTTATTCACTAAATTGCCATTACATCATTGTTGAAAATTAATTCATATCTGTTTATGTGTAGGTCTTTTTCTGTTCCATTGATCTATTTGTCCATCTCAATGTCACTATCACACTGTCTTGATCACTGTGGCTTTATAATAGGTCTTGAAATCAAGTAGTGATCGAGTTCCAGCTTTGTTCTTTTTCAAAGGTGTTTGGGCTACTCTAAGTCTTTTGTATTCCATATGGATTTTTGAATCAGCTTGTCAATTTTTTTTAAGTCTGCTAGGATTTTGATTGGGATGGCTTTGATCCTGTACATCACTTTTTGGAGAAATGATATCCTAACCATATCCTGACCTATGAACATGATACATCTCTCTATTTATTTAGGCCTTATTTTTCCCTCAGCAATGGACATGAGTTTGGGTAAACTCTGGGAGTTGGTGATGGACAGGGAGGCCTGCCGTGCTCCAGTTCATAGGTTGCAAAGAGTCAGACATGACTGAGTGACTGAACTGAATGGATTGTAGTTTCTAGTACACAGGCCTTACACATCTTTTGTTAGATTTATCCCCAGGTAGTTCATATTTTTGCTATTGTAAATGATATATTTTTTCATTTTGATTTCCAATTGTTAATTTGTATAGAAGCATAATTGTTTTTGAAATTAATCTTGTGTCCTATAATCTTTTAAAATATTAGTTTTAGTAAGTTTTTATAAATTCCAATGGATTTTCTATATAAATCATCTTGTCGTATACAAATAAAGACAGTTTGCTTTTTTGGCCTTATTGAATTGTCTGGAACCACTAGCACAGTGTTGAATTGGAGTGACAAAATCTAACATCTTTATTTTGTTCCCGATCTTAAGGGAAAACCATTCAGTCTCTCACCGTTAATTATGATGCTGGCTGTGAACTTTTGATAGTGTCCTTTATTAGGTCAAAGATGTTTCCTTTTATTTATGGTGCCTGAAAATTTTCATCTTGAATGGGTGTTGGATTTTGTCAGATTCTTTTTCTGCATCTGTTGAGATAATCAATTAGCTTTAGCCCCTTCATTCTTTTAATATGGTGTATCACATTAATTGATTTTTGGATGTTAAATCAATCTAGCATCCTTGGGGTATAAGCCCTTCCTGGTCATGATATGTTACTCTTTATTTACCAGTGGATCCAATTTGCTAAAATTTGGTTGATAATTTTTGTATCAAGTTTTATAAGGTATATTGGTCAATCGTTTTCTTTTTTAATAAAGTCTTTGGTATCAGAGTCATGCTAGTTTCATAAAATGAGTTCAGAAGTATTCTATGCTCTTCAGTTTTCTGGAAGAGTGTGTAAAATTAGAATTGGTATTCTTTCTTACTTAAATGTTCGATAAAATTCACCAGTGAAGTCTCTGGACCTGGGAAGTTTGTAGCTACAAATTCCAATTCAATATCTATAATAGATACAGGAATAGTCAGGATATCTATTTCTTCTTGAGTAAACTTTACTAGTTTGGTGAAAACTTTTGGCCATTATTTCTTCTTTCCCTTCTCCTTTTCTTTGGGGATATATGAGGTATAATATCCACATATACAGTAGTCTGCTTGAGTTTTTCCACACTTTGCCGATGACAAGTTAATTTTATCGGGTCTTTTCTGTGTCTTCCATGTCTCTCCATAACATGTTTGCTGTTTCTTCTAGCTTTTAAATATATGGATACAGTTATAATAACTATTTTGGTGTTCTTGTCTGCTAATTCTAATAGTTATATCAGTTCCAGATTTTTACTGATTGATTTTTCTCCTTTTTATTGGTTATACTTTACTATTTTTTTTTTTTTTTTGCATGTATGGTGACTTTTGATGGATGCCAGGCATTTAGAATATTACTTTGTTGGTGCTTTGTATTCTTGTAGGTCTTCTTGGGCTTTGTTCTGGATGCTTGGAAACAATTTGATCCTTTTGTGTCTTGCTTTTAAGATTTGTTAGAAACAGAATCATATTAATCTAGGGTTAATCTTGTCTCACTACTGAGGCAAGACCCTTCTAAGTGTTTGACCCAATGCCTGTTGGAAACAGAAGATATCCTTGGTCTTCTAATCTTTTCTGATAGTTCTTCCCCTGGCCTCAGGTATATACATCCTTATAAACCATTCACTACTCAGTACTCTGCTAAGAATCGAACTGAGAGCTACCTATGCCTGGGGTTGTCTCTCTGCGCAGCCCTCTGCTCTCCAGGACTCTATCCTGCAAATGCCAGATGCTCTGGTTTCCTCAGAGACCATCGTAGCTCCATCTCCTTAACTCATTAACTAAGCTTTGCCTGGGGCACCCCCTCCCTTTGCAGCATCCTGGAAAATCTCTCAAGGCAGTAAGTTGGGGAAAGTGCATGGCTCACCTCATTGATTTCCCATCTCTGTTGTTGGATATTCAGTGGCACAAGATTTGTCTCATATACTCTGTACTATGCTTTAGCTGTTTCAGGTGGGAGGGGAAATCCAGTCCTTGTTATTTTCTTGTGGCTGGAAGAGGAGGGTGTCAGTGCCCTTTGGCTTTTGGCAATAGTGCCATCAGACTGGCAGTTCTGGGGGAGACTGAGGTGGGTCATGGGGTTGACCAGATAAGGGTCAGTTTATAGAAAGGATGAGCATCTCTGAGCCTGTAGTTGCGTATCTGTTATCTGTAACTGCACATCCATCTGTACTTCTGTTTGCACATCTGACATGCATCCTGTTGGAGTCTGGGAAGCTGTTTATGGCTGGCCGCTGGAACAGAGTCCCTCCTTTTGTCTGCTCAGGTGAAACTCCAGGCTTCTCAAACAATCACTCTGCGAAATTTTGGATGTCCCACACCAGAGTCCATGAGACCTGGGCTGGCCTGAGGACAGGCTGCAGACGAGGCAAACAGATGTTGCTTTTTGTAGTGTGGTTGGGAAGTAGAGTGGTTTTCCTATTTTGAATCAGCTGGGGCTCATTTAGGGCCCTGTCTCACTTTCCCTGTCCACAGCAGCCCAGTAGGCCCCAGGTTGAACCTTCTGTAGTTTCTGGCTCAAGTGCTGGGCTCTCTGAGCATAGGATGGGCCTGGTTTTTGCTATCAGCCCAGCGCAGGCCTTGGAGGGGCACGACCTGAAAGTTTGCTCTTTGGACTTTTCCATGGGCCTCCAGCAGAGCCTGTACTGTCACACTTCCAGGAGATCCAGTCTCTTCCAGGACTCTCTCCTATCCCTCTCCTGCTCATGCCACCTGTGTCAGGAGGTAAACAAGGGCTGACGCTGCCCAGGCCACCTCCAGAGCATCCCGCTCATTCTGTGGCCTTTCATCTAAGGGTGGACAGTAGTGCATAAAACTGTGTCTATAGCAGGTAGCAAGACTCCCATGACGCTTAGAATAGAAGAAAGGTATGTTTTTTCCTTTTGTTAACATATATATTTTATTGACGTATAGTTGACTTACAGTGTTTCAGGAGCACAGGAAGGTGGTTCAGTTATACCTATACACATATGTTCTTTTTGAAATTATTTTCCATTATAGGTTACTACAAGCTATTGACTGTAGCTCACTATGCTGTACAGTAAACTTTTATTTCTTGTTGCATGTCTACTTTTTAAAATTAGAAATCTAGCATTCTATTTACACTAAGTCGAACACGTGGAATCAAAATGTCATAAATTTTTAAATTAGGCAAAAATTCATAAGTTTTCTAAAGTATATATATTATTTATATATATGCATACAAAACCTTTTCTATTATGCTTGATAAAGCCTTGAGAAAGGACATCAAAATAAAAAAAAAGAAAAGGAAGATATTGGAAAAGATAAACTAAATGAAACGGGAGCACTGAATATGAAATTGAAAAAGTGAAACAAACTGGGTAAAAGTAAAAGATCAGCATACAGTCCAGTTGTTTTTAAACATGACTGCTCACTAGAGAAAGGTGTATTTTTTAAAAGTCAAATTAAAATTGGTTCAGAGCCCCATTTATTAAGATGGATAATCAGTCCTAAAATTGTAGAGCTTGTTCAGACCAAAAAAAAAAGAGGGGGGGGATTTAATCCAATCTTAATTGGATTAAGTATAGTAGATATATGTATCCCTGATGACCTGAGAAATCTATATTCTAGGGAAATTTTCTCACAGGTCCATAAGGGGACATCGAGATGTTCACAGAAACACTGTAGGTTGTGCTGTGGGTTTGGCGGCATTCTGGCTGATATCCTGCCCGAGGTGGAATACCAAGTGCAGGGAAAGCCTTACAGTGTGGTCTCCCTCACTCTACCATGGCCTTTGTTTAAATTCCTCCTGTGATGAGCAGCTCAGAGTGACATCTTAGTTGCTGGGAAGCTCAGATTGTGCCAGAATTACCTCTCACTGCAGATGATCACAGTGAACCTGGCGGAGGTATGCATTTGGAAGAAACATTGTGTATTCATTCATTCATTCATTCATTTGACAGCTGTGGGTCTACAGCCTCTGCTAGGTTTGGGAGATGCAAGGCTCTCCACTTACAGTCTAGTGGAGAACCAGATATTAAGCAAGCATGTCGTCAAATCTGTGATTCTAGCAATAAAGAAAAATAACAGCACTGGTATGATAGAATTAAAGTCCCTGGGGGGATAGATAAAGGAAGACCCCTCTGAAAAAGGGACACTGAAATGAGACCTGAGAGCTGAGTAGAACTGAGAGGGGAAGGGAGCGGAGCAGTGTGTTCCTGGTGGGTCCTAAGGCATTGGCCCCTTCAAGGAATCCTCTGTCTGGCTGGAGGCAGGTATGTGAACCAGAGGGAGCAGAGGAGAGGAGCCTGGGGACAGAGATAGGGAACATGCCGAGCCTGCTGCTTGATACGGTGACCACGTAATTTATCATCCAGACTAGGACACACTGGGGACCGAAAGGGGTGCTACTAATAATGATGAGGGGATAACAGGTCACCCTACTGCAGGTCAATGTAAAGAGCTTGAGCTTTATTCTCAAGGATATGAGAAGCCTCTGGGGTCTGGAGGAAAGGGAGATATGACCGGATTTGTACCTGGAGGGCCTGAGATGGGACCACAGGACTCGGAAACCTCCCACTTTCTTCCCATCCGTGTGGAGGAGCCTCTTGAGAAAGGCTTGGGAGATATCGGAAATCTTCAAGTGACAGCAGCGGCCAGGAGCCCAGAAATGGCCTTGGAGGCCAGTGGGAAGGGCAGTGAGCTAGTTACAGTGAGTGTAGCAACCCCACCCCACCTCCCACCCCAGTAGCCTTGGTTTAGGTGCTACCTGTCTCTTGCCTGCTTCCTGACAGAGGCAGCTCCCAGCAAGTGAATCTGCCCCTAGTTGGATAAGGAAATGGTGATGAGAATTTTCCCATGGGTGCCACAGACTTGGGGCAGTGGGGGGGTGAGGCCCTGTCCCGTCCCAGCTGCAGGTGGAGGTGAAAAGGGAACAACCCCCGTATAATCAGTTCAGTTCAGTTCATTTCAGTTGCTCAGTCGTGTCTGACTCTTTGCGACCCCATGAATCGCAGCACACCAGGCCTCCCTGTCCATCACCATCTCCCGGAGTTCACTCAGACTCACGTCCATTGAGTCCGTGACGCCATCCAGCTATCTCATCCTGGGTAGTCCCCTTCTCCTCCTGCCCCCAATCCCTCCCAACTCTTCGCATGAGGTGTCCAAAGTACTGGAGCTTCAGCTTTAGCATCATTCCTTCCAAAGAAATCCCAGGGTTGATCTCCTTCAGAATGGACTGGTTGGATCTCCTTGCAGTCCAAGGGACTCTCAAGAGTCTTCTCTAACACCACAGTTCAAAAGCATCAATTCTTCGGTGCTCAGCCTACTTCACAGTCCAACTCTCACATCCATACATGACCCCAGGAAAAACCATAGCCTTGACTAGATGGACCTTAGTCGGCAAAGTAATGTCTCTGCTTTTGAATATACTATCTAGGTTGGTCATAACTTTTCTTCCAAGGAGTAAGCGTCTTTTAATTTCATGGCTGCAGTCACCATCTGCAGTGATTTTGGAGCCCCAAAAAATAAAGTCTGACACTGTTTCTACTGTTTCCCCATCTGCCTAGATCAATTTGACTGTCAAAGATAATATCAAACAAGAATGTGACATATATGAATAAGATGATAAGGCTTCCATTTTGGTGCCCTTGGTCTCCAGCATGCTGGTCTCTACCTTCCTGTGGGTGAAGTCTGCTAGGAAGGGCTCTTCTTCCCAAATGAGCAGACAAAGGCTTGACTAGATAATTCCTTTTTCCCTCTCTCTAACCCTTTACCCTCCCTGAACTGAAGACATGATGCTTTGTGGTACAGCAGTCACTTTGTAACCAGAAGGTGAGAAGCTATCAATAGAATGCAAGGATGATGGAACAGGAAGATAGAAAAAGCCTCTGGGTTCTTGAAGTCATTGTTGAGGTGCATCAGTCCTGGATGACCTGCCTTGGCCTTCCTGTTATGAGAGACAATTAACCCATATTTGTTTAAGCTGCTATAGCCCAGCATTCAGTGTCATGCCTCCAATGTCTAGCCTTGACTTCCACCCGTGTAAAGCAGCTGAGGCTTCCAGTTTTGGGAAGCCCAAACTGGTCATAGCAAACACCCTCTTGCAACAACACAAGAGAAGACGCTACACATGGACATCACCAGATGGTCAACACCGAAATCAGATTGATTATATTCTTTGCAGCCAAAGATGGAGAAGCTCTATACAGTCAGCAAAAACAAGATCAGGAGCTGACTGTGGCACAGATCATGAACTCCTTATTGCCAAATTGAGACTTAAACTGAAGAAAGTGGGGAAAATCACTAGACCATTCAGGTATGACCTAAATCAAATCCCTTATGATTATACAGTAGAAGTGAGAAATAGATTTAAGGGACCAGATCTGATAGATAGAGTGCCTGATGAACTATGAATGGAGGTTCATGACATTATACAGGAGACAGGGATCAAGACCATCCCCAAGATAAAGAAATGCAAAAAAGCAAAATGGCTGTCTGAGGAGGCATTACAAATAGCTGTGAAAAGAAGAGAAGCAAAAAGCAAAAGAGAAAAGGAAAGATATAAGCATCTGAATGCAGAGTTCCAAAGAACAGCAAGGAGAGATAAGAAAGCCTTCCTCAGTGATCAATGCAAAGAAATAGAGCAAAACAATAGAATGGGAAAGACTAGAGATCTCTTTAAGAAAATGAGAGATACCAAGGGAACATTTCATGCAAAATGGGCTCAGTAAAGGACAGAAATGGTATGGACCTAACAGAAGCAGAAGATATTAAGAACAGGTGGCAAGAATACACAGAAGAACTGTGCAAAAAAGATCTTCATGACCCAGATAATCACGATGGTGTGATCACTCACCTAGAGCCAGACATCCTGGAATGTGAAGTCAAGTGGGCCTTAGGAAGTATCACTATGAACAAAGCTAGTGGAGGTGATGGAATTCCAGTTGAGCTATTTCAAATCCTGAAAGATGATGCTGTGAAAGTGCTGCACTCAATTTGTCAGCAAATTTGGAAAACTCAGCAGTGGCCACAGGACTGGAAAAGGTCAGTTTTCATTCCAATCCCAAAGAAAGGCAATGCCAAAGAATGCTGAAACTACCACACAATTGCACTCATCTCACAAGCTAGTTAAGTAATGTTCAAAATTCTCCAAGCCAGGCTTCAGCAATATGTGAACTGTGAACTTCCAGATGTTCAAGCTGGTTTTAGAAAAGGCAGAGGAACCAGAGATCAAATTGCCAACATCCTCTGGATCATGGAAAAAGCAAGAGAATTCCAGAAAAACATCTATTTCTGCTTTGTTGACTATGCCAAAGCCTTCGACTGTGTGGATCACAATAAACTGTGGGAAACTCTGAGAGATGGGAATACCAGACCACCTGACCTGCCTCTTGAGAAACCTATATGCAGGCCAGGAAGCAACAGTTAGAACTGGACATGGAACAACAGACTGGTTCCAAATAGCAAAAGGAGTACGTCAAGGCTGTATATTGTCACCCTGCTTATTTAACTTCTATGCAAAGTACATCATGAGAAACGTTGGGCTGGATGAAGCACAAGCTGGAATCAAGATTGCCGGCAGAAATATCAATAACCTTAGATATGAAGATGACACCACCCATATGGCAGAAAGTGAAAAATTAAAGAGCCTCTTGATGAGAGTGAAAGAGGAGAGTGAAAAATTTGGCTTAAAGCTCAACATTCAGAAAACTAAGATCATGACATCTGGTCCCATCACTTCATGGCAAATAGATGGGGAAACAGTGGAAACAGGGTCAGACTTTATTTTTTGGGGGTCTAAAATCACTGCAGATGGTCATTGCAGCCATGAAATTAAAAGATGCTTACTCCTTGGAAGGAAAGTTATGACTAAACTAGACAGCATATTAAAAAGCAGAGCCATTACTTTGTCAACGAAGGTCTGTCTAGTCAAGGTTATGGTTTTTCCAATGGTCATGTATGGATGTGAGAGAGTTGGACTATAAAGAAAGCTGAGTGCCGAAGAATGGATGCTTTTGAACTGTGGTGTTGGAGAAGACTCTTGAGAGTCCCTTGGACTGCAAGGAGATCCAACCAGTCCATCCTAAAGGAAATCAGTCCTGGATGTTCATTGGAAGGACTGATGTTGAAGCTGAAACTCCAATATTTTGGCCACCTCATGCGACGAGCTGACTCATTTGAAAAGACCCTGATGCTGGGAAAGATTGAGGGCAGGAGGAGAAGGGGATGACAGAGGATGAGATGGTTAGATGGCATCACTGACTCAATGGACATGAGTTTGGGTAAACTCTGGGATTTGGTGATGGACAGGGAGGCCTGGCGTGCTGTGGTTCATGGGGTCTCAAAGAGTCGGACACAACTGACCGACTGAACTGAATTGAACTGAAACAGATTGTACTAGTGGTAAAGAACCTGCCTGCCAGTGCAGGAGACGTAAGAGACACAGGTTTGATCCCTGGGTCGGGAAGATCCTCCAGAGGAGGGTATGGCAACCTACTCCAGGATTTTTGCCTGTAAAATCCCATGGACAGAGGAGCCTGCCAGACTACCGTCCATAGCGTTGCAGAGTCAGACAGGACTGAGTGACTTAGCAGGTCCCTATCCTTAAAGGAGGAAATGAATGGCAGAAAGAAGTGAAAGCTTCTCTAGATCATGAACCCCAGCCTGTCCTCTCTTCTAAAAGGATGACCTTCGGTGAATTAACCTTGCTGGATCTCGGTTTACTTGTCTGTACTTTGGAGACAATAGGGAGCACTTGCCTCACAGGGTTGTTGTGAAAAGAATGAGGAAATAAATGGAATAATGAGAAGAAAAGAAAGAAATCCTGGAATCCCTGGATGTAAAGTAGCTGTTCAATAAAAGTCAGCCTCCTGCCCTGTCTGTGAGTTACAGGGAACCACCCCTCCAGCCCCGGCTGTCAATTCGTGCACACACTCACTGTGTCTGTCACCCTTCCCGCCAGGAGAGGATTTTGCATTATGGAACCCTGAGTTTTAAATTAAGTGTCAAATATAATTTGGCCACACTAAGAATTAATTATGTGACTGCCCTAGAAAAGCCAGGGAGCTCGACTCTGACTGTGAAATCGGTGTCCGCCCACAAGGGAGGGACCCCCCCTCCCCTCTCCCCGTCCCCCAGGAAAGTGAATGGAGGGGGACAGGCCTTGTGCTTTGCCCACAGCGTCTCCCACCTGGACCCTCAGCACCAGGGCTCCTTGAGGAGCAACCAAGGGGTGGGACTGAGGGCTGGAGTAGAAAATATTTCGACGAGGTGTGCCCCCTGGCACAGCGGGCCCCACCTCGGCTAGCTCCGCCCTCAGTGGCTAGTGCACATCTGTCGGCTGCAGACGCACATGTGGCTGTGTCCGTCCTTCCCCTTTAAGGGAAGGGAAGCATTTCCTCAAAGGGTGGTGGGGGGAGAGGGAGACAAGCGGCCAGAAGGGAGGCCACATTTGTCTCCATGACAAACCAAGGACAAAAGCTCAGCCTGGAGCATTGCAGGAGGGGCCTGCCTCCTCTGGAGGATGGACAGAGCCATCCTCTTCTGGCCTGGGGTCCAGAGCACCTTAGGAGAAGGGAAAGACAGTGTGCGGGGAGTGGGCAGCTGGGCCTGGGCATCCAGAACCCTCACCAAGTCAGCAGCCGCCACCCCTCACCCAGGCCTCCCCTCACGGAGGAGTCTGGGTTTAATTTTCTGGTCAGGCCAGAGAGGAGGAGGAAGTGGACGAGGAGGAGGAGAAGAAAGGAGAGAGCTGAAGTCCTAATGCAGTCGGCTGGGATCTGTCACTCAGCGCACAGCCCGCTGACGACTCAGGGCAGCCCCAGCTGTAAGCAGCCCATGATTTATGGACACTGAGTGAACTCCTGCGGCAGAAACCAGCCTTGAGATCAGAGCGGCAATAGGGCCCTTTTTTTGGCAGGAGACAGGGCCTGCATTTTTCTCATTCATGCCAAACTGCTTTGCACGGCAATTAGCTCTGTCCTCATTTACTCTCCAGTCCCAAAGGGTAATGAAAGTCATATATCATCTTCAAGACTGCTAATTATTGAGCTCGCTTACAGGTAGGCTTTGTAACTGTGAGAAGGGCCTGTCGGCCCAATATTTATTACTCTTCCAATAAGTAAGCAAAGAGGGGAGGGTGCTGAGGGAGAGGGGGGAGGGAGGGAAAGAAGAGGGGGAAAAACAACTTTCTCGCGAGGCCGCCCAACCCCAGCCCCGGGATCTCTGACATACCTTCTGCAAATGTGCTCATCAGAGGGGAAACATCTTTATTCCACAGAGCCATTTTTCATGTCCTAACAAACCAACCTGTGAGAGAGAGCTGAGAGTGTTGAGGAGAGAGGCCTGTGGAGGGGGAGGCTGGGGTCTGCTCCGGAGAGTGGGGAAGGGACAGAGTGGGGGCATGGGGGAGGAGAGCACGGGGAGAGAGCAGAGCAGAAGTGAAAGACAGAACCCACCCAGCCGCCACCCAGGTCCTGAACATTCTCCCACCATCCTCGGGCCTGCCAGATGGATGGTGGGGGCAAGGGTCAGGACCCAGGCAGGGATTAGCTATGTCTGTCACTTCAGGACCTGGCGTGTGGAAGGCTGATGCTGGGAAGGGTTTCACCTGAGCCCTTTGCCTCTATTTAGTTGTCCTGCAACCAAATGGATCTGCATCTGGATGGTAATCCAAACCAACAGATTTTTGTAGGTGTGGTTAATTGAGGGGAAGGTGGGCCCTTATTTCCACTCTTAAATATAATGACTTTTTAGGAAAACTAAACATAAACATTAACCGAGTTACTGGTGGTTGTTTTAAAACAGTGCAATTAAAGTCAGAGCTAAAGAAATACAAATATTTAACGACCGTTAGATTCTGTACTCAACATGCAATTAATAGTTATTAAGTGCGTCCTCAGTAAACATGCCAGGTGTTGCTCTATGTATGAGGTTACAGCAGAGATCATGATGGACCGGGTCCTTGCCCTCATGGAGCTTCTAGTCCAACGATCAATCCCTTCTTATTGACTGTGGTTTATCTTCTACCAGACATAAATGGTAATAGTCATAAACATACTAACATCTGTTTAGTGTTTATTATTACGTGCCAGGCACTGCGCTGAGGGGTTTGTGTTCACGTTTCGCATTGAATCCTTACAACCTTATGTGGTTGGGCCTGTTGCGATCCCAGTTTTACAGATAGATTCAGTTACCTATCCAAGGTCATACAGCTAGTTAGGACTGAACAGAACCCATCTGGTTCCAGATTCCATTCCCTAAACCACGGCGATCTATTTTCCTTAATTCATTCTGGACATTTCCATTTCTAGTTGGTGACTTTGGTGCGTTGGTCTGTTTTGGCATTAGAAGTCTTGGACATTTCCATTTCTAGTTGGTGACTTTGGTGCATTGGTCTGTTTCGACATTAGAAGTCTTGGACAGATTTCCCTCTTCTGCCATCAGCAACCCTCTCACTCTGAGCCTCCATGGATGTCAAACACATTGATTTCAGGCTAAATTGGAGGAAGACTGTTAGGTTGACTGAAAAGTCCTTGCAGTTAGCACCAGATGCTCTGGAATCGTTCCTTGATGGTGCTGTGCTGGAGTCCTCCCAGCGCTATTCAGGGACATCACACTGGAGCCTTGAAATTGACCGTGGTAGGAGTGTTTGCAGTATGGAAAATGGCAATTGCTACAAGTCAAGTTTTTGTTGGTTTCTTTGTTTCCTGAAGAGATGATTGAACAGCACACCACAGGGAAGGACCCAGAAAAAGGGAAGATATGATGCTGTAGCTCATGGTAAATTCTTGCTAATTTCTCTGCATCCAAGTGAAGTGCAGAGAGCACTAGAGAGAGAGTCTAGTGACCTGAGTTCTAGGCCTGGTTTTTGCCCCTGAAGGATCCTGACTTGAGCTCTTTGTCCTCATTTGCATTGGGTGGCCTCTTGGGTGCTACCACAGTCATAGGATTAGGTATAAAAATACTTTCATAAAAAGCCTAGAGCTACAAAATTAAACTTTTTAAGGTTTTGCTCATAAATATAAGGCAGTTCCCATCAAATATATACAGTGGGCTAGGGCTGTAGATATATGAGCAAAACATATTGCTCTATGAACCATATAGAGTATGGAGGACATTCCTTCTGCTTCCTCTTTCTTCACCATTTCTGGAGCTAGACAAACAGAGTCAGAAAGCTACTTCTTCCCACCTCTGTCACCCTAGACAAGTTGCTTAGCATCTCTGTGCCTTGGTTTTCTTCTGTTTGAGATGAGGGCACTCAGTGGTGTCCATTCACAGGATGTATGAGGATTGAAAAGGATGCTGCGCATTGAATGCTGGGTACTGGCTTGACACAGAGGAAGTCCCAATACTGCCTCAGTGTTGCTGCCCTCTTTCCCCTGCATTTTCTCTTTCTCTTGGGGGGAAGAGAGCTCTCTACTCACCTCCCAGTTGCCAGGGACCCTGTACAGACGGCCAGGGCTGAGACGGAGGGGCTGCCCTCACTTTCCTGGGAGCTGACCTTCCTAGGAGCTGACCTCCCCTGCTGGAGCCTCCCAGTCCCTAGCAGCTCTGCAAACCTTGCTTTTCATTCCTTAAGCTCCCACCACTGGGAACGAGGTGTGTTCCTGGAATCTCCTGTTCTCAGGTGTGGAGGCTCCAGCTGAAGGGGTGTGGCCTGGACTCTGTGGGTGGGTCAGCTGGGAGGACATCAAAGAGGCCACAGGGTTCTCCAGTCCAAGCACCCTTGATGTAGTCTACCTTCTGCCCACGAGATTCAGAAATGCCCTTCTTCACAGCCAGCTTCTGGTCCTTGCAGGAGGGGCTCATGGTCCTCTCCTTGCGTGGTGACCATCTGTGGGGTAGCTGCCCCACTGCCTGCTGCCTCCCAGGCTGCTGCTCCCTGGCCCTGATGCCCGGAGACTGATTCTCTGATGTCATGCCACTCCCTACTCCAGGTGACGTCCCCGCAGTCTATGAACACGTGAACAGGATGTTCTCTTTTTCCGTCTGTCCCCTGCCCCTGTCCCCTGATCGTGGTGGACAGATGGGTCTACCAGTTTGGCTGCATGCCCTGCCCCTCCCTTCCTTGCTCCTCATCCTCTGTCCTGCCTTCTCTCCAGACCACCCTATAACCCACTTGCTACTCCTCCCCACCCTGGGTTTGTCTCCATTTCCTTTCTCAGTCTCCCATTCTTGTTTCTTACCATCCTGTCCCCCACTTACCAGGGTCTGGCCTTGTGACAGCTTCTGGGCTTTTGACTTGAGGCTTCTCGAGAGTAGGCTGAACCCACCAAGTCTGGAGCAGGGCAGTGATGAGGGGAACGGGGGTCCCCAGCAAAGTCAGGCCTCAAGGTCCCTCCCTGGTCCTGCTGCTCTCTGTGGTGATGTCATCATCTGTACCCAGCTTTTCCTCTTAGCAGGGGTATGGCTGCCAAAGCTGTGGCCTCCCATCAGTGCCCTTGGAGGATGAAGGCTATCTGAATGTAGTCTAGTTAAAAATTCCTCAGAAGGATCCTGTTGTCCAGGCTCGGGACCTGGACTCAACTCTGGAGCCATCACCGTGCTGAGCAGATGGGATTCTAGGATGGGCCAGGCATTGGCCCCCTGCCCACTCTTGTTCATGGTCGGACAGACGTGTTGTCCAGAATAAAGCAGAAGCTATGCTAGTGTAGAGGCATGCCTGTCCGGCAGGTGGACGTGGACTGCCCAACATTCCACAGCGTTAGGGCAGAGCCATTCCTGATGGGCTCAGAAGTGCAAGTTGCTTGAGCCTGGCCTGAAAATGAGCTGTCTGCCTGGCATGAGGGCTGAGGTCAGAGGGACGACTTTGGGGGAGGAAAAAATCAGAAAAGACTCACTGTAGCCCCTCCTTGTTCTGGGCCTCAACAGATTCTTATTCATGGATGAATATGTTAAAAAAAAAAAAAAGAGTAGGAACATTTATTGATTTTAGGTGAATCCTCTTGAACTGACACATGTCCTGAACACCTGAGAATACTGGGTTGCAAATGACAAAAACATATCTAAACCTAGTAAAAGCAAGAAAGGGAATGCGCTGACTTACCTGCTGTGAAGGTCCATGGTAGAGAGGGCTTCAGGCTTAACTAGACCAGGGACCTGAAGAAGTCATCAGACTTGTCTTTTTGGGCCCTACTGCTCTGATTCGCTCCTGCAGTCAGCTGGTTTCCTCTTCCAGGCAGTGGCAGCCTAGTGCTGGCAGCTCTGGGGTCCTAGGCTCACTATTTTCAATCCAAAGAAATGGAGAACATCTCTCTTTCAGAATCTACATATGAAGACCCAGGGAAGGACTCTGGCCTGACATAGGCCTCATGCCTATCCCTGGGCCAATCTTTTTAGGCAGAATGATAGGATAGAATGACTGGCCAGGCCTGGATTACACGTCTTTCCCAGAGGTCAGGTATCTTGCAGGTATCCAAGGGCAGGAAGCAGTGCAACCAGGACTCATGGGCCAGGAATGGGCCAGTCAGAAATTGAAGCTATGCCATCTTCTGGATCTACCTGGGATTTCTCATCTGCTTCTTTTTGCCCATCTCCTAATTCTCCTACTTCACTTTGAAGATCAGCATTTCCCCCCACTTCTCCAGCATGTTCATGGCTCATCATGATTGCTCCAGCCCCAAACACTACCTGAATTCATATTTTCAAGGAAAAGAGAATCTGATTGGTTGTAGGGATAAGCATTCACTACTGGAATGATCATCTGTGGCAGATGGTAGGCTTATATGGTGCAGACATGCCTGCAAGGTCTTCCTCTTGAGCAGACCTAGTTGTAGCAGTACCTTAGAGTAGGGCGCTATGGGTGAGTAGGCACTTCAGAACAAGACCTCATCCTGGTCCCAGGTGACCCAGAGAAAAGCAGAGCATGACACCACCATTCTAGCCCTCAAGTAGCTTCAAGCCTAGTTGAGCAGATGAGATGCTCATCTGAGCCAGGGGTTATAGGAAGTCGAGGAGGGCAAGGTCACTGTATGCCAGGTAAGCAGAACAAGCAGAAATGTGGTGGGAACAGAGCTGGCCTTTCCAGGTGGGCAGAGAAGAAAGGACAAGCTCCTCTAGAGTGTGGAGCAGACGTTTCCCCAACAGATGCTCTCTTCTTCACACCTGAACTGACTCCCTTGCCTTAATATGCAAATATATTTGAATTGTTATAGGCCTTCTTGCCTCCACCCCCAAATCCCCGCCAGACTCCTCATAACACCCTTGGTCCCTGGCTGACTATGAAGTGACCCATCCCCTCTGTTGCTCACTGTCTCTGGATACATGTGTGGAGGTTGTAGGGAGTTTTTCATGACTTTTTGGAAGATCAAGAATGTCTTCTCTCCCCAAAAGCCAAAATGAAAACAAAAAAGCCCTCCAAGAATAAAAGGAAAATAACTTTGCACCTGGAGAAGGTGAAAAGCCCTGCAGCAGAGACTTCTCCCATGTTTGGATGAAGAAATAGAGGTCTGGGAAAATTTGAGCCTTGTCCAGGTTCTCATGGTGGGACTGGGAACCTGGCTTCTCATCATGGGGCCCTGCTGGCCAGTGGGGAGTGGGCCTGGCAGGAGTAATCTGCATGTGTGGGCTGAGGTGATGCCCCACCTTCACACAGACAGAGTAGAGGCTTGGCCCAGGAAATGTGACCCAAACCAAGTTCTGTTGGGAGTCCTGGAGGGTCCAGAGAGTGGCTGAGAGGTTGGGCAGCTCTGTCAGGGGGCGGGGTGAAGGTCCATCCAATATGCTTTATCTGGGTAGATTTCATTTCCTGTCAAAGAAAAAGGAAGGGATCTTGGTGTTTCTCTGCTGGTTTTTGTTTTTTTTTTTTAGTTTTCAGACAGATCAGAAATCAGATCCTGTCAGATAGGCCCAGTTGAAAGGAAGGAGGCAGAGGCCAGCACAAAGAGGTTTCCTGGCCAAAATCACACAGGAAGAACCCAGAGAGACCCTCCCCCTGCAAAGGAGGGAGCAAGGGCTTCATGTGGGCCTCACACCTCACTTTCTCCAAGGATCTTGCTTTAGACTTTTAATATTTCCAAATGAGGTTTTATTTATAGTGATTATTTTGTTATTTGTATGTGGCTAAAAGCCACGGATTGGAAATATAAACTTGAAGATCTCACACTTCTCACTAGGATGTAGCATCTCTGCCTGCTTTCAGGCAGGGGCGACCTAACCAAATGGAGGTAACTCAAACCTCACTTGACCTCCGAGAGGCCCAGAAGGCAGTCACCCGAGGGCAGAGGACTGTGAGGAAAAGGAGAGGGAGGGTAGAGAGGCTCCCAGAGAGTCTGGAAAAGAGGGGTGGGGGAGCCAGGAAGGAAAGAAAGAGGAAAACCGGAGGGAGAAGAAGGGAGAGGGCCAGGGCGAGCGGGGGAGAGGGCAAGGTGACCGCGGGTATCAGTGAGGGGCCAATTGTCAAGGTTCTATCTGCGCGATGATTGATGGGAGCCTGGGTTTTTCTGTCAGCCTGTCACGGCGCAGGAATGTTTAATGTTCTCATTATTGGTTACGCTGTTGTGTATATTTCTCTGTCAGCACCGCGGACCCAGCTGAACTGGCAGAGCACTTCAAAGGCCTGCGGGTCATTCATCATCCCCATGACGCTCCGGCAAATGCTCAGCTTCAGCTCCGCGCCAGGGATTTGTTATGACTTGCGAGCCGGCTGACAGACAGGGCCGCGGCGGCCGTGGGAGGGGACGCAGGAGGGAGGCAGCCGCGCAGCCCTGTTTGTCACTCTGGGTCCGTGGCAGCGCCCAGCAACGGGCTCTGCGGCGCCCGGGGCGATGGGTGCAGACCCGCACATCTCCCCCCTCCCCACGCGGTCAGCGGGAGGGGGCCGAGGAGCACCCCACCGGGGGGCCCCGGCCCCCGCCCCTCACCCCCGACTCTCCCGTCGAGTCCAGCCGGCGGCGCCCTCTCCCTTCTGTCCACCCTTCTCCTCTCCGCTGGCGGTGGGTCTCCAAAAGTTGTGCTGAAAACCCAGAGGTTGGGGGAAAAAAAGGGAAACTTGCAACCGTCCGGGGGCCCGGGGAGCGGCGGGTGGGGAGGGGTGAGGGGAGAGCTGAATATCGGAGCTTTGTTTCCTTTCCCAGGCCGTGACATGATTAATCGTTTTCTTCTGATCTAATTTTGGAACATGAAAAACAGCACATTTGTCTTGAAGAAAAATGATGTGCCGAACTGCGCAGATGGAAATTTCGAGCAATGAGAAAGATTAAAGTGAAACCCCACTCCTTAGACCTAATCATGAGTTGTAGATTATTCTGTCGGCCCAGCCAGATGGTAGCTCTGATTCCACAGCCCCTTCTTATATTAATGAATACTAGACTGTTATATTTGACTTAGGTAAGTGAAATGTCTATCAGAGCTAATGGACTGCCAGCCAGCATAACACATGTTGTACCGCTAAGGGTCCTTGCTGCATTTTTCATGTTTTATACTAATGTAGAACATTTTGTTTCCTACTGTTTTTCATCATTGTCACTGTTTGCTAAATATTTTCACATGGAAGTGGGGAGAGGGAGACAAAGTCAGGAGGAAAAAGAACCCCCCTCCAAACTTGTGTCCAAAGCTAATTTCCTCCCGTTGGGCTTGGCTATAACTCTACAAGTAAAACAGTCACCCGGAGCAATGCGTACAGGAACTCAATAGTAACGTGATTAAGTTCCTAGTCAACAAGACTACACTCGACTGTATGTTAAGAAACCTAATTATAGCCCCGTGGTGATAAATTGGGCCTGGGCCCTTGCTGCACATCTCTGAGGTCATGTCTCCAAGAGCAGCTTGACCCTCTTGTCCCAGGGGAGGGGACTGTCCCAGAGAGGAGTCCCAGGCTCAGCTTGGGAGAGAAGCTGTTCCCCTCTAACCCCTTGGTCCAGCCCCTGAGGAAGGTGGGCAGACGCCAGGAAGCACTGCAGAGCAGGAGGTCAGGGTCTGAGCATCTGGGCAGTAGGCTTTCATGATGGAGGCTAGGTGGGTGTTGGGAGCTATTAGCCCCATCCCCAACGTGAGCAGTATCAGAATATCTGAGATGAGAGTGTAGTGATCCCAGATCATTGGTTCCATGCAGGCATGGGGACTTGCCCACTCGGCCCAGTAGAGGGTGGCTCAGGCCCTTCTTCTTCCAGACGCCTTGCCAGTACACTGGGAAGGCCCTGAAGAGCTCATAGTTCTCTTACTTGTTTGTGAAGGACCTCAGCCTGGGGTAGGGGATGGTGTTCTGGAGAAAATGCATCCCAGAGATGGACTCAGAAAGGTGTCTGGGTACAGATAAGATGGAGACAGTTGAAGGACATCTTCAAGGGGTGGTGTGTTGAGAAAAAAATGGAAAGAAATACTCAGATGGAGCAGAAACATGAAAATGCCTGGAGAGAGAGAGAAGGAAGAGAAGAATGCAGAGAGGCATAGATGCAAATATGCAAAGAAATGCAGATACCAACCGAGATGGCTCCTGAACTCAGAGGAAATCTTGCTCCAGCCAAAATGAGTTCTTTGAAAAGCAAGTCTGACCCCTGCTTAGAATTCTCTCTTGGCTGTGACTCCCACAGGAGTTATTTCAAGTGCCTTGTCTGGGAATAGATGACCCTTTGCCCTCTGCACCTAGCTTTCCTCTCTCGCCTCTTCTCTCACCTGTCCTCAACTCTGAACCTTGAACTTCTGGGTATGAACCTTCGTTTGAGCCTTCTCTAGGTCTGCAAGAATGCCAGACTTTTTCAGAGCAATTTGCTTTTGTCTGGGTTTATCTCTGTCTACCCCACTTCCTTGCATTCTTTCTCTGGCAAACTCCTACTCATCCTTTAAGATCCAGTTCCCATGTGTTCTTGATTTTCCCCAGGAGGTAGAAACTCATTTAGGCTAGCTCTAGTAATGGGGATTAGTGTTAGAAGGTGGCAATAAGGATACAAAAATCTTCTAGGGATCCAAGAACAGCTGTATAGCTGAGCCTCTCAACTTTTCTGATAACTGGGTCATCCATGACCTCTCCCATTTTTTAAACCTTTTTACTGTGGTATAATACATACACAGAAAAGTGCACATATCATTAGAATATAGCTCAATGAATTTTCACAAACTATAACCCACAAAGAGCTCATAAAATAGAACATGCTGTACTCTGGTACCTACCCACTGCCTCCCACTGGTTCCCCTTCTTTGTTTAATGTTTTAAGTGCAATTTCACCCCAACTTTTGTCTGCTGTTTACTATGACATTTTGTGTGTTTTCAGTGGGTTTGGGGTTTTTTTGAACAGCTTTGTTGAGGTAAAATTTATGTACCACAAAATCACCCATTATTAGTGAACAATGTAATGATTTTTAGTAAACTTTAATAATAGGATTGTGCAATTATGATCCCAATCCAGTTTTAGAACATTTCCATCATCCCCTCCCCAATCCATTCTCTTGGGCCATGTCCAGTCAATACTGGGTTCCAGCCCTAGTCCTAGGCAGATTTAGGTCCATGATCCATTCAAAAAAAATGTGTTACAAGTCTTTTGAGACATAACTCACATGCCATACATTTCATCCTTTAAAAAGGTAAAATTCAGTGGTTTTTACATATATTAACAAAGTTGTGTAAATATCATCACTGCCTAATATTCCGGAACATTTCATCACCTGGAAAAAAAAAACAAACATACCCATTAGCAGTCACTCCCCAATCCTCCTTCCCCCTAGTCTCTGGAAATTACTAATCTACATTTTGTCTCTCTGGATTTGCCTACTATAGACATTCAATATACATGGAATCATATGATATGAGGCCTTTTGTGTCTGGTTTCTTCCACTCAGGAAAATGTTTTTAAAGATTCATCCATGTTCCAGCATGTATGAAAACTTCTTTCCTTTTTATGACCAAACAGTATTCCACTTACATGGATTTGCACCATTTTGTCTTTTCATTTCTCACTGATGGACATTTGGGTTGTCTCCACTTTTTGGCAGTTATGAATAATGCTGCTATCAACATTTATGTACACATTTTTGCGTGCACATATGTTTTCAGTTTTCTTGGATGTGTATGGTAAGCAGGATCACTAGGTCATATGCTAACTCTGTGTTTAACTCTTTGACTGTGATTCATTTGAAGTTAATTTTTGTCTATGGTATGAGCTAAGAGTCTAAGTTCATTTGTTTTGCATGTGGATATCCAGTTGTCCCAGCATAACTTAAAAAAATCTTGAATTAGCCCTGAGTTTTATCAAATGCTTTTTCTACATCTACTGAGTGAGGTATTGAAATTTCCAATTATTACTGTTAACTTGTCTGTTTCTCCTTAAAATTATCATATGAGGTTTGTCCTTTATTCTTTTAATATGATATACTATATTAATCTTTAATATTAAATATTAAACCAACCTTACATTCCCATGATAAATACCACTTAGTAATGGTGTTTAATCCTTTTGATACATTGGTGAATTTGGTTTGCTAGTATTTTGTTAAGGATTCTTTTGTCTCTATTCATGAGGGGTATTAATTTTTTTGTGTGATATGTTTAGCTTTGCTTTCTGGGTAAATCTAGCCTCATAGAATGAACTAGGAAGTAATATTCCCTCCTCCACTCTTTCCTGAATTTGTAAAAGATTGATTTTGTTTCTCCTTTAAATATTTAATATTTGATTACCAATAATTCCATCTGGGTATAGACTTTTCTTCATGGGAACATTTTTAATTACTGTTTTATTTTTCATCAAAACTTTATTCAGATTTTCAATTCTTTTTGAGTCTGTTTTGGTAATTTGTGTACTTCTAGAAATGTGTTCATTTTATCTTAATTGTCTAACCTAATGACATAAAAGTTGCTCATGTTTTCTCATAAACCTTCTAATTTTTATAGTATCCATAAGGATATACCTTCTTTTTTCTTGATTTGAGTATTTTCTGTTTTCTCTCTCACTTTTTAGGTAATCTGGCTAGGGGTTTGCCAATTTAGTTTACTTTTTCAAAGAACCAATTTTTGGCTTCATTGATTTTCTCTACTTTTTCTTTCACTGATTTTTTTCTCTAAGGATGTTGTTTAATATACTTTTTTTTTTTTTTTTGCATTTTTCCCTATTTTGTTCTTTTAGGTTTCTGATTTAGTCTTGTTCTGATCACAGAACATACTTTATATGATTGCAATCTTTTATAAGGTATAGAGAACTGTTTTGTGGCCCTGCATATGGTTTATGCTGAAGAATATTCCATTTGCCCTTGAAAAGAATGTTTATTCTGTAGTCTTTGGGTGGGGGTGTTGTATAAAATGTCAATTAGGTCAAGTTGATTGACAGTGTTATTCAATTATTATATATCCTTTTATCTGGTTGTTCTATCAATTATTAAAAGTGAGATGTTGAAATCTCTGTTTATTATTATTGAAATATCTGTTTCTCCTTTCACTTCCATCAGTTTCTGATTTATGTATTTTGGAGCTCTCTTGTTAGGGGCACATACATTTATAATCATTACTTTCTCATATTAACTTATCATAATAAAATTTTCCCATTTTATCTCTAGTGATAGTTCTTATCTTAAAGTCTATTTTGTCTGATATTAATATAAGTACTCCTGCTCTTTTATGATTATTGTTTTCCTGAAATATATTTTCCCATCTTTTAACTTCAACCTATTTATGTCTTTGAATCTGTGGTCTTGTTTACTACACTTGGTTTGGCCTGGCTTTTTTTTTTAATCCAGTTTGATCATCTCTGCCTTTGAATGGGTTTCCTAAATCATCCCCTTTTAATGTAATAATTGATATGGCTGGATTTATACCTCCCATTTTTCTGTTTGTTTCATATCTTTTTTGTTTTACTGTTCCTCCTTTACTGCCCTTGAGTGAGTAAGTCAAAGTCACTCAGTTGTATCCGACTCTTTGCGACCCCATAGACTGACTATGCAGTCCATGAAATTCTCCAGGCCAGAATACTGGAGTGGGTAGCCTTTCCCTTCTCCAGGGGATCTTCCCAACCCAGGGATTGAACCCCGGTCTCCTGCATTGCAGGCAGATTCTTTACCAGTTGAGCTATCAGGGAAGCCCCCTTTACTGCTCTATTTTATGTTAAATAATTATATATTTAGTTAACCAATAAATATTTTAATCTCTATCTTGTTTTCTTACTGTATTACTTCAAGTTATTTTCTCAGTGGTTGCTCTAGAGATTATAGTATTCATTTTAACTTACTTCAGTCCTTTTCAGAATATTACTGTCTTAATTCTGGTAAAATATAGAAACTTTTTCTAACACATCTTTCATTCTCCTGTTTGTGCTGTGATTGTTATATGTGTTATGTCTATGTGTGTTAATAAACTAAACAGTACTGAGTTATTATTTATTGTTACAATATTGTATTTTGTTAAAGAAATTAAGAAAAAATATAAAAAATATACACAGAGTTTCTGTTATATATACTCATGCATTTATCATTTTTGGTAGTCTTTGTTTCATTTTGTGGATTTATGTTATCAATCGTGGTCACCTTTTTTTATCCTGGTTAGTATTTCTTGCAGACAGGCATGGTAGCAACAAATATTCTATATGTTTATCTAGAAATGCTTTTATTTTACTTTTATGTTTGAAGGATTATTTTAGCAGGATACAGAATTCTTGACTGAACAGTTTTCTTTTCTTCCAGTATTTTGCATATGTTGATCCACTGCTTTCTAACCTTCATTGTTTGTGATGAGAAATCAGCTGTTAAGTGTATTCTTATTCTTTTGTACGTGATGAGTTGATTTTTGCCTGCTGCTTTCAAGCTTTTCTGTTTGTCTTAGGCTTTTAACAATTTGACTATGTGGATCCAACTTTGAACCTCTTGTATTGATCCTGGTTAGGATTTATTGAGCTTCTTGGATATGCAAATTAATATTTTTAATACATTTAGAAAGGTTTTGTCCATTATATCTTTACTTTTTAAACTCCTTTCACTTTCTAAGATAACTTTTACAGACTTGCTGGCACCCTTAATATTGCCTCACATCTCTGCCTGTGTGCACAGCCTTTGTTGACCATTGATATATAGGTATCTTTGGCCCTCTTTGGTCTCTGCTGTACATGCACACAGCCTCTGGTCAACCCAGGATATGTGAGAAGCTTATCAAGTCCCTTACGGCTATCTTAACTCCTGAAACTTCTTGGTAAATTCCTGGCTAGCCCACCAGTCATTTGTTTGTCTGCACCAAGCCTAAAACCTCAGGTTAATGGAGATGATGGTCCTCCCTGTTTGCTTGCTGCTGGGATTATCTCGTCAACGGACAGTGCTATAAATAAAATGTGCCCCCTCTAGCATCAGTAGTGAAGCTACTGGTTGTCAGGTCACTGATAGAACTGAGGGAAGGGGAATGGGGTGTGAATAGCCATAGACTCATGGTGTTCTTATGCATGGCTTGATAGTTTTAATAAATAATTTTTTCTTAGCTGTGTGCTTTTGGTTGAGTTCCAAAGTGTGAAATATTTTGGTTTGCTTGCTTGTTTGGCTTGGTTTGGTTTTTGTTTCTGCTGATTGACCTCCATTTAAATATTTCTGTTTTCTCTGTAACAAAAAAGGGAAATAAATGGTATGCTGATTAGAAAACAGTTCATTACTAATGAGAAATGAAAAGTTATGTGTACACAGAAACCCTTACATAAGTGTTTTATAGCACTTTATGTACAATAGGTAATAAGAGGACACAACTCAGATGTCCTTCAATGGGTAAAGGATTTAATTGTGACATATCAATACCATGGAATACTACTCAGCAATTAAAAGAAACAAGCTATTGATACAACAGCCTGGATGAATCTTCAGAGAATGGAGCTAAGTGAAAAAAAGCCAAGCCCTAAAGGTTCTATACTAAATGATTGCATCTATGTACTACACTTGAAATGAGAAAATTATAGAATGGAGAACAGATTAGAGATTACGGGGGGCTAAGGTGGGGATAGGAGCTTGAAGGAAGTGGGTATGACTATGAAAGGGTAGCATAGGGATGGAAATGGTTTATATCCTGGCTGTATCTCTGTGAATATCCTGGTTATGGTATCATGGTACAGTTTTGCAAGATGTTACTATTTAGAGAAACTGGGTAAAGGGTATGCAGGATCACCCTGTATTACATAAAAATAAGGAGTTTAGAGAAAAACTGGCCTCAGTCATCTGTGTATGTGTCAGTTGTGATACTTAGAGTAATTAAAAAATATTATTCTTTTTAAAAAATCTATGTCTTCTTTGATATATTCTGTGAACTATTAAGGGAGGTATGTTAAAATAATCCATTATGATTGAGAAATGTCTGTTTCTTCTTGTAGGTCTGTCAGTTTCAGTTTTACATAGTTTGAGGCTTTGTTATTGCATGCATATACATTTAGAATTACTCAGTCCTCTTGGTTGATTGTGCTTTTAATCACTGTGTCTATCACTCTTAATATCTTGTGATGCTTTTTGCCTTAAAGTCTTTTTTGTCTGATTTTAGTGTAGTGACACCATCTCTCTTTTTGTTAGTATTTACAGAGGACTCCCTCCCATTCTTTTCCTTAAAATTGTTTCTAAATCTTTATTTTTTTATGAACTCAGCTTAAAGTTTTCTTTATTAATATGACATTAAATTTTTTGAAAATTTATACATGCTTGTTATAAAAATATTATAACATACTAATAGAATGAAGTTCAACAACTCAGAAATAACCATAAATAATATCTGGATGAATTTCCTTCCAAAATTTTTTATACACATAATTTTACATGATTTATACTCATCAGTATTTTTAAAATTCATGTCATAATAGTTATGAAAATATTTTCACTTTGGCAAGTATTCATCTATAACATTTTAAGTTGCTGGAGAGTATTTTATAATATGGATATACTACAGCTTATGAGAGATATGTTATTAATAAAATATAGCTTTATTTTTAAAGGATCTCTCTTATAAACAGGGGCTTCCCTGGTGGCTCCATGGTAAAGAATCTGTAATTCAGGAGACATGAGTTTGATCCCTGGGTCAAGAAGCTGCCCTGGAGAAGGAAACAGCAACCCACTCCAGTTTTCTTGCCTGGGAAATTCCCTGCAGAGGAGTGTCATGAGCTATATAGTTCATGAGGTCACAAAAAAGTAGGACACAACTTAGCAACTAAACAACAACTCTGATGAACAACATCTGCAATTATTTTATTTAATATAATATGAAAATTTTGCTTTTTAATTGGGCTATCTTGCTTAGTTATATTTAATGTAAATACAAATGTATTGGGTTTACATCTATCATTTTATTTATTTAGTATTTATCGCACATAGTCTGTATTTCTTTTTTCTCTCATTTCTTGCCTTCCTTTAGATTAAAAAATTTTTTTATTATTCCATTTCTTCCCTCTATTGTCTTGCTATGTATAAATTATTTTATTATTATTTATAATAGTTTCCTTAGAGCATTGTACATACATCTTTGATTTGTTAAAGTCGAATATAAAATAGTACTTTTAGCACTTTCCATATCATGCAAAGGCTTTAGAATGCTTTAATTCTATTTTCCACCTCCAACTTTTATGCTTTTATTTTCATATGTTTCAACTGTACATATATTTTATACCTTACATGATATTATCATTTTTCTGTAGAAACTATTCATTTTTCCATTTGCCTTTCACTTGGGGTTCTCTCCATATCTTGATTTGTTAAAAACATTTACATATAGTAAACTTTATTTTTGGTTATGTACTGTTTTATGGATTTTGTCAAATGCACAGTCATTTGATGACTCTCAGAATGGCACAGAGCCACCACCAAAAACTCTTGGTATAGAGCAGTTGCTGCTGCTGCTAAGTCACTTCAGTCATGTCCGACTCTGTGTGACCCCATAGACAGCAGCCCACCAGGCTCCCTCGTCCCTGGGATTCTCCAGGCAAGAACACTGGAGTGGGTTGCCATTTCCTTCTCCAAAGCATGAAAGCGAAACATGAAAGTGAAGTTGCTCAGTCGTGTCTGACCCTCAGCGACCCCATGGACTGCAGCCTACCAGGCTCCTCCATCCATGGGATTTTCTAGGCAAGAGTACTGGAGTGGGGTGCCACTGCCTTCTCCAATAGAGCAGTTTATCACCCTTAAATTCCCTTATGGTCAACTCTGTTCCCAACTCCAACCCCTGAAGATATATGTAGCCTTCCAGGTCTGACTTCTTTCACGTAGGACTATACATTTAAGATTCATACATGTTATTATGTGAATCAATAAATTGTTTCTTTTTATTGCTGAGTAGTAGTCTATTGTATAATTGTCCTGTACTTTGTTTATCCATTTGCTAGCTAAAAGATATCTGGGTTGTGTCCAGTTTGGAATAATTATGAATAAAACTTATATAAACATTCATTTATCATAAGCATACATTTTTATTTCTCTTGGATAAATACCTAGGAGTAGGCTTGCTGGGTCATATGGTATGTGTATGTTTAATTTTTTAAGAAACTGCCAAATTATTCAAACAAGTCAGTCAGTCTTTTTAGTTTTAGCCTTTCTAATAGGTAGTAGTACCTCATGGTAGTTTTAATTTGGTTATCCCTAGTGACTAGTTATGCTGAACATCTCTTAATGTGCTTGTTAGCCACCCATATATCTTCTTTGGTGAAGTGTGTGTTTGGGACTTCTGGCAAGTTAGCTATTAGGTTGCTTGTTTTTTCTTTTTATTGTCGGGTTTTTAGAGTTATTTATATATTCTGTATACAACTCTTTTTCAGAAATATAATTTGCAAATATTTTCTTTGAGCCTATGGCTCGCTTTTGAATTCTTTTAGTAGTGTCTTTTGGAAAGCAAGAGTTTTCTGTGTTTTTTTTTTTAATTGGAGGATAATTGCTTTACAATATTGTGTTGGCTTCTGCCATACAACAGTGTGAATCAGCCATAAGTACACACAAGTCCCTTCCCGCCTGAACCTCCCCCTCACTCCCCCACTCCATCTCACCCCTCTGGGTTGTCACAAAGCACCAGGTTGAGCTCCCAGTGCCCATACAACAGCTTCTAGTGGCTATCTATTTTACATATGGTAGTGTAAATATTTCAATGCTAGTCTCTTAACTCATCCCACCCTCTCCTTCCCCTACTGTGTCCAAAGTCTGTTCTTTGTGTCTGCCTCTGTTGCTGCCCTGCAAATAGGTTTATCAGTACCATTTTTTCTAGATTCCATATATATGTTAATACACAAAATTTGTTTTTCTCTTTCTGACTTATCTCACTCTGTATAACAGGCTCTAGGTTCACCTAATTGTGTCCAACTCTTTGTGACCCCATGGACTGTAGCCCATCAGGCTCCTCTGTCCGTGGGGATTCTCCAGGCAAGAGTACTGGAGTGGGTTGCCACGCCCTCCTCCAGGGAATCTTCCCACCCAAGGATTGCACCTAGGTCTCCCGCATTGCAGGTGTATTCTTTATCGTCTGAGCCACCAGAGAAACCCCGTGCCCATGCACAGTTTCTTCTACCTCACTAGAACTGACTCACATATGTTCCTTTTCATGGCTGAATCATATACCATTGTGTATATGTACCACAGCTTCTTTATCCATTTATCTACCGATGGACATCTGGGTTGCTTCCATATCCTAGCTTTGTAAATAATGCTGCTATGAACACTACTGGGGCTTCCCTGGTGGCTCAGACGGTAAAGAATCTCCCTTCAATGCAGGAGACCCAGGTTTGATCCCTTGGTTGGGAAGATTGCCTGGAGCAGGAAATGGCAATCCACTCCAGTATTGTTGCGTGGAGAATTCCATGGACAGAGGAGCCTTGTGGGTTAGAGTCCATGGAGTCACAGAGAGTCGGACACAATCGACTGCTAACACATTCATGATCACTGGGGTACATTTGTAGTTTTCAATTATGGTTTTCTCAGGGTATATGCCCAGTAGCAGGATTGCTGGGTCATATGGTAGTTTTAGTCCTAGTTTAAAATTTTTTTAAATTTATTTTTAATTGAAGGATAATTGCTTTACAGTATTGTGTTGGTTTCTGCCAAATATCAACATGAATCAGCCACAGGTATAAATATGTCCCCTCCCTCTTGAACCTCTCTTCCTATCCCATCCCTCTAGGTTGTTCCAGAGCCTCAACTTGAGTACCCTGAGTCATACAGCAAATTCTCTATTTTACATATGATTATTGTATGTTTCCATGTTACTGTCTCCATACATCCCACCCTCTCGTTCCTCCCCACTGCCACCATGTCCGTAAGTCTGTTCTCTATGTCTGTGTCTCCATTACTGTCCTGCAGAGAATTTCACCAGTACCATCTTTATAGATTCCATATATAGGTATTAGTATACAATATTTGTTTTTCTCTTTCTGACTTACTTCACTCTGTATAACAGACTCCAGGTTCATCTACCTCACTAGAACTGACTCAAATGCATTCCTTTTAATGACTGAGTAATATACCATTGTATATATGTACTTATTTATACATTCATCTGCTGATGAACATCTAGGTTACTTCGATGTCCTAGCTATTGTAAATAGTGCTGCTATTAACATTGGGGTACACGTGTCTTTTTCAGTTATGGTTTTCTCAGGGTACATGCCAAGCAGTAGAATTGCTGGGTCATATGGTAGTTTTATTCCTAGTTTTTTAAGGACTCTAAATACTATTCTTCATGGTGGCTCTACCAATTTACTTTCCTACCAATAGTGCAACAGAGTTTCCTTTTCTCCACACCCTCTCCAGCATTTATTGTCTGTAGATTTTTTGATGATGGCCATTCTGATTGGTGTGAGATGATATCTCATTGTAGTTTTGATTTACATTTCTCTAATAATGAGCGATGATGAATATCTTTTCATGTATTTGTTGGACATTTGTATGTCTTCTTTGGAGAAATGTCTGTTTAGGTCTTCCTTTCACTTTTTGATTGGGTATGTTGTTTTTCTAGTTTTGAGCTGCACAAGTTGCTTGTATATTTTGGAGATTAATCATTTGTCAGTTGTTTCATTGGCAATTATTTTCTCCCATTCTGAAGGCTGTCTTTTCATCTTTTTACAGTTGCCTTTGCTATGCCAAAGCGTTTAAGTTTAATTAGGTCCCACTTGTTTATTTTTATTTTAATTTCCATTACTTTTGGAGGTGGGTCAGAGAAGACATTTCTGTGATTTATGTTAAAGAGTGTTTTGCCTATATTTTCCTCTGAGAGTTTTTATAGTTTCTGGCTTTACATTTAGTTTACATTTAGTTTTATAGTTTCTGGCTTTACATTTAGTTTACATTTAGTTTTATAGTTTCTGGCTTTACATTTCTTTAATCCATTTTGAGTTTATTTCCACGTATGGTGTTAGGAAGTGTTCTAATTTTATTCTGTCCCATTTTCCTAGCACTACTTATTGAAAGGCTGTCTTTTCTCCATTGTATATTCTTGCCTCTTTTGTCAAGGATAAGATGCCCATAGGTATGTGGGTTTTGCTCTGGGTTTTCTATCTTGTTCCATTGATGTGTGTTTCTGTTTTTGTCCCAGTACTATACTGTCTGATTACTGTAGCTTTGTAGTATAGTCTGAGTGAGGAAGGTTGATTTCTCCAGCTCCATTTTTCTTTCTCAAGATTGCACAAAGCAAGAGCTTTAATTTTAATATTCAAGTTATTTGTTCTTTTCATGGATCATGCTTTTAGTGCCTAATGTAGGATTATGCAGATTTTCTCATGTATTTCTAGATACCAGAAGTTTTTTAGTTTCATGTTAAGCATTTATGTTTATGACCCATTTTGAGTTAATTTAAAAAAACATTTTATTTTATTGAGATACAATTCACATACCATAAAATTCACCCTTTGAAAGTGTACAATTCAGTGGTTTATAGTGTATTCACAAGGTTATGCAACCATCACCAACATCTAATTCCAGAGCATTTCATCATCTTAAAAAGGAAACCCCAGCAGTCACTGCCCATTGGTCCTCCCCCAGCCTTGGGCAATTACTAATCTACTTTTTGCCTGTATAGATTCTTTCCTTTAGCCTATTGTTCTCAAGTTTTATCCATTTTGTGGCAAGTATTGGTATGTCATTCCTTTTTATTGCTGAATAATGTTGCATTGTATGAATACATAGATTTATTTATCCATAATTCAGCAAACATTGGATTGTTTTTGGCTATTATGAATAATGCTGCTATGAATATTTATGTAGAAATTTTTATGTAAACACATATTTTCAATTATCTTGCATATATACTTAAGAGTGTTTGAGTTAATTTTTATATAAGGTGTGAAACATGGGTTGAGGTTCTTTTTCTTTTTTCTCATAAGGACATATAGTTATTCCAGCACCACTTTAGGAGATAACTATACTTTCTCCATTAAATTGCCTTTGACCTTTGTCAAAAATCAGTTGGATCTATCTTTCGTTCTATTGATCTATATGTCTGTCTCTTTGCTAATATCACATTGTCTTGATTACTATAGCTTCATTGATTATGCTAAAGCCTTTGACTGTGTGGATCACAGCAAACTGTGGAATATTCTTAAAGAGATGGTAATATCAGACCACCTTATCTGCCTCCTGAGAAACCTGTATGCAGGACAAGAGGCAACAGTTAGAACTGGACATGGAACAACAGACTGGTTCAAAATTGGGAAAGGAGTTCATCAAGGCTGTATGTTGTCACCCTGCTTATTTAACTTATATGTAGAGCACATCATGTGAAATGCCAGCCTGGATGAAGCACAAGCTGTAATCAGAACTGTGGGGAGAAATATCAATAACCTTAGATATGCAGATGACACCATCCTTATGGCAGAAAGCGAAGAAAAACTAAAGAACCTCTTGATGAAAGTGAAGGAGGAGAGTTTAAAAGCTGGCTTAAAACTCAACATTCAAAAAACAGAGATTACCGCACCTGGTCCCATCACTTCATGGAAAATAGATGGGGAAACAATGGAAAGAGTGAGAGACTTTATTTTCTTGGGCTCCAAAATCACTGCAGATGGTGACTGCAGCCATGAGATTAAAAGACACTTGCTCCTTGGAAGAAAATCAGTGACAAACCTAGACAGCATATTAAAAAGAAGAGACATTACTTTGCCAACAAAGGTCTGTCTAGTCAAAGCTATGGTTTTTCCAGTAGGCATGTATGGATGCCAGAACTGGACAGCAAAAAAGACTGAGTGCCAAAGAATTGATGCCTTCAAACTGTGGTGCTGGAGAAAACTCTTGAAAGTCCCTTGGACTCTAAGGTGATCAAACCAGTCAATTAAAGGAAATCAACCATGAATATTCATTGGGAGGACTGGTGCTGAATTTGAAGCTCCAATACTTTGGCCACCTGATGTGAACAGCTGACTCATTGGAAAAGACCCTGATGCTGGGAAAGACTGAGGGCAGGAGAAGGGGGCAACAGAGGATGAGATGGTTGGATGGCATCACTGACTCAATGGGCATGAGTTTGAGCAAACTGAGGGAAATGCTGAAGGACAGGGAAGCCTGGCGTGCTACAGTTCACGGGGTCACAAAGAAGTGGACATGACTTAGCGACTGAACAACAACATAGATTTTTTTAAGTTTTGAAATTAGGTAGTTTAATATCTTCAACATTGTTCTTCCTTTTCAAAATTGTTTTGGTCATTCTAGAGCCTTTGCCATATATATTTTAGAATCAACTGGTCAGTCATGATTCAAAAGAGTATACTGAGATTTTGATTGGGATTGCATTGAATCTATAGATCAATGGAAGGTATTGTTATCTTACTAATTTGATTCTTCCAATCCATAAATATAGATTATCTTTTCATTTATCTAGGTCTTTGCTTTCTTTCATCAATATTTTGCAGTTTTCAACACAGAGATCCTGCATATATTTGTTAGATTTATAACAGTCTTTCATTTTGGGGGTGGTATTTAAATGGTTGAATTGTGGTGCTGGAGAAGACTCTTGAGAGTCCTTGGAATCAAGGGAATCAAACCAGTCAATCCTAAGGAAAATAAACACTGAATGTCATTGGAAATGAAATGGGAATCTGAGTTCTTGTTTGCAGAGCCGAACAATGAACTTCACGAACACACAGACACTCATGGTAGTAAGTGAATAGGATTTATTGAAGAGAAGGAAAGTATAAAGCTCTCAGCATAGACACTGAGAGGGGGTAAAGAGTCCCCCAAATGCAGGATTTATAGAAGTTGATATCCTTACCAGTATTAATGTGTACATTTTTGGTTGGCTCCTGTCCTTAAAATATGTCATTTCTAACTAATCAGTTTAAAGGTCAAAATGTTTAACTTAACATCTTTATGGATTCTCTTGCTCCTTGGATTAAGTCATCACCCTTTTTCATGACCCCTGGCCATTTTACAATGGATGAGATGTATGAGCTAAAGATTAATAATAACCATTTTTTTTCCTCTTGGGCATATGAAACAGAAGTTAATTACTACCCTTCCCTGGATCTGAGTGCTGATAATAGACCAAGGGCACATTCCGGAAATTTGGGACAAAGGGTATAGTTTTAGGTTAATGGAGCAAGATGTTTATTGAAAACAATACTGAGGTCTCAGAGTTCTACACTGACTACCTAGCAATTTCTACCTCAGAAAGACGGATGTTGAAGCTGATGCTCCAGTACTTTGACCACCTGATGCAAGGAGCTGACTCACTGGAAAAGACCCTGATGCTGGGAAAGAATGAGGGCAGGAGGAGCAGGGGGTGACAGAAGATGAGATGGTTGGATGGCATCACCAACTTAGTGGACAAGAGTTTGAGCAAACCCTAGGAGATAGTAATGGACAGGGAAGCTTGGTGTGCTAGAGTCCATGGCGTCACAAAGAGCTGGACATAACTGAGCGACTGAACAACAACCTTCTTTATGGTCCAGCTCTCACATCCATACATGACTACTGGAAAAAGCATAGCTTTGACTAGATGGACCTTTGTCAGCAACGTGATGTCTCTGCTTTTTAATATGCTGTCTAAACTTGTCATAGCTTTTCTTCCAAGTAGCAAGCATCTTTTAATTTCGTAGCTGCAGTTATTGTCTGCAGTGATTTTGGAGCCCAAGAAAATAAAATCTGTCACTGTTTACACTTTTCCCCCATCTATCTTCCATGAAGTGATGGGATAGGGTGCCGTGATCTTAGTTTTTGAATGTTGAGTTTTAAGCCAGCTTTTTCACTCTCTTCTTTCACTTTCATCAAGAGGCTCTTAAGTTCCTCTTCACTTTCTGCCATTAGAGTGTTGTCATCTGCATATCTGAGGTTATTGATATTTCTCCCTGCAATCTTGATTCCAGTTTGTGATTCATCCAGTCCAGCGTTTCACATGATGTACTTTGTGTTGAAGTTAAATATGCAGGGTGACAATATACAGCCTTGTTGTACTCCCTTCCCAATTTTTACCCAGTCCATTGTTCCATGTCCAGTTCTAACTGTTGTTTCTTGACCTGCATACAGGTTTCTCAGGAGACAGGTCAGGTGATCTGGTACTCTCATCTCTTTAAGAATATTCTACAGTTTGTTGTGCTTCACACAATCAAAGGCTTTAGTGTAGTCAATGAAACAGATCTTTTTCTGGAATTCCCTTGCTTTCTCTATGATCCAGCAGACGTTGGCAATTTGACCTCTGGTTCCTCTGCCTCTTCTAAAACCATCTTGTACATCTGGAAGTTCTTGGTTCATGTACTGCTAAAGCTTAGTTTGAAGGATTTTGAGCATAACCTTACTAGCATGTGAAATGAGTACAACTGTGTGTTAATTTGAACATTCTTTGGCATTGCCCTTCTTTGGGATTGGAATGAATCCCAAAGACCTTTTCCATTCCTGTGGCCACTGCTGAGTTTTCCAAATTTGCTGACATATTGAATGCAGCACCTTATTTAATAGTATCATCTTTTAGGATTTTAAATAACTCAGCTGGAATTCCATCAGCTCCACTAACTCTGTTCGCAGCAATGCTTCCTAAGGCCCACTTGTGGATTGAGCTAGTTTAAATCTGGTTTTCAGCTTTTCTGATGGCTTTTCTCTTTATGTAATCTAGAAGTAAAGTTAGCTCTTACTTTTTGGCTATAACTTGTTATGTGTCCCAACTGAAAGTCGGACATGTTTTCTAAGTTACCTATTTTTGGCATCCCAGAATTCATTTTTTAAATTAGTCCAAGGCAACTGCTGAATAGCTACTCAGCTTCTGGGACCCTAACATTTGTCTACAAATTTATAGATGCCTGCAGGGGAAAATGTTACCAAATATTCAGTTTCACACATTGGTCTTCTTTTATCTTTGCTATCTTGGACTCTCAAGTCTTCAGTGCCCTGGTAATTTTTCTTTTTGTTCAAACTTGCTTTCCTAGTTGCTTTTGGGGAAGAGGTTGGTCTGAATAAGCTAATCCACCATATCCAGAAGCAAACCAAAGATCATGGATTTTGGAGCCAGACCTCCAGGATTCAAATCTCAGTTCTGCAGTTGACTTGTCCTGTGATCATGAACAAGGTATTAACTTTTCTTAAGCCTCACTTTTCTCATCACTTAAAATGGTGATAGTAACAGGAGCTACCTTCTAGGGTTATTGTGATGATTTAACAAGGATATATAAAGTCATTTATATACACATATGTGTACTTTCCTACCCACCTTCTTGTTCTGGCCTCCACTGTTTCTATAGAGAAGCCAGTTATTGTTATTATTACTGCTTTGAAGGTAATGTTTCTTTTCCCTCTGTTTTTTAAGGTTTTTCTTTGCCTTTTGTCTTTTGGCAGCTTTACTCTGATATGCTGGAGGTGTGAGTATGGTTTTATTTATTTATTTATCCTGTCTGAGCGTCTTAGCATTTCTTATATCATATATACTTTTGAAATATACAGTATATGTCTAAGAAAAGTGCCTGGGATCCAAAAACTGCTCTATTGTTATTCACTCTTATTATTTTTACTTGACATGGTCTTCTTTCCAATCAGTGTTGTTTCCCACTGTGCTGTGATTTACAGATCTTTAATAGGCTCCACTGGCTAGTAGATGAAGTCCAAACTCATCTTTATTTAAGTCTTTATTGTATTTGTTACAGTATTGTTTCTGTTTTATGTTTTGGTTTTTTTGACCGTGAGTCATGTGGGATCTTAGCTCCCCGACCAGGGATTAAACCCACACTCTCTGTATTGGAAGGTGAAATCTTAAACCACTAGATCACCAGGGAAGCCCCAACCTGTGATATTTTCAAAACTCTGAGGCCCAAATCAAACGAGGCCAATTGCATCAGAATTTTTGAGGTGGGATACAGATATTAATCAGTATTTTTGCAAGAGCCCTGGGTGATTGCAGTGTTCAGCCAGTGCTGGGGGCTCTTCACACCTTCGCTTCCCTTCCTTTGAGCAACTTTTGAGGGCCTGGAGAAGTATCTGGGATGCAATATGTTCTATGGAGAGAGAGGAAACAGATGCAAAAAATGGAGGGAAATAAGTCATGGTGGCACCATGGTGATATGCCTGTGGGAACTCTCCACTCTGGAGAAACAGCAAGCACCAACTGCATGCTCCATTTTGTGGTTTGGTTTTGGGGGGGCAGTGTTGACGACCCCCGTTTCATCTCTGTATCGGTCCTTCTCTCAGCTCATGCTCACATTTCCCTCCTGAATTTGCCTCCCTCCTTTATTCAAAGAGTTGTTGAAATATCTCCAAAAGAAGACTTTTGGGCTTATTTGAAGGAGGTTGCATCTCACACATACTAAAAAAAATTTTCAAGGTGGTACTGTCTGAGGAGGGAGATAGGGTTAAGGATGGGAACTTGGGATGGCCAGAGGCACCATGTGACTTGGCAGCAAGTGAGACAGGAGCATTGGAAAAGAGATGGGAGAGCCTCTGGAAAACCCATCAGAACATAAATTGCCGCCGAGGATAACCTCTGAAAGTTTAGGGAGCTGCTTAGTGTGTGCCACTGATGGTAGAGTTTTAGGCACTGTGACTTTGGTGGGCAGATATTTTTTTCAAGAGATAAAGGGAGAAGTCCTATTCTGTGGGCATCTGCCAGCAGCGATCTACCAGCAGCGCGGCAAGCCCTTTGTGCCACGTCTGCTGATGCCTGCAGGGAAGGGAAGTCCTGGGTGGAAAGGAGGAGACTGGGGGAGAGGGGGATGGTGTCGTAGGGAGTAATTTTAAACATTTTGGTGCTACTTAAGCTATGATGACATAGCCTATAGGTCTTCATGAGCCAACCAACTGTTTCTCCTGAGCCAATGGTACGGTAGTTTGTGAGGTGCTGAGATTCAGAATGCTTTCTTGGGCTACCTCTCTGCTTAGAGCAAGAAGTGACATGAGATTTAGAATAATAATAATTACATAGAGTGCAGGGCAAAGTCTTTCAGCTGTACTGATGGGAGTATAAATTGTCCAGTTTTTCTTGAGGCATGTGGGCAGCATGAATCAAAAGCCTTAAAGATGTTCCTACAGTTTGACCCATCAATTCCACTCCTAGGAATATGGTTCTAAAGAAATAGTTGACAAGTGCACACAGATCTGTGTATATTGTCATTCATTTATAAACTTCTTACAATAGTAGTGGGCTTCCCTGGTGGCTCAGACAGTAAAGAATCTGCTTCCAGTGCAGGAGTCCCAGGATATCCACAGTTTGAACTAAACTAGGTTACCTGAGTTATACTGAATCGAGTGTAGTGATTTTTAACTATAGTCTTAAAGTAGTATATTTTATTAAGTATAGATTTGTGTGTTTGTGAATCTGTGCTGGGGCTTCCCTGGTGGCTCAGGTGGTAAAGAATCTGTCTGAAATGAAGGAGACCCAGGTTCAATTCCTGGGTCAAGAAGATCCCCTGGAGAAGGGAATGGCTACCCACCCCAGTACTCTTGCCTAGAGAACTCCAGGGACAGAAGCAGGCTACAGTCCATGGGTGGCAGAGAGTCAGACACGACTAAGTGGCTAATACTTTACAGTAGTAAACTGAAAATAGCCAAAATTTCCAGCAATTAGGCATTAAATAATAACTGGGGACATGGAATACTATACAACCAGGAAAACAGATATTACTGCTCCTCCGTATTTATTGAAATGGAAAACTGTTTATGATAATCAAGCAAGAAAAGCAGATCCCAGAACTACACTCGCCATGACCTTGTTTCATTTATTTTGGTGTTTTCTTTTTTCCCTCTCAGACCGTTCTTTTATTAAGGATGACTTCATGCTAAGACTGTATCACGTGGGGAGCCCAATTTTACACTGACTACTGCCACAGAGTAGTTTATTACTACCAGTAATGTATAAATTTTTGGAGAAGGAAATGGCAGCCCACTCCAGTGTTCTTGCCTGGAGAATCCCAGGGACGGGGGAGCCTGGTGGGCTGCTGTCTATGGGGTCGCACAGAGTTGGACACGACTGAAGCGACTTAGCAGCAGCAGCAGCAATGTATAAATTACTTTGCACAGTGTCTGACGTATAGTAGGTGTGTAGAGGTAGAAAAAGTAAGTATCATTTTCAGAAAGTCTTTTTAATGGTTAGAGACTTTAACTCTTTAGAATGGTTTAGTACTTTAGTTGAATAGTAAGTAGGATACAAAAATTGGTGAAGTTTGGTGGCAAAAAATCATGTAGTTGTTACAGCCTCAATTTTGAAAAGCATGGAACGTGTGCCAGTAAGGAAAGTCTGCAAAGATATGTTTACCTTATTAATGATGTTTGAGTAATGTTGGATTATAAGTGATTTTTATGTCTCCCCCCTTTTCTTGCTTTCATATGCCCAACTTCCTCGATAGAATAAACTGTATTTATTACTCCTTCTCTTCACTCAAAGTCCTAAAAAAGAAAAAAACCCAGACTTTAATTACTGATATAAAGTAAAACAATAACTTGTTGGTTGGCTGAGAATTGCTAGAAATTAATAGTTTGGAAATTATTTAGTAAATTCTAATTACTTAGCAAAAGTAATTAAAATATTTATAAGTGAACACCCATAAAACACCGCCAAGCAAATACATTACTCAATAAATGGTTTAATTAGTATTTCATTACCAGAAATTAATCTCAGTAACCAAACATTACTACAAATTACATGTAGGGTGGACAACTTATTTTACTGCTATTAATGATTTCAATTATGAAGTTTGTGCAAGTCTAATTCCTTCCCGCTTCTCCCGCCCTCCTCCCACACCCACCTGGGTGAGTTCCCACACACTGGGCCTGAGTTAGGGTGCTCGGGACTGGTCTGACATCTTCCACATTGTTGAAAATCCTGGGTTAACAGTTTCCCTCAGCTTATTTCCCAGCTGTCTTGCAGAAATACTTGCCCTGGGTGCCTCTTAATCAGCTGGAATCAGACTCCAGGAGCTGGTGGGCTTCTTACCACAGATATACTCTCCTCCAGAGTCTTCTAAATCACTTGGCTGCAAGGCCTGCTTCCCTCCCCAGGACTGTGCCAAGGCCCTCCGGCACTGGTTAGCACTCCTGGTTCAGCTCTCAGGCTGGGCTGGGCTGCTGCTAAGTCATGCCAGGAGCATCTTCGTGCAGGTGAGAAAAAAGGAGTCCTTTCCACCAGACGCAGTCACACATGAAGGTGGATTTTTGCCCAAACATGTTTCTTTCTCACGTTCCCATGGAACAGATTCTGAGACTTGAGATTTGCATGCAGGCATCTTCCTGAGGAGTGGTCTCAGGAACAGTCCCTGAGTGAGTGGCGAGGGAAGTAGGGTTGGGTAGTAAGAACTACAGGCCCACTGGAAGCTCCTGGATTGAGGCAAGGAAGGGGGCAGGCCTTTGTTATTTCAAATGAGCAGACAGCAGAGCAGATGTCACTCTGGGGAAGGACGTGCCTCTCTTTGGCTGAGGACAAATCCTGGAGAGGGGCTCAGTTGCCAGCCATTACTGGGCAACACTCTCAGCAGCTGGAGGAGTGAGTGCCTTGGCTCTGAAGGAGGAATATGGGCAGCACACATTGCAGAGAGACCCAGGTTTGATCCCTGGGTTGGGAAGATCCCCTGGAGAAGGGAAAGGCTACTGGCTGCAGTATTCAGGCTTGGAGAATTTCATGGACTGTATAGTCCATGGAGTCGCAAAGAGCCGGACACAACTGAGCAACTTTCACATTCACGTTCACATACCAGCATCCACCCCCTTGTGTCATGGACAGCCTGAGCAACCGCACGTGAAGGTCCTCATGGGAGGGGCCTGAGGCCACGAGTAGAATGAGCTTGAGTTGTCGCCTTGTCTTATTTGGGTTGGGAGGAGTCTTACTTCTGGAGTTAGGATCCTGATTTAGGTACCAGCTGAGACTTACGCCAAGATCACAAGTTCTGCGAGGGCAAGTCTGGATCTCATCGTATCCCCAGAACTTAGCACAGTTCATGGCTCAGTGAATATTTGCTGATTGAATCTATAGTAGTAAAGACAGTCACCCAAATGCATTAATATCCTGTATTACACTTGATGATGGGAAATACATAGAATCTGATCCTGGAGGGGTCAGGGGAAGAAATGAACTTGAGTTGAGACTCAAAGAATGGGTAAGAGTGAGCTGGACAGAGTAGGGTGGGAGTAGGGTGCTTCCCAAGCCTCTGAAGATAGGGGTTTTGCCTTGGCCACCTCTTGAAGGGTGTCTCCACCTGGGGAAACAGAAGGGACTTGAGGAATCACACTCACTGAATTTCTTTTGTTATCTGTTGGTGAAATGCATCCTTTGTTCTTATCACAGCCTTATCTGGTAGAAGACTCACATGTCAGAGAGCTTTTCCACGGTGGTTTGGCTGGGCCATGGCGGCATGAAGGGTGCCTGCAGGTGCTTTCTGAAGTGAGAGATACAGGCCAGGATCAGGATCACAACCAGAGGTGGGGGTGCAGATCCCCTGGGGCCCCCTCCCGGGCATCAGGCATGTGGATATCACGTGTTGTGGAGGAGCTGAGACTGGAAGAGCTGGGCTGCACTGTATCTAATCTCTTCCTTCCTCCTTGTACTCATCTCCCTCCTGCCTCCGGCTTTGTCCTGCTCCGGGCCTGTCTCCAGCTTCCTCGCTGCCCCAGGAGCGCGTTCTGCTCATTTCACCCCCACTCCTGCGCATATGTCCTCCCCTTTCTCCAGGACCACCGCTCCACTCAGAAAACCCATCCAAAGCCCCTCCACGGAGCCCTGACTCATGACTCCAGGTCATAGTGAACTCACCCTTTCTGCCTTTCTACAGCCCTCAGTTGTGGATTCTTTAGAACGGAGGCAGGTTTAGAAATCCTCGGCCTGGTACCATACCTGGTTGCGAGCAAGGAGGTGGGGAAAAGCTGGAGGTGAGCAGGAGGCCTGAAGGAAGACCCTGTGTTGCCTGGTTGGCACTGGGCAGTGTGAGCAGTGGCTGGGTATCTGCTGGCCTCCCACCCAGGTGTGCCATGAGGGGTACCGCGGGCCTGGCTTCTGCTGTTGATAGTGGTGGCAACAAGGAAGGGAGGGAGGAAGATGGAAAGTTCCCGCTTATCATGTCTGGGACTTTGCCTGCCTTGTCCTTAATCAGTCTACAGCTAATTAGCCGCCTCCCCCACCCCACTCCCCGCCCTGCCGGCGCTGAGCTCAACACCATTAATCACCAAGGAGAAGGCTGAAATCTGCAGGCCTCCTGCTCAGGAGAATCCCGGCTCCTTGGGTGGGCCCTTCTTGCCTGGGGCACTGAGAGGACCACGGATGCAGGAGCTCCTTTGGTAGGAATTTGGGGCTGTTAAGAGGGTGCTGTGGAGCCCTGTGCCACCTAGAATGACTGTAGGGGGAAGGGTGCGGCATATTCCTCTTTGCTGTGACATTCCAGTTTTGCTTATGGTGACAGGGTCTTCAGTTCAGTTCAGTCACTCAATTGTGTCTGATGCTTTGCGACCCCATGAATCGCAGCACGCCAGGCCTCCCTGTCCATCACCAACTCCCGGAGTTCACTCAGACTCACGTCCATCGAGTCAGTGATGCCATCCAGCCATCTCATCCTCTGTCGTCCCCTTCTCCTCCTGCCCCCAATCCCTCCCAGGATCAGAGTCTTTTCCAATGAATCAGCTCTTCGCATGAGGTGAGCCCAAGACAAATGGCTCACTTCCCCAGACTCCCTTGTAGCCAGGAAAGGCATGGGACACAACGCAGATCAATGGGGCATTGAGCTGAAACCTGCTGTGGGCTCTTAGGAAGGCTTTTCCTTTCTTGGTAAAAGCATCAGATGTTGCTGGTGCTGCCTCTTCTTGCCCTTTCTCCTTTTTGCCTTGAATGCAGACTTAAAGGCTGGAGCTGCAGCAGCCATCAGCCTCTATGAGGGAAGGATCAAGAGAAGTGTTATGACACCACCATGAGCTGATAACCAGTGCCAGTAACTCGCCTACCTCCAGATTTCTGTCAGATGAAAATAATCTCAGTTTAGTCCACCATTGGTTGATATTCTGTCACCTGTAGCTGAATATGCTTCTAATACAGAGGGGAACTCTGGATGGTGCAGGCTTAACTGCAGAGATACCCATGGTACCCAGAGTAATCCAGACATTCCTGGACTCACTAGCTGGTGTTCATGAGGGAGGTTACAGTACTCACATGCCACCTGCTCTGCCCTCTCCTCCTATCCTTCAGCCTTTCAAGTTCTCATTTTCCAATGGTTTTTAGCCACCTATGTTATTAAGAAAGTGTGTGAGTGTGACACCGATGGGCTGTCATGTTAAACTCTGTGTAGTGGAGTGCCTAGGAAGACAAAACTAGATTTTATGGCAAACGAGTAGTGCCTCTTTGCCTGTTATGCAGTGCTTTGTAAAGTGGGCGAGCACATTGCTCTGGGAAAAGGCTGGAGAAAGGAATTATGTGATCCTGAGAAGGTTTTGCTGAGCTGATTACAGAGGCAGGATATTTGCATTTGGGAGGACTGAGGTCGAGACCCCGACTGACCTTTCCCTTTTGAGGTTTAAGATTACTGGAGCCTTTCTGACAAACGGAATTGGGCCTCTCTGAGATCCTTTGGCAAGAAAGGATGGAAGGGGTCCCACAGGAGAACCTCGGGATCAGGAAATGGAAAACCTGGATAGGTGAACCAAGCTAATAGCAGGCTTAGGTGCTTGTTAGGGAGGCTGGTGCCCACCCAGCAGCTGACAAGGCAGAGACTCCCAGGCATTCTGGTAGAGGTCGAGCTGTGGGAGCAGTGGATGCACTTAAGAGTGTGAAAGAAAAGAGCTATAGCCTGAAGTTCAAATGTGGAGCCCCGCTGTAGCCAGGGTTGAATCAGGACTGAGCTGATTTCGAGGTGGCAAACTGCGCGGGACCAGTTTTCAACAGCGACCCCTTGTGGCAGCAGGCCGGGCAGACTGTTCCGTTCTGTCTGCTGCTGCTAAGTCACTTCAGTCGTGTCCGACTCTGTGCGACCCCATAGACAGAAGCCCACCAGGCTCCGCTGTCCCTGGGATTCTCCAGGCAAGAACACCGGAGTGGGTTGCCATTTCCTTCTCCAATGCATACAAGTGAAAAGTGAAAGTGAAGTCACTGAGTCGTTTCCAACTCTCAGCGACCCCATGGACTGCAGCCCACCAGGCTCCTCCGTCTATGGGATTTTCCAGGCAAGAGTACTGGAGTGGGGTGCCATTGCCTTCTCCGTTTGGTTCTGTCTAAGCCTGGCTTTTAGACACTGGACACATCCTGGTGCATGGCTCCAGTTCCTGGGCAGCTTGTGGAAGGTAAGGGGAGAAGAACCCTAAGGGTAGAGGGGTAGTGTATCACAGTGGTTAGGAGCATGGACTCTGGAGTCTGACTGGGTTCGAGTTCCTACTCTGCTACTTCCCTGGCCTGACCTCATGGGTTGCAGACCTGCATGGTCTCATAGGGGCCTTCCTTAAAGAGGCCCTGTGCTGGGCTTCATGCTTGCTGTCTTGAATGTCTTAATAAATTTAAAAAATCTATGAATCGTATTTTAGTTTTTGGCTTCTTTTTTTAAACTGAAGTATAGTTGATTTACAATGTTGTCTTAATTTCAAATGTATAGCAAACTGATTCAGTTACATATATATATACCAAAGTATATATACCAAAGTAGGGCGAAGTTTGGGATTAACATATATACACTGGAGTGGGCTGCCATTGCCTTCTCCGATGATAATGTATAGGTCCATCCATATTGTGCATTGTTTCATTCTTTTTTTATATTAAATAATTTTTGAACAAGTACCCTCCTCCATTTTCATTTTGCACTTGGCCCTGCTAATTATGAGGAGAGGGCAGTGGCACCCCACTCCAGTACTCTTGCCTGGAGAATCCCATCAAGGAGGAGCCTGGTGGGCTGCAGTCCATGGGGTCGCTGAGTCGGACACGATGGAGCGACTTCCCTTTCACTTTTCACTTTCATGCATTGGAGAAGGAAATGGAAACCCACTCCGGTGTTCTTGCCTGGAGAATCCCAGGGGCGGGGAGCCTGGTGGGCTGCTGTCTGTGGGGTCGCACAGAGTCGGACGCAACTGAGGCGACTTAGTAGCAGCAGCCAGTTATGCCGTCAGTCCTTCTTGGCAAATGTCTTCTCTGTGCCACAGTTTCCCCATCTATAAGATGGATTAAGAGAAAACAGCAATGACTCTGCCTATCAGAGAGTTGTTGTAAGGTTAAGTGAGTTCTATACATGAAGTACTTAGAGCAGGATCTGGCATGTAGTGAGCTCCACGTAAGTGTTAGCCATTGTTCTTGTTTCTGTTCATTTAGGCCGATGAAGACTCCAGCAATTAATCTGCAAAGTACAGAGACATGACTACATTTGCGTCTCCAGCTAGTGAAGCAGAGCATGTCAAGCACTTGGGGAACAACGCAAGGAGAGGAAACTGGGACCCCTGGACTCGCTTCTCACACAAGATGAGACGCCTCATTAAGCCCACATCCTTCTGGGCCCACAGGGCTGACGAGAGAGGGGAACACGGGGCCTGAGAAGTGTGGAGTCAAGGCCACCTTCCTGCCGCAGGGGCTGGCAGCAGAAGTGGGCATGGCCCAGAGGGGCAGGCTGGGGCACCTCTGGAAGCAGCCTGCCCCCTCCCCGCGGGGTCAGGCTGTCATCGGACTCGCGTCCTTCCTCTCAGGGAAGAATGGCCCCGCCCCAGCCCTCCCTCCAGCCTGGACCCATCTTGCATTTACAGACCCAGATCAGAGGATAGGATGCTGGGAAGGATGCTCTATTAGGATGATGATTCTAAATAAACTGTATCTATTGGCATGTTACCTACTCACAAAAAGAGGAGAAATCGTAGGTGCCCAGCCCAATGTATCCTCTACATGTGAACTCACTCAGTTCAAGAAATAGGACATTCACAGAAGTCAGGAAGCTCCCAGCCATGCTCCCCAACTAGCCCCTCCCTCCTTCCTCAGTCAGCCACTAGCCAGAGTATCATTTCCTAAAACCATTAGATTTCACTTTTGCAAACTGTTTACTTTGGAAAATGTAAAATCTACATTCCAAAGCAAGTTGGAATAATAGAATAGGATCACCCATATACTCATCTAGATACACCAGTTGTTAGCATTTTGCTACATATTCTCCACTTTCTCTGTCTTCCCTTCTGTGTCTTGTTTTTTCTCCCCCATCTCTACACATAAGATTTTTCTGAACCATTTGAGAGTTATCTGCAGATAGCACAACATATTTCAGTATACATCCTGAGAATGAGATCATTTACATGGTGCAGTTATCACAATACAGAAATTTAACGTTGCTGCTGCTGCTGCTAAGTCACTTCAGTCGTGTCCAACTCTGTGTGACCCCATAGACGGCAGCCCACCAGGCTTCCTCATCCCTGGGACTCTCCAGGCAAGAACACTGGAGTGGGTTGCCATTTCCTTCTCCAGTGCAGGAAAGTGAAAAGTGAAAGTGAAGTCACTCAGTCGTGTCTGACTCTTAGCAACCCCATGGATGGCAGCCTACCAGGCTCCTCCATCCATAGGATTTGCCAGGCAAGAGTACTGGAGTGGGGTGCCATTGCCTTCTCCTACAACATCATTATATAGTATACAGTTGATTTTCATATCGTCCACTTACCCAATGATATTATACACACACGTGTGTGTGTATATAACCCAAGCATGGATCACAGTTTGCATTTAGTTGTATGTCTCTTTCGTCTTCTTTAAAACAGATTCTCTCTTTCTTTTTTTTTTTTTTCATGACGCTGACATTTTGGAGAGTATAGGCAAGTTTTCTAGAATATTTCTGACTTCAGATTATCAGATTGTTTCCTCATAATTTAAACATTCTTGGCAAGAATGCTGTAGGAATTTTATTATATATAGATATATATTCTTTATAATTAATTTATTATGAATGATAGTAGCTTCAACTTATCAAGTGCCCGTCATGTTGTTTGGGGATTATGCTGTCCATTTTACAGACCAGATGACTGAGGCAAAGAGTGGCTTAAGTAGTTTTCCCAAGGTCACATGGTCAGAAAGAGGAAGTACTAGGATTAGGTTTGTCTGACCCCACGGCCCATGTTCATAGCCAGTTCAACCCACTGTTGGTGATGACTAATCTCACCGGAAGGAGGCCTGAGGCTGCATTCTGGAGGGCAAGGACTGTGTTACATTCTCTGCTGAATTCCAAGCTCAGCCAGGGCAAATCCAGAGTGAGGTTCCATGATTGCTTATTGAGTGAATGGATGAATGATTGTTTCATGGACAAAGATTAGCCTGGAGTCCATGGACCATTGGCAGCAAAATCATGCAGAAAGTTTGTCAAATACACATCCATGACCATCACTGTCAACCCACGGAACCTGAATCTCTGTTGGTGGGACCTGAGGATCTAACGATAGTTTTTCCCAATATCCTGATGATTGAGTGAAAAAAGCATGTTTCAGAACCGAGTTTTTTCCCAATGTCCTGATTGAGTGAAAAAAGCATGTTTCAGAACAGAGTGTGCTGCTTAATTCTGTGTGTCTTTTTCTCTGTGGTTTAAGCTTGTGCATGAGGCCTCAGTCATGTCCGACTCTTTGTAACCCCGTGGATTTTAGCCTGCCAGGCTCCTCCATCCCTAAGATTTTCCAGGCAAGAATACTAGAGTGGGTTGCCATTTCCTCCTCTAGGGGATTTTCCCGACCCAGAAATCAAACTCTTGTCTCTTGAATCTCCTGCATTGGCGGGTGGATTCTTTACCACTGGCTCCCAAGGTTATGTGGTTAGATATAGAGTTACACTTTTGAGAAGGATGTGAGAACTGTTAATAGTATTTACCTCTGAGGAGTAGGGCTGGGGCCCTGGAGAAGGAGAGGAAGACTTGACCTTCTCCTGATGCACTGTTAGAAATGACACAAGTGATTACTTCATACATTCTTTTTGTAAAAAATTAAGCCCTACAGATAAGTAGATTAATTAACTTATCACCCAAACTGAACACCTTTGAGAGTGAAAGGGAGCACTGTTTATAAGTTAAACCAGCAATAGAGGAAACAGGTCATTCTGGGCAAACCTGGGCAAGCGGTCCCCCTGGCCAGGCCAGTGTCCCCTTAGATCACCTACCCTCCTGGTTACAGCCACCCTCTTAATCTGCGATAACCACTGTTTACCAGCCTGATGTGTATTTTACAGACCCTTCAGTATGGTATGTAGCCACTGAAGGCACCTTGTTTGAGACTTCTCTTTTTACGCAAGTGATATCACACTAAATATATCAACATGTGAGTTTTTTTTTCTCACTCAACAATATATGTCTTGGAGATTTGGCCATGTCAAGCCCATCTGGGGGGTCTGCTTCATTCCTTTTAACTGTTGCTGAGTGTTCCATACATGGACTTTTTTCCATTCTCTAGTGGCTGGATATTTGAGTTCTTTCCAGCTCCTTAGAATGACTAACCACACTGATGAGTATGCCAAGTGTGATACTGTCCCAACAGCGGAACCACCTCGTGTCCATCAGAGGTCAGTCTAATGTTAAAATAGTCTCAGGAGATGACATTTTTGAGGAATAACTGGACTTATGAGCAAGGTTCCTTACCAGGCTTAAGGCTCCTCCACATGCCCTCTTCAGGGAAGGCAGGGGTTTCAGAGGTGGGACTGCCCCCAGGTTGACCCTCAGAGACTCTCCCAGTGGCCTTGGCCTCCAGGCCGTTCCTGCAGTTGGGGTCCGCCAGAAGCTCCTCTCCCCAGGCCTGGCTCCTCCAGCCCCACTGCTCTTCCCCTTCTCCTCTTGCCTCTCCTGCTCACGAGGTTCTTGTACTCATCTAGGTGCTTGCACTCATCTGTGATGTTGGCTGTGGTGGAAAGAGACAGAGTGTTTGGTTCCCAGGTCTACCACTGATGGACTGTGTGACCTTGAGTGAATCCCTTTCCCTTTCTGGGTCTTCAGTTCTTCATTTGTGGGATGGGGAAAACGGTGCCCAGCTCCCGGGCTTGTGAGCTCCTACGTGGGATAACAGAATAGGTCACGCATGTGCCCCATCCCTACCATGAGGGTGCTCCGTAAGTGGTCACTTCAATCCCCTTGCCCTGTCTCCCCACTTGTATGGATTACTGTCCACACAAACAGAAAAGCTGGTGGACGCTCCTGAGGATAGACACTGTGTCATCTCTCACTTTGGCACCATCCCCACCCCTCTCAAGCCCTGGCATAAGTTCAGGACACATTTGGGGGTCCCAGGAGGGGGGGGGAGTGATATAAGGAGGCTGTATTTATTCACAGTCCTGGGAGGCTAGAATGAGAATGGCAGGGAGACAATACCCTGCTCTGGGACAGATCCCCTGTTCATGGGAGTTTTTAATCTGATGGGACAATGGTTCCTAATTCTAGGATCTCCTGTTTGGTGGAAGAGACTGTTTCTGCCTCCAGAGGATTTCTATTCCCCTGATGGGAGGGGAGTGGTCAGTATACCCTGAAGTACCTTGTCTGTTGATGGAGACACGTTATCAATTCCCAGGGAAGTTTCCAGACTGATGGAGGAGACATACATCTGGGGTGTCTCCCTAACTTTCACTGACAATTTCCATTTTGTGTGAACCTTCCTTCCAGCATCTGTTCCTTAACATACATGTGTGCTGACTGCTCTGTCTATAGAACTGTGAGTTTCATGAGGGCAGAATTGATATCTCATCTTTGGGATTTCTGGTCCCAGCCTGTTGTTGGGCATCCTAAGGAGTGCTTGAAGATTCGCCACATTCTCAGGGGCTCCCAAGAGTCAGCGTTCTCAAGCTACGCAAGGGCAGACAAATCAATCGGGAGAATGAGAATGAGGCCTCAGAGGGGACAGCGAGGGGTGGCCTGGGGTCTGCCCTCACGGCCTCTCTGCTTCCTTCTGGAAGCCACCGTAGCTCTGTCTACAGCATCTCACAGGAACGCCCCCTGCAGTCTCTCCCCTCACGGGAGCTGGGTGCTGAGGTGGGCCCCTCGGTCTGTGTAGGAGAGGAGACACATCAGACCCGGGGCTGATGGGCAAGTCAAAGCTTCTGGTTAAATGGCTTTATAGTAGTGGCCATTTATGAATTAATGAAAGAGAAAATAGGCACATTATACATACAGATTTGTCCTTAATGAGGGGAAAAGGCATTGTTTACTGACGTTCAATTCTAATTCTCCACGCGCAGGGCCGGCTTTTCTCCAGCAGCCCCGTGTGCCCCCATTCTCCTGTCTTCCATTATGTTCCTTTAACCTCTTCAGCGTCCAGCTGGGCACCTACTCATCCCTCAAAGCATCACCTCCCTGTGCTGCCTGAGCAGCCAGCTCCTGGGTGAGTCTGCAGGACCTTTGACCCTGAGACTCCCAGCTGGTATCATCTCCTCTGCTCAGCGGGCAGGCAGATGGAGGAGAATTCTGCTAAGGCCGTCAGGGCAGCACCCTTGGAGAGAGGCATAGCTCAGGAATGGCTGCTTTTCTGGGGTAAGGGGCTGCAGGGTAGCAGGCAGGACCTAACGAAGAGGACAGATGGAGGTTGGGGGCTGCAAGCTGGGGAATCCCCAGGAAGCAAGGGCTCAGGAGCACTACCCAGCAGTCCCATCCTTTGTGGGTTCTCTGAAACTATCAAGAGGGAATGGGGCCCCACTGGGAAAGGTGAATAGCAGGGTCCCTCCCACACGGGCACCTCCCTGAAGCCATGGCTGAGGTGACCCCCGTCCATTTCCTACTTTAGCACACATGAGGTCACTCTGGGATAAACAGATAACCCCTCACTGCCCCATAAGCTCCTCTTTCCTCCCCAGGTCCCAGCCATTACCCCAGCCTGCTACCTGCTGCTTGTCCTCCGGGGGGAAATAAACTAGCAACTGAGATGGGAGTTGGGACATGTGTGACTATTGCCAAGGTGAGGTCACTGATGTCCCTGCCCAGCTGAGGACATCAGTGAGGAGAGAGTGAAGGAGTGATGCACTGGAAGGCGGTGGGGGAGGTGGCTCGGTCAGCCCCAAGCCCTTACCATCAGGGGCACACTTGAGCTGTCTTCTGGAGCCTAGGCTGGGAGGGGAGGTGGTTTTTTCCCTTGAACTTTCTGGATGGGTTACAGGTAGGAGTTCTAACTTGTTGATGCTCAGAGTGCCTTCACCACTCTGGCATAGGGTGTGGGGAGGGGGAAAGTTGGGGAGGGGAGAGAGGTCCAGGAAAGTGTGGCCCAAGTTTACACACAGGCTGTTACACTGGAGGCAAAAACTCTATCTCCATGACCCCTGGACAGGAGCACGTGCAGTGACCCCACAGCACAATTCTGAGGGCTTGATAGAAGGGAGGACTCAGTGGCTGATTCAATAGGCAGCTGAACAACTTCTGTTTGAAAATACATTTGAATATTTAGATAAAATGGACAAAGTCCTAGGAAAACACAAATGGCCAAAGCTGACGATGTTGTGTGTTAGTTGCTCAGTTGTTTCTGACTCTGCAACCCCCCTGGACTGTAGCCCACCAGGCTTCTCTGTCCATGGAATTCTCCAGGCAAGAATACTGGAGGGTGTTGCCATTTCCTCCTCCAGGGGGATTGAACCCAGGTCTCCTGCATTGCAAACAGATTCTTTACCATCTGAGCCACCAGGGAAGCCTCAAACTGACAATAGAAGGCCTAAATTAAATCATCCTATAACTATTAAAGAATATGAACCCTTTTTTAAAAATTGAAGTATAGTTGATTTACAGTATTACAATGTGTTAGTTCGGAGAAGGCAATGACACCCCACTCCAGTACTCTTGCCTGGAAAATCCCATGGATGGAGGAGCCTGGTAGGCTGCAGTCCACGGGGTCGCAAACAGTCAGACACGACTGAGTGACTTCACTTTCACACGTTAGAGAAGGAAATGGCAACCCACTCCAGTGTTCTTGCCTGGAGAATCCCAGGGATTGGGGAGCCTGGTGGGCTGCCGTCTCTGGGGTCGCACAGAGTTGGACATGACTGAAGTGACTTAGCAGCAGCAGCAGCAGCAGCAACAATGTGTTAGTTTCTGGTGCATAGCAAAATGATTCAGTTACACACACACACACACATTATTTTACATATGCTTTTCCATTATGTTTCATCACAGGATATTGAATAGAGCTCCCCGTGCTCTACAGTAGGACCTTGTTGGCCTGTTTTATACATAGCAGTGTGTATCTGCTAATCCCATACTCCTATTTTCTCCCTCCCTCACCGCCTCTCCCCTTTGGTAACTGTATGTTTGTTTTCTCTGTCTGTGCATCTGTTTCATAAATGGATTCGTTTGTGTCATATTCTAGATTCCGTATCTAAGTGACATGGTATGGTATTTGTCTTTCTCTTTGTGGCTTACTTCACTTGGTATGATAATCTCTAGGTTTGCTCATGTTGCAAATGTTACCATTTCATTCTCTTTTAGGACTAAATAATATTCCATTATATATGTCCACATATAGCTTGTCTCTCTTATCCATTCATCTTTTGTTGGCCCTTTAGTTGCTTTCCTGTCTTGGCTGCTGTACACAGTGCTGCTCCGTAGCGTGGGGTGCATGCATCTTTCTGAGTGACAGCTTTTGCTGAATGGTTGCCCAGGAGTGGAAATGCTGGATCATGTTGCAGCTCTATCTTGAGTGTTTTAAGGAACCCCCACTCTTTTCTACAGTGCTGCACCAATTTACATTCCTACCATAGTGTAGGAGAGTTCCCTTTTCTCCACCCTCTCCAGTATTTGATATTTATAGATTTTTAAAATTCTGACTGGTGTGAGGCAGTACCTTGTTGTAGTTTTGAGTTGCATTTCTCTAGTAATTAGTGATACTGAGCATCTTTTCATGTGCCTGTTGGCCATGTGTATGTCTTCTTTGGAGAAATGTCTGTTTAGGTCTCCTGCCCTTATTTTGATTGGGTTTGTTGTTGTTGTTGCTGACTTGTATGAGCTGTTTATATACTTTGGAAATTAAACCCTTGTCAGGGCATCATTTGCAAAGATTTGCTCCCAGTCTGCAGGTTGTCTTTTTGTGTGTTTCCTTATTGTGCAAAGGCTTATTGTGCATACGTTTCATTAGGTCCCATTTGTTTGTTTTTGTTTTTATTTATATTGCTTTGGGAGATTAACCTAAGAAAAAATGAGTATCATTTATGTCAGAGAATGTTTTGCCTGTGTTTTCTTCTAGGTGTTTTATGATGTCACATCTTATATTTAAGTCTTTAAGCCATTTTGAGTTTATTTTTTTGTGCAATGTGAGGGTATGTTCTAATTTCATGGACCTACACGCAGCTGTCCAACTTTCCCAACACCATATGCTGAAGAGACTGTCTTTTTTTCCATTGTATATTCTTGTCTCCTTTGTTGAAGATAAATTGACTGTAGGTGTTTATTTATTTTGGGGCCTCTGTATTCTGTTCCACTGATCTGTGTGTTTGTTTTTGTGCCAGTACCATTCTGGGTTTTTTGTTTAGTTTTTCTAAAAAAAATACCTGTTTTGGCCATGCATTGTGGCTTCTGGGATCTTAGTTCCCTGAACAGGCATTGAACCCCAGGCCATGGCAGTGAAAGCGCTGAGTCCTAACCACTGGGCCACCAGGGAATTACCTACCACACTGTTTTGATTACTGTACGTTTGTAGTATTATCTGAAGCTGAGAGGGTTATGCCTCCAGCTTTGTTCTTTTCCCTCAGGATTTCTTTGATAATTCTGGGTCTTTTATGGTTCCATATAAAATTTAGGATTATTTATTATTATTCATCCTAGTCCTATGAAAAATGTCACGGGTAATTTGATAGGGGTCATGATAAATCTTCAGATTGCTTTGGATGGTGTGGTCATTTTAACAGTAATAATTCTTCCAATCCAAGAGGATGGAGTATCTTCTCATTTCTTTGAATCATATTCAGTTTTCACTGTTGAGTATGTTATTGGCTGTGGGTTTGTCATAAATAGCATTGATTATGTTGAGAGATGTTCCCTCTATATCCACTTTGGTAAGAGTTTTTATCATGAACGGATGTTGAATTTTATCAAATGCCTTTTATACTTCTATTGAGATGATCACGTGTTCTTTTCTTTTCTCTCTTTGGTATGATGTATTGCATTGATTGATTTGAGGATGTTAAACCATCCCTGTGACCCTGGGATGAGACCAGCTTGATTATGGTGTGATATGGTGATCTTTCTCATGTGTCGTTAGATTTGGTTTGCTAACATTTTGTTGAGAATGTTTGTATCTGTGTTCATCAGTTATTGGTCTGTGGTTTTCTTTTTTGGTAGTGTCTTTGGTTTTGCTGATGGGATGAGGGTGGCATCATTGAATTACTTTGGGAATATTCTCTCCTCTTCAGTCTTTTGGAAGAGTTTGGGAAGGATTTGTTTGTTTGGTAGAATTCCCCAGTGAAGCCATCTGGTCTTGGACTTTTGTTTACAAAGAATCTGAATCCTTAATTGAAGATTTCCTCACAGAGAAAATGCCAGGCTCCAACTGCAGCCCTTCCTGGGGCAATTATTGGGCATTTGCTGCTATTAATAAAGCTGGGACTTCAATCCACAGTCACTTTCCTATACCTGTTTTCTAAACCCTGAGAGAAGTGAGTTATGTTTTAGTCCTCACTCAGCCCAGAAGAAATGTCCTGCAGCATTTTTCATAAGCACCTCCTATTTATTTGCAGATTTGAGGGCAACCAAAAGACCTTTGCAGAGAAGGAAATGGCAGCCCACTCCAGTACCCTTGCCTGGAGAACCCCATAGATGGAGGAGCCTGGTAGGCTGCAGTCCATGGGGTCACTAAGAGTCGGACAGGACTGAGTGACTTCACTTTCACTTTTCACTTTCATACATTGGAGAAGGAAATGGCCACCCACTCCAGTGTTCTTACCTGGAGAATCCCAGGGATGGGGGAGCCTGGTGGGCTGCCATTTGTGGGGTCACACAGGGTCAAACATGACTGAAGCGACTTAGCAGCAGCAAAGGACCTTTCATGGGAATATTTATTAAGGGTCTATGTGCCAAGCAAGTCAGCTCTATTGATCTTATTTAATCCATACAAGCACACTGCAAAAGAGACATTATCATCTTCATCTGAGGTTCAGAGAAGTGGAGTGACCTGTCCAAGCCATAGAGTTAGTGAGGGGCCATCTGACTCCAAAGTCTCCTCCTTTCCTACTGGACCGCCATGCTGCCAGAACAAGCCTGCCCTTCCTCAGGGAAAGGAAGGTCATGACTAAGTCCTATCCCCACCCCACATACCAGCTCCCATCTCCAGCTTTCAACATCTAGGTTAGAGTTCCAAGTCCCTCCCATCCATAGATGGATATTCTGGTTATCTATTGCTAGGTTAAAAATTACTCCAAACTTAGTGGTGTGAAACAACTGTTGATTATGCTTTTAGACTCTGTGGAGCAGAAGTTCAGATAGCATACAGCAAGGGTGCTTGATCTCTGCTCAGCGATGTGGGATCCTCAGGTGGGAATTTCAAAGGCCATAGGTGACTCAGGCACTGCGGCTGGAGTCATCTGAAGGCTTGTTCATACATGTCTCTGGTGGCTGGTGGTGGCTGTTGTCTGGGACCTTAGCTGGGACTCTCAGCCAGAATATCTACATGAGGCCTCTGCAGATAGCTTTGGCTTCCTCACATTATGGTAGCTAGATTCCCATGAGACAACCAAGTGTGAGCATATTGCCTTTTTTGACTAGTTCTGCTAGTTATACAATATCATGACTGCAACATTTTGTAAAGTTAACCATGAAGCCCAGCCCAATTTCAAGGGGAGGAGAAATAGACTCCACTTCTTGATAAGAGAATGTCAAGGTTCTAGAAGGGCAGGTGGGACTGGAAATGTTACTATGGCCATTTTGGGAAAATATACTGTGCTTCACCGGGCCAGCTTAAGAGGAAAGTCTCCACACAGGAGGAGCTAAGAGGTGAGCGTGATTTACAACTTCACTCATTCAGTACACACATGGTGTTCACCACACGCTGGGCATTGCCTCCCTGACTGCTCCCCGGCTGCCCAGCTGTTCAGCCCCAGCCCCACCCCTGCCCAGGTGCATCCCGTAAGGCCCCAAGGGATTTGATCAAGAGGAGGGAACTTTGGGCTTAATTTTCTCCAGCCTTCCGGGAAATGTTGCTCTGGGTCACTGTGGCTACACCCCAGAGAATAATTTCTCCCTCTGGGGACTGCTGTTGAATTGAGACTTTATACTCCTGTTTCTGAAACAGCAGACGTATTGAACAGTTTCTGTTTTCTGAAGAAAATAATAAGTTGTTTTTTACTTATATATATAGCTTTTATTTTGTGGCCCCTATGAAACAAGTGGTTTCTTAATAGGAAAGAGGTTCCTGCCCTTTGGTGAGAATCAGAAGTAGGAGAATCTTTTTGGTCCCTGTGGTGTAAAGGAAGGAGCTAAGAGAGCTCCTTAACCCTTTTCTTTAGCATGTGAGTGTGGCTAGTATGACTAGTTCACTAACTATCACCCTGGAAAATATAATGAGCTGGTCAAGACAAGTTCGGGCTTAGCTCATATAATGATAATCACAATAATAACCAATATGTGTCATACTCCAAGCTCTGGGTTGAACATTTTATACACTGTTCATTTAATACTCTTAATAATGCTGTAAAGAAGGTACTAAAATTGTTTTCACAGATGAGGAAATTCCTTACTAAGGTTCAGGGAAGTTAAGTGATTTGCCCAAGGACACACAGCTAGGCAGTGGTCGGACTGAGATTTGAATCTAGACCCACAAGCAGATAGAAGTCCTGGTAGCTTACAGGGGGAGTCAGGAATCAGAGCACCATAGGCTGGGTGTTGGGCCTCTCTTGGGTACCAAGGGGTTACTTTGATGCCTCAGTCTGCTTATCTGTAAATGGGGATAACACCTACCTGAGTGAGTTACATAAAGCACCAATATTGCCCTCCAGACCCAGCGGACATTCAGTGCCTGACTGGGGCATCCCCTTCCCTCCCTCCTTCCTCTGTAATTTACTTGAGCTGCTCCTTAGGGGGGGCCTCCCTGCCCAGAAGTAGAGGGATGGACAAGATGACTTACCCTTGATTGTTCTAAAATCCCTGGTTCCCTGAGCTCCTTCTGGATTTCGAGATTTCGATCCCTCTCACTGTGCTTTTCATTGGGAGAACTTGAAATGATTTTTATAAAAACTGCAAATGTACAAGGTAATTGAGTCTTCTGTTTTATTACCCTGAGGTGCCTGGACCTTGCCTGGCCTCCTCCTCCCTCACTGAGCTGCTGGAATAAAGTTGGAAGTGTTTGCACTGGTAATATATAGGACTTAATTAACCTGGCCTTTTATAGCATTTCCAATGGAGGGTTGGAACGAACTTCGAGGCAGCTTGAGAAAAGGGAAGGGGGGCCAGGGTGGGAGCGTGTATGTATGTACAACGCTCGATATTGTTTTTTTTTTCTTTCCTGTTCTTTTCTCCAGTACTTTAATCAGCATTTAATGGCCCAGTTGAAAATCCATCATTCGGACCCAGGCACTGGTGGGAAGGGCTGGAGGGGAAGCCTGCCTTCTTCCTTCCATCCCAAGCCCTGCAGCAGGCCATGGCATGGTCAGTGAATCTGGCTACACCAGCCTCATTCCCAGAAACTTCCAGCAGTGGCCAGCTCAGCTCATCTCAGATAGAAGATGATGAATGGACATTAACACGTGGACTCTCTAGTTGGCCACTACCTCTCCCTACTCAAATGCATACCAACCCAAGAAGGCTCCGTGGGGTCGTGTCCTCATTCCAGGGAGCCTGAGTCAATCTCCTGTCCTCTCTACTGCCCCCCTCCCCCCGCCCCGCTCCCCTTCTCAACATTCCCGCTTCTTTCCCCTCCTAGCCCAAAGCCATCCCTGAGCCGGATACCCTCCTAAACCAGCCCAGGAAAAAGTGACTCAACTCAGATCCTCCCTGGGCACAGGGACACGGGTTTATAACAGCAAAGGTAGCTTCATGCCTTCCAACCATTATTTTAGGGAGGTTTCCAAGAAAGGGCAGTCAGGGTAAGAGCCTCTCAGCAGCTGCCTGCTCCAACCATCGCTCCACATACCATAGCTCATAAATCCTGCCCTGACGCTGCCGAGTGGTTACATCATCCCAAACCTCATGCAACAATTCGATTTGGAAATAAAAAGGCAGGTGTTAATTGACTCACTCCCTCTGCACCTTTGCGGTGCCCGTGACCCTCGATAGCTTTTAACCTCGCAGTTAATAAAAGTTTGGGGCCCAGCCCCAGCACAGTTCCTCATTCATTCTTTCATAACGTCAGCACATTCCTACTGAATGACTGTAATGCACATGTCATTGACCAGTCCCTTCAGGGAGAGGGTTAGGTGGCCGAAGATGAGCAAGAAGCATTTCATGCCTAAAGAAAGCTTCTAGAAGATACTCACAAATGACACTGATTTGGGCAGCAGGTGTTCCGGGCTGCCCAGAGAAGGCCTGGGTGTGGCTGGAGTTTTAGAAGAGTCGCCAGCTTTTGAGTTGATGGCTCTTTAGTTTGTCTGCTTAGCATCCATCCCTCCTCTGAGAGCAGCCAGATTCTCCTTTGGGGAACCCATATCACTTCTACTAAGTCTCCATGGTTTCAAATGGGGTTGGATGTCTGGGGTCCTCTGGGCTCAGCCCACGAGTAGAACTGGATCGTCAGAGGAGGTCAACCCCCTGGCCACAGTGGTTAGTTCAGTTATGGATGTGGTACAGGAGCCATGCTAATAAAATCTCTTGGTGCAACTACCAGGAAGGAGAAATTATTTTTTTCCATCGGGTTGGCCAGCTGTCACCTTGCTCTTGCACAGTAGTTGCTTCCTGAGCCTCAGAGTGAAGCCATCCCTTTACTCCTTCCTGTAGGAGCGTGTTTAGCTTCAGGTCATGCTGCCCCCTGCACCACCATGAGCAGCTTCAGTTCTTATGTGTGTGTATTATCCTCGGTCCAGGTGACCCTCCATCTGCCTCCAACTAGATTGTGCCCAGGAAGAATTTCAAGGAAAGCAGAGCTGAGAGATAGAAAGAAGAAGATTGTTGATGGGTAACTGGATCCAGCCTCATCTAAGGCTTAACCCTTGAACTTTCAGTTAAGTGAGCCTGTGAGTGGCTGAAATTCTATCTCTGCTTACATTTTGTGTAAGTCAGTTTCCTTAGAATTTCCGTTGCTGGTTCAGTCCTCGAGTCCCAGGCTTTTTAGATACTGGGGCCAATTGGAAGTCAGCCTGTCTGTCCCCCAGCTCAGTGGTTAGGGGACCTAGGCTCCTTTCCACATCTGCATTTGTGATAGCACTACAGTGCCAAGCCTGACAATAGAGTGGATGGAGCAGATAACCATAGGGCACTTTTTAAAAGGCCTGCCCTCAGGAATTCCCTGGTGGGCCAGTGGTTAGGACTCTGTACTGTCACTGCTGAGGGCCCAGGTGTGATCCTTGGTCAGGGAAATGAGATCCCACAAGCCGTGGGGCATGGCCAAAAAAACAAAGGCCTGCACTCCCGTGACTCTGAAAGTGAATGCTTCCTTCATTTGGCACCCTGGACTCCTCTCATCTGCCCGCTAGTCCTGGTCCTGTTGAGGGTGCTGAGCATCCACACCTATCTCGAGACCCAACCTGAAGAATTCAGAGCTGAATACTACTGTCCTTCTCCCCCGCCAGAGGTGGGCATGGTCCCTTTTCTAGGCCTTGGAGGATAATATTCCACTAAGGACTGTTCTGGGGCGTTGGTAGGCCAGACCAGGACGGGACCAAGAGCAGACTCATCCCAGCCTGAGTATCCTGCCAAAGGAATAGCATCCTTTGAGCAGAGGCTCAGGCACAGAGAAGTCAATGGAGAATTTTCAAATCATGGGTGGGCTCAGATCCTCGTGGACGCCTGATTTACTCTTGTCTTTATTTTGTCATGTTCATCCATGATTTGACTTATCCTAGGATGAGACAGTGTATCCTAAGGGAACACAGACTGATTGGAGGTAGACAGAGGGTTGGGCAGTAGACCTGGGGAGACGATTCCTGGGGTAAAACACACACACACGGAAACCAAGAACTGCTCATCGGGGTGCAGAAGGCAGCGTGGCCTGAAGCCAGAGATCCTCCCTTGATCACACCAATTGCAGTGTGTCCTTCAGTATAGCTCCTAATTCCTCTGATCTCTGTTTCCTAGATCTGGAGGGGCAGACGGTACAGGACGAGCTATGGAGGCAGAGAGATATGGTTACATCCCAGCCCTCACTCCCTCGGGCAAGTCCCACTCTGAGACTCGCTTCCTCATTATTATTCCTCGAAAGGAATCATAAAGGTACTTCCCTTTTCGAGTCATTTTAAGATTCAGTGAGATAATTAAGTGCTTAGCACAGGGCCTGATATAATTTCTCAATTGTTATTAGTGTTAATATTATTCTGTAAAACAAAGGGCATGTTAGAAGATCAAAAGTGCTTGCCAAGAATTGAAGTGCTAATGAGAACAATCATTGTTTTCAGGGCATTCAAAAGCCAATGTGAATTGAACACCTACTATGAGCTCTTTGGGCTTGCAGTGTGAATTGAACACCTACTATGAGCTCTTTGGGCTTCCCAGGTGGCACAGTGGTAAAGAATCCCCCTGCTGGTGCAAGAAATCTAAGAGAAGCAGGTGCGATCCCTGGGTTGGGAAGATCCCCTGTAGTAGGAAATGGCAACCTACTCCAGTGTTCTTGCCTGAAAAATCCTATGTGCAGAGGAGCCGGCTGGGCTATAGTCCGTGGGGTCGCAAAGACAGGACTGAGTGAGCACACACGCACACACGTGCATGCACGCACGTGCTTTTTGCGGGAAAGAGCCAAGTCCTGTTTTTTCCACTTTGAGAGGTCCTTACCACTTCTGAAAGTGGAATTTGCTCAGTTGTGTCTGACCCCATGGACTGTAGCCAGCCAGGCTCCTCTGTCCATCAGTTACCACCTCTAGCGCACAGCAAATCTCCATCAGGATTCCTCTCGGGCAGTGGTTTTCACTCCCCTTCCCGTCTTCTTAATGGTGGTATCTTTTCCTTTTCCTGAGAAAACTTATAAGGGAACTTGTATCCCTCACATATGTCACTCAGGGGACTCTTAAACTCTATGCATCCTGACTGCTAATTTCTTTTCAGATGTGTGTCCTTTTCCCTAGTTAGATCAGCAGTACCTTGAAGGCAGGGACAGGTCTTAAACTTCTTGGTGTCCCATAAATCTAGGTACAGAGCAGGCCTTTACTTATCAGTATTAGGCCCAGGAGCCCTTGTCCAGCGGGGACTGTGTGTACAGTTTGCATCCAGACTGGACAAGAGAGAGCACTACGCGGATTCTTAGGAGTGAAGAGGCCCTCTGCCTGACTGCAGAAGGGATGCTATATTCTTTCTGGTCAAGCTGACTATTCAGAATGTTCTTTCTGAAACAGTAGCAGTCAGAAAGACCTGGGGACTCACTCACCTGAAGCCCTGCCCAAGGCCACAGCTACCCTGGGTAGCCAGCCTGGCCTCCCCACCAACCCCAGGGCTGTAGCTGAATAGTGTTGGCCTCCTAATAAACATAGTACCAGTGCCAAGTCCTAACTCCACTGAAGAAATAGCCCCGGACCCCTCGATCCCATGAACATTTCACACCTTAATGCGGCCATATTTTTGGAAAGCCAATATGAGCTGAATAGCTTATTGGTATGCAGCTCTGGGTGGAGGTGGGGGCTCCAGGGAGGTGGGGGGCTCACTGCAGAGGGGAGGTAATTAAGCCTCAGAATGTTTGATGTATTCCCCACAAGGAAGGTGTCTGGGGGTGCGAGTGTAAGAGCAATGGGCTTGTCTAGGTGGTTCGTGTGCACAAAAGCTTGACCACTCTTGGGAAGTCCCAGCACGGCTCCCACCCTCGCTCGGCCCGAGCTCCCACCCCAGCAGGGCCACCCACTCACCCTTTGGGTCGGTAACTTTACATTTCCCAAGCAGACCCTATCAGCAGCTCTTCTCAGATAAAATACATCATCATTTGCTCCATTAGAAAATAAATGTATGGCTATATTATGGGATTTGCATTCCATTACCTTGGTTTGCATGCCATAAAACATTTATTACACCCTTGGGCTAAAGTCTTAATAATGACTGGGTGCGAGGCACTAATGTGGCGCTGGTCCTGGGAACCAGAGATTAATGCCTTTTGATGTCACCCAGCTAATAGTCGTGCTCACCAATTTGTCCCATCAGAAGACATTAGAGTCAGGTCCTGTGCAGGGATTGTTGGGGACCACTGTTCAGCTTTAACTGGGAGTTGGGGCTCCTTTTTCCTGCCCCGTGCAATCTGGTCTTATTCAAAATGACCAGAATAAAATCTCAGAGCCCTCTGTGTACAATCCCCCCACTTTCCACCCATATGCCATGGGCAAGTCCCCACCCTTGGGTTCGATGAAGCTACAATGAGGGTTTAAATGTTTGCTTTCCTGCCAGACACAGCAGCAGCAACAGCAGCAGCAGCGAGTGCACAGACACACACACACACCACACACACACTCACTCATACAAACCCATGGATGCCTTTCCTGCACCCTAGGGAATGATGGAGTTCACCCTTGAATTCACCCTAGATGGAGTGAATTCAAGGCTTCCTATCATTTCCTCTTCCTCCCAGGAGACCACACCATCATCCTTCCTTGATGTAGTGACAGCAGTCTTCACTCTGCCCCAATACTGTGTGGCCCACCTCATCACTGAAAAATTCATTGAAACCACCATTCTTCAAGTCAGCTGTACTTAGGAGGCCAAAGGCCCCCAGCAGCCTGTTGGTTAAATCTATGTCCCTCCTAGGCTGGCCCTACCCTATACCCAACCAACCTCAAGTCCCTTGGATCTCTAGAGGTCCCAAGAGAGATAAGCCCATGCTCTGGGGGAGATTCTGGTTGTGACAGAGGGCGAAAAACACTCTACAAGGTCTGCAAAAGTCACAGATGAAACACCGTGAGAGCACATTGCTTCTGATTCTGCACTTCTGGGAAGACTAATGAATAAGTTGGTGCCTAAGGGCAGAGATGGAGAGGAGGTGATATGGAGGATGGGGTTGCCCAAGAAGGGGAATGGTGGGAGCAAAGTATGGAGGGGAGAATGCTTGGAGAATGGGAGGCGGTGGAGGAAAGATTACTATGAAAAGATGGAATCAGAGCAAGAAGCACTGTCACTGTGGGGCTGGACCCTGAGGGCAGGGGCATGAGAGAGAGAAGGGTCTTTGTCCTGTAGTGCTGGGCAGGTTCCTTGGCTGGAGTGGCTGAGCTCAGAAGCAGGGAGCCCAGGCGGATGTCTCTACTGGTCCAGAAGTGAGGCCATAAAGGCTGGACTGGGGCAGGAGTGGGAAGAAAGGGATGAAGGAAGGAAGCAGTAAAGAGAAATCAAGATGAGACTGGGAACCACCAGCGGTGGGAGAGTCTGCAGCCACTGATGCCTCTAAGGTAATGGTTCTTAGTGGGGCAGTGCTGCCCAGGGGCTAGTTTGGGCATTTGTGGGGGTTATTTATGATAATAATGTTGGCATTTAGTATGTGGGGAGGGAACCAGGAGTGCTTTCTGTATACCACAATGTGCAGGACAGTCACACAGTGAAGAATTCACCCTCATCCCATGTAACTTCAAAAATTCCTTTTGCACAACAAAGGAAACTATAAGCAAGGTGAAAAGACAACCTTCAGGATGGGAGAAAATAATAGCAAATGAAGCAACTGACAGAGAATTAATCTCAAAAATATACAAGCAACTCATGCAGCTCAATACCAGAAAAATAAACGACTCAATCAAAAAATGGGCCAAAGAACTAAACAGACGTTTCTCCAAAGAAAACATACAGATGGCTAACAAGCACATGAAAAGATGCTCAACATCACTCATTATCAGAGAAATGCAAATCAAAACCACAATGAGGTACCATCTCACACCAGTCAGAATGGCTGTGATCCAAAAGTCTACAAACAATAAATGCTGCAGAGGATGCGGAGAAAAGGGAACCCTCTTACACTCTTGTTGGGAATGCAAACTAGTACAGCCACTATGGAGAACAGTGTGGCGATTCCTTGAAAAACTGCCATATGACCCAGCAATCCCACTGCTGGTCATACACACCGAGGAAACCAGAACTGAAAGAGACACGTGTACCCCAATGTTCATCGCAGCACTGTTTATAATAGCCAGGACACGGAAGCAACCTAGATGTCCATCAGCAGATGAATGGATAAGAAAGCTGTGATACATATACACAATGGAGTATTACTCAGCCATTAAAAAGAATACATTTGAATCAGTTCTAATGAGGTGGATGAAACTGGAGCCTGTTATACAGAGTGAAGTGAGCCAGAAAGAAAAACACTAATACAGTATACTAACACATATATATGGAATTTAAAAAGATGGTAATGATAACCCTGTATGCGAGACAGCAAAAGAGACACAGATGTATAGAACAGACTTTTTGACTCTGGGAGAGGGAGAGGGTGGGATGAGTTGAGAGAATACCATTGAATCATGGATATTACCACATGTGAAATAGATCACCAGTCCAGGTTTGATGCATGAGACAGGGCACTCAGGGCTGGTGCACTGGGACGGCCTTGAGGGATGGGATGCGGAGGGAGGTGGGGGGGGGGCGGTCAGGATGGGGGACACATGTACACCCATGGCTGATTCATGTCAACGTATGGCAAAAACCACTAGAGTATTGTAAAGTAATTAGCCTCCAATTAAAATAAATAAAAGAGAGAATGCATGAGAAGTAAACATTATCATTAGAGTGAATAAATATCAGATTTTTTCTGTTAAAAAAAAAGAAAAAATTCCAAGCAAGTACCTGTGGACCCTGCAACTGTAGGGGCCACTACAGTAAGTCCCCAGCTTACCAGCTTTCAAGTTGTGGACTTTCAAATACGTGAACCTGCATTTGCATGTCCAATTCTGCAAGGTAGTTCATGTAGTTAGTTCTGGCATACATGGTCACAGGCGTGCCTCCTCTCTAAGTGGCTGCGCTTTCGGTACTTTACGGTACCGTGGCTGTGCATCATAAGGAGCTTGATGGTGAAGACCTGATAGAATTGGAGGACCAGAGGAAGAACAAAGAGAGACAAGAGGAGGAAGAAGTCACTGAAGAACCAAAGAGGCTCACAGTGCAGGAAAGGGCAAGGGGGTTTGCTTTACTTGAGGAGGCACTGTTAGGTTTTCAGGCACAGGACCCAGATGTGGAATGGTACATGAAAACGCAGCAGGCATTCCGAATGCAGTCCACTGCTACTGAATCATCAATGGGTAGGAAAAAAAAAGCTACTACCCAGACATCACTGGATCATTTTCTCAAGCGGGTAGATAGAATTGAATCCGGTAAGGAACCAGAACCTGTGCCACTAATGTCAGGCACGAGTGAAATTGCAGCTTGCCCTCTGTCTCCTGTTGTTGACGGTCCTTCAGCTCTGCCATCTCCCACTGCTTTTCCCTCCTCCAGTCGGTAGCTCTTCTTGCTTGTTCACTTGATGCTAGCCCCTGTGTGCCGGCTGTTGCACAGTCCTACTGTACCTTTCAAGGTACTGTACTATATAAGATTAAACATGTTTTTATTTTTTGTGCTTTTTAAAAACATTTGTGTGAGAAGTATCATAAACCTATTTCAGTACAGTAATATATAGACAGTTGTGTTAGTTAGGCTACCTAGGCTAATTTTGTTGGACTTACAGACAAATTAGACTTACCAATGTGCCCTTGGAACAGAATTCATTCATATGTAGGGGACTAACTGTATTCACTTGTGTGATGAAGTAAATGATTGTGCAGTGAGCAACCTGTGCAACTGCCAGTTGGTCCTAGGTGTGACATTGATCCTGGTGGAAAAATTTGTTTCCAAGGACGTGAGTCTAAATCCGGCTTTGTTTTACATATATACACAGAATATCTTTGCATGGTTTTAATATACTCTGAATTTTCTAGGGATAGAACTCCCGTGACAACTGAGGGGACAACTGTCTTCTGTTCTGAATCTCTGTACTGAACTTTACCAAGAGTTGGTCAGCATTTCAGAAACTGCTCTTCATGCGGGCACCGTACTCATGGCCCTTCAGTCACCAGCACACCCCTCTCCGTGGCCAGAGGCACTGACAGCGATCTCCTCATGTGGTTTCATGTTTAGGTGTAAGTATTTGACTTCCTGATTGTTGCTGAGCGTTTACATATGGAAATATGTATTCTTTTATTGTAAGTTACTTTGATTTCTCCTTTATATTATAGTTGGGTCAATATATTGATTTTTTTGAAATTATGTGGCTAGATTGGTTGTATTATCTCTGCTCTCCATCCTGGGATAGTAAATGAGGCGTGAGAAACCTGATAATTAAAGGAGGCTGTGGGTCTGATCGGCTGAGAGCTACAGTTAGGAGAATTCTAGCCTTGACAACTTTTCCAAGAAGCCTGTCTGGCCACTTTAATCCCACAGTCCCACAGAAGCCTGCTTTTCTGCCTTCCTAAATGAAGTTCTTTGTTAGATCTATTTTCCACTTCTTTCCATGACTGTCATCTCCTGAACAATCTTGTCAACTGTGTTCCTATAAACATGTAAGCTCTCCAGATACAACCTTGAAGGGATCACTCTTTATGGCCCTACCCAGGCTCTGAAGAGAAGAGCCTTGGTGACTGAAGTGCTCAACTCAGGTGGTGATGAGGCACCTGTGGGTCAACAGAAGAAAGGGGCATCTGCTGGAAGTAACGCAAAATCCAGAAACCCCATCACGCAGCGTGAGAGAGACCCTTGACTCTAGAATAGAAAGGTCGCAAAGTCTCGACAGTGTAAAGACTGACTTTGCGTGCATGCCAAGTCGCTTCAGCCGTGTCTGACTCTTTGCGACCCTGTGTGCTGTAGCCTGCAGATTCCTCTGTTCATGAGATTCTCCAGGCAAGAATACTGAACTGGGTTCCCATTTCCTCCTCCAGGGGATCTTCCTGACCCAGGGATCAAACCCATGTCTCTTATGTCACCTGCATTGGAAGGCAGGTTCTTTACGACTAACACCACCAAAGGTTGATTAGGGAAAAAAAAAAAAAATTAGTGTGAAATCACTGAAAAAACAAACAAGCCACCCCAGTTCTGGGACCACTGGAAAACAATGTATCAGAAGTTCAAAGATTGGACATGTTGAGGACTTGAAAAAAATATCTGATGTGGTGAGATGGTAGCTTCAAAGCGACGTATGCAGGTAAAGAGGCTTCCTTTGTAGATGGGAAGATTGGTCAGGCACAGAGACAGGGTTTAGATAAGTTAATGGATGACAGGGTCGTCAAGGGTGATTAAGGGGAGCTTGGCTCCTCTGGGGGTAAGCCGTGTCCTGGCGTCCTCACCCGAGGTAGACAATGAACCTGGGCTGTGGAAAGCAGGAAGCAACGCTGGGTCTCCAGTTATTTCTAGGGGTCCCCTGAATGGATGCAACGATCCACTTCCATTTTTTAAACAGAAAAGAATAAAAAGAGAAGTGGTTAGATCACACACAGTCTGAGTCTTTAGAAAGAGGGTTTTTTTGGTGGGTATTTCAGTTCAGGGGAAGCACGAGACAGAACTCGGTGGGAGTGCAGAGGGTGTCCAGAATTCCGAATGTAGTTGATGTCGTCACTGAAGTTCTAGGACTCAGACTGCCTGAGTTCACATCCTGCCTCCATCGTTAAGTAGCTGGGTGACCTTAGGCAAGTTACCTAACCTCCCTGTGCCTCAGTTTTATCGCCCATAAAATGGACATAATGGAATTGTTACCAAACTCCAACTGCTCACCACTTGAAAGCCAACACTCAAGAGACTAGAGTTCAAAGGAAAGGAAAGTTTGCTTTATTCAGGAGGCTGGCAACCTGGGGAGAAGGTAGATTTGTGTCCAAAGGCCAATACCCCATTACTGATCAGGGGTCAAGAGCTTTTAAAGAAGAGTTTCAGAGGTGCAGCAAACTGAATCCATCATACATGGATATATACATCCACTCTTTTTTAGATTATTTTCCCATGTAGACCATTAGAGTATTGAGTAGGGTTTCCTGTGCTATACAGTAGGTCCTTATTAGTTAATCTGCCTTATATATGAAAGTGAAAGTTGCTCAGTCATGTCTGACTCTTTGTGACCCCATGGATGGATAGTTCATGGAATTCTATAAGCCAGAATACTGAAGTGGGTAGCTGTTCCCTTCTCCAAGGGATCTTCCCAACCTAGGGATCAAACCCAGGTCTCCCAGTTCTCTTTCTTATATATAGCAGTGTGTATATGTCAATCTCAATCTTCCAGTTTGTCCTTCCCTCCACCCTTAGCCTCCAGTAGCCATAAGTTCAATGGCACCCCACTCCAGTACTCTTGCCTGGGAAATCCCATGGATGGAGGAGCCTGGTAGGCTGCAGTCCATGGGGTCGCTAAGAGTCGGACACGACTGAACAACTTCACTTTCACTTTTCACTTTCATGCATTGGAGAAGGGAATGGCAACCCACTCCAGTATTCCTGCCTAGAGAATCCCAGGGATGGGGGAGCCTGGTGGGCTGTCGTCTATGGGGTTGCACAGAGTCAGACACGACTGAAGCAACTTAGCAGCAGCAGCAGCAGCCATAAGTTTGTTTCCTACATCTGTGACTATTTCTGCTTAGTAGGTAAGTTCATTTGTATCCTTTTTTTAAGATTCCCCATACAAACTGTTTGTCTTTCTCTAACTTCAAACTAACATTGTAAATCAACTATACTCCAACAAAAGGTTTTTAAAAATCAATCAGTGTAATTAACCATCAGTTCAGTTCAGTTGCTCAGTCGTGTCTGACTCTTTGCAACCCCATGAATCACAGCACGCCACGCCTCCCTGTCCATCACCAACTCTCGGAGTTCACTCAGACTTGCGTCCATCGAGTCAGTGATGCTATCCAGCCATCTCATCCTCTGTCATCCCCTTCTTCTCCTGCCCCCAATCCCTCCCAGCATCAGAGTCTTTTCCAATGAGTCAACTCTTCGCATGAGGTGGCCAAAGTACTGGAGCTTCAGCTTTAGCATCATTCTTCCCAAAGAAATCCCAGGGTTGATCTCCTTCAGAATGGACTGGTTGGATCTCCTTGCAGTCCAAGGGACTCTCAAGAGTCTTCTCCAACACCACAGTTCTAAAGCATCAATTCTTCGGCACTCAGCTTTCTTCACAGGCCAACTCTCACATCCATACATGACCACTGGAAAAACCATAGCCTTGACTAGACAGACCTTAGTCGGCAAAGTAATGCCTCTGCTTTTGAATATACTATCTAGGTTGATCATAACTTTTCTTCCAAGGAGTAAGTGTCTTTTAATTTCATGGCTGCAATCACCATCTGCAGTGATTTTGGAGCCCCCCAAAATAAAGTCTGACACTGTTTCCACTGTTTCCCCATCTATTTCTCATGAAGTGATGGGACCAGATGCCATGATCTTAGTTTTCTGAATGTTGAGCTTTAAGCCAACTTTTTCACTCTCCTCTTTCACTTTCATCAAGAGGCTTTTTAGTTCCTCTTCACTTTCTGCCATAAGGGTGGTGTTATCTGCATATCTGAGGTTACTGATATTTTTCCCGGCAATCTTGATTCCAGCTTGTGTTTCTTCCAGTCCATCATTTCTCATGATGTACTCTGCATAGAAGTTAAATAAGCAGGGTGACAATATACAGCCTTGACGTACTCCTTTTCCTATTTGGAACCTGTTGTTGTCCCATGTCCAGTTCTAACTGTTGCTTCCTGGCCTGCATACAGATTTCTCAAGAGGCGGGTCAGATGGTCTGGTATGCCCATCTCTTTCAGAATTGTCCACAGTTGATTGTGATCCACACAGTCAAAGGCTTTGGTATAGTCAATAAAGCAGAAATAGATGTTTTTCTGGAACTCCCTTGCCTTTTGCATGATCCAGCGGATGTTGGCAATTTGATCTCTGGTTTCTCTGCCTTTTCTAAAACCAGCTTGAACATCAGGAAGTTCACGGTTCACGTATTGCTGAAGCCTGGGTTGGAGAATTTTGAACATTACGTTACTAGCGTGTGAGATGAGTGCAATTGTGTGGTAGTTTCAGCATTCTTTGGCATTGGAATGAAAACTGACCTTTTCCAGTCCTGTGGCCACTGCTGAGTTTTCCAAATTTGTTGGCATATTGAGTGCAGCACTTTCACAGCATCATCTTTCAGGATTTGAAACAGCTCAACTGGAATTCCATCCCTCCACTAACTTTGTTCGTAGTGATGCTTTCTAAGGCCCACTTGACTTCACATTCCAGGATCTCTGGCTCTAGGTGAGTGATCACACCATCGTGATTATCTGGGTCATGAAGATCTTTTCTGTACAGTTCTTCTGTGTATTCTTGCTACTTGTTCTTAATACCTTCTGCTTCTGTTAGGTCCATACCATTTCTGTCCTTTATCGAGCCCATCTTTGCATGAAATGTTCCCTTGGTATCTCTAATTTTCTTGAAGAGATCTCTAGTCTTTCCCATTCTGTTCTTTTCCTGTATTTCTTTGCACTGATCACTGAAGAAGGCTTTCTTATCTCTTCTTGCTATTCTTTGGAACTCTGCATTCAGATGCTTATATCTTTCCTTTTCTCCTTGGCTTTTTGCTTCTCTTCTTTTCACAGCTATTCGTAAGGCCTCCCCAGACAGCCATTTTGCTTTTTTGCATTTCTTTTCCATGGGGATGGTCTTGATCCCTGTCTCCTGTACAGTGTCATGAACCTCCATCCATAGTTCATCAGACACTCTATCTATCAGATCTAGTCCCTTAAATCTATTTCTCACTTCCACTGTATAATCATAAGAGATTTGATTTAGGTCATACCTGAATGGTCTAGTGGTTTTCCCTACTTTCTTCAATTTAAGTCTGAATTTGGCAATAAGGAGTTCATGATCTGAGCCACAGTCAGCTCCTGGTCTTGTTTTTGTTGACTGTATAGAGCTTCTCCATCTTCTGCTGCATAGAATATAATCAATCTGATTTCAGTGTTGACCATCTGGTGATGTACAAACCATGGTGTAAAAAGAAAAAAGAGGAGCTTAAGGGTGTGGAATGACACAGTTCCGACAATCATCCTGAAATCAGTCATGCAGTAGAGCTGCATTATCTTGCCTGTTTTAGGTACAGTTAGTCTTCAGTTCCAGGGTCAGTTTGTTCCCATTTCCTTGGGGCCTGTTCTTGGAATTGTGTACAGTGGAGCAGCATACGTCATGGCTCCAGCCCAGTCATGTAGTTAACTTCTTCCACCTGGTGGGAATTTCTGTATCTGCAAAACAGCTTAAAGGATATGGCTCAGAATATTGTCTACAGCCCTTGAGGGGAAATGAGAAGTCCTTGACTTGGTTTAGCGGTTAACTATTATTATTTTGTCTTGTTTGACTGTTTTCCTTCCTTTCTGCATTTTCTCACTTCTCTGATTAAATTTATTCTTTGGCTAAAGTTTCTCTACAGACAGGAGGCATGGCGGGGGTGGGAGGATGGGGATGGAGCAGGAATCTGTCCCTGGGAAGGCCTGTTAAGGTCCTGTTCCATTACAGGATTACTTTACTGAGTTGTGAAGATAAAAGTAGATAACATGATATATGAAAATGTTTAGAATAGCACATGGTGTATGTAGTGTTTGATACACATGTGTGATAGTTGTTCTTATTACTCCTGAGAATAAGGCCGAGCATCATTAGCCCCACCTCCCTCCCTATTGATGAGCCAATGAAGTACGGCTCTGGGGAGCCAAGGAAGGGAGGAGATGGGAGTCAGAGAAGTCAAGGCTTGGAGGTCAAGCGCCTTGGCCCTGGTTCTCTAACCACTGTCCAGAGTAGCAGAGGATTAGAAGTGGAGGTGAGGTGAGCCCCTTGGCCCCAAAGCTTCAGCTCAGTAGGGGGCAAAGAGTGACTGCGTGCCCCCAAAACATTGGATTGGAGAATGTGGCACTCAGGAGGGGGTACTCTCTCTGGTTTCATCTCTTATGTATGAGCCATTGCTTAGAAGCAATCCTATTGAGAGGGTTGCTGAATCCTAGATTCTGGGGAGAAAGCACCAGGATGGTTGGAGGGAATGAAACCTAGGCAGCTCACAAGAGCCTAGGTCCCTCAGTGGCAGGAGGGTGGGGAAAGGCAGGCATCCTGACTTCTCATTCCTTCTCTGCCAGGCTCAGTGGCCCACTTACCCTCTCTGCCTGTTTCTCCCCATATAAATGCCGTAGAGGGCATTGTTTCTGAGGGGTACTAGGGAACTGTAGGACTTCAGACCTGCAAGGGATCCTAGAGGGTACAGCAGACACTGCCAGTGCCCACCCCATCCCCTTGTCCTTACCACGTGGGTGCTCTGAGCCCGACTTCTGGCTCCAGCATCTGCAGTTCTTTGCCCAAGAGTTTTCTCCAGCCACTGATGCACCTTTGTGTGCAGCAGCTCAGAAGCAGCCCTCCACCAGAGACCAACAGGATCATTGTATAAATATCCTAGCTCCTCCAGCCCATGGATGGCAATAGCTCTGAGATGTAGTTCTAGGTTGTTCCCAGTGGGAGTGAGCTCCAGGTACCCACAGGACTAACTTGCTTCATAACACACCCCTTATCCTTTTCTTCCCCTTCCTGATTCACTTCCCTACTCCCGGGGTCACCTCCCAAATAAGCTACCTGCCCAAAGCTTCATCTCAGCATCTGCTCCTGCTGCACTAAGGCAGAGGTTATCTGGCTGAGCGACTTGGGGTTACCGAAGTGAGATAATCACCAGAACATGCTTGCCTGTGTGTGCAGGGAGTAATAAATGCCCACCTAGCAGGGCCCCCACATGGGCCAGAAAGCATCAGAACATTTGGATCATTAGGAAGACGTCCCTCCCTCCGCTCAGGAAATGATCATCCCTCCATCCCCAATCTGGGGAATCTTGTTGGAGGTAAAAGCTCTATAGTGAGACCTCCTTCTGGCTTCCCTCTCACCAGCCGTCTGTTCCTAATAACCCCACCCACGCACTGGAGCCTCTCTGACTTGATAGTGCAGGACGCTGTCACTTGAAATTAATTGCAACTAATTAAAAATGATCCGGTTAGGACAATTGCACAATGGCGCTCCGGAGACTGCTTCATTCCCAGAGGTTCGGTGGCGTTTGCGACTGCCGCAGCCCCAGTGGGCCGTGCGGAGCCATACATCATCGTGTCATTTTACATTGTTATTTCTCTGAAAGCAGCAATTTAAAAGAGTCTCAGATGAACCTTGAGCAACTTCGCACTAAAAAGAAAAATGTTACTGTCCAAGATCTGTAAAATATAACACATAGGCTCAAAGAGGCTGCTTGACATGAAAAGCGGCCTTAAGTTTGTGCTGTGATTTGCATATAATATATAATGTTGTAGTAAAAGGAACCCACAAAGCAGGCAGTGGCTGTAGAGCATCGATCCTCAGCCTCTTTGTTCAAACTGGGTCACCAACTGTTCCCAGTTATTATTTTATCATGGCCATTCCTCACGTGAGGAGACGGGATGGCACCTAATCCACTGGGTTCTAGGCACTGCCGTCTCTCTGCCATACGAGTGAGAGACCCCGGTCCTCCTGGAGTCTGACTCTGGAAGCGCTGCAAGTCCCAAGTTGCCCTGTCGCTTTCCAAGCTGATGCTGCTAGGACAAGAGGCAGTTCCGAGACTTGGAAGTCCTGCTGAGCAACCTAGCAGACCCCCACACCTTATTTCAAGGGAACCTAGACAGCTCAGTAGTGAATTATGAGCCTATGTATTTGGGCTACAAATCTCTCCTTTCAAGCCCCCAGCTGCCTCGCCTCACTTTTGTGGTCTCCACGGCACCCTCCGAACCTCTCCACATCTACACGGCAGGGGAAAAGCAGGCATTTGAACAGAAAGGGGTATGTCAGAAAAAAGCGTCTTCCAAAATTATTTTTCTAATGCTCTGGTTTATTCTGCAATTAAAAAATGAGGTGACTTTCTAGGGTACTAACAACAACAACAAAAAACTCTGCAAAAGAGAAAAAGAAGTTAAAAAATTAAAAATCAAGATTTTTAAAACTAAATGGCTAGGAGAAATGTATGAGACTACACAGAGGAGAGGGGGGGAAATGGCAAGCGGGTATGCATACCAAGTTTTATGGAATTACTAAAATTGGGCTCTGGGCTTCCTGGACACCAGAGCAAAAATGGAAAATAAGAAACATGATTAGTTATCAATGTCAAGTGATCCTTAAAGCAAAAGCAAACCAGCTCCTTAGAAGAAACAAGACTTTTTTTTGCATGGATCTTGTGTGGGTCATGCAGTGGTCAATATCCTCATGACATCCTGCTGGTTGAGGCAGGGGCAAGGCTTGTGAAGACCTCTGCATTGGAAATTGGGGCCATAATCTGGTGAAGTCACCTCTCTGGGAGATCCAGGAGATGAGGATTAAATGTGCAGTTCACCACTGGCTGGCTTTATTCAGGGATAAGACAGAGGTACTACAGGAATGCAGGGACTAACTCCAGCCTCAAATATTTTATGACACACTCATATGTGGAATCTAATTTTAAAAAATGATACAAATGAACTTATTTACAAAACAAAAATAGACCCACAGACATAGAAACCAAATTTATGGTTACCAAAGTGGAAAGTGGGGAGGGGATAGGGATAAATTAGGAATTAGGGATTAGTATATACACACATCCCCAAATTACTCTCCACGAATGTTTCTTTATAGCAGCTCTACTTTTTTCCCTTTAGCACCTTCTTTTTTTTTTTTTAATTTAAGTATAGTTGATTTACAGTGTTGTGTTTAAGGTATAGCACAAAGAATCAATTAAACATATATATACACACATATATATAGTATGTATACATATTCTTTTTTGGATTCTCTTTCCTTATAGGTTATTAAAAATATTGATTATAGTTTCTGATGCTATATAGTAAGTCCTTGTTGCTTATTTTATAAATGGTAATGTGTATATGTTAATCCCAAATTCCTAATTTATCCCCATCCGCTCCCCACTTTCCGCTTTGGTAACCGTAAATTTGTTTTCTGTGTCTGTGGGTCTATTTTTGTTTTGTGAATAAGTTCATTTGTCTCCTTTTTAAAAATCAGAGTCCACATGTGAGAGTGTCATATAATACATGTGAGTGTGTCATATAATACTTGTCTTCCTTCCTCTGTCTGACTTACTTCAATTAGTATCATAATCGCAAGTTTCATACATGCTGCTTCGAGTGGCATATTTCACTCTTTTTAATGGCTGAATAATATTCCATTGTTTATACATGCCCCCTCTTTGTCCATTCCTCTGTCAATGCACATTTAGGCTGCATCCGTGTCTTGGCAATTGTATAGAATGCTGCAGTGAACATTGGGGTACATGTATATTTTTGAATTATAATTTTCTCCTTGCTATCATTATGCATTATCTGGAGGTTTTTTAAAAATAATTTTTTAAAAGTCAAGAAAACGATGCAATTGTGTTAAGAAGAATGAAGCAGATCAGTGTTAACTGAAAAAGTGAGATGGGAAGAGAAAATCTGGGTAAATGTAGATCAGATGTCTAAAAGTGGTTAACTTGGGGAGCTAAGATTATAGAAGACTTTCACTTTCAAGTTAATCCTTTCTGTAACATTTTGATAAGAGATATTTCTTACACTTTTTTTAATTTGGCTGCACTGGGTCTTCATCGCGGTGCACAGGCTTCCCGCTGCGGCGGCTTCTCTCGTTGCAGAGCACAGGCCCTGGGACACGGGCTTCAGTAGCTGTGGCGCAGGCTTAGTTGCCCCGCCGCATGTGGGCATCTTCCTGGACTAGGGATCGAACCTACGTTCCCTGCATTGGCAGGCAGATTCTCAACCACTGAACCACTAGGGAAATACCAGAACTTATACATCTATTTCCGCTTTATTGACTATGCCAAAGCCTTTGACTGTGTGGATCACAATAAACTGTGGACAATTCTGAAAGAGATGGGAATACCAGACCACCTGACCTGCCTCTTGAGAAACCTGTATGCAGGCCAGGAAGCAACAGTTAGAACTGTACATGGAACAACAGACTGGTTCCAAATAGGAAAAGGAGCACGTCAAGGCTGTATATTGTCACCCTGCTTATTTAACTTATATGTGGAGTACATGATGAGAAATGCTGGGGTGGAAGAAGCACAAGCTGGAATCAAGATTGCTGGGAGAAATATCAGTAACCTCAGATATGCAGATGACACCACCCTTATGGCAGAAAGTGAAGAAGAACTAAAGAGCCTCTTGATGAAAGTGAAAGAGGAGAGTGAAAAAGTTGGCTTAAAGCTCAACATTCAGAAAACTAAGATCATGCATGGCATCTGGTCCCATCACTTCATGGGAAATAGATGGGGAAACAGTGGAAACAGGGTCAGACTTTATTTTGGGGGGCTCCAAAATCACTGCAGATGGTGATTGCAGCCATGAAATTAAAAGACGCTTACTCCTTGGAAGGAAAGTTATGACCAACCTAGATAGCATATTCAAAAGCAGAGACATTACTTTGCCAACAAAGGTCCATCTAGTCAAGGCTATGGTTTTTCCACTGGTCATGTATGGATGCGAGAGTTGGACTGTGAAGAAAGCTGAGCGCCGAAGAATTGATGCTTTTGAACTGTGGTGTTGGAGAAGACTCTTGAGAGTCCCTTGGACTGCAAGGAGATCCAACCAGTCCATTTTAAAGGAGATCAGTCTTGGGTATTCTTTGGAAGGACTGATGCTAAAGCTGAAACTCCAATACTTTGGCCACCTGTGAAAGATGTGAAGAGTTGACTCATTGGAAAAGACTCTGATGCTGGGAGGGATTAGGGGCAGGAGGAGAAGGGGACGACAGAGGATGAGATGGCTGGATGGCATCACGGACTCGATGGATGTGAGTCTGAGTGAACTCCGGGAGTTGGTGATGGACAGGGAGGCCTGGTGTGCTGCGATTCACGGGGTCACAAAGAGTCGGACACGACTGAGCGACTGAACTGAACTGAACTAATATATATTTTAATTTATTATAATAATAATAATTTTAAAAGCAACATTTTAAGTCAACCTGGGGGATTGTCAGATTGACTACCTTTTATGAAAATTAAGAAACCTAATCAAGACTTATCCGAATGAATGGCTACCCTACTTCTGTTGGGCAGTAAACCAGAAGAGAATCTGTAAGAAAGATAAGAATTTTTCTCAAGGAAACAGTGGCTGTCTGTTCTGGCACACAAGATGAATGATCCCCACTCTGGCCTCTCAGAGCACTGATGCTTACCTGGGTTGGCACTTATGGCAAAATCCAGAGGCTGGTGTGGTTCTGAAAAAAATCACATTTAAAAATTATTGTTGTTTCATGGTAAAATAATATATTTGAACTACTACTTAATTTTTAACAGTTCTGGCTATTTCCTTCTCTTTGTCTCTCCCTGACTCCCTCTCTTTTCAAGGTAGCCTGTTCTATACTGGGTGCCTCAGGGAAGAGATGGGGCAGCAGAAAGAGAAAAAAAAAAAAGGCTCATCCTTGCTTTTGACTTTCAAAGACTTAGGGACAAAGACCCAGGGAAAGGAAAAATAATCATCAGAGAGACTATCTTACTCTCAAGAGCAGAAAATGGGGAAACGGGAGGATTAGAGGGGAAGATTCTGGGAGGATGGAGGCCGATGCTGGTGGTGCAGAGACAGCCTCCAGGGAGCTCAGAGCTTCCTCTGAGAGAAGATGAATCAACACCCTGGTCCACAGCCTCCGTCTAAGGGCTGGGAGGGGCATCGGGAAAGTCCTGGAGTCCTGCAGGGCTCCCTCTTCTCTCTCTAGGCAACTGCTTCAGTCTTTCCTCTCACTGCCAAACATCTTTTTGTTCCTCTGTCTGGTTGGCTGAACATGGCTGCTTCCAGGTTTCATGCCTTGATTTAACACCCAGAGCCAGACTTCCCTAACCCTTGCTCCCGGAGCCATCTGTGACTGGCCTAGCTTGGATCAGGTGCCCAACAGGCATCCCCAGGCACCCCTGGACCATTCTGCTGTGTTTAGGGGCTGAGGTCTCTGTTGCAGTCACAGTTGGTGTCAGCTTTCCCTCCATCCCAGTCCTGTCTTCCTAGTTTCCTTACAGGTGGCACTTCCCCATAAACCTGCTGTGTGCAGCTCTCCATCATCTCAGCATCTATCTCCAATCTAAGATACTCGCCTTGCAGACTTTGTCCCCATAGGCTATCTGGGGTCAACACTAAGGGCTGTGGTCACTTACCTGTCTGGAAAGTGCTTCCTTGGAAAGCGAGGGGGCTCTAAGCACCATTCCACATCAGCAGACAGTGGGAGATTGAGGGCACAGCCCTGGGATGAGAGAATTTGGGAGCCCTGGGTTCTGCCACTGGTGAACTGTGTAACTTGGCCAGTCAGTCACTCCTCTGACTCACAAGTTTCTCAAATGCAAAACAAGGATAGAAATTTCCCACCTCACAGGGTTAATTCAGAGTTCATTTAGGGGATCTAAGTAAATGGGTCTCTATCAGTGCTTGGCACAAAGTAGAAACATTATACATATGTGAAAAGGTTGGCTTTCAGAGCTTCCTGCCCATCTCCATACCTTCCTCCCTCTGTCCCCACACCCATCCCACTCTTTCATACCAAGACAGGTGTGGCCATCAGCAGAAGGACCACATGACCCTCACCAGGAACCTATAGCTTCATAACCTGTTATCACTTTCTTTGGCACTCTGCAGAGACTTTGCTTACACTGTATACGTGTTATTTTGAAAAGACATCATAGTGTGTCATATTCTCTGCTCAAAAGGCTTCCCATCCCACTTAGGATCTAGCACGCTGGCCCTATCATCATTCTGACCCTTTCTGCTCTTCATCCTCTCTTGCTTTCTCCAGCCATGTTTGTCTCCTAGCTATGTGTCAAACACACTGGACATATTCCCACCACAGGGCCTTTGCACATACCACTCTCCCTCTCGCTGGAATGCTCTTCCACCTGGCTCAGTCTCTCACACCTTCAGGTTCTTACATAAAGTCAGTGAGACCTTTCCTGACATCCCCGGCCCCATTTAAAATAGCAAAACTCGCTTAGCATTCCCTCTCCCCTCTCCACTTTAGCACTTGTTACCATCTGACGTGCCTTGTATTTTATTTATTCATTGCTTATCTTTATTAGAATGTAGACTCCATGAGGACGGGGTGTTTTGCCCGTTTCATTCTCTACTATAGCCCATGACGGTATCTGGCATTCTATGAGTGCTCAGTATAATTCTGTTAAATGAATGAATGAATGTGTTTACAGGCACTTGAAACTGAAGACCACAAACCTACTAGTGAAAGCAATGGTACATCAACGTCAGCCCATGGGAAATGAGGGACAAGAGATCCAAGCTTAGCTAGAATCTCCAAGGTTTCTCTCCAGGCTAAAGCAGGACCCAGGCTCTCCCCTGCGGCACCAGCCCGAGAGTGCTGAGGGCAGGAGCCACCTGTCTGTTAGCTGAGTGACCACCTTAGTCCCTAGCAGATGCTCAGTGAAAGTTTGCTGGTTATGCCAATGCATCAGGGTGCTGGGAGCCGAGGGGCAGTAGCTGTGCCTATGGTCACGGGGGAAAAGATGCTGATATATTCATCTGCCTCTTATCTCAGGCCTTGGCATTGGCCAGTGTTTCCCGAACTGTGTTCTGTAGAACCCCAGCGCTCATACGTGTTATGGATGCTAATAGGTGTTAAGTGGGAAAAGGGTTTTGTGGTCAAACAAACTTGAGAAATGCTGGATTAAATAAAGTAAAACTTGTTTCCTGACTTCTGGACTCTTAAGAGTCTTTAATATGTCAATATAAATTATAAATCCAAGAGCTGGCTTATATTTTGAAAACGTTTCCATACTTATCTGACCACAAAGCACATTTTTCAAAGCAAGTGGGGTTCCACTGAGTTTTCCTTGGGAAACACTGACCTGGCTCACACCTACCAGACACAGAAGAGATTTGGGAGGAAATCTAGTGCATCACGCCCTCTTCACAGGGGAGGCAAGAGAGGCAAAGACCAAAGGGGCACAAAGGGATGGGTTGCAGGAAAGACAGCAGGTTGGGTCCTGGGCTCAAAGTCATCTCTGATCTCCAGGACACTTGCTGCCTCTGGTCTTGACTACTGTGGTTCTGAACTCTGGCTTGTCAGGCCCACTTTGCTTACTTGCACTCTCAGAGTCACAGAGACTTGGAATAGGAAGGCCCTTAGAGACGTGGACGTTCCACTCCTAACCTCACTTCCTGTTTGTGACCCGCTTCCAGGCCCTGACCCACCTCTGGGCTTGGAACCTGTACCTGGCTATCCGGTGCTCCTCTCCAACACCTCCCCCTCTGCCCATCCCTGGTGTGGGTGTTCCTGCCCACAAACCCTGGTTTTCAAAGTGTGGTCTCAGGGCCAGCAACGTCAGTACCACCTGAGAACTTGCTAGAGATGCAAATTCTTTGACCTAACCTCGGACTTACTGAATAAGAAACTCAGGAGACAGAGGCCAGCGATCTGTGTTTTAAAAAGGCCCCAGATGGTGCTTCTTTTCAATTTTATTGGATTATAGTTGACTTACACTTTTGTGTGAGTTCAGGTGTACAGCTAATTGATTAAGTTATACATACACACATATTCATTCTTTTTCGGCTTCTTTCCCCATGTAGGTTATCGAAGAATATTGAGTAGAGTCCCCTGTAGTGTACAGCAGGTCCTTGTTAGTTATCTGTTTTATATATATGTACGTATATATATATAATATACATAATATATACACACTACATACATATATATACATTTATGTATGTAGTCTGTACGTTAATCCCATAGTGTATATGTTGATCCCAAGCTCCTAGTTTATCCTTCCCCCTAGCCCATGTTTCCTCTTTGGTAAACATAAGTTTGTTTTCATTATCTATATTTATAACATAGAACTTATTTTCTGATTTGTAAATAAGTTCATTTGTATCATTTTTCAGAATTAGATTCCATGTATGAGTGATGTCACGTGATATCTGTCTTTCTCTTGTCTGGCTGAGTTCACTTTATGACAGTCTCTAGGCCCATGCATGTTGCTGAAAATGGCATCATTCCATTCTTTTTCGTGGCTGAGTAGTATTCCATTGTGTGTGTGCATGACACCTTCTTTATCTGCTCTTCTGTTGATGGACATTTAGGTTGTGTCCACATCTTGGCTACTGTAAACAGTGCTGCCATGAACTTAGGGGTGCATGTATATTTTTGAATTATGGTTTTCTCTGGATATATGCCCAGGATTGGGATTGTTGGATCACATGGTAGTTCTATTTTTAGTTTTTGTTTTCAAGGAGCCTCCATACTACTCTGTATAGCGGTTGTACCAGTTTGCCCCTAGATGCTTTTGACTCACACTAAGGTTTACCACCCGCTGCTCTCAGCTGACTAACTCTGTTCAAGCAGCTGAGGTAAAGGCCTTTTCTTAGCCTCCAGGCCCCCTAGTAAGCAGAGCAGTCACCTTCTCTTTGCTCGGTAAGGGTCATGGAAAACCCCAGACATAAAATCTTTTTTAGAGATTCTTATAGCTCAGTGGGTTCCAACTACTTGAACTTGGTGCCACCTAAGCCCTGAAGTTAATTTCTACGCAGCCCCATTATATTAGTTGGTCTAATTGATAGAAACAATTTTATAAAACAGCCCTGGGTTGGGGGTGGTTCTGGATTGAGTTGCACCTGTCAACACAGTCAACACCACCTCTGAAAGAAATCATGGTGGGAGGAAGGCTGTGCGAAGCCCACTCTGAGGGATCTGGACATGTCTGAGGCTTACCTCAGTCCACTCAAGCTGAGGTGGGACCCTTTCAGTGCATCAGGAGAAGTGCTTCAGCTGGGTTTAGTAGCTCAATTCTGGGACATTTTCCTCTCAAATCCATCTGCTTTCTATATTTCCCTCCAGGCTGATGTGGGCCTGACTCATTGGTAACCTCAGGGTTGCTGCACTGAACTGTTCTCAGGAATGCCGTTGTGTGCAATGCAAAGTCTATGTGGCCAGAGGTGGTGGTCCTCGGACCTCTACTCTCTTCCCTCAGAGAGAGGATAAGCCCTCTTCCTGCTCTCCACCCACTCCTGGTTCTTCAGGTGAACAGGAAGCCCTTCAGAAGGGCCCATTGGAAGGTTGGCTGGGAGGGGGTGGGGGTGCTATCTGCTGGCTTCTGAGAGATGCAGCTGTGAAAGTCTCCATGTTGTATCTCCTGTCACGGGGAGGGTATTGGTCACCCACTCACTCATTCACTCACCGACTCACTCACTCAGCCCGGGCGGCAGTGCCAGCTGCTGCGGCAGCCCTCCATCCATCCTTGTCATTCAGGGGCCTCTGAAAGTACGCCTGTCAATATAATGCACGGCCTGTTGAGGGGAAGTGACATTTTGAATAGTGGACACTTTTCCAGGAGCATTCATCCTGGGTCAGCCTCATGATAAATAAACACATGTGGCGTCTGGAGTCGGCAGGCAGGATACAATGACCGAGACGCCGGCACAGATGCACATACCATAAGGCTGCGTTGACGGGATAGAGGTAGGATGTGAGAGAAGGGGAGAGGGAAGGCTCTGGGAGCTGACTTGGGGAAGAATTTATCGCCCTTCTTCCTCCGGGGAAACAGGAAGCAAAGGGAGCTTCAATTTCCCTTTATCCCTGAACCACCAGAGGGGGGTTCCCATCACCCCCTTTGCTCCTCACCAGTCCCCGCCACCCCCACAAAAAGAACCCCAGTCCCTATCTTAATTACCCCTAACAGTGTCCTAAACAAAGTATTTATAAGGCTTACTGCATTTGTCTTCCCGTTCCTATTAATAAAGTCTGGGAATGGAGGGAAGAAATATGGGTGGGTGACAGGGTTTTTAATGGTGCCTCACCTTAAATGCATTTTAAAATATGTAAATCAATAAAAAAATTATTTGTAATAGCAGCCTAAGAGTGCTGGTTAGCCTGGCGCGGAGTGAAATGCATGCTACAAGCCCTATTACCATACATCCTGGGAGCTGTAGTTAGGATTAATCTGTCAAAGGGGATGGTTTAGTGTTGATGAATATGACATGTGACCATTAACGATGTTGATTTTATCTCCCGAGATTAGCATGATTTACTTCGGATGGATAATAATGTCATTTGCTTGATGCAGCAGATCTGTTTACGAGCTGATTAAATTGTAAGGCCTTGCCTCATTTCATGCTATTTGGTTTACAGCTTCATTACCACAATCACAAAAGCTGGGGAAATGTCCCACATTCCATGTCACAATAAATCACTGCTTCCCGTGGCTGGGATGGATTTTAGCAGTTCTGTCCAGCACGGACCATTCTTGGCTCCCCACTAATCTGTGATCCAGAATACATTAGGGGGATCTTCAGGAACACTGGAATGAGAGGGGGCAGGAATCCTCTTGGATCTTTTAATTGAGATTAAGGAAGTCCTTGAGTAATTAGCTGTAACAAATTAGCTTATCATTTAGACAGTGAAGTCACTGTTTTTGTTGCAGGGGCGATTACCATAAATACACAGAAAAGTGATGCTCAATGAATCGGAGGGATGCTCCTAAGCAAATTTCATTTTCACCCAGTTATCCTTTGCTCTGGGAGAGGGGTGACCTGGATGCAAGGTGTGTGTCGGGGGGTCTGTGCGTTAGATTCTGCCTTGCTTCTTCAAAGTGGACAGGGTGGGCCCTTGCACCATGCACCCACAGCAGAGCCCTGGCCACCTCAGCACCTTGGGGTGGGGTGTGCTGAAGCAGAGGGAAGAGTGGAGGGCACCTGGGTCAGAAGAGAATCATAGACCTGTTCATGCCAACTCTGCATCCAGAGTGGTCTGGTAGCGGGATTCTCTACTCTGTGCATGTAGGAGAAGGAGGGGGCACATGAAATGGAAAAGACAGAGCCCTTCACCCCTCAAGAAGCTGGGGAGGCAGAAAACAGGCTAGAATGACTATTTCTAACAACACCTAAGAGCTTTTGCTCTTAGCATTTACTCTTAGTAAATGCCAGGTCCTTTTCTCACCACAGAGACCACTCTGTGAGGTTGGGATTATTATTCTCATCCTGTGTTACACATGAAGAAACTGAGCCTCTGTGGGAGGTTAAACAACATGCCTACGGTCACAGAGCTGGTCAGAGCAGAGGTGGAATTTGGACCCAGGTGACAGGGCCCTGGAGCTTGGCACAGTGCCTGTAGGCCGATGTCGTCTTTGGTTCAGAATGAGGCCACTGGGGCAAGGGCGGAGACTTTCCAGGACTTTTGCTTCTTACTCCTGAACTGAAGCCTGTGACAGTGAATGGGTCCTGTCTGCAATTAATTAGGATCAGCAGTAATCAGGAGTGCTGAGATCAGGTCTTAAATAGGAACGTTAGTCAGATTTTGTGATGAGCAGTCACAAAAGATGTAAAACTATACTTTCTGAAGGTCAGGTCTTTGGGAATAAAAGCAATCATTTCAATGGGCACAGGTAGCTTCTCTCTGCTTTTTGGCTGAGTACCTCCCTAGGATGCTATGAGTTGAAGGGAAAGGTTGTGAACCTCTAAAAGTTCTGCAGAAGAGGTGGTCCTATTCCAAAGTTCCATGCAGATTCACTTCTGAACTTGAGATGTGGTCCTCAGATGCCTGCATCCCTTAACCAGAGCTCATCACTGTCCCCTTACAGTAGAGGACACATGGCCCTCCAGTCTCCATTCTCCTTTTGTCCTGTCCTAGAACCCTAATGTATAATTGACTTTAACAAAATGCATTTCCAAGCCTCTTTTGTAGCTAGATAAGCCATATGACTAATGTAGCTGCCATTTATTAAGCATTTATTCTGAGCCAGACCCTGTACTAAGTGTTGGTTGAGACAAAGATACATAAGGTTCGAACATAGTCCTCAGACAACCTGGCTGCCACCTGTCTGTCACTCGTTGATTTGGGAATCTGTCAAGTATTTAACTGATCTATCAGTCAATCAGCATTTCAGCTACTTGATCAATGGCCGGACCTTTGGCCTGTCAGGAATTAGTCCTAGTATTGAACCTTCCAGGTGCATAGAGAACAGACTCTGGCCGCAGATGTGGGATGTGTAGAATTTGATGCAAGGCACAGGCATAAATGCCCAAGAAATCAACATGCTCTTATCTTCAGTTCAGTTCAGTTCAGTCGCTCAGTTGTGTCTGACTCTTTGTGACCCCATGAATCACAGCACGCCAGGCCTCCCTGTCCATCACCAATTCCCAGAGTTCACTCAGACTCACGTCCATCAAGTTGGTGATGCCATCCAGCCATCTCATCCTCTGTCATCCCCTTCTCCTCTTGCCCCCAATCCCTCCCAGCATCAGAGTCTTTTCCAGTGAGTCAGCTCTTCACATGAGGTGGCCAAAGTACTGGAGTTTCAGCTTTAGCATCAGTCCTTCCAAAGAACACCCAGGACTGATCTCCTTTAGAATGGACTGGTTGGATCTCCTTGCAGTCCAAGGGACTCTCAAGAGTCTTCTCCAACACCACAGTTCTAAAGCATCAATTCTTTGGTGCTCAGCTTTCTTCACAGTCCAACTCTCACATCCATATATGACCAGTGGAAAAACCATAGCCTTGACTAGATGGACCTTTGTTGGCAAAGTAATGTCTCTGCTTTTGAATATGCTATGTAATTTGGTCATAACTTTTCTTCCAAGGAGTAAGTGTCTTTTAATTTCATGGCTGCAATCACCATCTGCAGTGATTTTGGAGCCCCCCAAAATAAAGTCTGCCACTGTTTCCCCATCTATTTCCCGTGAAGTGATGGGACCAGATGCCATGATCTTAGTTTTCTGAATGTTGAGCTTTAAGCCAACTTTTTTGCTCTTATTCTTGCTGCTGCTGCTGCTGCTAAGTCGCTTCAGTCGTGTCTGACTCTGATGCGGGAGCCTGTTGGGCTGCCATCTATGGGGTCGCTCTTGTCTTACACATATGCAAAAATTAACTAAAGACTTAGATGTAAGACTTTTATGTTGCCCTAAAACTCCTAAAGGAAAACGTAAGGACACACTTAGGCACAGTAACTATGTGAACTGATGAATGTGTTAACTAACTTGATTGTGGTGAGCATTTCACAAGGTACCTCAATAATGCTCTGGCTGTGAAACCATGCTCACCTCCGTACCAAGCCCCACCCAGCCACTGCTGCCTAGTTGGGGATCCTGGCTCTGGAGCTAAGTCCCTCCTGAGGTCTCTCATCCCCTTAGAATGTGGTGCTTCTAACCACCTTCTTATCCCTGATCCCTTGGGTCTAACTCTTGGCCACAGAGGTTTCCCCTGTGACCCTCATCCCTCTGTCTCTCCAAGTTTGACATTTGCTCCTTATGCAGATATTCTAAGGGGAAGTGAATATATTAAATAGAACACAGCAACTTTCCCATCCCTTGTGTTTGAAGACCTCCTGCTCCCCTACCATTTCTCTGCCACTGACAGTCCTCTTGGCCCTCTGGGCGTGCAGAGAGAAAGGGTGCAGCCTGGCAGTGTCCTTTGTAGGGAGAACAGTGGGACTCAGCCTAAAGAGGCCACAGAGGCAGCCATGCTGGGGGTCCCGAGGCTGGTCAAAGCAGCAGTCTGGGGGCTAGATAAACGGACATGTCACGGCAGGAGAAGGGTCAAGCAGAAGACAAACAGAGAAGTGTGAGGATGGGCAAGGTCAACCCAGGGTCATCGCTTTTCTGTGAGGTTTGGGGTAGTCTCCTAGGGTGGGAAAAGGGAGTCTGACCTGTATCAGCTACCTATTGTTACAAGAAAAAGACTCCAAAATGTAGTGGCTTAAAACAATAACATTTATTCGGTTCATCAGCAGTTTGAATGGAGCTTTGTGGGGACGACTTGTCTCTGCTCCAGTCGGGATCACCTGAGGTGGCCTGAAGGCTGGGGGCTGGAACCGCCTGACTCTCATCCCTCCATGCTGGTGGCTGATGCTCCTGTGGGCTGAGACCTCAGCTGGGCTGTTGCCGCAACACCTACATGTAGTCTGTCCATGTGGACGTTTGGCTTCTTCACAGCACAGGGTTCCCAGGATGAGCATCCCTAGAGGAAGTGGTATCACCTGTCCTGGCAGCCTCAGTCACATGGTATCACTTCTGCTCCCATCACAGGCCTGCCCAGGTTCAAGGGGAGGAAACACGAGCCCCACCACTTGGAGGAGTGATGATTTCATAGCGTAAGGAAAATACATGGGATGGGATGCATGGCCACCATCTTTGGAAAATACTATTGGCAAAAGATATGGAAGCATCCTGAGTGCTCATCAACAGGTGAATGGATGAAGAAGATGGTACATACACACAATGAAATATTACTCAGCCCCCAAAAGAATGAAATCCTGCCATTTGCAGCCATGTGGATGGACTTAGAGAGTGTGTTGCTTAGTGAAATAAGTCAAAGACAAATACTGTATGGTATTACTTATATGTGAAGTCTTTAAAAAAATTAAAAAGAATGTATATGACAAAACAGAAACAGACTCACAGATACAGAGAATCAACTAGTGTTTACCCCTAAGGAGAGGGAATTCAGAGGGGTGAGATAAAGGTATGGGATTAAGAGATACAAATTACTATGGATAAAATAAATAAGCAACAAGGGTATGTTATAGAGTACAGGGAAATATAGACATTATTTTGTAATAGCTTTAAATGGAGTACAGTCTATAAAACTATGAATCAAAATGTAGTACACCTGAAACTAATGTAATATTAAACATCAACTACACTTCAATTAAAAAAAATTTTTTTAAGGAAAAAAAAAAAGCAACTATTGGGTTGGTCAAAATATTTGTTTGGGGTTTTTGTAACATTTTACAGAAAGCTCCAAATGAATTTTTGGCTAACCCAATGCTATTGGCAAAAGTCCTGTTCCTCACAGGACTTCCTCAAGAGTCTTAGACTCCATGCTTAGTCCAATTTTCTTCTTCTTCCCTTGCACCTCAGATTTCAGCTCTCTCTTCTGCTAACTACTCACAAACTTACATTTCCGCCCCCTGCAGGCATGAGAAACTTAACCTACACAAAATCTACACTATATATTCTCTGCCAAAGCCTGCTGCCCCTTGGAATTTTTTCCAGGTACCCAGACGTGGTGACTCCTGGTTAGCCCTCTGACCCCAGGTCTATTCTCCTCTTCTTCCTTGCACATGGTCACAGGAGAGAAATAACATTGCACAGCCTCCTTTTGCAGCTGGCCAGGTAACTATGAGCAACATCTTCCTCACTTATTCAGAAGGACACTGCTTGCCCCAGACTTCCCTGCTCTCCCCTTCCCCTGGGTGGGAATAGCACCCATATCTAATCACACCAGTGAGCACAGCACCCTGAGGGGATGAAGGAACACCAAGATGGAAGGCACTTGGGCCCCTGAATGACGTCACGGAGCAGAGCAGCCTCACAAGCATAGATGACGGAGGCCCAAGAGAAACCTCCATCTGATTTAAGTCACTGTATTTGGGGGAGAGGCTTTCTTTCTTCTTTTTTTCTTTTACAGACGTGTAGCCCAATACCATAGGTTAAGACCTCAGGATCATATGTACCTTTTCTCTCTCCTTTCCAACCCCTGCCCTTTGCCGAGCCCAGTCCATCCTACCTCCTTGCCATCCCCTGGGATGGTCCTGCAGCCGCCCCCCAGCTCTCATCTCTCACCTTTTTCTGTCTGAACCACCTGATGTCTTAGCCTGTGCATCTCCAGTTGCATTGTTCTATCCCATAACAGTACTCCTCTGCACAAAGACCTCTGATGTCTCCAAGGACAGGACACCATCTGTTCCCACCATGTTCCCGCCCACTCCCCTTGCCACCACCACATCCCTGCCAAACACCTTTATGGGCAGTCCTGCCTCCATGCCTTTGATCTTGCTCATCCTTCTCCCGATTCCCAAGATTCCCCCATTTTCCACCCATGGAACGCCTAGTCATTGTTCAACCCAGATCAAGTGCTGCCTCCTCCGTGAGGATTTCTGCATCCTCCTGTGGAAATTAACCCTGTGCCTCCAGTGAGATAGCCCTTGTCACAGCTCACCTTAAGGCAGCAATATCTTCTGTGAATCACTAGACTGGACAGTGAGTTGTCTGAGGGGAGACCTGGTGCATCCTAGTCATCTCCCCACTGCTTCCGTGCCTGAGAGAAGGCCGGGTATGCAGCGGGGACTCCCAGTGTGCTTGCCAGTGAATACTCGCTTTCTATGTCTGGTGGCCCACACCTTGGACTGGGCAGTGGTTTTGCTACAACATTTTGCTACAACATCGTGACCAATGCTGTCTTTCCTCTGCCCTTGGGGATGTCCCCAGGGAACCCCAAGGGAGGCCAGAGAGGCTGCCCTTCCCATATTTCCCTGGGGGCTGGGGGAGGAAGCAGAACCTGTCTGTTGAAGTACACAGGTTTTAAGCCATGGGCTTTGGAGTGAGACAGCTCTGGCCTTGAATTTTTGCTCACCACTTGTTGGCTGTGTGACTTCAGGCATGTTACCTAACCTTTCTGAATCTCAGTTTTCCAACAGGGGATTAATAGAGCACTATCTCCTAGGGATCTTGTAGGGATTTAAAAAAGATACTATAAAGAAATATAAAGCTCTTGGCACGAGGGAAATGCTCACTAAATGATAATAATCATAATAATCCATTTCTTTCCTGTGGTCTGAGACCCTGCTTGGTGAGAGGGCACCAGGGAAGTCTCCACCCTATGCCTGGCCCACTGGAATCCTTGCTGTTGGATGGGGTTTCTCTATGGACCAAAGTTAGAGAGTGCACATCGGCACAGCTGTCTTGGGCAGTTTGCTGGGTGCTCCCGGAAGGTAGAGGAGGGAGCCCGGCTGGTTTCTAGTGAGGCTGCAGGCAGGGTCCATCTGCCTGTGGCTCACCCCAAAGGGAAAGGGTTAAACCAGAGCTGGCTGGTGGTAGTCACTAAGGGTCCAGTGGCAGGGGCACTGAAGCTTCTGGGCAGCCAAGCACCGCCCCCCACCTGCCATATCAGGTGGGCTGCCAGATGCTGTGAAGGATCTGGACTCCAGCTGACCAGACCCAGGTTCTAGGACAGGGAAGGGCAACTGGAAGATAACCTGCCTACTCTGGGGTCCAAGAGGAGGGTGCATTCTCCCTAATTACCCCCTGCACTGAGCCTGGGGGAAGCAGACCCCATCCAAGTCCTCCTCACTGACTGGGAGGAGGATCCCCGCTTCCCACGGACTCGGGGTCTGAGTGGTTGGATGTGCAGGCTGCAGCTGCTGGTGTGGGACTAGAATATGTGGGTCCAGTGACGTGCTAATAAATGCTTAATAATCAGCTCTCTTGGGAAAAAAAGCCTTCACTTACAGTGTTTGCGAATTGCTATGGTGTAAATATTCCCACCATGGCCAATTTCAAGCTATCGAGGAGTTGGGAAGGGTGTGCACAGCTGGCTCTTGTGAGCCCGTATGAGCCAGTTCCGGCATGCTGCTGGGTGGGGCCTGATACCTGCATTAGGGTCAGGCAAGTTTACGTGGCTTCAGCATACAGAGAAGTAAAGGCCACCCCACAGCGGGGAACAGCATGAAACGAATGGGCCTGGAGTCTAACAGCCTATAACACAATCTCAGCTCTGCCGCTGCCTGGCTGTGTGGTCTTGGGCAAGTCACTTTGACCTCTCTGTGCCTCAGTTTCCTCACCATAAAGTGGGGCCAATGATAGTGCCCACTTCATAGAATTATTGTGAAGGTTGCAAAGGTGAACACTGGCCTGTGGTAGGTTGACATAAGTTGTTACAGTTAATCACCACAGAGTTGTTGGAATGTAGCCTTGGTGAGAAAAATTTAGAAAGGAAGAGTCTCTCAGGGTGTTTCCCAAGGGCATGTGTGTTTTTTTTTTTTTTTAATATATATTTAAATCTTGGATTTCCTTTAAGATCAAGGATTGAAAATCTGCAGGTCCATGAGCCCCCTGAAATTATTTTTCCAATGTTGAGTATGTGTCCTTATTTCTATAGAGAAGAGCCATTGCTTTTATTGAATTTTCAAAAAAGGTTGTGGTTTCTGCGTCCTTCCCTCAACCCACAAAGGGTATAGAATTCCCACACCACAGGAATCGCCCCTGGAGAATGTTGGGGAGAGCTGTTTATGAAGCATGTGAAAGAGACATGGCAGAGACAGAGAGAGACACGCAGTCAGCCCAGAACCCTGAAATGCCTCCCTTTTTGAGACCTAAGGCCGAGGAAGCTTCCAGCAACGGGGCAACCAATCTGCTCACATGCACAGACCCCTGTTCCTGCTTTTTCCTTACCCTTTCTAGCCCTAGGAGTCTCCTCTTGCCTTCCCTACTCCGTGCCCCCCCCCCACCCGACTCCCCAGGACCCTGTCCCAAGGGCCACTGCTGTATGGGCGTATGGAGGCATGGTTAGAACTCACTCAGGTGTCACTATGATTCAGCAATAACGTTCGTTTGGTTGTGTCTTGTTTCTTTTACATTTCTGTAGTTACAGGATAATTATTTAAGGTAAAGTTAGTGCAAAGTTGCGTGAGCACTGGACTGCCTGTGCTTTGAGATGGAGACTATATTTTTGCAAATAACGTGGAAGGAGGTGGAGGGTAAGTTTATAATGCTACTCCCTTTCACCTTGTGGGATTTTTGTTTTCCTTGATGGTTTTTTTTTTTTTTTTTTTAACAAATATGATCCCTCCTTCTTAGCTTGGTATTTTGTGTGGGGTGAAGGACCAAAATGAACAGGTCTCTAACCGAAGATCTTTATAAGAATAAAAATTACTTTTGTGACAAATCCCACTGTAAATCATTGCAGTATACAACTCCAAACACCTAGAGGGAACAAGAATGACAACTTCCGAGAGCTTATAAGTACCACTCCTGCCCACTTTATCAATAAGGATCTGTGGTTTAAGGAAGCAAGTCATCAAATAGTGACCCCCTGGAAGGCCACCACCAAGAAAGCTCTCTCCTGACTCCAGTTCTAGGTTAACCCGTCTGTGGGTTGCAGGGGAGTCTGCTAATGTCCTGTCCCAGTTCCTACCCTTTTCGCTCCCTTGAGTATCAGAACCCTGACTATTTGAGCTAAGCATGGCCACGTGACTAGGTTCTTCCTAATGGGGTATAAGCTGAGGAGTTGTCTACGGATTCCAGAAAGACCCATTAAAAAGGAGTGGACCCTTTTTACCTCTTCTCACTCCTCCTTCCAGCTGACTGTAACAAAGTGATAATGGCTGAGCTCCAGCAGCCATCCTAAACTCAGAGACTACGTGAGGATGAAGTCTTCCTGATTGAGCTGGCATCGAGGAAGGCAGAGGACCCTGGGTCCCTGATGACTGAGGGCCATTCTTAGTTTGGACCCTCCACCTCCAGACTCAGAGAAGAGAATATTTATCTCCTTCAAGCCACTCTTTGAGGGTCTTCATTATTGTCAGCAAATGCAGTTTCTACTTGATGTGTGGAAGCTTGCTGGGCCTCTGTTGTGCCACGGGCAAAGACAGTAAAAGTTTCCCCCAGCCCACTGCTGCTGCCTCTCCGCCTCTCTTGGGAAGAGTCATCCTGCCCAGGCGTGCCCAGTTCTTTTGCTTCTTTCCTCCATGCTGTCTTTTTGTTTTCCTCTGTCTCCCTCTCTCTCTTCTTTTCCACCCTTTCCTTCCTTCCCTCTAACATTTATTGAGCATCTACTAAGTCCCAGGTACCAAGCCAGCTGGCACTACTAGAAACCGGAAGAGGAGACAGTCCCTCCTGTCCAGTGCCTCAGAGTTCAGGCTGGGAGCAAAATGTAAAGAAAGTATGATGAGATGGGCAGGTGCTACAGGAGTAAAGAGAGCAAGAGGCACTGAATCCAGTGGAAGAGCCTGGGGGACTTCCCGGAGGAGGTGACACTGCCTGAGCTTTGAAATAGGAGTTTTGAGTTACTGGCAATTAGAAAAAGAAGGCCGAGGACAAAGATTCCAGGCCCAGGAACTAGCGCAGTGCAGTGCAGTGGTTAAGGACCCAGTGCTGGAGCACAGACATGTGACTTCTCTCTAATCCTCAGTCTCCTCATCTGTAAAAGGAGGATAGTGGTAGTAATGGGGCTAGATGAGTGCCTGCGAGTAGACAGGCAATGCATGCTGCTTATTAAATTACTGTTGTTGGTAAATGTGCATAGACAAATATGTTTGGGAGACTAGTTTCACAGAGGCCATAAGTGACTCGTCCATGGCCATACAACCACAAAGAGGCACCAATCAAACCCAAGGGTCCTCATCCCTAGTCTGGTGGCCTTCATTCGTCTACCCTCTGCCATTGCATTAAGTGCTGAGGGAAAGATCAATGTATGGTCAGGGGTAAATGTGGAGGGCTTCCTGGAAGAGGTGGGTCTTGAGAAAGTTTGGAAGGATGGGGAGGGAGGAAGGCATTCAAGGGAAGTAGTGTATGATGAGCACCATCATCAAAGTGGCTGGGGGCCTAGCTGGCTGGCAGAGGGTCTGGACTGTGAAGACTGGTGAGACGCAAGGTAGAAGAACAGGCAAAGAGAGGCCAGGTCAGAAGATGAACCATGGCCAGATGGCCAGATAGTAGAGTGAGAATTTGAACCAGTGAACCACAAGGATCCACAGTTAGTTCTTGAGCAAGGGGGCTGATCATAATGAAACTATACTTTGGGAAGAGAAGAAGGAAAGAAATCTATCTTAACTAAAAGCCAGTACGGGCCAGACAGAAGATTGGGAATTTTCACATTAATTATTTCATTTAAGCCTCACAACAACCCTATAAAGTTGGCATCTGTTGGTAGCTCAGACGGTAAAGAATCTGCCTGCAATGCAGGAAACCCAGATCCAATTCCTGGGTTGGGAAGATCCCCTGGAGAAGGAAATGGCAAGCCACTCCAGTATCCTTGCCTAGAAAATCCCATGAACAGAGACGAGCCTGCCGGGCTACAGTCCATGGCGTTGCAGAGTCAGACATGACTGAGCAACTAACACTTTCATCCCCACTTTACAGAGGAGGCAACTGAGGATCAAATAAATTGAGTCATAGAGTTTGAGCCAGGGGTGGGTGGAGCGAAAAGTTCAATTTTAGACCAGCCTGACCCCAAATTTGTGCTCTTCACACTGTACCGTGTAGCTTTAAGCTGTTCCCACTCTCAGGACGCCCTTTGCACTGTGAGTATCCCACAGTGCTGTTGCTTCACCAGGGGCTCAAGAGGCTTTCTACAGCCCACTGTGAGCCCTGGGTTCACACTGAGGGGAGAGAGATCAGTAGCCCCAGGACTTTGGGGGATTCCCCAGCACAGGGTAGGTGAAGTGCTAGGGCCCTGGGTCTGATAGAAATGGCCACTAACTGAATTGAAGCCTCAGCTGAGAGTGGGATGAGCCCTAGCTTGGGAGCCTGGCAGGAAGTGACAAACACCTGAGGATGTGAAATGATAAGATGTCTGTATTCACTTCCAATTAATGGTGTGGGACAGGCAAATAGGAGAAGTAGAGAGGAAATGAGATTGGTCATGAGCTGATATCTGTTGGGGCTGGGTGATGGGTTTGTGGGGCTCTAGTAGACCATTCCGTCTACCTTCGTGGATCTTCCAAAGCCTCCATAGTAAAAAGTAAAATAAGGGTCTGCCCTGGCAGTCCAGCAGTTAAGACTCTGTGCTTCCACTGCAGGGGGCACAAGTTTGATTCCTGGTCAGGGAACTAAGATCCCACATGCCGGGTGGCCAAAAAGTTCAGGGGAAAAAAAGAAAAACAACAACAACAAAATGCTAAGAACTTAAAAAGAAAAATAAAGCAATTCTGTGTACCACACTCTCTCCCAGGTGAATCAGAGTCTCTGCCTCCCAGGCATTGTTGTACTTTAAAATCGCCTCAGGTGACAGCAGCCAAGGTGAGAACCTCTGCCTTGACTCCATCACTCACTAGCTAGTATCCTTTGCCTGCTGAGCCTCAGTTTCCTCATCTGTAAAATGGGCATAAAGCTTCTATCAACCTCATGGAATTGCTGTGAAGTTTAAATGGGATAATACAGGATAGTATGGGCTGGACGTAAGCGTGAGCAGGTCAGTCCGCATTTTACAGTCACTCTGAGCATCACCAGGCCTCCAGGCATGGGAGGTGAGGAGCCCTAAGCCAATACGTGCAGAAGAGGCTGGCCATCAGGTAGCCTCACAGGGACAGGCCTTGCCTTCTGGGCAATTTTTATACCTTTTCCAAAGCACAAGGGCTTTTTTTTTTTAATCTGCCTTTCCTCACTGGTTAAAGACCACCCAGCACAAAGACAGCCGGGCTACTCAGCGCCACTGCCAGAGGTACAGACGGGTGCAGGGGTTGAATGAGAAAAAGGCTTGGGCTTTCTCTGCTGGCCTTGCCATTGGGGATTTAGCCTTAGTTTCTCCATCTGTGGCAGGGGTGAATAAAGAGATGCGAAGCCCTTGGCGGGGGGTGAGGTCATAGGAAATAAGCAGAGAATGGAAGTGAATGGATGCATGATTGGGTGAGATTCACTTCACTATGACAAAGTGACCTGTCAGAGCCTTGATGGTGGCGATGGGAGCTCCCCAGCTTGGAGACGGGCCCTGGACACCTGCGCCAACTCCTCTGGGGTAGAGAAAGAGCACGGGGAACACAAGAGCAGAAGCTAGAGCATGTGGAGAAGCGCAGAGGACATGGTTCGTAGCGAGAGAGGAGCGAGGAACTACCAGGAGGGAGCTACCGGACACCGTGCTAACGTGGAGGCACGGGGTCTCTGACCACCCAGCCTGCGTCCCGCACGCTGGCCGGGGCTCCGGGGCTCCCGCCCGCTCCGCCGGGCTCCGCAGCGCCGCCTGGCGGACACACTGCGCTCCGCTCTGGCTTTGGCGGTAGCCGCCGGGCGCATCCCGCCGCAGTTCAGCAGACAGGGGGAGAGAGCCAGGGGCGCGCAGTGAGGATGGGGCGTCTTTTTCCTGAGGGGGTCGCGCCTGGATTGGACCTGCAGCACATACCGGCACCCTCTCCTTACTAACCCTGTGCCTGGGATGACTCAGCTCCGTCGCACACGTCGGGGGACCATCCCTGATCCCCGGCCCCAGCTCCGGAATTTTGCTGCCTCTGAGTAACTTCTCCGGGAAGGAGGTCTCATTAAAATTTTAAGCCGTTTTGGGTTTGCTTTTTGTTACTATACTAAAATACCAAGAGAGGGCGTGAAGGCACGAGAGGGCCTAGTTTGTCTTTCTGATGGTCCCAGGCCTGAAATTCCAGGGCTGGGGAATTTCTAGGCCCTTCCCACCCAAGTGGGTCCCTGCTGGCGAGGCGTGGTGGCCCTGTCCGAAGATGCGAGGCCAAGGAAGGCAAAGCGTGTGGGTCGGAATGACCAGGGGCTTGGGGCTGGTGCTGGTGAGAGGTGAACAAGGGTCTGGCTTTCACGTCGCAAGCGTGGGCACTTGAGTCCCCGGGACTCGGGCCGAACCACCTCCTCGAAGGTCCTCCTATCCAGAATGTGAGTGTGTGTGTGTGTCCGAGAGCCTGGAGGTGACAAGCAGCCCCATCGGCCAGGGTTCTCGATAAGCCGGGCCCAGCCAGGCCCAGCCCAGCTTCTCTTAGCCGGACCAGAGTGGAAGCTGGGCTGCAGCGTCCCGGGCGTGCTGCGGGCAGACGGCTCGGAGGCGCTGGAGGCTGCCCCTTCCGGGTAGGCGGCACGGAGCCCGAGTCTTCCTCTACGAAGTCTTCTCCAGGCGGAGGCCTGAGAGGCGTCCCGGAGGTCGTCGGGCCCGCTTTGCGTGCAACCCGGGAAAAGGCCCCGCAGGCGTGAGGCTGATGCTGGGAGGAGGGTGGAAAAATCTGAGTCACCAACTCCCGAACAAATGGCGGCAGGGGCCGTGCGGTTGACTGACCGAGGCCCGAGGCCGAGGGCGGCCTTTGAGCGGCGGTGAGCTTCCCGAGGCAGCAGGGGGAGCCTGACGCCGAGGGAGGCCGGTGGCTCGGAGAACCCAGGACGGCCTGACCCTGGGGAGAGGAGAGTTCGGGGTCCGCGCTCAGCGCCGCGACTCCGAAGCCCCAGGATCCCAGAAAAGCTGCGCTCTGGACCAAAGTGCGGACCCGCCGGGGAGAGCGCCCCAAAAAGCAGAGAGCAGGGCTGGCGCCCGGGTCTGGGGTGTGAGTGTGTGATCGCGGTCGGGGTGGGGGCTGGGCCTTGGACCCCTCACCCCACCCCGCTCCAACACATACACACACGCGCGCGCGCGCGCACACACGAAGATTAGACCTCTTTTCTGCCTGGTTCCAGGGGCTCTTCAGGCAGCTCAGTGCCGCCGCGCAAGCTGAAGGCAGCGGTGCGCGCTGCGGGAATCGCGCCGGGACCGGGGGTCGCGCAGCGACTTTGCCGAGCGGAGCTCGCGACCCACAACGGCGCTCCGCGTCCACCCAGGTCGCCCCAGCGAGGCTGACAATGGGCGCCAGGACCCTTGCGGAGTCGAACTGGAAGGGGCTTCCGGGCCCCGGCGCTTTCTCCTGCGGCGCAGACTGCGATAGAGCGTAGACTGCAGAGAAATCGGGATTCGGAAAAGCAGCATCGGCGCCGGCCTGACGCGGGTCCCGACTCGGGAGAGAGGAAGGAGCCCCAGGGGGAGGGAGTTGGCTGGAGGGGTCGGCTGGTGGCGGCCTCTAGCCCTCGGCAGCCAGCTGAAGAAAAGGAAAGAGAACTCATTTTCCTCGGAGGGACAAGAGGGCTCCAGCGCGCTCTCCTCCCCAGGCCTAGGAAACAGGTTCCCAAGCGCCCTCCGACCGCCAATCGATCCCGGCTGCCCGCCGGTAACCGATGATGGTAGGAAAGCATAGAGGAACTGCGGGCAGCGGCACCTCCCCCGGCCGAGGCTGGGCGGGCGAGTCCGGACCTGCGCCGCTCTCTGCACAAAACGAAACCCAAACTCCTCAAAATCTTAAGAGGGAAAAAATTTTAAATCCCCTTTCCCTCCATTCACTTTTAACAAACCAGCTACTGGGAGAAAAAAACGAAATGAGCGATAGCTAAGTACGCTATCTTTCCAAATTGTGAAATCCCGTTTAAAAATATTTCCTCCAAGGCCAGCCCTTCTGAAGCCTTTGCCTCTTCCTGAAAATTACAACTAAACAATCGGAATTTCGACCACGGTCCTGGGAAGGAATAGCCGTGAGGCCCAGGGAACCCACTGTGGCCAAATTGCCATGCTCTTGTTTCTCTTTAACCAAGGAAAAAAAAAAAAGATAAGAAGAAGAAGTAAAACCTTTTAATACATCAAATATACGGAATTTTAATCTTTAAAGCGATACATTGTCTATTATTTTAGTACATGACGTAAACCTTGTCCCCTTTTCAGCCGGTGGACTTAAAAATTAAAAATAGTTAAGTGTTCCTTTTAAAGAACAAAATAAGGCAAATGAGGTTTGGAATAGAATTGTTTTTCCTTTTCTTTTTTTGTTTTCTTCCAGAATACATACAAAAAAATACCCATTCTCTTTTGATGGTATACACCTTAAAAATAATTGCAATTTGAAATCAGAGCTGACAAATTGTGACTTGTTTTTTTTTCATTTTTGTAACAAACATGCATGTAAATTTGTTTCAATCAGACATTAAATAAGAACGTACAATACAATCATAGCAATTTTAAAGTAACATTAAAGAGAAGACCTCTAGTTCTGTGGCGGTTTTGTATTTATTTATAATCTACAAGGGATGGGAGGGTTTGTTTTCCACATTTTTAACCCTCAAGTTTTAATTTTTCCCCCTTCTTCCTTTTTACCTACAGAGCTCAAACTAAGTAATGCACTTTTGAACCACGGGTCCGCTTGGAGCTAACATAAATAAATACCAGTGTCCACCGATGCAGTCCTCAGATGAACACTTTTCAATTATTTTTTCCTTCTTTTTCTATAAAAAGTCAAATGATATTTTTTTTCAACTTTTATAAAGTTTGGGTGGGGAGATGAGAGGTGGGGGAAAGGGGACTTTCCCACCGGGTCTCGGTCGCTGTTTCGGGTAGATAGATACAGTATATATATATTTTCCTTTCCTGGCCCGGGTCATCCCCACGCGCGGGTGACAGTCGCCTCGGCCCTGTTCCCGCCCCTCCCTCGGCTCCTCCCCACCCCCACCCCCCAGTTCTTTTCTTTCCCTCGATAGCCCTCGAGACCGCCCTCACTGGTACCCCAGCGCCGAGGCCGTGGTCAGTCTCTGTCCGTAGAGGGCATAGGGGGAGTAGTACGGTCCGGTGGCGGCGGGCACGGGCACGGGGGCACCGGGCGTGGGGAGCGGGCTCTTGGAGTAGGGGTGGTAGCGGCTGCTGAGTCCCAGCGCGTGGTGGGGGCTGCGCAGCGCCAGCGTCCCGGGGCTGCCCGGAGCGCCCGACGTGGGGATGTGCATGTGGCAGGCCATGGCGGCCGCTGCGGCGCTGGCCAGAGACGAGGAGCTGGGGTAGCCCGACAGCAGTTTGTCTGTCCCGGGGAAGGCCGTGTGGGTCCGCAAGTGGCTCAGCAGCTCTTCAGACGTCGCGAAGCGCTTGTCGCAAGGCCCGTTGGCCGACACCCAGTTGCAGATGTGGGGGAGCGGGTCGTTAGGGAGCATGAAGCCGTAGGGGTAGAGGGGGTGGCCGGCCAGAGAGGGCGGTGTGGCGCCGGCGGCCGCGGCCGCGGTGAGCGATGAGTGCACGCCGTGCAGCGGGTGCGTGGGGTACACCAGCGGGTATCCGGACTTGAGAGCCGCGGCCGCCGCGGCCGGATCGTGAGCGCACGACGCGCTGGCTGCCGCCGCCCCAGCCAGGTGACTGGCGCAGTGGTAGCTGAGGCAGTACGGGTCCCGACACAAACTGGCTGTCATCACGGACGGCGGTGACGCTCCGGCCAAGGGGCTCGAGCCGGCGGGCTTGCTGCAGCCCAGAGAGCCCGCCGCGGCCGCCGCCAGCTGAGCCCCCACTAGGCTGCCCGGCTTGGTGGGGTCGAGCGCCACGCCGTGTGGCAGGAACTGGGGCGGGTAGCCGGCGTAGGCCCCAGCCAGGCTCCCTGGGTAGGTCATGCCCGCGGGAGGCAGAGGGAACACTGTTTGGCCCGGCTTGTAGGGCGACACGGGCGCCACCAGCCCAGAGCCCAACACAGAGGAGGAGGTGGGTGCGCTGGGGCCGGAGCTGGAGCCGGAGCCTGATGAGCCGCCGCAGTCCGAGCCTAGAGCCTTGCCCCCGGGGCCCCCATCTGGGTGCTGGTTCACGTCCACATTGATCCCGCCGCCACAGCTAATCCGGCCGTGCGCCAGCCCCGTGGGTCCCCCTTCGGCCGAGGCGCCCCCGGAGCCCTTGGCGCCGCCACCGCCGCCGCCCGCCTCGGGGTCCTTCTTGTCGTCCTTGCCATCCGGGCCGCCCCCGGCCGAAGGCAGCATGCCTCCTGGAGAGCAGGCCGAGGCGCTGGAGCTTGGGCTGCCTGTCCTGGGCGTGAACGGCTGGCAGGTGGCGCTCGGTACCCGGAATCCGGACTTCTCCGCCGAAACCCCCCCGCCGCCGCCCCCGCCGCCCCCTCCTCCTCCGCCGCCGCCGCCTCCCGGTTCTTTCTTATCCGAGCCGGGTTTGGAGTACGGCTTGAAACTCGACTTGTCTTCCACGCCGATGTCGCTCAGCTTGAGGGGGCCCGACTTGGCGTCCTTGTCGCCCCCGGCGCCGCCGCCGGCACCGCCCGTGCCACCCCCGTTGGAGGCCACTGAGGAGAGTTTGGACGAGGGCGAGGGGTCGGGCTTCCCGATCTGCGAGCATGTTTGGGCCAACAGCGCCAGCGGGCTCTTCTTGGCATCGAGCTGCAGGGTCAGACGTGGGGGGGGGGGGCGCACAAAGAAAGAAGGGGAAACCCTTTAGAATCCTGCCTTCTAGGTTTCGAGCGCACCTCAGCCACGACCCGTAAAGATCCTTCCAGCCCCGAGGCGCAAATCTAGGAGACACCCCTTCTACACACACATTCTCTTTCTTGAGAAAGGCCACAGCACCCCCACCCCACCCCCAGCCCCGCCACCAGGATCCTTCCTGTCCTCTCTAAGCGATAACTGGATTAAAAAAAAAGAAAAAACCTCGAAAAATGTTTTGGTTTCTGACTCCTTGACCCAGAACTGTACTCCCCACCCCCACCTCTAATACTTCAGAGTAAGGGCTCGGGTCGTTGGCGCCTTAGAGGCTGTGTACAAATACCAGCTTCTGGGAAACCGGAGGACCGGGACTTTGGAACCGTATTTTGGACTCCCGTCTGTCTTCTGGCCTGAGAGTGAGGGGGCCTGGGTCGAGGTAGGGGCTTTAACACCAATGGGAGAAACAAGTTTTGATTGCCTTGGCTCCTAGCATTCACACCCCATTCTACCTCCTCCCCTCTTTCCGCCCTAGTTTTAAGGTGCGGGAGCACGATCCTCTCCCCTCATCCCGGAGCTGAATCACTCCGATCCCCCCACCTTCACCCCCTGCAGATCACAAGAGAAAGAAATCCCGTGGAGGGGCAGCCAGAGCGGTGGTCCCAGCGCGATCCGGGGATAGGGTCCTTACCTCTATGGGGCTGACGGGAGTGGAAGGCAGGGGCTGCAGGTACTCAGGGTGCAAAATGTGGCCAGTCCGTGCCGTCAGCATCTTCAGCACCTTGATGGGCAGGCGGTTAGCCTGGCGGAGAGGGTCAGAGGGGGGCACAGCGTGCACAAAAGGCTTGGTGCTGCCGGCCGGGGACGAGCCTGGGCCGGGGCCGGAGCTATTTCCAGAGAGCGCGCTGGTCCAGGCAGGGTCCGCACTGCCACTGCCGCCGCCGCCGCCGCCGCCGCCGCCGCCGCTGTGCTTACTGCTTCTTAAGGCAGAAAGCGAGGGCGCTGTGCTCATGACCCACCCGCGCGCATGGGAGCAGCGGGGGGAGGGCTCCAGGAGGCGCGGGGCGGGCTCCGGGCTGCGCTCTCGCCCGGGGAGCAGGAGCAGCAGGAGGAGGTGGAGCTGGCGCGGCGGTCACCGGTGCCCAGCGCGCCTTCTTGGCGCCTGGAGCCACAAGCGAATAATCCTGGGTAGCCCGCAGCGGAGCCCCGGCCGAGCGGGAGGAGCCGGCCCGACTGCGGGAGTGCCGGGTGGCTAGCCGTGTCGGCCTTGGGCTGTGCCCCTGCGCTGCGCACTCGCGGCCCGGCGCTGGCGCTGCTCTCCGCGATGTGAGCCGCTGCCTGTCCAGCCGGGGCTCTGGCGAGGAAACTCACTTCAAAAGCAGCTGCACCGAGGGGGAGATTAAAGCCTTTGCCGCCTTCCAATCAAATGGGAGCCCGAGGTGATTGGAGGGTCAAGGGGATGTGACGCGTCCCGCGCCGCCGCCGCCGCCGCCAGGACTCTCAGCGCTGGTTTTAATGGGCAGCTCCCTCTTTGCCGCTCCCCCTGCGTGTCCCCTCCCTAGATTTCGCTCGGAGGACGAGCTGGACATTTATTCTACGTTTGCTATCTGCCGCCTCCCTCTCTTTTCTTCCTCGTCGTCCTTTTCCCCAGCTGGAGAATAAACTGAAACCTTCTTTTGCAGGAGGGACAGTTTGAGCGTGTTCAGAAGGAGCACTAGCAGGAGTCTGGACAACGGCCGGACTGTCAACTCCAGGGCCGCCACGGAGGTCCACACCCCCAAGTATTCTCTCCCCCGCCTCAGTAATTGAAATCTCCTGCGGTGCAGCCTCCTGGGTAAGGAAAGGTGGGGAGCGGGTGTTGGAGGAAGTCCGCCCGCCCGCTTTGATTTCCTGGGATTCGGCGGCAGAGAAACCAGAAGCTAGGTGGGCAGCGGAGGCGGTGGAGGCAAGTCTCGGCTCTAAGCTAGGTTCCCCGCCCTTCCCGGCCACGTGACGCCCGGAGATGCGCAGATTGGGGCAGGAGGGGGGTCACATGTTTCCTCTGTTTCACACTCAGCACCCCCCCCCCCCCCGCAATTCTTACTCTCCTTTGCCACCCTCTCTTCTTCTACCCGCGCCCCCCCTCCCGAGTTCTCTGGGCATCTCCACCCCTCCATCAATTGTCAATGTTCCTCGACCGCAATCAATCAGTTATTTGTCAGCTCTTGTCAATCCGCCGGTGATTTATGTCAGCTTTTGTTGCTGATTACAAGGCGGGTGCGACTTGAAGGGAAAACGGGAGAGGGAGAGAGAGACGCAGAGGAAGGAAGAGACTGAGGGGGAACTGAAGGAGGGGGAAAGAGGAGCAGCCTCCTGGGATGAGAGGCGGGGGCTTTAGGAAAAAGAATGAAAGAAGAAAAAGAGGCGCTCGGTGTCAGGAAAATGAATAGTGAGAGTAAAGTGCGCAGGTGCGCCAAGGGCGCTGAGAAGGGTGCGCTGGCCTGGGGTGTGCGCCTCGCTCCTCTAGGTACTGGAGAGAGAGAGAACACCCTTCCACCTCTGGGGATTCCGTTCCTTTGGGGCCACGCGCAGAGTTCCGAGTGCTCTCGGTATCCGAGACAGGCAGTGGCGACGTCCAACACGGGAGCTTTTTTACCCCCAAGCCATGGTACTCCCTTCGGGGTACGTTGAGTGCAGTCGTCAGGCTGCCAGCTGGCCCCCTCTATCCCCTCCCTAGTGCCCTGACTCCAAACTCGGAAGCTTCTTTCTAAGAGCCACATTACCAACGTAGCCTTGAGTTCTGGAGGTCAGTGGTGGGGTACCCCCGCCTCAGTTCTTTGACACCCGTCACCCATCGTGGCTAGGGCTGAGAGGTTGCGAAGAAGAGGCCTGACGTGTGTGTTTGGGGCAGATAGGTTCCAGGCTCACTCAGGCCCCCTCTCCAGCCCTCCCTCAACCCCTGCCATCCCCGCAGTCTTGGTAGCCAGGGTTACTCTGGGCTGCTCGCTCGAATTTATTGGAACGCCGAGCCAGGACTGACCAGCGCGGGGAGAGCAGAGGGAAGAAGCAAGACAGAGAGGGAGGGTGGGGTGGGGTGGGGTGGGGTGGGGGCGGCTGCCTGTGGGAACAACTGGCTCTTCCAGGGAAGCAGAGCGGGACCGCCGCGTTCCCCTCGATTTGCACCGTCATTCGGGCTGTTGGGAAGGCAGAGGGGAGGCGCTCTGCGTGCCTCCGCGTACCTGGATCTGAGTGCAGAAGTGTGTATGAATGCCTGTGCCTCTGTGTGAGTTGTCAGGGCTTTGGTAGCGTCCGGAGCGCATTCGAGGGGGTGGGTGACCTCCAAAAACTCGCAGAAACTGGAAGGGGGCGAGAGAAGGGTACATCCCTTTCCTCGGAAGGACTTGGAAGACTTTGACTCTCCCCTCCCCCTCGCCCTTTTCCACCCCGGCTCTTCTTTTGTTGTCAAGTCCTTTTGATAAATGGTGGGGCTGGGAGCGCTGGGGAGCCGGGAGCCAGTCTGTACCCGCGCGGGGGGGCGGGGGCGGGGGCCGGCCCTTGAGACCCGGTTTCCACCCTCGCTCACCCGGCCGGTGCCCCGTCGGCGCCGAAGTCGGGTCTGGGACCTGCCTTCGGCGTGCTCGCGGTTTCCACTCTCACCACCCCATTCCTCCCTCCCTCATTTTTGTCTCTGTCTCCCACTCCGCGCAGGTACCGAGAACTTTCTAGGGGTGAGTTTTAGAATTTCTCGTAGGCATTCTTTTTATGCGTTTTAATGTTATCCCTTGATTCTTTAGATTGGTAAACTTCATGAGATGGTAACTTGACTAAAGATACTTTGGAGAAGCGGGGAGTGAGGCGGTGTGTATACGAGGAGTTTGTCGGTGTATGTGTGCGTGAGTGTAGGTGTAAGAACACACCTCCGTTCGAGGGGCTTTGGAGTGTCTGCCGGTGCGACAGCGGAGGAAGGTGAGTCCATGAGACTGTGGCGCGGCCACACGCGAAGTTGTGAAGGCTGTCTGAAATAACCTTTGGGGAGCGAGTCCCAGGTGCCGGTTTCTGACAACCGGACGGTTCTGTCTCTGCAGAGCAGAGCTTCTGAGGCTGCCTGTATCCTGCTGCTCCGTTAGTGTCTGAGTCACTGGGTTAGTGGTTGTCGAAGTGTCGCCCAGATCAACTGTAGATCTCCCAGCCCCGCGAGCCCAGCCATAGGCCCCGCGTCGCCGCAGCCTCTCGGCGAGGCCCGGACACAGAATGCTGGGGGCGGCGTCCAGAGATGGAGGTGAGGTGACCGCGGGGGACCGCCCTTCCCCCCTCCCCCCAGCCCTCCAGCCCACCGTCTCCAGACTCAGTCCTTTCCCTCTCCTGGAATTCCAGCAGCTTTCTTTTTACCCCCGGCAGCTGGGAGAACCAGAGAGTGGCCCCTTGTGTCCCTTGGAATAGGCGTGCCACGGTGTGGTCGCACATGCTCTCAGGCCTGCGCGATGCAGCGCGCGCGCGCGCGGGTCTTGGTCTTCGCGCATTCGCTCTTCGAAAAATCGAACTCTGAAGGTCCGAGCGCACGGGGGCGCCTGGGGGTCTGCACTCCCAGGGTTTTCGGGAGGCTGCAGCAACCAAACCTGCGCACCTCGAAGGGGAGGTCAAATCCCCGAAGGCCATGAAGCCGTGGGGGTAGGGGGAGTTATTAATGACTCCGCGCTGGGCCTAATGCCTCCAACCCCCAGCGGCGATTGGCGTGGATGTCCTGTGGATTTTATTTGCACACAATGGAAATGATTTGTTTTCTCTAGAAAAAGAGTGGGCTTGGCAGATATTTGAGGAGGGGGTGGGAGGAGAAGGAAAGAGAGAGAGCTGAGGAAAAAAGTTTGAAAATGCCTTGAACTATTCACTGTCGAGATGGCTAATCAGTATTGAGGCCGGAGGGCAGGCGGGCCGCCTTTCACCGCCGCTTCCCTTTCATCTCGGGCTCGGCGGAGGCGCTCAATTAAAAGCCTATCAGTTTGTAAGTAAATCAACGCCTATCAGAGTTGTCACATCAAACAAAACGATTATTATTGCAGCCCGCCTCCCCTATTAATCTCCCTCGAAGATAATCCGCCTGACAGGTCAGGCCCGGCGAGCTGGAAAGCCTGGCCCAGAGCGTCCAAACAGTCCTGGACTGGCGCGCGCCCCTTGGGGCACCCCTTGTTCCCCGTCCCGCCCCGCCTCGTGGTCCCCCGGGAGTGGGGAGAGAAAGGGCGCGCGGAGGCCACTGGACCCAGGCCCGCCTCTCCGGACTGGGAGCCGAGCCGAGATTCGCTGGGCTGGTGGGGGACGGTCCCGGCGGCACTAGCCTCCTCTGGGGCCAGGGAGGTACCAGGCTTGCCGTTGCCAGCGCCTGGCCTGGTCCCTGGGCCTCACCAAGGCCTGCACTCTTCTCGGCTCATCTCTGATTCTTCCCCCACCCCCTTGTCTTTTTTGTTTTCTCTTTTGCCTCTTTCTTGGCTCTCAGCCTTTTCTTCCTTTCCCCTCTCTTCATTTGTACTTTTTCTGCTAGCCAGGGAATGTTTCCTGTTCTCTCTCCCTCCTCTCAGTATACGGTATATACCACTTCAGCGCAACCACACTCTCTGAAGCAGGGCATTCTCAGGGCCCGGGTTACTTCTCTGCGGCAGGGCTGCCTCAGGAGTGTGTGCAATTCCCAGGAATTCAGCACCAAGTCCTTCTAATTTCTCCTCAAGCAGGGATTGTCAGAAGCTCTGCGCCTGTTTAAGGGTTGAGTGTATTTGGAGAAGTGAGGAAAAAAAAAAAAAAAAAAGACCAGGTGGTGAGATGAGTGGAGGGTGGCAAGCTCCCTATTCTAGAATTAGCATTTGGTGTTGGAATTTCACAGCTGCGATGTCTCTGGCCTAGCTGGTGGCGTTGCTTGGGCTTTGCAAATATGCGGGGGAGACCTATGGGGCATCTGGGCCTCTGTACTGAGTATGTGAGGGGGTGCCTAACATTTCATAAGTAAATACGCCCAGATAACTGCTTCTATAGCCTCAGCTGGCCTTCCAAGGGCCGGGCGCGGCTTGGATTCCATACGGGTGTGAAATCGTGGCCTTCTTCCGTTTGGCCTCTGACTTCCAGTTTTGAGGTGCCTCGGAACCAAGCGAGACCCGCCCTGTTCTCTTTTACTCTAAACCGATAGGCCTAAATGCGCACTGCTCGAGCCTGGTCGAGCCAGAATTAAGGTGTGCTTGAAGTGTCCGAGGGGGAGGAGCTGCCCCCAGGACCTGAGGCCCTGGTACCCGGAGTGCTGGCTTCAGCGCTTCGGAATCTTCACGCGTTATCTGGGAGAATTCCCAAGGTGCGGCATTGTTGCCTGTTCCGGCGGAGACTCTCCCAGTAGTCGCCCCAGGGTCCGAGGCAGCGAGTATCCCAATAGAGCCCACCTCAGCTTGCTGAGCGCCCGTAGCTGCAGAACCTGTGGCCCCTACCACGCGTTCCCGAAAGCCCCTCTATTTGTGCACACTTTCCACAGCCAACCTAGTAGTAATATTTATTTCCTTATCTAGAAATATTGTATCCGTGCAGTGGCTCAATTATCTGCGCGCCTGCTTTTCTTAAATGTATTTATATCACTTCTGCCACACCGCAGATATTTAAAGAGGTACACATACCGCGGTACACCTCGACGATGCGGAACTCGCTCTGTCTGTAGGATATATTCACTGGGTGGTTATTTGGACATAAGCGCTATCTCGAGCCCAGATTACACCCAAGCAGAGGCTGTAAAATGACACTTGCTCCAGAATTTTCCCAACTTAGCTATATGTGCACACACCGAGAATTTAATACTATTTTATATCCCTCTACATATCTAAATATTCAGATGTTATGTTACATGCCCTTGAAGCCGGAAGCGATCCTGCAGTTCACACTGGACTTGGAGCTGTTTGTATAATTTTCATCACCTTGCACTTACAGATGAATCTTAATCTAATAAATTCAACCTTGTCATTTTTAGAATCGACGTAATTTCTCTGGCTGCGGGTGCGCTGCGTGTATCAGAATAAATCCAGCTCTCAGGCATCCAGCAGGAAACGGATCCCGGTTCCCGAGTGTGGAGGCGCCCCATCCGCTCAGCTCAGGACGCGAGGTGGCTCCTCGTGCCCAAAAGGCTGCAGGTCTGGCTTCCGAGGGAGGCTGGACTATCAGCGCCCTCGGCCTTAGCAGTCTCTCCCGGTCGGCAGTGCCCCGCAGCCCCCACCCTCTGCCGGTGCTTCGGAAACCCGCCCGGGCCGAGTCCGCCCGGGGCGAAAATTGAAAGCAAATTCCAAGGCAGACGGAGCTCGAAGTTTCTTCAAAGCAAGTTTGCAGCAGAGATTCGGTGGTCGCTTTGAGACGACAGCGCGCTTAAGGGGTGTGTCCGAGCGCCAAGTGGGGAGGTGGGCAAAGAGGGTACCTGGTGGCCGAGCTTGGTCCGCGGCGAAACGCGACGGAAGGCGCCTCCCTTTCCTTATTTCTCGCCAACTTCTCGGGCCCTGCCCCGTAAAAAATAGTTTCCAAGGTGCCGCGGACGCTCAGGATGCGTTTATGGGAATCGCACCAGGGAGAAGGCGACTTTGTAAAAGTTGCCGAAAGCTTTGCCCACAAGCGTCCGCCCAGCGGGGCTCAGAAAGCTTGGGACCAACTCGCCTTCTCCCGGGCAGAATTGAGCCCCCTTGGAGAGTCCCCTGCCCAGCGCTTTCCCCTCACCTCGAAACCGCACGTGAACAACCTCCTGCTGCCCGCACTGCCAACTTCCCCCCGCACTGCCGCGGTCGGCGGGCGAGGCCCGGACGCAGAGCCAGCCCGCAAGGCCGCTCGTCTGCCCGCGCATCCCAGCCTTGAGATAGGCTTGCGCGTAGACTGGGCTGCCCACTTGCCTGCCCAGACCATCACCGTGGACCTCCCAGAGCAGCGCTTCCCCTGGGGAGCGGTGGTCTTGGGGGGCTGACGAGGGCGCAAACTGCGCGCGCGGGGGGAGAGAGGGCGGCCGCCGGTCTCTCCGCGGGGCCTGTCGCCCGGCCGGCCGCGGCGGGTGAGTGATGAGGGCAGAGAAGGGCGCCCATAAATCGCGGGTGTCAGGGCGAAAAACTCTCTTTATTGTCTGCGTGATGGATGGGCCCGGGGACGAGACACCAAATACTTCGTATCGCCTTTAAATGGGAACACATTTTCCGCGGCCATAATTCATGTTTTTTAAATAGAAAGTTTGAAATGTTGCCTATATTTCACCGGCCCTGACATATTTATGAATCGCTCCCTGCATGCAAATATCATTATTTAAAGCGCCGGGGAGAGCTCAGGGGAGGGGAGCAGGCGCGGCCCCCGGGGCATGGGGGTGGTGAACCCAGGAGAAGCGAATGGATTGGGGGGGGGGGGTGCACACCATCGTCCTAGAGTGCGGACAATGAGGCGCAGAAGAAAGCCGTATCCGGAAGCCCAGCGCCCTGGGGGGCTCCCCCACAGCCGCTGGATCCCTCACAGCAGCTCCGGGAAGTTTGCGCGGCTTGGGATCCCTCCCCTTGCCGGGAGCCCAGGGGGCATTTTCAGTCCTTCTCCGAGGCTCTGATCCTAGCCACCTTTTCCAAGAAGGAAGTTAAAAAATAATAATAATACTTTAACAAACGCAAAGAATAACAACCAAAGTGTTTCATGTTCGTTGCCACTGCATTGGTTTTTATTGATTTTCATTCCGCAAACCTGAGACTGCGCGCCCGGGCGGGGCGATTGTCAGACCCCAGTCAGCTCGGGGAGCGGGTGGGGGAATAACCGTCCGGTGCCGCGGCCTCGACCCGCCCCCACCCAACCAGCTCATCACTTCTGAGACACAACAGAGCCTGCGCAAGACGCGGGGACACGAATGATACGGCCCCCAAGCTCTGGGGGCTTCAGTCCCGCCCCCTCTGTCACCCCGGTGCTGTGTAGGGCTCCTGGGGTCTGCGTCCGCCCTCCCCGAGCCCCACAGTCAATACAATCGCTCTGATAAAAAAAAAAAAAGCTGGGCACGTGCTGTCAGCTCTCCCCTGCCCGTCCAGCCGGGGAGGGACCCACACCTGCGCCCTCGCTAGCCGAGTCTTTACCTGTGCGGTTCCCCGCGGCGCCTGCGGCCGCGCCGGTAACGCAGGAATGGAAGGGAGGGCGGGGGGAGTGAGAGGGACAGAACGTACCACCCGGGACAGCCAGATACGCAGACCCGGGGGCCTCCTCTTCGGACTGGTGGTGGGGCCCCGGCCTTACACGCCCTAGGAGCGGAACCGCGCGGGGCAGAGCGGGTCGGGGGAAGGGCGAGGGGAATCAGCCTCCGGTGGGAGGGGCGGGCCCAGCGGCACTTCCGCCGGGGGCGGGGCCGCGGGCTGCAGTGCCGGTCCCGCCCCTCCGCGTCGCCGGCCCGCCCCCGGCTCGCCGGGCTCCACCCCCGCCGGCTGGGCAGCCGGATGTCGCGGCGCGATCCAGCGCCTTGGCGCACAACCGGACTCACAGGACAGGGGACAGGTCCTTTCCCCTGCCTAAGGTTGTATCTAAGGATTTTTAAATCAAAGTTCTACAACCACATACCCTGGCCCAAATTCTCAGGTAAAACTTTGTCAAACTTTGGTCTTTTGGGAGTCCCGAGACCTGACTGGGTCAGGGGTTCTGGAACATTCTGTGGTATCTGAAACCAGTCATACCTCAGACACCAGGGAAAACATTTTCGTGCCCATAGGGTCCCACCTGTCTTTCAGGAAGGTGGAAAACAAAAGCTAACTCTGTTAGAACGTTTGTTTTCTGTCGGACACTAAGTAACATGAACTCTGAGGTAAGTACCATGAATGGCCTGTTTCATAGATAAAGAAATTGAGGCATGGAGAGAAGAAATTGGCCTCGCCTCCGGGCATCTCATCCGTATCCTCATCCCTTCTTTCCATCAGAGCCCCAGCAACTCAACTCATCATTCTAGAGGAATCTTGCTGGGCTTTTACTTACCTTGTGGGGGAGTGTCTGCTGTCTTGTTAACTGCATTCACCTGCATCTGAGGCCTTGCTGAGCAGGAGGGGTCCACACAGAGGAGGAGAAAGGAATAAATAAAGTGGGCTCAGCTCAACTCCTGGACAGCTCCCAGTCTGATGGGGAAACTGGACCTTTGAGCTCCCCTGCTTGTTTCTCTTCTAGCTCTTCAGCAGCCATAGTGATCTTTAAAAATTGTTTTCAAAGGCAGACTAGGTTTCTCTTGTCTGCTACTGCCCCTCATTCTGAGTTTTTGCCACCCGTGGCTGCATTTTGGTTACTCAGAGGTGCCATATAGCATCTCACCTCAGGACCTTGCTAAGGCTTTCTCTTCTATCTAGAGTGAACTTCTGCCCTCCTCTTCATCTGGCTCACTGCACTTACCACATGGGATTTTCTGATGAGAGTCTCTACTCTTCACTGGATGGTAACTTGACAGGGCAGGGACTGGAGCTGTCCTTTCAAGAAATGAATGAAGAAAAGGGCACTAATTAGTACCATCAGCCGTGCTGAATGAACGATAACTTTGGGGATTCACTTCACTTCTGGGGGTTACCAGTAAGCATTCTTTGTTGTCTCATATCTCGGGTGTTTTTTCAGTTTAATAAGGGAGATAGCACAAACGTACAGAAAAATAATGACTATTCTGAGTCTTTATATTGTAAATATAAAACAAATCAATGATCAAGGAGGTTGGGGAAGAAAACAAACCAATATCTATGGTTTTCTAGTTATTTTTTTTGGTTTTCAAAGTGCATGATGTGCTGGTTGACACAGTTTCACAGAGACATTCCTCCCCCATCACTGCTCCTCCCACCCTCCATGCATGTATGTCCTAAGGCTCTAGCCTGGGCTCCTTCTTTTTCTCATTTCACGTATTATTGCTGTGTTATTACCCCTGTATTATTAGTCCATTATTATCTTCTGGCTGAGCTGCTACAGCACAAACCTTCTAATTATTCCGTGTATCCTTGGCCTCTCTTGCCCCTAATGTATTATCCATCCTCCTACCAGCTTCATTTTCTTGCTCCCATCGTTCCTTTGCCCCCAAATCTTCAGTGACTCTCTACTGTCCACGTGTAACACTTGATACTTTGTAATTTAGTTCTAAACTTCTTTTAAACAGCTTTGATTAACTTGCATTTCAAAGTTATAAACGAAATCTATGTTCACTTCAACCAGCAAAGCTCTCAAAGATATGTAAAGAAAAACATGATCTCATCCATCTCCTCTCCATTTCCCACTCTGTCTCCTGAGATATACAGTGTTAACAGCCTGGGGTGTAACTTCTGTCCCTGCACCATGCTCAGCATGCTCATATAAATTACACTCAAATGTATGGTGCTCTTATGTTATTGCTTGTTTATACAAAAATGGTTATACTAGAGTTGCCTGCAATTTGTTCATTCTTTCTCAGTAAAAAATGAGTCTATAGATAGAGAGCTAATTTATTCCTTTTTTTAGCTGCATAGTATAAATCTTTGACTTATGATGGAGTTAGCTGATAAACCCATTCTAGCTTTCCAGGTAGTTCAGCTGGTAAAGTTGAACATATCATCCAGTTGAAAATGCATTTAATATATCTTAATCTACCAACCTAGTAGTTGGTAGATTACCGACTACAATCTACCAACATAGTTCAGCCTAGCCTACCTTAAACATGCTCAGAAGACTTTCATAAGTCTAGTTGGGCAAAATCACCTAATACAGGTCTATTTTATAATAGAGTGTTGAATATCTCATGTAATTTATTGAATACTGTACTGAAAGTGAAAAGAAATAAAGGTTGTACAGGTACAGAATAGTTGTATCAGTTGTTTCCCATTGTGATCATGGGGCTTACTGGGAGCGGCAGCTCACTGCTGCTATTCGGCATCAGGAAACTATCATACTGCATATCAGTAGCTCCAGAAAAAATCAAAATTGAAAATTCAAAGTATAGTTTCTACTGTTGGCTTGTCACTTTCATACCACTGTAAAGCTGAAAAAATCTTAAGTCAAACTGTTGAAGTCAAGGACCCCCTGTATTCCATAGAGTGGATATACCTCACTTAATCAGCCACTTCCCTGCTGATGGTCATATAGATTGTTAACAGAATTTTTCCTCTAATATATTTTTCGTGTCTATATCCTTGAAATCAATTTTACGTCTATAGGATAGATTATCAAAAGTACAGCTGTCTACACCCCAGTCAAGTCTAATGTTCTCTCTACATGCTCTGTGTTTTTCAGCTCCTCTGTCCCTTGTTCCTGGAAGGCCCTTGTTCCCTATGCTCTTGTGTCCAAATTCTGATCCTAAAATGCCCAGATCTGATACCAGAATTTAGTTAAGTTATCTAATATCCACCTCCTTCCTTCTTCCTCAGCTTAACATTGTAGCAGTGTGCCTGGGCTAGGCAGTGGTGCAAAATTGGTGGGAGCCAGTCATGACAATCTTGTTTTCATTTTGTCTGACTATTCTTCCAGCCAGGGATGGTTATGTGACCCAATCTGAGTAAATGAAGCACAAGTAAATGTAAGGCAGTGGCAAAGTAAGAGGGGGAGCTTTGGAAAACATTGGTTTCTTGATCAGAGTAAATGATACAGTTGTTCTGACCCTTCCCTTTCCTTTCTTTCTCCTTTCTTCCTTCCTTGGGCTTGGGTGCAATATCCAGAACCATGGCATCCATCTTGTGACCATGAGGAAAAGTCTAAGAGACTAGCAGAGAGAGACTTAATCCTGATGTCTCTGAGACGTAACAATTTCTAGGAATCACCTGCCTCCAAAACTTTCGTTAGATTAGAAAAATAAAATCACTATTTGTTTAAGTCAGTGAAATTGTGTGTGTGTGTGTGTTTTTTAATATTTGCAGCCAGGCATATTACTTACCTGTTCCATCTGACCTTATTTCCATTTGGTGTTACCACCATTGGGGGCTTCCCAGGTGGCACTGGTGGTAAAGAACCTGTCTGCCAATGCAGGAGACTTCAGAGATGTGGGTTCAGTCCCTGGGTTGGGAAGATCCTCTGGAGGAGGGCACAACAGCCCACTCCAGTATTCTTGCCTGGAGAATCCCATGAACAGAGGAGCCTGGCGGGCTACAGTCCTTGGGGTTGCAAAGAGTCAGACATGACTGAAGCAACTTAGCACAGCCCAGCACTACCACCGTTGGAATGTCACACAGTGGGCCAGAACAGTTTTAGAAGCCTGTTAGACACTTACCTTCAAAGGTTCTTGACGTATGGGTTTCCAAAGTCACTTGGGAGTGAAGTTTGGTCATACCCTTCACCCTTAGTGTTATCTCCTTTTTTATGCCTAGCATCTGAATCCTGCTTCCTGCTTGTTGGAATAAAGGACCTGTTTCCAACTATAGAAGCTGAAGGGGTCACATCCTCCTTCTCCCTGTCCCTGACAGCTGAGGCTGCTCAAGAGGTGAGCAGAGGTTTAGGGTGGATTATAAACCCTTCTCAGCAGCAGCATTGAACCCAATACAATGGCATTAACTATCTAGGAAGGCAGTGAAGCAACTGGCCAGTTGCTGCTGTGTCCACTGTGATAATGGCGGCTGCTCAGGCAGTGTGTAATCAGACTGTTGCAGTAGTATGACCAGTGACATCCTCCGTTTCCGAGCCCCTCTGTACCGTTTCCCAAGTCTGAGTCTCTAGACCTTTTACTGATTTTCTGAGCTTCCTGATATCTTTTGATAGGTTTCTTTTCTTGCTTAAATTAGCTAGAGCCAGTTTATATCACTCACAATCAATAATATATGTTGGTTTGCCCTAGCCTGGCTCTTGGATGGCTTCTAAACAGATCTGACGGTGACTACTTTTCTCTCTTTCCGTCTTTTATAAATTGAAGTATAGTTGGTTTACAATGGTGTGTTAATTTCCGCTGTACAGCTAAATCACTCAGTTATTCACATACATACATTCCTTTTTAAAATATTCTTTTTCCATAATGGTTTATCCCAGGAGATTGGCTATAGTTCCCTGTGCTATACAGTAGGATCTTGTTTATCCATTCTGAATGTAACAGTTTGTGTCTACTAGTCCCAAACTCCCAGGCCATTCCTCTCCCTCCCCTCCTCCCCCTTGGCAAGCACAAGTCTATTCTCTATTTCTGTGATTGTTTCATAGATAAATTCATTTATGTAATATTTTAGAATCCATAGCTAAGTGACATCATATAATGTTTGTCCTTCTCTGCCTGACTTTACTTAGTATGATAATCTCTAGTTGTATCTATGTTGCTGCAAATGATGTAATTGCATTTTTTTATGGCTGAGTAGTATTCCATTGTGTGTGTATGTGTATATATATATGTATATATTTATGACATCTCGTTTATTCATCTATCCTGTGATGGATACTTTGGTTTTTTCAATGCTTTGGCTATTGTAACTAGTGCTGCTGTGAGCCTAGAAACATGTGTTTTTTTGTTCGTTTGTTTTGTTTTCTGCAAAAAAACCTCCACACTTATTTCAACCTTTATCCAAAAATGTAACAAATATTAAAAATGTGTAGTCCTTAGCTTTAGATGCTGACCTCCAACCTCACAGGCAAGTGAGGAGAGAGAGGCTAGAAGTTCAGAATTCCTCCCATTCCTGGAGAAAAGGGAAGCCCAGGTGAGGTGCATGATTAGAATACCAAGGCCCGGTGGAGAATGGGACCCCCTCTCTTCTAGCACCAGATCAAGGCCCCACCCACCCCACCCCACCCCGTCACTAGCCATCCTCTTCAGTGGAGAAGTCACACAGTTCTTGAAACTTGTACAGGAACATGGCGCGTGGTGCATGTGGCCGGCAGCTAGCTCACCAGAGAGAGTTAGAGCCCGCCCCTCTGCTTCTCAGCAGGCAGGATGGGGCACAACTCAGCTCCCTCCTCCTCACTCCCTTCCTCTTTGCTCTCTTCCTCAGGAAGTCATTGCTTGTAGTGACAATCTGGTGCCACCCAGTGATCTGCATGGGGCCAGAACCTGACATCAGGCAGAAGGTTATGGGTGGCTGGAGCTGGAAGTCATCCAAACTGAACATAGGTTCACAGGACGACTTGAGGTTGGCCACAGGGACTTTGATCTCCTCCTGGTCATGGTTCACACTACGGCTTCTACCACATTATTCTCTCAGTGAGGCAGAGCATGGTCAAAGCCAGCAGGAGCTCTGTATCATCTTCTTCTGCCTTGAAGCTGAAAGAGCAGGTGTGGCCCGAGAGCTCACAGCCAAGGAAAAAACAACATATAGTGACCAGACCAGGACTCAGAGACTGCCTGTCAACCCTCTCCACCCCCCAACCCAGCCTCCACTCTCCTGACTCAAAACCACCAGCGCGGCAGCAGCGCCAGTGGCCTTGATGCAAGGGCTGTCTTTTTAAATTATTGTTTAGTCCAGATACATGTCCAGAGTGGGATTTCTGGGGCGTATGAAGTTCTATTTTTAGTTTTTTGAGGCATCTCCACACTCTTTTTTTCATAGTGGCTGCACCAACTTAAATCCCCGTGATGGTGATTACTTCTTAGATGTGCCCATGGGCTTCTCGGGTGATACTGGTGAGGACCCCAGCACTAAGCAGTCTGACTGAATGTCTACAGCCTTGCCAGGCAACAATTTCAACAGAAAAACTGGTAAGTTCAGTAATGAAAGTCAGTCAGGCCAGAATTGAGTGAGAAAACAATGTTCAGATGATTTTATAAGATGCCTACTTGGTCTTCTACACTGTTCTATGTAGCCTCACAGTGTTTCATTATTTACCTCTTACCAAAGTCCATTCTGAAGGAGATCAGCCCTGGGATTTCTTTAGAAGGAATGATGCTAAAGCTGAAACTCCAGTACTTTGGCCACCTCATGCGAAGAGTTGACTCATTGGAAAAGACTTGATGCTGGATTGGGGACAGGAGGAGAAGGGGATGACAGAGGATGAGATGGCTGGATGGCATCACTGACTCGATGGATGTGAGTCTGAGTGAACTCCGGGAGTTGGTGATGGACAGGGAGGCCTGGCGTGCTGCGATTCTTGCGTGCAAAGAGTCAGACACAAGTGAGCGACTGAAGTGACCTGAACTGAAAGCCCAATGAGAATAAAATGATTATCCCCTTCTGGTTTTAGAATGTACGAAATTTCTCCTCTTCGCTTCTGGTTTTCTCTCCCCACAAGCCTCAGTGGCACTCAGTGAGTTTGATTAAAGTTTCTAAGGCATCAGAGATACTGTCAAATCAACCACCTTCGGTGACAATCAACTCTCATTCTTCTCAGCAGAGTTCAGTAGCTTAAGTGCCTAGCACTGCAGTGCTCAAAAGATGTTTGTGGAATGCAATCAATGGCCCAGTGGCATGGGAGCACCTCTGGGCTACGTTTCCTTGGGCAAGTGGTGGCCTGAACATTTGAGGGCTTATGTTTGAGTGCAGGGTAGACTCACTGAAGCTTTTGTTCAGTTGCTCATTTGTCTCTAACTTTTTTCGACCCCATGGACTGCAGCACGCCAGGCTTTCCTGTCCTTCACCATCTCCTGGAGCTTCCTCAAACTCATGTCCATTGAGTCGGTGATGCCCTCCAACCACCTCATCCTCTGTCGTCCCCTTCTCCTCCTACCTTCAATCTTTCCCAGCATCAGTCTTTTCTAACGAGTCGGCTCTTCGCATCAGGTGGCCAAAGTAGTGGAGCTTCAACTTCAGCATCAGTCCTTCCAATAAATATTCAGGATTGATTTCCTTTAGGATTGACTGGTGTGATCTTGCAGTCCAAGGGACTCTCAAGAGTCTTCTCCCAACACCACAGTTTAAAAGCATCAATCCTTTGGTGGTCAGCCTTCTTTATGGTCCAATTCTCCTAATCATACGTGACTACTGGAGAAACCATGGCTTGTTAGGAGGTTTTCCCTCCATCCTTTCCCCAGTCCCTGACTTTGACCAGGATGCTTCATGTCTCAGGGCTCAGTGTTTCTTCTTTTTCTGTTTCTATTTCTAGCTTTACTTCTTCCGTTTCTTCTCCCTTACCTTTTACGCAGCATTATTTAAAAGCACAAATGATGTCACCCTACTTTTGTTCTCTGCAGAGTCTGCTGTATACATCAATATTCAGTAAATATTGGCTACATTAATACATCTTCAAAGCTTTTTCTTTCACTGTCCCCAACTTTGCTACTGAGCCTTCTTTCTACCATGGGGCTCTTCTGCCACATTCTCCAAGTTTTGCTTGTAGAGTCAAAGGCTTTGCCATGTCTTCAGTTTCCCTGCCCTGCTTCTTCAGAAGAAAAGGGAGCCTTTTTGCCATTTGCTGGTGGGGGACTGGCCTTTTCAGCAAGGATGGTGGGGTGTGGGGGTGAGAAGTGGAAGCAGTGGCCTGAGGAGCTGGCTGATGTGGGGAAGCTTGTCCCCCACCAGGCTTGAGAGGTGGGGAAATTGGGGATTCTGGTGAGGATTGGCTTTGCTGGATCATCAGCAGCATCTTCAGCCTTCTTCCCTTTCTAACTAGCCACCAAATTGTGCAGATTGATTTTCCCTTTGACATGGGAGCTTCACAAACACTTCTGGAATGAATGAATGAGCTATCTCTTGCAGAACTGAAGTGTGAAATAAGTCAGTAAACATGCCAAAAGGAGGCTGGAGGCTATGGAAACCGATGTAGATTGGCTCAAAATGTTATGAATATGAAAAAGTTAAGGGACAAGGGCTTTTTAGGGAGAATGATGGTCCCCCTAGCCCTAGGTGCTTCTGCTTCAGTCCGCCTCACCTTCATCTAATAGCCTCCTGAAGTGTCTCCTCTCAAGCCCACTTCCCCCAAACTGCTTTAATTGAATCTTCTGTTGCCTCAAGCCCTCCTGGGTGACCTGTGTTCTGCCAAAAAAAAAAAAAAAAAAGTTTCATATGCCTTAGCTCCTCCCCTTCCACCTTCTCACTGTGAGAGCATCTACTGCCCACGGAGACTGGCAATCCAGCCAGAGTAGATGGCCTCTTCTCCCTCATACCAGGACACCCTCCTCGGTCTCATCTTTGCTTCTGAGGCTCCCGTTTGTAGTATCCAGCTTCCCCTCCCCTACCTCCATCAGAGTAGATCATAGTGCTTCAGTGTGGTGGGTGCCCTGGGTCCAGCTGCTTGATTCCACACTGCCACACTTCCTAGATGTGTGACTTGGGGCAGGGTTCTTAACCTCTCTGAGGTTTCAGTTGCCTCCTGTGCAAAATGGATGTAATAATGGTATCTACCTCATAAGTCACTGGGTAAATGAAAGGCAACAATGCATGTGTGTGCCTGGCACATAGAACGTGCTCAGAGTGGCTATTACTGTTACCCCCCGGGTTCTTTCTTACCTCTGAATTCCTGGAGTACTGTCAGGGCCACTCATCTGGCACTTAATTGTCTACTAATTGATGATATTTTTTATTAGCTATTCATATCCTTTAACTTTTGTATGTGTGTGTTCAACTTCCCATTTAGATTTTAAGCTCCTCTAGGGCTGAACCAGATGGCTTCTTTTCTGGAAGCACAGAGTCTTAACCACTGGACTACTAGGGAAGTTCCACAAATGAATACTTACTAAAGCGAGGGATAAGGTATCCAGTGCTTGCATAGTCCTTTCATCACCGTGATTTCCCTTACATCATCACAGTGATCTTATAAAGGACACATCCTCTAGATGAGGAAACCAAGATTTGTAGAGAGGAAGTCGCTTGGGTTCCAAAGGTAAGAGCTTTTTCCTGCCTCTCAGTGGCCTCCTTCAGCTTTCAGAAATCTGGCAATGGCTTCCTCTTATGCTCTGATGCCCAAACACGTCTCTCTGGTAGCCTAGGTCAGTATCTCTGACAGCTTTCTTTTCACATGCCCATGGAGAGAGCCATTTGAGGTATTTCATGAAATGGAAAAAGCTGATTTTTGAAAGAGCAGGGGCATACACACACCCATGGCTAATGTATGTTACCTAGGGACTTCCCTGGCTGTCCAGTTAAGGCCAGTTAAGGCTCTACCCTTCCACTGCAGGGGGTGAGGGTTCAATCCCTAGTTTGGGAACTAAGATCCCACATGCTCTGTGGCCAAAAATAAGTAAATAAATAAAAATTTAAAAATGCATGTCATCTAGAAAGCAGGCTGTAAGGTGTTTATGTGACCAACATCTGGTCACCTTAGAGAATGGAATTATGAGTGAGTTTAGCTTTCTTCTTACCTGCTCACTGTAGGCTCTACCGCAGACCCTTATCACTGTTATGCTGTGTTGTCCTGAGTCGCTCAGCCGTGTCTGACTCTGTGATCCTATGGACTGTAGCCCGCCAGGCTCTTCTGTCCATGGGGATTCTCCTGGCAAGAATACAGGAGTGTGTTGCCATGCCCTCCTCCAGGGGATCTTCCCGACCGAGGGATCGAACCCAGGTTTCCCACATTGCAGGCAGATTCTTTACCATCTGAGCCACCAGGGAAGCCAAAGAATACTGGAGTGGGTAGCCTATCCCTTCTCCAGGGGATCTTCCTGACCCAGGAATCGAACCGGAATCTCCTGCATTGTGGGCGAATTCTTTACCAACTGATCTATGAGGGAAGCCCTTAGGTAAGGTGAAGTCGCTCAGTCGTGTCCAACTCTTTGCGACCCTGTGGACTGTAACCTACTAGGCTTCTCCATCCATGGGATTCTCCAGGCAAGAATACTGGAATGGATTGCCATTTCCTTCTCCAGGGGATCTTCCCGACCCAGGGATCGAACCCAGGTCTCCCGCATTGGAGGCAGACGCTTTAACCTCTGAGCCACCTTATCACCTTTAAAAACAGAGGTAAAACAATACAAGTTCTGTTCGTTTAACGGAGAGGAGGCAGCGCTGTCAGGACTCTCCTTGCTCCCTTGCCCCTTCAGTTTCCTTTTACTAAAACCTGCTCCCCATCGGAGGCAACCTCTTTCCTCTCCTGCCTTCCTCCAGGCACTGAGCCAGGTGGGCAGAGGCCCATCCCTGGTACTTAATTAGTCACAGGTTTGAAATGCAGGGGCGGGTTGGAGACGGAGGAGTGATTGGTGTGGGGTGGGAATTTGGGGATTCTTTTATCCCCTGCATCTCAAAGGCTGACAGGCTCTTGAGGGGTGGAAATGACTGGTAATTAGTGAACCTTCTACGCAGGCACTAAAGACGCACTTCACAGTCTGCATGACCTCTGCAGCCCGGTGAGGCTTTGTTATGTAGATGCTCTTAATTGGGTGAGTCACTTACTGCAAACAGCTTTGGGAGAGAGCATCGTGGGCTGTTTCTGGGAGGCTTCCTACCAGAGGTTCTGACTTAGGAACTGGGGGCGCTGCCAGCAGTGGCCTCTTAGAGGCTCTCCTCAGACCGGTAGAAGTGGTCCCCATGTCTGGGAGTCAGCACGGTGAGCCGTTAGGGGGCATGTTAAGTGTTGGCCTTCATCGTCTCCCTGCCTCTGTTGTTCTCCTTCTCTGTTTCCCAGTTTATAGATCACCTCTTCTGGGCAAGGCTGAGAGTATTTTGAATATAAACTGGGTTCCCTACAGTCAAGGAACTGACCACCTAGTTGGGAAGATAGTGGCAGAAATGAATGTACATAACAACATCAAGTTGCAGGCATCAGTGCTGAGCACACAGGAGCGCCTCTTAATGATGTTTCAGACCCCAAAGCAGTCGAGGGCTGGAACATTGGAGAACACTTGTCAACAAGGTGAGCAGCGCTTGGAAGTGGTCTGGGGAGAGGAATTCCCCAGGATGTGGAGACTATGAACAGAGGTGCCGCCAGGTCACTGTCACACTGTAGTTGCAGCCCCCAGCACTCTGAGCTTGGCTCGGACGGCAGGTGTGGAGTGCGATGGGAGTGGCTCGCCAGGTCCTCAAGTGTGCTGCACTCACGTTCCTGTCACGCGCATGTCCCGTCTCCTGCTTTCCTCAGAGGAGGGCACACTGTGTGTAGACCCTATCTTATTATTATTTTAAAAATTGAAGTATGATTGATATACAGTATTGTGTTATTACTGCTGTACAGGAAAGTGATTCAGTTATACATATATATAATACATTCTTTTTTGGTATGTTCTTTTCCAGTATGATTTATCATATGATACTGAATACAGCTCTCCGTCTTATACAGCAGGACCTTGTTGTTTATCCATTCTGTATGCAAAGGCTTTCATCTGCTAACCTCAGTCTTTTGTACCATCCGTCTTGGCAGTCACGGGTCTGCTCTCTCTGAGTCTGTTTCTGTGTCATGGATAGGTTCAGTGGTGTCATAGTTTAGATTCCACGTGTAGGTGATACCAGGAGACATTTGTCTTTCTCTCACTTACTTCGCTTGGTGGGATGCCCTCCAGTTGCACCCATGTTGCTGCAAATGGCATCGTGTCTTTCTTTTTTGTGGCCGAGTGATGTTCCGTTCTGTGTAGGCACCACATCTTCTTTACCCATTCCTCTGTTGATGGACCTTTCGGTTGTTTCCATGTCTTGTCTATTGTGAATAGTGCTGCTGTGAGCATTGGGGTGCGTGTGTCTTTGTGAATTTGTAGACTTTTAAATGCATCAGGCCTCTCTGCCCCTTTCCAACCCGTTATTTTGGTGAATGGCATCGTCTTGGCTCCCTCACCCCGACTCCCAGCAGACATCAGCTCTTGGCAGTTGGGCTGCAGTGTTTTTGCAGTCTCTCCTGTCAGGCCCCCACCACCCTTCATGAGGTGGGAGTGTCCTTTCAGAGCCTGTGAGGACATTCTCCTGTCCCTGCTTGCCCCCGCCTGATCTGTCCTTCCCCTCACTGTGAGACCAGTGGTCCTCCAACACAAACATGACCACTTATCTCCTGCTGTGTTCACAGTGGGGTCTGTTCAGCTCCTTATGATTTGGGCTTTGCCTACTTCTGCTCTCTTCCTATCTGCAAGGTCACCAGTGACCTCCCTGTTGTTAAACCCAATGGTGAATTCTCTGTCCTCAATTTACTTGACCTTTAGTAGCACTGGACAGGTTAATCACTCCTTCTTTTATTCCAATATTTACAAAAAAATTGCAAATTTATGAAAAATTTAAGAACAGGATGATGAATGCCCAGTGCCTTCACCTAAACTCTGTAGCTCTTAATGTTACCATGTAACGTGTCATTTTCTCTCTCTCTCTCCTACACACACACACATTTTCCTCCAATCCCAAATCATATGCAAGCTGTAGGCATCTTGGTGTTTATCTTGATTTCTTCAGCTCACATCTCTTAAGGAGAGAACATTCTCTTATGAAACTTCAGTACAATTAGCACACCTGAGAAAAGTGATGTTAATTTAATATAATTGTTAAAAGGTTCTAATTAAAACATTTCCAATGATCTGAAATGTCTTTTTAGTTTTTTCCTCTAGTTCTAATAGCCAGTAAAAGATCATGCATTGCTCTTGGTTGTCATGTCTCTTTAGTGCATTTTAATCTAGAACACTCAGCCCCCCTTTTGGCCCCACGATATGACATTTTGGACAGTCTAGTCCCAAGGTCTTTTTTTTTTTTTTTTTACTTTTTAAAATTGAGATATAGTTCATTTATAATATTGTAATAAGTCTCAAGTGTACAATATAGTAATTCACAAATTTAAAGATTATGTTCCATTTTTAATTATTAAAAATTTGGCTGTATTCTCTGTGCTGTACATATATCCTTGTAGCTTATTTATTTTATACATAGTTGTTTGTTCCTCTGAATTCCCTACCTTGATCTTCCCCACTCCCTGCTTCTCTCTCCCCACTGGTAACCACTAGTTTGTTCTTTTATATCTGTACTCTGTTTCTTTTTTTAAAAATATTCACGTTTATTTTTTAGATTCCATAGGTGAGTGATAAGGTACAATATTTGTATTTCTCTGTCTGACATATTCCACTAAGCATAATACCCTCCAAGTTAGAACCGTTGTCTTAAAGAATGTTCCACGTTTTGATCTGTCTGCTTCCTCATGAATAGATTCTGGCCAAATATTTTGGCAAGAACAGCATGTGGGCGGTGTGTACTTCCTCTTGTATCTCACCAGGGTCTGTATTGTCCGGTTGTCTCATCACTGGATGCCAGCTTTGAACTCTTGGGGTAGGTGGTGACTGCCAGATCTCTGCAGTGTAAAGGTACTTTTCCCCTTGTAATTTGTAGGCAATCTGTGGAATGATACTTGGAGACCATGTGAATTTCCTGTTTACCCACTGCTTTCAACAGCCTCTGGTGATCCTTGACTGAATTGGTCATTATGCTCGAACTCCGTCCCTTTGATCACTTTCCCTCTTTGGCTTCTGGGGTCTGACTTGCTTTTGGTTTGCCCTTACCTCTCCAGCTGCTCACTCTCAGGCTCTCTGTGGTTCCTCCCCTTTTCCCTGACTTCTAACTGTTAGTACTCTAGGGCCCAGTCTTCAGCTCTCTCCTCTCCTGTGGCTTTAAATGACATCTAAAAGCTGAGGACTCTGAAATTTCTAACTCTGGTACAGATCTGTTTCCTTCACTTTCATATGTTCCACTTTCTCCTTGACATTTCCACTTGTCTGTCTCAAAGTCGTATCAAACTTCTCAGGTCAAGTGATCCCGACTCCCTGCTTCCCTTAATTTGCTCATCCATTTCAGTGTGACAGCTCCATCCTTCTAGTTGCTCAGGTCAAAATCTTGGACTTACCCTTGACTCCTGTGTTTCTCATACCCTCCATGTCATATCCGCCAGGAAATTCTGTTCATGCCATCTTCAAGATGCATTAGGGTCCTGTTCCCTGTCTCGAGGATTCTTGCCATAGGCTGCTGTTGGGTTTCCCTGCTTCTGCCCTTCCCTTCCCTGGTCTGTTCTAAATACAGTAGCCAGAACAATACTTACAAAATGTGGGTCCTCCGCTCATGCCTCCTTATCCCCATCTTGGAGAGCAAGGCCAAGTCCCAGCTTCAGTCTGTCAGGTGATAGATGATCTGCCCCCATCCCCACCCTAAACCCTGCCCTGCGATTTCCCTGACTGCTGTTTTTGCCCTTGCTCACTCCACTTCAGCCACTCTGACATGTTTGCTGTTTCCCAGACCTGCCAAGGCCTGCTTGGCAGGGACTTGGCACTTGCTGTTCTGGCTGCCTGGAACATTTTTCTCCTAGATGTCCACCTGGTTCTCCCTTACTTCCTGCAAGCCTTGGCCTAAATGCCACTTTCTTAGTGGGGCCTTCTGATCACCCTATCTACCCCTAACACTTTTCTTTTTTGTTGAACCATGTGGCGTGTGGGATCTTAGTTCCCTGACCAGGGATTGAAACCATCCCCCTGCAGTGAAAGCGTGAAGTCTTAACCACTGGATCGCCTACCCCTGGTACTTTTTGTCCCCCTTCTCTGCTGTATTGTTCTCTTACTTAGCACCACCTGACATATCCTGTATTTTCTTTTTTATATCTACCTCCACTAAGGTTCAAATGGTGAAGAATCTGCCTGTAACGTAGCAGACCCGGGTTCAATCCCTGGGTCGGGAAGATCCTCTGGAGAAGGGAATGATAATCCACTCCAGTATTCTTACCTGGAGAATTCCATGGATAGAGAAGCCTGGCAGGCTGCAGTCTATGAGATCGCAAAGAGTCGGACACAACTGAGTGACTTAACACTACCGCTGCTACTACTGACAGTAAGCTCTGCAAGAGTAGAAACTTCATTTTCTGTACTGCCTTGTCCCGACGTTAGTGTCAAGTATACAGCCAGCACTCAATAAATATTTTTGAATAAATGAATTGAGTGAATGAATTTCCATTACCTCAGGATAAGCTATAAACCCTCCGAGTTCAAGTGCCAATAATTTGGGAGTTCCCTGGTGGTCCAGAGGTTAGGACTCCATGCTTCTACTGCAGGGGCCACCGATTCAATCCCTGGTTGTGGAACCAAGATCCCACAGGCCATGCAGTATGGCCAAAAAGAAAAAAAAAACAACCTAAAACAAGTACCAAAAATCTAAAGTGTCTGTATTCTTTGCCTGCCAGTATAGCTATTGCAGTAGATGGGCAACCAAGGTGTGTCTCAGATTGGGGTTCAAGGCTTAGATCACAACCACGAGATGGAATCCATGAATCTAGCATTGGCATGAGTCTCTTGTGAATGCACTTATGTCTGTTTGTGTGTGTTTGTGTGCTTTTGTGTGTCTGTGAGAGTCTGTGCCAGTGTAGTCCTCTATCAAGGTCAGTGATCCTTCTGTGTTTTCTTCTCCAAGAAGGCTGCAGGTGCTTCATAGGGCTGTCGAACTTCTGTGTGCCTGTGCCTGTCTCTGCTTCTGGCTGCAGCATCTTGAAGCCTCGGCCCACCTGTGCTCTGAAGCTGAGGAGCCATCCAAAGCCTGGAGCGGCTGTCTTGGGTACTCATCTTTCTGGTTGGGGTGACACTCTGCCCTTGGAAGCACTTGAGTTCAGGTTCAGCACGCAAGCACAGCAGAGTGAGAACACGACAGCACAACACTGGGAGAACACTCAGAGCTTTTGCATTTGCTGTTCCCTCTGCCTGGAAAACCCTTCTACCAAGTCTTCTCATTGCTGGCCCCATCTTACTATTCAGACTTCGGCTGCAATATTGCTCCCCTTCGAGAAGCCTCCCCAGAACACCCCACAGCCATCTGAAGCTGTGAGGTTTGTGTCCCCCCAAATTAGCACCCCACCCCCACTCTTTATCACATTGTCGACTTTTGTCTTTATAGCAGATGTCAGTGCTACCTGAAATTTTGTATTTCACATACATGAAATTGTATTATTTATCTGCTTGTTACTTGTGTCTTCCATGTAAACCTCGTGGGAGTAAGGACTGTCTTTGTCTTGGTCCTTGTTCTGCCCCTGGTGCCTGTCGTGTAGTAGGTGCTCAGGAAATTTATTGACATTCTCCTTATTTTGGGGAGCTGTACCTACTTATGTGTGTGATGTGTGCAAGTTGCTCAGTTGTGTCTGACTCTTTGTGACCCTATGGACTATACAGTCCATGGAATTCTTCAGGCCAGAATACTGGAGGGGGGAGCCGTTCCCTTTTCTAGGGGATCTTCCCAACCCAGGGATTAAACCCAGGTCTCCTGCATTGCAGGCAAATTCTCTACCCGCTGAGCCACCAGGGAAGTTAGTTTACATTTAAGGAAACTGAGGATATTAGGAGTGAAAGAGTCTGCATGGGCTCCCAGCTGGCTGGTACAAAGCTAGGTCTTGAACCCAGGACTCCTAGGCCAGGGCATTGGCCACTCTAAGGCATGACCAGCCCTTCATCTCACCCTCAGCACCAGTGAGGTCAGGTGTAGCTGCCACCTCTTTGGCCCCTGACTCAGAGCTGCAGAGAGAGCTGAGGTTCCTTTCAAAGAAGTGAGAAGAGACACAGAATTAATATTGGTAAATTATGCCAGAACTCTTGCATGTACATTATTATTATTGCCCCCATATATTCTAAAATAATCCCTGTAAATAATTATAAAAATAAATCTCAGTGACAAATTCTTTCTTTTCTTTTCTTTCCAGGAACACATTTATTCATCCTAATCTCTTCATGGGTAGGACAAATTGGAGCACTGGGTAGTGAATACAATTTGCAAATAGGCAATATAAGTAGAGAGAAAATTAATATGTATTCCTCAGCACTCTAAAAGGAGAGGAAGAACATTAATAGCCATTTCCTTGCAGATATAACTTTGAAAATGTTATTTCTGATCCATCAGCGTGGGGCTCCATATGAGGAAAATGGTTACAACGTGACAAGAAGTGATTAGATGTGAAATGGCATCTTTCTGGCGCTCCTCCTGTCTCTTTATCCTGTTCTTACTGGGACTTAGGAGGGATTCTGTTTTATTTTGTTCCGGAGATCACAGCGCTGGCCTGGGGTCTGCTGCTCATTGGCTGGGTGACCTTGGGCTGCTTCCTTTTACTCTCTCAGCCTTGGTTTCCACATCAGTAGCTGGAGCAGATGACTTGTGAAGCCACAGTGAGTTTGGATGATTACAAGTCCTCACTACTTGAAGTACCTGAGAAAAATAAGAGATGCTAGGGCACCACCTACTGAATCAGAATCTCATTTTCTGATTTCACATACTTTTTTTGAAGTGACAAGCCTGACGTCTCATTTTTTTAAATTTTTCCTGAGGTATAACTGATTTACAGGGTCATGTTACTTGCAGATGGTGTTTGTTGTTTAGTCGCTTAGACGTGTCCCAACTCTTTTGCAGCCCTATGGACTGTAAGCTGCCAGGCTCCTCTATCCATGGGATTTCCTGGGCAAGAATACTGGACTGGGTTGCCATTTCCTCCTGCAGGGGATCTTCTTGACCCAGGGATCACACCTGCGTCTTCTCCTTTCACAGGTGGATTCTTTACCACTGAGCGGCCAGGGAAGCCCAGTTTCAGGTATACAGCAAAGTGAATCTCATATGCAAATACATATGTCCACTCTTTTTAAGACTATTTTCCCATATAGGCCATCACAGAATACTGAGTAGAGTTGCCTGTGTTATTAGTTATATATTTTATATATAGTAGTATGAATGTGTCGATCCCAATCTTCCCGTTTATCCCTCCCCCTTCCTTCGATAAGTTTACTTTCTATATCTGTAACTCTGTTTCAGTTTTGCAAATAAGTTCATTCGTATCCTTTTTAAAGATTCCATATATAAGCAATATCACATGATATTTGTCATTCTCTTGTGAGTTCTATATATATTAATTGAAGTTGGGGGAGGTTTTTCCTCTAAGTGGCAGAAACTCGCCAAGCCAAGCTGGGATTCTGGAAGGATCACTGGGCCTTAGACCCTGCTCCCTTCTTCCCCACTGGCCAGTATAAAGCTGAACAGTGTCGTCTGGTCAAGGATTCCTTTCCCTTTCCAAATCTGAACCCCTGTTGCCACATCAGGGATGACTCTCTCCTGCGCTCAGCTAAGGACCTGGAGTATCTGGCAAGTTCCAGGCAAATTGGGGAATATGATTTGCTTTTCACTGCTGTCTTCAGGATTGGTGAAAATAATGCTAAGACATCAGCAGATAGCAGTCTCATTTGTAAATTCTTATTTATTTCCCTGCTGGTCTCCTCCTATCTTGTCTTTAATTATGAAAGTAGTAAGTGTAGGTCGCAGAAATCACAGAAGAAACGCAGAAGCTCCTTCTCACACCCCTTCCCCAAACCTGCTCCCTTCTCTGCTCCTGGTGGATATTTGCACTGCAGTAGAGAGACAACAACAGACCCTTTTACGATCTAAAGAGAAGGGAAATCAGAGGTGCTGGGGATTAAATAATAGTAATTATAATTAGGATACTAGTAAATAATAACAATAAAGTAATATCTGTGCAACGAATACTCATGCCAGACATTATGATGACATTTAATATACATGAAACAATTGAATTGTTCAGAATGGGAAAGCAGAGAGGTGTTCTGAAGTATAGATCATCCTCAAGTTGCCTCACTAGTGTGCACAAACTGCCAAGAGGGCCCTGGAAAACTCCCCTCTTTCCTATACTTCCCCAACCCCTTTTAGGCTGAAATGAGTCTGCTTCAGCAACAAAGAGCATTTTGTAAGCAGACATCCTGCTTTTTTTTTTTTTTTAATTGAAATCTGAATGTGGTGAGTCTGAACTAGGGGCTGGGGTGTGATTAATTACAGCAGCCATCTTAACCTGCTCAGAGGCTGGGCCTGAAAGAAATGAGGCCAGGCCGAACAGAAATTCAGTTAAGGATAGGGAGGAATGTGAATAAAACTTTGTTAACTGGCCCCTGTCTTTCTTTCAGCTGCTGATGCACGGAGTTGAAAGATTAAGGAATCAGTTCCTGTTTCTCTGGTTCTGGCCGACCCTAGAATCAACTCCCTTGATTGGAAATAAACAGGATTTTCCTTTCTGTCCCCAGGAATGTGACGGAGGAAGGACTCTAGGGGAAAAGGCCTCGTCTGCCAAAGAATAATAATAATAACAAAGCTGACAGTAGGAATAAAATATCGCCCTCTTCATCAAGGCGATAAGGAAGTATCCAGTTATACATGTTGAGCCTTCTCACTGTCCATATACATATGTCAGAACTTCAGAATTTAGCCCAGGTTTGATTTGAACTTTCTGTCCTGTGGTCGTCTTGAGTGTACTGAACAAATTGGGCTACATGTCTCACCTTTGGTTTCAGAAAATAGGACCCCAATTAGAGCACTTCGTGTTGACGTATTACCTTAAATGCCTGAGTATGAACCTCTTTCCTGGAGGGTGTGTCTGTGTCATGAGTGCCCCCAGTGCCTGGCATGGGGCCTAGCCTTTGGAAACCGGGGCAGAGGGACTGTGATATAAATGGGTGAGGCAGGGAGTCCTCCAGCTCCCTCTCTCTAGGCTGAGGAATGGGATGAACCCAGATGACTGCATGAACCTTCCCTTCCCCTTGGTGCTCCTGGGGCAGGGACAGGAAGCGCTTTATGCAGGGAGAAACCCCAGTAAGACTCAGCCTCTCTGTTGATTTCTGCAAACTCCTTGTGTTCCAAAGAAATCATTTGCCCACTTCTGGGCCAGCTGGATATGAGTTTGCTCTCTCCCCTCCCAAGGGGAGGTCCATGTTACCTGAAGAAACTTCCCTTTTTGGTTAAGAAGGTGATGAGGTAGAAGAATGTCCCCGCCCTGCTCACTCTTCCAATCTTCCTTGGTTCAGAGATACATACTTTTTCTCCTTCTCCTCTCCCTCCTGCTCCTTCTCCTTGTTCCTCTGTTCTGAAGATTAACTTCCCAAAGCTGAGGGGAGTAAAGGAGAGGTGAATCCAATCTGTTCCTAGAGGAGCCCTCCTCCACTACATTAAACAAATTTTTACTCTGCTGTGTAACTTTCAATAGCTCCCTGTTGTCATCAATTTACATTTCTAACATTAAAGCCCACTTTAATATGAGCTGTCTTGAACTTTGTTCTTTGTAATTTCCCAATGTTCTCTCCCCGGAGTCAACTGGCCTTCCCAGTGTGTTCACTTAGTGGAGACGAGTGGTTGGAGAGGCATTTGAGGCAAAACCAACAGCTAAAAGGCAAGCAGAGGATGGCACAAGCAAGAAAGGAGGCCAGAGAGGCAAAAGTTGACGGGATATAAAAGGTCTGAGGGACGTAAGTATGATGATTGGGGCTCAAGATTTTGGGCTGTATTATTAGACTGGGAGGAAGCCATTGAAAGATTTCAGGTAGGGTCAAATCCAGCTTTTAGAATGATATCCCTGGGGCTCTGTAGAGAAGGGAACTGCAGTGAGGGGGTTTGGAAAAGTGGCAAAGACCCCTGCTTGACGTTGGTGTCACTGGTGGATAGGGTCTGCAGAACAGACTTTCTGTGCTCAGAAGACACAGCCATGTATGGACGTAGGGGCATGGATGAAATGACCTTAGGCACCCTCCTCCTGGTGGGAGGGAAGAGTGGGGTTCCAGTTTCATTTCTGAGTAGGTTTCAGTTTATTTCCACATGTTGTCTCCTTTGGGTCAAAGCCCTTTTAGGAAGGCCAAGGAGAAAGTTCCCCCCCGGGAGGGCATAGTATCACTTCCTCTTTTTCAGGCAGGAAAGGCAGACAAAAGACAATGGACCAGAGAGGGTGTGTCCAGCAGAGAAGGAGGGAGGAGCCGGAGGAGCTGGCCTGGGGCAGGAGGCCTGGAAGATTCCCTTTGATCCCCCTTATCTCTGGAGGGCAAGCTTGCTTATTTGGCCAGTGAGGCCTTTTGTTACAGCATTTCCTGGAGCCCCCCAAAGTAAACACAACCAAGTCTATGTTCTTACAGCTCTACTTTACTGTGTCTGCTCCTTCCAACAGAGAGAAAGGGCAGGCGGGTCAACCCTCAGAAGTCACCCCCACTCATCAGAATGCTGACAATAAAGATGCATGTTACGATGCATTAGCACCACGCCTGAGAGAGAACTGTGATGGCCGCAAAATGCTGAACCACCATTATAACCATCATCATCAACTGAACAACTAGGGCTTTCTAAGATCTAAGGTTTAGATCTATGGAGTAATAAAACAGGAACAATGAAAAGGCCTGTGAACACCCTCTTTGATGGAGGTGGGAAGCTACAGTCATCAATAAGTCTCCTGAACTGAGGTACTTGCAATGCCCATGAGAGCTGGAGTCTGGCGTGTCAGGAGTCAGTTTTCCCTTCTCTGTTCAAATGGTGCCTATGCCCATTGGTATTAAAGAAGCAGGGTGGAAAGGCTAGTTACTGCTGGGCTGGCTCTCAGTTGCAATAGGGCATGGGTAACATGAAATTGAACTGGAATCTGGTAATTTTTTTGCCAGCAAAAGTCTGTCCAAAGATACGGTTTTTCCAGTAGTCATGTATGGATGTGAGAGTTGGACCATAAAGAAAGCTGAATGCCTAAGAATTGATGCTTTTGAACTGCGGTGTTGGAGAAGACTCTTGAGAGTCCCTTGGACTGCAAGGAGATCCAACCAGTCAATCCTAAAGGATATCAGTCCTGAATATTCACTGAATATTCAGCTGAAGCTGAAACTCAAATACTTTGGCCACCTGATGCAAAGAACTGACTCATTTGAAAAGACCCTGATGCTGGGAAAGATTGAAGGTGGGAGGAGAAGGGGACCACAGAGGATGAGATGGTTGGGAGGCATCAACGTCTTGATGAACATGAGTTTGAGTATCCATGAGGTTGCAAAGAGCTGGATGCGACTGAACTGAATGGCTTTGTGCATCCTGGTGATGGAGGTGTGAAGGCAAAAACAGGCATGGAGAAAATTGGGGCCCTTTCAGTGGAGGACAGGCATGGACATCCATCTGCGTGCCCACGGGGCCTGACTTCATCCAGACAGGAGGCAGCAGAGGCCACCCTTCACTTCCAGATGCAGGGAAGATGCCTGTGGGGAGCTGACTCCTCCAATGACTTGCAGCCTCACATTTAACATTTCCCTGTGAGATTAGAGAATACATTTGGGAACATCATTTGACTCTTCTTCCCAGGGAGTATTCCTGTCAAGTAGGGTGCTACTAGCCGAGCCAGTGCTTTGCTTACAGAAAAATTCAATTTCCTCCTGCTCCCCATGCAAACGGAAACTCCATCAAGTATCCTTTCAATCTCTTAACTATTCCCCTTCCCCTTCTCCTCAAAGTTGGGGAGAGGAGTTTCCGCCCAGACGCCCCTCCTCCCTGCAGTTGAGGACAATTGTGTAATCCGGATTGTGACACAGAGGAAAGTCCTAGCTCTCCATGCTCCTGGCTAACGGTTCAGATGGGGAGCTCGTGATGGGAGACCTCCCCACTCCGCTATCCTCCGTGCGCCCCCACCAACGCGGCAGGGCTCTGGGCGTGAGATGGGGGACCTATTCCTGTTGTCTTGACCCCTCCTGAACGATAGGGTCCTGGGACGCCCGGGGGTGGGGAGCCGAGAAGCCAGGTGGTTCCCCCGCGCCCCAGGTGGGGCGCAGGAGCGGCGGGCACCTGTTGCGGCGCGCGGGGCGGTAGCTGAGGCTCACCTGCGCGAGGCCCGGCCCAGGGCGGCCGGCGGGCGCACAGCTGAGCCGCGGTTCCGACGCTCGGTCCGCGCCTCGGGCTTCCGCCGGGTCAGCTGACCGCCCAGTGCGGAACTAAGCGCCGGCCGCGAGCTTCCCGCCGCTACCGCGCTCCTGCTCGGCACTCGGTACCGCGCGCCCGCCCCGTCGCCATGGCCGGGCTTGTAGTCAGTGGAACTCAAGTAAGTCCGCTGGGGCCACCCCGCCCCCTCCTGGGCACGGTCGGTCTGAGGAGGGAGCTCTGGGGCGAGCGGCGTCCAGAGGTCAGACGGGTGCTCCGTGCCCCACCTCGGGGCTGCGTCTGCAGCAGCGGAGTGAGGCAGGCCTGAGGGGAGCACCGGCGCGGGAGGAGAGGGCGGGAAGACCCTCAGGTCGCCTGGACCCTCCAACCCCAGCGCTCAGTGACCAGAGGCCAGCCTGCGGACCTCTCCGTCAGGTGGAGTGGGCACCTCTCCCAACCCACGGTACTTTTTCGAGTCCACAAAAAGGTTGTAATTTCTTTCATAATCAGAAGGGAAAAAAAAAACGTTTTAATATATATGTCTTTACACCAATGCAGTTGTAAAACAGAAATGGTAATTTTAGAGTTTTCTTTTCCTTCTTCCCTCCGACGGAGGTAGGAGCCTCTGAAAGACACAGTGAGGATCACGATGCGACCGTGCAGGCGCTGGGTTGCAGGGCTTCGCTGCAGACTTGCTCCTGTTCCTAACCCTAGACCTGTTATCAAACACCGGTAGAAGGCTATGGTGCTCCAGTTTTATTTCGGCACCTGACTTTAACGGGGGGTCTTGGGGATGGCAACACTCTAGTTTCCACCTGGGGTGATAGACACCCAGCTTTACTTGCTGTCAGCCCTGTAGAGACGCTTCAGTTGTTTTTAGTCATTGCTGGAGGGTTGGACTCAACTACTGGGGGGCCGGGTGCCTTTTACTTGCTGGAGAAGCCAGGTGTCCCTTACAAGCTCTGATTGAGCCGGCCCTCCTGCTCCCCTGCTTTTCCCAGATGCCCTAGAGAAATGGTTCTGAGGTTTCGCAGCTCTCCCCTTGGATTGCTTGAGGCAGGTAGTGTCAGGCACAATTAGATTTTGAGATTACTTTGGGCTTAGGGAGTGTTTCTCCCTTCTTAGAGTTCAAGAGTTAGCAGGCCAGGGAGGTACTAGCCTGGGAAAGAGGTTAAAATGAAGTGTCTTATTTAGCTGGCATGGAAAAGGGACTTTCTGGGAGTTAATAAGGCTGCAGAGGGAAGGGCTAGAGGAGAGGGCCTCTGCCCAAGCCAGGTCCCTGGCCCTCCGAACCTAGGTCTCTGCATTTCAGAGCCAGGAGTCTCGGTGTAGCTGCTTCCAGCTTCACGGAAGACTTGACATGGGCCTGCCAACCATCCTATGCTTCCCTTTCTCATCCTCTATTTCCAAAGCTCAATTTTTTTTTTTCTTTCTCTTGAGCCCCTTGATTTTAGCCCGTCCCAAACAGCCCAAGGGCAGTTACCTATGAATGAGGCATTTTGGGCCCTTGGGTACTGTTCTAAACAAATGGAGCTGCCAGGGCAAGAGCTGAGCAGGCAAGTTGGGGGAAATGCCCTTGTGTCATAGGTGCCCTGTATTCTAAACCTGCAAGGTCAGTGAATCTGAGTGGTGGCTCAGGGCTTCAGGTCTTTTTAACGTTCTGCCTTTTGCAGCCATTACAAGATGTAGCACCTTGAATGTGTATCACATGGTCCTTCTCAAACTTGGGATCCTTCTAAAAGAGTGGGGGGAGGAAACCCACTTCCCATGAGCCCACACTGTTAACTGTTTTTATTTCAATATTGCTTAAGTATACAATCATAAAACCAGATAAAACTTTTTCTAAGTTCATATTTAGAGAGCCATAACCCCCCCAAAAGGGATGGCTTAAGTGTAAAAACAAAAACCATAACACCCATAAAATTAAAATAAACAATGAAATGGATGATGTTTGCTGAAACCCGGTCACTGCTTTCGATGCTGCTGTGGCCTGGCGGCTGTGGCCCTGGGTTTTAGGAGTTGCACAAACCTGAAACACCACATGCTTGGGGATGTTGCTGTCCTCCCTGCACTTTTCTCTGTACAGTGTTTCAACATGGATCTGACTCCATTTGGCCTTCTGTTGGCATGAATGCATCATTTCTATTCAGCACGAAGGCCTCAGTCTTCCTTCTCCACCAGCTTAGGACAGTTATAGTAATGGCATTAATACAGTTGCAGACACACATGCAGACTTGGAATTGGGATACTGAGATCTCATACCGGAGAGACATGGGAATAAAAAACCCCTTCCACAGGGACACTGGTGTGGTTCACTACCTACCTAGTGGCCACAAGGTGCCAAGGACAAGGCTGTGGGCTTTAAATATGTTAACTTATTTCATTCCTGTAACATAAATAAAATGAGGATAAAATGTGACTCATAGGCTTATTTAATGAGGATTGACTAGTTAAAGTGTCAATAACCTCAGATATGCAGATAACACCACCCTTATGGTAGAAAGTGAAGAACTAAAGAGCCTCTTGATGAAAGTGAAAGAGGAGAGTGAAAAAGTTGGCCTAAACCTCAACATTCAGGACACTAAGATCATGCCATCTGGTCCCATCACTTCATGGGAAATAGATGGGAAAATAGTGGAAACAGTGTCAGACTTTATTTTTCAGGGCTCTAAAATCACTGCAGATGGTGATTGCAGCCATGAAATTAAAAGACGTTTACTCCTTGGAAGGAAAGTTATGGCCAGCCTAGACAGCACGTTAAAAAGTAGAGACATTACTTTGTGAACAAAGGTCTGTCTAGTCAGGGCCATGGTTTTTCCAGCGGTCATGTATGGATGTGAGAGTTGGACTATAAAGAAAGCTGAGCACTGAAGAATTGATGCTTTTGAACTGTGGTGTTGGAGAAGACTCTAGAGTCCCTTGGCCTGCAAGGAAATCCAACCAGTCCATCCTAAAGGAGATCAGTGCTGGGTGTTCATTGGAAGGACTGATGTTGAAGCTGAAACTCCAATACTTTGGCCACCTGATGTGGAGAGCTGACTCATTTGAAAAGACCCTGATGCTGGGAAAGATTGAGGGCAGGAGGAGAAGGGGACGACAGAGGATGAGATGGTTGGATGGCATCATTGACTCGATGAACATGGGTTTGGGTGGACTGCAGGAGTTGGTGATGGACAGGGAGGCCTGGCGTGCTGTGGTTCATGGGGTCGCAAAGAGTCAGACACGACTGAGTGACTGAACTGAACTGACTAGTTAAGAGCCAGGTGGGAGGCTTTTAATAAATATGAGTTATTACATTATTCTTAACACCTTTTGGGGGTGATTAGCAATGGCAACCCACTCCAGTAGTCTTGCCTGGAAAAGCCCATGGACGGAGGAGCCTAGTGGGCTGCAGTCCATGGGGTCGCGACTGAGCGACTTCACTTTCACTTTCCACTTTCATGTATTGGAGAAGGAAATGTCAACCCACCCCAGTGTTCTTGCCTGGAGAATCCCAGGGCCGGCGGAGCCTGGTGGGTTGCCATCTATGGGGTCGCACAGAGTCGGACACGACTGAAGCGACTTAGCAGCAGCAGCAGCAGCAGCAGTGTTTAACTAGTTTATAGAAGAGGAAACAGAGTCTATGAGATTGTGACCCATCCATGGTAATGCAGCTAGTTAAGTAGCAGCACAGGGATGTCGATTCATGACCAGAGTTCTTTCCATTCATGGAGCTTCCAGTACTGCAAATCTAAAATTAAGGATGCCTCACCTCCAAGTGGGGGCAGGCATCCTGAAATAACCTCCTTTCAATCTGACTACTGACAACACTGCCCCCATCCCCAAAATCTGTGAGCCAGACTATCTCAACTGCAAAGAGAAACCTTCTGTGTCTTGCAGTTTGGTAATCTTCTGCAGCTTCTGCTCAGAGGAGCTGAGTGTGTGTACATGTGGAGATCCTGCCAAGATATTATTTTTCTTTCTGGTGTTCCTCTCTGTAGGGGTCTTGAACTTGATATGTTTTTATTTCCCTGATAATGGTGTCCTTTTCTATTGTAATTCTACATGGTCAAAGTCTTGGGGGTACATAGTACATATGTATTATGTATATATTACGTATGTATTACGTACTTGGTACATATTACATACATATTTCAAACTAAAAGTATGAAACTTTGTTCATTTCACTCAAAATCAAGATAATTGACTAAACGCAGTGCCTTCTCATTTTGGGTGGGCTCTTGCTTCGGTGGCATTTAAATCTGTTAACCTCTACATCCCTTTTCTTGTTTGGTGAAGACACAGGTTATTTTTGTTCTGGTTCTTCTAGTTTCCTGTTTTATGTTAGGTGGTCCTATGCTTCAAGAAGTCTCCTGACATCCTGAGATGTAATGTCTTCCACTCAGGAGCACTTCTTAAATAAGTCTCTCCTCTCATTATGAGTGTATTTGCAGTGCCTGGCAGTGATTGCTTGCTGTTTTTAAGCCTTTTCCAGCCAATTTGAACCCTTCAGCATGGTTGACTTAACTCCCATCTCAAAAAGCTTCCAATTTACTATGAGGGTGGTCCAAACATATACATGGCTTATCAAGTTGCTGTTCTTAGTAAACTTCGGAGACTTGGTCTTCATCTCTGTGAAATAGGAGCAAGTTGTGATTTGTTTAGTTCTCCTGGGATACTGTAATGTTGTTGTTTAGTCTCTCAGTTATTTCCAACTCTTCTGCGACCCCATGGATTGTAGCCTGCCAGGCTCCTTGGATTTCCCAGGCAAGAATACTGGAGTGGGTTGCCATTTCCTTCTCCTGACCCAGGGATCAAACCCACGTCTCCTGCTTGGCAGGCGGGATTCTTTACTGCAGAGCCACCCGGGACGCTCTGTGATGTTAAAATCATGGAATAAAAGAAGCTAATGGAAGTTTTGTCAGACATGCTGTGAGTGGTTGAATGCTTCATGGTGGTGACTCTCCTTAATGTTTGTTTGCTCTGTAGTGGAATTCTACAGAAGATAAAAGGGAGCAAATATTCCTCTTTCTGCAGGCTCTAACGCTCTTCTGGGACCTTGGACTTGGCATCATGAAGTAGTTCTAGATCTTTCAGCTAGGAAGACTCATTTTGAAGCCAAAACATGATGATAGATAGCTGGCATTTGTTGATCAAGAATATCCACATTGTCATGTGCATATTTAAGAATTCCGTGGCCTCCACGTTGGATGTCCTTATTCCTGGTGCAGAATGTGGTCCAGACTTTCCTTAAGAAGATGTATTATGCAGGGCAGGCCTCTGGAGTCTTAGTTTCCTCATATAAAGCATGAGGGATTTTGACTGAGTCCCTGCTAAATTTAATCCTTTGTAACCCATGAGGAAAGAACTCAGTTTCCACACTGAAAGCTCAGCCTCTCTGCTGCATATATAATGGAGGTCTTGAATGATTTTGATATGTACAAGATGGGTAAAAGGGATAGGTTTTCAGGTGAGCACCATGGGCCTAGGGGTCAGTGTAAACATATAATGCAGAAGCAGCTGCTGATGGTGAGCAGCTGAGTGAAGTCCCTAGATTCTCCAGTCTCTCTGGAGAATCCTTTATCTCTGCTTGGAAGCAGAACTTAATTTGTTACACGAGAAGAGAGGTGGATCTTATGTAGAGAGGGGAGAGATTACCATATTGAACTTACAGCCCTTTAGTTTTTAGTCTGTATCTTCCTGGGTCAAAATTATTTTATTGGAATCAGCTATTTTTTTCCTGTCTTTTCTCCCCATTTTGTATCTTCCAGTAATGAAGTTACTGAAGGGTAGTGAACACAGGATATTATATTGTCAGCAACTGGTCCCCATTGGATAGGAAAGGGTTGAGAGATGACTTGAAAAATTGAGGGTGCCAGGGTGCAGGGTGACTTGTTTTACAGGTGGAGCCATATGAAAGTGCAGTTGTATAGTTCTGTGATGGTCAGAGTATCAGTAGTTCATAACCTAATTTTAACCGTTTTAACCTAATACTGAAGATGCAAGATGGCCACCATATTCTTATTCTCAATTAGGAATCACAACCCCTTCACCCCCTAGGACACCTCTCTCTCATTCCAGGACGTCTTGTCTGTATGTGGAAGAGCGAAGTTTTGCAAGGCGGAAAGGATCAAGGCTGTAGCCTTTCTACTGAGCAGTTGAGGATGGGCTCCTTTTGTGGGAAGGCATCATGTATTGTGGCCCGCTGCTGTCTGGTCACTGGTTTGTCTTACTGGTTTTGCAATTAGTTGCCAGTCCTGCCTTCACTGCTACCTGGAAACATAGGTTTCAAAAACTTGGTGCTTGGAGCAGTGAGAAAGCCCTCTGACCTCCCAGTCAGAAATTTTGGGATCAAATTTCAGTTCAGCCTCCTAATATTTTGGCATACACTAGGTAAATAATGATAATAAAAGTAAGTGAAAGAATGCTTAAGGGAACACCTCTGCCAGCAGAATGGGGTTGATTACCAGGGGCTCCCTGGAGGACAGTCTTGGAAGCTCTGGCCACCCGTCGTTGCCCTGTCGCCTTCGAGTCGGCTCCGTTCAGAGTTTGGAGGACGTTTTATACGTGGTGGTAATAGGATGGGGTTGGCGGTCTGGGGAGGTTTTCTTGTCCAGCCCTATTTGTTCCAGCACCCTGCAGGTTGAATGCTGGTAAGTGCATCTGCCGTGTCTTTCCTGAGGTAATGTGCATAACAGGGTATTTGGGGGAGGGGGCACCAAGGCGAGGGAGCAGGAGAGCCGAGGGGCAGCTGTTGGGAAGGCCCCTGAGTGGGAGGCTGATTGCTGTGATTATATCAGCATGCTCTGACGTTGGGGTTTTTTTTTTTTGGACATCTGAATCCGGCCAATTTCAGTCCAATTTCCCTTGTGCTGGGATTAGTCTCCATCGTGCTAAGTGTACCAAGAAAGGGGAGCTGTTGGCAGAGTCCCTGAAGCCAAGTCCCAAAGCTGACTTGATCAGGGAAACAGCCACAAATGGGGCCTTCTTGTGTGAGGAGCGCGTGTTTCAAGTTGCGGAAGCAATCATCGGATCAGTGGCGCAGGGCTGTGAGCAGCTGGGTGATTTCTGTTGGCCACATTGTTTCTGTTCCATTTTGATTTCCAGGTGTCCTACATAGGCCAGGACTGCAGAGAGATCCCAGAGCACCTCGGCAGGGACTGTGGACACTTTGCAAAGAGGCTTGATCTGAGCTTTAACCTTCTGAGGTATGTAACCTTCATGAGACAGACCAGGCCTGGGAGACCGAGGCCCTGTGGTGAAGGCCTGCAGATAAAAGCCAGACAGCCCAGGTTTCCAAAGGGACCCCAAAGGTGTGACTCTGCTTCACGAGGTCCTCTGGCTCCCTTCTTGCACCCACAAAACAGTGAGTGTGAGTGTCCTCTGGCTCACATGTGTCCCTACGAGGGGCCGTCAGTGTCACTTTGTTCTTGTCCTTCCTCCCTGATGCCCGTGCGTCATATTAGAAAACTCGTGGAGAGGAAGAGAGAGAGAATCAGCAGGTGAGTTGGGGGCATTTAGGGATGCTTTTGTGGATGACCCCGTTGCGCAAAGATTTGCTGAATCCAAGGTAGAGTGTCTGTGTTCTTTTTTTTTTTTTTCTTTGCCTTTTTATGAATTGAAACTTTAAATATTTGTGATGATGATTTCTCCCAGATGGTATTTCAAAGTAATTCCAATGCTGTTGGCATGGGGTAGGTGGGAGGGAAGCTCAAACAACTGTTCCAGACTTGGCAGAGAAGGTAAGTGTGATTGTCTATATTATTCCAATGGAGAAAACAGTTATTTCTTCCTAAAAGGTTCTGAATTGTGACTGGTTTGGGGACTCGAGGGAGGGAGCTGGGAGGTTCTTGGAAAGCAGCTATCAGTGGGATAAATTGGCAGGGATCCGGGTGGTGGCTTTTTCTAAGGAGATGGCTCCATGCAGAGCTTTTTCCCAAGTGTCTCCTTGAGAGCCGTGCTGTCCTCTGGTAGAACAGACTGTCTCCAGGTGGAAGGAGAAGGAGGAGCTGGAGTCCCACCCCAGGGCTCCAGTACTTTACTTCTTCCACATGCTTAAGGGAACACCTCTGCCAGCAGAATGGGGTTGATTACCAGGGGCTCCCTGGAGGACAGTCTTGGAAGCTCTTTCCAAGAACCTCCCAGCTCCCTCCCTCGAGTCCCCAAACCAGTCACAATTCAGAACCTTTTAGGAAGAAATAACTGTTTTCTCCATTGGAATAATATAGACAATCACACTTACCTTCTCTGCCAAGTCTGGAACAGTTGTTTGAGCTTCCCTCCCACCTACCCCATGCCAACAGCATTGGAGTCTCTTCTTTCCAAGGCAGGACACTCGGGCATTACAGATTCTAGCGAACATGGACAAAGCTTGGGGCTTTAAGGCACCAGAGGGTGGAAGGGACTTCAAGCAAAGCCAGCAGAGCTTCATGGGCTGGTGCTTAGGAGCTCATGGCTGTGCTGAGATGCATCGTCTGCACAGAAGGGGCATCCAGGGAATTGTGTTGGAAGGGAGTGGGCGCAGTGTGCTCCCTGACTCTCAAGGGGTTTGTGTGCTTCTGAGAAGACGTGGAAATGGAAAATTCACAGAGTAATACAGAGTGGTGAGAGGGTGCCAAATAAACTCTGACTCTGAACAAATGAAGGATGGTTTTTGGTCCCTACCCAAGAAGGGGACAGAATACAGTCTCAACTGATGGTGCCTGAGTCACGTGTGCACCTTACGCAGCTCCCCAGAGTAGGCTGGGGCAGAAGTTTCTTCCCGTGTGACGGCCTCTGGGTGTTTGGGGCTCTTGACTCAGGCAGTGGCTGCCTTGCTGCTGGGAGCCCGGATGTGGGTTTGAGGAGGCTGGGCCCTGGGAGGGGTATGAGCAGTCACGGGTCATGGGACTGGGCTGTCAGGTCTGAGGAAACAGGGCCGTCTTTGTCACATTATGGGGCCCTGCCTCTCTGAGAAGGGGTTCTTGGCTCTGAGAGGCTGGATCTTTAAGGACTTATCATAGGAAATGATTGGGCCTGGAGGCAGGAAAATTTTGTGAGAAGGAGGTTGGTTCAAAAAAAGAGAAAGGAATTAAGACTTTCGTTAACTTTTTGTTGAGAGGAGAAGAGTTTTTGTAAGTGTCGAGTTTGAGGAATGATCTGATCAGGAACCTGTTCTTGCTTGTGCTGTGGTCAGTGTGTGAGTTGTAGCTGGGTCGGGGCAGGGATGAGCCATGGAGGAGTGAGGTCTCATGGAAGGATTTATATTAGGACTTGGGTAAGCTGGAAGGAGTTACAGACCAGAATGCAGAAGAGTACCTCTGACTTGATGTGGTTATAGTGAGATTGACTCATCTTTGATGGTTTTATTTACCTAACTTGGGAGCAAGGGGAGGTGGCACTGTTTCTCTTGGGTGTCAGAGGAAGATGTAAGCTTACACACGTCCTTTGCCTTCAGTTGGGTAAAAATTCAAAGATGATTTAGATGCTTATTTAATTCCTCTTTGGGGAGAGAAAGGGAGAAAGGAAGAGAAAGATCATGAACTTACCTACCACACAAGTGGGAATGTGATTCCTACCAGGCTGAGGGGATCGTCATATCCAGAGGAAATACTGCGGATCCCTGTCCCACCTTTTGTAAAAGGTTTCTTCCCAGCCCTGTCTTGTCATTTCCACGGGATTTGGCGGGGAGCATATCACCCTGTATTTGCTCTGCACCTGGATTTACTGTAGCTCGTGATTCTAACTCTCTGCTCTGTCTTCTGTTCTCCCTCTTGGCAGCCTATCTGGTCCCATTCTCGACACCCCCTTCGTCTCCCTTGAAGCTCAGTACAACATTACTGTGTATTTTGCCAGTTCAAAGTGTACTGGGAGAGGCAGGGAGGTAATTTTGCATGCAGCAGGAGATGCTGGGATAGTGTTCTTCCTGAAGTCTTCTGGGTACTCCCTTGCCCTGAGGAGTTTCTCCCTGGCTGTTCCTCTCATCAGGATCAGGTCTCCTGCATGTGACCAGGTGCCCCTCTTTCCCAGCCACTTTCTCTGCTTTCCAAGTTCCTTATCTTCTTTCTAGCGCTACCCTCAGAAACACAAAATTCTTCTCACTTTGTTATGTTTGGAAGAATCACCCCGCTTCTTCTTACAGGCCATCTCTGCAGGCTTCCTTATCTCATCCAGAGAGTCATGTCAGGGTGTTGCCTTAAATAGAGCCATAGCCCCTAATACCAATTTTGCTACTCCTATAAATCACAGAATCAGCTGCAATCTGTTTGTGCTTTAGACTGAAGCTTGTTTTGAGGCAAGAAGTTCTGCTTATTCATTTAAAAATATTTACTAGTACACATGGCATAATTTTTAGAAGGAACAAACCTGTAACGAATGAAAAGAAACTCTCCTTTACATATATGTCCTTTGCTTCCTGGTTCCCACCTGCACTGGTAACTACTGGTAGTTTTGTCATCCTCCAGAGTTAGTCCATGCATATACTAACATGAGAATTTCTTGTGGGGCTAGATTTGTATTACTTCTTGCCAAGATGTTAGTTAAAAGAGAGGCACTAGGCTTCAGTTAACCACTCACGATCAGGACATCCTTCTCTGTTGTCTTGCTGTTAATTCAAAGCCATTCACCATCATCATTGTTCATTTCGTTCATGAAGGTTTCTGCTGATTTGCTCTATGGCTACCCATTCATGCTGGAGGGGAGGGTGGCTATGGATTTATAAGCTCTGAAATGTTATTTTTTTCTTTCCGTTACACCTCAGGGTCTTCTCTCCTGCATTAGCTGTGCATCCATCCCTCCCTTGATGGGGTTGTACAGTAGTAGACTGGTTACTGCTCTATGCAAAAAGTCTTGGAAACTGAGGCTGTCTTGCTTCTGTGACTCTGTCCTGGGAGGATGAAAGTCCCTGGACCCAGTATGTTCCCTGACAGGTTGGAAAGAGAAGCAAGACAAAGGTCCAAATAAAATTCCTGGCTTCCTTAAAAGACTCAGATATACCTACCCTCTCAACTCGGATCTCATCCTTCCTGTTATGACTGGATGAAACCCAGGTGAGCCACAAAGACAATGAACTGGGACCAGCTCTCTGGACACGGTTCCTTGGGGCAGGTAGGGTCCTGCCATCTCCCCTGTAATGGCCACAGAGGGTTTAGGAAGCTTATTAGGTCACAGCCAAGAGGAGTGAAGTTGTGTCCCTTGCACTTGGATGCGTTAATGATCATGTATCCATCCAGTGTTTATATCTACATGAGAGTGTACTTTAGATTTTATTTTTTGAAGACAATCTGCTAAATAATAAAACCGTGATCAGTATAGAAATCTTGGGAAAACCAGAAGGGTATGACAGAAACCCTCTTTCAAATTTTCACTGATAATCTTACCACCCAGGAAGCTCCACTGTTAACATTTTATTGTCTTGGGTGTTTCCTGATGCCAGATATCTTTAAAATGATGCCGTTGCTTACACTGTGTTGGAAGCATATTCCCATCTCAATAAATACTGCATTGCATGTTTTAATGGTTTCTTATTTCTTCATTTCAGTTGCTCAGTTGTGTCCAACTGTTTGTGACCCCATGGACTGCAGCTCAGCAGGCTTCCCTGTCCATCACCAACTCCCAGAGCTTGCTCAAACTCATGTCCATCAAGTCGGTGATACCATCCAACCATCTCATCCTCTGTCTTCCCTTTCTCCTCCCACCTTCAATCTTTCCCGGCATCAGGGTCTTTTCAAATGAGTCAGTTCTTCACATCAAGTGGCCAAAGTACTGGAGCTTCAATTTCAGCATCAGTGCTTCTAATTCTTATTTCTTATTGTTGGACATTTAAATTGTTTCCAGATTTTTACTGTTATAAAATCTCTCTTATAAATTGCCTTGTGATACTCACTGATGAATATCTCTGATTAGTTGTTTGGGGCAAATTCCTGGGGACAGAATAGTCAGAAGGCCTTGATGCAGATGGCAAGTTGCCCCTGAGAGGTGATACCAATCTATGCTACCAGGAATATTTGAATATCCATTGTCCCAAACTCTTCCTTTAACTCTTTTTTTTTTGTTTGCTTGTTTTTTCCTTTTACTTCTCTGATCAATACAGAGAATCCTCTGCCATCACCAGTGCTGGTTCCTTGATCAAGGAAAAGAGAACTTGGTAGTAGTATGTTGCAGTTTTCATCTTGGTTCTCCCTGGACTGGGAAAGGACAGTATTCTCTCTGGTGGCCCATTTCTCTCTCCCATGGGCCCTGAGTAGGTTGCCCACTGAGCTTGTGAACACAGTGGGCAGAGCAGAGTTCCCACGGCACACAATGATAAACACACCTGTGTCAATATGACAGTGAAATTGAGAGGGCTTAATTGATCTATGGAAACAGGAAGCTTACATTTTAAAAATGATTGGCAGTTGCATCTTACTTAGCATCCCTCTGGTAAATGTACTGGATGGGAGAATTGCTTAGGAGATGTCTTAGGTGAGAGCTTGCTGCTTCTCTGACTTTGTCAAGGATGACAGTGATGACTGGGGAGCTGGGCAGCTCCAGTAAAACTGTGGCTCTGTTCTTCCCACCAGGCAGAGCGGTGGACACTGGGTGCACTGTCAGATCTTTGAGGATGAACACACCACTGCATCGATGCCTGGTTACTAACAGCTGGGCAGCACTGGGCCTGTTAGCTTGCTTCCCAGTTGGGAAAATGGGCAGTGTAATGAAAAGAATCAAGGCTTTGTGGTCAGACCATCCTGTCTTGAAATCTTATGACTGTCTTTCACTAGTTGTTTAACTGCCCTTGGGCTAGTTACAAAAATATTGAATGTATAACTGTATAAAGTGGCGGTTTAGTCACTCAGTCATGTCCGAGTCTTTGCGACCTATGGACTGTAGCCACCTGGCTCCTCTGTCCGTGGAATTCTCCAGGCAAAAATACTGGAGTGGGTAGCCATTCCCTTCTCCAGGGGATTTTCCTGACCCAGGGATTGAACCTGGGTCTCCTGCACTGTAGGCAGATTATTTACCATCTGAGTTACCAGCAAAGCCAACTGTGTATAAAGTGCTTAACACAAATAATAGGTCTTAAGTAAGCGTAGCCACGGTTAGTTCTTAAACATGGCACTAGAGAAGCTAAAAACCCACCCTTGACTATCCATAAGGGCCAGTTCACTCTCTGATAGTCACTGGGATTCCTCACAAACATTCAAGATTTCCTCTTTCTGCATGTGGTATGTTTGCACACCTTTGTACCCTTTGGTATGACCAATGGGCAGAAACTTTAAGAGCCAGCACATAATTTGCAACTTTCTCTTCTGCTTGCTATGATTGTCAGTCTTGGGTTCTGACCATAAATGGCCAGAATCCATTGCTGATCTATGTTGGACATAGATTGTAAATGAGAAATTTGTGTCATAAGACAGATAATTTAATACAGCGTAGCCTAGCCTCTTCTAACTGGTACAAATACCTGGGTTTGCCAACTGTCTGACATTGCCTAGGCTAAACCCACTTTATCTTACACACTTTTTTCATCATTCCCAACTAGAAGCATTCCTATGTTCAAATTACAGTAGGAATGAGTAAGGGAGAGTTCCCTGCCTAGACTCTTAGGAGAACAGCTCAAAGGGCATGTTCTGTTAGTATTGGGTCTTCATCAAACCATTTCTTTGCCATCAAGGACCTTGGTCATATTTGTTTTCAAATGCCAAATATAATGGTCTTACTTGGGGAGCTCACTGATATTGGAGTGGGGGTGGCAACAGAGCTCTTGTTGGTGAGACTTGAGAGGAAGAGATGATGGGAAAGACAGGGTTTAGTAAGAGAAACTGTTGGTGAATTTTCACAATAGTTCTAGGGTCTTGATAAGCCTTGAGTGATGAAAGGAGGCAGTGTCTACATATTAGAAGACGTGTTCTCTCTGAGCTGGGCAATGCTATGAAAAGTAACCCCCCCCTCCCGCCCTTTTTTTTTTTTTTTTTTTGGTTCTAAAAATATCATTGGCCAGTCTAGAGTCTCTAACTACCAGCCGGACGTACAGTCGAAAGGTGAAGTGGAAGATGAGCTGGCAGGTAATACTTAATGTCTCAGTAGCAAGACTCATATTTCCTTGACTTACGGCACTTTCTGAAGTGACCTTTGTGACTGTGTGTGCATGCTTAGTTGCTCAGTTGCGTCCAACTCTTTGTGACCCTTAGGACTGCAGCCTGCCAGATGCCTCTGTCCATGGGATTTTTCAGGCAAGAATACTGGAGTGGGTTGCCATATCTTCCTCCAGGGGATCTTCCCAAACCAGGGATCAAACCTGCATCTCCTGTGTCTCTTGCACTGCAGGCAGATTGTTTACTCTCTGAGCCAGCGGGGAAGCCCTTTGTGACTGTGTTATTACCAAAAACAGCTTCAAGTAAAACAGGGAGGGAGGGAAGATGGTGAGGGGAGTGGGTAGCAGGCCACTGCAAAAGAGGTTTATATGGTACTTTCCTGCCTTTCTCCCCACAAAATGTCATGACTTTGCAGATTTCCACCCATTGGCCAGAAAATGGGGGTTATTGAGCCATAGAGTATAAGCCCAAGGTGGGGAAGTGGTGGGCAATTGGTGAGAGTTGTCTGAGAGGACATAGGGCTTTCCCGAGGTTCAGCTTTCTTAGAGATGGTGCTGCTCCATGCAACCATGACTTGCAGTGTGGTTTAGAAAGGGCTTTCGTAAACCTTGTCTCCATATTTCCTACAGGGCTGCCTCCAGGATGAGAAATTCCTAGACATTTTAAGTGAAAGCCTTTTATTTCTCATCTCACCCATTTAACTCCTTCAGAATCTTGGGTTTATTTTTATTTTTTTCTTATTTTTTTTAACCTCACGTTGTGGCATGTGGGGTCTTGGTTCCCAGACAAGGGATCGAATCTGTACCCCCTGCTCTGAAAGTGTGGCATCTTAACCACTGGGACCAGAAACCCAGAATCTTGGGTTTGCTTTCTTGGTAAAGTTTCTCTCCCTAAGCTGTTTGGAGCTTGGGCCCTGCCTGCTGCTCCCCCTCCCTCTGCCTTGCTCTGCTCTGAGGTCATCGTTATGCATGTGGTGATGCTGCTCTGTGCTGTCAGGGTGGCTGCTGGGGCCAGTGGTGATTTGAGGGAATAGGTGTCGGGAGAGACAGGTGAGCTTAACCCTTTCAGACACTCTACTCACTGGTCTTGCATCTTCTAAACCATGAGGTTCTGTCGCATTGATGGGGTGAGCATTTAGTGGGTGAGGCCTGGAGTAAGGCCTCACCTTACTTTGGGTGAGGCCAAAGTAAGACAGCTTTGGACCAAAGAGCCTTCCCGTTGCCATGCCAGCTGCACTGTGTCGAGGAGGACCTTTGAGTCCTGTCAGAGAAAGCTTCATGAGAGAAAGCAGCCCCGTAGATAAGTACCCAGAGGTGACTTGCTAGTTTGTGCAAAGGAGTCCAGGGACAAGGGACCAAATAAGTGATACCAGTCATCATGTTTATTTTCTTATTAACACGGAACTGGTGTCATGGAGTACTTGCTACATGCTAAGTAAGGCTGGACAGAACACCTACTGGGTGTCAGCTCATTCAGTCTTTCCACCAGCCTTTTCCATATGGAGCCACTGAGGTCCAGATAAAGGAAATCTCCCTCAGACCACACTGATGGTTAAATGGGAGAGCTGGGATTAAATGGCTCCTGTGGTTTGACTTCAGCTTTACAGTTATTCTAGATTGTTCCTCATGATTTAAATCAGTGTTTTCTTTGAAGACGGGCAGTCATTTTCCCCCCCTGGAGGGGGGTTTGTTTTTTAAAATCACAAATGACCTGTAGAATTCACAGTAGCAGGATCAGAATGGCTCCTACAGCTCCAGGTTGGAGCCCAAAGAAGCCTTAGAGCTCTGTCTGTCACATTTCCTTCTCTCTCCAGTTTCTCCCAAGCCTTCCTGATGTACAAAGACCTTGTGAGGCCTGGGTCGGCTGGGAGTTGAGGGTTCCGAGACCTCATCCCTTTTATCGCCCCCACCTCCCCCCAACCCTGGGTGTGCCTTAGACGGCCACGGCCACTCTCGGGGAGAAGCGGCTCAGCATTTGCCGTGGCTCTGCTGTCGCAGCCTCAGGATGAAGAACCTTGAGACAGATGGCTGTGTGCATGACTTTTGGTTCTGCAGGGAAAAGAAGGGGGGGGGTGGTGTGTGTGTGTGTGTACACGTGCACGCGTGCGTGCGCACTTGGACTTGCACTCACTTGCATGCACACACCCACCTCATGAAAAGCCTTGTTCCTCTTGTCTTCTCAGGGACTGCCGTGTTGGTGATTTCAGCTGTTCCTGCCCCTTTATGATGAAAGGGGAGCGATTGCGCTTTTTTGCTGGGTGTCTGTGTTTAGTTGCAGGGATGTGATAACTACAAATGCTCCCTGGCCGCGACTTTCCTCATAAAAGCTCTCTTCGGTCCCAGCTGCTTTCTCTTCGCCTTTGCACTCTCACCCTCATCAGTGCTGCAGCACAAGGCCGCTCAGGACTTGAAACGAGGGAGAGACATACACACATGCTCAGGTTTCCTTTTAGAGTTTAAAGAAAAAGACACCTCCTCCTCCAGACCCATCATTATGGGGATCAGCTATGTGCCCCCCACCTTTGCACCACCTCCCTTAAGCTCCTCTCTGAGTTTATACAGAACCCAATTTTGCAGTCTCTTGGGTGTCTGCTTTTTCTCTGATTCTGAAGAAATAAGAGACGGATAGAGCAGGGAAGACCGACAAAAGAGCTCTTTTTTTTTTTTTTTTAAATCCCTGAACCATTTTTGAGATAAAGCAAGACTTACTAAAAACAATTGGAGAGGAGGGTGGGGAGAGGGGGTGTTAACCCCCGCACGCACACGGGCTGTATTCTTCAGCTGGAGAAGTGTTTTAAGAAAATGCACCATTGTTAAAACTTTTTTTTTCCCCTGATGGATTTATTTATAAGGTAGAGAAATATTTTCCCCATAATTGGGTAACTCTTAATAGTAGCAATTGCATATTTATCAGTGTGAGGGGCTGTTATTAATGTAACTGTCAGACCCAAACACATTTCTGCATTAAATCCATTTAGTATGTGCATTATTCGGGCTCGAATGTCACCGGGACATCAAAGCCCTGTAGGCATGGAGAGCTCAGTGCCCTGCTGTGGCTGAGGAACAGGCCCTTGATCAATAAATGTAACATGTTAATGCAGAGCAAATAGAATAAAAGATTTCTTTGACAAGACATGAAAAATCACCTTGTGGCAGCTGGCATGTGATGCCGTTTCTGGGGAGACACTAGCAAAGTTGATCTGACAAGTAAAGAGGAGAGATGATGGTTGTAAGGTGCTTTTGTTTCAAACTTCTTTCTTGACCTGTCAGGTTTTGAAGGCGCCTCAATGGCTCTTTTTTGTCATGTGAAAATTGTAGTCTTAGGTAGTTATGAAGCAGTTATCTCTTCTCAAATTGTGAATGCTGCTGTTTAATTGATTCACTTAGCATTTGAAACTGTCACGCATTAATAATTGCAAAATCCTGTAGATACTGCGCGAGTGTGTCATGCTTAAATGTGTAGTTATCAGAAAATTAATATCCTTAATGAACCGGTGCTTTCAAACTAACATTGCATGAAATCTCTTTTGCCCTTTCATTTGCCAAAGCCACATCCGCCAGTTTGCCGAGAATCACCTCTCGACAGTTTGGTTTCTTGATGCCCGACAAATGCCAGCTTTGCTGTGGGTACATCGCATGCTCAATGACAATAAATATAGTAATTATACTGGAGTTAGTAATTAACATAATTGTAGTCAATTACGACAAATACAGCGCAGAGCTAAATAAATGAGAGGGGAGAAATTAGCAAGCTAATTGATTTATCTGTACTTGGCTTTCTATTACAACTGGCAGGGCTGTTTTTCTTGGGGTGGGGGAGAGGAGGGGCAGAAATCCCCACAAGGATTGTTTACAAATAACTGATTTTGTTTTGAAGTTGCTTTGTCTTTTGACGTATTATGCATCACCCACCCCCCAACTCTGCTTACAAGGAGAATAATAGGAAAGAAAAAGAGAATTTAAATGCCAAGGGAACATTTTGTGAATTTAGCTACATCCAGCCGAATGCTGCAGCCAAGAGGAGACAGGATTTAGCTTTTGCTAAGTCTTGAGGGGTTGTGTTTTCTTCTCGGCTATTGTCCTGGTAAAAGAAAGTTTGAGCGTGTGTGTGTGTGTGTGTGTGTGTGTGCGCATTCACAAAATCTTGTCTCAATCAATGATGCGGTGCTTTCCTGGAAGATACACTTGGGGATTATATGTGCGTGCTAATTTGCTCAGTTTTGTGCTGCTGGCTTGGGGTAGGAGGAGGTGGACGTATTTTACTTGGTTCAAACCCACTTGCTCTTGTTATGCTTTTTTCTTTGGGTGCTCAGGGAAGGGACAGGGAAGGATTGGCCAGTGTTTCTGGAGAGGCTAGGGGAGGGGCTCCAGCAAGGACCCACTTTCTCCTTTCCACATTTCAAGCTTGGCTGGGATCCTGGGCTGTTGCACTCCTGAGGTTGCCTGGAAAGTTGTGGGGTTTCAGTGCGTGTGTCTTTCGAGCTGGTTTATTCTGTGCTGCCCGGAGCCCTGGTTAATGATGTTGATCATGCGTCTCTGTTCTTTGTTCACCTCTTTTAACAAGACTGCTGTTTGTGCCTCTCAGGGAAAACCTATGCGTGTTTTAAGGCTTGGGGTCAAATCTCAGCCCTGTTTTGTTTTGTTTTGTTTTTTTCCTCGCAACTTTCAGAAACAAGATTTTTTTCCCTCTACTTTTTGATACAGGATGGGGATAGCAGCCAGAGAATTTTAAAGGTTGGTAGTGCTTAAAATCTCACCTTGGTCTCACCCAAGGTTAAAATTGAGTGTTTTCAGGACATGGCGGTTCAAGTATTCAGCATCAGTTGTAACCTTATCAAAGCCCTGTTAATCCCCTGAAAATGAAGCAGTTTAACAAATTAAAAATGTGTTTCAAAGCCTTTTACTTTGCTCTTCTTGAAGATTCCACTGGATATGTTCTGAATCTGATAGGAACGGGAATCAGAGGCAGCAGTTTTATTTGTATGTAGATGGTACATGTAATCATGTGTGACCTTGTATGGAATTCATTCTTTCTGTGCAGTAAGATGCTGCCTGTATTTTGGAACACCAGAATGTACTCGGACACTGCTTAATGTGGTCATTCTTCATGTGCACTTCATTCGGAAATCAATATCTGATGTGAAATATTTATATACAAGGAATCATTTGAATTATTTAATGTTTGCCAGCATAATGGCCTTCCTGATGAAGTCTCAAATTATTTTAGTAAATGCATGGACCTTTGGAGCAGAAAAGACTTTCACAGTTAGAGGTGGGGGACGATACTTGGAATTTGAGCCTGATTTAGTTTGGTATGTGTTCAAGAGAAATTGATGATTTCTCTGTGTAGCTTTGTTTACCAAAAATAGATAATTTCCAGATATTGTATACCTCCAGAGAGAGCTGTGAGCACCTGTGAGAAGCAGTGAGGTGAGACAAAATGGGTGAAGAAAAACCCCTTTGCTGTTGACCACTGTCAAAATGTGGCATTTGTAGTGTTGCTGCTGTCTGTAGTCTCAGCTCAGCTGCAGTTTTTATACTCCGTCTTTTCTCCTTTTCCAAACTCAGATGTAGAGCAGATGTGAGTGGAGCGAGAACATAGGATGGTGGCAAAGGAAGCCTCTTTTCATTTTTATTATTTTACAAGTGAAGTTGCCCTAATTGGAGCTAACTTTTTTTTGCCCTTGTGCTGCTAAAGAAATAACAGCACGGGGCATAGTTTAGATGAATTCTTTTCAAACAGAACACTGTTTGCAAAAGCTCCATTTTTCCAAGACACTTCTCAGTTTCACTGAGGCAGACTCCCATCTAGATGTTTAAACATATGAGTTTTGAGGTGCCTTGTTCCTCTGAAATTCTAATTAGTTTTTATATTTGTTCTGCAGCAGCTGTGATGATTGGATCTGCTGAAAAGCATTTTTGTGGGGTTGATGGGGCAGGAAGCAAGAGGGGATGAAGTCAAGAGCCTTTCCTGTCCGCCTTGAGAAGCTGAATGAGGGGGCACTTTGCCTGCTTTGCTGTCAGTCTTGGGGGTGCGTTGGAATTGCCTGGTGGAGTGCAAATTTTATTTCAGGGACTTATTTTTCAGAATGAATTTCTTGTCCTTTCTAAGTGCATCACCGTGGTAGCTCACCTCCTCTGGATTCGAAACCTCCCAAGAGCAGGCAGTGATGAAGTCATGGAGGGTGGGCCTGGGAAGGCAGGCTGTTTTCATCGGTGCTGACAGCTGAATCGTGAGTCTGTCCTGGTGGCTCTTGCGAATTCTCCCCAAATGCCTGAGCTGAAATCATATCACAGAAAGATAACCTTCCTTCCAGTTGTAATTGGATGTAGCAAACCAGCACCCTGAATTCTGTTCTTGGAGGCTGGGCTCAGGTAGGGAAAGTCGGGCTGACCTGGGGTATAGAAAAACGGAGGCCACCAGTGACTCCTGAAGGTCACTCTGTCCAGTGTCCTGCCTCTGAGGGGCACTCACTTTTTTCCAGTCCACTAAGTGACACCCCGGAAGAATGACTGTAGAGGTAAATTTAACCATATAGTGGATGGTTTTTCTTCTTTTATAGATAAAACATGGTTTATTTTTCACTTCTCCCATATAAGTTATCAATAGCAAGATATCAAGATTTCCTCCAATGTTTTCTTTTTAATATAAATTTATTTTAATTGGAGGCTAATTACTTTACAATATTGTATTGGTTTTGCCATACATCAACATGAATCTGCCACGGGTGTACACGTGTTCCCCATCCTGAACCCCTCTCCCACCTCCCTCCCCATACCATCCTGTATCATGCATCGAACCTGGACTGGCGATTCGTTTCACAGATGATATTATACATGTTTCAATGCCATTCTCCCAAATCATCCCACCCTCGCCCTCTCCGTGGATGGTTTTTCCTGTCTTCTTCCCCTTTAGCTGGTGGGTAGAAGTCAGGCCTGGGGTACATGTTCTGGAGAATGCCAGTAGGGTTGCAGTGGCCTTTCTAGCTGCCATGTACGACTGGATTCCTCCATGGATGCACTTGAGGGCCAAGTGACTTCCAAGGTCTTGAATGGCTCTGACGGCCATGACCTAGATGGTCATGTAGCTGAGTGGAGGTGGGGACTACTCAGGATAGCAAGGGTTCCCCAGAGCTGACTGGAGAAGTCTCCAAGGGCTGAGGACTTGGGTCATTGTTCTTAGCAGGTCCCTTCTGTTCGTTCAGTTCAGTTCAGTTGCTCAGTCGTGTCCGACTCTTTGCGACCCCATGAATCGCAGCACACCAGGCCTCCCTGTCCATCACCAGCTCCCGGAGTTCACTCAGACTCATGTCCATCGAGTCCGTGATGCCATCCAGCCATCTCATCCTCTGTCGTCCCCTTCTCCTCCTGCACCCAGTCCCTCCCAGCATCAGAGTCTTTTCCAATGAGTCAACTCTTTGCATGAGGTGGTCAAAGTACTGGAGTTTCAGCTTTAGCATCAGTCCTTCCAATGAACACCCAGGACTGATCTCCTTTATAAGGGACCGGTTGGATCTCCTTGCAGACCAAGGGACTCTCAAGAGTCTTCTCCAACACCACAGTTCAAAAGCATCAATTCTTTGGTGCTCAGCCTTCTTCACAGTCCAACTCTCACATCCATACATGACCACAGGAAAAACCATAGCCTTGACTAGACGGACCTTAGTCGGCAAAGTAATGTCTCTGCTTTTGAATATGCCATCTAGGTTGGTCATAACTTTTCTTCCAAGGAGTAAGCATCTTTTAATTTCATGGCTGCAGTCACCATCTGCAGTGATTTTGGAGCCCCCCAAAAATAAAGTCTGACACTGTTTCCACTGTTTTCCCCATCTATTTCCCTTAGGTCTGTAAATATTCAGGGCATACCGGCTTCCCCAGTACCTGAAACTTAGAGATGTGGTGCTTCCCGTGGCAAATGCTCTCAGGTTCAGTGTGGAGAGAAGACTAATTCAGGTGAAGTTATTAGAACAATGCAGGGCCACAGCCAAACCTACCAAAAACTTTGAGAACTTAAGCAGAGTTATTGCATCCACTGTTGGGAAGTTTGTTGACGGTGAGAGAGAGAGCTGGTGGAGGGCAGCCCATTCCCTGGCTGAGTGGGCCCTGAGTGTCGGCCCTGACATGTGTACATGGCAGTTACCCTGTCAGGAGAGTAACGGTTAGTGCAATTCTTCTAGAAGACGGCTACTGCTTCCCACCTGGCGAGACCCTGAAGCTTGTCCAGAAGGGTTGGAACCAAAGCTCGAAACCTCATCTTTCAGAAATCATTATATTTATTATTGTTTTTCCATGTGTCATTGTTTATGAAGGGCTGGCACATGGGGTGCATTCTCCCCTGGGAGACCTTGCAAGGTATTATTTCTGTGAATGCCTTGGGGCTTGTGTAGTAACTCTGCCCCCTTTCCATGGAGTGTGAGCTTTTCCAGAATGAGTTAACAGCTTCTCATTCAGGGGTGCCCAGGGCAGGGTCCTGCACATGGTAGGTGCCCCTCTATTGGAAGATGCCATCTGTCTGGGAATTCCTCACTTGTTACAGTGGATGTTTAAAAATGTGATACTAGTCTAAAAAGATAGCAATAACTACCATTCATCTATAGCTTCATCTGATTATTACCTTTTTTTTTTTTAAATCTTATTGGGGTATAGTTGCTTTACAATGTTGTGTTAGTTTCTGCTATACAGCAGAGTGAATCAGTTATACATATGCATATATCCCCTCATTTTTGGATTTTCTTCCCATGTAGGTCACCAAAGGGCACTGAGCAGAGTTCCCTGTGCTGTATAATAGGTTCTGATTAGTTATCTGCTTTATAGATAGTAGTGTATACACGTCAATCCCAATCTCCCAGTTCACCCCACATCCCCTTCCTTCCTTTGGTGTCCTACTTTTGTTCTCTATGTCTGTCTCTCTTTCTACTTTACAAGTAAGTTCACCTGGTTACTTCTGGTCCTCATGGCAAGCTAGGTGTTCTTCACAGTTTAAAGTCAGGAAATGTGAGTGTGCTGAATTTAAGGGACTTTCCCCACAGTACACAGCTGGTCGGGGAGGAGCCACGGTCTAAATGCAGTTTTGTAGAACCATGAAGCCTACCTCCTTGGCTCCCACATTGTATTGGATTCCATTGTGTTTCCCACAATTTCAATTGATTGTCGTCTTTGAGATCTTTGCCTGGTGAGCCGTTGTAGGTTGGTGACTAAATGGTAGAGAAGCGGAAAATTGTCTTCCAGGCCCATGAACAGGGGACAGCTCTCCCCGTGTTCTTGCTTCAAGATTGTTGCTGGTTTTTCTTCCCAAACTTATATTTGACCTTATCATATTTCAGTGTAGGTTAAGCTTTAGGCAGTGAATATTTACATCAAATGCTAGTATTTTAGAAGTCTAGAAAATTAGGTTGGGTTAACTTGCCCTGTTCCTTTAGGAAGATCAACACCACCAAAATAGAGCAAACTTCATTGTGTCCTAATAAGGGGGCTCTGGGGGTTGAGCCTCCATAGTTTTTGGATCCATCTCAGGTGTGAGTCTTATTGCTGCTGCTGTTCATCCAGACAACCTTTCAGGAAGCACGAGTCTCTGTTTTCTCCTCACTTACAGGCAAAGCATACTGTTCACTTTTTTCCTCAGGAAATCTCTGAGTTGCACAGGAGATAGCTTATATGAATGCAAATGCTTTGTCAATTACTAAATACTACACAACTATGGTGCATTTTTTCCCCAGTTTTACTGACATATAATTGATATCACATCGCATTAGGTGACAGTCTACAACATAATGACTTGATAAATGTGTATATTGCAAAATGATTACCACAATAAGTTAACATCGTATAATGTATTGCATGACGCATTATTGTCATTGTAATTTTTAAATTTTGAATGAGAAACTTAAATTTTGCTAGTTTGAAGCTCAGAATCTTTGTTGGAGACCACAAAGTCAGGGGACTTTTGGCTGGAGCTGATTTGGTGGAAAAACAGTGAAATCGTGAGACAGGATACCTAACTATTAGTCTTCACTCCATCACAGATGATCTGTGACCTACTGAGCAAATCATTTAATCTGTGTTGTGACTTTCCAGACAGGGGATAATGGTACTCACCTATCAGAGTTGTGAAGATCAAATGAAATACTGAATGTAAGAAGAGTCTTGCTCCTGTGGGTTGTGGACCAAGAGAGCAATTATCCCTGGAATTGTTAATTTCATTTTTGATACTTCTGTTTCTTCCAGCTGAATCATCTTGGAGAGTATTTTGCTTGGCTTCATGTGGCATTTGTTATTTGTGACTCTTGTACAAATCCAAAGGGAGATCGTAGTCCTATGGTGTATTTCCTTGCCAGGAGCGTGTGACTGTTTTCCATATCCCTGACTTCATCCTATCTGATTTTCTTCTTTTAGTAAAAGTTTGCCTTGTCTGTTATTTCTGATCTGCATTGATCAGTTCTATTGTAACTAACAGTTTCTGTATTAGCTTTTTTTTTTTTTTTTCCAAAAAGGGCTTCTTAGAAGCCTTGTCCCTGAAGTAATTGTAAAATTAGATGGTGCATGTTTAGATAGTGGTGAGGGAGATAAAAAGTGGAGATCTGAGATTGATCTACTATTAAAAGAAGACTGTGCTTCCGAAGTATAAACTAGTCAGATGATAGAGAAAGTGAGGAAATGAGGAAAGGAATATGGGCCAGGCAATCTAGAGAGCAACTGCTCTGGATTTAGCAAAGAAATTTCTGTTGGCTGTACAAAAGCATTTTTGTCAGTTTTGTCTGCAAACTGTGTCACGTTGAGCTGTCCACTGTTCAGCCATTCCTTCCTCCCACATACTCAAGCACTAATGATGTAACGTCAGCTAAGTTATTTAGTGCTTACTGTTCTATCTCACTGAACCTTCCCAACTTTATGATTAAAAAAAAAAAGCAACTGTTTACAAGTAAACCAAGGCTTAGACTGATCAAGTACCATATAGTAAGAGTGGAGGTGGGATTGCCCTGGACTGCCTTTGTAACAATCCTCCTCTCATCCCGTGATACCTGTGCTGTGCTTCATAGACCCACACACCATGAGACAGATGGAGGTAGGTTGGTTTAATCCAGTAGTTTTTAAGAATGATTTTTCTAGCGGCAGGATCCTTGTTCCACAAAAATTTATATAGACTGTTATGAAGTAAAAAGGTTTTAGTATGTTTTAAAGTGAGCCAGCAGAAAGCAGTGAAGCTGCTCAGATGAACCCTGGGTTTGATATTGAGGTGAGAGACAGAATGCAGTCTTATACTTGCCACAGTGTTCAGAGTATTCCTGCATTTGGTTCAGACCGTGCAGGATCGAAATACTAATTCACTCAGTAAGTAGTTGCAAATGGTAACAATTTTCTTTCCCCTTTAAATTTCACCTTGCAAATAACAGGAAAATTTTTAACTAGACAATTGTAGGAAGAAACTTGGAGATCTGTATAAAATGAGTTAATTTGTCAGCACAAGATAATATGCTGTTCTGCAGTGTGTTGAAATTTGGTATCAAACGTACTTGAGAGAACATAGCGCTCTTAAATTAGAAAAAATTGTTAAAGTAATTTAAAAGTTGAATTCAAATTAGTCATTTGACGTAACTCAGAAGCCCCTTGTGGTACGCTAGGGTTCTGTGGAACACAGTTTGAGAACCACTGGTCTAACACTTTGTTTTGACAGAGGAAATTGAGATCCAGAAAGTGTAAATGGTGGGTTGGTGCTAGGAAACAGAAAATTGTGCCAAAGAAATGTTTACTTTCTAAAATTAGCTCTTCAAGTTTTAGTTCTGATTATAAAGTAATTATTTTATAAAAATACAGGGAAAATATACAGAGGGAAAGTTTAAAAAGCCACAAGCTTGCAGGTGAACAATGAACCAATATTCCACTATTAACATTTGAGCATGTAAGACATTAAAAAAAAAAATTTTTTTTTTTTTTCTCACAAAATTGGGTTTCAGGCTGTACATACAATTGAGCGACGTGAGGGTTCATCCGTGTGTAGCTTGTGGTTGGCTCACCGCATCCAGATCCCCTGCATCCTGGGCTTCCACCCGTGGCGTATTGTGTAGTGCTGAAGTTCTTGTGATTGAAAAAATACCCTAGTATAAGTGGGCTCTGTGCAGTTCCAACCTGCATTGTGCCAGGGTCAACTGTATAGACTTGTATCCTTTTTTCCTCAACATTATACCCTGTGATTCACTTTTCTTGAATAATGTGGTTTTCCAGTGATTACATAATATTTTTTCACAGATGCACTGTGATTGTGCCATTCTCTTTTTGGTTGACGTATATTCATGTATTGTTTTCTACTGTTTCATGTTAATAAATGCTGGGATGAACTGCTTTGCCCATAAATCTGTTTCATTGTCTTCACTATTTCCTTAATATAATTTCCAAAAGAATAAAATTACTGAGCTGTACTAAAGGTCATTAAAAATAAGTTCTTCCCAGAAGCTCCTATCTGGCCCTTCATCTGTCTCCCACAGGAGTGTCTGGGGTGTGTTTCTCCCTCCATGTAGGAGGTGGAGGAGACATCAGATTGGGAGGGGGGCTCAATGGGAAAGAAGAGCATCTTGACCTAAGCCTGTCCATGCTTTGTCTGCACAGGCTGAATGTTCTTTGTGTGCTTAGACTGGTTCAGATGTGAGTAACTCTGGGATCTGCCTAGTGTCTGGGAAGTCCAGCTTACCTCTGAGCCCACATGTTGTTCCTGCCCCTGCAGGGAAGCTTCGGAGGCCCCCATTGGGCAAGTCTCTTTCTCAGCTGGGTGTCAGGTGGCCCCCAGAGGTGGCCAGGCTTGTGAAGGAGGTAGAGACAGAAACCCAAACCATTTTCAGCTTTTCCTTTGCAGATTCAACCTTTTAAGCATACCTACACTTACCTGCACCGGCAATCGTTTTGCATTTTAATGACAAATCAAGTACGCTAACTTGCATTTGAAACGAAAGTGCCTTAAATGTCTCTGGCTGTCAGAATGAGATGTTAGGAGCTTGATGAAAAGCGAACAAAGAAGACAAAGTATGAAGCCTCGATACAGTGCAAAATGAAATAAAACCTTGTATGGCCTGTCAGGGGTGTCAGTTGATATTCATATCTAAAGCACATTATAGCATTACTTTGCAGCTCATAGCTTACTCATCTGTCTTTTTTAATTCATCACATTCGAGCCCACATCTTTTAAGTCTCGTGTGTCAACAATGGGAGAAATCTGTTAATTGACAAATGAGTGTCACAAATGTGAATTGGTGCCTTTACATCAGCGGCAGGTGTAGTCTCTTTTGTTTTTTGTTGGATCTATTATTGGCATAAGCCAGTGTAAGACATCTGTCTTTGTCGGAATGAGAAATGACAGGCCTTCTTGGCTGTCATTGTCTTAGTGCGTGCTCATTCTGTGAGATACTGTATAAAGATAAAATGTCAGTTAAAAGAATATGAAAAACTATCTGGAGGAAGTCCTTAAATTACTCAGAGAGGGGATCCGGGAATTGGGACTGGAATTGAAATCCGAGTGTTTCAGTTTGTATCTATCATACCTATTTAAAAATAATATTTCCTGAGTAACAGGATGAGGTTATCAGGCATTTAGGAGGATGTTATGTTGTGCTGGTATAATTAGCTTTATCAGGTGGGGAGAAAGTCTACCTTTGCAAGATATGAATTTATTTATTATCAGGTCATCTCTCAGACAAGCACAGAATTGTCTCAATAAAAGCACTCCAGGTAGGATTCTGGGCATTGATTTGCATGTGTTTTGAAATATTGAAATTGTTCCCCTCCAATTTCTTTTTCGGTTATATTCCTATCTGAGACTGATGAGAAGCATAATGAAATAAAAAGCAGCAGTTGTAGAGTGATGAGACAATTAGTGGGGAGAAAACTGTTAGTTTCACAGAGCTCCTGGTGGGTTTAGAGACGCAAGCGAGTCTGGGCACCTGAGGCTGTGTTGTTAACGCAAGTTATTGCTGGTGAGAGAGGGTGAGAGGAGGTGCAAGGTCTGACAGTGGAGGAATGCTCCTGCTTGCTCTTCTGTCGGCAGGAGCTGGGGACCCCCTGGCCATTTAGGGCTGGTAAGGACAGGATGATCTCAGCCGAGCATGTCCTGGTTGTAGGAAGGCTGGACTCTTAAGTTTCCCAAACTTGAATGTTATGTATGTATGTATGTTTACGTGTACACAAATGTATGTGCACACAAATCCTTGAGAGTCTTGTTACAACACAGTGTCTGATTGAGTAGGTCCGGCCTTAGGCCTGAGCCTCTGCATTTCTAACAGATTCCTAGGTGACATTGAGCTGCTGTTTTGTAGACTCAGCTTGAATGTCAAAGAGTTCAGTTCATCTTCTCACAGACCATCTGGTGGGCTTCTGTAGACAGCGTGGAGTTCAGAGGAAAGGCAGGGCTTCAGTGCTGGGATGAACTGGACTGGTCTGAATAATTTCTACATGAAGAAGTTCTTTTTCTGTAGAAATGTTTCCAGCCCCTTCAGAGCAGGCCCAGACTCATTGGTTTTTCTTGAGCTCTATGTGACTGGGGGACAGGGCTCTGAGGCCAAGGTACCCTGCCTTCTCTGAAGGGGTCAGCACTGTGTGTGTGTGGGCATGCTTGTGTGTGCACACACTGTGCACACAGGCTCACTATTGTGTGGTTGAGGAAGGGCATGGATTGTGTGTTGACAGAACTTGTGTGTTTTTGTGTGTACTTGTAGTGTTTTGGGGGCATGCAGCAGGCCTGATTGTACACATTTTGTGTGTGATATATAAACATACATGTAATTGTATGTTTATGTATCAGGCATGAACCAAACTGTGGGAGGGGATGTGTGTATGAGGGTGAGTTTTCTCTGTGGAGTGAGGGGGCTCCTTAGCTGAGAACTCACTTGAGTAATCAGATCGATGGGGTGTATGTAGGGAAAGAAATGGCAGGAGGATCCGCTGCTGGGGCTGCAGCCTGGTCCTTTGGTGGTGGTAGTCTCTGGTAAACATATTTGCCTCCCAGGTTCCTCCTGGCCCACTGCCGTGGATGCTGACTGCATTGTTTATTTTCAGATGCAATAGACTCCAGGCAAAGTCAGACAATCCTATTGGGATCTGGGGAAGTCCTCAAATTATCATTGGAGGATCAAAGAAGGGCAAATTACATAGGGCCGGAGGACCAGACACTTGCCTCCCTTTTCCTTTCATTTGAGCTGAATCATGACTCAGAGCACAAAGCCACTTCTCTTCTTTGCACGTAAACTAATAACAAACTAATGAGTAATTGGGAGGATGAAACAGCTGTTTTTCTGAGGAACCTCAGAACCTTAGGAAAGCCAACCGTTCTTTTTCTAGTCTCTTCTCTCCTTTCCCCCAGGCCCCTGCCTTCTTCCTTTCAAATTCTATGTAGTGCAGACCTTTTCCTGGCTGACCCTTAAATGCTCTGTTCTGGAGGAAATTTTAATTTTGTTTTGTTTTAAATTGAAACAAGGCTTACCTGAAGGGAGTGAGGCAAGCCAGAGAGAAAGGAAGGGAAATAACCCATCTGAATAAAAAGGCCCATAAGTTGCACCCCAACCCCCTTCGCGATAAATGAGAATGTTTTTGTCACATGGAGAGAGGCCCATGTTGCTTTCCATGGAGGTGCATTAGCGAAAAAGAAGTTGCCTGAGCACAGAGTATATTTGTGTGTCCGTGCACATGTCTCCCCGTTTGCCTTCTAAAAATGGGCAAGGCACGCACATGGATCTTGTGTTTATCCACACACACGTCTGTGTGCGCAGACACAGGCCAGATCCGCACAGACATCTTTTTGTCTGCATGCTGGGGGACTAGGTACATAAGAAGACCGTTTTACATGCCCGCTCTTGGTTTTTCATTGCTAGTTGTCACAGAGAATCTGAAACAGACAAAAATTTATTGGGTAGTATTTAGAAACATGTCGGTGGTAACGACTGCAGCTCTGATTTCAATTAACACCCACTAAATTTAGGCTAATGCAGTGCATTTGTAGACCTGTTGAATGTGCTTGGCATCACATTGCAAAAATCTAAAGTGGCCAGAGTTTAAAAAACATTTCAAACTGACCCCCACTCCTGTGCCTGCTCCCCTCCCCCACCACGCAGGGCAGTGAGCTCCTCTGTGAACCAGAGAGCCTTCGAAAATCTCTTACTTTAGGTTTTTATAAAATGACCTTTTGATAGCAGAGAGCACAGTTAAAGTTTTAGCGTCCGATCTTGCTTAATGAAATACTACTTTGGAGTTCATAATTCATCATTTCTAACACCCCGCTCACCCCCTTTTCTGGCTGTTTGGGTGAAAACAGCTGGAGAAGTGCTGCATTTGATGATTAAGGCACTAAAAGATTAGCCGTAGGCACTGCCCATCTACGGGGCTACGGAGTGCAGGCTGCTGACAGCAGATCTGTTTTGAATCGGAGTCAGATTAAAGTGAGTGAAAATCATTTGGGGGCTGAGGGCTCGAAAGGTCACACGTGTAATGAATTGTGGGTGCTTGCCTGGCTTCCCAGGCGAGAACCGTGAGCAATTATTAACTGCCATTGTGCATTGAGAAGGGTTGGTTGGTGGTGACTTTGAAACTTTCCAGAAGCAAGATTGCAAAAGGTAATAATAGGGCATTCGACAGGAGAGGATTTGGAGGGTGCTTACCTTGTGTATTTGGCTTCATTTGGGGAGAGGTTTTTGTTCCCCTCTCATCTTGCTCTGAGTCTGTAGTGATGCTCCTAGCAGTTCCGGGAGGTGGGGTCCTGCTTGGGTATCTTTTTTCTTTGACTAGTTAAGTTCCTAGTTAAGCAGCTCCCTACATTTTCCAGGTGCCATGGGAACCGGTTGCTTTGCCTCAGCCCTCAACTCTTCTGTAGTCATTACCGTATCTTTATGGACAGTCTCATTTTCATCTGTTGAAGCCGCCCCAGACTGCCTTGGCCAGCTGTGTGGGCATCAGGGACTGATAGAGAGTCCACAGCTCTTTCCTTCTGAAGGTGAGGGCAGTTGCAGTGCCGTGTGAGGTGAGACTGGACCCTACCCAACCCCCTCCCCAGTATTTCCCATCTCAGGTGGGTGGCCAAGCTCAGGGGACAGACTCCATAAAGGTCCTTTGTCAGAGACAGGGAATGCCCCTGACTCCTGTGGAATGAACCCTGCTCATACTGGGCCTGGATCTTTCCCACTTCTAAACCATCCTGCCCTTCGTGCCCTCTCCTGTTCTAGCATTTTGGAAACCCAGACGTAGATCTCTCTGGAAACATCTGCTCTGAAATGGAAAGCAAGGTGAAAAACCAGACAGAAAACAAAATTTAAGTGACTAGGTTTACTGGGTGACTGTTTTTTCTTTCAAAGGCTCAGTCAGTTTGTTCAGTTACTGAATGCTTTCCCTGTGCCAACTAGAAGGCTAGGCATTAAAGATATCAAGAGGACTGACAACCCTATAGAGGAGACAGATGTGGAATTGGTGATTACAACCCCCTGAAGTGATGAAATATTGAAGGCTGTGCAGGGCACTGACCACGTGGAGGAGGGGCAGTTGAGCCATCCTGGGGTTGGTGGAGGAAGAGCTCTTGGAGCGCTGTATGTCTGTGCTGTATCTGGAGAGATGAGCAGGATGAGCCATTTGGGAGGGCGAGGAAAGATATTCTTGGCAGAAGGGACAATGTAAGTGACAGCAGGGAAGGGTGGAACAGCTGGAGCTGAGGTTTGGCTCACCAAGGTTGTTGACTTCCCCACTTGCCATTTCTTGGGTGTGTGCTTGATTCTGTGAACGTGTACCGAATGCTTATGTTATACTGTGTGCTATCCTGGGTGCTTGAGCTACATGAGGGGATGAAGCAAAGACTTCTGCCTCTGTTTTTCCTTCTTTCTTTTCCCTCTAAGAGTTCCGCTACCTTTTGCCTTCTTCCTTCATTGATAGGGAAATGTGACTAGTCAGGGTAATGAGAAAGAGGAGGGGGAGATAGACAGTGGCTGCTCCATCAAGTCTATAATGTGATGGGCTCCTGGAAGACATCACACCTGTGTTTGGATAAATTGTGGGGACCGGAGGCGACTCTATGCCAGCCATCAAGATTGCAGGTTCGTTACCTCCGTGGCTTCGATATGGCTGTCTGGTACCTCCGGTGTCTGCTGTCCCTACTAAGGTGCCTGCCACTTACTCATCCTTAGGTACAGATAGCTGATAGCGGTGTGAAAAATCCCCAGGGAATATCACATGGTACCTGTGATGAATCCTAATGGATCAAGGAATAACTGTAGAGCGTCAGGCGTGTTGGACCAAGATGAGGATTTGTTTTTTAGGAAGGGATAGGAAGGTGCTTGGGCATTCGTAATAGCCCCAGAGAACTACATAGATGGTTGTTGCTCTCCATCACACATAAATCCCATTTTTCCTAGTTGTCTTTAGGTAATTAGTTTTAGGGCAGAGATGGAGAGCCAATTTATTGGCTGTGGCTCAAAGATGTAAAAGAAGACCTGTAGGAATCCAGCACCACCTTTGTTACTGTGTGATCATTACACGTAGGTGATAAGACAGCCTTGGTCTCTATCCACAGAGATCCTTCTGGAAGGAAGTCTTCCAGTAGGTAGATGAGCTTCAAAAGACACCCACTGTGACCAAACACACACCTGAACCAGCGGGAGACTCTCCCCTGCCATGGCCCGACAAATTCTGTGGCTTTGAGTTGGGTTGAATGTTCCTTTTGCTTATGAGGTTATGTGGTTAAAGTGATAATTATTTCTTTTTGGTCCAGTGAACTTGGAGGAAAGGAAAGTTCTCCTCCTGTGGGTGAAGGGTTTCACAGAAGGTCTTTGGGGGAATGTTGGGCCTGGGGTTTGGGAGCGGGTAGGGTAGGGAGGATGAATGCCAAGCCCCAACAGAGGTGGGGAGGGGTGGGTAGGTAGGGGCCCGCCTGTATTATCGGTCTGTGGCGCCCATCCAGCCTGTGGTCTCTCACACACAAAGCCTTGGTTCTGATTAATGGCATCCGTGTCTGGGAGGCATGGATTGTATTAGACCTTGTTTAAAAGTGCTCTCTATACATTCACTTCCCCTGGAAGTGCACCAAAATAGGATGAGAGGGAAAAAAAAAGGGAGCAAGAGAAAGAGCCTGCATTTGGAAAGGGTAGAAAGGAAAGCTTTTTTCATAAATGCTTTCTGTGACTTTTTGTACTCTTCAAGGCTTTATCTCTACAGGGCTCCTACGGGAGAGCAAGGGGAAAAAGTGAAGACAGACGTCTTGGGAAAGAAAACACGTTTCCCTGCCAAAACTGGGAGATGGTGCTGGCTCTCTGGGCTTTTTAGAAACTCCAAGAAATCTGCTGACATTTTAAAGGGGTAGGGGGAAGAGAGAGATGATTTATGATGACATCACATGTTGCCCAAGCAGATCCTGCAAGAGGAAAATGGCTTTTATAGAAAGCATGTTGCAATAAAGAAACCGTGAGTCACTGGGGGAGCATCATCAATTGAAATGCCTTCAGTTATTTGCCTTAACTCTCCTGCTACCCCCACCACCACCCCAACCAAAGACCTTGGCAGCTCTTACGGCCTTGCTGGAAATAGGTTGAGAGAGCCTGAACCCAGAGTGCCTGCTGCCTTCTGTCTCCCCAGCTTTCCTTTCTGATGACTCTGATTATGTCTGGCCTTGTTCTTAGCTCCCTGTAGGGTAATGTGGGTGTGCAGATGTTGAACCGATTGCCTGTGTGTGTTGGGGGTGTGCTGACCCCATGTGTCAAGTGGTGGGTCATGCAGGAGGATGGTGGGGTGAGAGGAGCCAGTGACTGTCTCTTTTTAGGAGTAGCAGAACGATGCTGGACTTCTGTGGATGGATGAGGGTTGTCTCCGTGCTTGTTCAAAGGAAGACCCTGGACACGGGCACTGGAGTGAGGGATCCAGCCTTGGGGGCCTGGGAATCATGGTAACGGCACTTGCACCCTCAGGCAAGGTTTGCAACCTGAGGGTTGTGTTGTGTGCTATAGCTGGTCACCTGCAGGGCTCCTATCCTGGACCTTGGCAACATGCTAGAGTCCAAAAGACTTGTAGTCACTCCCCCCCAAGCCCCCAACTCCTGGTTCTTCAATACACTTCTCCCAGAAAATGATGGACATTTTCTTCCAGTTCCCTCAAGATGCCAGTACTGTCTTCCTTCCCTTTTTTTTTTTCTTTTTTAATTATTATTTTTATTCATTTGATTGCACCAGGTCTTAGTTGTGGCACGCAGGATCCTTCGTTGCAGCTTTTAGTTGTGGAGTTCTTAGTTGTGGCATGCAAACTCTTAGCTGTGGCATGGGGGGTCTAGTTCCCTGACCAGGGGTTGAACTCAGGGCCCCTGCATTGGAAATGCAGAGTCTTAACCAGTGGACCACCAGAGAAGTCCCTCCTGCCTGCCTTTTGCCACCGTCAAAACCTTCTGAAGACGAGGTTGGGAACCTTTTCATATTAAGGGCTGTTTGACAGAATGGATTCTACTGCCTTGCATTTTAGTGAACATCAAAAGCTAAAGCTGAGGGGCAGAAATGATCTTGTAGAGATTCCAGCCTTCAGGAAGAGGGGCTGGGGGAGTCCTTTGAGATGTCAGAGGTGGTGGCGGGTAGAGCAGTAGTTGGCTGGGCTGGCTGTGGTGTGGATGGTGCCCTTCTTCCCCTTGAATAGTCTGCCTCCAGAGCACATGACGTTGGGGAAATCCTTCCCAGGGGAAGGAGCAATCACTGCCTGGTGATGGTGAGGAGACTGGCAGGTCCAGGCCAGGCCCTGCCCTGCTTTTCCACACCAGGAGAGGATTCAGTCCAGGCCTGGGGAGATCTCTGAAGCCTGGGGTCTTCCCTGCTGAGCCACCAGCCCTGGCCCAGTGCACATCAGTGGTACAAAGATGCTGCTTTTCTCCTGAGTAGGCTTGGTTGGTTTGTGAGCCCAGACATGCTCTCTGCCTTGAGCAGTGAAGTTGGCCCCGTAGAGGAGAAGTGGCCCGATCATGATCTTGTTCTTGGTGTCTGCTGGAGATGGGCATTTCCTAACTGCCTTTTTAGCAACTGCAGTTAGTGGTGGTAACAAATGATCCATCATCCCATTTCCTTCCTCCTGCCTTTATTGAGGTCTGGGGAAACAGCAGTAAGCCAAGACACAGTCTCCACCTTCAAGAAGCTCATCTTAAGTCTTGAGGGTACTTTATTTCCTTCTGTTAAAGGTACCTAATTTCATCCAGAGACTTACAGTTCACCCTGCATATTTGGTGGGGGTTGGGGGGGAGTTGAACTTCCGCTGTGTGCCAGGCATTTGAAAAAGTTTAGCTACCCTGTAAGGTCATTTTTATTATCTCCCTTTTATCTTAAGTAAAAATAAAAACAGGTAAAACCTGCTTATGGTCTCACAGCTCCTAAGTTGCAGTCAGTGCTACAACTGGGTAGTGTGTGTCCCAAGCCTGTGGTCCCTCTCACACCCAGCTCTAGATAATGGTACACATATTGCTTTGGGGTCTGCTGTTTTTCACTTTACATGTCAAAAGCATTTTTCCTGTGTTTCTATAGTATTTTGTGATAATCTTTTAAAATGACTGCATGATTTTTCTCCCCATGGTGATGTACTCTAATGTAAACCAGTTCCTGGAATATTGAATGTTTATTTCTAATTTCTTTGATGTTGGAAATTGAATGGGGAGTCCTGAGATTGCCCCTGTCCATCCTTGGTTCCCCCAAAGGAGCAATAGGGCTGGCATAGATGGAGCCTTGGGGCGGGGGTCTTCCCACAGGCTTGTTTGGGAGCCTCTTGCCCTCCCACTAGCGAAGCTGCGTGGCAAGAGAACTTGGCTTCTTGTCCTGGATGCTCTGGCTTCTGGCTCAAGCCAGACTTCCTTGCTGGGCCTTTCAGAGATCCCTAACTTCACCCTTTTCCCCTGGAAGATCCAAGACCATTCTGCCAAATTGGTTCCCTTGCTCACACCCACTTGCCCACCTTATTCCCTAGGTTCAGATCTATTCTCTTTACCAAGAATGCTCCCTGCCTCCTGCTTCCCTGAGTCTTCTCTACGCAGCTCTGTCCAGCCTTTAGCCCTCAGCTCAACATCTATAGCCTCTAGCTGGCCCCTCTGACAAAGTTGATGTCACTTCAAATCAAACTTTCTGCAACCCCACCCTTTCCAACGTGACACCAAATTATATGCTGTCACATGATTTCCTGTCTCCTCAAAACTGGGTAAAGGAGGAGGCAAGTGGGTCTCATATTCATGTTCCTGAATTCTTCTACTCTTGTCTCACTTAATCCTCCTAAGAGCACTGTGAGGTGGGATTTGCTATCCCCACTTCACAGTGAGGATAGATTAACACTGTCCCAGGCAGGGTGAGAGAAAAGGAATGTCCTGTAAGTGACGCAGTTCCCAGATAGCAAGAGACCATTTCTTTACCTTCATCTTCCTCCCCCTTAGTCATCAGGATGCAGTGCAAGACACATAGTGGGTGCTCGTTACATGCCTGGTGAATTGAATTGTTGGACAGTTTCCTTTGTGGGGATGAAAATTCCTACCATGCACTGCTGAATCAGGAGGGAAAAATTGAGTCAGCTGTGCATGTGGCGTGTGCTTTTAATTTCAAACAGGGATCTCTGCAGTTTGGCAAGGGTCAGGCATTGACAAGAGGTGCAGAGGAGGGAAAAAACATCTTGAAGCTGCCTTCTGCCCTGAGTGAGAGCAAGGCCCCACATCTGTTCCTTGTCTGGGCCCCAGTTCCCCTCTCTAGCTGAGGTCCTAACAGTAGGCAGGGGGAGTGGGTGTGGCTAGACGTGAGTTGAATGATTTGAGCCGGGGCATTGAGGACTCGGGGGATATGATCTGCCATGTGGGTTGAGTGTCAGGTTGGGTGTACCCAGCATGGGGTTTGGTCTGTGTGATAATTTTAGGGTTTGTACCTTCTGTTCCCCATGGTGGACCAAAGGGGAGCTTTTTGACCATCACACATTTTGGGAAGGTTTGGAAGTGCTACAGGTCTTTCCTCTTGCTATGACTTTGTTCTTCAATGTCAAACCACATGAGAGGACCCAATGAGGGGTGTATAGCAAGTGGGGGGGGGGCTATACAAATGGTACACACCAAGATGGAGGTCAACTGGGGTGAATGTCAAGGTGAGAGGAACCAGGATTGTACACCAAAGGGGGCCCAGCGTGAAGCTTTTTTGCTGGGACCAGGATAACATGCTGTGATGGAATTACAGAGGATGGCTGCAGAGGCTGTTAGTGCTGTGCCTTGGGAGTAGGCAGTGCTAGAGAGCTGAAGGAGTCATAGCAAGGGGCATTCTACAAAGAGATGACAGGCAGGGTGTGTTTGGAAGTGCCAAGTATCCAAGGTTAAATGCTTTCTTGGTGTCAGGATTTCTCAGAGCCTTCCATGCCAGTCTTGCATTGGAATCTCTAGGCTGTGGATGAGCAGGCTGCCCTTGAAGGTGAAGTTACAAAGAGGTTGGGTTCAAATCTCAGCCCTGCTTTGGCTTCTGTGACATTGAGTAAACTGTTTATCATTCTGTGGCTCTGATTCTTCATTTGTGGAAGGCTGGTTATAGGATTAAATGGGATGATGCTTGCAACTTAGTTTAGCATAGTGTCTGGCTTATGGTAATTCCTTGGTAAGTCTTGGCAGCTGGTGGTGTAATTGTGTCTTCATGGTTGGTCGTTGTGTCACCAATGACCAAGGAGAATTTTCCCCTAGAGCAGTGGTTCTCAACCTGCATTCCTGGACCATCAGCACCATCTGGGAGTTCATTAGAAGGGCAGATTCTTGGGCTGTACCCCACTGAGTTTCAGATTCAGTATGTCTGGGTGATGCTGATGCTCCTGGCCTGGAGACCACACTGAAGAACGTCCCTTAGCACTTGCGTCCCATGTGATAGACTTTAGGATGTACAGTTACGTTGCCTGCTGCTTCCGCTGTGCTGCCATCTCTCCTGGATGGTTAGATGATGAACTCTTTTTGAAATTAAGCATTTTTGTGATCAAAGCAGGAAAAACCTGATGGCAGGATGAAGCCTTATTTAGAGGGAGTAAGGCCGTGACTGTTTTTGCTTTTAAAGCTGGCCTTGCTTGGCTGTGGAACAGACTTACCACTATAGCAGAGACCCTCTATCAGGTAAGCATGGCACAAGGGCAGTTTGCCTTAGACCTTTTCGGAGGGTATGCAGAGTGGGACATATGCCAAGGCCCTCAGTGTGCTACTATTTCACTTTGTAAGGCATCTTATTTTCTGGGAGGCTGCTCCCTTCAATTGGATTGCAAGACTCCTCTATATATGTGAGTATGTGTGACACAGTACTCAATTCATTTGATAAACGTGGTCTTGAGAAATGGCCCTGAGTGCATGTCCTGGTGTCATTTCCTATAAGAAATTGTTCCCGATTGTCTGTCGTTGCCCATGTGTGTCTCACTACAGGACAGATGTTGCTTCACAGTGCTATCTGCCAACCAGACTTGTGCTCACTGAGTGTGGAAACTCATTCCTTTATCTCTAGCACAGCACCTGGCACACAGTTGTGTTCAAAAATCTCTCTTAAGAGGCCATAAAAGTCCTCTGGGGATATCAGAGTAAGATCCCCATGTGTTTGATGGAGTCCTTGATGCCTAAAGCTCAGCTTCTCTGTACATTGGAGCCAAATCAAATCTTGGAGACAGAATTTGGGTGAAGTAGAAAAGGATAGCTTTATTATTACTATGCTAGGCAAAGGGGGACCCAGTGGCCTTCTGCCTCAAAACTATGTGTCCCTACTTGGAGAGGATAGTGAGAAGTTTTATGGTAATGGTTCAAAGAGGGAGTGATCAGCTTGTGGACATTCTTCTGACGGATTGGTGGACGGGTAAGTAGGAGTCAGCATTATCAACCTTCAGGTTCCAACTGGCCCAGGGTCTACATACTTGTGGACAGCATACCATTGTTCACAAATAACTTCTCCCACCTGAAGTGAGGTTTCAGTATCTGTGAAACAGCTCAAAGATATTGCTGTGTGTACCCTTTGATGGGGAATCGGGACCTTGCCCTGAGGCTGCACTGTTGGTTCTCTTGACTGTTTATTTCTCCCTGGTCTTGCATCTACTCCCTAATTAGCAACTGCTTAAATCTGCCCATTGGAACTCAGGGAGGGTCCTGAAGGCTAAATGAAGGCTATTTCCTATAATCAGTGAAATGGGGGACATGGAAGAGCTTTGTGCTCAGGAACCCCAAAGCGCCCTGCTCTATATTATCCTTGGACAGAAAGAGACCTCATGGGAGGGTGAAGTGGGCAGTTCTGGTTTGGTGCCTAGGGGGGTGTGGGCCTGAAGATCCAGGAGGCTGTGCCTCTTAGGTTTTTAAATTCTGATCCTAAATGCTGTATTTTTGTGTTTTCTGGGGAGTTGATCCTCCTGCCCGCTTCAAGTGGTCTGGGAATGACCACAGAGTGGTGGGTAGTCTGACCACTGTCTGTGGGAGCCAAGGCCTAGGGGGAAACGGGAGGACCCTGGAGCCTTGGTGAATTGGCCTAATGAGAGAATAGGGGCCATTCTGGGGTAAGCCGGGTCTTCTCTGTCTTCCAGTTTCCCTAAACAGTATAAATTTTGAGAACCTGGGACTGCTTCTGAGAGAGAATTGGATCACCAAGTCCTGGTCACTAGGCAAGTAAGGTAGTCTTTTTCCTAACGAAACAGGCAAAGAGCTGATCATAGAAGCCCATTGTTTCAGGTAATTCATGGTTTGGTATCTGGGCTCCTTTGAAGTAAAAAGAATCCAAAATATAAACCTTTCTTCTCATAATAGAATCCGCTTGTGTTATTTAAATCCCAGGGTTTTACATTACAATAGTCACCCATCAGGCTTGGAGAGAAATGGAACTTTCTTTGACAATACGGTGTGTGGTGTTCTTGCTGGCTTAAAATTAAACCTAATCAGGAGGTGTCACTGAAGGCTGTGCTGAGTAAATGATGGAGCATGAAATAAAATGATTTATACAACTTTCTTTTCCAATAGGCAGTGCTTTTTAATGTTTTTCTCCTTCTGAAAGAAGGCGTGGGTGTTGAAAGTGATTTTTGATGATGTTTTTCTTAAGTGGTCCAAGACCACAGCATTCTGAGAACTGCCCACCCCCACCCTGCTGCTTTCCCACGTGGTTGACTCTGGCTTGAACTTTCCCAATTTGCAAGCATTAGAATGTTCTGACAACCACAGAATTCTCAAATCTGGCCCATCACAATGGAAATAGGAGCCCAGCCTTTTGGGAATTACTGGGGATCTGAATTTAAAGTGGTGTGAGTCAAGGCTTGTTCCTGCTTATTGGGTTTATGTTTCAAGACCATTGTGTTAGGATTAAGTTGACTGGTTGTGATGTCCTCAGGATAGATAAATTAAAAAAAAAAAATCACTGCTTGTGAACGTGGTCCCCAGATAGGAATAGATGTGTTTGCACATGTGTGGACCCAGGGTCTGTGAGGGGATGTGTCGTTAGTGCAGGGCGAGGGTGAGGGGCAGAACGTGCTCTACCTTCCTACCTAAATATGTGCAAATTCAGCTCATCCAAAACGGATGGCATCTGCCTCCTTCCCACGTTTGTTCTTGTCTCGTTTATCTCAGTTACTGGTGGGTCCTCCCAGTATCCCAGGTTCAACTCTCAGTTCATATTCCCAAACCTTTTAAGAATTGCTGAAGCGTCTCAGTTGCTCTGCAGCCCGCATTTCTCCTCCCCTCCAGATCTTGTTGACAGAGCAGGAATGGTCTGGAGGCACCATCTGATCAAAGTCTTTCACTGCTTGAAATCCAGGCCAGCTTCCCATCCAACAAGGGGCTTTCCTAGCTTCGTTGCTCTTTATCTAAGTTCTGGCCAGGGACCTGACCACCTCGTGTTTTCCCGGTTCTTGGTCTTTGTGTTGTCCTCTGTTTTAGTCTGTCCCGGCTGCTGTAACGGAATACCACAAACTGAGTGGCTTATGCAACTGATTTATCTTCTTACAGTTCTGGAGGCTAGAAGTCCAGAGGCGAGGTGTTGGCAGGGTTGATTTCTCCTGAGGCTCTTTGACTGCTTTCTCTTTGTGTCTGTACGTGGTCTTCCATCTGTGTGTGTCTGTGTCCTCTTTATCGGAGGATGCCAATCATGTAGGATGAGGGTCTATCCTAAAGACCTCATTTTAACTTAAAGACCTTTAGTTAAGGGTCTTAAAGACCCCATCTCCAAATACAGTCCCATTCTGAAGTATTATACCAGGAGGTGTTTAGGATCTCAACATAGGGATTTTGGGGACCACAACTCAGCCCACAGTACCACTGTCCCGGGAAAGCAGTTTCCTCTATCTATCAAACACCTACATTTTCAAGACTTGTAATTTGAGTGTCTCATCTCCACAAAGTTTCCCTAACTCTGTGCATCATGGCTCTGCTACTTCACATGTCTCCAGGAGCCTCCCGCTTGAGCCAAGTCTTCGCACGTAGAGGCTGGCATGATGGCTGGATTTCTGCATTCTCCTCTTGGGGACATGAGGCCTGTGTAACTCCTGGGGTCTTGCTGTCCCCACTGCGAGTGGTCCCTTCTGATGGAGCAGTGCCCGGCGTGTATTACATGTAGCTACGTGTATAATTCATAAGAGAGGACTCATGTCACCCAGGGTGTGCTGCTCATTTGCAAGAATTACGAGCTTTGACAGAACTCCCTGTCGTGCAGGCCTCCTTGTCACATTGGTGGTAATTACTATTCCTTTTCTAATTACTTATCTTACCCACAATGGCCCCTTTCTGCTGCTGCAGAGGAGCCGCCCCTGTCCTCACGCAGAGGGAAGCTGGGTTACTGCCATCACTCTCCCGAGGCCTTCTTTCCCTTTTCTCCTGTTTGTCTCCCTTTCCCCTTTCTCTGGTTTTTGAACCATGCCCCCTTTAAGAAGCCAATTGATTTCTTTCTTTTTTTTTTTTTTTTTTAAAAAAACCTCGACTTATTTATTTGGCTATGCTGAGTCTTAGTTGTGGCACGCAGGATCATCAGTCTTCGTTGAGGGATGTAGGACCTAGTTCCCCAAGCAGGGGTCGAACCTGCGCCCCCTGCATTGGGAGTGCAGAGCCTTAGCCACTGGGCCACCGGGGAGGTCCCACCCCTTTGATTTTTAGAGCATTGTTCTGAAGGGCCAGACGACTGCACAGCTGGTCCTTCAGCCTCAGCATGCTGCACCTCCCTCAGAGCTGCCTGCCTTCACCTTGGGGAAGGCAGCCTCTCCCATGACAGCCTGCCCTGAGTCAGGTGGAGAAAAATAGCAAAGGGAACATCATATTTAAAGAATCTGAATGTGCTGAGTGGATGCTTTGGAAACCAAACCTCAGGCAAAAGGTCCTTGGTTCAGGCTTGTGACTGATGTGGCTTTGTGTGCTGTTAACAACCAGTAGATTGAAGACCCAACCAGGGTGTATTTTTGCCTGTCACCAGAGGATCTCTAACCCTTTAACTGTTTTAGTTTTAATGTCTGATTTTACTTGGGTTCCCCTCTAGAGTTGCTTTTCTTTGTCCCTTATCTTGTTGTTGTTGTTTAGTCACAAAGTAGCGTCCGACTCTTTTGCAACCCCGTGCACTGTAGCCTGCCAGGATTTCCCAGGCAAGCATACTGCAGTGGGTTACCATTTCTTCCTCCACGGCATCTTCTTGACACAGGGATCAAACCTGTGTCTCCTGCAATAGCAGGCAGAGTCTTTACCCTTATCACATTACTGGACTGAATTAAGGAAGGTTTCTGTTTCAGCTGCAATACTTAGCATTTTACATTCAAATGGCTGTAATACCTTTGGAGGGACCTGACTGATTTTGATGAAATCCTATCCATTATGAAAGGTGTTAACGTACATGTCAGGTTTTATTTAAATGTAGTCTGTGCCCTTGAAACAAAATGACAGAAGTGTCCAAAAGACCATTTTTTTTTCAGTAATGTATATGAGTTTCAGTGGAAACTGGTGCATTTTTATAAGGTATGGAGATCCTGTCCTGCCAGCATGGATTTCTGTGTAAAAGGAAGCTGTTGCTGTGTGCCCAGTGTTGGGTAAAAGAGATACAGGGTTGTTGGGCTTCAGTGACTGACTTCAGCCCTCCTTCTGATCATTGCAGTCCTCCACTATTGACCTCACTACCCCCGCCTCCTCCTATGCATGTCTCCTGTGTCCCCCTGAAGCTTGTACATATTTTCATATCTAGGCTTTCACCTTCGGCTTCTTTTCTGGCTTCTTTTGCATCTCTCTTTGGTTGCATGCCTTCAGGGACCTCCTTCCAGGCATTTCTGGTTTACTTGAGTCCTGAGGGCTGCTTCCTGCAACAGATTGAGCTCTTACTGAGTCCTTACTTGCTTGAAACTTACATTTTAGTTGGGGCAGGGGATGGAGGGCGTGGCCAAGTAAAGAGTTAACTGATGCCACCATGGGGAATGCTTAGGTCTCTCTGAGGACATCTAAAAGCATTCCACCTTGGGAGGAGGGGAGAGTATCAGGAAAGGCACGCTGAAGGAGGTATTATCTAGGTGAACTTGAAGAATCCACTCATTCATTCATTTGCTTTATGGAACCCTTGATGGGAGTAGGCGCTGTGCTGATGGTTGGCAAACAGCACTGAACGAAGCAGGCAGAGGCCTTATCCTCATGAAGCTTATGTTTTAGTGAGTCGAGAAGCCAAGTAAGGTGCTGTTGGGAAGTGGAGGGCATTTTAGGCGAGGGAACAGCATGGACCATGTCTAAATCCCAGGATAAATGAGTGTATTCAGGCACACAAGGAAGGCAGGGGCCAGATCACAAAGGGGTCTATGAACTCTGGAGTTTGAGCTTTGTTCTGAGGATGAGGGGTTGCCGCTGAATGGTTTTAGGTAGGAGAGTTGCAAGGTCATGCTTGTATTTTATTTAACTGTAGTCTTTCTGATCATCATTATTATTTTTTTACCGGCTGTCTTGGGTCTTCTTTGCTGTGTGCAGGCTTTTGTCTAGTTGCAGTGAGCAGGGGGCTACTCTTTGTTGCAGTGTGTGGGCTGCTCACTGAGGTGGCTTCTCTTGCTGCAGAGCTTGGGTGCTAGGGCGCTGCTGGCTTGGTAACTGTGACTTGCGGGCTCTAGAGAGTAGACTCAGTACTTGTGGTACACAGGCATAGTTGCTTTGGAGTAGCTGGGATCTTCCTGGTCCAGGGATCAAACTGGTGTCCCCTGCACTGGCAGGTGGATTTCTAACTTCTGTACCACCAGGGAAATCCCATGATTTTAGAAAGATCACTTTCATTGTCCTAGAGAGAGGGTAGGCTGGAGGTACAGTTTAGGAGATGAATTAGAAGGCTGTGCAACTTGCCTTGGGGCAGTGATAGTTTGAAAGACAAATAGATGCATCTGAGAGATTTGGGGAGGCCGTTTTTGACAGTATTTGAGTGGATCTGGAGGGTTGAGGCCTGGGAGACATGTAACTCACTGTGGGGTTTATTGATGGAATAATTGGGTAGATGGTGGTGGCAGTCTTGGAGATGAGGAAGTTGGAGGGGAACAGGGTTTTCAGGGTGGAGGAGATGAAGGGGAGAAGAAATTGGGACACATGGAGCTTGAGGTGCCTATGGAGACATCCAGGTCCAAGTGTCCGGGAGGCAGCTGAATACACAGATCTGGAGTTGAGAGCACAGTCTGGGTTGGAGGCTCATAGAACAATTGAAATAGGGGGGAGTGGCCAGCAGGGTCAAATGCTGCAGAGGAAAAGTTGAATGAGGCTTTGAAATAGTCGTCGGGCTTAGCCATAGAGAGGTAGGTAGTGACCTGGCAGGGGTGATTTGAGAGAATAGTAGGCTTTTCCGTCCACATGATGTCGTTTGAGCACTTCCCAGTCTCTGTGTCTCCATCAGCACCATGCTCGTTCTAGGCATGTTTGTATCTTTCCTACGCTTTTGCCGTAGTCTCCTGATTGTTCCACCAAAATAGTCTCTATGCTGCAGAGAGAGAGTGATCTTGTAAAGAGGAAAATCTGATTATGCCACTTCCTTGCTTAACATCTTTTAATGGTTTTATGCTGTAAGGATAAAGGCAAATCCCTTGCTGAGCAGCACAGGCCTCCCGCCTCCCTGGCACCTCATCCTGTGTCCCTCCCTCTCTTCTTGGGCAAAGCGGTTTCCTAAGCGCCTTGAGTGGTTGTGTCTTCTCTGGCCATCAGGACTCTGCGCACGCTCATTCTCTTGACTTGGAAGTCTCACTTCCCCTTCACCTAGTTCAATTCTACTTGCAGATTTCAGTTCCCTCTGCACTTTCTTTGGGGAGTCTCCTCTGACCTCCCTCACAGGGTCAAATCTCTCTTTTGGGTGTTGTCATAGCATCTGTCTTTCTTGGAATGTGGTGACAAGTTGCATTATGTTCCCAGTTCTTGCCCTCCCTATGTCCATGCTCTTTGGTATGTGGTTTTGCAATTTTTCCCCCAAGTATGTTCCCCTGACGCATTGAACTTGGGTGTGGTCATGTGTTACATAGGTGGAGTGAGAGTGTGCCTTAGAAGGCATTGCACATTCTGTCTGCATCTCTTGAGCTTTCACCATTGCCCATCCTGAGACTGAGCTTCACAACGTGGAGTGGACCTGAACCTGTTCAGTAGTCTGCAACCTGGAGTCCAGCCTAGCCTAGCTAACTTACACTAGATTTGCAGATAGATGAGAAGAGATGTGTTTTGGGGTAGTTTGTTAGGCAGACTTATCTTGATGATAGATAACTGATAAGATAGCAAGCACAGTTGCAATTATATATCTGTATATGCATATATGTTGTTTATATCTGTTTTCCCAGCTAAACCCTAGGTTTCGTAAGAGGGCAAATATTGGGTCTATTACTGTGTACTGTCTTTCCCAGCAATCCTGCATGGTGCCTGACACATGGTATGTACCCAGCACATATTTGTTAAGTGATTAAAAGTCTGTTCAACTCAAATATGTGGTTTATGTCTTTATCTTCCATGATGATCTTAAGAGTTTATTGGTTCTGGCTAAATTGGCCCACTGCCAAAGGTATCAGGATACATTTTTATATTCAGTTATAGTGTTTTGCTAACTTGAAACAAAATGACATCTTTTAGAAATATATGCTTCCTGTAATTAAAAAAAAAAAGGATAATGTTGGCTTAAGAGGTTATAGCGTGGGACTTTCCTGGTGGCTCAGAGGTAAAGAATCTGCCTGCCAGGGCAGGAGACATAGGTTCGATCCCTGATCCAGGAAGATCCTACATGCCTTCGAACAACTAAGCCTTTGTACCACGACTGCTGAGCCTGTACCTTGGAGCCCGGGAGCTGCAACTGCTGAAGCCCGCACAGCCTGGAGCTTGTGCTCTGCAACAAATGAAGCCACTGCAATGAGAAGCCTGCACACTGCAAGTAGAAAGGAGCTCCCACTTAGTGCAACTAGAGAAAGCCCATGCAGCAGTGAAGACCCAGGACAGCCAGAAATAAAGAAAAAGGTTATGGTGAATTGTGAGGGAAAATACATCATCTGCAGTCCCAAGGCAAAAGTGAGTATGTTAATCACATATTAAGATTTAATTTTTACCTAGATTGCTGTGTATAACCTTCATCATTCCAGTACAGTCGCTCAGTCATGTCCAACTCTTTGACTGTGGCACTCCAGGCTTCCCTGTTCATCACCAACTCCCGGAGCTGGCTCAGACTCACATCCATTGAGTCGGTGATGCCATCCAACCATCTCATCCTCTGTCACCCCCTTCTTCTCCTGCCTTAAATCTTTCCCAGCATCAGGGTCTTTTCCAATGAGTCAGGTCTTTGCATCAGGTGGCCAAAGTATTGGCGTTTCAGCTTCAGCATCAGTCCTTCCAATAAATATTCAGGACTGATTTCCTTTAGGATTGACTGGTTTGATCTCCTTGCAGTCCAAGAGACTCTCAAGAGTCCTCTCCAACACCGCAGTTCAAAAGCATCAATTCTTCAGCACTCAGCCTTCTTTATGGTCCAACTCTCACATCTGTACATGACTACTGGAAAAACCATAGCTTTGACTAGACGGACCTTTGTCAGCAGTGTAATGTCTCTGATTTTTAATATGCTGTCTGGGTTGGTCATAGCTTTTCTTCCAAGGAGCAAGCATCTTTTAATTTCATCGCTGCAGTCACCCTCTGCAGTGATTCTGGAACCCAAAAAAATAAAGTCTCTCACTGTTTCCATTGTTTCCCCATCTATTTGCCATGAAGTGATGGGACCAGATGCAATGATCTTAGTTTTCTGAAGGTTGACTTTTAAGCCAGCTTTTTAACTCTCCTCTTTCACTTTCCTCAAGAGGCTCTTTAGTTCCTCTTCACTTTCTGCCATAATGGTGGTGCCATCTGTGAATCTGAGGTTATTGATAGTTCTCCTGGAAATCTTGATTCCAGCTTGTGCTTCCTCCAGCCCAACATTTCTCATGATGTGTTTTGCATATAAGTTAAATAAGCAGGGTGGCAATATACAGTGTTGACATACACTTTTCCGCATTTGGAACCAGTCTGTTTTTCCATGTCCGGTTCTAACTGTTGCTTCTTGACACACATACAGATTTCTCAGGAAGCAGGTAAGGTGGTATTCCCTCCTCTTTAAGAATTTTCCATAGTTTGTTTTTATCTACACAGTCAAAGGCTTTGGTGTAGTTAATAAAGCAGAAGTAAATGTTTTTCTGGAACTCTCTTGCTTTTTCTATGATCCAACGGATGTTGGCAACTTGATCTCTGGTTCCTCTGCCTTTTCTAAATCCAGCTTGAACATCTGGGAGTTCTCGGTTCACATACTATTGAAGTCTGGCTCGGAAAATTTTGAACATTACTTTGCTAGCATGTGAGATGAGTGCAATTGTCTGGTAGCTTGAACATTCTTTGGTATTGCCTTTCTTTGGGATTAGAATGAAAACTGACTTTTTCCAGTCCTGTGGCCACTGCTGAGCTTTCCAAATTTGTTGGCATATGGAGTGTAGCACTTTCACAGCATCATCTGTTAGGATTTGGAATAGCTCAACTGGTATTCCATCACCTCCACTAACTTTGTTCATAGTGATGCTTCCTAAGGCCCACTTGACTTCACATTCTAGTAGGTCACTTTCATAGGTAAATTCTACATTAGAAACAGATTAAATCTTTAAGATTTGTTGTTGATTTAAGAGTTATTTTGACTGAGATGAGGTAAAACACCCATAGAATTTAATATCTAAGGAGGAAAAAGGCATCTTGTAATAGGGAATGAATACAGGGCTTGGATTCAGAGAGATACAATTTACTAGCAGTGATCATGAAAAATGGTTAATGTTTCTGATTTTTTTTCTCTATATTTTAATTTCATTTAAGTATAGTTGATTAACAGTATGAAAAGGCAAAAAGGTATGACACTGAAAGGTGAACTCCCCAGGTCAGAAAGTGCCCAATATGCTACTGGAGAAAAGTGAAGAAATAGCTCCAGAAGGAATGTAGAGGCTGAACCAAAGTGAAAACAGTGCCCAGATGTGGATGTGTCTGGTGGTGAAAGTAAACTCTGATGATATAAAGAACAGTATTGCATAGGAACCTAAAACGTTAGGTCCATGAAACAAGGTAAATCGGAAATTGTTTAACAGGAGATGTCAAGAGTGGACATTGACATTTTAGGAATCTGTGAACTAAAATGGACTAGAATGGGTGAATTTAATTCAGGTGACCATTATGTCTACTCCTGTGGGCAAGGATCGTTAGAAGAAATAGAGTAGCCCTCATAGTCAACAAAAGAGTCCAAAATGCAGTTCAGTTCAGTCGTTAAGTCATGTCCGACTCTCTGTGACCCCATGAACTGCAGCACACCAGGCCTCCCTGTCCATCACCAACTCCCGGAGTCCACCCAAACCCATGTCCATTGAGTCGGTGATGCCATCCAACCATCTCATCCTCTGTCATCCCCTTTTCCTCCTGCCCTCAGTCATTCCCAGCATCAGGGTCTTTTCCAATGAGTCAACTCTTTGCATGAGGTGGCCAAAGTATTGGAGTTTCAGCTTCAACATCAGTCCTTCCAATGAACACCCAGAACTGATCTCCTTTAGGATGAACTGGTTGGATCTCCTTGCAGTCCAAGGGACTCTCAAATGCAGTGGTTGGGTGCAATCTCAAAAACAACAGAATGATCTCTGTTCTTTTCCAAGGCAAACCATTCATTATCACAGTAATCCAAGTCTGTGCCTCAGCTACCAATGCCAAAGAAGCCGATGTTGAACTGTTCTATGAAGACCTACAAGACCTTCTAGAACTAACACCCAAAAAAAGATGTCCTCTTCATCATAGGGGACTGGAACGCAAAAGGAGGAAGTGAAGAGATACCTGGAGTAACAGGCAAGTGTGGCCTTGGAGTACAAAATGAAGTAGGGAAAAGGCTAACAGAGTTTTGCCAAGAGAATGCACTGGTCATAGCAAACACCATCTTCCAACAACACAAGAGATGACTCTACACATGGACATCACCAGATGGTCAGTACTGAAATCAGATTGAATATATTCTTTGCAGCCAAAGATGAAGAAGCTCTGTACAGTCAGCGAAAACAAGACTGAGAGCTGAATGTGGCTCAAATCATGAATTCCTTATTGAAAAATTCAGACTTAAATTGAAGAAAGTAGAGAAAACTAGTAGGCCATTCAGGTATGACCTAAATCAAATCCCTTATGATTATACAGTGGAAGTGAGAAATAGATTCAGGGGTTAGATCTGATAGACAGAGTGCCTGAAGAACTATGGACTGAGGTTCGTAACATTGTACAGGAGACAGTGATCAAAACCATCCCTAAGTGAAGGAAATGCAGAAAAGCAAAATAGTTGAGGAGGCCTTACAAATAGCTGAGAAAAGAGAATTGAAAGGCAAAGGAGAAAAGAACTCTGCGTCCGTCTGAATGCAGAGTTCCAAAGAATAGCAAGGAGAGATAAGAAAATCTTTCTCAGTGATCAATCAAAAAAAAAATGGAGGAAAACAATAGAATGGGAAAGCCTAGAGATCTCTTCAAGAAAATTAGAGATACCAAGGGAACATTTCATGCAAAGATAAGCACAATAAAGGACAGATATGGTATGGACCTAACAGAAGCAGAAGATATTAAGAAGAGATGGCAAGAATACACAGAAGAACTATACAAAAAAGATCTTCATGACCTAGATAACCATGATGGAGTGATCACTCACCTAGAGCCAGACATCCTGGAGTGCAAAGTCAAGTGGGCCTTAGGAAGAATCACTATGAACAAAGCTAGTGGAGGTGATGGAATTTCAGTTGAGCTATTTTTAATCCTATGATGCTGTGAAAGTGCCACACTCAATATGCCAGCAAATTTGGAAAGCTCAGCAGTGGCCACAGGACTGGAAAAGGTTAGTTTTTATTCCAATCCCAAAGAAAGGCAATACCAAAGAATGTTCAAACCATTGCACAATTGTACTCATTTGACACACTAGCAAAGTAATGCTCAAATTTCTCCAGGTGAGGCTTCCACAGTACATGAACCAAGAGCTCCCAGATGTTCAAGCTGGATTTAGAAAAGGCAGAGGAACCAGAGATCAAGTTGCCAACATCCGTTGGATCATAGGAAAAGCAAAAGAGTTCCATCTACTTGTGCTTCATTGACTGTGGTAAAGCTTTTGACTGTGTGGATAAAAACAAAGTGTGGAAAATTGTTAAAGAGATGGGAATACCAGGTCACCATACCTGCCTCTTGAGAAACCTGTGTGCAGGTCAAGAAGCATCAGTTAAAACCGTGCATGGAACAGACTGGTTCCAAATTCGGAAAGGAGTATGTCAACGCTGTATATTGTCACCCTGCTTATTTAACTTATATGCAGAATACATCATGTGAAATGCTGGACTGGATAAAGCGCAAGCTGAAACCAAGATTGCCGGGAGAAATATCAATAACCTCAGATTCGCAGATGACATCACCATTATGGCAGAAAGCAAAGAGGAACTAAAGAGCCTCTTGATGAAAGTGAAAAAGGAGAGTAAAAAAGCTGGCTTAAAACTCAACATTCAGAAAATTAAGATCATTGCATCTGGTCCCATCACTTCGTGGCAAATAGATGGGGAAACAATGGAAACCAAGACAGAGTTTATTTATTTTTTTTGGACTCCAAAATCACTGCAGAGAGTAAATGCAGTTGTGAAATTAAAAGATGCTTGCTCCTTGGAAGAAAAGCTATGACCAACCCAGACAGCATATTAGAAAGCAGAGATATCACCATGCCAACAAAGGCCTGTCTAGTCAAAGCCATGATTTTTCCAGGAGTCATGTATGGATGTAAGAGTTGGACCATAAAGAAGGCTGAGTGCTGAAGCATTGATGCTTTTGAACTGCGGTGTTGGAGTAGACTGTTGAGAGTCCCTTGGATTGCATGGAGATCCAACCAGTCAATCCTAAAGGAAATCAGTCCTGAATATTCATTGGAAGGACTGATGCTGAAGCTGAAACTCCAATAGTTTGGCCACGTGATGCAGAGAACTGACTCATTGGAAAAGACCCTGATGCTGGGAGAGATTGAAGGCGGGAGGATAAGGAGACAACCGAGGATGAGATGGTTGGATGGCATTACCAACTCAATGGACATGGGTTTGGGTAAACTTCTCAAGTTGGTGTTGGACAGGGAGGCCTGGCGTGCTGCAGTCCTTGGGGTTACAAAGAGTCAGACATGACTGAGCGGCTGAACTGAATTGTGAAGAGAAGCTTTTAATGTTTCTGTACAATCTGATATACTCAGTGTTTACCTTCTATTTGTTAATATTATGTTTAGAATTTTTGTACTGATTTTCATGAGATGCGTTGGCTGGAGTTTTATTGTGCCATGTTTGTCAGGATCGTTTTCAGTGTTTTAGAGACCGAATTGTGTCTCCCTAAAATGTATATGGTGGTGGTGGTGGTGATTTAGTCGCTCAGTCATATTCAACTCTTTGCCACCCCATAGCCTGTAGCCTGCCAGGCTCCTCTGTCCATGGGATTCTCCAGGCAAGAATACTGGAGTGGGTTGCCATTTCCTTCTCCATAAAATGTATATATTGAACCCTACATGCCAATATGACTATATTTAGCACGAGGCCTCTAGGGAAACCATAATGGTAGGATCTTAATCCATTAGGACTTGCGTCCTTAAGAGGAAGAGATATCAGGGAGGGATAGGTACAGAGAAAAAGCCACTTGAGGACACAGGCAGAAGGCAGTGTCTACAAGCCAGAAAGAGAACTCTTGGCAGAGACCAGCTCCATGGTGCGTTGGTCATGGACTTCTGGCCTCTAAAACTGTGAGAAAATACATTTGTTTCGTTCGATACCCATCTGTGGTGTTTAGTTATGGCAGACTAGTAAAGTGTTATACATACTGTAAAAATTGTTCAGAATATTTCTGTCTATTCTGGAAGAAACCATTGGAATGGCATTGTAGTTACCTGTTCCTTGGAGGAACTGGTAAGCAATATCTGTGAAATATTTGTGACCTGATATTTATTAGGTTTATCTCTGATAACTATAAATATCTTCCATTGTATTTGGTCTCTTTAGGTTTTATTTTCTGCACTAACTATTTGGTGATTTATATTCCTAGATAATATCTAGTTTAACCAGGATGTCAAACATATTAGAGTCAAGCTGCATAAAATTATTGCTATGTCTTTCAGTTTATTCTGTGTCTGTGGTTATAGATACATTCACATTTTAACTAAACGTATTTTATCTTTTCTTCCCCTGGATTATTGATTTAGTAGTTTATTATTTAATAACTCTTGCATTTATTAGTGCTACCATTTTTTCCTTATTATTGTTTTATATATACAAATTCTTTTGTTTTCCTTAAGTTATTATTTTGTTTTAGCTGTACATTTAAGTATTTGATCTTCTTTAGAACTGTGTGTATTTAAAGCTAGAGATCTTTCTCTGAGCACTGCTTTAATTATCCTGTAAATTGAACTACCTGTTTTACATTTTTATTTTCTAGGTATTTGTGAATTTTAATTTTTCCTCTTGTTATAAAAATTGATGGAGAAGGAGTTTTTTAGATTTATTTTTTTAATTGGGGGAAAATTGCTTTACAATGGTGTGTTGGTTTCTGCCATCCAGAGAAGGTTTTAAAATTTAAAATTTCTGGAGTGCAGTCAGAGAAGGTAGTTGGTCTTGAATATGACCTAGAATATGGTCATTTGTGAGCTGGCACTTCAAAAAGTTGTATCTCAATTTTCAAGCTGTAGAAGTAGAAATGTGTGACTTTTGATTTCCTTATGATTGATAACAGGTTAGTTGTATTCCTTATTTTTGACTCACTTGATTTATGACCTGAAACTTAGAGTCACTCTTATTCATTATTATACTGTGAACTTCAAGAGAATATATAGGTGATGTAGATTTTACCTTGAATTTACTAAGACAATTTGATTGCACTTTAAAAATACTGGTAGTAGTAAGAGTTGAAAGACTGAAGAGAGCTTGAATAATGAAGAAAAGCTTTATGCAGGAGGCGGATCTCGAAGGGTAAGTAGGTAGTGAGGAGGTAGTCAGTCTGTATGGGACCTTCTAGGCTGGGGAGAGCATGGGCAGAGCTGGGCTGAGGGTGAGCCTGACATCTGAGGGAGAAGGTATGCACCCTCTCACCCAGGTTTTGCTGTCTGTGACTTGCCCTAGCAGTTGAGTCAGGAGCGAGAGTCATAGGGGACCAGCCATCTCTGTTCAATTGACTTATGCATAAGCGTTATTTGTTGAGGCCATCCCAACCATGTGATAAGTCTACCTTGGAACAACAGAGACAGCCCATGATAATTTGCTTTTCAGGCTGCCCTACGGGTGTGCTCTCAGTTTTGCAGCTTCACCAGAGAGCTGAAATTGGTACATACTTCCCTTGGATAGCATTAGCTCAGTATTGGAACATTAATCAGGGAGAGATAGGTGTTTCAACCGAAGAATTACAGTGTCTGATATGTACTTGCTATATGGAGTTGTTTTTTCGGATGACCCCAGTAAATTACCTACTATTTAACAGTGAGAATAAATCAAGTGATGTGTGGTCTGTAGGAAGTAAAGGTATTTAAATAATTAAGCAGTTCTTTCTAGAACCTCTTTATATGATATTTTCTAGACTCCAAATCAGTTTTTCTCATCCAGCCTCTGTATAATATATAGTTATTTCAAATCAGCTTTACTTACTGAGCTTTTTCTAGTAATGGAGCTTTGTCAGCAAAAAACTGTGCGTACCAGCAAATGGTGAATGATGGCCTTGTGTCAGAAAGGAGCTTGAGAGGTGCTTTCTGTTGTTAGATGGATGGGTCTGGAGCAGGAGCTTGAAGCTCTCCGAATGTGATAGTTTCAGAGAAAAGGTATGTCTGAAATAAGGGGGAGTACTCCATCATTTGGAAGCTGGTATTTCACACACCCAAGCCAAATATCACATGTGCTGTCGAAACCATGGTTTCATCTTGGGTTACGTGAAGTTATTTAATATAATCCTGGTTGTGGTTTCTTTTTTAATTCTATTTATTTAGCTGTGGCTGTGTGGGTGTTCGTTGCTGTGCAGGCTTGTCTTTAGTTTCAGGGAGCAGGGGACTGCTCTTCACTGCAGCGCAAGGACTTCTCATTGCTGTGGCTTCCCTGCTGGAGCATGGGCTCTACGACGCATGGACCTCAGTAGCTTCAGCACGTGGACTCAGTGGCTGTGGCTCCCAGACTCAGTAGTGGTGGCACACAGGCTTCGTTGCTTTGTGGCACACAGGATCTTCCTAGATCAGGGATCAAACTCATGTCTCCTGCACTAGCAGGCTGATTCTTTACGGCTGAGTCACCAGGGAAGCCCTTGGCTGTGATTTCCTCTCCACCCCCTCACTTTCATCCTCTTACAGCTGGTCAGGGCAGAATGGCAGGAAATACAGCAGTTACTGAAATTATAACAGGTAAGTTTATGCCATTCTGACCACAACTCTTCATAAGCCAGTGCTTTCCCACACGAGGGCTTTGTTGGCAGAACATAACGTATGAATTGGTTGAACTCAAATGTCTGTTGCTCTGTAGCCACCCTGGACCTTGAGCCTTCCAAAGGGCTATTTGAGGGGGAAACCTGTTTTGTGGCATTAAATGGGCTGCTTGAATTTGTGAGTCTGGGGATGCTGAGCTGTGTATGCTGTTGCCTCTATTTTATTGCTGAATTGTGTCTCTCAGTAGAGGTTCTTAGAGGCTATTCAACAAAGCTTACCCTGTCAGCTAAAAGGCGTTTAGGACTTCATAATCATGGCTTAGTATCTTTTCCTTTTTCTTAAAAAAAAAAAAAAGAACTTTCCTTTCCCCACCTTTTTGAAATCGTTAGCCTTCATGTGAACTGAAAGGGACTTCAAAACATTGGAAGAAAATAGTCTGAAAGCTCAGAGTGTGCTTGGCTCCTGGTAGGTCTGAAGACTTGATAAAGAGGCATCTTTTGCACTGACAGGTGTTTGTGTGCCAGTGTGGAGGAAGCTTTTGATGACAAAGCCACTTAGTTTTCTGTAGCTTACTCTTCCCTTTGTGCAGAAGAGTTAGGAAAACTCTAATAAAGTAACTGCATAATAGGGATAAGAAGTTAGCATTGGAGTCATCTTCTTCATTTCTCTTCTCCCGCTCATTGGTTTTTGAGACTCACTTGCCAGGAATTAAGAAAGCAGCAGGGATGAGGTGGCCGCTGTCCTGCCACTGTCACTATGGTCCTCGCATGTGCTTCTATTTAAAGTTCCAGAGTCAGCAGTAGTTCCCTTCTGGAAGCCAAGGGGAAATTTAGGTGGAAGTCAGAACTGTGGGCTGGGGTGTCTCTAGAAAGGAAGGACCTGGAGGACTTGCTGAGCTGCCATCTGCTTTGTCTCCTGGAAGCGTAATGCTTGCGTCACACTGGTTTATAGCCTGGAGCCTCCTTAACATACAGTTTACTTCCCTCTCGTAGGAACCAACTGAAATTGACAAACTGTGACTGTGGTCACATACTATCTTAGTTCTGACATGGTCCTTCCATAAGTCCCTCTGAGATCTTGTGCACTTTCCCAGGAAGATGAATTACATGAGTTACAGCCAAAGGAACATACAATGCTTGTGATATAACATGGCTCCTAGAGAGTGGAGCAGAACCTGCATCTTGAAAAGCCTCAACTGTGGGGAAATGGGTTGGGACATCTTGGTTGCAACTGCCATCCCATGGTGGGCAAAACTTGCTGTGTTGATCCCCTTGAACTCTTAGGGGAGAAAAAAAAAAAACCCGGAGAAATTTTATTGGTAGAAGACTGGAATGAAATCTGAGTGTTGTGGTATATTGTTCTCAGTGGAAACTAAAGGACTGATAGAGAAACTTAGTGTCCAGAAACATCCATTCATGGTTTAATATGAAGAGCAAAATTAGGTCAAGCCCAGGTCAAGCTGTTCTTATGGATTTCAAGTTGTTTACTTGGGGTCATCAGGCTCTAAGAATTTGGGAGAGGAAGCTGGGCTCTGTGTGCCCCCAAATTAGTAATGGCTGATGGGTAGGGTTGTACAAAGTCAAGAGTTGGAGGGGGTGAGCTTGTTGGCGCTTAGCTTCACACTTTCTCAGAGGAGAATCATAAGTCTCCCAGGCTGTACTCCTTGGCTTCTCTCACCAAGCCTTGTTAAGTACCAAAATGTGTCAACTTGATTGGGATTTGTCATTTGAGTCTGAAGTGGTCTAAGTGCTGCAACTGTCCTATTGAAAATGGTCACTGTGGGGAAAGCAAGAAGTTTTGGACTAAAGAGAAATGCTCCAAGCTTATCTGATGAGATAACAATACTGCATAGAGGAATATAAGGGTAAGGGTAACTTGTATTTGCTTTCACTGTGTGTGTAGTACTGATGCTAAGTACTGACTGTATGTTCTTATTTAACTCTTAGAACAACTCAGTGGGTTATAAATAGAGGTAATAGTGGTAAGTAGTAATTATGGCAATTACTGTGTCTGCTTTATGTAGATTATCTTGAGTCTTGTAATAATTCTATGAGCAAGGTACTATTATCTTTCCCATTTTCCAGATGAGTAAATAGAGGCTGAAAGAGGTTGTAGAAATTTGTCTAAGGAGGTAGAATATGAATCAGTTGTCTGATTCTAAAGATTGTGCATATAGCAACCATTTTTTTTTTTAACCTGTGTATCTATTTATTTTGGCTCCTTGGGCCTTTGTTGCTGTGCACTGGCTTTCTCTAGTTGAGGAGAGTGGGGGCTACTCTCAAATTGTGGTGCGTGGGCTTCTCATTGTGGTGGTTTCTCGTGTTGCAGGGCGAAGGCTCAGTAGTTGCAGCTCTTGGGGTCCAGAGCACAGGCTCAGTGGTTGTGGCACACAGGTTCACTTGCCCCGAGGCATGTGGAATCTTCCTCCGGCCCGAGATCCAACTGGTGTCCCTTCCCTTGCAAGGCAGATTCTTTTTTTTTTTAAGCTTTAAACTTTTTATTTTGTATTGAGGTATAGCCGATTAACAATGTTGTAGTAGTTTCAGGTGAACAGTGAAAGAACTCAGCCATACATATACATGTATCCAATCTCCCTCAAACCCCATCCTTTCCAGTCTGGCACAAAACATTGAGTGGATGCTTCCCTGATAGCTCAGTTTGTAAAGAATCCGCCTGTAGTACACAGGACCCCAGTTCGATTCCTTGGTTGGGAAGACCTGCTGGTGAAGGGACAGGCTATCCACTCCAGTATTCTTGGGTTTCCCTTGTGGCTTAGCTGGTAAAGAATCCACCTGCAATGTGGGAGACCTGGGTTCGATCCCTTGGTTGGGAAGATCCCCTGGAGAAGGGAACAGCTACCCACTCCAGTATTCTGGTCTGGAGAATTCCATGTGCTGTACAGTAGATCCTTGTTGGTTATCCATTTTGAATATAGCAGTGTGTGCATGGCCTTCTCAACTCCCTAACTAGCCCTTCCCCCCAGGAACCATAGGTTTGTTTTCTAAGTCTGTGAGTCTTCTGTTTTGTAAGTAAGTTCATTTGTCTAATTTCTTTTTAGATTCCAGATATGAGATGCCATATGATATTTCTCCTTTTCTGTCTGACTTAGTTCACTCGTATGACAATCTTCAGGTCCATCCACATTGCTGGGAATGGCATTATTTCATTATTTTTAATGGCTGAGTAATAGTCCTTTGTATATATAATCTACATCTTGTTTATCTTTTCCTCTGTTGATAACATCTAGGTTGCTTCCATGCCTTGGCTATTATAAACAGTGCTGCAACGAACATTGGGATGCATGTATCCTTTTGGCTCATGTTTTTCTCTGAGTATGTGCCCATGAGTGGGATTGCAGGGTCATATGGCAGTTCTATTTTTAGTTTTTTAAGGAATTTCCATACTATTCGCCATAAGGACTGTACCAATTTACATCCCCACCAACAGTGTAGAAGGGTTCCTTTCTCTCTACACTCTCTCCAGCATTTGTTGTTTGTGGATTTTTTGATGATAGCTATTCCGACTGGTATCTCATTGATATCTCATTGTAGTTTTGACTTGCACTTCTCTAATAACTAGCGATGTTGAATATCTTTTCATGTGCTTATTGGCCATCTGTATGTCCTCTTTGGAGAAATGTCTATTCAGGTCTTCTGCCCATTTTCTGAGTGGGTTGTTAATTGATGCCGTTAAGTGTCATAAACTGTTTGTAAATTTTGGAGATTAATCTCTTATCAGTCACATCATTTGCAAATATTTTTTTTCTAATCTGTGGATTGTCTTTTCCTTTTGTTTATTGTTTCCCTTACTGTGCAAAAGCTTTTGAGCTTAAATAGTCCCCACTTGTTTATTTTTGTTTTTATTTCTGTTATTCTGGGAGATGGATCAGAACAGATGTTGCTATGATTTATATCAGAGAGTGTTCTGCCTATGTTTTCCTCTAGGAATTTTATAATGTACAGTCTCACATTTAGGTCTTTAGTACATTTTGAGCTTGTTTTTGTGTATGGAGTTAAAGAATGATTTAATTTAATTTCTTTTTTTTTTTTTTTTAACATGTGGCTGACCAGTTTTCCCAGCACCATTTGTTGAACAGACTGTCTTTCCAACATTGTGTAGTCTTGCCTCCTTTGTCATAGATTAATTGACCATAGGTACATGGGCTTATTTCTGGGTTTTCTATCCTGTTCTGTTGATCTATATTTCTATTTTTGTGCCAGTCCATGCTGTTCTGATGACTGTAGCTTTGTTGTATAGCCTGAAGTTAGGGAGCCTGATTCCTCCTGTTCCATTCTTCTTTTTCAAGATTGCTTTGACTGTTCATGGTCTTTTGTGTCTCCATACATATTTTGAGATTTTTGTTGTTGTTGTTTTTCTAGTTCTGTGAAAAATGCCATTGGTAATTTGGTAGGGATTACATTGAATCTGTAGATTGCCTTGGTTACCATAGTCATTTTGACAATATTGATTATTCCAATCCATGAACATGGTATATGTTTCCATCAGTTTATATCTTCTTAGATTTCTTTCATCCGCATCTGCAAGGCAGATTCTTAACCACTGGACCACCAGGGGAGCCCTTAACCATGCTCTTATTGCCATTTCTTATCCCAGATAATTAGCTAAACAGAAGCATTCTCTAAAGGGCACTTAATAGTACTATATTGTGATGTAATCCTGGATTGTGATGATGAAGTGAAGTATTCTGGCCAAGAAGGCGCATGCTTGTGTATGTGCATGTAGAACACACACACACACAGAGTTGACCTCTGATTTTCTACTTTGGGATAATCCTTTGACTGTGAATTCCAGAATGACATCTTCTTTGTTAGCACATTCTCACTTTTGCCCAGCTGTTGAGGTCAAGGATTAGAAACTCACTTAAGTGTAATTCTAAGCAGGATCTTCTAGGGAGATTATAATAGCCACAGTTATGGAATATTGAAACTGAAAAAGAGTATGGAAACATATTAAGTCAGTTCTTATGTTTTGGAAAGAAGGAACCTCAGCCCTCCAGAGAGGCAGTAGTTGGTGCAGGGCCCCTGGTTGATGAATGCTAGAATTGGTACTTGATTTGGGATATCTGGAATTTCCTGATGGCTCAGATGGTAAAGAATCTGTCTACAATGCAGGAGACCCAGGTTCAGATGGCTACCCACTCCAGTATTCTTGCCTTGGAGAATTCCATGGACTGAGGAGCCTGGCAAGCAATAGTCCATGGGATTGCTAAGACTCAAATACAACTGAGTGACTAATACTTCTTGGGATATCTACCTCCTCACCCAGCACTCTCCCCTCAGTATCCCCCTACAACTCAATGGAATCGAATCTGAAGTCGAGAAGAAACTGTTTTGATTATCTGTTTTGAAATATGGGGTGTTTCTAATTCTCTGCTAGTGTGACTAATTTGTAGTGGACTGCCGTGATATTTTTAGATTCTTGTGGGTTTAGGTCACATTAGCTATGCAAGTGTCTACTCTGTAGCAGGAGCACATTAACACACTTGCCCCAACGCAGTGTATTTTTGTTGGTCGAATGGACCAAGATAGTTAAGGAATTAAATGACCTCCACTCCTACATCACCAGGAGGGAAGGAGAATCAGCATTATTAATGAAAATGCATTTTTTTCTGAAGTTTGAATTTATTTTTTAAAACAGTATTCTTTCCTGACCTGGAAGAATTATTATTTGTGTCACAAGCGTTTTATTGTGTGGCTTTGCATCTTTATTGCATCGACTGTGTTGCTTGCTGTAGCTCCCACTGACTGTTTTAAGATGTTTTGAGACTGTGCTTCATATTATAAGGAGAGTATTTGTTACCTGGACTCTCAGAATTGAATTTTCCTGAATTAATTATGATTTCTACTCCATCCCCCTGAGCAGTATTATGGAGGAAAGGTAATCCTTTCTGATGTCGTATAGAAAATCAATTCTGGCCCACAGCACTGGCTACTTGCTTGAGTGGGGAACTTGTCACCCACGATATGGTCTTTATTTCCTATTTTTCTTAGCCTTTTGTTATGTGCTCCTTTCTCTGGACTTGTTTAAGAAGCCGCCAGGGCCTGGGAGCAGTGCTTGAAGTGATGGACAAGGATACTCTCCCCATAAAGAAAATCACAAGGACCTCCAAGTTGGGTAATAAAAGGCCTTGACAGTGACTTTTCTTGTATAGTCTGCTTTGTTTATAGAGTCCTTTCCGCTGAGAAACACAGATACTCTTCTTTGGCCCAGGGGGTAAGACAGGTTGAGTGGCTCTTGAGTCATATGTAGGGATTCAGTCTTGACTGGTTTGGGAGTTGGCTGTCTTCTCCTCAGTTGTCTCCCTCTCTGTTCCTTAGAATACTTTGCTCCTTAATCTTAAGATGTAAAAGTCCATCATATAAAATCCCATGAACAAACTCAAGAGGCAGAAACAATAAATGATAAATCTTTGAGCCATATATGACCAGGGATAGATACTCTTAGTATATAAACAGCTGCTACAAAAAGTAACTACTAACACCCTACTGCACATCCACTAAAGGCTATCAAGTCTTTTGAATGCTTTGGGAATGTAGTCTCAAGACACAGCTGAGCCGAATAGCAGGATAGGACACTGAGGGCACAGATGTGAACGTTAATCTGCACGCACTCAAAGCAAGGGCTGAAGCTGCCCCCTTGCTCTTACTTTCATCTGCCAGGAGACCCTCCCAGTTGTTTCTCCCTGGGCATGTGACCATGGTGCCTTGACTTTGCTATTCCAGCCAACTGACCCTTCTGCTGAAAGTTTAATAGGGGATAAATTCACATGTGAATTCATAATCCCCTTATCTGTGCTAAGAGCATTCAGTAATGAGCCTGCAACAAAGAGAGTCTTACATCTTGCGGTTTTGCTCTGACCCCACCTCTTGGCCTCCTTCCTAACCTCTCCACACCTCCTGGCTGGACGCTTCAGGCGTCTGCCCCTTGCAGAGTCATTGCCTGCTTGCAGTATGTTCGATGACATTTTAAATAAACAGATGCACGTTTCCTGCCAGTCGTCACATTGAGGCCATTTAAGGAAGTGTAGCACATGTGAGCAGGCAATGTCTTTGGGCTTATGAGAAGAGCAAACAAGAACTTGCGCTCCTCTAGTGTTTATTAATTTTGAGCCTTACTCTCTTTTACGTAGTGTGACTTTGACCATAAATCCGCAAGCAAAGTCAGAGTCAAGCCATAGTTTGTTTTGAAGATTTATTGTTAAAATTTGCTCTCCCCCGACTAATGCTTTTATTACTTTCTCTTCTGTTCCCTGCCCATGGTATGGGTTACAGTTAATGTTATCTACATATGTCTATAAATACTGAAAATATTTTTGATACAATGTGCATTTAATCAACTTTTTGTTACTCTTATGCTTGTTTGTGTGGAGGAAAATTGTTTCTGTCTTAATGTTCTATTGAAGTGCCTTTGGAGTGATGATATCATAATCACTTTAATACATTTAAAAGCTTCAAGGCTTAGCATTTATTGAACAAAGCTCATTGAAGGAATATAACGGATGTCTCAAGGCTTTCCGCTGCTGTAAAAAGGACAGTATTGTTCATGGCCTCGGTAAAAGAAAATCTGAATTTTTATTTTACTTTGCACTGCGTTGCAATTATGTTTCAAAAGCTCTTCAAGCGCGACTAACAAAGGGGCTGTTTTTATGAATTGTTATAATTGCAGATCTCCAGGCTGACTGCTGTGAGTTTAATGTTAATAATGGACAGCAATTTAAAACTTTATCACCAACAGCAAACCTCTGAGATCCTAAGAGATGGCTTTCCCTTCTCACTTGGGATGTCCTTGCAGAATGAGTCCTCCAGAGTTGGAAAGTGAGTGGAAAACTTGATTATTTCTGAGAATCTCAGAAGTCCTGGTCCTTGAGGAGCTCTGGGAAGAGACCTTGGGGTGTTACATGAGGACTGTGGGGTCCCATGGTTGGGGTGTAGATGTGTGTTGAGCACCTAAGGTCAGAATAGGTAGAAGGCAAGTGGTGAGCCAAAGGAGCTCCTGGGAATCCACGTGGGTGGACAGGGTGTCCTCTCGAGTCCTTGGACTGGTGCAGCAGGCAGGGCTGGCAGGCTCTGAAGCACGCAGTGAGGAAGCTGAGACTGCTGAAGATGCGATGCAGGACATTCTGCCATTCTCCTGGTTGAGATGGTTAAGTCATGTCCTTGAAATCCAGCCCCTGCTAGAACCTTGACCTCATCTACCCTGCTGTTGGGTAACATCTTACTGATGACCTTGGAATCAAATATTGGACAAACGTCCCCAAGGGTTTAGGCTGGTCTCTGACATTATTTCAAGAAATATTCATCCCACTCAGTCATAACTGAGGAAGCATCTAGAAAGACCAGTCACCACTGCCTGTTTCTCATTCCCCATCATCATCTCATTTGGTAGCTTCTGGTCTTCAGGCAATCTGGCTGACTTGCTTGAAATTTACTTGTTTAAAGCATGCATTTCTTCCTGTAAATTTTTCCTAAGGGAATGTAGGACTCTTAGAGCTCACTGTGAGCTGGGACTTCTGAGGCCTAATTACTTACGAATTCACTTTTCTCTCTACCTTATCATATAAAGTTCAATGCCCTGAACAAGTAAATTTGTTTGAAAGGATGGATTTGATATAGTATCATAAAAATAGTGGTTTACTTTTGGCCATTGCCAAGTGGAGAGGTATGGGGGCTACTTCTTCTGGTAACCAACTCTTCCTAATTGGGGTGATAGGGGCTAGTTAGAGACCAGAACTGTGACTAAGATATCATACTTTTGCTGCTGCTGCTGCTGCTGCTAAGTTGCTTCAGTCGTGTCTGACTCTGTGCGACCCCATAAACAGCAGCCCACGAGGCTCCCCCATCCCTGGGATTCTCCAGGCAAGAACTCTGGAGTGGGTTGCCATTTCCTTCCCCAGTGCAGGAAAGTGAAAAGTGAAAGTGAAGTCGCTCAGTTGTGTCCGACTCTTAGCGACCCCATGGACTGTGGCCTACCAGGCTCCTCTGTCCGTGGGATTTTCCAGGCAAGAGTGCTGGAGTGGGGTGCCATTGCCTTTTCCACACACTTTTGCTAGTAGTTATCAAAAACAACTTCTTAAAGAGATTATCCAGCCACCCATCTATTCCTCTATCAGCTTAAATTAGGTTCAGTTGCTTAGGATAGATTATCCCAATTACCAGCAGCTTAAACAGACTTCATGTTTACTTCTCACATGAAGTAATGTTTACTTCTCACAAGTTAATGAAGTCTAGAGGCTGGTGACCTAGGGCTGATGTTGTGGCTTTCATGGTATCAATAGGGACCCAGGCTCCTTCCATCTTTCTACTCTGTTCTCTCGAGGGAGTAAGCATTCTGGACTAAACCTCATGGTCTAAGATGGACATGGTCCAGCCATCATATCCACATGTGATGCTAGTGGAGGGAGGAAAGGCAAAGGAGCACATTCCCTCCTCCCTTAAAAAAATCTTTTTAAAAGATGCATGCAGCAACGTGGATGTAAGCTTACACGTAGCTGCAAGGGAGGCAGAGAATTACAGACTTGGCCTGGGTGGTGGTGTCCCCTGCTGAAGTTGGAGGCTCGATTCCTGAAGGAGAAGGGGAGAGTGGATGTTGGGACAGGCCACCTGCAAACTCTGCCGTACAGTGCATCAGTTCACTCATCGGTCATGCCCTTCCTCTCTCACACGTGCAAATACTTCACCATCTTTCAAGCTGTAGTTAAAATGCCTCTCCCCTGTTCCATGCATTCCCCAGACTGGCCTTTTATGACTTCTTTTCCCTTTCAAGGTTTCCCTTGATGTTTATTTTAACCTGCTTTTATCGATATTAGGACGTCGGGGCTGGAGGAAGTCTTTTCTTGAGTGCCAAGTCTTTATTTCTCCTCCTCATAACATTTTTATGCAGCTGAAACATCAAGGCCCGCCTTACAGAGGAAGAGATGACCAAAGAGCTGCCAGAGTGGTTCCTGGAAGGCCCTGAGCTGTCTTTCTGCCCTTCACCGGATCACGACTGTCACTCTTTCCTAGACCCTGCAGGCATCTGGGCCAAAGGGCAGCCCCCTCGCGGTCCAGAGCCCTGAGGCATGTGGGATGAAGTGCTCTCTACCCCATAGAAATTCCTGGAATCTGGAAGTCAAGGCCAGTGTCATTCACCTTCCCACGAACAGACGACTTTAAAGACTTCTCAGAAGATGAAGGCAGTGCCTCGGGGTAAGCCAGCTCTGCATAGCCTCAGCTGCTGCAAACCCAGGTCATGATGCTTATGGTGGTCCCCAAGCTCCAGGGAAGATGGCCTCCTTCCACCGAGTACAGAGGTGACACAGATGACATTGCTGTGTCCCTTCTAACAGTCCAGCCCATACATTCTCTGCTTTGGCAGCAGTGGAGTTTTTCAAACTAAGACTTGGATAATTCCATGTAGTATGATGAAAAAGACATTCTGCCTCTGAAGACAAAGAGTATTTAGGCAATACATCTTGCGTTCTGAAGTGCTTGCGTTTCAGGGTCATTTTAGGACCTTTAAAAATAAATGGGGTGGAATATTTGAAGTGGAGGAGATTTCACCAGACTCTGGAACTCAGACTGTGGTACTCTGGAGTCCTTGCTTAGAGAGATTCGGAAGAGAATAGACTTGGGAACTTTGGAGCCCTGGGTTCAAATCCTCTTGCTGGGTGACTTTCAAGGGATAATTTATTTGACGTTTAGTTTATAGGAAAACTGTAATACAAGGTTAGTGGGTATAACTCCATGGAGAATGCAGTTAAAGGAAAACGTATAGAAAGTGCCTGTTATCTAGTATGTCCTCAGTAGAAGTTAATTTATTATTTATGCAATTCACCATGCTAACTGTTCAGTAAATATTTGATTTATTGTATGATCATAATCTTAAATTTTTGATCAGTAGAGTATGTCCTGATTTTAGTTGGATTTTGCATTTAATAACCCCAATCTTATTGTCCATGGATGGAGATAACCGTTTGGGGGCACCAGCTCTCCAATGACTGATTCTCAAGCAGCCTCCTTTTCTCTCTACATGATATGAATATGCCAAGAAAAGGCACTTTCACAAGTAAAAACACAGGGGCTCCAAACTGCAGATGGTTTCTAAATTGGATGCATTACCTGTCCTAGCACCTGTTTGGAGGTGCAGTTGAAGAGGGCTTTCAGACTGTGCCTTGAGCCTTCCAGGCCACAGGCATCCATGAGAATCTGCAAAGAGCTGTGGAACCTCTTCACCGAAAGATGCACATATACATGCATAGAATCTTTCATACAATTACAGTTGATGCATGGACCTCACTCTTCCCCCTACTCTGATGCCCAGGAATCTCAGATTAAGAAGCCTTGCTTGAACTTTTTATTTCTCTGAAGGATATAGATAATTGACACTAAGGAAATGGAGATGGGGAAGAGAGGACAATAGCATTGCAGGGAATGGTGTGGGCCCACATCTAGAATGAGAAGCAAGTGGTTGAGACAGTGACAGAGTAATAAAAAACAGATTGTGTGTCAGTGTGGCATTCATGGCTCCAGGGTCTACAAGGAGTCAAGAATGGAAAGGGTCACGTTCTTTTCTTTTTTTCCTGACATTTTATTATGAAACATTTCGGTCATACGGAAAAGTGGGAAGAATCGTATGGTGATCATGCATATACCCACCACCTGGGTGGTTACCCAGTTCTTCCATTAATGTGATACTGCGCTTGCCTCATCTTCTCTCTGTCCGTCCTTCAACGCATCATTCTTTTGGTGCATTTCAATGTAAGTTGCAGACATCAGTACTCTTTACCGTAAACATTTGGTACCCTGTCACTTCCTTGAGTCCAATATTGCTTGATTTTTTATATTAACCTATTTATTTGTTGGCTGCACTGCCTGACTTGTAGGATCTTTAGTTCTCTGACCAGGTATCAAACCCAGACTGCTGGCAGTGAAAGCACAGAGTCCTAACCACTGGACTGCCAGAGAAGTCCCGTTTTTTGTTTTTTTTTTTTTCTTTTGCCAAATGTAGACTTTAATGTATATTATACAGATTTTGATGGAGAAGGCAATGGCACCCCACTCCAGTACTCTTGCCTGGAAAATCCCATGGACCGAGGAGCCTGGAAGGCTGAAGTCCATGGGGTCGCTAGGAGTCAGACATGACTGAGCGACTTCACTTTCACTTTTCACTTTCACGCATTGGAGAAGGAAATGGCAACCCAGTCCAGTGTTCTTGCCTGGAGATTCCCAGGGATGGGGGAGCCTGGTGGGCTGCCATCTCTGGGGTTGCACAGAGTTGGACACGACTGAAGTGACTTAGCAGCAGCAGCAGCAGCATCAGCATGCAGATTTTGATAAGTGTGTACATCTGTGTAATCCAACCTCCTGTAAAACTGTAAAACCTGATCTCAACCCAGAAAGTTTCTTCATCGCCCTTCCCTGCTACTAGCTCTGTGGCCCTTGTTTCAGAGGCTGTCACTCTGCTGACTTTTTCCAACCATGGCTTGATTTGGACTGTTTGAGGACTTCTTACATTTGAAATCACACAGTATTAATGTGTGATTTGGGCTTCTTTCACTAGTGCAATGTGTTTGCGATTCATCTATGTTGTTTATATCAGGCGTTAGTTTCCTTTTGCTGTCGAGTAGTCTCTCACTGTCTGAATACGACAGCTGTCCATTCTCTGGTTGAACGTCATCTGAGCTGCTTTCAGGTTCAGCTACTAAGCTGATGGTAAATATTTGCGTACAGACTGTGTGTACATGTATTTTCATTTTTCTTGAGTAAATAACCTGGGAGTAGAATTCCTGGGTCCTAGGATAGGTGTATGTTTGGTTTTATAAGAAGTTACTGGACCTTTCTCCAAAGTGGTGGTTCCATTTTCACTTCCACCAACAATGTAGGAGAGTTCTGGTTGTTCAACATCTTTGCCAACATTTGGTGTTGTCAGTTTTTTGAATTACAACCTTCCTAGTGGACGTATAGTGGTGCCTCATTTTGGTTTTAATTTGCTTATAGCCTGAGGCTCCAAAATGGCCATCTCCTGGGTTCTTAAATCCCCCTGCATTTCAGAGACATTATTTCTATTCCTAGGGAGTGTGTTGGGATAGCTAGTGAAAATCTTATGGGGCTGTAAAACTTCCTGTAGGGTTGTTTCCCTTTTTAAATTCTGTGTGGCACCAAAATGCTTGAGTGCTCTGAATTTCTATAGATAGCCATAGTCACTTCATGATGATGTGGCTGTAGAAAGGGTACTGGGAGCTGGTAAGGCAAGGAGTCCATCTTTCCAGATGGAGCGCACACACACAGACACACACACACACACACAGACACGCAGACACTCATAGCTCCTTGATGCTCAGGCAGCTTGGAGAGTCAGCAGCTGGAGCCTTGCATCCAGCCTCGTGTCACAACATTATCAGAGACTTGGGGAAACTGGATGGAGTTCAGAGAGGAGCAGCTAGTACGATTAAAGGGCTTGGAGGGATTAAGGGATTGATTTATGAGGAAAGATGAAAAGAACTTAATGTGTGCTGCTTGACTAAGTGGGTACATGATAATAGCCTGCAAACATCTGAAGGGCATAAACACCGGAGAGGGAGAGGTATTAGCACAGGGTGAGGAAACTGATCCAGGCCTAATGGGGGAAATTAAAAGGGGAGTGAGGATGGGTGATTTGGCAGAGTATGAGCACGGGTGTGACCTGTGAATTCTCTTTTCAGAAGCCTGACGGGGGAGTGGTGAGTTGGTTTTGGGAACATGAACCCTGGGAAGCATTTTGAGTTCTCCGTTTTCCGGTAGAGGGAAGACAGTTGCGTGCCTGCTGTGTGCTGTGTGAAGCAGGATCATTTGGCAAGTGCTGACTGGGACACATAGGATGGGAACTGGGGGGCAAGAAGGGAGGGTGGTGTTGAAAACGATGGGGTCAGTGAAAGCCAGACGTTTCCTTAAGTGTCTCCTCTTCCTGGTGGTTTTTCTGCACTGAGCGGATCAATACTGACAGTTTTGTTACACACCCAGTTTGCTTGAGATGTGAGGTTCTTACCGCACACATCTCTCATCTTCCCAGGTGTTTACCCTGCCCCCCAGTCCTAAAAAGAAGCTGCCCTTGACTGGCCCATGATGTTAATCTCTCATTGCCAGTGTGTCTTATATGCAGGCACGGGTGTAAGATTGGGAGACAGCTGTGGGCTGGTGAAGAGGAGGCGAAATGAACCCAACTGCCTGGGTTAGCCCCCAGCTCCATCCTTTGCAGCTGGGTAAGTCGGCCCGCTTACTCTGTGGGCCTTGATTTTCTTCTCTGCAAGATGGAGATGATTGTAGCACCTCGCTTCACAAGATTATCTTGAAGTTTACAAGGAGTAAGGTGTATGGGGTGCCTGGCAAAAAATGAATGCTGGCTGCTGCTTTTATAATGAGGCTACAATGGTGACTCTGATTATCTTGGTACATGGCCCAGGTCTGGAGCTGGCCTGAGCAGTGCCTTGTCTAACTCAGCAAGTAGTGTGCATTTCTCCTGATAGTTTGGGGTAAGGGAGTGTTTGTACCCCAGGAGAAGGACGTGATGGTACCATTGTTTTCTTCCCTGTGGTACCAGGGTTTCCAGAGGTGACCTTGGGCCAGAGCCAAGGTCTGGACACTAGAACCCAAGGCTTGGCATAGAGAAGAAACCTGGTTGCTCTTCATCCCCAGCCTCCCGCCTGGTTCAGTGAAAAGATAATTGAGCTGAGAAGGAGAGGACTTGGATTAACTTCTGTTTTCCAACCTCCGGTGTCCTTTAAGTTTAAAAAAAAAAGGTGGAAGGGAAACTTTTCTTCCAAGAAGAACCCTTCAGTTAAGTGTTATGTGAAACCTCAATACATAGAAGAGCTTCAAACTGAGCTTGTTCTGAATGGGTTGGAGGGCTGGAGACTGACTCCTTCTTAGGGTCCTGAAGTCACCCTCCAGTGACTCCCATGTTGGCACAGAACACTGCTTACACACACACACACACAGATGCATGCTCACTCCCAGGGCTTCCCACTCACACAGAAGCACATCCACTCACACACAGACATACACTGCTGAGCCCTTCAAGATGGTTACTGTTGGAGTTCTAGTGACAGCTAAAATAGGCTGAGCTCCCTTTTGCTAAATGCTTTGCATCTATTAGCTAATTATATCCTCAGAATATGACCACTAGATGCAGGGTATTGTTATCCGTGTACTGCTGATGGACAGACCAAGGTTGGGAGGTCAAGTAAGGATCTCATAGCTGAGACGTGACACATGATCTCTGAGAGTTCATTCAGCTCTGAAACAGTCAGATTCAGTTTCTCCCACAGATTTTCAAGTGATGCAGTAGATGCTAAATACTTAGCCACATGATTTAATCTGTGGGTTTTCACTGGTTCCCCAACTCCAGAATGAGACCACTCTATTACCCGTTACTAGCTTTCTGGCCAGATGGCCAGATCTGCTCTTTGTATCTTATCTCTGCTCCAAGACACAGATTTTCCCAATGCAGGTGCCACTCTTTCATGACATCTTTGTAGAAATGTAATCTAGGCTTTGCCCAAGCTGAAGTGTGCCTTTTGAGGTACTGTGGAGATTCAGGGTGCTGGGATGATGTTCCGTTTTAAGTGTCTTCTTCTTCTCTACCAACAGGAGTCAGTGTGCAGTTTGCTCCTTTGTAAACGTATGCTAGGACTTCCCAGGTGGCTCAGTGGTAAAGAATCTGCCTGCCAATGCAGGAGATGCAGGAGGCTTGGGTTTGATCGCAGGGTTGGGAAGATCCCCTGGAGAAGAAAGTGGCAACTCACTCCAGTATTCTTGCCTGGGCAGCCCCATGGATAGAGGAGCCTGGTGGGTTACAGTCCAGGGGGTTGCAAAGAGCTGGGCACGACTGAGCAAATTAGTATGCATGCGTGCAAACATATGATAAGCATCCTGAATAAACTGTATACAAACTTTCTTTTGAAACAAGCATTTTTAATTGGCAGTCTCAAGCAAAGGAGTGTCTGATTGGAATTCATATTTATCCCCTTGTAAGATGGGATATGATAAAAGTCTGTTTATTTCAAGTCTGAAGCAGTGTGTGTGTGTGAATGTGTGTGTAGTGGGAGTGAGGTGGAAGAGGGGAGCAGTGTTTTATGCCGTCACTCAGGGGCCTGGGCCCCTTTGCTCTTGTGGCTCCCTGCTCTGTTTTTGGAGCCCTCTCAGTTGTTCTACTGGATGGGGCAGAGGAATGTAGAGAAGGCACACCAAGTCTAACAACCACCTCTGTCCCAAAGTTGCCCGCCTCACTCCCTTTCACGCCTCACTGGTGAGAACTAGTTGTATGAGCCCACCTTCCTGGAAGGAGCCTGGGAAGGGAAGTCCAGTGTGTGCCCAGGAAGAAGAGAGCAGGGCAGCAATGTACTCTGGTGGCCTCTGTAACACTGACTGATCCGTTTCGCCCTTCCCCTGGTGGAGGGCATGGCTTAGCAGAGGATTATCATAGAGCCACCCAGTCCAGAGAACAAGCAACATACCTTCGCTTTTTTGTTACTGAAGTATAGTTGATTTAAACTGTTCTAATTTCTGCGGTATAGCAAAGCGACTCAGTTACACACACGTTCTTTTTAATATTCTCTTCCATTATAGTTTATCCCAGGAGATTGAACAGCATTCCCTGTGCTCTACAGCTGGACCTATTCTAAATGGAATCGAATAGTTTGCTTGTACTAATCCCCAACTCCCAGTCCATCCCTCTTCCTCCTCCCTCCTGCTTGGCAACCACAAGTCGGTGCTCTTTGTGACTCTGTTTCTGTTTCATAGCTAGGTTCGTTTGTGCCGTAGTGTAGATCACACATGTGAGTGATATCATGGCACTTGCCTTTCCCTTTCTCACTTCACTTGGCACAGGAATCTCTAAGTGCGTCCATGCTGTTGCAGATGGCATTGCTGTGCTCTTTTAATGGCCAAGTCATATTCCGCTGTGTGCAGGTGCGACATCTCCTTTATCCGTTCCTCTGCCGATGGACATTTTGGTTGTCTCCACGTTTTGGGTAATTGTGAATAGAGCGTCTCTGAATATAGGGGTCCATGTATCTTTTTGAATTATAGTTTTCTTTGGATCTGTGCCCAGGAGTGGGATTGCTGTGTCATTCAATAGTGCTGTTTTTAATTTTTTGAGGAACCTCCATACTGAGCTCCATAGCAGCTGTGCCAACTTACATTCCCATCAGCAGTGTAGGAGGGGTTCTCTCTTTCCTATACCCTCTCCAGCATTTGTTGTTTGCAGACTTTTTAATGATGGCCATTCTCACCAGTGGGAGGTGGTACCTCGTTGTAGTTTCGATTTACATCTCTTTGATAATTAGTGACTTTGAACATCTTTTTGTGTCACTACATACCTTCTTGATTTTTAGATTAAAAAAGTTAACCTCTGACTTGAATTATTGGGATCATTGCCATGGGCCTCCATGAGCTTCCCTGGTGGGGCCGACAGTAGACAATTTGCCGCAATGTGAGAGACCTGGGTTCGATCCCTGGCTTGGGAAGATCCCCTGGAGGAGGGCATGGCAACCTGCTCCAGTATTCTTGCCTGGAGAGTCCCCATGGACAGAGGACATGGGCTGCAGTTCACGGGGTCACAAAGAGTTGGACAAGACTGAGCGATTAAGCACAGCACAGCCGTGTGCTCAGTTGATTGTTCTGCAGGATGGGAATTAGAGCCCTTGCTCAACCGGTGTTTCTTGGGGAAGCATCGAGTGTGATAAATTTACTCCTGGTTCCCATGGCCTCAGGGCCTGGATGGCCCTGTAAGCTCAGGCAGGTTGCGAGCATGGGCCTGAGTTCCCTTTTGCTGCCTCTTTCAGTTCGTCCAGAGGCCTCCCCAGGCTCTAGCAGGGGCGCTCCCCACTCCACTCGCCCTGGATGGCGCTTGTCCTTTGCTCCCCAGCCCTGCACTTCCAGGCAGAGGCAGTGGACTTGCAGCATCACCCACTGGCATCCTTTGCCGCCTTTCTTGAGTTTAATCTGAGAGGAACACAGAGCAAGGTGGCACACAAAGGCTTTTTGGTGATCACTGTGTAAAAGTGCAGAAGCCAGGGAGGAACCCTTTCCTCTAGGGAATGCACGGTTTTTGGAGGTCAGGCTACCTTCTGGCGGTTAATAGCCCTTTGTATTTATTATAGGTGCCACCGTTGTGTTTGTCTTCTTTAGGAATGATTTTGCATTTGAATGTGAACTCAGCTAGTTTTTAGAGCAGTTTCACTGGCTGCTTCTGGAACATTTTGGAAGCTGCAGCTTGCAGTGCTGGAGACTGCGGGTGCTGTATGTGGTGTGTGTGTGTGTGAAGGGAAGGGGTGATGGTGGTGGATTTATCAAGGAAAAACCCTACCTGTTGACTCAGACATTTGGGGAACCTGGCCAAAGCCCCTGTGATTCAGTTATGCCACTTTATAGTTGGTCCGGAATCCAGGGTGCCTGATTTCTCATTCACTTAATGAAATGCTAGTGTTCTAAACCGTGACTATTGGTTTATAGAAGCCATAATCCCTTTGTCACCCTCTGTTACCTTGGTTTAGAGTTAGTTTGTTAGAGCATTAACCACCTTCTGGCTTCCATCAAGGTGGCCATCTAATGGACCATTAAATACCAGTGATGCTCAGTGCCTTTGGGATATGTACTGACATCACAGTAGTTGTATTGGGAATAAGGAACCATGCTCACACAGTAGGCTGTCTTTATGGGGGGAAGAAAGCTGAATGAGGAAGAGCAGGCAGGATATTTCCCCCCAATGTTAATTATGAGAACCTTTGCTTTGTCTGGTGAGATCAACAACCTGGAAGCTTAAGGGTGTCTGATGAGTCAGATAGCAGACAGACAAAGAGTATTAATGAAGTAAGAGGCATAGCAGATACTAGAACCATCCGTTAATTCATTTTTTTGTGTTAGTTCATTGATTTGTTAAATATTTCTTGAGTGCCTTTGTGCCAAGCATCATGTCAGGTACTAGAGATCCAGAAATGAACAGCAGGGGCGTCCGTGTCCTCACTGAACCAACAGTCTTGTGGGAGGAGGGGGTGGTAGACAAATGTAATATTCACTTCATATTTTTCTAGATTAATAGAAAATGAGGCATACTAGACAACCAGCTAATTATAAATAAAATATTATGAGAAAGCCTCATGGGTAAAAATGTATGTATTAATGAATAAAATTATGCATTAGTACATGTAATAATAGGGGCAATTGAGCTGATGTGGTAGGTCAGGGAAGACTTCACTAACCAAGTGATGCTTTGGTTCAGATCTGAAGGATGAAATAACCAAATAAGGAAGGGGAAAAACTCATTCTAGGCACTGGGAACAGTTTGTGTAAAGGCCCTGTGGTGGGAGAAAGAAGCATTGTAGGTATTAAGGGTCAGTAGAAAGTTGGTGCGGAATATGGTATAAGAGAGGCAACTAGGTATCAGATTGTACCAAGCCCTGTAGTATGTATTAAAGATTTTTGTCGTTATCCTAACAAGAGTGGGAAACCATTGGGAGTTCGCATCAGGGGACATCATCATATTTGTCCGAAAAAAGAATCACTGTGGTTACAGTGTGATGATCATGGAGAGGAGAAGGTCAGAGTGGGTGTGGATAGATCGTGTACTTGACTATTACAGTGAGATAAAGGGGGAACACTTGAGAGATAGATACCGGTGAACATGGGAAGAACTTGGTGATAGAGGTTGTGGGTGTGAGGGACAAGAAGGCGTCAAGGCTGACACCTGAGTGCCTGCCTTTGGAACTGGATGAATAAGGGTTGTTTTAGTTATGGTGCAGGGATGGCTGTTGTAACAAGACTCAGAAGTGGGTCAGCAAGATGGGAGTGGAAGGTTCTCATCCCAGCGCACGTGTGAGCATTGCAGGGCTGGGACAGTGGCTCCATGGTGTCGTGCTCCTAAAATCCTTCAGCTGTACTACTGCCAGCTCCAGACTGTTACCCTCACCAGCATGGTTCTAGCCAGTTGACTACTACAGCCACGATCTGGATTATCTCTTCTCCCCAGAGTCAGCACCTAGAAGTTGCTCACATCCCGTGGGCCATACCTCAGTTGCATGGCCATACATTACAGATAATCAGGGAACAATCAGCCATCTCTGCATTGGTGCCCTAATAGAAAACGTTGGGAGAGGATCAGTAGTTGGAAGAAGACCAGGAGCAAGCGTGAGATGTTCATTTCATGCCCTGCTTGGGATCCCTAGTCGCTCCCGTCCCCCCTTGGCTCCGTCCGCTCCCCTCCGTGGTACCTTCAGGGACCGCTGCAGTACGGTTGCTGCATCCTCTTCAGTACCCTCCACCCATGTTCTTGCTGCATGGACTGCCCTTCTCTGTCTGCCCACACTTCAGGGACTGGCTGATTGCTACTCTCTCCATAAAGCTGTCCTTTATGGATCCACCCCTTCCCCACCAGCTGCCCCTTGGGGTGAGCTCACACTCACCATTCCCGTCTCTGTATTGTGCAACAACAGTTCTCAAGCTGATGGCTTCTCTGTTCTGTTGAACTCTCACACTACCTTATTTAACTTTTCAAATCGCTATTGCACATTTCAGTTGTGACCAGCACATGTTCACTGAGAGTTCATGCTGGGCCATACTGACTTCTGCTCTCTCCCTACCCCTCCTATGAAGTACCTAATATACAAACACAGCACAGTCAAGGCTTATTATTTTTCATAATAAGAAAAACCCCAGTGAGCTTACTGTTAGGATGACTCTTGGAAAGCTTTTAGAGCCGTTTTCAAGATAGGAGGCAATGAAACATAAGTAGACTAGGCTAAAATAGACTTCAGTTATCTCATTTCTTTGTATTTCCTCTGTCCATTAATCCTGTTCTGCCTAACTGTTCTGATTATGGCCGCACTGGGATGACCCAAAATGTGGGCCCTCATGCAGCATCAGCATTATGAAGGTGGGGAAGAGAAAGGAGTTATAGGACTTAGAGAAAAGAGAATAAGTTTCTTCAGCTTCCTGCTGCCCCCCTGGCTGACTTCTTTCAGTCACTAGGTGGAAGAAGGTCCTGAATTGGCAGCCAACCTGGTGTTTCCAGACTAACCAACAGTTAACTCTACCTTTTCATTCTTTGTGTGTGTTATCGTCTGATTAAAAAATAATGATTCTTTTTTTTTTTTCATTCATACCTGGTGCCTGCTCCTTGATTTGGTTTTTGCAGCAGGTATGGGCCCTGCTCGGCAGGAGCTCAGGGGCTGGTGGAAAGAATGGTGACCCTTCTGCTTGGTGATGAGCTCGTTGTGTCGCCTGGCTGGGTGGGTTGTAGGCTGTGTGGAGACATGGGCCATGCTCCTCAGACTCCTGTGTGTCCATGAAGGAGCTCAGCATCATGTTGGTCTCTTGGCTGGTGCCCAGGGACCTTGATGATTGATTTCATGGATGGGTTGCTCCATATCTCCCCATGGAGCTCTTGGTGCCTTGATGTCTTCGAGTGTGAAAGCAGAGATTCTGTCTGTTTCCTGTTTGGGGAGTGGGTGGAAGGAGGGAGAGTTGTGGGAGATTTCCTCCTCACTGATAGTGAAAGTACTTTGGAAATCGGAGCCAGAGGTGATGGCAGAGGAAGTTTCTAGTGTTAAGAAGCTTAGATGCTGACTGCCCTTGCCTACTTACATCTCTTCTGGCTCTTGTACAAAGAGCAGTGATGCTTTTGATTGTGTGCAAGCTTGAGGATGTGCGTGGGTCCCACCTGGGTTCCCAAGCCCAGATGCTCATTCAGGTATAAAGTTCAGTGTCGACTCAGTTGCATACAACCTTTATGTTTTGGCATGACTTTTTTTTTTTTCCCCATCTTGTGACATCTGACATATAGGAAATGACTCCCTGGGCAAACGGTGTGAAAATGAAAGTCGCTTCAATCATGTCCGACTCTCTGTGACCCCATGGGACTATACAGTCCAGGTAATAGTTCCCTTCTCTAGGGGATCTTCCCAACCCAGGGATCAAACCCAGGTCTCCCGCTTTTCAGGCGGATTCTTAACCAGCTGAGCCACCAGGGAACTGCCACCCTTCTTTCCCAACATGTAACCAGCAGAACATAGAGCACTGCTTGGGGACGGACGGCTGATTGGAAGCATCGCAGGACGGTGGCACCACCCACTGGGGTGACAACCCATCTTGGTTGTCAGGGGTGCCCAGTGAGAGCAGGATTGCTGCTGGGATGGCTTCTTCATGCCTTGTGGCTGCTTTTGTCCTGTCATTTTCCAGAGCATTCTCTGAAGAATGAGGTAACTGAATTTTCAAAGTACCGACAAGCCCACTTAAGGGAAAGGAACAAGGGAAAGTGCTGCCCTCATGAGTCTTGTCACCTAAAAGGTCATGTTGGAGTCACTCAGTGGAGAGGTCTTGGGGCACCCCTTGAGTAAAGAAGCAGGGAGAGCAAAAAAATGGAAAAAATGTGGTCTGATTTTCGTACTTGCATTGTTTCTGGGGCAGTTCCTCCCCTTTCAGTTTTCTCTGCACCCCACCCTACCCTTCTCTTAATGACTTACTTGTAGAGGAAAGCAAACTATTAATCACAACCAGAATGGCTCTGTAACTTCCAAACAAACAGAGAACAGTTCTAGGGACTGTGAACCAAGCCAAGGCCTTGGCAGAGGTTCCAAAACATGTTCCTTTTATATATATATTTCAGAAATGCCCCCATTTTTCCTTTGGCACAGAAGGTTCCCTTTAATTAGTGCTGAATTTCCCATTTCCCCTTTCTTCCTAAGGCGTCTATAAAGCCTTGGCCTAGTAAAAGGCAGGTACACAGCTCTCAGTTGAGCCCTATTGATGTGCTAGTATAGTTTTAATTGTGTTGAGATTTCCTTGCCAAAGTGTCACATGCAGAAGCGTTTTAAAAACGTATAGGGTTTGTAACTCTTGCGCTGTCTAGAGCTCTTGAATTATGAATGCCTCTTCCGCTGCCTATTCTGTTCTTCTGAATCTGTAAAATTACTTTAATAACCTGTGTGGGGGTAATGTTAATATGTTTGCTCAGTCGTGTGAATTTATTAGCACGCCCAGCCCACTTCAGGGAGCTGGTCTGGCCCTTTGGATGCAAGCCCTTGGTTGTGAGAAGCGGCCAGTGACGTTGGTGTTTTCTTCCCCTCCTCCCTTTCCCTTCCACCATTAGCAATCATTCTGTTGCACAGAGTATGTGATAAATCAACCTCAAGAGAGTCAGATTTGCCATAACATGACATTACCTATCAGCTCGTCAGGTCTGAGTTGACTCTCAGCCTTTTGGGCTGTATATTTCTTCAAAGTCAAGCGCCAGTTTCTTAGTCAGCTCTAACTAATTTCAGAGTGGAAGGGAAACTTGACTGGAGTGCTGTTTGGGATCTGCTTTTTAATCCTGGTCTGTTTAATGTTTGCTCCTGACAGTCTAGGCCAGACATCATTTTAATGGTATGTGTGGTGATAAAGCCAATAAACTGTCAAGATGATTGATAATCTAAGCATTATAGCAATATGACTTTCCTGTTCTCCTCTGTGCTTTAGATGATGGTTTCCAAATTGAATTCCTACAGTGTGTGCTGTGTGTGCGTGCCTGTTGGAGGCTCCCCTAACAGCGTTTGAAGGAGGGAGCTGTGTTTAATGTAAGATTTTTAGCCCTCAATTACCCACACAAATATATCTGCATATGTGTTGGTACCCTCTAATTTGGGAAACATCAAGAATTTATGGCTCTGCCCTTGTAACAGTCCCCCAGCAATTTATGGGCACTGGTGGAACTTTTTATTATGTCTTTATGGTGTTTTTTCACCTGGCATGCATCTTAGATTCCATGTGGTTGATTCTGTTATCTGTGGTTGAAAGACATTACAGATAACAAAGTGCACTGTATTAAAGGCAGGCTTCTGGTTTCCTTTCCTTTTCTCTTTGTTTCTCTTTTCTTTTAATTTAGCAGACGTTTTCTAGCATCTGGTCCTCATCTCATTAATCAGGCTCGACCAGGTGTTTCTGGGTGGTGACAGTGGGAGTGCTTGGGCCCTCTTTGTTGGCCCTCGTGGGCCACCGTTGCTGGCTTCCATCCCCCTCCTTGGCACAGTGTTGCCTGGGAACAGAAACCCCAGTGGCCAGAGAGGTTGGGCCTTTCGTGTGTGTGTATGTGTGTGTCTGTGTGTGTGCGTGTGCGCGCGCGTGCATGTGTGCGTGCATGAGAGAGAGGGAGACGGGGAAAAGGGGGCAAAATACGGAAAAAAAACCAAAGTAAACATTTAAGAACTCAAGTGAGTTAAAATTCCCTTCTGCATTCGTGTGTACTCTCTTAATACGTATGTGTATCTTTGCCTAGTTGTGCAGCGTGTGCACATTATTTAGAGTACTGCTTCCAAGACTGTGTTGAGAAACAACACTAGATTGTAAGAAGGATCTTGGAGGGTCCTCGGATGTGGCTGGGTGTCTCTGATACCTGTGGACTGTTTCACTGTGCATGTCTTCCATGTCTGATTTTACAGATGAGCCTGGGGCCCCAGAGAGGTAGTGTGTCTGGATGCATGGTGGAGTTGGGACTGGTGTCTGTGTATCCTTATTTGAGATCAGTTATCCTTTCCAATTCATTATTTTCCTTTTCTTCACTCCCCTTTTCTTTGTCTCAGGAGACACTGGGCAAGTCCCTTCATGTTTCTGGCCTCCGTTTCTCTGTCTGTAAATTGGTTAGCCTCCTTTCCTTGGTCCCTTATTTTGGAGAAGCCTATGAGTTTTTATGACAAGAATTAGGAAGGATTGGGCTTTCTACTGGAAACAGTTTCCTGAAACCATCTGGAGTCTTGTTTCCTCGCTTTGTCTAATTTCCGAATGTGTGGGCCTTGTCCTTCCTTTCTCTGCTGTCCAGAACCTTAACTTTGGTTCCTGTCTCGTGGGGCTCTCCAGGCTGGAAAGAAGGCCTGGCTTTCCCGTAGACTCCAATGAAGTACTAAGAAGAGGCTGGCCCATCAGGTTTGTTTCACCTTACCTGCCAGCAAGTATTTGTGTCCTAGGCTCCCTTAATCTAAAGTAATTCCAAATTTTGTAGCACGATTAGGTGCATGAGGCAGAAACAAATACCTGAATTGGTAAATAGCTGGGACCAGAAACAACACTGATACTGATGAGTAATGGGAAATTAGCCAAACAGATAAATGCCAAGGGCTGTTCTCTGCTGTGTGCTAGCACAAAATACTGGATAGCACATCCCCAAGTTACGTCTCCAGTTTTGGGGATCACAGAATTGTATTCATGGACTCTATTCTGCATGTTCAAGTGGCTTGAGATCTCACTGGGGATGCATGGCAGGTCTGAGATTTCTGAGAAGTAAGTCATTGCAGTTCTAAAAGCACACACGGGTGCAGGGGAGGAGAGAGGGCTGGCGCCTGTGGACTGGAACTGGGTGGGAATGATCTGGAGTCCCAGAGGGTAGCTGGCTTGTCAAAGCTGAGCCACCCTGAAATGCTCTCAGATGGGCATGGTGGCACCTGAGAGGAACCTGTTCCCCCACAGTTAAGCCAGTAGTTTTTGCAGTGTTGGCTGCAGTGGGCAGTGTGCCCTGCGCTGTGTACCGGGGAGATGGTGATGAGGATGGTGATGGTGGCTCACGTTAAGAATGCAGGTTGAGCCAGACACGATTCTGACTACTTCTACAGGTATTAACTGACTTAATCCCCCAATGATCCATTGAGAAAGGATGGGAATTAGGATGATAGGTGGGTGTGGTTGTTACTGCCATTCTGAAGGTGAGGAAATGGGCTCAGGGAAGTCAGCTGGGAGGTAGGTACTCGGTGAGTAGGTTGAGGGACTCAAACCTGGCCCCTCAGTCTAGCCACTCTGAGTCGCCACCCTGACCATGGACAAGCTCACAGCCCCAGCCTTGAGACTCTACACCTGTCTGAGGAGCGAACACATGGACCGTGCGGCTCTGAGGAAGTCCTCGGTCATCTGAGTCTGTTTACTCCTCTGTGACATGAGATAAAATGAGAGAGTAGAAATGAAAATGTCCAGCAGAGAAGAAGCACTCATTAAATGGTTGTGTTGACAGGATATTGAATTAGATCACCACTGACCTTTTCTTTTTCTTGTTCAATCTGCATTCCTCTGCACCCCTTTCTGTAAGCTGGGGATTTTATTTTTAACTTTCTTCAGTAATGGATGATAGAACAGAAAACAAAGTCTGATCCTGCCTTTTGAACCTCCGAGGTTTGGGCTACAAGTTAAGAAAGAAAGATTTGGAAGAAGACATGATGATCTAAGAACTGGCTAACTGCATACTAGACAGAGACTTCCTGGGCGCAGAAGGTGGAGAAAAGTGTAGACACCAGTGGGTCCCTGAGAAGGGGTGCTGTATCTTACATGTTTTGTTTTTTGTGATAGTCACTCAGTCAAGTCCATCTCTTTGCAATCCCGTGGACTGTAGCCCACCAGGCTCCTCTGTCCATGGAATTCTCCAGGCAAGAATACTGGAGTGGGTAGCCATTCCCTTCTCCAGGGAATCTTCCTGATCCAGGAATCAAATCCGGGTCTCCCACGTTGCAGGCAGATTCTTTACCATTTGGGCCACCATGGCCTATGGTATCTTACATAATTTTGGGCACTAACTTGTCCCTGACATATAAGCTGTTATGATTTCTTCAGAGTACTGGGAGAGGGTGGGGGTGATCCAAGATGTCTGAGCATATGAGGATATGAGAAATGCTTGTTGAAGGAAGGAGAGAGGTTTGAGCAGAATTATAAAGGCTGGTGGAGATTAGATAGGTGAAATCTACCAGCTTCAGGCTGAAAGCCTCTGTGCCCATAGATGGGCCCCCCCTAACTTGTAAACCTAGGTTTGCACTCTCAGCCAACTGAACGGACAGTGGAGTGACACTTCCTATGGAGAAGCAGGGGGCTGGTCTCATGGCAGGGCTAGAAGAATTGAGGCCCTTGGGCAGAGAGGCAGAAGGTAGAGGGAGGAGCTGAGTAAACTCAGGAAGGTTGGGATGGCTTGGTGTCCCTGAGGCAGAAGAGCGAGTTATCCTCTTCCAGAACTGTCCCATGCACCGTTAAAAGGCCAGGCCACTTGTCCAAATTTGTACCTGCTCACTCCTTAGCTGGATCCCAGAGGGAAAGCCAATGGCTCTGTAGCGTACCCTCTCCACCCCTGCTCCCGTCGCAGCCACACACGTACCTATTCTGTCAGCTCTGGACGAGCCCCCACTCTCTTTGGATTTAAAATAAAATACAGGAGGAGTGAGAAGACCAGAATTCTGGTTGCAGCTCTCCCCTTGCCCCCATATTGTGAGGCTATGAGCTACCATTTCCTTGGTAACTAAGGATTTGGACAAGGCAATCTCTCAGGTACCTTCCTGCTCTTACCTGCTGTGAACTTGTGATATTTGGAAGGTGGGACCCCCATGTGTCTATTGGCAAATTGGGCGTCCTTGGGGATGGCCTTGGCATGAGAGAAGCTGTTCTCCTCATCCCAAGATGGTAGACTTTACCCATCCATGTTATGGTCCTGTCTCCCAAGTTATGTAAAAGCAACACATGTTTCAGACCAGTTGAGCCAGGAATCAGAGAAGAAAGTTGCCTTTAAGTTGAATGACTCAAGACCTTTGAATTGTCATCTTTTCCTCCTGTTCCCTTTATATAAGTCACTTCATCTTCCAAACCCATTATATAGAGAGCTTCCTATGGGAGAGAATTGGATCTTGGGATTTCTGAGCAAAGAAAGAACTGGAACTTCATGTTAAATCTTGACTTGTTCTTATGCTCTCTTCTGTAAGCAGTTTATTTTTTTTATGCAGCAAGGAAGCAGCATATTCTAGCTTGCTCTGAAGATTGGGAGAGAGAGATCTGTTGCTTCTGCAGGTTCTTGGAGTTCCCAAGGGGCTGGACAGTCTGTCATGTACTTGGTTTGTAGTCAGTTCTCATTTATTATAAAACTACCACCTTTGCACTTCCTCCAGTTTGAATGAATATGTCAATACTGTTGTCTGAAGACTGTGCACAGCCAGATAGAAGGGCTCCTCAGAGCCATATCTGCCACTTTCTGTCTGTCTGATGACTGCAGCATACAATCCACATGGTCTTGCCTCGCTCCTGGTAGGTGGGAATAAGAAGGGTAGGCCTTGGAGACCAGGCAGAGTTGGGACATGCCTGTATAGTCACAGCTAATAGTTCTTCTCCTTGACTCAATTTGAACTGCATTTTTTTTCTGTTTTAGCTGTTGGAATATGACTCAGTACAGACTATTACTTTGACCATTTTGCTCCAGGAAAAGCATTAGTAATTTATAAATAAAATACACATAAAAATAGGAGAAGTCAAATATAGGTTTATTGACAACAAAGGCACTGTTAATGTTGGAACAGGCTGGTTTGAAGTTGAGTTAGTTTTTGTGGCTGATTTATGTCCTGTTTGTTTTAAGAGGACTATGGTTGTGAGGGTGAGTTGTGAAGGTTCTTGGGAATTGGCAGCTGGGAAGGAGCAGAGCTGGTTTGGGTCTGAGTTCCCAGAGGAACAAGATGAGAGGGAGGGGGGAAGCAGAGTGAGAAGTGGGGAGGGAGGAGGAAGAAGAATGATTTGCCTCTCTCTCTGGGCTTCATGGTTGTGTATTTAACCAAGAGTACATTGCCAGGAAATTGAGACAGTAAGTGTGTGTATGTGTGTGCATGCGCTTTGTCAAGCATAGCTCATTTAAAGTATACCTGTGTGCATATAAGCCTTTGCAGAAAACTGTTATTTATTTCTCTTGAATTTACCCCACTTGTTAAACAAAATTTGACAGATGGTTTGCAACAAGAGTAACGAAGTCATTATGTAGCCAAGTTTTATCTTTGCCATGCCACTTGTTATGTGGAAAAGGGTTTTTTCCTTGGTTTGTGGGAGTTGAATTCTCTATGGAGAGAATCAGATTCATTTAACTGGAAAAGTAGCCGGCTTGAAAGTTCATTTTCTAACCTTTACCACACCGGATAGTTGCCCATTAAAACCTTTCATCAGGGCCCATCTGATTCCGTGGTGCCATGAAATGTTTTATGGCAGATGTGAAAAATTTGTGATCCTTACTTTTTTTTTTCTTTCCATTCCAGTTGTAACAAACTTCAGGGTCAATTTTTGTTCTAATTCCAGGTTTGCTTGTATGCATGCACACACGTGCTTTCCCTCTCCCTCAGTTCGTTCTTTTGCATGTGTGTCGCTGTGCTCATGCAGGACTGCACACTATAGATCACGGAGATACAGGTGTCATCCCCGTGGAGGACAACCAGCTTCACAGGCTACTTTAACACATGTTGTGGCAGGTTGGTAAACTGCAGGAATGCTGGGTATTTTTGATGGGTTTGCTAGTTTCCTATTGTTTATTGGTAAGAAATTACCACCAACTAAGTGGCTTAAAATGACACAAATTTTTTATCTTATACTCTGGAGGTCATAAGTCCAAAATAGGCCTTAACTGAGCTAGAATCAAGGTGTGGGCTGTGCTCCTACTAGAGGCTCCAGGGAAAATCTATTCCCTTTCCTTTCTGACTTCCTTGGATTGCCCATGTTCCTTGGCTTGTCTTCCTGCATCACTCCAACCTCTGCTTCTGTTTTTACATCTCCTTTTCTGACTCTGAGAAGTTCTCTCTTATAAAGGATCCTTGTACTTATATTGGGCCCATCTGGATAATCGACAACAGTCTCCCTTCAGCTAGTTCCCTAACTGAATCATACAAGCAGAGTCCCTTTTGCTTTGTAAGGTGATAGCCGCAGGTTCTAGGGATAAGGGCACGGACATCGTGCAGAGTGTAGGGACATGATTTTATCTATGACAGTGGATAGGAAGACATTGAGTGGTAGAAGTGGACCTGTTTCTCTTGGTGGTTTATTCAGGAGCCTTCCTGGATTTCTGAAATCACTCCCTTGTTACAATTTTAGTGATCATTCCTGTTTTGGGAGTATTTATTTGTTTTCTAGAACACAAACGATACAACTTAGCTTTACTCCTGCTTAAGGTACAGTTGATTCAAAGGCAACCCCCTTTTACCTGTTTTCCCTTTTCTCCTCCTTGGTTCCTAAGACAAGATTCCACCGGTTTTCTGGCTACATGCATCCTCTCTCTTCCAAAGCTGACAACCAAACGCTAAAATGTCAGTCTCCAAATGTCATAAGTTTCTCTGTCTCTGGTATGAGGGAGACCGCTGTCCTCCTCTGGAGGGGCTGGAGCAGCTGGTCTGTCCAGTGTCTGTTAGGAATGTGTGTTGTGTGAGATCAGAGTGGCTGGGCCTGAGAGGTCCTGGTGAGCGTGACCAGGCCCTGAGGACACTTCAGCTTTTGTTCTGGATAGCAACAGGATACAAAGCAAAAGCAGTGTGTAAACTGATGAATGAATAAACGAAATGTGGTATATTCATATAACGTAAAATTCCTGAAAATGGATGAAGTTCTGATACATGTTCCAATATAGGTAAATTTAAAAACATTATGCAAAGGTAAAGAAGCTAGACAAAAAAGTTGACATACTTTATTATTCCATTTGTATGAAATGTCTAGCCTAGGTAAATCCATAGAGATAGGAAGTATGTTAGTGGTGAACACTGTAAATCAACTGTATTTCAATAAAATAAAAAGTAGATTAGCGGTTGTCAGGAGCTGGGGAGGGAGGGACTGCTTAATGGGTCTTTGGGGCTAGATAGGCCTGATAGTTGTTCAACATTGTGCATGTATGAAATGCTGCTTAATTGTTAAGACTGTTAATTTTATGTGATGTGAAGTCTACCTCAATTAAGAAAAGAGACCTTAGGTTTCCAGTTCAACATGTAACAAGCTTAGAAGTTTGCCACATCCTGACTACAGCTAAAAACCTGAACTGGAAAATCAGCAACTCTGTTTAGATCCATAAGAGAAATGAGGCCATAGAGCAGACTAGTGCCCTCAGAACTGGTGAGACAGGGGAATACAGAGAATCTCCACTTACCAGGACAGCAGCCTCCCTGGGGCCTAGTGCCTGGGTAGAGAAAACGCCATTGTAAAGGTCAAGTTGCTGGAGGTTCAGTGTGGGTGACTCACTGCCGGGGACCCAGTAAGTGAGCGGCCCTCTACACTTTCATGAATCTTACCTCCTGGAACTCTACCAGGTTTCCACAGTGAAAATGGAGAAAAAGTCCATCATGTTTCTGGCAGGAGGAGGGGGAAAGGAGTAATTCTGAAATATGCCAGAGCATTCTGTGCTTCACAAAGTCTGCCCTCAGGAGAATTATTCTTCCAGAGCTTAACTTCCCTGAAAGAAGGAAGTACCCAACTAAAGCCTACTCTAGCTAGCCTGTCTAGAAAAAAGTGAGCAGCACATGTGAAACTCACAGTCCAGAGGTACAAGCTCTGAAACTAAAAGGCTGAAGCTAACAATAGAGTAAGAAAATACTTACCCTCCTTCCACATATTACTAAGGGCCTGTTTACAGCAGTTACTGTCCCTTGTGTCTTATGTCTCATTACCAAGAAAAAACACAGGACATACTAAAGGCAGCAAGCATAGTTGGAAGAGACAGAGCAAGCCTCAGAACCAGACTGATATGGCAGGGATGTTGACATAATCAGATCAAGAATTTAAAAACAACTAGGATTCACATGCTAAGGGCTCTAATGGGTAAAGTAGATGGAACGCAAGAACAGATGAGCAATATAAGCAGCGGAGTGGAAATTCTAAGAGCCCAAAAGAAATACTAGAGATCAACACCACTAATAGAAGTGAAGAATGCCTTTGATGGGCTTATTAATAGACGGGACCCAGCTGAGAGAAGAATCTCTGACCTTGGGGATATCTCAATAGAAATCTCTCACACTGAAAAGCAAATAGAAAAAAAGACTGGAAAAACAGGACTGTAAGACAACTACAAAAAGTATAAACTGTCTTGGGAATACCAGAAAAGAAGAGAGAAGCAAAAGAAATATTTGAAACAATAATTATTTCCTCTAATTTCAGACATCAAACCACAGATCCAAGAAACTCAGATAAAACACCAAGCAGGAGAAATGCCTAAAAAGTATATACCTAGTTACATCAATTTCAAGCTACAGATAATGGTAGTTAAAGAAAAACACTGTGAGAGAAGCCAAAGGAAAGAACCTTAACCTATAAAAGAGCAAAGATAAGAATTACTTTTAATATCTTCTTAGAAACTGCAAGAACAGAGTAGAATGAAATATTTAAAGTATTCAGAGGGATGAAAAAAACCCCAACTTAGAGTTCTGTACCCCATGAAATTATCCTTCAGAAGTGAAGGAGAAATGCTTTCTCAGACAAACAAAAATGGAGGAAATTTGTTACCAATAGACCTGCCTTGCAAGAAATCTTAAAATAACTTCTTTAGAGAAGAGAATGATGTGGGTCAGAAACTTGGATCTATATCTCACAGAAAAAGTATTTGACAAAATTCAACATGCTTTCATGGTGAAAACTCTCAAACAAACTGAGTATAGAAAGAATACACTTCAACATAATAAAGACCAAATCTAACAGGTCCATAGCTATCCTCATACTCAGTGGTGGAAAGTTGAAGTATTTCTTTCCAAGATCAGGAGCAAGACAAGGGTGCCCACTTTTAACAATCTCATCCAACGTAGTTCTGGAAGCCCATCCCAAAACCATTAGGCAAGAAAAAGAAAGGAAAAGTGTCCAAATTGGAAAGGAAGGAGTGAAGTAATTTGCTGATTACATGGTCTTGTATATAGAAAATCCTGAAGACTTCACCAAAACCGTTAGCACTAATGAATGAATTCCCTAAAGTTTCAGGGTACAAAATAAACACACACAACCTTGTTGCCTTTCTTTACACTGACAATGATCTATTTGCAAAAAGGTTCATGTTTACAATGTATCAAAAACAAAATACTTAAGGATAAATTTAATCAAGGGAGTGAGAAATCGACATCAAAAACTGTATGACATTGATGAAAAGAACTGAAGATACAAGTAAATGAAAAGATATCATGTGTTCATAGATAGGAAGAGTTAATATTGTTAAAATGTACATACTACCCAATGCTATCTGTAGTTTCAGTTCAATTCCTATTAAAATTCCAATGCTTTTTGCAGAAATAGAATAATCAATCCTAAAACTTATATGGAGCCACAAAAGATGCCGAATAGTCAAAACAATCTCAAAAGAGCAAAGCAGGAGGCATCATACTTTCCAATTTCAAAACTGTATTATAAAACTGTAGTAATCAAAGCAGTATGGTATAGTATAAACATGAACACATAGGCTAATGGAACAGACTGCAAAGCTAGGAAATAAACCTACATATATGATTAATACTTGACAAGAAACCCCAGGACTACATTTGGATAAAGGATTATGTCTTTAGTAAATAGTGTTGGGAAAACAGGTGTGTAGAAAATGTGGAAGGACATAGTTGAACCCAACAATACCAACAATCAACTGGGTGTAATAGAATAAAAATCTGTAGACTACTTAATCCAGCATCAGCAGAATACACATTCTTAAGTTGACATGGAACATTCACCAAGACAGATGACATTCTTGGCCATAAAACACATCTTGCTAAGCTGCCTAAGTCGCTTCAGTCGTGTCTGACTCTGTGTGACCCCATAGACGGCAGCCCACCAGGCTCCCCTGTACCTGGGACTCTCCAGGCAAGAACACTTGAGTGGGTTGCCATTTCTGTCTCCAAAAAAGTAAAGAGGAACTAAAAAGCCTCTTGATGAAAGTGAAAGTGGAGAGTGAAAAAGTTGGCTTAAAGCTCAACATTCAGAAAACAAAGATCATGGCATCCAGTCCCATCACTTCTTGGGAAATAGATGGGGAAACAGTGGAAACAGTGTCAGACTTTATTTTTTTGGGCTCCAAAATCACTGCAGATGGTGACTGCAGCCATGAAATTAAAAGACGCTTACTCCTTGGAAGAAAAGTTATGACCAACCTAGATAGTATATTGAAAAGCAGAGACATTACTTTGCCGACTAAGGTCTGTCTAGTCAAGGCTATGGTTTTTCCAGTGGTCATGTATGGATGTGAGAGTTGGACTATGAAGAAAGCTGAGTGCTGAAGAATTGATGCTTTTGAACTGTGGTGTTGGAGAAGACTCTTGAGAGTCCCTTGGACTGCAAGGAGATCCAACCAGTCCATTCTGAAGGAGATCAGCCCTGGGATTTCCTTGGAAGGAATGATGCTAAAGCTGAAACTCCAGTATTTTGGCCACCTCATGCGAAGAGTTGACTCATTGGAAAAGACTCTGATGCTGGGAGGGATGGGGGGCAGGAGGAGAAGGGGACGACAGAGGATGAGATGGCTGGATGGCATCACTGACTCGATGGACGTGAGTCTGAGTGAACTCCGGGAGTTGGTGATGGACAGGGAGGCCTGGCGTGCTGCGATTCATGGGGTCGCAGAGAGTCGGACACGACTGAGCGACTGAACTGAACTGAACATGTTCTGAATAATAGTAATCGCGTAATGTCTGCTCTTAGACCATTGAGAATTAAACTAGAAGTCAGTGACAGAGATAGCTGAAAGACTCCAGAGTACTTGGAAATAAACAAGTTTCTAAAGAGGAAAAGAGGAAGCTAACAAAAAAGTTTTAAATGACGTTTTGTAGATATAGCTTATCAAAATTTGTGGGATGCAGCAAAAGCAGTACTTAGAGGGAAATTTATAGCAGTGAATGCATTTATTAGAAAGATATTAAATCAATTGTCTAAGTTTTACCTTGGGAAACTTGAAAAAGAAGAGCAAATTTAAAGTAAAGAGAAAAGAATAAAAATTAGATTAGAAATAAATGAAATTGAAAACAGGAAATCGGTAAAGAAAATCAGTGAAGCCAAAAGTCTTTTCTTCGGAAAGATCAATAAAATCTATATGCCTTCTTGTCATAATAAGCAAAATATAAATAACAGTGAATATTTAATAAATTATTGAATATTAATTTAATATTAAATTATCAATACCAGAAATGAAAGAGGGAACATTTGTACAGATCTCCTGGATTTTAAAAAGATAATAAAAAATACTATGAACAAATCTGTGCTCACAAATTTGATAATCTGTGTGAAACTTGGACCAGTGTTTTTGAAAGGTAATCTGCCAGAAGTCACATAAGATGAGATAAATAATCTGAAGAGGTCTATAGCTATTAAAAAATTAATAATTAATAACCTTAGCAAAGAGAAAGCACCAAGACCAGATGGGTCTCTGATGAATTCTACCAAACATTTAAGGGAGGAACATTGAATACTGCTTTACAGTCACTTTCAGAAGGTAGAAGCAGAGGGACTACTTGACTGTCCAGTGAGGCCAGAATTGCTGCAATACCAGAGTATTTGTTGCACTGTTAGCTCTTCCTTGATGGCAGCAGTGGCAGTAATAGGAAGCAATTGCTAATGAGTATATTAGTAATTGCTAATGACGGGCATCAGTTCATACACTACGTGGATTAACTTACTGAATCCTCTTAACATTGCTCTGAAGTAGGTACTGTGGTTATTCTCAGCAAATGGGGACTTTGGGGCAGAAGCCGTTAATAACTCAGTTGAAGTCACACAGCTAGTAAGCTGTAGTCTGGCTTCAGAGTCTGCTGTCTCTCAAACACAGGATGTAGACTGGGAGGCCCTTGGAGGTCATCTGGTTTAGAGGTTACAAATTGAAAAGCTCCATGCCGAGAACATGAAAGAGCAGAGCAGCTTCATGTAGGAGAATTAGGAGTGGAGGGGTAATGTACAGGGATTTATGGAGCGACATAAAAATGCTTTGTTGGCCAGTTCTAGACGTCTGGGGAAGTGGGTGCAGTCACCAGATTGCAACTTTAATTTAGTTCACCTTCCTTTGTTTAGAACAAAGGAAACTGAAACACAAAGAGTGAGGCATATTGTCTCTGGGTGGCAGAGGAGACATGGGTGCTGGCACTCCAAGGCACCAGACCCTCTTGCATCTCCTCTACCTTGGAGTTGTTAGCACTGTGGGGGCTGAAGCCAGGTTTAATTACTTTGGGGCTGATCAGAGTCATTTGCTAAACTCAAACTGAATTGAAATGATGCTAAAAAAGGGGCACATGGAAGGGTGGAGAGAAGGCTGAAGCTCTGGGACAAGGAGGACACAAAGGCAGCTGAACTCAGCCTCTGCAAGTATTGTTCAGAGTGAAGGCTGGAGGGCGAGTGTGGGCTCAGCACCGGTGCTTGGATGCATGTGGCTGGTGGAAGGGACATGTAAGCATCAGTCCGAAGACATGCGTTCTTGCCCCAGTTTTCCCTCCTGCAGTAGCGTGACCTTGGGCAGGTACTTCTCCTTGAACTTTAGTTTCACCACTTGTAACCTGGAACGTAGACCACTTGCCCTCCCTCATCATGAGCGTATTGGAAAGGAAATAGAGTGACATGGGTAAAAGAGCCTCGTAAACTGTAAGGTGCTGTCTACATGTAAAGCTGTTGCTGCTATTATTGGCCCTCCCTGGGTAGAGAGCTTGTGAGAACAGGCTCGTGAACGCGTGTGCGCATGTGTCCTGGGAAAGGCTGTGTCACGCTGAGGGCGTCCTTCTTTCAAGTCTTCCCATAATTACATGGTGGCTGATGTGGGTGTCGGTGCTAAGCTTGCTGAGCAGCCAGTAATTACTGAAGGAGAAAAACGCTTGAACAACAAACGGGTGCCCAGTTCTGCTGTCCAGGGGCCTCTGCATGAGCTGTTGTAATCTTGTCACTTAATTTCATCTGAAATGGGAAGCAGGGGGACTCAGTTGCACTCAGTTGAAACACACATACCTGGGAGCTTTGCAGGAACTGTGATATGGGGACGCCCCTCCACCTCTATGTGTGGTGGGCAGGAACCAGAGTGACCATATAATATATCATCCAAACTGGGACTCTTTTGAAAATGAAAGAGGGTGCTATCAGAAATTATACTGGGAAAACTGACATAAGCAGAGACCTCCCCAGGCTGGGATATGTTGTCACTCTAGGAATAATTCCCACTTGGCCCTCTCAGTCCAGTTTCTGTGATGTGTGAGTAATGAAGAGTTTATGCAAATGTAAGTTATGAATAATATTATAAATGAGTCTGGGACATAGCAACCTAAAGGATGAATTCTTAACAGGAGAATTTCTAAACTTGGGGGGAGACATTATTATAGAAATCGGTATTTGGGGGGGTCCTCTGGTTGTGTATGTGAGTTTGTGCATATGTGAGTTGTCTCCTACTATTTGCGGCCCCGTGGACTGTAGCCTGCTAGACTCCTTGGCCCACGGAATTTTCCAGGCAAGAACACTGGAGTGGGGTGCCATTTCCTACTCCAGAGGGGGTCTTCCTGACCCAGGGGTTGAACCCATGTCTCTTGTGTCTCCTGCATGGGCAGGTAGATTCTTTACCACTAGCCCCACCTGGGAAGCTGATTTGTATCACAAGACATTTATCCATGCCTTAGATGCAGTGGATTGAGGAGGCAGAAATATCCAAGTTTGAATCTATTCTTTATCTAATTGTATAATCTTGGGTAATATTTTCAGCTTTTCTTTGGGTTTCTCATCGTATAATGGTGATCAGATATCTGTGATTGATGACTCTGGTGATTATTGTGTGAGAGAATGTCTATAAAATACTTATGATGCCTGATATACTTTCAAAATATTAGTCGCTGCCTTCTTGTTTGTTCCTCTCTCAGGATCACTGGATTAGGAACTGGGTAGTTGATACAGATGACCTTTATGAAATTCTCTGTGTAGATGACTTCTCCCTTATAACTGTGGCCCCTGTAGTCATCAGATGAAGACCTATTGGAAACTTTACTTCAATATATCAGAACAGAGAACTAGAAGTTAAAAGAAAAAAGGTAAAGAGACAAGAAATTAAGCAGAAACTTTCATACTTTTTATTTTTTCAGTCTTAATTTCATTCTATCCATTCATCCAACATTTGTTGAATACTTGAGATGTACGAGTTAATGTGAGAAGACACAAAGGCATCCCAGGAGCTTTCACACTAGCTGATTTCATGGGATCTAGACTTTGAAGGAGCTATTAAGTATAAGATGACTGAGCCCAATGGTGTTGGAGCTTTGTGGGGATATGTATCAGTCAGGACCCTTTTATGTGTAAGTGACAAAGATTCAGTATAAATTTATGAAAGCTGTGGGTGTGTGCTCAGTTGCAGCTGACTCTTTGAGACTCCATGGACTGTATATAGCCTGACAGACTCCTCTGTGCATGAGATTTCCCAGGCAAGAATTCTGGAATGGGTTGCCACTTCCTCCTCCAGGGGATCTTCCTGACCCAGTGTCTTGCATCTCCTTCATTGGCAGTCAGTTTCTTTACTACTAGCACCACCTGGGAAGTTCATGAAAGCCATAGTGAGAGTTTATTAGCTCTTGTAGTTGGGAAGCCCAACACTGGATACAGAGGTTTGGATGATAATTTTACCCTCTCTCCCAGGCCATTGACAAATCTTGACCACCCATGCCTTTGCAGCAGCTACACTCTGATTCTCTGATGGCCCTGTTTAGTTGGGAAGGGGAGAGCATTTTCAGCTTTGAGAGATCATTTTGGGTACAGTCAGCAGTTATTTGCTTCTACTTGCAGGGATGAGTTAAAATGATGGATGAGAGGTTAAGTGTGGTTCACATGTGCTTTTTGTGTGGAAGTTTGGGCAGGTACGTGAGCCCAGGCCTGTCATGCCAGTGGTACTAAATTCTCTAGCACATTGGATATGCATTTTATGATGGCGGTTTATCATCTGGAGCTGAAAATGGAAATGCCTGTGATTAAGTCCAGTATGGAAGGTTTTGAATGGGTTGGCCAATGCAAGCAGTTTAACCTGATGTGATGACACCAGGATTGAGATAATTATATGTGGAAGCCTTTTTTTTTTTTTTTAAAGGAAAGGTCAGATAAGCAAATAAGGTCTTCCTGATCTGACCCAGGCTGCTTTTTTCCCTCTATAAAAAATTCATTAAAGACTGGCTCAGCTTGTCTCTTGACTATACCCTAAATATATTTGTGTTTTCCTGTGCTTACCTCATTTCTGAACCAACTTAGCAGGAGAAATCTCTTTTAGGTTATTTCTTACCTGGTTCCAACTAAGTGATTATTGCAAAGCCTTTCAAAATATCCCTGGATACAGCTCTTTCCTTTGATCTTCATGGCATACTATTTAAACTGTTCTAGCCACAACAATTTATTGCATACTGTGGTTTTCTTTCATTATTATTACTATTAAAAAATATCCCAACTTGACTGTAAACTCCTTGATGGTAGGGTACAGCTGTATAATGGTATGTATTTGCCAAGTTTTACCTTGGTAAATACTTGATTTCAAATTTTAAATTGTGTGTTAACTTTTGGGTGAGACTGGCAGATGGAACCCATGAATCTTTTGTTTCCCACTGAAGCCCCATAAAAGAGTAAAAGGCATTGACTCATAGAATATGGAGATTATAAGAGTGGAGGCACCAGCAAAAGATTTTTAAAATTTGTGGTTAAAATATATACAACAAAAAAATTACTATTTAAATAACTTTACAGTATACAATTTAATGGCATTTAGTGGTGTTGGAGAAGACTATTGAGAGTCCCTTGGACTGCAAGGAAATCCAACCAGTCCATTCTAAAGGAGATCATTGGGTGTTCATTGGAAGGACGGATGCTAAAGCTGAAACTCTAATACTTCGGCCACCTCATGCGAAGAGTTGACTCACTGGAAAAGACCCTGATGCTGGGAGGGATTGGGGGCAGGAGGAGGAGGGGACAACAGAGGATGAGATGGCTGGATGGCATCACCGACTCAATGGACATGAGTTAGATAAACTCTGGGAGTTGATGATGGACAGGGAAGCCTGGCGTGCTGTGATTCATGGGGTTGCAAAGAGTTGGACAAGACTGAGCGACTGAACTGAGTACATTCACAATGTTGTATAACTACCACCTCTGTCTGAAAGTGAAAGTTGTTTAGTCGTGTCTGACTCTTTGTAACCTGTGGACTGTAGCCTACCAGGTTCCTATGTCAATGGAATTCTTTAGGCAGTACTGGAGTTGGTAGCCATTCCCTTCTCCAGGGAATCTTCCTGACCCAGGGATTGAACCTGGATCTCCTACATTGCAGGCAGATTCTTTATTATCTAAGCCACCAAGGGATCTGGTTCCAAAATATTTTCATCAACCTCAAAGAAAACCCCCTGCCCATTAAACATCGTGTGTCAATTCCATTCTTCCTCGCCCCAGCCCCTGTTCCCACTAATTTGCTTTGTCTTTGTGAAATATCTATTCTGGAGTCATACAATATGTGACCTCTTGTGTACAGCTTTTTCTACTTAGAATAATGTTTTTAAGGATCATCCATGTTGCAGCATGTCAGTACTTCATTGCTTCGTGTGACTAAATAATATTTCATTATTTGAAAATACCACATTTTGTTTTTATGTTTATCAGATGATGAATATTTGGGTTGTTTCTTTATTTTAGCTATTATGAATAATGCCTCTGTGCACTTTTTTATACACATTTTTGTTGAAACACTTGTTTTCAATTTTTTGAATGTATACCTAGGAGTGGAATTGAGGGGAGGGGTCATATGGTAATTTCATGTTTAATTTATTGAAGAAATGCCCAACTATTTAAATGATGCACTATTTTATATTCTCCCAAGCAATATATGAGGATTCTCATTTCTCTACATCCTCACCAGTCCTTGTTATTTTATACATTAAAAAAATTACAGCTGTCCTAGTAGATGTGAAGTGGTATCTCATTATGGTTTTGATTTGCATTTCCCTAATAGTGTTGAGCATCTATCTTTTCATGTGAGCAATAGGTTTTTGCAAGCTGGAAAGTGGATGAGAAAATTGGACCCTAAACCAGTAGGAGGGAAAGCTGAGAACCAATCTGATTTATATTACATAATTCCCTCAAAGCCTGGAAGTTGGTGGCAAGTCCCTTCGGAAGATGTTAAGACCTCCAGTGCCCTCTCCCATTCCATATAGTCTGGTGACTAATCTTCCTCCACTATGGAAAGTGTCTAGAGACTTCTGAAGCGGGAGAATAAACCAGAGCGCCTCTGCGTGTGAAGACACCAGCTACTGCTGAGGGTAGGGCTTCACTGTAGGTATCAGGTAACTGAACATATTACTCTTCCATGTTAATTAAGCGTACGTGTAGTCTGTTTGATCCACACAGTGCTCTTCACCTACTTGTCTCCTAGGACTGTGGTAGTAAGACCTTTACCTTGAAGCAAGGGTCAGGGAAACAGACCAGCCAAAGAAAATATCTTAAAAAAAAATTATTTATGTATTTGGCTGTGCCAGGTTCTAATTACGGCATAAGGGAACTAGTTCCCTGACCAGGGATTGAACCTGGCCCCCTGTATTGGGAGCACGGAGTCTTTAGCCACTGGACTACCAGGGAAGTTCCCCAAGAAAATATCTTAAAATACTTGCCCTGAAAATTCCTCAAGTAAGTGGACAAGCCACTTCACTCTATAGTGAAGCTCCAGATGACAAGCCCCTCTCATTTTCGGAGATTCCAGTCAATTTTTAATTCTCCATTGTTAACTGTGGGCAGAAATCTAAGGATTGCCTGATATCTCCGAGAAGCCTCTTAACAGGAAAGAAGTTAGAATAAACAAGAATGAAAGAAACTTGGAACAATCGGAGACTATACTGAGAAAAGAAAGCTGAACAGAAAAGTCCTGTTGTTAATATCCTTAGAAAAGGAGATAAGGAGATAATGTAGTCCCACAGTAAAACCAGAATGTCATGCAAATGATATGCAGAAAATAAGAGCTCTTGAGAATTGAAAACATGGAACAGAAATGAAAAATCTGTATGAGATAATTTTCCTAGAAAGTAGAATAAGAAAAGGGAACGAGATGAAAGTAGGAAAGGAAAAAAATTAAAGAGCTCAAGAGGGTAATGTCCACATAATTGGAGCTCCTGAGAAAAAGAATACATTATTTCAATAAAATCTCCCAGAACTGAAAAACGTATAGTTCCAGCATTAAGAATCCACCAATTTCTCACAATATAAATGGACTCACAGCAGTATACGAATGTGAGATTTCAGGATTCTGGGCACATGTAGAGTCATGACTCAAAAGGGCTTCAGACTTTGAAACAGTGGAAGCTAGGATATAACACAGCTGTGCCTTCAAAATTCTAACAAGAAATTTTTAACCAGGAAGTTTATCATCAACCAAACAAGATGGAGGATAGGATGAAGACAAGATTGAAGGTAGATGAATTCAGTATGAGATGTCTCAAAAATTGCACCATGGGAAACTACTGGAAGAGATGTCCCATCAAAGCATGAGAGTAAAGAAGAAAGAGGAAGATGTTGCTGATGAGAGGGGAAGGGGTCTTCTGGGTGATCAGCCAGGAAGATCTCAAAATGGAAGCTGTGCAAGAGGTCTGGAGAGCCATTAGCTTAGAGTGGTCCAGAGAGAGAACTTCCTGGGAGGTTTCCCAAGGATGATGAATATGCCATAGCTGATGCATCTGGACATTTTGAGAGGAAACGTTAAAAGTTGGCTGGAATTTGGTATCAAATTATTGATAGATAATTGTTAACTCCTGGAAAAACAACAAAAAAATGTGCAGAAAAAAAGAATGTGTTCCAGTATGCAGGATATAGCTATGAACACAAAATATGGTCTAACTTAACTTATGACTATATTGGAAAATGAAGGACAGATCAAAGTCTCTGCGTTTGTAGCATAGGAAGCGTGTGCCGTAGTAGAAATCAATAGATCATGCTGAACTTAAAATTCAAGAAATAGTATTTATAAATTAAGAACATGGAGAAAATACCAAAGGTATCTTACACGTTTTATGTATTTAAACCTTTCTATGATGATCATAGGCCTCTTTTGTAACTTTGAAAAAATGTACTGATTGATGAGAATGATGGATGGGAATTCTTGGTGGGTCTCCATGGAGTAATGCTCTATTTGTGGCTCTCCCAAGGGATGAGTTAATTGCATCACAGAATTGCAGGAATTCAAAGATAAAAATGCGAAGAGCACCTTGGGTCAGTTGACAAGTGACAGGATCCCTGTGAGTTCTGCCCAGAATGAAGGGACCTGAATTTTATCCGCTTCTCACTGCTGACCTTAGTGTTGACTCATCTCTGATGTTTCCTGGCTGTGAAAGGCATCCCCTCAATTCCTCACCCTGGGTTGCAGTGCCAGGCTGTGTGTATTTAGCGCCTTTAGAATCTAGCCTCATAAATCAGCTTGCCTCACCCCTTCTCTGTGGGAACAGCATTTCTCTGCCTTCCCTCCCATTAGACTTTTGGTTTCAGGTAATGGCTCGCTGGGAATGAACATGGAGCTATATGAAACCAAGAGCAAATATTCCTCTCCTCTGTATTCCTCCTGAGTGGTTTTATTGGAAGCTGAAGATGAGCTCTGAAGATGGATCCCTCAGAAAGTCTTTAATAAACCATTGATCGTGGCAGTTTGGCCACTTGCACTGAATTTGGTTGTTTCAATTTCATCACATTGGGTTGGTAATAAATGGTTGAATATTAGCACCCTCAGTGAGAATACCTGTAATTTATGAAATAACTGGACTGGACTTTGGAGTACTGGCATACTCTCCCTACTCCTCACAGCAGTCTTGGAAGTGAAACATTGTTTCATATCTGAGAAGATGAAGGCTTAGCAAGATTCATTCTTGTATTGAACCAATCTGTTGAGTGCTTGTGTGTACCAGAGAGTGTGCTGTCCCTGGGATTCCCATGGAGAGCAGGATGTCCATGAGCCCTGTCCTTAAAGAGCTTACTAGCAGGGTGAGCGGACAAGTTGACAGGAGGGTATAATGCAGTGTGCTAAAGTGCTTGGGTGGGAGTGCTACAGAAGCCTGTGGGTGCAACAGAGGAGGCAATTATCACTATCAGAGGGTCAGGGCAAACTTGCTGGATAATCGGGTTCTGTCCTGAAGGACGGAGTTACCTCGAAAAAAGGGGGCATAGGGAACAATGTGAACATAGGCCCCAGAAAAGATAATAATAGAGTTAGTGTTCTTTCTCCTTTCATAGATGCTTGATGAACATGGCCTTAGAGAGGATCAGCAAAGTGTGTGTGTGTGTGTGTGTGTGTGTGTGTGTGTGTGTGTGTGTGTGTGTAAACATACCCGAGGGTCTTGAAAGTTTAACCCTTTCCACCCCCAGACACTTCCCACCCTTCTTTGCTCTGTAATGCAAGTTGAGTGACTGACCCAAGAATAAACGATGATTGCTGATTTGTTTTGTACAAAGCCTGGTTCTAAGCACTGCAGGAACTAAGGCGAGATGGTGTTGTCTCCATTGGCTTTAAAGCCAGCATTCCTTACCTCCTTGTTGCATTGTCTTGTTCTCTGACAGATGTGCCCAACTTTTTTCTTTCAGGTACATTATTTCTTTTTCTTCTTTTTATCTTTTTGACCATTGTTCACCCATTTCTCCTACCCACTGCTTTCGGCAACCACCAATCCGTTTTCTGTATCTATAAGCTTGTGTATTGGGGGTAGGGGGGGTGGTTGTTCTTCTGTTTTAAGATTCCGCATATAAAAGAGATTAACCAGTATTTGTCTTTCTCTGACATAATGGACTTAGTGTGGTGCAAAAGGAAAAATTTCATTTTAAAAAATTGTGTGTATGTACCAGTTTCTTCATGCTTTCATCCACCAATGGACACTTACATTGTTTCTATTTTTTTGTCTCTTGTAAATAATGCTGCAATGAACATGGGAGTGCAGATATCTTTTTAAGTTAGTATTTTTGTTTTCTTCATGTAAATACTCACAAGTGGAATTGCTCTGTCCTGTGGTAGTTCTATTTTTAATTTTTTGAGGAACCTCCATCCTGTTAGCCAAAGTGGCTGCACCAGTTTACATTCCCGCCAACCACACAGTAGGATTTTCTTTTCTCTATTTCCTCATGAAGTCTTATTTTTTGTCTTTTTGATAATAGCTGTTCTGACAGGTGTGAGGTGATATCTCATCGTGATTTCAATTTGCATTTCCCTGATGAGTGATGTTGAGCATCTTTTCATTTGCTGGTTGGCCAACTGTATGTCTTATTTGGAAAAATGTATACTCAGATCTTCTGCCCATTTGAAAGTCAGATTGTGTTTTTGTTATTGAGCTGTGTGACCTCTTTCTATATATTGAACATTAGCCCTTTATCAAGTGTGGTTTGCACATGCTTTATCTCATTCACTCATTGCCTTTTCATTTTGTTGCTTTCCTTTGTTGTGCTGAAGGTTTCTAGTTTGTTATAGTCCTGCTTGTTTATTTTTGCATTTGTTGTTTTTGCTTTTGATTGCACAATAAAAAAAAATGGATACAACTTGGAAAAGAGAATATAGAGCTAATGTTCTTTCTCATTTTTTACATTTGTGGTGAGGATGGCCTTAGAAATCGTCAGCAAACTGTGTGTAAACACACCTGAGGGTTCTAACACCCATGTTTTCTTGTAGGATTTTATGATTTCAGGCCTTTTTCAAGTCTTCAATACATTTTGAATTAGTTTTTGTGTGTGGTGTAAGATAGCTGTCTCATTTCATTCTTTTGTATGTGGCTATCCGGTTTTTCCAGTGCCGTTTATTGACGAGACTGTCCTTTCCCTATTGTGTGTTCTTTCCTGATTTGTGAATAAATTGACCATATATGTGTGGATTTTTTTTTCTGGACTCTCTGTTTTGTTTCATTGAACAGTGTATCTGTATTTTATGCCAATACTATGCTGTTTAATTATAATGCCTTTGTGATATAGTTTAGATCGGGGAGTGTGATGCTTCCAGCTTTGTTTTTCTTTTTCAAGATTGCTTTGACTATTCAGCGTCTTTAGTGGTTCTATACAAATTTTGGGATTATTTGTTCAATTTTTTTGTGAAAAATCCTGTTGGAATTTTGATAGTGATTGCATTGAATCTGTAGATGGCTTTGGGTAGTATGGCTGTTTTAACAAAATTGATTCTGTCAATCCATGAAGATGGAATATCTTCATCTGTTTGTTTCTTTTTCAGTTTCTTTCACTAATGTCTTAATAGTTTTCAGTGTACAGGTGTTTTACCTCCTTGGTTAAATTTATTCCTTGATATCTTATTATTTTTGATGCAATGGTAACGAATTGTTTTCTTAATTTCTTTTGCTAATACTTTTATTCAGTGTATAGAAATGTTATACATTCCTATACATTGATTTTTTAAAAAAAGATTTATTTTTGTTTTTGACTGTGCTGGGTCTTTGTTGCTGGACCTGGGCTTTCCTAGTTGTGGCCAGTAGGGCCTCCTCTCCAGTTGTGGGGCATGAGCTTGTTATTTCAGTGGCTTCACCTGTTGCAGAGCATGGGCTCCATGTGGTGCCTGCATCAGTAGTTGTTTTGTGTGGGCTCAACTGCTCCGTGCATGTGGAATCTTCCTGGGCCCAGGATTGAACCTGTGTCCCCTGCATTGCAAGGTGGATTTTTAACTCCTGGACCACCAGGGAAATCTTGTACATTGGTTTTTGTATCCCACAACTTTACTGAATTAATTCATTTATTAATTCTAATAGTTTTTTGATGGCATATTCATGTTTTTCATATGTAGTATTGTCATTTGCAAATAGTGACAGTTTTACTACTTCTTTGCCAATTTGGATGCATTTTATTTCTTTTTCTTCCCTGACTGCTATGACTAGAACTTCTAATGCTAGATTGAATAAATTGGCAATAATGGGCATCCTTGACTTGTTCCTGTCCTGAGCCTCCCTGGTGGCTCATACAGTAAAGGAATCTGCCTGCAATGCAGGAGACCAAGGTTCAGTCCCTAGGTCTGGAAGATCCTTAGGGAAGGGAATGGCTACCCACTCCAGTATTCTTGCTTGGAGAATTCCGTGGGCAGAGGAGCCTGGTGGGCTACAGTCCATGGGCTTGCAAAGAGTCAGACACAGAGTAGTGACTAACTTTTTTTTTTTTTTTTTTAAAGAAAAGCTTTGGTCTTTCCACCATTATGATGTTAGTTGTGGGTTTGTTGTATATGGCTTTTATTATGTTGAGGTACATTCTCTGTACTCACATTGTTGAGAGTTTTTATCATGAAACGGTGTTGAATTTTGCAAGTGCCTTTTCTACATCTATTGAGATGATCATATAGCTCTCATCCTTCATTTTGTTAATGTGGTGTATCATGTTAATTTGCAGCTGTGGAATTATCCTTATGTCCCTAGTATAAATCCTGCATGATCATGGTATATAATGTTTCTAATGTATTGTTGAATTCAGTTTACTAGTATTTTGTTGAGGATTTTTGCATCTGTTCGTCAGGAATATTGGCTTGTAGTATTCTTGGGTGTCCTTGCCTGGTTTTGGTATGATCTTGGTACAGTGCCTTGTTTTTGAGTTGACTTGTCCTTTCTTTGTCTCCATTTAGTCTGTTGTTGAACCCCTCCAGTGTATTTTTTTCGTTTCAGTTGTATGCTTCAGCTCTATGACTTCTGTTTTGTACTTTCTTGTAGTTTCTATCTCTTTGAAGTTCTCACTGTGTTCATCCATTCTTCTCCCCAGTTTGGTGAGCCCGCTGGACCACTCTCTAGCAGTGGAGACTGGCAGGCACCATCTTCATGCTCTCCGTTTGCTGTGCTCCAGAGCATCTCCTGGAAGAGAGCTTTTACGCATGTCTGGTGCCAGGTTTGTGGGTGCTATCTTGAAGATGCCTCTCGACTGCCTGACTCTGGAGACCAGGGTAGCTTACATTCCTGGTACCTGAGGATTATAATTAATAATTTGTGTCACCCAGAAAGGAGCACATCTGCCTGTCTGGTACCCCCATTTTTGTGGCTTCTACCAGGGGACACCTCTATACTACTTGCCTCTTGTGGCCAGTGGAGTTTAAGCTTGTGGGTCCCACAGGACTGTAATCAACAGAGAAAGAGTGCTTAAACAGCTGCCACTCCCGGGGCACAGTGAGAGGCAACAGACCCAGGAGCTCTGTCTTTCTGTGAATGAGACCTGTTAGCTGATCATCATGGCTGTGGCCTGAGGGACAGGCTTCTAATTAAACATGTATCCGCAGGCTGACTGTAATCCTTTCTAGAGACCACGGAGAGCAGGCACTGTCTTTGTACTTATCTTCTGTCATGTTCCAGAGCAAAGTGTCCCTTGGAGTGGAGTTTTGCACACATCTGGCATGCTGATTTTTACATCTGCTGCCCTGTGGGTTTTTTTGTGGCTGCCACTCAATGGATGCCCCTTGATCTTCTGGCTCTGGTGTCCAGGGCTGGGGCTTGCATTCCTGTGGGACTGTGGCAATTGGAGAGATGGTTCTTGGCAGGCTATTATTCCCAGGGCACTGAACACACAGTGGGCTGAGGCACATCCCCGAGTCTCTCTGTGAAGAAGGCCACTTTGTCCTGGCGCTCCAGACTGAGATGCAGGCTTCAGGTGTGGCATACATTTAGCAGCCTATAGAGCTGTTCTCAAGGAACTTAGATGGCATCTTGGCTCTCTCCTTCTGCCTTGCTCCAACTCACCAGTAACTCCCAGAAAAGAGCTTCGACACTTGACCTGAGCCCCAGTTTCTATGACTGCCATCCAGCACACACCATCATTCTGCCTGGCTCTGGTGGCCTATGTGACTTACACTTGTGATACCACTGGGCTGTATATTTTGACATACTGTTAAAAGCTGCTGCCTGAGGGTCTGGCTTCTAATCGTACTGAATCCAGGTGCTGGAATCTTCCCCTTAGGGGCACAGGTCATGGCACATCCTCACCTACTGGGAGCTATTAAAAATAGCACAAAATTTTGAAAGAAGACAAAGAGTGGGGCAGGGTTGAACAACAAGATTTATTTCCTATATGAGGCCTCTCTAAGACTGAAAGAGGTGGTTGCTTCCTCTACTGTATAGAAACCAACACAGAGTCAAACAAAAGGAAGACACAGAAGAATATGTTCCAAATGAAAGAATAAGATAAAAAACTTGAGAAAAAGACCTTAATGTAATGGAGATAAGTAATTTAACTGATAAAGAGTTCAAAGTAAAGAGCATATGCTTGACTTGAGGGCAGGAGAAATTACAGGAGAAGTGAGATATATATTCCCTGCCCTCAAGGAACCAGATGAGCCAACAGAAATTGTTTTAAGAAAGTTGGATAGTGAACAGCACAAGGTGGTGTTTATTTATTTTTAAAGGAAGTGAATGTCCCTTCTTGAGACCTCTTGGACTTCAATTGATCCTATTGCTATCTCCATCATATTCTTGAACATCTCATTTCATTTGACCACTTGGTAGAAATACAACGTTTAAGCCAGATCTGGAATACCCTGGGGAAATGTGACAAGGGCATTCCTGGTCATCTGATTCCATAATGGTCCTAGAGTCTCAGTTTCCATTTTATTTTATTTTTTTCTGTGATGAATACTGGGATTTTTGTCATGGGCTTGCTGTCTTTGCGCTTTTGTGATTTCTCAGATGTAACTTTTGAGCCTGGGTGTTGATGTATGGAAGGCAGAGGAGGAAGTTTAGGGAGAGCACTCCTTCTGTTGTTGAGAGAGGCTAGTTTGCCTGAGTCAAGCTCTGTTGTCTAAGAGCTGTAGGCGGCAATTCAAGAAGTATCATTGCGTATACTAGGGAAAGGACTGGCAGTGGCATGAATGAATGGGTATGTACTCATTTATGTAAAAAATTTCCCATGGAGGGCTTACTTTATTTTTTAATTTAAAAATGATTTTTATTTTTGGCATAAAATAATAAACATTTATTATCTCACACAGTTCCTGTGGTTCAGGAATCCAAGAGGGACTTTGCTAAGTGGTTCTGCTTAGGGTCTCTCCTGAGATTATAGTCAAGATGTGGCCAGGTCCTCAGTCCTTGAAGGACTGAATGAAGCTGAAGGAGTTATTTCTAAGGTGGCTGACTCACATGCTTGACAATTTTGTGTAGATTGTTAGAAGAAGGCTTGGGCCTACTTTAATAATTCTCAGTATGGCCAGTAGACACAGTAGACATCCTACAGATTCACTTTGTGTGTGTGTTCGGTTGCTTGGTTGTTTCCAACTGTCTGTGACCCTATGGACTAGAGCCCACCAGGCTCCTCTGTCCATGGGATTTTCCAGGCAAGAATACTGGAATGGGTTTCCATTTCCTTCTCCAGGGAATCTTTCCCAATCCAGGAATCAAACCTGCGTCTCTTATGTCTCTTTCATTGGCAGGTGGATGCTTTACCACTAAGATTTACTTTGTAAGAAACACAGATTCCTAGACTCTGCTCCACACCAAGTGGCTCAGAGTTCCTGGACTGAGAATTGGAAATCTGTATTTTTAATGAGCTCTGTGCTTGATTCTGATGTGTACTCAAGTTGGAAAATTACTGGCTGGTTTTGTACGAAGCCTGGTTCTAAGCCCTGCAGGATTTAAAGAAGAGATGTACTTGCCCTCAAGAGGCTCACACTGATGACAGAGAGAGAGAGAGAGAGAGAGAGGGAGGGAGCTACCGAGCGAGAGAGAGAGAGAGAGCAGCCTTTGCTAACTTTAAGACAGAACACAAACCATGTTTGCTGAGGGTACCTTATTGATCAGAGGAAGAATCTGTTTTACAACAAGTAGAAAGGTAATGCACCTGGTTGGTTAATTTCAAAAAGCATATCCCAGTCAGTGAGATTTTAGGGGAAGAGAAGTCACCTGCAGACTAGAATATTCTGCATCCTTTCAACTGGGGGTGGAACAGGGCAACAAAGAACAGAGTAGGGGTTTGACTAAATAAAAGTGAGATTCAGGAAAGGCTGAGATATTTGTGGACCACTCATTACCCTTCAGATGAGCTTCTTGTCCTTTTAATAAGGAAAACTCACAAGCAAAATGGACAGTAACTAGAAAAGGAGTAACCCAGGGTTCATCTGGCTCTACCTCAGAGTAAGGGCAACAACAGAGTCCGGAAGGGTTTGTACGGCAGACCAAACGTTGATATCATGGGTGGAAAATTTTTAGTTATTTATAGGTGAGTTCCCCTGGGTCAGAGACTTCTGGGTACGCTCAAACTTATTGTTTCTCCCACTACCTTGGTGAAAATTAGTATGAATAATAAATGATGTCTTTGCACATCTATGTTTTCTTGGCTGTTCTATGTGAGGACATCACTTTCTGGAAAGTCTTGGACCAGGGAACTTTGGAAGCTTTCTTTTAGCTGTCTCATGTGAGTCAGGTTGGGATGAGAACAGTTATAGCAGTCAGGTGCTGAGCAAGCTCTCCTTGTCCTTGGCTGTCTCAGAGGCTTGTATCTACTCAGAGGATAAGCACAGAAAGAGTCAAAAGTTTTCCATGGGGCAGAGAAAAGTAACAGTTACTTGTGACTGAAAGAGTTAGCTCCGTGTAGGAGGTGATAGATGGAGTGGACTGAAAGGTTCACAGTGGAAGAAAAAGACAAATGTTGAAACGTACATGCCATGTGGGCACTGTGGTGTTAGGACTTGTTAGCTTGCAGGTGACAGGAAACCCAGCTGGGTTGGCCTCAACAGTACAGGAATCTTATTGACTATGTGTCTGGGTAGGTTTCAGGGCAGGTTGATCCAGCAGCTCGGATGATGTCCTCAGGAAAGACCTCATTTCAGGTCTTTCTCCTCTTGGCTACTCCTAACATCGACAGGCTGATCTCTTAGTCACTGTCACAGAACTGCTACACGTGTGGCTTAGTTTAATTCATTCATAGAGAACGTGGTGTGTGAAGGCGTAGTGTATGTTTGAAGTGATTCTGGTGTTCCACTGCGAGGTGCTTGTAATATGCATCTGTGACTATTTTGTTCAGTCCAGCGAATAGCTGTCCACTACAGGTACAACTGCAGGGCAGTTAGGTGCATATTACGTTTGGTGGACACAGCCCTCTGAGACTGCCTATCTTATGGAGTAGTGAAAACAGTAGCTAAGAAAAACTAGAGAAAAAGTTGTCCCATTGCTCTGGGTGGCCTTTAAGACTGTTTCCAGCCACCCTTACTCTAGAAGCTTCTATTTGCTTTCTCTGTAATGTCCTGGGTGTGTTTTTGGCACGCAGATTCTGGAGTCAATGAGTCAATTTCAGGAGTCAGAATGTAAGATGACTGTAGTTTCTGATCTTCAGCTTTTAAATCAAGCAAGAACTGCTTTCCAAAATATGTGTTAGTCCTTGGCGGACAAGTCAACTTTGAGCATCGTGTCTGGCTATGTACGTAGCCCCAGAATAGCATCTGAATTACATTGTCTCTGTCTTTTTTCCCCAACCCATGATTGCTGATGGACAGAAAATGCTCATAAAACCTTGATTCAAACCACAGAATGGCTAAATAATTCACGCTTGATTACTTTTTGAAGAATTTTGAATCCAAAAATAGGACTCTAAAGGAAATGGACATTATGTTTTCTTTTTTCCTCCTCTTTTAAGCTTAGTTAGGTTTACGCTTGGGTAATGGGGGTCAGATTTAGGGGAAAGTTTTCTTTTTTTCAGTAAGATATTAAGCTATACATCAGGATTCGTTTTTATCTACAACTTGGATTTAAAAAAACACAGACCCCAATCTTAAAATAGATAAAAACAGTTTCTTGGTGATAGCTCTGCCCATCATGAAGGGGCTTGGTTATGCTTACAGGAAACAAATGTTTTGTGACTGTGTCTTAGAATCCTTCACTGTTTTTGATGTCTGGTTTTTTATCTTCCAAATTAGGAATTCTTTGTCCTGAATTTGTTGATGCTTTCTTTGGCCCATTCTTTGGCATCTTTTCCTTTTTTAGAATTGTTGCATGACTGGAACATTCTCACGAAGATTTCACCTGAGTTTTTCTTCTTAACCTTGACACCTATCAACAACTTTAAATGCTCAGTGAGCCTTCTCTGTTCTGACTTCTGCCCTAGAATGGCAGTTTAGACTTCTGTCTTCCCTTTCTTTTTCACTCTAGTCTTCTTTTCACAAGGTGGACTGTCAGCTTAGAGATTTGCTATTCAAGTCATGGATGCCTCTGTGAAAGGTAAAAACTTAAGTTCAGATACTTTCTCCCTTTTTGCTTCCCTCATCTTTCTTTTCTGCCTTTAGTGTATTTTGGGGGAGAAGACGAGCTCACTAATGCAATAACCTGGAAGACAGAACCCTATGATCATTCTGGAGGAACTTGATCCTCAAAGGCAACTTTATCATTCAAAAGTTTTCAGAATGAAATCCTAGAAGAAAATTAGGTGTGGTTTAAAAACAAAAATCAAGTAAGAGGCTAGTGATCACTTGGGATGGAATTGAAGTAGACCTATACCATTGGAACTGACTTCCCTTCAGGTTTCTGGGTCCCCCTTCCCTTAAAAGCACAAATACTGCTGGTGCTTCTAGGATGAGGCATTGTGACAGAGTAGAAAATGCACCAGATGAGGGCCACCCTGGTTACTAAGCTGACTCTAGGACTTTGACCAAGACCTCGAGTTACTCTGCAGGGACTTCCCTGGTGGCTCAGACGGTAAAGTGTCTGTCTACAGTGAGGGAGAGCCGGGTTCAATCCCTGGGTTGGGAAGATCCCCTGGAGAAGGAAATGGCAATCCACTCCATTACTACTGCCTGGAAAATCCCATGGACAGAGGAGCCTGGTAGGGTACAGTCCACGAGGTCGCGAAGAGTCGGACACGACTGAGCGACTTCACTTTCACTTTCGAGTTACTCTGTGCATCATGTGAAATGAGAGATTGGTTGGATACTGACTTGGATTGTGTGATGCAATCTAAACCTACCTCCTTGAATGCTTGTCAGTTGGCTTCTGCTTTGCAGGACTCTCTCTGACCCTGAATCTCCCTTGACCCTGCTCATGTCAGCCTTAGCATCTGAGATGGCTACCCTACTTCCTCCGCATTGCCTTCCTTTAGCCACCCAAATCTTAACCATCCTTACAGGCCTGGTTCAAACGACTTCAGGCCTTTTCTCGCTACTCAGGTCCTTAATGAGCTTCTCCTCCTCAGAATTTTGTACTTGTCCATCCCATATTGCCCAGTACCTGTTTATTGGAACACTTGGTGTCTGCTTGTTGCAGCATTTTGGATCTGGACGGAACTGTGTGTTCAAGGCTTGGGACTCTGGGGACAAAAATGGTTTCCTCATCATGTCCTACACTGCACCCAGTGTAAGCTGGGCAAATACTAGGTATCTTACTGATTATTGGTTAAAGCCTAGAATTTGTAAGGAGCGTGAAAGCTCTAGTATTTCAGCTACTCATGTGCTGAAGTCATGAACAAAAGCAGAGAAGGATGTTTTAAGCCCAAACTATCTAAGATGCTATTTATCACCATCATTCTAGAGGCCCATGAGTGCTTTCTTTCCTCTGTGTTTTTTGTTTTTTTTTTTAAAGGTTGTGGTTGCAACGAGGCCTTCAGCTTTGTCAGCCTGGTAACAGACAATGATGAGGCTGCTGTGTTCAAGAGGGGCCAGGACCCTGCCACTCTTTCTTCATCTCTCCTCCTAGAAAGCCCTTGAGGTTTTTTGTACCACTCTCTCCCCACCCTAGATTGCAGTACACACTTGGAAGACTGCCAGTCTAGCTGAGTTCCATCACTTTATAGGTGAAGAAGCCAAGGTTCGGAGACTCAGAGAGGTAGTGGTTTGATGGAGACCTTATGGTGCCACTGGAAGCTGTCTCTGGCTACCCAGCTCCACCCTACACCATGCTTCCCAAGTCGTGGGTGCTCAGACACGCAGAGTGAGTGAATGCAAAGTATAATTACGGAAGGTTGCCAGATGTTCTAATGGACCTTACAGTTGTGAATCAAAAAATGTAAGCAGTGTTGATGTTTATTATGTAATCCTCAACCCTCAACTGTTCAGGTTAGCTGGGTGGGATGAAGGATGGCTGGAAGGGTCACTGGGTGCAAAGTTCAAATGTCTTTGATGGGCACTGAGTCGTTTGTCTTGGTTTTGACCTGCAGTTTTCTAGCTTTGTCATCTAAGCCCTCGCCCCAGTGTGTGTCACGTGAAAGGGTCTGTAGGTTTTCAACAAGCCAGTCTTAGGAAAGGGTTGGCAGGGAGACTTTCTGTTTTGTTACCTAAGCTGGGATTTGATCTTCAGACCCTCAGGGTGAAAGGCTAATACCTTAATTTGTGTGTTTTATAAACATCCCCAGGCGATGACCTTCTTCTAGCCTCATGTGATACTCACATTTTGCAGGACTTAAAGCTAAAATTTCTGGCTTGAAATGAGGTGGCCTGCTGCAGATTAGAATCTGCAGGGTTGTTAGTTGTCGGCAAGTGTTATTTGCATACTGTTGAATAAAAGGGTTTGGGGGGGGAGGGCGGTCAGGTTCCTAGAAAAATGCAGTTTTTATTTTTAAAAAAATATGACTTAAAAAAAAACTCTAATAGGACATGTGTCCAACATAGTAAGGTATTTTTTCCTTGTAGGGTCTCCCTTCCTAACAGCTTTCCTTCAAGGGTCATCTTTATTTTTCTGGTGTCAGTCAAATCATTCTTCAGCAGAGCATGAAAAGTAGAGATGGAGACGCTGCGTGACTGTGTGTTAGAACCACACAGAAAGTTTTTTGTTTTATGTAAATAGAGATTGATGGAACATTTTACACAGAGTACAGGCTTTTGACAAAAAGTATTGATGGTTGCTTTCAGTAAGTGTTACTTGAGATGACAGAACATTGCATTTTAAGATGAATTACACGAGAAACTCCCTCTTTGGGAATGTCATACATTTTATTTCATCTGTTGTTTTATGAGAATGACTGAAGCCATGAATACCTTAGCCTGAACTGTTTCCTTTGCATGTTATAAGTCCTGGTTTGATGTACTCCTATTTTCAATATCAAGTTATAGAGAAAATATTTATACTGGCAAATAATATTGATAAAAATGCTTAAATGTTCAGAAGCAGAACATAACTTCTCACATGGTTTCCCCTGTGTGGTGGTGATTTGTGGGAAGCCTGGGATCCTGGTTAGAGTTAAATGTGTATTTTTTAGAAAGATCTCAGAGATTTTTTGACAAATGGTTTTTTGGAGGGTATGTTTGGTGGTTTCCCTCCTCTGGCTATATTTGAATTTCAAAAATACTTCTTTTGCATCCATCTTATACAGGCATACCTCAGATATAATGTCGGTTTGCTCTTCTACCACTGCAGGATAGCGAGTCACAGGAAATTTCTAGTTTCCCAATGGTGCTGGAGAAGTCTCTTCAGCGTCCCTTGGACAGCAAGAAGATCAAACCAGTCAATCCTAAAGGAAATCAACCCTGAAGATTCATTGGAAGGACTGATACTAAAGCTGAAGCTCCAGTGTTTTGGCCACCTGAAGCAAAGAACCAACTAATTTGAAAAGACCCTGATGCTGGGAAAGATTGAGGGCAGGAGAAAAGGGTGACAGAGGATGAGATGGTTGAATGGCATCATCGACTCAAAGGACAAGAATTTAAGCCAACTCCAGAAAATAGTGAGGGACGGGGGAGCCTGTCATGCTGCGGTTCATGGGGCTGCGAAGAGCTGGACACGACTGGGAAGCTGAACAACAACAAAGTGCGTCTAAAAGTTGTGCTTACACTATACTGTAGTCTATTAAGTGTGCAGTAGCACTATATCTTTAATAAATGTACGTATTTAATTAAAATACTTTATTTTAAAAAATTGCTAACCATTTTCTGAGCCTTCAGTGAGCTATAGTAACATCAGTGAGCACTGATCACAGACAATCATAACAAGTAGAGTAATAATGAGAAAGATTGAAATAGTGTGAGAATTACCAACATGTGACAGAGACAGACAGTGAGCAAATGCTATTAGCAAAATGGATGGGCTTGCTTGATGCAGGGTGGCCACAAACCTACAATTTGTTTAAAACAATGCAGTGTCTGAAGTGCAGTAACATGAAGCACTATAAAATGAGGTATGGCCAGAATTGTTATTTGTTTTTTATGCAAAGGGTCAGGAAGTCCAGGTCTGTGGTAACTTTGGTTTGGGGCCTTAATTTTCTTTGCAGTATGCATTCAGGGATATTAGCTTAAAGGCATCAGGGGGTTGATGAGTATTAATAGATTCATCACATATTTACTGTACCATTTATACCAGGAACTGAGGATATAGAACTTACAACCCTGTGAGGGTGAGAGAGAAACAGATAATAAAATTTCAGGCTGGGATGCTATGAAGAAAATAAAGCAGAGTGTAAGTGGTTAGAGTGTCTCAAAAGTGGGTTTAGGGGTTGTTTTAGAGTTGTTAGGGAGCATTGCTCTGAGAAGTGGCGTTTGAGCAAAGAACTGAATGATGAGACAGCTTGAACTGTGTCAGGGTTTGGGCTGGCATAGGGAGCAACAAAGTGCAAAGGCCCTGGGGCCAGAGCAAGCTTGACTTGCTGGAGGAACAGCAGGAAGGTCAGTGTACCTCAGAGAAGGCAGTGGTGGGACTGCTGTGTGTGTGAGGGGTGACGTGGTAGGCTGACAGGGAAGCCAGGTATAAGAGGAATGGGGTTCTGTGTGTTTGTTTCTGGGCGCAGCTGTAGGCTTCTTGCTCTGTGACCATACTTTCTTCAGCTGCTTAGAACCTGGCCACACAAGCTTGCCTATTTTCACCTTGCTTCAGTTCAGTTCAGTCACTCAGTCGTATCTGACTCTTTGTGACCCCATGGACTGCAGTATGCCAGGCTTCCCTGTCCATTACCAACTCCTGGAACTTGCTCAGACTCATGTCTATTGAGTCGGTGATGCCATCCAACCATCTCATCCTCTGTTGTCCCCTTCTCCTCCCACCTTCAATCTTTCCCAGCATCAGGGTCTTTTCCAGTGAGTCAGTTCTTTGCATCAGATGGCCAAAGTACTAGAGTTACAGCTATAGCATCAGTCCTTCCAATGAATATTCAGGACTGATTTCCTTCAGGATGGACTGGTTGGATCTCCTTGTAGTCCAAGGGACTGTCAAGAGTCTTCCCAAACACCACAGTTCAAAAGCATCAATTCTTTGGCACTCAGCTTTCTTCATAATCGAACTCTCATATCCCTGCGTGACTACTGGAAAAACCATAGCTTTGACTAGATGGACCTTTGTCAACAAAGTAATGTCTTGTCTTTTTAGTGTGCTGTCTAGGTTGGTCATAGCTTTTCTTCTAAGGAGCAAGCGTCTTTTAATTCCATGGCTGCAGTCACCCTCTGCAGTGATTTTGGAGCCCCCAGAGATAAAGTCTGTCACTGTTTCCATTGTTTTCCCATTTGTTTGCCAAGAAGTGGCACCTTGCTTACTTCCAACCTGGCCACACAAGCTTGCCTATTTTCACCTTGCTTCAGTTCCCCGTTGGTACTCTTGTCCCACCACCGACTGGATGTCAATCTAGATAAAGTCTTAGTCACCAGGAGAATTTTAAATGTTTATTCCTCTGGAAGGAATTCCTCAGTTAAATCCGCTATCACATACCTTAAGTATTACTGTCTGCAGTGCTTCCCTGGTACTATTACAATTACTTGTATATGTGACTGATTTCCAGCTGCAACCAACTCTTACTCATATTGGGCCCCCTAGGGCTTAGCGTAGTGCCCTAGTATATGCTTAGTGTATTTACTGGCGAAATAAGTGAGATGATGCCGTGTATAAGATCTGATTGCCCAATACAAGTACCAGAAATTAGGGTAAATGCAGTCACTAAACATCTTACGTTTCAGAAGGAGCTTAAAATCAACAAAGGGATATGACTTTAAAAACAACAACAACAAAAACCTAGTTGTAGAGCTGTTTTGAGGGACTTATTAAGATGAGTTTAAACAGTTGTTGGTTTAAAAAGTTGCAGGAATGAGAGCTCCATGGGGGATTAAATGGCCCAGGAGACAGCAGCATTTAAACTCTGGTGGGATAGAAATCCCAGAGGCCAGATGGGTCGTTATACTGAATCTTTCCTGCTTTTGAGCCTGTGTCCTGGGGCCTTATGAGATGCTTGGTCCTCCATAAATTTGGAGCTGATTTGGAACCAGCTAGCTGTTTTTCCCCCTGCTGAATTAATGTGCTGTTCAGCCGAAGCTCAAATATGAAATATATTAAAAGCAAACTAAAAACAGGTCAATGTTTTCTCTCTAATGCTATGGGAATATTTGTTTTTAAATCATCTTTTAGTACTCCACAAATCTTCCCTGTGAAGTATTTTTCTTTTCTTTTTTTTTTGAGGGGGGTGGCAGAGACTATTTTTCCCAGTCTAAAATGGCCATTTCTCAAGTCCTGATTTATTCAGAAATTTAAATGGAGAAAATGGCCCCAGATCCCACACAAGTGAAACTTTATTTTTTAATCTGGGGCACAGTAGGGAGTCCTGAGAAATGCATTTTCCTCCAGGATTGTAGGAGGAATACATAGTGTTTGTTTAAAGCATCAGGTATTGAGAAATGTAATGGCAGGGTGAAAAGTTTGACCTCAGCTGCCAGATCCGATCTGCTAGGGGGTAATTGAGTTGCCATGTTTTTTCCCTCTTCAGTTTAAATCAAGTTTTGCTATAGCCCATTTAAGTGTCAAATTGGTAGCAAAACTTGACAACTTCAGGGTGCAGACTTGCTTTTGATCAGAATTTACATGCAAATCATTTTTGCCTTGAACTGTCAGCTCCTGTTTCTGATACTCTTAACGGGGACATGTCCCTCCCCACCCCTTCTCTCCCCAAGCTGAAGGGGATGGTTGGCTAATGTTATTAATCAGCATGTGGAAGAAAAATTATCTTGATAAATATGGTGGTTAAACTATATTTTCCCTTTTGTGTGTCAGCTGTTGCAGCTGGGCATTTAATCTCCTTTTACCTAGAAGGAAATCAAACAATTATCCAGCGCTTGATGTCAAAAAGAAACTAGTGAATGAGGGGTTGGAGGGTCACCAGTGTATTGGGGAATGGACTTAAGCCACCAAAACCTGACAAAGGGTGCTGACAGTCTGCATTTTCTTAGGCATTAAACAAAGTCTTTGGTAACTTTAAAGAATCTTTCCTTGCATGACTAAACTCATTGAGAGGGTTAGAGAGAAAGCTGCCTCAGAAGTCTTAAGCCTGAAACTTTTTTTCAGTTTTGCCCTAAACCCTTGGGATGCTTAAAAGCACGTGAGCGTGTATAGCTCCATCATCCAGCGAGACAAAGGAGTGTTTGCACTTTCACAGAGTTAATAATGACAGTAGCGAGTCTTTCTTGTTTCCAGCCACCCCTGTCTTAGAGTTCCCAGTCCTCCACCTTCCTGAAGAATTTAATTGTGATTTATACTCTGTCTCTAAATTCTTAGAGACAGCTCTACTCTGGAAAGCAAAGAGAATAGGAGGCCCCAGTGGGGGAAAAAAAAATGGAGAAAAAGAACTTTCTAGAACTCGCTGTAGATTAATAGAGCTGATTATGAATATTTATAATTATCCATTACAGAGCCAAAGCTTTCAGTGAAGTAATATGTGAGATTTTTGCTTCCAGCCTGAAATTCCTTCCCATCCCTGCACCCCCAGTGGGGTGAGAACATCAAACATGTCATCTTGCCAACATGACAGCCAGCATCGAATCAGATGGGAGACACATGCAGGAAGCCTGACTTGTGAAGTAAAAGAAATTTCAAGATTGGATTCGCTTGATCCGACGTGGCCCTGCTGCAGGCCCTTCAGAAATCTCCTCAGCCAGGGCTCCTTCCCGGCCCCTGTCCAGCGCTGCCTGCCTGTGTGCTGTGAAATTTTAATTGAATTGTTAATGACACGGAGGAGTGACACAACGCATGAGAAACTTCCAAGAATCAGTCAGGAGGAGCGCTTTTTCTTACTGCTACAAAACAGAAGACACCGGGAAATTGACAAGTCCAAGCGGCGAGGCCAGGGTAGTAATTGATAGCAGGCTGCCTAGAGCCAAGGTCCTTCCCTGGTAATTGCAAGCAGAGGCTGCCTCTGTGATCTCGCCAGTGGTGTTGGCCATGCCAGAGCGACCCGGCTTTGACGGATGGCTTTCCCGCGGTAATGACTTAGGCATGTTCGCTCTCTCACATGAGGCCATGTGTCCCTCCCACCGGAGAAAATGAGCTGAACATTTTGCTTCTTCTTTAACAGGGCACTGTTAAAATAACTCTATTCTATTATATAAGCCCTGTAGTGCCAGGGGCTAAATTTATATGGTTATAAACAAGAGATATTACTTTGGAATACCACAATACTGTGTTTTTGCTATTTCTTTAGGATTTCAAATGGTGTTTTCAAAATAATGGATTTTACTTCAAGAAAATAAAATTGGGGAGGGGAGAAGGGAGGAAGGATCCCATTTCTGAACAAAATTCCTCTGTGTATCTTCCCTAATTCACTGGCCCAGTGTTTATTTGTATCTTTGTTTGTTTTGCTGGCTGGATTTGACTCTCTGTGGGGGCATCAGAAATATTATTTACTCCAGGATTCTGAAATAAGATAGACGTTTTATTTCATGGTTTTTTTTTTTCTAATTCTCCAAAGGTTTCTTTTTATTTATTTATTTATTCCTTTCCCATTTCTGGACATTGATATATTTCAGAACGTTTATGTGGCTTTTTCTCCCTCCCTGCACCTACTCTCCCTTCTCCTTTCTTTCCCTTCCTGGAATGTAATTTTGTTGATAAAATATGATCGTAAGCTGAAGTGTCTCTGATGATCTATTGCACTTCTGGATTTTCACTCCTGTCAGTGACTGAAACTTACTAATTCTGAGACAGGGATCCCTGAGTGCTTTTCCCCACTGGGTCTTGTGCTTTCTGGCATACTTGAAGTTTGAGTTCCTCACTCCTCCTCTCTTCAGTCAGTTTCACACCAAGAATCAACTTCAAAAGAGTGCCAGCAAAGATTCCTAAAAAACTCAACTGCAGATGCACTTAAGAATGAAAAGAAGCTGTGCGTATGTGTTTATACTCATGTGATGAGTTTTGATGGAGAGCCTGAGAGGAAGGAGACATTGGTGGGAACGGCAATCCACTCTAGTACTATTGCCTGGAAAATCCCATGGACAGAGGAGACTGGTAGGCTACAGTCCATGGGGTCGCAAAGAGTCGGACACGACTGAGTGACTTCACTCATTCACTGAGTACTTGGAGTTGCTAGAGGGAGCCCAGAACCGAAGCATTTGGGATATATACAACTTCCTGATCATGAACATAGGATTTAGACCTACATCTGGATTCAAATGATGGTTATACTCCATGACTTTGGGCTTGATGCTTAATCTCCATCAGTCTGTCTTCTCTGCTTTGACAGTACTAGGCTTCCCTCATGGGTCAAGAAGATTCCCTGGAGAAGGGTCCAGTATTCTCGCCTGGGAAACCCCACAGACAGAAGAACCTGGTGGACTACATCCTTGGGGTTGTGAAGAGTAGGACATGGCTTAGCGACAGCAGCAACGAAGATGGCAGCACGGTTGACACATTTAGGACCAAGCCTATAGCCTGATGTCTGGCTTACACTAGACTTTAAACGGAAACGACTGGATGTATAAATTAGCCACTGCCCTAAAGTTGTTGACATCATGAATCTGGAAATAATCTTACCGCAACATTCCATTTTGCAAATGAGAAAACTGAGACTCAGAAAGGGAGGTTATTTACTCCAAATGATGGCTGCTAGCAAATTTCAAAGTTGGGGAGTAGTACTCGGGTCTCCTGACCCCAGGTCCTAAATTATTTCCAATGTTAAGTTTCCCTTTATGGTCTAGAACTTAAGACTGGTTGAGAAGCAAGTCCATCATATTTGAAATAGAGACTCCTTTAGAGACAAAATTGCCAGTCCGTGAGCTCTGGATTCTGGGAGGACACAGAGATAAAGAAATTGGATTATCATTTACCGTGATCATAAAACTTATGGAGACTGTCATGATCCAGAATCTTTTGTGAGGAGCTGAAGAAAATGATTAGAAGACTTACAGAGATGGTCTTGGGATTCAACTCTTTCCGTGCTGAGAAGCCTTATTTCATGGTAGTAGTTGGAATCTTTGAAGTTTCTCTGAAGACCCCAGACACTCAAAGGAGGAAAGAGAGGACATTTGTTGAGTATTGTCCAGTATTAGGCACAATGTCCAGGGAGTCCACAGGGATTCCAAACATCTTGTTTCATGGGTCTTACTGAGCTTTAGTATCCCAGGTGTCCTCCACTTCCAAGATAATGGATGAGAACGGGGGATGATAGAACCACAGGGTGATGTGCTGTGCTGCCTTCCAAGGTTCCAGTTCTGAATGATGTTGAATGGTAGGGTTAAAGTATCCATCAATTCCTCTTAAGTTAAAAAGGTGAGTTATGACAACTGTGGATATCAGTTGTACTTTAAAACACATATAAGCATTGAAAAAGGAAAGGAAAACTAATAATACATCGATATTAACTAGTTATTTCTAGTGTTGGGATCAAGGATGATTTTACTTTTCCTTTTTCATCTGTATGTTTACAAGTCTGTTTTACAAGGAATAATGGTAGAATTGATGTGATCAGTGAGTGTGTAAAAGTTGTAAAATTTAAAAGTGTGTAAAATTTAAAAGAAAGGTGAGCTGTTAATGTGCCTGGAATCTATGAACAAAGCAAAAGAAGATCAAAGGTGAAGGTTCTTCTGTTGAGGAAGCTTTATTCTAGTTCTGGAGAGAAATCCTACACGTACAGGAAGTTTAATAATGACATTTACTGATAGCTTTTAACTGTTGTGCTATATGTGACTGATTAGATTATGATAGAGAATCTCTAAATTTTTAAAAATGTATCACCACCATCCATGTAACTTCTATATATTATTTCACTGAATCTCCCCAAGAGTCATATAGGATCCTTACTAGTATTCTCATTTTACAGATGGAAAAACAAGTTTAGAGAGTTTGGGGAGTGGTAGAGCAAGGATTGACTGCAAGGTTTATGTCTGTAACCACCAGCTAATATTGCCTCCCAGGGAACCCTGCTTAGCCAGTAAAGCACCAAGTATCATTGCCAGTGAGGATCTGTAAGAGGTATCAATTAAAGAGGAATAGATCATTTTAGCCTGGGTAAGAGAAGGGAGAAGGACCGGGAGTCTCATCCTAGTCTTGGCCTGATGGCAAATAAATGGTTCCTAACCCACTTTCATCAAGATTCAGTTGACTTATCAGTAATAAGGTTTTAGGATGATTCTGTTCAGCATGACCGAGTGCCTCTGGACCAAAACAGATGAACCACTTGCAGGATTATGTTAGGAGCACGTGAGGAGGATGAGACCAGGCTCATGTTTGAGAAGTGTGTTGAGAAGCTGCCTTTTTCTGCTCATCTCTAATTAAAAGCCCTTTCAAAGATGTCAGCACTGATTGGGTAATGTGGCTATAATTGACAGTACTGCTCCCTGGCCTAGTGGAATCACCTTTCAGTTTACAGGCTGCACTGGGCCTGTGGTGCCCACACCAGGGTCAGAACCACATTGGCCACAGTAAGTGCTGTGGAATGTGTGTGTGTTTCATCTTTATCAGGAATGTCACGTGGGGTTTCTTGATTGCACCGGCAGCTTACTGGCCCATCTGAGCTTCCTTCCAGACAAAATACCAGGGCTCAAGCCACATGTGTTTATGGTATATAATAAATCTCTATTTGTCATAATGGTTTAAATTTAAAAGAAAAAGAAAGGTGAGCTGTTATGTGGAAAAAAAAAAAAAAGGACTGTTGTAAATTAACTTTCTTGGAGTTTCAGGTCAAGCCCAATATATTAAAGGGGATAAAAGAGATAGAAACCTGGTCTGCAATCACAGTTGTGATTTACCCACACCTAGAGTAGGTCCTCCTTTGGACCTTTTCTTGAACTGCAGCTGGCTTGGTTTTTGTAGGACCTGCTGGGAGCTGAGGTTGTAATGAGAAAGTTATTCTTTCAAATTACTCATGAGAAGAGGCCTCATTTTATCAAGTGCCCTCCTTAATTTGATTGTAAGACTTTTCATATTTATTTTTTCTGCATTAATCATGCTGTATCTTTGTGGCAAGTATAAACACCATGGTGAAAGACTACATTTTAAAGGGGGAAAAAATCACTTAGATGACAAATATTTTTCTAGAGGTGGCCTGTTGGGAGCCCTTGACACATTAAGAAGGTTACTTTGGGTCTGGTTGCAACATTGTGAACATTTCTAAAGACTCTTCTTCAGATCAGGATACTATTATGGTTTTTGCAGATTAACTTTTAGTGGGGCTTCCCAGGTGGAGCTGGTGATAAAAAACCTGCCTGCCAGTGCAGGAGACATAAGAGACATGGGTTCGATCCCTGGGTTGGGAAGATCCCCTGGAGGAGGGCATGGCAACCCACTTCAATATTCTTGCTTGGAGAATCCCGCTGACAGAGGAGCCTGGTGGGTTGCAGTCCATAGGGTCACAAAGAGTTGGACACTATTGAAGCATCTTTGCACGCACAACCTTGATGGCAAGAGTGTTCAGTATTGACTTCCTCTGGCAGGAAGCAGCAAGACTCTGGGAGTTTTAGCTAGCATTTTCCTTCTCTGCAGGAAGGCTCTCTTTGCACCCTGGCCTTGCCCAAGAAACAGCTCTCAGTACCTTCCTCACTGAAGACTGAGGGATTCTTACTTTGATACCCTGGAGCAGACCCAGGAGTCCAGGGCCCGGCCTAGGTGTTCTTTCCTGCCAATTAGGTTCCTTCTGACCTGGACAGCCCACAATATTTTAAACAATGAAGGACAGTTAATCTGTTCTCAATGAAGGCTCCCCACATGGTCTTCTGGTTCCCAGAACTCCTTGAGTGCTTTGTGTTCTTAAGGAGGACAACTTAGAATTAGATTCTGGGTGGTCCATTACAGACATGAAAATGAATTTATGTGCCTTCATGTTATTGAAATCTGTAAGGTTTCTTATCTCTTTGATCATTGTGGTACAGAGGAGATCTAAGTATGCATTGGAGACACTTGTTCTTTGATGTGCAGGCCTATTTGTGATGAAGCTTCAGTGAAGTTGTGTGTGAGGAAGTAGGATGAGATAATTTCTCAAAAAGTTTTTTCCAGGAAAGTAAGTCAAGGCCTCTGCTGATCTTGATAAACACATTAAGAGTTTATTATTATCATCACTCTATTTTTTAGCATATTTTATACCATTGTCTAGCTCGGATAACAGTATTTGTTCACTTTTTATTTTAAAGGTTAGATTAATGAGATAGAATTTACATACAAAGAATTCCGTTTGTAAGGAAACAGATGATTTCTGACAAATGTGTGCAGTTTTGTAATCAGCATCATGATCAAGATAGAACATTCCCATCACCCTGAAGATTCCCTTGTGCCCCCTTATCCTATCCCTATATGTCTTTCCCTGTCCCTCCCTGCTGACCATGCACTGATTCAGTTTTTGTTTCTGTAATTTTGCCTTTCCCCAGAATGTTGTAAATATAGAACCATATAGTATGTAGCCTTTGGTGCCTGGCTTCTTTCTCTGAGCATGATGCTTTTGAGATTGACCCATGTTGTTCCATGTATGTTCATCCCTTTATGTTGCCAAATAGTATTCATTGTGTGGATGTGCTATGATATGCTGACAAGCTCACCATTTGATGGACATTTGGATTATTTAAGGTTTTACACTATTATACATAAAGCAGTTATAAACATTTGCTCAGAAAAGTCTTATCTCGGTGAATGTCCCATGGACTTTTGGAAAAGAATGTGGACCCTGCTATCATTGATTGGAGCCTTTTTTTGTAAATGTCAAGTTGATTCATGGTGTTGTTCAGGTCTTTTATATCTTTAACAGTTTTTTTGGTTTGCTTTTTAATGTTAATTAGATAAGTACGAAATCTCTATATATGATTGTGGATTTTTTCTGTTTCTTATTTCATTTTGGTCACATTTGGAATTCTGTTACTTGAATACATATTGTTATATCTTATTGACTAATTGACTCTTTGGCGCTGGAAAATATTCCTTGTTTTGAAGCCCACTTTGTATTATTTTATTATAAAGATCTCAAATTTTGTGTGGTATATCTATTTATATATATATTTACTTTATATATATACACATACACTTACTCTTACTGTATCTCTGAATTTACATTTATAGTGAATTTTTTTTTATCCAATCTCATGATTCCTGCATTTTACTTGAAGTGTTTAGGGCATTTACATTTAATAAAATTATCAGTATACTTGATTTTAAATCTAACATTTTGCAAATTGCTTTCTATTTGCCCCGTCGGTTCTCTGTTCCTGTTTCCCTCTTTTCCTTCCTACCTTTATTTTATAAATATTTGCAATTCTATTTTATCTCAATTATTGGTTTAAAAATCTTTCTCCTTTAAAAATATTTTTTGTTAGCTTTACCATGTATGCTATGTATCTTATCACAATTTGTTTTCAAATAATATGCCACTTTTTATATAGTTTAAGAACCTCAGTATGGTGTACTTTAGTTTCCTCCTGCCCATCCTCTGTCTTATTGTTGACTTACATGTAACTGCTGTATATGTTTACACCCCAGAGATTATTTTTTTAAGACAGTAGTTTTTTTTTTTTAAAGCCAGGAAAAATATTTTTAATTTGCTTCTTTTAAGAGAAAAAATTAGTCTTTTATTCTTTTCTAGTTTGCATTTGCAAACTAAATATATTTTTCAGAGCCAGTATCTTTTAAAGAAATAAAAAGAAAAAAAAGTCAATCATATTTTCCATGTTTTTAGCATTTATGGAGCTCTTATTTCTTTATATATGTATCCAGATTTCCTTCTGATACTGGATTCTTGCCTAAAGAACTTTTTCTAATGTCTTTTAGTACAGGTATTCTGGCAGTGGTTTCTTTGTTTTTGTTTGGATGAAGAATTCTTTATCCCACCTTAATTTTTAGAAGATAATTTAAATGTCAATGGATTCCTTATATAATTTTTTTTAGTACTTTCAGGACTTTACTTTCAGTACTTTAGTGATGCTGTTCCTTTTTTTTTTTGGCCTTGTATTTATTCTGTTGAGAAGTCCGTTTTTCTCAGCTTTGCTTTTCTGTACTTGTTTCTTTTTCTCTCTGCTTGCTTTCAAGAGTTTTGCTTTCTCTTTTGTTTTTAGCAGTTTTACTGTGAGGTGCCTGTGTCCTTACCCCTCGCTTGAGGATTTCTGAGGTTCTTTGAATTGTGGTTGATGTTTTTCATCAGTTTTGGAAAATTCTTGGCTATTATCTCTTTAATTTTTTTTTCCTACTATTTTTCCTGTCTTACCTGCTTTTGGGATTCCAAATATATGTTACACTTTTTGATATCATTCCGTAGCTCTTCAACGCTCTGCTTTCGTTTTTTTTTTTTTCCATCCTTTTCTTCACTATTAATTTGGGTAATTTTTTATTCACTTACATTCAAGTTCAAGAATCCTTTTCTTTGCTGTGTTGTCTGCCAATAAGCCTGTTGAAGGAATTCTTCCTCTTTACTACCATGCTTTTATTTTTAGCATATTTATTAGATTCATTTTTATAGTTTCCGTTTTTTCCCCTCTGGAAATCACCCATCTGTTCATCCATTATGTTCACCTTTTCCTCTAAGTTAAAAAGAATAACCAGTAATAGTTATTTTATGTCCCTAGCTGTTAATCCCAACATCTGCATCACTGCTGGTTCTGGTCACATTGACTGTTTTATCTTTTGATGAAGAATCTCTTTTCCTTGCTTTTGTGTGTTATATAATTTTCGGTTACACTTTGGATGGCATGGGTAAAACAACTGCAGAAATTTAGATAAATAGTACCTAGAAATGGAGACACTTCTGTTGGAATATTAGCGTGGGTAGCTGAGTCAGTAGGCAGTAACTGAGCTGGGTCTGAGTTATTCTGTAAGATGTACCAGATTGGTGGCTAGCTACTGTCTTCGTCTAGTGGGGAATTGCAGAAATAAAGGGTTTTCTTTATGTCCCCATTCCATCTTTAGCTCTTGGCAGGTCTCAAATACCTAACCCACGTCCATGCCTTTTCCCCTCCTTGAGGGCTGACTGCTATTGTTGGTTACTCAGTGGTGAGGCTTGTGGTGGCAGGAGGGTTTCTCTCTCCTCTGGCTCTGTCAGTCTTTGGCAGGTTTTGAGCGTGTAAGTCCCAGGCATAAATTTTTCTGTCTCATATTAATGGATGCTCTTGAGTAGGACAGCATTTTCTATCCCTTTTCCAGTATTATCAGGCCTCTGCTTTCTATCTATGCAAGTTGCTCTACATGAACAGGTTTTCTGCCCTTTTCCTCAAGGAGCAGATATCTTTTGCTTCTAGCTCTTGTTTAGTTGCAGTGTACTTTTATCTGGGACTATCCCTCCTTAGTGGATTATGGCTGGTGTTTTCTTTCATTCTTTTTTTTTTTTTTTAAATGAGTGAAGGTTTTGAAAGTAGGCAAGATTTCATGCCTGTGTACAATTTTGGGGCTTCTCCCTATTTCTCCTGCTTTGCCTTAACCTGTCTTGTGAGTACCATGGGGGAAGAAAGCTGGTAAGTAAGTACAGACTCTACTTGTATCTGGGACTCAGAAATTCTAAGCTCCTCTGGCTTGCCCACATTAAGTATTTACATTTTTGTTAACATTTCAGTTGTTTTCTTCTTGATTACTTTTATGATGGCTGCCCTTCAGCCTGTCCTCTGCCAACGGTGAAACAGTTTGTATGTCTCAATTGCCCTATATAGAAGGACGAGTCAGATTTTGGAATTCAGTTCACTTCTCTGCCTTGTAACAGCAGCGGAATGTCTCCCATCAGCTAGTGGAGAGGGAATTTCTGCCTGATGAGGGCTGATCTGATGGTCCCTTACAGTCAGTCTTGAGGGACTAGGATTTCAGAATCTGTGTATATCTGATACAGGGGACAGTTGCTGATCCTGATGAGAAGAATTTGGTGGATCTTCTGCTGTTTGCTTGCTATTGCCTTGCAAGAAAGTGGTAAAGAAAACTAGAGATCTAATATTCTTACATAATTTAACGAGGGAGGAAGAAGCAGACAATACTTGGAAGGGGGTTGGCACTTGAAGGAGGAGTAAGGACTAGGGTAAATTTCTCATTTTTTACAAGTTTTATTTTGAGGGCAGTCTGCAGTCTTTGCCATGTAGAAAGGAAAAATTAATAGAAAGCACACTGTTTTTGGCTTGAATAATGAGACATCTAGGCAATGGTACCCCACTCCAGTACTCTTGCCTGGAATATCCCACGGACGGAGGAGCCTGGAAGGCTGCAGTCCATGGGGTCGCTGAGTGTCAGACACAACTGAGCGACTTCACTTGCACTTTTCACTTTCATGCATTGGAGAAGGAAATGGCAACCCACTCCAGTGTTCTTGCCTGGAGAATCTCAGGGATGGGGGAGCCTGATGGGCTGCCGTCTGTGGGGTCGCACAGAGTCAGACACGACTGAAGTGACTTAGCAGTAGCAATAGCAGTAGCTGCTTAAAAGAGGGAAATCCCTGTAAGGAGTGAGCAAATGAATGGAGGTCCAGGTTCTATGTAGAAAATCTGCCCAAATCTGTAGTTGGACCCTGAACCACGTAAGTAGATTTCACACGAGTAAGAATAAAACAGTTGAACTGAAATTTGAACTGTTGCCTGCCATAGAGGAGACAGTGTTTTGTAGTTTGCTTTCAGCCAATATATTGGCTTGCTTAAAAAATGATCTTCAGAGAAACTTAACAGAATCAAGAATTTCTACAGCATAACATTCAAGACACCCAAGATCAATCTAAAATTCTCACTGCGTTATGAAAAGTAGTCAGTAGAGACCAACCCCAAGATGACCCAGATGATGGAATAACAAATATTGTAAAGTTCCTATTACAGATATGCAGAAAGATGTAAAGGGAAATATGATCACAAGGTAGGAAAGGATAGGAAGTTTTAGAGAATTAGTATTTTATGATTCTATTGTTATAATAATAGTAACACAAACTAGCACTGGAAATTAGAACAAACAAAAAATTCATTGGATGAGCTTAATGATAGAATGAAGGTGGCAGAGGAAGAGTCAGAAATTTTAGAAAGATCAATGGAAAAACAGAGAAAAGAAGAAAAAAACAGAACTACAGGGACCTGTTGGGCAGGATCACAAACTGTAGTTTATGTTCTAATATTAGTTCTAACATAATAGAGTTCCTAAAGAAGAAATGAGAAGGTGAGACAAAACATTAGAGAACTAATGGCTGAAAATATCCCAAATGTGATGAATAACATGAATTTATAGATGCAAGATGCTCAGTGAGCAACAAGCAGGATTAATTTGAAGCAAACCACACTTAGGTATGACTCAGTTACGTGTCCAAAAGAAAAGTTAAACAGCTAGAAGAGGAAGATGCAGATTTCTTAAAGGAGTTACTGAGATGAACTAAATTACCGTAGGGTCTTACCAGAGACAAAGGACGCTGAATTGAAACAGAATGTCTTTAAAGGGCTTAAAAAAAGAGGAAAAAAAGAAAACTATAAATCCAGAATTGTCAATCCAGCAAAAATATCCTTGAAGAATGAAGATGAAGTAGACATTTTCATATAGAAAAAAATTACTAATGCTTCTGCATACCAATAAAAGAGGTTCTGTTGATACAAGCTCAAGAATGGAAACTCACCTTGAGGAAGCAAGAAGAGCATCTGATGTGATAAACATATGGGTAAAGAAACAAAGTTTTTTCCTTTTAATTTCTTTAAAACTCGTGTGAGTGTTTAACCACCAAACTCTAAGGTATTTTGGAGCATATAGTTTATGCAGAGGTAATATATATGTCAGCTGTAGCAAAAAGTCTGGTGATGAGATAATAGCCTCATTATGGTTGCATGATTTGTTCGTTTTACATGAAGTGCTACAACATTAGCTCTAAGCAGACTGTGAAAAATGAAGAAGGTATATTATAATCTTAGAGCAATTCATAAAAAATAATGCAAGACATAGCACAAAAAACCAGTAGATAAATTAAAATGATATTCTTAAAAACTGTAAAAGAAGGCAGGAAAGGAGGAACAAAGGAAAAAAAAAAAGCTACAAAGAGAAAACAGAGGTAATGTGGTAGACTTAACTCAAACCAGAGCGATAACTATATTAAATGTTAGTGGACCAGTTAAATGTGACGAGTAAAGCCTGGCTTTTTAGTCCTCAGGGATGTTTAAAGTGTCATAGAAATGTTTTGGGGGTTTCAGGAGACAGTGTGGCTATGGAAACTCATGTTCTAGCCCTGCAAGATTGATACTGATGAATAAAAGGAAATGAACAGACAAAAGGAGATGAACTATTTAGAGCAACCATGAGGCATGGGTTCTGGTTTGTCCAGCTCTTCTGGCCCTGATTCAACAGTACTCAGTTTCAGTTAGGATGGTAACTGGCTATAATTCAATGTTGAACACCAGCTGGAGCTGGGATTGAAGTACAGGGCGAGATGCCTATGTGTCTTTGCTCCTGTTTCGCCTAGCTGCATCGTGTCCATCGTCCATCTGCGTCGTTCCTGTTTTCACGAGGCCCTGCCCCCGCCCCCACCTGCCTTAGAGCCATATAACGGATGGATCTCTGTGTTGATTTGTTAAGTTCTTCCATCTGGGCCCCCAAGAGGTTTGGAGAACAAAGTGTTTTGATGTGTCCTTTCAGACTGATGTGCAGGAGGCCTAGTGTGAGTGACTTACGAAGTGGTATCTGAATCCTCCAAGACACCATTGGCATAGAGGATACAGCCAGCACAATGACATGTTTTTTAGTTTTCCGATGAAGGAACGGGTATGCAACGTTCTGCTTCACTAGGCAAACAACAGTCACACCTCATACCCCTCCTCCGGAAAGGGACTAGAAAATATATTTACCAACTTGGAAAGAAAAAAGCGAATTAGATGACAGTCCACAGTATGATTTCTTGTTATTTTTCTCCTTGTCTGATTGGCCTACTATCCACTAAAAACTTTTAAAAACACCTCCCTGAAATTTAGGCTGTGTAAAGCAGTTGGGGCTCAAGTGTGACCAAGAGGGTTTTTGGCACAGTGAATTCTGTTTCATTTGAGGGAGGAATACTGGTTTCAGGCACCTTGATGATGGAAAAAACCTTCTGTGTTTCAATAAGACTTTGCTCTGGGCCTAAAACTAATTCTCAAGGTGTTCATTGACTTGAGTCCTATTGAAGGGCATCTTGGATAACACTGTTATCAACCATATGACTTCTGCTTTAGATACTTTTTCAAGTGAGGTGGAGTATAACTTTAAAATAGATATCCATGGCCTTAGGAAAGCCACAGCTTCTCTGGATCTTATGAATAAAGTGAGTATAATTAGACACTTATGGAGAGTTTGGCGTCACGAAGTCCATGGTATGGGGTGAAGCTTGGGCTTTTGCATTTTCAAGGAGCATCATAGGTGGTCCTTTTGCTGATCTCTAATAAGGGTCTCTCCAGATGGTAGCATTCTGTGATTTCATGACAACATAAATGTCACAAAGAGATTTTTTTCTTTTGTATATAAACTCCTCTTTTTAAAGTGGTCCATTTACGATGATGAGATATTTTTATCTTAATAACCATTAGGCTCCACCCCATGGCAACCTCTCTCTTGACAATTCATTTGATTATTTTGGTTGATCCATCCCAAGGAATGATAATAGTTCACAAAGATTTCCTAGCCGACTCTGGAAGCAAGAGCTCTGACACCTCCTGGGTAGGGAGTTTATCTGTGCAGTTCTGACTTGTCTTAGGACTGTCACGTGATCTTGGCAGGTTGGACATTCTCTGTGGGTTTGGAGGGGAGGATTTTATTTCTTAGGGTATATCAAGATGGTATGAAACTTCCTTCAAGAATAGAGTTCTTATTTAAAAGCAGAAAGGCAGTTGTCGGAGGACAGGGGCTGAATGCAGAATTCATTCACTAGGGAATTACTGGTGATCTTGGCAGCAGTTCGCTGAGACTGCTTACCTGAAATTATTGTTTTCTGCCTTTTAACTGAGTGCCAGTTTGACTGCTGTGAGAGTGTGTTGGTTAATCCTTTGCTTCACTTGTTCTTCTTTGCACAGCCAAGGGAGCATTTCCAAAGATAAAAATCTGTCAACAGAGGCTAAGTCCTAATCAAACAGGTATGGATGAATTGGGGAGAGATAATTGCATTGTAGGAGCAGCCCTCTAGTCAGAAAGTATCTTGGAAGGAGAATGAGACAGTTGGGTGTTGAACCAACCAATGAACATGATAGTGAAGGGGTACATTAATTTTTTGCTGACCAGCTTGATTGTCAAACTTGACACTTTCTGCTTAGCTTTAAGCTTTAACTCACTCAGGTCAAGTATGATTAAAGGACACAGGAACTGAAAAATCATATACGGAATCCCCTTCATACACTTATCAAAGCCCTTAGGGTGAGTTTCTAGGCCTGAGGACTTAAAAAAAAATTATAATATGGGCTTCCCTGGTGGCTCAGTGGTAAAAAATCTGCCTGCCAATGTAGGCAACCCAGGTGTGATCCCTGGGTTGGCAAGATCCCCTGGAAAAGGAAATGGCAACCAACTCTGGTATTCTTACCTGGGAAATCCCATGGATAGAGGAACCTGGTGGGCTTCAGTACATGGGGTTGCAAAGAGTCAGACTTGATGTAGCAGCTAAGCATGAGTGCATTGCTTAAATATAGGCATGGCACCATAAAACTCCTAGAGGAGAGTATAGGCAAAACATTCTGTGACTTGAATCATTCCAGTGTTTCTTAGGTCAGTCTCCTGAAGCAATAGAAATAAAAGCAAAAATAAACAAATGGAACCTGATCAAATGCATAAGCTTTTGCACAGCAAAGGAAACCACAAGCAAAATGAAAAAAACCTACGGACTGGAAGAAAATATTTGCAAATGATGTGGGCAACAAGGGCTGAATTTCCAAAATATATAAATAGCTTGTACAGCTCAACAACAACAACAAAAATAAACAACCCAATCTGAAAAAAAAGTAGAAGACCTAGACATTTCTCCAAAGAAGCCATACAGATGGCCAATAAGCACATAAAAAGATGCTCAACATTACTAATTATTGGAGAAATGCAAATCAAAACTATACTAAGGTATCACCTCACACTGGTCAAAATGGTCATCCTCAAAAAGTCTACAAATAACAGATGCTAGAGAGATTGTGGAGAAGAGGGAATACTCCTATACAATTGGTGGAATGTAAATTGGTGCAGCCACTGTGGGACAGTGTGGAGATTCCATAAAAGATAGGATTATGATATGATCCTGCAGTCCCACTCATGTGCATGTATCTGGAGAAAACTCTAATTTGAGAAGATACATGTGTCCCAGTGTTCATAGCACAGTCTTATTTATAATAGCCAAGATATGGAGTCAACTAAATGTCCATTGACAGATGAGTGGATAAAGAATATATATATATACACACACACACACACATATATATATATACACACACACATATATATATACACACACATATATATATGGAAAACTCAGCAGTTGCCACAGGACTGGAAAAGGTCAGTTTACATTCCAATCCCAAAGAAAGGCAATGCCAAAGAATGCTCAAACTACTGCACAATTGCACTCATCTCACACGCTAGTAAAGTAATGCTCAAAATTCTCCAAGCCAGGCTTCAGCAATACGTGAACCGTGAAATCCCTGATGTTCAAGCTGGCTTTCGAAAAGGCAGAGGAACCAGAGATCAAATTGCCAACATCCACTGGATCATGGAAAAAGCAAGAGAGTTCCAGAAAAATATCTATTTCTGCTTTATTGACTATGCCAAAGCCTTTGACTGTGGATCACAATAAACTGTGGAAAATTCTGAAAGAGATGGGAATACCAGACCACCTGACCTGCCTCTTGAGAAATCTGTATGCAGGTCAGGAAGCAACAGTTAGAACTGGACATGGAACAACAGACTGGTTCCAAATAGGAAAAGGAGTACGTCAAGGCTGTATATTGTCACCCTGCTTATTTAACTTATATGCAGAGTACATCATGAGAAACGCTGGACTGGAAGAAACACAAGCTGGAATCAAGATTGCCGGGAAAAATATCAATAACCTCAGATATGCAGATGACACCACCCTTATGGCAGAAAGTGAAGAGGAGCTAAAAAGCCTCTTGATGAAAGTGAAAGAGGAGAGTGAAAAAGTTGGCTTAAAGCTCAACATTCAGGAAATGAAGATCATGGCATCTGGTCCCATCACTTCATGGGAAATAGATGGGGAAACTGGAAACAGTGGAAGACTTTATTTTTTTGGGCTCCAAAATCACTGCTGATGGTGACTACAGCCATGAAATTAAAAGACGCTTACTCCTTGGAAGAAAAGTTAATGACCAACCTAGATAGCATATTCAAAAGCAGAGACATTACTTTGCCGACTAAGATCCGTCTAGTCAAGGCTATGGTTTTTCCTGTGGTCATGTATGGATGTGACAGTTGGACTGTGAAGAAGGCTGAGCACCAAAGAATTGATGCTTTTGAACTGTGGTTTTGGAGAAAACTGCTGAGAGTCCCTTGGACTGCAAGGAGATCCAACCAGTCCATTCTGAAGGAGATCAGCCCTGGGATTTCTTTGGAAGGAATGACGCTAAAGCTGAAACTCCAGTACTTTGGCTACCTCATGTGAAGAGCTGACTCATTGAAAAAGACTGTGATGCTGGGAGGGATTGGGGGCGGGAGAAGAAGGGGACAACAGAGGATGAGATGGCTGGATGGCATCACTGACTTGATGGATGTGAGTCTGAGTGAATTCCGGGAGTTGGTGATGGACAGGGAGGCCTGGCGTGCTGTGATCATGGGGTCGCAAAGAGTCGGACACGACTGAGCGACTGAACTGAACTGAATATATGTATAATACAATGGAATACTACTGAACCATGAAAAAGAATGAAATAATGGCATTTGCAGCAGCATGGATGGACCTAGAGATTATCACACTAAACTAGAATAAGTCAAAGAGAGAGAAAAATATGTTAATATTACTTAAATGTGGAATCTAAAAAATGATGAAATGAACTTATTTCCAAACCAGAAACAGACTCATGGACATAGAAAACAAACTTATGGTTACCAAAGGGGAAAGGGAGATTAGCAGATACAAACTACCATATATAATACAGATGAACAACAAGGTCCTACTGTATAGAACAGGGAGTTATATTCAATATCCTGTAATAAACCACAATGAAAAGAATATAGAAAGGAGAATGTGTATGTAAGTGAATCACTTTGCTGTACACCAGAAAGCTAGCACGACATTGTAAATCAACTATACTTCAATCAAAACTGACCCAGCACTACTGATTTTTCCTCTGATTCTTAATTCCTTTAGCACTCATGCTGTATCCCATCACTCAGTCCTCTAACTGTACTGAACTTGCTGAAAGTCGTCTCCACTCACTGCCTCAAATGCCCACCTCCTATTCACCCTTCACTGTTGTCTGCTAAGTGTTGTCCATGGGCCAGCAGCCCTGGAATCCCTTGAGAGTTTGTCAGAAACTCTGAATTGTAGACCTCACTCAAGAGCCATTTCAGAATCCTCATTTACTTTGGCCACCTCATGCGAAGAGTTGACTCATTGGAAAAGACTCTGATGCTGGGAGGGATTGGGGGCAGGAGGAGAAGGGGACGACAGAGGATGAGATGGCTGGATGGCATCACTGACTCGATGGATGTGAGTTTGAGTGAACTCCGGGAGTTGGTGATGGACAGGGAGGCCTGGCGTGCTGCGATTCATGGGGTCGCAACGAGTCGGACACGACTGAGCGACTGAACTGAACTGAAGTGATTTGTAGTACTTTTAAAGTCTGAGAAGGACTGCTAAAGCTACAGTCCTTTCTTATAGGCCTTCTAAGCACAAAGTCTGATGGTCACTTCTCACTCTATCATTAGACATGATTTTTTTTTTTCTTGTTTTTGAGAATGACGACTGTCAAGTTTTTCTTAGAGGACCAGAGTGTCATGGTTGAAATACCATGGTGTAAGGCACTGAGTGACCATTTCTATCTGATGGAGAGTTTGGATTCCCAAATTTTTTTTCTTTGTTTAAATTATAGTTTATTTACAGTGTTTCAGACATGATTTTCAGTGATTTGCAGTGTGTAGACATGCAATGTACAGACATGATTTTCTTCTTTAAGCTTCTCTCTTTGATTTCTTGATAGCGCTGTCTAGATCTTCTTGGCACTTAACTGGCCATTCTTTCCCTGAATCATTTTCTGGCCCATTTTCCTCTTGTAAAACACAAATATTTTCACTACTGCTCTGCAAATAGGATCATCAGTACCATCTCTCTAAATTCCATAAACCTGTGTGCAAGTCAGGAAGCAACAGTTAGAACTGGACATGGAACAACAGACTGGTTCCAAATAGAAAAAGGAGTACGTCAAGGCTGTATATTGTCACTCTTATTTGACTTATATGCAGAGTACATCATGAGAAATGCTGGGCTGGAGGAAGCACAAGCTGGAATCAAGATTGCTGGGAGAAATAACAGTAACCTCAGATATGCAGATGACACCACTCTTATGGCAGAAAATGAAGAAGAACTAAAGAGCCTCTTGATGAAAGTGAAAGAAGAGAGTGAAAAAGTTGGCTTAAAGCTCAACATTCAGGAAACGAAGATCATGGCATCTGGTCCCATCACTTCATGGCAAATAGATGGGGAAACGGTGGAAAGAGTGGCTAACTTTATTGTTTTTGGCTCCAAAATCACTGCAGATGGTAATTGCAGCCATGAAATTAAAAGATACTTACTCCTTGGAAGGAAAGTTATGACCAACCTAGATAGCATATTCAAAAGCAAAGACATTACTTTGTCAACAAAGGTCCGCTAGTCAAGGCTATGGTTTTTCCAGTGGTCATGTATGGATGTGAGAGTTGGACTGTGAAGAAAGCTAAGTGCTGAAGGATTGATGCTTTTGAACTGTGGTGTTGGAGAAGACTCTTGAGAGTCCCTTGGACTGCAAGGAGATCCAACCAGTCCATCCTAAAGGAGATCAGTCTTGGGTGTTCATTGGAAGGACTGATGTTGAAGCTGAAACTCCAATACTCTGGCCACCTGATGTGAAGAGCTGACTCATTGGAAAAGACCCTGATGCTGGGAAAGATTGAAGGTGGATGGAGAAGGGGACGACAGAGGATGAGATGGTTAGATGGCATCACTGATTCAATGGACATGGGTTTGGGCAGACTGTGGGAGTTGGTGATGGACAGGGAGGCCTGGCGTGCTGCAGTTCATGGGGTCGTAAAGAGTCAGACATGACTGAGTGATGGAACTGAACTGTGGTATCTGTTTTTCTCTTTCCGACTTAGTTCACTCTGTATAATTGTCCCTAGGTTCATCCTCCTCACCAGAACTGACTCAAATTCATTCCTTTTTATGGCTGAATAATCTTCCATTGTATATATGTATCACAACTTCTTTATCTATTTATCTGTTGGTGGACTTCTAGGTTACTTCCATGTCCTAGCCTTTGTAAATAGTGCTGCCAGTGAGGGGACAGAGAGGGTGGGACTAATTGAGAGAGCAGCGTTGAAGCATGTACATTACCATGTGTGAAATGGATGGCAGATGGTAGGTAGGAATTTGCTGCGTGATGCAGGGAGCTCAAACCCGGTGCTCTCTGACAACCTAGAGGGGTGGGATGGGAAGTGGGAAGGAGGTTCAAGGTGGAGGGGACATGTGTGTGCCTATGGCTGATTCATGTTGACACATGGCAGAAACCAACACAGTATTACAAAGCAATTATCCTCCAATTAAAAATAAGTTAATTAAGAAAACAGATATTTTCAACTTATCTCCAGCCCGACTTTGTCTTTCTCCTAAGGTATAAGTCCACTGTTATAGTTGACTTCTGGACAGCACTTCATGGGATGTTCCTTTGGAACCTTGAGATTACTGTCTCCTGACTAACTTATTTTTTCCATTACTCCAAAAGGCTGTTTCTCCTCTGGCCGCCTTATTTTGCTTAGTGACATCACTGGGGGACTGTAGCACCATCATTGACTGCTTCTTCCCTTCCTTCCTTGTCTAATCCGTCACTTGATTGTGTCTCCATCACTGTCATGTGTTCTGATGCTCTCCTTTACTGCTTCATCCAATTATTTAAGTCTCTTTCCTGAACCATTATAAGGGTCTCATCATTATATCTCTAGCCACTGCCTACTCCTTCCTCTCTTGCCCTCTGCTTCTGCTGCTGCTAAGTTGCTTCTACTGTTGGCTTATTCTTTCTACATGTTATAATCATGCTTTTCCTCTGCATCAAATCACTCGTTATCTCTGTACTGCTTTCAGAATGAAGTGTGATTTCTTTAGTGCAGACTTCAGGGTCCTCTGTGCTCAGATCCCAGTTACTTCTTTACTCTTCCCTCCAAGTGCCCTATGCTTGGCCAAATGAAGTACTCTCTACTCTCTTTGGCATTCCCCTACTAACTAAGGATGACTTTTGAAATCTGGAATGAAATTCTAATACAGATTATTACAAGAATGGATCGTGAACCAGCAATTGTTTATGAATAAGTCTGGGTTGATGCTCACAGATCAGGTCATATGATTTCCTTTTTTCTTTTCTGACTTAATATATAATGGAGATGTGTCAATCATCATATATTTGAAGATGAGGAAGGCATTTAATGCTGGATTTTTGCCAAACCGCTGTGCCGAAAGGGGACACCCAAATAGAGCTCTGTTGGTTTGGAAGAATGTTTCTTGTTTCCCACAGAGCTTGATTTTGCACCTGATTCTTGAGAAAAAATATTCAGGTAAAGTGAGTTAGGTAAAGATACAGAAAGCACATGTACCATAAATAGGAGACAGATCTAGGAAAGAGGGTTAAATCAGATAACAAAATCAAAATATTAGGGGTTCACACCAGCTACAGTATGGGCAGATTAGAAGAGGTGAAATTTAAGATTCTATTTGCTTTTGGGTCTCCAAATCAGCTGTTAGAGTGAAGTATCAGAGTAGAGGTTATGTGGGGGAAAATTAAGTTTTGTTTGGCATCTTCAAATATCTGAATGTGTGTGTTTAAGGAGCTCTTGAGATGATCGATTCAATGGCAGAAGCATATTATTTTGAAAAAGAAGGAAAACCACACCTAGAATATTGTGTTCAGTTTTGGGCCCTAAACTTTAAATTGGAAGTGGACAAATGGAAGTCTTTTTAGGGGGGTCACAGGCAAAGGTTTTGCGCCAGGGTGTGCCTTAGTGTGAAAGCTCCCTGGCTTGTCTTTGACTCAGTTGTAGTCTCTGTGGGGGAGGGTAATTGCTGTCTTGTAGTTTCTCTGAAGGCATTTAGTTCAGTGCTTTGCTTGTGAAAGTGAAAGCAGTGAAAGTGTTAGTTGCTCAGTCATGTCTGACTCTTTGCAACCTCATGGACTGTAGCCCACCAGGCTCCTCTGTCCATGGGATTCATCAGGCAAGAATACTGGAGTGGGTTGCCATTCCCTTCTCCGGGGGATCTTCCCTACCCAGGGATCGAACCTGGGTCTCCCGCAGTGCGGGCAGATTCTCTACGATCCTTGCCATCAGGGATTGTAGCACTTGTTAATCAATACTGGTGAGTAAATGTTACTAGTGTGATGTAAATTTTGCCTCCAGACCCAGAACATAATCTCCTTGAGGGCACATAATACGTTATGTTTTGTATCATCCTCAGCATCTTGAACGACGTTAGATTTTTCAGCAGGTACTTGGTAAATACAGGCCGAGTTGACAAAATTAAATATTGGGAGAAATTCCATTAAACACCTCATACTTAATCCCCCAGCTTCCCCTTTCCTTTTATATAAAAACAAGGGAACAGTGTAGTCAGGGGAAGGAATACTGACCAGGTCAGAAACCTTGGTTTACAGGGCTGCCTCTTCCACTAATGAGCTCACTTCAGGCCCATGTACAGTCTCTGATGATGGGGTAGAAGTAGGGTGGGAGGTGTCATGACTGCTGCAATTTAGGGTCGGGTGTCTGAATGACACAGCTGGGTTTCTCCCAGGCTTTCGGTATTGGTTATGGTAATGAAATGCTTTAAGATGACATAATTAAGATACTCAATCATGTGCAAGTTTAAATTCCTTTCAGTTGGCCTGAGAGCAGCAGAAATTGTACAGTTTGCTTCCTGGGAGATTGTAGCCTAAGACCAATAACTCACTTGTGTCTATACAGCTGTTATTTGCTATTCACTGGCAGGTGTGACTAATTCCACCAGTGACAAAACCCCTTGGATGAATGTGATCTTTTAAAGCAACTCGTTCATGAGTATCTGTGAGAGAGCATTGTTGGAAGGGTGTTGGGCTCCTTTTTCTTGTTACTGTTGGGGCTGAATCCATTGCTGAGAGTCTTGGATTAATGTTGGCCCTATTTCCTGAGGGCACGGCGGCTCTTCATGGAGCCTCTCCTGGCATACACCCGTGATTCTTCTAGTATGATCTTTCTACTCTCTAGTTCTCTGTATTGTAATAGCTCTCTGGACTGTGTAGGAATGTTTCTGAAGGCTCTAAAAGCACAATTTTGGAAGAGAGACAAGTGATGGTATTGGGGAAACAGACATGAAAACCCAGGGCTGAGTTTTGCATACCTCTGTGTTAGAAGAAAGCAGTAGATTTTTCTGGATAAAGGTGAAGTGACTAAGAAAGCTTGTAAAAACAATCTGATATTGACTGTTCAATCTTAAAAGAGTTAGAAGTTAGAGTGGCTTTTTACCATTTAATTGTGTTTAGCTTTGTTCTTAAAAAAAAAAAAGAACTTAAAAATCATGTTTCATTAATGTGCCAGCTTGGATTATTTTCCCTGTCAGTTTAGCAATCAACAGTAATAAAAACCCAGATATAAAATTTTCATACATTTACAGTAGCATAAAGACATTAAGTGAAAACCCTTTAAAACATTTTCCATTTTCATTTCACTTAGCAGGTACTACATATCAAGCTATTATTTACCCAGCTACAATGAGCAGGAAAGTGATCCAAGTTGGTGAAGTGCCTCCAGACAACTTGCACAATTGTTATTTTCTCTTTTTGATTATGCCCAGCTGAAGGGATTAGTTTTAGCACAAATCAGATCAAGGTGATATGAAAGTTACTTGGGATTACCTGGAGAGTGTTGAGATTAGCCGTGGAAAACCTCATTTTTGCCACCTGGATAGCCTGTGTGTATGGAGATAGTTTTATTTTAAGGCATGCCCAGTGCTGTTCTCTAGGCTAGAGAAGTAAAAGCAGCATGGATAATTCAAAGTAAGCAGATAATCCACAGGAGTGTTCTGTTTAGCTGTGGAAGGAGCATGGTATATTTTTTTCTTTCTTTTTTAATTGAAGGATAATTGCTTTACAATATTGTGTTGGTTTCTGCCGTACATCAACATGAATCAACCACAGGTATACATATGTACCCTGGCTCCTAAAACCTCCTTCCCAACTCCCACCACATTCTATCTCTCTGCATTGTCACAGAGCACTGGTTTAAGCCTCTTGAGTCATGCAGAGAATTCGCACTGTTCTATTTTATGTATGATAGTGTATCTGTTTCTTTGCTCCTCTCTCCATTTGTCCCATCTTCTCCTTCCCCAACACATCCACGAGTCTACTCTCTGTGTCTCCACTGCAGCCCTGCAAATAGGCTCATCAGTACCGTCTCTCTGTGCTGTGCTTAGTTGCTCAGCTGTGTCCGAATCTTTGCAACCCCATGGACTGTAGCCCACCAGGCTGCTCTGTCCATGGGGATTCTCCAGGCAAGAATACTGGAGTGGGTTGCCAAGCCCTCCTGCAGGGGATCTTCCCAACCCAAGGACTGAACCCATGTCTCCCCCACTGCAGATGAATTCTTTACTGTTTGAGCCACCAGGGAAGCCCACCATCTCACTAGATTCCATATATATGTGTTAATATACAATATTTGTCTTTCTTTTTCTGACTTACTTCACTTTATATAATAGACTCTAGGTTCATCCACCTCAGTAGTACTGACTCAAAGGCGTTCTGTTTAATGGCAAAATAATATTCCATTTTTTTCATACTGTTCATGGGGTTCTCAAGGCGAGAATACGGAAACGGTTTGCCATTCCCTTCTCCAGTGGACCACATTTTTTCAGAACTCTCCACCACCATAACCTGTCTGTCTTGGGTGGCCCTACATGGCATGGCTCTTAGTTTTATTGAGTTAGACAAAGCTGTGGTCCATTTCAAATCCTAAAAGATGCTGCTGTTAAAGTGCTGCACTCAGTATGCCAGCAAATTTGGAAAACTCAGCAGTGGCCACAGGACTGGAAAAGGTCAGTTTTCATTCCTATCCCAAAGAAAGGCAATGCCAACGAATGTTCAAAGTATTGCAAAATTGCACTCAGCTCACACGCTAGCAAAGTAATGCTCAAAATTCTCCAAGCCAGGCTTCAACAGTATGTGAACCATGAACTTCCAGATGTTCAAACTAGCTTTAGAAACGGCAGAGGAACCAGAGATCAAATTGCCAACATCCGTTAGATATCATTGAGAAAGCAAGAGAGTTCCAGAAAAATATCTATTTCTGCTTTATTGACTACACCAAAGCCTTTGACTGTGTGGATCACAACAAACTGTGGAAAATTCTGAGAGAGATGGGAATACCAGACCACCTTACCTGCCTCCTGAGAAATCTGTGTGCAGGTCAACAGTTAGCAATAGAACTGGACATGGAACAACAGACTAGTTCCAAATTGGGAAAGGAGTATGTCAAGGCTGTATATTGTTACCCTGCTTATTTAACTTATATGCAGAGTACATCATGAGAAATGCTGGGCTGGATGAAGCACAAGCTGGAATCAGGATTGCCGGGAGAAATATCAATAACCTCAGACACACAGATGACGCCACCCTTATGGCAGAAAGCGAAGAAGCACTAAAGAGCCTCTTGATGAAGATGAAAGAGGAGAGTGAAAACATTGGCTTAAAGCTCAACATTCAGAAAGCTAAGATCATGGCATCAGGTGCCATCACTTCATGGCAAATAGCTAGGGAAACAATGGAAACATTGACAGACTTTATTTTTTGGGGCTCCACAATCACTGCAGATGGTGACTGCAGCCATGAAATTAAAAGACTCTTGCTTCTTGGAAGGAAATTATAACCAACCAACCGCATATTTAAAAGCAGAGACATTACTTTGCCAACAAAGGTCTGTCTAGTTAAAGCTGTGGTTTTTCCAGTGGTTATGTATGGATGTGAGAGTTGGACTGTGAAGAAAGCTGAGCGCCGAAGAATTGATGCTTTTGAACTGTGGTGTTGGAGAAGACTCTAGAGAGTCCCTTAGACTGCAAGGAGGTCAAACCAGTCAATCCTAAAGGAAATCAGTCCTGAATATTCACTGGAAGGACTAATGCTGAAGCTGAAACTCCAATACTTTGACCACCTGATGTGAAGAACTGACTCCTTGGAAAAGACCCTGATGCTGGGCAAGACTAAGGCAGGAGGAGGAGGGGACAACAGAGGATGAGATGGTTAAATGGCATTACCTTTTCGATGGACATGAGTTTGATTAAGCTCCAGAAGTTGGTGATGGACAGGGAAGCCTGGTGTTTATGGGGTCGCAAAACACCAGACACAACTGAGCAACTGAACTGAATATTCTATTGTATATGTGGTACACAGCTTGTTTATCCGTTCCTCTGTCGATGGACATCTGTGTTGCTGCCATGTCCTAGCTAATGTTGCTGTAAACATTGGAGTACATGTATGTTTTTCAGTTGTGGTTTTCTTAGGGCATATGCCCAGTAGTGGGATTGTTGGGTCATATGTTAGTTTTATTTCTACTTTTATAAGGAATCTCTATACTGTTCTCCATAGAGGCTGTATCAATTTGCATTCCCACCAACAGAGGAGCATAGTATAGTAACAATAGTTTGTAGGGCTATTTCCAGTTGAAAAAGTGCTGTTCTGTGTCAGTGGAACGCCAACAAAGAAACCCAGGTATCACCACAAGTTTACTCTTACTTACCCATATGACCTTAGGCGGGTCACTGAGTTGTATTTCCTCATGTATAAAAGGGGAACAATAGACCAATCCTTCCTAGATGGTAAGGGCTTTGAGATGATAGTTTTGTAAATTATCTTAAAAGATTAAAGGGTTATACTGATCAAGGAACTTAAATACCTTTACTGATGGCTTATCTTTTGATAGAAGTTGTGCTAGACTTGGGAATATAGTGGTAGATTGGAAAATGGATAGAGGTTTCCCCTTAATCATCTCGCATTATGGGATTACTATTTCTGTTTCTTGGAGTAAAGTTATAGATAGAATTTCTTGAGTTTAGAGTAGCTGGGTAAGAAATAATAAGATTGAGGAGGGGTTAGGAAAGGAAACTAGTATAATATGATTTTCTACATCCAAATAATGATAGAGGAAATTGTAACCTCAATGTATTTATCTGAACTGGGGATGTTAGCTGTGTCTACTGGAGGGACTTTTAATCTTAGGATCCCTAGGTGAGCTACGAAGAGCCCAGGAACAACCTGAAATTAGATGCAAAACTTGGGTCTGTGATTTGCCACAGAGGTTGAGAACTACTAAATGAACGGATACTGTCTTGTTCCTGGGACAGCATGATAACGAAGATGCTCTTATGTAAAAATTGTGCTACTGGCTTGCACAGTCTCATCTATAAATTGTGGATGTCATATTAAATAGTCTCTGGGAAGTCTTTTTTGGCTCTAACATTTTATTATAACTTCAATTTCTCAGATAAATGAAAGCATTTAATCCACTTTAGCCAGTCATTGCCATAACCTCCCTTCAACCTGATAATGTTGAAATAATTTGGAAATGGCTTTCAATGAAAAAGCACATTTATTTGATTATTTCTGCTAATCTGGAAGTGGCAGTATCGCCTGAAGAGAGAGAATTCTTATAGGGACATCTGGGAAGCTTGAAAAGTATCTGCATAGATTGACTGGTTTGGGCTTCTGCATGGGAAGTGTTCTGATCAGCCATTTTCAGGAACTTGGGAATGGTCCTATTGTCCTTATAGTTTGGTTGGTTGTTGAATTAACACAACAGGGATGATGATTGGTTAACACGTGTGTTGGCCCATGAGCATGTATTACAGGCTTTGTTAAAGCAGCTGTCCAAAATTGGGAAAGGAGTACAACAAAGCTGTATATTGTCACCCTGTTTATTTAAGTTATATGCAGAGTACATCATGTGAAGTGCTGGGCTGGATGAATCACAAGCTGGAATCAAGATTGCCAGGAGAAAAGTCCAGAACTTCACATTTGCAGATGATACCACTCTAATGGCATAAAGTGAAGAGAAACTAAAGATCCGCTTGATGACAGTGAAAGATGAGATCGAAAAAGCTAGCTTAAAACTCAACATTCAACAAACTGAAGTTATGGCATCTGGTCCCATCACTTAATGGCAAATAGATGGGGGGAAAGTGGAAACAGTGACGGATTTTCTTTTCTTGGGCTCCAAAATCACTGCAGATAGTGACTGCAGCCATGAAATTAAAAGACGCTTACTCCTTTGAAGAAAGGCTATGACAAACCTGAAAGTGAAAGGGTTAGTCACTCAGTCGTATCCAATTCTTTGTGACCCTAGGGACTGTAGCCTGCCAGACTTCTCTGTCCATGGGATTCTCCAGGCAGGAATACTGGAGTGGGTTGCCATTTCCTTCTCCAGGGGATCTTCCAGGGATTGATCCAGGGTCTCCCGCATTGCTGGCAGATTCTTTACCATCTGAGCTACCAGAGAAGCTCCATGAGAAACCAAGACAGCATGTTAAAAAGCAGAGACATCACTTTGCTGACAAAGATCTGTATAGTCAAAGCTATGGTTTTTCCAGTAATCATGTTCAGATGTGAGAGCTGGACTGTAAAGAAGGGTGAGAACCAAAGATTTGAATTGTGGTCCTGGAGAAGTCTCTTGAGAGTCCCTTGGACTGCAAAGAGATCAAACCAGTCAATCCCAAAGGAAGTCAACCCTGAATATTCATTGGAAGGACTGAAGCTGAAGCTCCAGTACTTTGGCCACATGATGTGGAGAGGTGATGCCTTGGAAAAGACCCTGATTTGAGAAAGATTGAAGGCAAAAGGAGAAGAGGGCAGCCTAGGATAAGATGGTTAGATAGCACCACTGCCTCAATGAATGTGAATTTGAGCAAACTTTGGAAGATCGTGAAGGACAGAGAAGCCTGCTCTGTTGCAGTCCATGGGGTTGCAAAGAGTCAGACTTGACTTATTGACGAAACAGTAACAACAGCAAAGCGGCTGGACTTGTAGAAAAAATTAGTTGACTGTAAAGTTGCTTTTTCACATTTCCAGGGTGACGGTGTGCTGTTTTGTGGGGGTGTGATGATAGTGTCATGTAGTCACCACTATGTTGTGAGTTTTGAAGCAGATGATAAGTGAACAGAGGCTGTTTGTGGTCAGCATTGCTTTCTTCCTTGACGGAATAGCTTGAATTTTGCCTGTGTGTGCCCCTTTTTCTGTGTTACCTATACCTGGCTACAGGAGTTTAATCTGGATTGTTTTAAGACTGGTATTGGGATCCTCTTCCCCTTCCTGTGATAGGCATGGGCTTGTGAAGCTGTTTGGACCAATGAACCCAAGGGACCATGTGCCAAGAGACATCAGGGAAAGGTTTCTTTACTCTCAAGAAGAGATACAAGTAAGAGATGGTTGTGCTGTTCCCACTAATTTCTAATGAGTCTACATGAGAACTCTTGTAAATCCAGTCACCTTATCTCGCTGGGGTCCAACAGTTGGGGGACAAGCCCACACACTGGAGGTGGCAAGGGGAAATAGGGAAAGAGCCTTGAAACTTGACTCCCCAGCCCTGATCTCAGAACCTCTTTAAACGAATCTCTTCCAAATGGTCCTTGTTGGCTTTGTCTTCAAATTAGAGTTCCTTTTTTTTTCTTTTAAAACCTCAATTCACTTCTATTATTACTTTCAAATACTCAATGCATGTTTCGAATTAACAATATAAAACCTCTAATGGAAGAAAAGCTATGACCAACCTAGACAGCATATTAAAAAACAGATATTACTTTGCCAATAAAGGTCTGTCTGGTCAAAGCTGTGGTTTTTCCAATAGTCATGGGATGTGGGAGTTGGACTATAAAGAAAGCTGAGCACCAAAGAATTGATGCTTTTGAACTGTGGTGTTGGAGAAGACTCTTGAGAGTTCCTTGGACTGCAGAGAGATCCAACCAGTCAATCCTAAAGGAAATCAGTCCTGAATAGTCATTGGAAGGATTGACGCTAAAGCTGAAACTCCAATACTTTGGCCACTTGATGCAAAGAACTGACTCCTTGGAAAAGACCCTGATGCTGGGCAAGATTGAGGGCAGGAGGAGAAGAGGATGACAGAGGATGAGATGGTTGGATGGCATCACTGACTAGATGGACATGAGTTTGAGCAAGCTCCGGGAGTTGGTGATGGACTGGGAAGCCTGGCGTGCTGCAGTCCATGGGGTCGCAAAGAGTCAGGCATGACTGAGTGACTGGACTGAACTGAATATTCCTCCCTGTCTTCTTTCCTATTCTATTTCCCTTCAGCGCATTTATCACCATTTACCAGATTACATGTAATAAACCAGGGATTTTAATTCATTGTAGAATCCCCACAAATGGAACCATGCCTGACATATAGCATAGAGTTCTCAGTGGGTATTTGTTGAATGAATATTTTATCAACTAGTTGATTGATCACTGCTTCCATGCATTCTTTCCTTTTAGTTTCAGTTAGTGTATTGCCAAGTACATGGTTAGTTTAGTAGATTTTTTAATACTTATTTATTCACTATTTGTGCCAAGTCTTATTGCAGCACATGCAATCTTGGATCTTCTAGTTGCAGCATGTGGGATCTAATTCCCTGACCAGGGATCAAACCTGGGCCCCTGCTTTGGGAGTGTGGAGTCTTAGCCATTGGACCACCAGAGAAGTCTCTAGTAGGTCTTTCAGTAATGGTTTAGATACAGGAATTTTCTCACTTTGTCTGAAAATGTCTTTAGGCCTTATTTCTGAAGGGTAAGTATAGTTCATCTGGGTATAGAATTCCAGTTACTTTTCTCTGAACACTTTGAAGATGTTCTGTTATAGACTGAGTTGTGTCTCCAGCCACCCACATTGATACATTGAATGCCTTACCACTAGTGTGACTATGTTAGGAGATAGGGCCTTTAGGGAGGAATTTAAGGTTAAATGAGATTATAAGGGTGAGGCCCTAATCAAATAGGATTGGTTGTCCTAGTAAGAAGAAGAGACACCAGAAATCTCTCTTTCTGAGTGTGTCTAGAAGACAAGCCACGTGTGGACACAGTGAGAAGGCAGCTGTCTAGAAGCCGAGTAGAGTTCTCACCAGAAACCAAACTCAGCACCTTGGTCATGGACTCCCACCCTCCTGATCTGTGAGAAAACAAACATCTGCTGCTTAAGCCACCTCAGTTTGTAGTATTTTGTTATGGCTGCCCAAGCAGACTGCTAAGGATTTTATTGTCTTCTGGAATTTACTGTTACTGATGAGAAATTGGCTCTAAGTCTTTCATTCCTTTGGCGATAATATTTTCTCTCTTCTTGGGCTTATAAATATTTTTTCCCCTTACTTTCAGATTTTTCATTGTAATACTGTATATCAATCCATGGATCAATTCTTAGGACCCAGTGATCTTATTCAGTCTAAGAATTCATGTATTTATATTTTTTAAACCCTTTTAGAAAATCCTTGGCAGTTCTTTTTGATCATTGCCTTTTCTACTTTCTCTGTTTTCTTCTGGAACTCCTGTTAAGAGTATATATCATGGATCTTATTCTTTCTTCTTTGACATATCTTTTTTACAACTAGGCCATCTTTTTTTTAAAAATTGAAGTGTAGTTGATTTACAGTGTTTCAGGTGTATAGTAAAGTGATTCAGTTACACATATGCATATATTATTTTCCAGATTATTTTCCTTTATAGATTATTATAAGATGTTGGGTATAGTTCCCTCTACCATACAGTAGGTCCTTGTTCTATTTTATATATAGTAGTATGTACCTGTTAATACCAAATTCCTAATTTATCTCTTCCCCCCTTTCCCCTTTGGTAACCATAACTTTGTTTTCTGTGTGAGTGTTTCTGTTGTATAAATAATTCATTTTTATCATTTTTTTATATTCCACATATAAATGATATCATATGATACCTATTTTTCTTTGTCTGACTTTCTTCAGTTAGTATGATAGCTCTAGGTTCATCTTGTTGCTGCAAATCCAGGTATACCATCTTTTTATTTCTAAGTTCAGGAATTTTTTTTCAGATTTACCCTATGTCTTAATCAATTTTCTTTATAGTTATATCTAATATTCTGTTTAGTCTATTCATCACATTTAAAGTTTTAATAAGTGTATTTTTTTATATTCTATTTTCCCCAAAACTTCCCCCATAATGTCATCTTACCTCATAATGGTTTCTATAACTTTAAAAATCTTGTTTTACGACCTTTGGGATTTTTCTATAACCTCTGTTCTCCTTTTTTCTGATTGGTTGGTTCTCCCTGATAGTTATTTGTTTCCTTGTGTGTTACAGAATTTATTTTTAACTGGAAGCTTATATTTATCAAGAGTTGTCTCTTGGGTTGTGGAGTATGGAAGGATTACTATTTTTGAAAAACAGAACTCTCATAAGTCTAACACCAGTTTTATGTTATTTTTCAGCTTGGATTTAAAGTACCATTACTCTACAGACAGGACTAGCACAGGCTTGGAGTTTTAGTTTCTTGCAAGAGGCCTCTCTTTTTTCTTTGCCTCAAGCCTGGAGAAACAACATGCCTCCTTATTTTATGGGCTGGTAGATAGTTTCTTTTGTCCCCTTTTTATATATTGGACAGTGCTTAGATGTCTAGATTTATTTATAACTCTTAGTTTCCCATCTTGTGTCAGCTGAAAGCAACATGTCCTGTCCCTTTGAGGGCCTCAAAAAGCAGGCATCCCGATTTCTTGACAAATATTGCAATGTGGATTTATTTTAGCTTGGTCTGCTGTGGTGCTGGAAGTGAACTAAAGTCTGAAATTACTGACTAAAGTCATTGATGGTATGTTAATTGCCAAATTCAGTGAAACTATTTCCGTCTATTCATCCTGGAAATCTGGCTGCTACATTTTGGAGTATCAATCTGTTACTCATGTTTTAAATCTTTCCACTGCCTTGACATCGATGACTTTTCAGTGTCCTGATTGTTGCGGAACTCTGCCCATCCTGTTTCTGTCCTCTTTACAGACTTTCTTCCTCCACTCCTTCCTTAAAGTTGGTGTTCCTGAGTGTTCAGCTCGCCATGTGCTCACCGTGTGCATGCTGTGGCTTTGTGTGCTCTAGGGTTTCTTGTGTGTACTGACAAATTTATTTCTACCTTTAGCCCAGACTCCTTGCTGCCATTCTCAGGCTTTCAGCTCTCCCGTTGAGCATACTTCCTGAAGTCCCTACAGGCACTTCATCTTTAATGCCTCCTGTGTTGACCTCAGGGTCAACCTCAGGGCACCTGTGTTCCCTGCCATCTACCCCACCCTTCTCTTCCTCTTGTACATTTTTCGCTTGTTGTCAGCTATCTGCCAGTTCTCAACAACTTCCCTTTCGCCTTCCCTTCTCTCTTACCATGCAGCAGTTCCTCAGTTCTTCTGATTTTACCACCTAGACATTGATTTTTTTTCTCCTCTCCAGCCCTGCTCCAAGTGGTCTGGTTCAAACAGGTTTATGGTGATATCTCCCAGCCTCTTTATCTCCAATTTCATTTCTCACACAGTTCCTTGGTGACAAACTTGACCCTGCCATTCCCTTGCTCACCACCCACAGTGACAGAATATTCTCCCTCTCTGGCATGAAGTCTCATCCATTTCACATGGTTTGCAAAGACCTTCATGATCTTCTCTCTGCCTGTCCTCATCTGTCCTTGCTCAGATTTTCCTCTTGTAGTTACCCACCTAGCACCCACATCTCTACACCAGACATTTTTTTGCTCATGAGATTTCCTCTGCTGGGAGCTGCCTTCCTCTTCATTTCACTGACCAACTTCCATCCTTTAAGGCACATTTTATGTCCTCTTAGTAATCTCCTCTAAGAATCATCTCCTTTTCCCCCACCCCCAAAATTGGCTTCCATGTTGCTCTCCAATGCTCCTACTATTCTCTGCTTATGTGTCTATCATAGTTCTGTTTTTGTGTCTTTTTTCCATACTGTGCTGTGAGCACCTAAAGGAAAAGAATCATGGTTTACTCAATGTTGTATCTTGAGCACAGAGCTAGGCACACAGTGGTTGTTTGTTAATGTTTAGATAGGTGAAGTGATGTGAAGTGAAAGTTGCTCAGTCATGTCCAACTCTTTGCAACCCCATGGACTATATAGTCTTTGGAATTCTCCAGACCAGAATACTGGAGTGGGTAGCCTATCCCTTCCCCAGGGGATCTTCCCGACCCAGGAATTGAACCAGGGTCTCCTCGGTTGCAGGCAGATTGTTTACTAACTGAGCTATCAGGGAGTGAAAAAAGGCAGGCATTACATTGAGAGAAAGGGAGCTTGGTGTTTGCTAGAGGGGTTTATCACCTGGAGAAGGAAATGGCTACCCACTTCAATATTCTGACCTGGGAAATCTCATGGACAGAGAAGCCTGGTGGGCTACAGTCCATGGGGTCCCAAGAGTTGGACACGGCTTGGTGACTAAACCACCATTAGAGGGGTCTAAGGGCTTCCTAGGTGACAACTAGTGATAAAGAATCTGCCTGCCAATGCAGGAGATGCAAGAGATACGGGTTTGATTCCTGGGTGGGGAAGATCCCATGGACAGAGGAGCCTGGTGGGCTACAGTCCATGGGGTTGCAAAGAGTCAGACATGACTGAGTACGGAGGGGTCTGGAATGGTCTCTTGGAGAAGGCAGCCTGTGGTCCGGGATGTGAAGCGTTCAGCATGAGGTTGGTGAAAGGTGAGTGCAACAAGAGAAAAACGAAACTGTCAACATTTTTGTCTCCTTTTGGGTGCTTTACCAGTCTCTGACTGAAAGCAGCAGCAGGCGACTAATGGCCAACAGTGTTCTGACACTGCCCGCTGACAAGCGATAATGAGATTAGTGCATTTTGATTCCGTTATTAACAAGTAGCCAAAGAATCATTTGGACATGTCAGGAGCTAATGATAGGAATTAAGGGTCCCTATGACTTTAGGGCAGCAGTTCAGGTACCTGACGCTTTGAAGAGTAATTGCAGGAAATTTTTTTTCTAAATATTTTAAAATAAATGTTTTGGTGATGTATAATGTACATGAAACAAAGTGAACAAATCCCAAGTGCTCAGATTAATTATCACAAAGTGAACACATCAGTATAATCAGTGCTCAGACCAGAATACAGAATACTGTTGGCATCCTGAACCAGAAGCTCCCCAAGGGTCTGCCCCAGGCACCACTGGTACCCCTTCTCCCACTAGGGGTGACTGATTGCTGTCCTGTCCTCTAACAGCAGAGCTTAGTTTTGCCTATTTTAAACCTTTATGTAAATGGAATCCTGTAGTATTGTCTTCTTCCAATTTTGGCTTCATATGTCCCCCTTTGTTTCTGTGAGATTCATGCTCATTGATGTAGCAGGGGTTCATGCATTCTCATTGCTATATAGTATTCCGTTGCATAGATAGGCTGGGTTTTTAAAAGCTGTTCTACTGTTGATGGATATCTGGGTTGTTTTCCAATAGTTTCTGGTTAGTATGAATTGTGCTGCTCTGAACAGTCTTATCCATCTTTTGGTGAATGTACATCCCCATTTCTGTTGGATACATACCAGGGGGTAGAAATTCTGGGTCATAGAGTTATGTGTTGTTCAGTATTAGTGTAAACTGCTCAACAGTTTTCCATAGTTTCGTTGTGCCAACTTAGATTTCTGGCAACCGTGTCTGAAAGTTCCAGTGCGTCACATACTTGTTAATAATATTTTTCACCTCTAATAAAATCTTGTTCACTTGGTGGCATGCATATAGGGCAAACAGAATTTTACATTCAGAAGTATCTTTTGGTAGTGGTTTGCAAAGCATGTTCAACATATGATATCCAGGCTTGTGGATTCTTTTTCTGTTTAAGGGAACCCATTGAGCATTTTAGAGGCCCCTTAAGACAGATAATATACTGAGATAATGCATTATCTTTTAATTGAAGTATTTAAACCCACACATTTAACAGCATTTTGCTAACCTCTCTGTTACATACATGCATATATTTACCAAAACTGTATTTAAAATGCTGTTGCTATAAAGTGAATGGATGAAGAGGCATTTCTTTGCTGTCTCTAAAGGTTTTCCACAGTCCTCTGCCTGCAGTTCTGTGAGGGTTGCCATGACTAGGGCAGCTGGTGACTTAAGTGGTCAAGTCTTAGGTGGCTTGAGGTAGGAAGGAATCTATAGAGTCATAAAGTTTGAATGACAGAACTGGGCTCCAAAGACGATGTGACAGGCTGGGAAGATAGATGGTCCCAACCGAACATAATAGGTTGTTGGCTCCCGTCTATCCCTGGTCCCAAGGTTGGGAGCAAATTTGTTCCTTTAGTTACTCTCCTTTACAGGGGCAGGGGGCTGAGCCAGTATCCTTACAGGAGGCAGTGCATGCTGGCTGCCTCTTGTGCAGTCTCAAATTTTGTCTCAAGGCCTCCTTCTGTGTAACTGAATGGATAAAGGGCAATAGTGGAGGAGTCTCCTGTTTTCTTAGTGAAATGGTTTTCCTTTGATCTTCTTTAACTTACTGATACCTCAAGGGAGCACCAGGTTACTGACCCGGTCACTTGCTGTGAATCCAGCCAGATCTGAGAGATGGAAGTTAGAATGGTTTCGAGAATGAGTTGTGGGGTATTGGAGGCGTGCAGAGAGAGTTTGTCTCGAGGCAGACCAGAGTGCTGGAGGAGGGAAGAGAAAGGTGAGTGAGACATCACAGGGAGGGCCTGGGGATGAGGCAGGGAGAGAGAGGATCTGGGAAGTGTGTGGCCAGTGATGTGTAGAAAATGAAGGCATGGCCAGAGAAAGAAAATGGACCAACTTGAGCTGCGGTCTTCTCGTCAAGAGTATGCTGAGTTGTGTGTGCTAAGTAACCTGTTGGTCAACTCAAGGCCAAAATGCGTAGAACTTCCACACTCCTTGACGCTTGACCAGTCCTGTGAGTTCCTCCCCTCTCAGGGTCTTCATTCTCCTATTTACCTACAGCTCTAGCCAAGACGTGTTTTTTGACTTTTAAAATACTCTTAGCACTCGGTGAGTAGAAGTTTATTTTTTTATCAGTTTCATTTCCTAAGGAGATAATCCCCATATGATAGGGAAACTATGAATAGTTTTCCTTTCTTTCTATTCTTTACCTTTCCAGGTTCCCACTGTAACCCCCAAGGGTAACTATTTTTGGTTCCTTTTTACTTTTTTTCCAGAGTTTTAAAAATTTTGTTCATACAGGCAAAAAGAAATACACATTATTTGTTTTTCAGTTAGACAAAAGATAGCATGCTATTCATATTATTTTGTCCCACCCCTTTTTTTCACTTAACAGTAAAATCTTTCCATATCAGTACAGAGAGCTTTCTCATGAACTTTTCATAGATGTATAGTGTTCCTGAATTCATAATAATTTGTTTATTCAGTCTGCTACTGATAGACAGTGTTCTTGTTAGCTTCCTTTCAGTATTACAAACTACAATCAGTGACCTTAGACTGTCATTTTTGAAAGTTTGCTAGGCTATATATAGAATAAATACCCAGAAATAGACTTGCTAGGTTACAGGCCATATGTGTTTGTAATTTTGATAGACATTGCCAAATTGCATTACTTAGGAGTTAATTTAAATCCTCACCAGCAGCGTTAGGTGTATGCCTGTTTTCCCATAGCCTCACCAACAGAGAGTATTATTAAACTTTGCGATTCTTGGTAATCTGGTAGGTCAGAAAAAGATTTCTCAGGGTTTTGATTTGTCTTTCTTTTATTATGAATGAGGTTAAACATCCTATTACATAATTGCGACTCATTTTTACTTCCTTTTCTGTGAACTGTGAGTTTGTATCCTTTGTCCATTTTATTATTGGATTTTTGTCTTTTTAATGATTATTTTTGTGGCTCTGTGTGTGTTTTTGTGTCATTGTGTATATCCATGTCCATGTATGTAATTAGTCTTTTTTCTTTGGTAGAGATACAGGCTCCCCCCCAACCCCGCCCACATTTTTCAGTTGCCTTCTGATGTGCTGTTGGTGGCTTTTTATCTGCTTTGCTTTCTGTTTTGTCACACAAAATTGTTGCTTTATATCATCTTTTATTTTATGGTTTTTTATTTTTAGTTATACAAGGAAGGACTTCTCCACTCATTGGTTTTCTTCTAGTACTTTCATGGTTTCCTTTTTAAAAATATGTTTTTAAAAAAATTTGGAACACGTCTTGTTGTATGACATGATTTGACACAATGGAGAATAAGGCAGGGGATCAGGAGAAATGAACAGAAAGAAATAATGATGACGGATGTGGAAGAGGAGTAAGGAGAGAATTAAAATGCCAGCAGAAGAAGAGAGGTGAGAACTGTTGACAGTTGGAAGCTGTTAACTAATATAATCTGTGTCATTTAATAATGACTTAAATATTTTTAAGACTTGAGCTGTACTTGATCCTCGTGATAAAATAGGTGGGCAATCATTTCTTCTTATAGTATTTTCTTTCTTAAAAAAAAAAAAATTTATCCAAGTATGACTCAACATGTTAAGCATTGATAAAGTTGGGTGGGTACATGAGTGTTGGGGATATGCTATTTTCATTTCTTATTTCTTTGTGCCAATAACTACATATTAAAAATAACATTTAAAAAGAAATGGGATAAGCCTTTTTATCCTCATATACTGGAGACCAGATGTACCCTGATGATTGATAGGCCCCAATTAAATCTGGTCTTGGGTCCAAGTTTTTTTAAACTCCTTATTGAGCTTCTTTTTATTTAGATCATGGGCAGTGCCCTTTATCTTTGTACTTTAAACAAAGAATACCAAATTTCTATGGCTCATGCTCAATTCATGAACAGTAACTTATTTCTGTACATTCTTAAGGATGTGAGAATAAAGATTTCTTCTTTCTTTTGTTTGTTTTTATTTTTAGATTCTCCACAGTCCTTTCCACAATCCAGACCCATAATCTGTGCTCAGAAACCACTATTTGAATCTGAGAGGTCTCTGGTTTATGTCCGTGGGGGTGTTTTCTATACTTCCATAGAGTAATTTTTAAGTAATTTATCGAATACTTGTTGAGCATCCACATGTTGAGCACTGTATTCCAGGTGCTGGGGCTAATGTTTTGAATAAAATGAAATCCTTTATGGAGTTTACCTTATGGACAGGACAGGTAATAAACATATTAATAAATTCTTAAGTGATCATCTCAGGTAGAAGTAGTGATCCAAAGAAGTCAAAAGAAAAACAGGGAGGATGGTGGGGTTGAGGAGAGGGGCAGGGGGCTAGCTGAGGTTGTGTGGTCAGGAAAGGCCTTTTTCTGAGGAATTGCCTACTGAGGGGAAAACTGAACTAAGCAACGGGAGGAAAAACTTTTCAGGCAGAGGGAAAGCATGGTTTCTGATTCTTTGGTGGCGAAGAGGACCCAGCTAGGTGTGAGGAGCAGCCCTTGTTCAGGTTTAAAGTGTTGCACGGCAGGGGTGGGAACCAGGGGTTTGCCAGCCCTTCCAGGAGTGAGGGGTGCTGGGGGCACAGTCCTGACCTGCATTCGCCTACCTTCTGTTGTTGAATCTGAATGACGGTTCCTAGAACTGCCTTTCCACTCTGCATTGGTGCTCTTTTTCTCTCTTTGTTTCATACTCATTCTCATTTTAGAGCAGTGATAGCAGTCAAACCTCGGATGTAGCCCAAAGTTATAATGAAGTCTTCACAGTCTCATTTCCTGCTCTGATAGGGACACCCAGCCTACAGGCTGCCCTCCTGCATGGCGGACATCTGGGGCCACAAGGCTATCGGCAGCATCGAGACGGGAGGGGACGGCTGAGGGAGAGGGTCTGCCTGCTCTGATATTAATTCATCTTTGGGCATGAAAAGAAAAAAAACAACAACACAAAAAACCACCGAAACAGTATAGGGTCAGCTTTTCCATAGTCGAGTATGATGGTTTTCCCGGCAGAGTGGCGCCCTGACACGGCAGGCCTCCCAGGCTGTGCCTCTGCGTCCCTGTTCCTTAGGCTCAGGAAAATGGCTGTCAGTCTATGTTAAGTGGGGAAAACTGAGGATGGTTTTTCAGTACTATCTCTGGCTTAGTTATGTCAAGCGATTTCTTCGGAGAGTAATAATAGGTGCTGTCTTCAGAAACGGTTTAGTCATGAGTGCCTAGTGCTTAAAGTTTACTTGTTTCCTTCCTGTTCCTTGCTCCAGTCTTATCCCCTGCCTCTAGGATACAGTCTCTTCCAGAGATGCCTTCCCGTGAAGACGAGCAAGTTGCCTTTCCTTTCTAGTTTCCCTCCATGATCATCTCCTTTACCCTTACCCGTCCCCCTCCCTGCTGGAACCTTCCCGCCCCCACCCATCCCACCCTCAAGCTTCCGCCAGGCTCAGTACTTGGAACCACATTGTCAAAAAACTGAATGACATCGTAAGGAAAAGAGTCAGTCTGGGCCAGTGATGCTAATAAGTTAACTTCTTTCCTCCCCCCACCCCAGTGTCGGATAATTTATTTCTTAACCAGTTTTTACCAACCAAATGTTAACACATATGCCTGATTGCTAACCTCCTCTGGGCACCAAACCTGTTTTTTCTTGAGTGCAATAAGTGATTATCCAACTCATGCTGCTCCGAAAAAGAGGTTTTGTTTTAATAAGCAGTTTGCAGTTTGGCTCACAATGCTGAGGAAAGCAACATTATCTCCAGCAGTAAACTCTGCAGTCATTGCAAAGCTTGACAAGAAAATGATTGAGTCTGTTTGTTATACCTTTGTGGGGCTGCCACTGCTGCTGCTGATGGAAATGTTGCTGTTTATTCAGCAATGCAATAACACTTGCTGTAATTTATGGATGCACATTCCCCAGATTACTAAAGGTAATATTGTTGACTAAAGAAAAGTATACGAATGGATAGTTTCAGTTGTTGCTGTCCTTATAAAAGTGATTGACTGTTCACTTTGCAAAGGGAAGAATTTGCACAGCCTTCATCCCCCTTAACAATTACAGATTTTCCTTCCTCTGACAGTTACAAATAACATGGCTTGTCCTAAGTGGTAAAAATTTACTGATTCCTTGGAAGTTCAAGCCAGAGGCTGGGTGGGTCCTCTCTTGGTCATACTTCCCGGCCAGCTTTCCCCTCTTGCCCCTGGGGGGCGCCAGACAAGCCACACCTGGATTGATTCCTGGTGGCCTTCAGCTTGCTGCATGGGTGGCGCCTGGTTAAGTAGCTTGTGTCTAGGCGCTTGGCTTTTCTGTGAGGGAGGCTAAGGAGGCCATGGTGATTCATGATGGGTGCTGAGCACATGTCAGGTGGCAGGAGGTTGTCTTTGTGAGTGGTGGTTCTGTGGGAAGAATTGGGTAAAGTTGGTCCTTTTGTCCCAGCAAATGTAGACAGAGATCCATGTAAAGGACTAGCAACTTAGCTGCTCTTCTCAAAATGGTGTAGTTGAAGGATTGCAAACTTTGCCTTTGGTCACCATGGGCGTACCTGTTGATGGACTCATGCATTTAGAGGAGCTGTGAATAAGGGCTGGAGGGGGCGCGGCAGGTGGTAGGGAATGGTCGTCTTGAAGCAGAGTGCCCAGCTCTGGGGTACAGGGAAGCTGCTCAGAGACCTAGGGATTTTCTTCCTGAATGGTAGTTGGTGCTTTTCCCCAAGTCCTGAAGAAGTGGCACTTTGTGTCTTAAAGCCTATTAGCTTCTGTGCCCTGATGGCTGACATTCTGAGGAGACATTCTGAGTTGCCAGGTTTGGCCCTTGGTGAGATGGAGAAATAAGCAGTTCTTTGAGCAGTCTCTGAGGGAAAAACAAAAAGCAAAACTTTGTAGGCACCAAAGACCAACAGGTTTGAAAGCTTCGCTCTCTTTTTTGGGCAAACAGGTAGCTACAACACATACACAAATAGGAACGTAAAATGCACGTAAGACCTCATGTGTTTTGCATCTAAAATTTCCTATTTTTCTCTAAGCAAACTCTCAGTGGGCCGGTGTGAGACTTAACTGACCAGCTCTGCCCTCAACTGTGCTTTGTCAGCCCTGCAGTGTTCCGTTGAATAATTTGTTACTTAATTGGTCATAGTAGGGGGGATCCCAGCATATGTGAGACAGTGTTTGTTAACTCTCAGTGATTGATGTCAGGAAGACAATAGTGAGCAAAATATTATTTATCATTTTGTTAGGCCAAATATGTGCCATTGAGAGGAGAAGGGTTAACATAAGAAAATCTTATTTACTTACTCTGGGTGGATATTGGCTTAAAGATGACCTTAAGCTGACATAGTTTGCTTTTTTTCTATTTATGCCTCACCTATTCTTATATGTTCACTTTATAATTGATGAGAGATGAAAAATAAGGCTAGTTTAGTTCATATAAGTTATCATTGTGGTATCAGTTTTATAGACTGCTCATTTTTTTTCCTGTCTCATAAAGATTTGATGTGTAATTGTTTTGGTTTATGACATCAGTTATTTTATGACATGAAAATTGCATTTGATTTGGGGTTTTCTTAGTGTGAAATGGACTTCCCTGGTGGCTCAGATGGTAAAGCATCTGTCTACAATGCAGGAGACCTGGGTTTGATCCCTGGGTCAGAAAGATCCCCTGGAGAAGGAAATGGCAATCCACTCCAGTACTGTTGCCTGGAAAATCCCATGGACAGAGGAGCCTGGTAGGCTACAGTCCATGGGGTCGCAAAGAGTTAGACATAACTGAGAGACTTCACTTTCACTTCAGTGTGAAATACAAATCTTTTGAGAATCAAACGTGCTTGTCAAGTTCAAACCATGTTTTATTTACTAATGGCCACTAATAGCTCATAATGAAAACACTTGCTTTGGGTTGTACAAATAATTACAAAATAATATATTTGCTAATTTTTGTTCCCTTTTGGCATCCAAGTTCAGTTGACTCATGTCAGTCTTGACGTTAACCAAATTAGGATAATAAAAATGTTACAAAGTGGATATTAATTTATATAATTTGGATAATCCTAATCTGTTATATTTTAAGGTTCAGCTGATATTGACAGTGAGTTTTAGAGCAAATAATAGTCTTACTGTATTCTCTAATCTCAATCTCAAGACTAACCAGCTAATATTGACATGAACTATATTTGGGGGCCATAGTATTCTCTTTCTACTTACATATTTATCTGTGTTTACATATTTGTGTGTATATCGTACATGTATCAATTTTCTCTTCATTTAATCCACATATTTGAAGTGCTTCTGAGTGATAAATGGTGTTAAGACAGTGTAAATTATGTGCTTCTAAATTAATAAATATTTTTTCCAACCACACTAGATGGCTTTATTAGTCATGAGCTGATGAAGAAGCAAGTTGAAAAGAGTAGATAAAGAATTTATAAAAGGGCAGAAAATAAATCCAGCCCAGCTACACTGATCTCTTATCTATACATTACAACCAAATGAGTTAAAACATTTTCAGGGATGATTCCCTACATTTTTTTTTTTTTAATTGCATTGGAAGGTTACACTCCATGGAAGAAAAGTAACTGTGTCTGGAATCTCAGAGAGAGTACTAATAATACTAATAATAGTCTTTTTTTCCCCTGTATAACACTATTAATGTTTTAAATATACATATGTGTATATAATTGCATATCTATTAATAAATGAGCAGTTACTGTTTACTATGAAAGTGAAAGTGAAGTCGCTCAGTTGTGTCCGACTCTTTGCGACCAGTGGACTGTAGCCCACCAAGCTCCTCCATTCATGGGATTCTCCAGGCAAGAATACTGGAGTGGGTTGCCATTTAACTAGACTTTTAATAGGTATTTAATCCTCATACTCTCTGAGATCTGATTATGATCCCTATTGTACAGATGGTGAAACTGAAGCACAGAGAGTGTAAATATCATTTTCCCAGAGTTACATGACTCATGAGTGGAATAACCAGGATTTGAAACTGAAGTGTCCACCCACCCCCAGCATCTGGGTTCTTCGTTGTCAGATTTGACTGCCCTGCTGAAGAGAGGAGAGAGGAGGTGACTTTCTCTGTGACAGGATGCTTTCCTGGTACCATTGTTGCTTCAGCATTTGGCCAATTGAATGCCTCCTTATTTGCTCTCATTCTTGGGCCCGTGTCTCCTTCCTCGGAGTCTCCTTGGCGTCCCCATGCCACGTGCACTAACAGCAAACCTTCAGAGGAAGGATTAAGTTCATTTTTCCATCTGTGAGTCTGCTGAGAGATTCTACAAGAGCAAATGAGGTACATGAGAATTACTTGAGCTGCTCATTCAACCCCACCTTTCTCTGTATGAGCTGGAATTGAAAGGGCTTGAATCGTAGAGATAAAGGGAAATTTTTTGTCAACTGCTCTTTGCTGTTCAAGTGCCCATGTACTAAGTGTCTCTCCCTCTCTCTTAAATACCATATTTTGCTAGATTTTTTTTCTTCAGCGTTAACATAACTATAAAACCACACCTAAAAACCAAGCCTAAATATTCAACTCTAGTTCTTATTTTGTAACAAAGATTCCATGATGAAATAATGTGTTAGGCTGTTGATCCCTGAAATGTTTCGGTAAAGGTTTACCTTGACATAGTTTGAATGCTTTAGTAAGAAAAGTGGTCAAGGGAGGCGGGGTTATGGACCCTGAAGGGCCTTTATGTTGGAGAAACCTTGGGGTGGCCTTGGACCTCGGCCTCCCAGCCCCTCATCTGTCAAACCGCCTTGCTCTGGCAGCAAGCGGGACTGGCCCCAGGTGAGCGGGGAGGAGCCTGGGAGGCAGAACCCCTGCAATCTGGGATATTGTTTAAATACCGTAAAAAAAACCTCACTCATTTACTCCTTCTGAGCACCGGAGAGAAAAACGGTGTGGGAATCCTGGCATAGCAGGCGGTGTACTTTCATATCAGTATAAAATGAAATTGTGTGGCTGTTTTTTCCTCCCCACCTCTCCCCCGTTCACTCTTTTTAATCTTTAAATAAGACGATTGGTAGCCTGTTGGCAAGAAAATGGGCCCTGGATTTTTATTCAAAGTTATACAAGGATGATAGTTGGAATTTTTGGCAGGAGGCACGCCATTGCTTTTCAGAAAGTGCTGTCAAGGGAAGCTTTTTCTGAATTACCTGCTGGGCCTGGGCGCTTTTATGTTGTTGTTGTGACAGGTAGATTTATAAGGCTTGAAATTTGTACAAATCAGTTGTCATTCAGTGCGAGCTGTCAATGTGTCAAGCTGTCAGCCCGCTGTGAGGGGACGCCTGAGGGGGAGTACAAGGGGGCAACCGTGGAGAAAGGAAATGAGTTCAAACAGACCTGAAATGGAGCTCAGTTCTCCGGGCTTGCTGCCCCCGTAGAGCCGGCATTGATTTTTCTTGATGTTGAGCAACAGCAAACCTTAAATGACACATTGTTAGCAACCTAAAGTTGCTGTTTATTGTCTTTTAAATGGCAGCAAATCATGCAGAAGAGAATGCGGTGCGTATTTGCGAATCAGGCATGTTTAGCAGCATCCTGTTCATGTCACTTTTCTGGCCTGGCTGGTCTCAACCAAGGGACCTGCTGCTTCACTGATGAGTCCAACTTTCTGGAGCATTTTGCAGACGCAGCGTGAAAGGAAGTTGTGTGCTCGTCTCTCCGTGGGCTGCGGATCGCTAATAAACACGGGATTAGAGGAGCAGTGAATCAGCGCCTCTGTTGAGCCTAAAAACCTGAGCTGTGTCCCTTGCACGGCTCTGGCTTCCTTTTAAGACAGATCTGGCCTGAGCTCCTTTCCAGACAGACGGCCTCAGCAGAGAGGGCTTTCCTGGACAGTGCTGGACCATGTAGTTAGGTTTTCTGGGCACAATTAACCATGACATCCAACTCAAACAATCTCCCTAGACTTGAAACCAATGACTGGAAAACAAAAAACCAAAATTTTCACCAGTAAAAAGCAGCAGCAGGATCAGGGCGGTATGTTTTTCCATCTGGCTGAAAATCATCTTCGTTCCATGTCCCTTAGTAAATACATGGTGTGGCTCTCATTGTCCTTGCTGGCTTGTGCATGGCTCCTGGGACACTTCAAATATAGCCCTCCTGTCATTGTCCTTTGTCTTCCCTCAGTCTTTTATATGTACCCAGTACATAGAGAAATGTGAGCATTTTGCAGAGAGTTAACAGGGAGGAATAGGCATATTTTTGAAAAATAAAATTAAATAGGCACAGAGGGCCCTACTTTTTCAGTGTATGGCATTGAGCAAGGAGGTCTGGCTTCCATCCAGATATTCAAACCTTTGCCCCTCTGGGCTGCACGTCCTGGCTTCAATCAGTCGTGCGACTTTGGCCTGTTTCCCTCATCCCCTTGTCCATCAGGTGGCATAGAAAAGATGAGGCGGGGTTGGGGGGCAAGGGAAGAGGACAGGGAGGGATGAGGGGGCTGGGGGGTGGGATCCAGGAAGGTGACACCTGAGAAGCAGTCAGCACCGAGAGGTAAAGGAATTAATCAAAGATTTCCATTTAGCCATTACGGCTGGCGTTCACGGCCTCTGAGCCTCTGAGCTAAAAAGTCTGCAGAGAGGCTCCTGGCGCTGCAGAGTTTGTCTTGTAAAAGTGCAGCTGTCCAAAACATGACAGCTACAGCATTAGCAGGGCCATTAAGAGGTGTAGAACATTTCCAGGGAAATGATTTGAAAAATGACAATGCTGGCTCCTGTGTGATATTAATTATACCCTCTACTCGCGGCAAATAAGCTAAAATAGTTGGCAAGAAAGACAAAGTGAAGTGTCCTGTTTCTGACCGTCATTCGGATCAAACAGTTGCCAGGCGGGTGGGGCTTGGTGGTCAGCAGGTAATCCTGAAGGTGAGAGGTCTGTGCTTGAATCATCAGTCAGGACTGTTCGGGTGGATGGTCTCAGGGTGAATATGAAATAAGAGACTGAGGTCGAAGAGGATGTGCATGGCGAGGGTGGGGTGGTGGTGGGGGAGAGATTGGCAGGTCTGTCCTCCCTTGAAAGTGGGTAGGTCTGCACTGGAGTGTGCAGTGGAATTTTTGATGGTGATAGAAACTTTCTCTTTCAGTATTGTCCAGTATGGTAGCCACTGCCCATGTGTAGTGCTGGGCACTTAAAATGTGAAGAACTGAATTTAAATTTTATGTAATTTTAAATTAACATTTAGATTTAAATAGCTGCACTTGACTGCAACATGGGGCCAATCAAGACTACTCTGGATGGTGGTTTTTCAGTGGGTGTCTGAGGCTGGAGTAGGATGTAGAAATGAGTCAGGACTACCAGTGCAAGCCCTTGGTAGTGTCAGCTAACACATGGCTTTCTCTAGTGACCTTTTGCTTGTTTTATCTTTACCTGATCTGTGGAAGTAAGCGAGAAATATTAGCCCATTTTGGGAATGGGCAAACTGAGCCTCAGGAAGGTCAAATCCATCTGCTTAAGGTCACAGAGCAAGCACTCGTGATGTCTGCCAACTTCAGGTCCTATTCCTGTTCCTTAAGATGCTGCCTCCTGTTTTAGGGTTCTAAAGAGCGACTCTTCTTTCAGGGAAGCCTGGGGCCTGTGCCACCTGTCTGCTTGGCCTTAGGCTCTAGCACCTTCTTTCCACAGCTTTCTTCATTGTAATACCCAATGCCCTGTGTCTGAAGTGTGTGACTGAGTCTGAGTCTTCCTGGTGGATGCTCCTCACTTCCAGTGCCTTGGCTGTACTTGCTAGAAGGCAGCCAGCCCCTTGGTCCTGCCCCTAGGGAGCCCCCTTAAACCTGTTGGGCCTGCACTTCTGAATTGTGCCTTGGACCTGTGGATCACATGCATCATCCTTCTGGCCTGCCCAGTGATCCTGTAGCTAAATTACCCTATATAAACAAGCCTTTGTTATTCCTGACTGTGAGAGATGTAGGGCTGGCTCTTGGTGGAGAAGAAAATAGACCTGGGAAGAAAGAGGTCATGAGCAGGTCAAAGTGCTAGAGGAAAAGGCTTCTGGGGCTAAAGTTTGCAGATTTGGGGAGCACGGGTGTGTGTGTGTATGTGTGTTTGGGGGGCCCTCCCTTGGGTGTGCATGGGTGTGAGTGTATGCATTCTATGTATGCAGCCACTTGTTTTAAGTGGAATCCACTTGTGAGATTTACTAAATAAAAAGAAAAAAATAAAAGAAAGCTTTGGCTAAGGTCAGCCCAGACCTTTTGAAGAACTGTTGAGCTGTTATCTGCTAATCCTCCAAGTGTGCCGAACACAAGAAATAACATTCAGTGTTAAACCACCAAGTACAGAGAAAATGTCTTGAAATTATAGTGTTTGGTAAATTAGAGATTGCTTCTATTTCTCCTCTTCCAGAGCTGAGGCAAGGCTGCTTTCCCTCTTTCCTTGTTTACCTTGAAAACGCACTTTACTGCCTGTGGTGTTTCTGTTAACCTCCCTGAACTCTTGCGATTCCATTCATGTGATTTGTTATTGAATGACCTTTTGAGGATTTTACAAAACATGACCTTTTCTTGTCAAACATTCAAGGGTTTGTAAAGTGAAGCTGTCACAGGGACTCTGCGTGTTTGCTAATTATAACTAATATGTTTCCCCACATCCTTGGAAATGCAAATCACTTATTTGTTCCATGAATGGCTGCTCTTTCTTGCCTGTTGGTTTGAGATGCCTCTGAGCTGCTCAAAGGGACATCTCCGGCCTGGGAATTCTGACTTCTCTTCTTAGTGTTAGGGAATAGGAAGGCTGATTGCCTTGTAAGTTAATTTGACCTCTTGGGAACAACGATGGGAAATTCTAGGAGCTAAGTGATTGAAAGCATTCAGGATAATCCAGTTCTACAGAAAGTGATGGGAATAATGGGCACTGTCAAACTGTTCTGTGTGGTTCTGGTATTTGCTTCCTCTAGGGAAAGAGGTTGGTGTTTTCTTTTTTTGTTGTTTTTAATTTGGTGGTGGAAACAAAGGCACAAATAAGGGAGTTTTTGTGCTCAAGAATATAATTGGAAGCAGAATCGAGGGAAGAAACATTAGGATCTTGCTTTATATTCCTTGCTTTTGGTAATTAAAAAAGTAGTACTAATAATGGCTAAACTTAATATTCATTGAATATGTTAGACACTGTATATGTTAGACACTGTTGAATCGTTTACAGACGTGATCTCACTTAGTCATCTCAACAACCTGTGAGTTAGGTATTATTATGATTATCATTGTGTGGGTGTTTACGTTGCTACATTGTGTCAGACTCTCTTCGACCCCATGGACTGTAGCCCAGCAGGCTCCGCTGTTCATGGGATTTTGCCGGCAAGAACGCTGGAGTGGGTTTACCGTTTCCTCCTCCAGGGGATCTTCTCGACCCAGGGACAGAACTCATGTCTCCTGCGTCTCTGGCATGGCAGGTGGATTCTTTACCACTGAGCCACTGGGGAAGCCCCCCACTTGACTGCAAAAGTAGAAGGTGACCTGCTTTACTTCACAAGCCATGTAATTTCTTTCCTCTTCCAGAATACCATCTTCAGTGATGGATAATCACCCTATTGAACTATTGTCAGTTTACCTACATTCTGGTTTAAGGAATGCACTGCTGGGTCAAATCTATGCTGTGTATTTGCTGCTAATGGAAGAAGAGTTGAGTGGTCTCCTGAGACATTTCTAAAAGTGCATCCAGTGAGTTTCTTATTAGGAGGAGAAAATAATCCCCAAACATTCCAAATGACGCACGGTTGCTGTCACTAATGATTTTGTGGTTACTGGAGGAGGGACTCTGATCTTGAATGGCTAAGAAACGGCTGCTTCTCTCTAAGCTCTTTTTGTTAAAAGGAAATGAATAAAAACCTAGGATAGCATATGGACTGAATAAACTTAAAATTTTCTGAGCTTGGGGGAAATTCCATTGGAATTGTGTGTAAATTGCTGGAAGACACTGTTTTGTTTTGGTTCCCTTCCACTCTAGGTAGGGCTGTGTCATGGAGAGGTTGGCCAGCCCTAAAGGGGCTGCATGATGGCTTCCTTTTGCAAGGCCTAATAGGGAGGCTGCTTTATAACATCCAAGTGTTTGGCCCTGCTCCGTTGTTGGCCCCCTTAGTCATTTGAAAAACTCTATTTATGTAGGTAGGGGATTACTAGGCTTTTCCAGCTTCCAAGCATAAGTCCTAGGAGAGGTTGTCTTTCAAATGACTTTCATCTGTTTTCCTTCCTCATTCAGTTGATGGACATAGATGCACAGAGTAATTTGTATCTTTGGAACAATGGAAATTTTTGAAGTGTTGGCTCATATTATTTGGAAAGGGTCATTACAACTTTATCTATTAAAAAAAAAGTTCAGATTGAGGATAGAGAAATATATTTCACTCCTTTTATGGGTCTGTTCTCAAGAGCCAAGCAATTTGTTGTAAAAGAATATAAGAAATATTGAGAATGAGAAAAGTTATTCATTCTATAAAGCCCTGTCCCTCTTCATACTTCTTTTTCCCACTACAGCCTTTGATCGCTTCATAAATGACCCTCAGTGTGAAAGAACCTGTCCACCTGCTATTTCAAATGTATTGAAGGTGTTTATGATGGATAGTTAGGTTTCAACTGTACAGTAACCCAGTTTTCTACTAAAGAGGACCCTTATATCTTGGTGTTTAATAGCAATGGCTTATATATTTCAGGATTTCACCATTCTGGATATAGTGAAACTGACCTTACAGCTTTTTAAAAGTCAGTATTTTGTAAAGCAGATTTCAGGTAAAGAAGGAAAATCATGAAAGTTTCATCTTTGGAGCTTCTCTTTTGAATTGAGTCAAGTTTAGTGTCTGTTTCATTATTAGAAATGTACTTTTAAGACTTCTGTCCACTAGGGTTAACTGGAAATACCCAGGAACATCAAGGCACTTTGCCAGTGAAATACTAGCCAAGACTTGCAGATTTATGGTAGAGGTCTGAGTATATTTAAAAAGTCTTCAAAAATATTGTTGAAATAATGAATGGAGGTGAGGGATTATTGTAAATTCATAGGAAGCAATGTAGAGGAACTAAAAAGCCTCTTGATGAAAGTGAAAGAGGAGAGTGAAAAAGTTGGCTTAAAGCTCAACATTCGGAAAAAGAAGATCATGGCATCTGGTCCCATCACTTCATGGCAAATAGATGGGGAAACAGTGGAAACAGTGTCAGACTTTATTTTTTTGAGCTCCAAAATCACTGCAGATGGTGACTGCAGCCATGAAATTAAAAGACGCTTACTCCTTGGAAGAAAAGTTATGACCAACCTAGATAGCATATTGAAAAGCAGAGATATTACTTTGCCAACAAAGGTCTGTCTAGTCAAGGCTGTAGTTTTTCCAGTGGTCAAGTGTGGATGTGAGAGTTGGCCTGTGAAGAAAGCCGAGTGCCGAAGAATCAATGCGTTTGAACTGTGGTGTTGGAGAAGACTCTTGAGAGTCCCTTGGACTGCAAGGAGATCCAACCAGTCCATCCTAAAGGAGATCAGCCTTGGGATTTCTTTGGAAGAAATGATGCTAAAGCTGAAGCTCCAATACTTTGGCCACCTCATGCGAAGAGTTGACTCATTGGAAAAGACTCTGATGCTGGGAGGGATTGGGGGCAGGAGGAGAAGGGGAGGACAGAGGATGAGGTGGCTGGATAGCATCACTGACTCGATGGACGCGAGTCTGAGTGAACTCTGGGAGTTGGTGATGGACAGGGAGGCCTGGCGTGCTGTGATTCATGGGGTCGCAAAGAGTCGGACACGACTGAGCGACTGAACTGAACTGAATGTATTAGGACAGTGATTCCTAATATTCTGAGATAAGATATTTGTGAATCCAATGATAACTGTGGCTATTTGTCCCACACAGGTGCATATCAACACAATTTTGCATTTGCTCTCAGAGATTCATGGATTGTCTGCAACATCATCCTTGGGACCCTAGGGGAAGCCATTTAGATTGAGTTCCTCCCAGCCCAATTAGAGAATCATGCCTGACCAAAGAGGCAATTTATTCACTTTTTAAAAACATTTAAGGCGAAATTTGGGTTTTTTGATAAAGTTTTTGTCCCAAGTGCATAAATACTGTGTCACCAGTACTGAGTTGGTGAGGGTGGCCAAGGGTCTTGATTTGTATTAGCAGAGGTATTAGAAATCCAGCTATGAATTGTTGGATGTCTACCCAAGGTACTATGACAGGAGGAAAACAGTGAATTTGATCCTAGGAGACTTGGGTTCTAGTGTTTTCCCCATAAGAGTAATGATGAGAAAATGACTTTTCTGATCCTCAATTTCATATCCATAAAAATAAGCAGTTGGATTGTAACCCCCAGTGTACCTTGCAATCTTAAGATTCAATCAGCTAACCACTCTTTTTTTTTCTTTTTGTCTCCTGTTTGTATAAGTTCAAGAAGTTGAAGTTCATTGCCAAAGTTCAAGTTCATTGCCAAGAATCGGAAGTGAAGACAAATTTTGTTTCTTGAAAAAAAGTTTTTATTTAGTTTAGGGGTTTCAAAGAATCTAGAAGAAATAATGCAGATTAAATGTTGTAGCAAAAGTGCTGAGCTTTTTTTGGGTGAAATGTAGCGAAAGACATGCAATTCTGGTAATATTTGAGTGAGGCTACAACTTTTCAGACCCATTAGGACTCAGAAACTCAACTTACTTGTCAGTGCCCCTGTTTGTCATTAGCGCTCCTCCTACCACAGGCTTCTTGGGTGGAGTTAGAGCTCCTAGCAACCATTTGGAAGTTTATCCTTGAAAGTGAGTGAGTCCTGGAAAACTGAAATGAGATTTGTTACTTCAGAAATTTGTGATAATGAATTAGAAAAGGACACTGAGGACAATTTCCTATGTATCAATTCTGGACCCTCCTTTTAAGGGGTTAAAAAAATGGGGGGACTGCCACAGGATTGACATGACTGTGTGACGATAAAGTCCCGGGACTGAGCAGGAAGAAGTGTAAATTCTAAGCCCTGGTCACCATTTGTCTTAGTTGAGGTGTGAGTGTCTCCTTAAGAGTTCTTTCTTCACCTTGGCATTGCTGGTTGTCTGTCTACTAGCTCAGCTGATTGTAGCTATGTGAACAGAGAAGGCAGTTTGCCTCAGGCTGTATTTTACAGTGGGTCCTAGTCAAGACTCAGCCTGTTTTTCTCTCCTTTTGGATGTTTCAGAGTCTTCCTTTTTTGTCCCAAGCAGAGACAAGAACCCAGAAAGCTTTTACTTCATAGGAAAATTAAGCATTGTTCCCTCTCCAGCAGTAGGAAGACCAGAAAAGGACACGGTTAAACATCTTGAGAAGCCGCTGGCGGGACAGTCAGATCCGAGTTGAGTGTGACAGCCAGGACCTGTGTCCTGGAACCGTCCTTTCCGGGCACATGATAGCCCGTTCTCCTGGGATGTTGATGATGGAGTGATAGTGGCTGGGATGAAAATGAATTAATCAGCTTTTTAAAGATGAAGAAAGTCACGGACATGAGTTAACTTGTTAAAGGTCACACAGGAAGAGGAGGTGAAGCTGGGACAGAACCTCTGCCTCAAACGCCTAAGTCCTTTGTCATGATGTGAAGAGCTGAAGGAGAAAGATGGTGGGGGCTGTAATGGTAATTAACTGCTCTCTCCCCAGTCTTAATCTCCTTCCACATAACTTTCGTTTTCTAGCAGATAAGAAGACCGTCACCGCTGGTGACGGCCTCTCTTAAACGGAGCAAAACTGAAATCACATGTATGTTTGCCCCTACGTGTATATGTCTGTGTTAGGTATGTGAGCAGGTGGTGTCAACTCTTACCACGTGGTTTAATTTCCTCTCCATTGATTCGCAAATGGAAAGAAAATGTCAGAACTCCTGAAGTGCCTTTAAAATAAATGTACAGTTCAAAGTATTAAAACCAGAAAAGCAAAAAAAAATAAAAGCTATTTTTAGAACTGAAGTTGCATTTTCTCACAGACCCCCAGCTTCTTGTTAAGTGCAGAGGTTCCACCCCAGGCTGTTGTGGTTCTCCCAGTGAACTCACAGTGCTTCAGACTCCCTGTGCCCCACTGTTCCTTCGGATTTCAAACATTTCAGGGACTGGGGATGTTTAGAGGAAGTGATGATCTCTTGGCACATAAACTGCTTCTCCCAAAGCAGCTGCATTTTTTTTTTTTTTTTGTATTTCTTTCTTTTCACTTCCCTTCTGTTTACCTTTGGCTTGAATGAGTCGATTGGCATTTCTCTTTGTACTGGAAAAATTCACTGTTTGCCAGGAGCAAGAGAGAAGGCAGAAAGCAGGGTTACAAATAGATCTGAAGGTGTGCTTGTGTCTGCTTCTCTATTTCTGGGGGCAAGGGACAGTGTTGCCATCCATTAAATATTTATTGTGTTAGCAGCCTCTGGTCATCCCTCCTAATGGAGGTGTGGGATGATATGATCATCCAAAATAGCACAAAGTTCCAAGCTACTTATATGTGCTTTGGCAGTGCGTTACAGTAAAACCCCATGAATTCAACCTAATTAGGAAGAAGGCCAGTTTGGATCAGTGAAGCCCAAATTATATTTTATGGAAAATTGATTTTGTAGCTTCCAAATTTACACAGTAATTCGAATTAGGTATCAAAGTCTACAATAGAGTTTCTCAGGACAGTTTTAATGATGAGTTTAAAGTATTTGGCACAACGTTGTAAGATGTTATAGAAATGGCTGCTTTCAAAGTGATTAGACGTTTCAAAACTGTCCTTTTATGGGTTTTAACTATTTCCATCCATCTTTAATTGTGAACAACAGCCTTTTTAGACACATGATAGGGAAGTGAATGGCTGTTAAAATTTCTGCAAATTTCCAATCTGTTAGATTTGAATGAAGAAAATTGACCTACATGATATTTTTCCCTCAGCAGATTTATTGCCTTCATTATGTATTATTAAAGCTAATACAGATGGAGAGTCATTCCATGTAATATTGAATTTCTTGGGACATCATTATACTGAAATCTATTTTTCTGTTGATGCAGGTAATAATTTGTGATATTCTGTTTCCCGGTACCTCCAGTTTTAGTTTTTGATACACCTTTTTCTTGGGTCTCTAGCCCTTATCTCCCCTCTGTATTTAATCATCAGTAAATGCACACTAAAACATTACAGGTGAGCATCTTTTTCTGTGTAAAGGAAGATCCCTGCCTTGCTTAGACTTTGTAACATCAGCGTTGACTTTAATTCCTCATGTGAAAACGAAAGTCACTTTCGACCGTGAAAGTCATGTCCAACTCTTTGCGACCCCATGGACTATACAGTCCATGGAATTCTCCAGGCCAGAATACTGAAGTGGGTAGCCTTTCCCTTCTCCAGCGGATCTTCCCAACCCAGGGATTGAACCCAGGTCTCTCGAATTGCTGGTGGATTCTTTACCAGCTGAGCCACAAGGACTGGAGTGGGTAGCCTATTCCTTCTCCAATCAGATCTTTCTGACCCAGGAATTGAACCAGGGTTTCCTGCATTGCAGGTAGATTCTTTACCAACTGAGCTACCAGGGAAGCCCATTCCTCATGTGAAAGCAGGCAAAAGTGACTTACAGCTTCCAGATGGTGGTCTATAGACTGGATGTATTGAAACTACCCAGGGAGCCTAAAAACACAGATTCTTGGGCCCTACTGCTGGAGATTCTGACTCCATGGGTTTTGGTGGAAACTGGGAATTTCTTTTTAACCAGCGTCCTTGTTGCTTCCAGTGGGCACCCAGATACAAAGGGATTGACTAGAGTGGTTAAAAAGCAGGGGTCCTAACTTATCTTCCATCTCTACAGAGTAGTTGAGGACTTACTTAATTTGGGAGCAGTGGGGTAGTGAGGGTCAGGAACTGAACTGGTGAACCTGGTCCTTTGAGGGTAAAACTAATGATGCAGATCGTGTTTGCACTTCACACCGGAGTCCAGCTTCTCTTTGTTCACGGTTTCTTCCAAAGAACCCCTTCCTGTTACTGCTGCTGCCTGGCTTTGCCTTCTTGGTCAAGGGCCACATTCCAAGTCTTGGTCTCCAGAGACCTTTAACATCAGCAACTGTTTGTTGGAGTGCAGTGACCCCTCTCGGTCCCAGGTCCCCTCAAGGAGCGACTCCACCTTTGTTTTCTCCTTAGCCTTCCCCCATTCATTCATGGGTCACAGTTAATCTCACATAGCACCTAACAGTGCCACCCTCGAGACCATGAGCAGTGAGGATCCTGCTAGTGGTGTGGAGCCAGCCCTTTCCAGGCTGGAAGGTGGGGTTAGAATCAGGGAACAAAGCCCAAATTACTGGCACCAGGAAGCTCCAAAGAAATACTCGTAGGTTTGAATTGCTGGAGACAGTTCATTATTTACTTCACAAAATGGACTTATTAAAAGGCCATGAATGGAGGTTATGCCATTTGCAAATAAATCTGTGCTGCAAATCCAGAACTGGCAATGCCCAGGAGCCCTGGGGAAGCTCTTGTTAAAGGCCGCTACTTGGAAATGGGCTTTCTGAGAGCACCCCCGCCCCCGCCCCAAACCCTACCCTTCATGTGAGGGTTGTTCATGAGTGAAGTGTCAAGGACTCTGGTTCTCATCAAAGGCAATTAATTGGGACTTTAAACCTCCAGTTTGGGGGAATGAGATTTAAAAAATAACAAGTGAGCTTTATTTGAGCAAGATCTGTGACTGTGCCGTCAGTCTCCTTAGTTGTCAATCTCTGCCTTCCAGGATGCAGTTCTGGAAGGAGTTAGTGTGGCATTATAAGAGAATTCAGCAGCTTTCTCCTTTGTAAGAAAATTCTTGACTGTCAAATTCATGGAAGCATTTTGTTAGCTTTAAGTTGTGAAACTGGGACAAGAAGCTTTGCCACAGTCTTAAGCGTTGTGGACACATGTGGTCCGTTGGAAGGAGCCCCATGCTGGACCGGGGAGAAGATCTGAGTTTGTGCTGTGGTGAGTTACGCAACTGTGAAGCACCACTGTGATCACTGAGCAGAAAAGGGGTCCCCAGTATGCCTGCTCTGTGCGGTCCTCCCGTGGGAACACTTATTCACAGCCATCTTCAACGAGGAAGTAACTAGTAGTCAGGACTGTGGCCTTCCCTGTAGGTAGAAGGTGAGGCCTTGACGTCTCATTGGCCAGACAGTGTGTCCAGTTCTCGCTCAAGCATGGCACATCCAGAAGATGTCAGGCCTGCACTAAAAGCCCGTCTGGGTGGAGTGGGTAGTGTATTTCTAATACTGCAGAATCCTATTAACTTGAACTGAAGTGCAGCTTAGAAACCAGTGTGCCTGCTTAGTGTTTTAAAAGAAATATAGCTGTAATGCTTAAAAAAAAAAAAGGTGGTAAGATACACACCATGTAAAGTTTACTACTTCACTCATTTTTAAGGCATTTGATTCAGTGACATTTAGTGTATTGACACTGTTGTGCAACCGTCACCGTTATCTAGCTTTACCACTTAAGTATAAAAATTATTTTAAAATACCTGACACATTGTTTTTACCCAGAGATAGACTTTATTATTACATGCATGTATACACATACCCCCACACACATGTATATGTATACATAGTACATTATATGAGTTTCGTAGTCCAGTGGTACCCAGAAGGACTTCAGAGATTTTTCTGTCCATCCTCTGTGGATGCAGAAACTGTGACCGTGACCCAGGGGGACTTAGGGGACTGGCCCATGCTTGCGTGGCAGAGGCAGGCCTGTGTTTCCCAATCCTGACATGATGTTTTCTGTAATTGTGTTTATAGTTGGCAATAAATTTTCCATAAAATATATTATTGAAATAAAGCCTTTGAGAATAATTTCCTCTTCGCTTAAATGTTTTCCCCCTCAAGCCTTGTTTACATTGTGAGTTTTCACGGCAAACCCTTTCTTTGGCCCAGCTTAGGCTAAATTTTACCACAAATTCCAAATTATGGGAGTCGTGAACTTTTCTTCTTCCTGAGTTGGCCTGGTGCTGGTGGAAACTTAAAGTGTATAAAGTAATGAAGTGCTGTGTGTGTGTGTGTGTGTGTGTGTGTGTGTGTGTGCACAGGGGAGGGGGAGGAGGACTTGGGTGAAAATATGCCTCTGTTTTTCCAGGGCTTGGAGTGGGGTGAAGCTGGGGACAGGGAGGCAGCTCACGGAGCCCAGAGCTGGCTGAGGACTCTGGCCGAGAGGGAGGGCAAGGTGAGAGGGTTCTGCCACTGTGGGGGCAGGGACCCCCTGGAGAGAGGCCCTAGTTCCTCGATGTACGTCCTTTGGAGGCAAAAGATGGGCATAAGGAGTAGTGGTATGAGCAAGTCTCACCTGGCTAGATGTTTGTACAGTCCCACACGCAATCTGCTATGGGACAAATGACCTGTTTTATGGAAAGCCTGTCTCAGACTCTTTATTTTTAATATCTTGGCCCAATTTAATGAATTAATTTTTACTTTTTGGCCATGTGGCATGTGGGATCTTAATTCTCTGACGAGGGATCAAACCTATGCCCCCTTGCAGTGAAATCATGGAGTCTTAACCGCTCAGCCTCCAGGGAAGTCTCCGTCTCAGAGTTTTCATCCAAGACTGCATAGTGGTATGTCACTGGGCAGTGGCAGCCTTCGGCTTTCTTTTCTGTTTTGTTGCAGAAAGATATAGGCAACATGAAATTGACCATTTTAGCCATTCTGAGTGTACAAGTCTGTGGAATTAAGTACATTCGCTTTGTTGTGCAGTCATGACCACTGTCCATCTCCAGAATTTTTTCATCTTCTCCAACTGAAGCTGTTTTTGTTACACAACAGCTCCCCATTCCCCACTGCCTTAGCCCTGGGGAACCTCCTTCCACTTTCTGTCTTTGTAAATATGACTACTCTACGTATCTCATGTCAGTGGATTTGCATAATAGTTGTCTTTTGGTGCTTGGCTCCCTTTGGTTTTGTGAACATGACATTATTCAGGTAACCCATACAGTGCCTTTGGGAGAATTAGAAAAAGGTGCCTCCCTTTCTCTGGGTAGATGCAACCCCTGACCAGAATCTGAGCCTGGCAAGAGAAGCATAGCCTGGATTTTCAGTTCCCACCTGTCCCCTTGGCCACACACCAATGCATAATGAACAACCTGAACACAACTGTATGAGTTGCTCCTGTTGACCAGGCCCTCAGAGGGAGGTTTCTTATTCCCCTAGAGCCTTGGCTAGGTGTCTTTTCCATTACCCATTCCTGTTATTCCAGCCTCCTTCTCTGCTCCTCTAGTTTTCTTTGCTGTTAAGGTTCAAGTTGGTTGATTACCCCTCCAAACGGAGCTTCCCAAGAATGACAAGTTTTCAGAGGGTGGCAGAAAAGGTTGTTGGGACTTTTAGGAACACACATAATTCATTCAACTTGTCATTTGCTGTGAGCTGAGTGCAAGTGACTTAAGTGGATTAGATTTCCTCTGAAAATACTCGAGAGGTTAAAAATTAAGAGGAAAAGAGTGTAGGGAAATAAGTGTGAGATTGTACTTATGCCGATGCCTCTAAAAACTAGTTGAAATATTCAGGAAACTGAAGGTGCAGCTGGTTGGGTGTGCTCTGAACCATGCTGGATCTTTCAGCCCTACCTCTTTGAATAAAGCAGCGACTGAATTGGAAGCAATCTCGGCAATAATGAATATTCTTGTAAATCTCTCTGGTTGAGAAACTCTCAAAAATATGGCCAGAGCCCAAGAAGTACCTCTTCCCTCTTAATTCTACTATAATTTGTGAATGATCTTTTATAAGGCATTAAACTTTAATTGATGCCATTTTACTAAGCAGATTTTAAAAGCAGTGATGGCAGTGATTGAACTTACTAAGATGACTTCTAATTGTTATGTGTGATGTGAAAAGAAGGTTTTTTAAATCTAAAATGTTGATTATTTTGTTCAGATTTCCAGAGTTTCCTTATTTATTTACTTTCTTTTTTTGAAGTGGTGGATATAGAGAGGCAAGCATGGATTTCCATATTAGAGGAAATATTGATGCAGATAGTGATATATAAAATTAAAAAGTATAAAATAAACCACTATAAAATCATCTAGTGAGGGAGTTTTTCAGAGTGGGAGTTTTGGAGAGAAAGAAATGAAGGTCAAAGCCCCGGTCCCGCCTTTTCACTTCGCTTTTGCTTTTGTTGCTCTGCTGTGCTAAAAGCATTCCTCAAACGTGTGCTATTGCGGTTGAACTTCTTTTTGCCCTTCCTTCATCTGACATTCCCGGGCAAAGCTGTCTTCACTCAGGACAGGCGTGTTGCACAAGTGGGAAAACTGTAGATGTGAAAATCTGGCCAAGTATTTTGTTGCCACAGTGAACTGTGGCTCCGGAGTCAACTTGAAGACTGTTCTCCCTGGCTTGGCTCCTCCCCCTTCTGTCGTTTTCTGCCCCCTTCTGAATTTGGTCACTTGTTTTGCTGCCTTTGGAGTTTTAAAAAGTTGGATTGTTTCTCTGTTATAAAAATAACACATACATCAGACTTGCTGATAGCCGCCAGCCAAGGAGAGAGAGGTGTTTGGGGGCAGTGTGGGCAGCAGTGGGCAGCAGGCTGTTTTCACTATCTCCCGCCTGGTGCACCGAGGAACAGAGTGGATAGAGGGGCACGCTGTAGTGTGCGTTGGTAAATATATTGATGGGTTGGACCAGATCCCTACAACTGTCTCCTCCTCATCTGTATACCACCTTCCTTCTTTTCATCCCTTACCCCTGGGGCAGCTGTCCCGTTTCCTGGGTAAAAGAAAAACGAGAGGATCCCACAGTTGCCTTTCACTGTGGTTGCTGGGGCTATAGTGTTTGCAGAGTTCTTCAGGTTCCACCCTTTTTCTTTTTTTTTTCCTGTAAAAACAAGATTTCTTATGCAAAATGGGTCACTTGAAAGCACCAAACAATTTCTCCAGAGCAACAGCCAGTGTTTCATGCAGGAGAGATGTTAGCAAACCACTGACATATGGATGTGATCTCCGTTACTTTGACCAGATTTGGTTTCTACAGAGTGCGTGAGAAGGGAAGATAAATTTTGTCCTAGTAATACTATAGCGACTCATAAATAAATGGTTACCCTTTGGTGCTTGCAGTTTTCATTAAAGTCGCCTGAGCTTTGTTATTGACACCATAGGTTGCCTATTCAGGGAAATGCAGTAAAATTTATCAGTGTGCTTTCTACACCTAATAAATCATCCAAACAGGGAACCATATGGCAGATAAGACCTTGAAAATGTGGCTTCAGCATGTGAGGAGTCAAGTTGCTGAAATCTTGAATGATTACAGCCTGCACATTTTCCCCTGGAATATCTTATAGTTATTTTACATGCCATTTTCTTGTTCACCCCATCACCTCTTTGTCTCTCCCTCTCCTCTCTCTCTTGTGTGCCTCTCTCTTTTCTCCCCCTCCTCAAGCACCATTCTTTTTTTGGCTGTTCTTTCCCACTCTTTGTTTTTCTTTTGGGTGGGGGGCTGGCTGTGATTTCAGCTAGAAAATAAGCGTCCGGAGCAGATAAGACGTTGTTATAATGCCTTGCTGGTAGGAGGAAGAGGGGCCGGGAGGAGCAGAGACTGACGGGAAGGGATGATGTATGTGGCGGCTGTGTCCCTACACTCTCCTCCAGCCCATTGTCATTAATCACGGCCATTAGTTTTTTTCAGAGCTGCCTTGTCTGCATCAGGGCTTCAGAAAAGCCATTGTTTTTTCATGCCACAGACTAGTGAGGGCGGGGGCCGGGGGGCGGGGAAGGGAAGAAAGAAATTCTAGGACTTTTTTCCCCACTTTTTTCTCATTCTGCCTCCCAGAATCTCCTTCCTCTCCTATCTTCTCTCACCCCCAATCCTCATCCAGCTGCCTTTTCTCTCTCTGCAAGTCGAGTGTGTGTGTGTGTGGGGTGGAGGGGTGGTGCGTGGAGGGAAACCCAAACTCTCATTGCCTCCGGACACCTGCATTCTGTATATTCATTAGACAGCACAACACAGGCCGCACCGTCGGGATGTATCTGCTGAATAATAGTGGTTGTTACTCATCATGCCTTGTTTAATTCCAAAGAGGTTTTGCAGATATCTGTCCCCAACCCCCTTTTTCTTTTGGAGTCAAAATCTAAATGTCCTTGTTGTAACCTGAGGATATGGCAAGATAGGAAAGCGTCTCTAGTGGAGCACCTGTGTTGCATGTCTGGGGAAGAGGAGGCTGGCTGCTACCTGAGGAGGCATATTTAGGTGCTTATCAAGCCTGCAGCATGTCTTGGAGATTCTACCACTGCTTTGCAGTTCTTGCAGAGCTGCCGTGTCTTGTGGTTAGTTCATACCCCTCAGTCAAATTGGGTGAATCTTGCTGGTTGATGAAGGACTGCCACTGTCCTTTCCTTCATCTCTGAAAACCTAAAGATTCTGTCTTGAGGAGAGAAGATTTTTCCCTCACCCCTGCTCCTACTAAAGTCTGCAGTGACTCTCTGGGGGCTTTCCATCATGTGCCATACCTGAGTCATATACATAATGTGCAGCTGCTAAATAAACTAATGTTTTTTAAGAATATGCATTGGATTTTGTAAAACATGTAAAGGCCAACCTCAGAGAGCCCAGAGTATAATTTTAAGTATGTGTGCATACTAAGTTGTTTCAGTCATGTCCAAGTCTTTGCGACCTATGAACTGTAGCCCGCCAGGCTCCTCTGTCCATGGGATTCTCCAGGCAAGAATACTGGAGTAGGTTGCCATGCCCTCCTCCAGAGGATCTTCCCAAGCCAGGGGTTGAACCCATGTCTCTTACATCTCCTGCATTGGTGGGTGGATTCTTTACCACTAGTGCCACCTGGGGAGCCTTAATTTTAAGTATAATTTTATGCAGTTTTTTTTTAAACAGCAAATTTTTGGTGCAAGGGTAAGTGCAAGAATTAGTGAAAAGTCTCTATGACAAAAGCTTTTAAAAAGAAAAGAAACCCCTTAATTAGTTTCATATATAAACAAAGCTGTTTGAACTGGAATCTTTAAATATTGCCTAGTAGAGGTACTTAGGATACTTATTTTAATAAGAGTTTGTTATATGCATCAGTTGAATAGTCACAGTATAGGAAAAAAAGTAAGCAAGGAATTGGGAGACAGAGTAGAGTTATGCGTGTTCTGCCTAGTATCTGTGTCCATACATGCGTGCTAAGTCGCTTCAGTCATGTCCAGCTCTTTGCAACCCTAATGGACCTTAGCCTGCCAGGCTCCTCTATCCATGGGATTCTCAAGGCAAGAGTACTGGAGTGGATTGCTGTAACTTTAGTCAAATTGCCTCTCTGAATGCCCATTCCGTCTTCTTGTCAAATGAGATGGTTGGTTCTAAATAAATGTTTCCCAGAGTGTTGAATCATGGGTGGTATAGGAAACAATTTTAGGTGGTACATGGGATGGACTTTAAAATTTTTGTTTATGTTTATAATTAAATTCTATTTATGTTAGATAATATTGGCTAATTGTTTACGACTATATTATAACTCTTATTTTAATTTCTGAATTAGTAGGAAAAATGAGTCTATTCAAGGAAAAACATTAAGTATAAGATAGTATAACTTCACAACTCTTGTGGAGATACAGTGAAAATTATAGTGTGACACCCAGATAACCAGGGTTTTCCCAGTGGCTCAGTGGCAAAGAATTCCCCTGCCAATGCAGGAGACGTGGGTTTGATCCCTGAGTTAGGAAGATCCCCCAGAGAAGGAAATTGCAACCCACTCCAGTGTTCTTGCCAGAGAATCCCTCCAGGCTCCTCTGTCCATGGGGTTGCAAAAGAGTCACACACAACTTAGCAACTAAACAACTCTTATATTGTTTTATTTGACGACATCTAGAAAGGGTAGAAGATATCACTATTTTCTCTGCTAGGATGTCTGCAATTTCTTTTCTTTTCTTTTCTTTTTTTTTTTTTTTGCAATTTCTGTTTGCTGGAGTTTCAGTGGTTTCAAACCTGTCAGAACATCAGTTATCTGGAGATCATTTAAAAAATGCAGATACCTGGGCCTGTACCTACTGAACCAGATCGTCTGGGGGTTGGGGCTGAGGTGATCCGCAGTGTTTGGGAGCCACCAAGCTAAGGCACTGATGGTCCCTAAGAAAAGTGCGTGTGAGCAGAAGATAGCCCCCTGACTTCAACAGCCATTGCAGAAGTCCCTTTGTCAGATTAGCAGTAGTTGCTTGCAAGGCATGTACATTTTGATACTGAGAGGCTTCTGGGTAAGATCTTGGCCTTGGACAGTTCTGGATGGTCAGCACAGAGGGGAGGAGAGGTATGGGCAGACCAGAGCAGCAGCATAGGGGCATATAGGGAAGGCTGCTTCAGAGTCAGGTAGGTCCAGGTTCACTGTGAGCTCCTGCACACCGGAGAACTGTATGACTCTGTATGCAGGTGGCTCTACCTAAGCCCCAGTGTCCTCATATGTAAATGTGGCAGCTTATATTCAGAAGCCTAGCACAGTGCACTCATTTATTTTACAAATCTCCTTTCTTTTTGTAGTCACAGTTGTCCTAACAACCTTAGGCCACACTGTCTGTCTTGTTATATTATTATCTGTGCTCATCTTGGGGGCAGGGTCTGCTTCCATTTTAGCTGGTGAGAGGCCTGGGTCAGCAGGCTTGGGGCAGGCCCTCCAGAAGTGTCAGAGAGAGAAGGCCAAGAGTGCCTGCTCCCTGAAAGGACAGTCGTGTGTACAGAGGGGCTACTTACATTTCATCATGGAGGACACTCGCATTTTTAGCCCACCTCAGTCTTGATGATGCTTCTCTGGTGGCTCAGATGGTAAAGAATCCGCCTGCAATGTGGGAGACCTGGGTTCGATCCCTGGGTTGGAACGATCCCCTGGAGAAGAGAATGGCTACCCTCTCCAGTATTCTTGCATGGAGAACTCCATGGACATAGGAGCCTGGCAGGCTATAAAGAGCCAGACATGACTGAGAAACTTTCACCCAATCTTGATGATAGATATCAGGAAAGGAAAATATTGAATGAACTGTAAATGAAAGGTGCACAATTCAGGTCCATATGTAAAAACTGAACTCATTTTCAGTTAAGACTTTTGATGTAAGTAGATCATGTCATATGAAAATATAAGACTCGAGAACCCAGGTGTAAATGGCTTTGAGGGTGAGGAGTTAGCCCTGTTGCTGTTCCGTTGTGGATATTGGCTGAGGTTGGTCTTCAGCCCTAATGCAGGGTGGTCCATTTCCATGTTTCCTTGTCTGGATCCTGGGTGGGCAGAAGTGGTTCTTGGCGTCTGATGCCTTGTGATTCCCCTGTACCTTTTACTGTACAGAGTCTTACTCACCTTGAAGACACTTTGCTTTCCTCTAACCCAATTTTCAAGACTTAGGTCAAATCCCAGCCCCCTGTAATTCCTTCCCTACCTCCAAATCTTAGTAATTATGAGTTTCTCACGTGGAAATTGCTGGATGGGTATTTCATTTGGCAGCATCCCTTAAGAATTTGTGGTTTCTTTTCTGTTGCTATTTTGAGCAATAACATTGAACTTCATGGTTTTCCTTTTTCACACCTGTGCATCCCATCCTTTTTTTTTCTTATTGAAATATAATTGATTTACAGTGCCACATTAGTTTCAAGACTCAGTTATAAATATACATTCTTTTTCAGATTATTTTCCATTAGAGATTATTACATGATACTGATTATAGTTCCCTATGCTATACAGTAGGTCCTTATTGTTTATCTATTTTATATATAGTAGTGTGTGTCTACTATTACTACTATATATAAAATAGATAAACAATAAGGACCTAGTGTATAGCATAAGGTGTCTTGGAGAAGGCAATGGCACCCCACTCTAGTACTCTTGCCTGGAAAATCCCATGGACGGAGGAGCCAGGTAGGCTGCAGTCCATGGGGTCGCTAAGAGTCGGACATGACTGGGCGACTTCACTTTCACTTTTTACTTTCCTGCATTGGAGAAGGAAATGGCAACCCACTCCAGTGTTCTTGCCTGGAGGATCCCAGGGACGGGGGAGCCTGGTGGGCTGCCGTCCATGGGGTCGCACAGAGTTGGACATGACTGAAGCGACTTAGCAGCAGCAGCAGCAATGGTGTGTGTCTATTAATCCCAATTTCTCAATTTATTCCTGCCACCCTTTTCCCTTTGGTAACTATAAGTTTGTTTTCAATGTCCATGAGTCTGTTTCTGTTTCATAAATAAGTTCAATAGTACTTTTTTTAGATTCTACATTTAGCTGATATCATATGATCTTCGTCTTTTTTTCTCTGTCGGACTTACTTAGTATGGTAATCTGTAGGTACATCTGTGTCACTGCAAGTGGTGTTGTTTCATTCTTTTTAATGACTAAGTAATAGCCCATCTTCTTTATCCATTCATTTGTTGATGGACACTTAGGTAGTATGCACATCTTGACTATTATAAATAGTGCTTCTATGAACATTGGGGTGCTTATATATATATATTTGAATTAGAGTTTTCATCTTTTCCAGGTATATGCCCAGGAGTAAGATTCTGGATCATATTGTAACTCTAGTTTTTTAAGGAGCCTTCATATTGTTCTCTGCAGTGGTTGCACAAGTTTACATTCCCACCAACAGTGTAGGAGGGTTCCCATTTCTCCATAACCTCTATAACATTTGTTATTCATAGACTTACTGAGGATTGCCATTCTGACTGTGTAACTGTGTGAGGTGATATCTTACTGTAGCTTTAATTTGCATTTCTCTAATAATTAGTGATATTGGACATCTTTTCATGTGCCTGTTGGCCATCTGCATATCTTCTTTGGATAAATATCTAATTAAGTCTTTGGCCCATTGTTCTGACTAAGTTGTTCATTTTTTTTATAATTGAGCGATATGAGCTGTTTGGATATTTTGGAAACTAATCCCTTGTCAGTTGCATTGTTTGCTTATATTTTCTCCCATTCTGAAGATTTTATTTTCATTTTATGTTTTCCTTTGCTGTGCAAAAGCTTCTCAGTGTGAATAGGTCCCATTTGTCTAATTTTGCTTTTATTTCCTTTGCCTTGGGAGACTGATCTGTGTCCCATGTTAGACTGTTTCTCCACAGGGTCTGGTGCAGTGCCCAATGCAGAGTAAGTTCTGCTGATAGGTTAGACTGAATGACTTGTTTCCCTTACCTCCTATCCTTGTTCTTGCAGGAGGATACCCAGTAAGGTATTCCTTTTCTGTTTTTGGATTAGCAGAGTAGCCCACTGTTGGTTGGTATGTGCCTTGGCCATTGTTGAGCAAATATTCAGAGAACTGCCTTCTTCCAGTGGTAGAAGTAGGCTTGTGCTGCCCAAGAAGAGGAGGGCAAGTGAACCATGGTGTTTATATGTACTTCCTGGACATAGATGAGTGTTGGAACCTTTCCCTGAGGTTTGTAAGCTCTTTGGAATCATGTGTAGTTAAGATTTTGGCCAGAGGAGATTGAGGGAGTGGCTCCTCTGAGGTTCTGCTGTGGCCTGATCCTGGTGTGACCTTTCCTGGGGCCCTAGGAAGGAGAAGTCTGGGCTGCTGCTGAGTAGAGTGGGAATGGGAAGATGGAGAAGGGGTGGGCTGCTGTCCTCCTTTGTGGATTCAGAGGCCATTTCCAGGCCCTGGTTGCTGCTCACCATCTCTTTCTGCTCCCCCATTCCATGTTTATGAACAGGCTCCAGCCATTGACCTAAAATGCACACCAATCCAGGGGCCACAGTGCCTTTAGATGCTTGAACAAACATTGACTTGATAGTGCTGGTGATTGCCTACAGCTCAGATAAAATTCACCTGCTTTGAATGAATTGAGTTTTTAAAAACTCCTTGTGTGTTCATGTGTTCATGAGAAAGAATGGAATTTGATTGCTTTTTTGAAGAGGACTTATCTTATTTGGGGGTGATAGCATTAGAAGAGAGAAGGTTCACAATGTGTTTTCTGTGAGCTTGAGAAGGAGTAAATGCAGACGTAAACTTGGATGGGACAAATACAAAGTTAATGGTGTTTCACAGCGAATAGAAGACAACGCAGCAATATAAAGTGTCCCAAAGGTAAGAGGGCCAAGACAGATCAAATACTCGTGCACACAAAACAATGTGTGTATGTATTTAATTGTCTTCTTTCCTGGCCTTACCTAATCCCTGTGCCCTGAAGAGGCATCCAGGCCCCTGTGCATGTAGCTTTGTCTACAGGTTTTCCTTTCTGCAAAGTCATATGTTTTTAGCTGTGATTGCAGTCACTACCCAGTGGCTCACCTTGTCTTGAGTAATGAGAATAAACAACTGGTCACTGCACTGACCACTGAAACTAATAAAGATATATAGTGCTGGTCTGGCTTAGGGAGTCACAGGCGCATTCTCAAACTCTATGTGACATTTATACCAAAGGAGCATGATTCCAAACTCACTCACTGCTTACCCATTCTGAGAAAGAACAAACTATTTGACTGATGCTTTGCTAAATTTAATATGCTTAGCAAGTAAAATTATTGCCTACTCTAATGCTGTGTAATTATTAAGATACACTGCTTTTAAAAATACCAAGTGAATAATATTGATTTAGTGAACTGCTATTTAGAAAAATGCCAGCAAAGGAGGAATATTTTATTTAGCTGCCTTAGAGCTGTAATGGGTCTGGGCTGAGAGATGCATGTGGAAATAAATTATGTACAAGGTAAACTATTTTGTTATACAGTACCCATAATATTAATTAAGCCGTAATTTTACCAACAATGCTTTAATTTAACAAATAAACAGGAATCATCTGTACCATTCTTTCGAATATATAACTTTGGGACCATAATAAAACATGCAGAAGCACCTGCAGTTAATTGTAAAGCAAACAGTGAGACTAGCAACTTTAAAGGGTAATTGTAATTTATAATTTATTTATTTGACTTATGCTGGATATAATTACCGTTCTAATGTGTTATTATTTTCAGTCCAGCATGAGATCTATCTGATTCCAATTTAATGCAGGCAGCCTGGTGGAGCGCTCTTCTCGGCCCCTCGAAAGTGTGCCCTGTTCCCCTCCCTTCCCTGGAATGGGAGCTTGTACAGTAAAGAAGAATGGATGGGCCCCTGTCAAAAACGATCCTTGTTCAAAGCCATAAGAATGTTTCCATTTCCATTTCAGTCAAGAATGTTCCCTGCCCTTTCAGTCCTTTTGGTAGCAGTACTGGGAGCTGCATGGCCGCAGTCAGAACACAGCGAGCCCTGTGTGGGTGGGCTGGGCTATTGGGTCTGCAGGGGAGGCGGTCAGGCTGGGAGGGGTCTGGGGGCAAAAGCTGAGCTTTCTCTGACATCCTTGTCTGAGGGGGGACCAGTGTTTCCGGTTGTGGCGCTTTGGGGCTTTGTTGTTATTTTCGAGAGCAGCCTTGAAGGCACAGCACGAGGAGGGAAAAATAGCACCGTGGAAGCAAAGGAGCAATTATAGCTGGCTGTTTGTTTGTGGCTAACAGAATGCTGAAATGGCAGATTTGCAAATTTGTAAGAGAGGGAAGCTTAGTGTTCATCTTTATCAGCCAAAGTGGTTTCTTGTTAGCTGAGCAGCAAGCTAGAAAGCGACCGATTTTGACAACATAATTTACATCTTTGTATAAAACTATTGCTGGCAGCCGAACTAATTTGTGCTGGATTAGGTTGTTTGTCTCTGCTGCTGACTAACCATGCAATCTATCAGAGGCCGTTTTCAAATATCACTTTTCAACTGTGCCCTTGAGAGGGGGAATTGATCGGGAATATACGGAGCAAAATTACTCCAATAACTTTATAGAAGAAACAATTACGGAATCATACAGATGTGAATAATTCTGAAAAGTAGAAACAAATAGAATGAATTTAGCCCTGTTCCTATCTTTCACATGTGCATGGAATTTATGAATAATACAATAACATGTTATTGGGTCTGTTTCCTCTTTCTGGATCTTGGCCTATGATGGCAAAAGGAGAAAGACTAGGGAATGCCTTGGTAGAAAACATTCTTGGAGACTATGTAGGAGGATTTTGAGAGGAAGGTTATATGAATATCACATATGGTGTTGGAGACAAGAGTTAATGTATGTATGTTCTTAGGAATGTCTTTTTTGGGGGTGAATCTGAGTTTTATAAATTTAAAGCAAGGTACTGTGATAGAAAGAGACATCAGTCAGGTCGATGTATTTGTGCTACGAACATAGGCGATAAATGTAGGAATATATTTTATCACAGATTTCTATATTATATTAATAATTTTCTCATGCAGAAGAGGCATGGAGTCTCTCTTCTGCTTTTAGGTGAATGTTTTAGACATTTCTTGTACTCAAGAGAGATATGGGATGATAGAATAATAGAGGGGGCAAGAAGGAGTGGGGGCTGGATTCACAGCTGATAACGGGGCTGGAGTTGTTTATAAGATGCCTGAGATTAGCTAGCAAACAAAAAAACCATTAAGCACCTATTATTTTAAAGCAATGGGCACATTTTTCATCACTTTCCTCTGATAAATTTTCACTTGTGCATCCTGCTCCAGGTAATTAATTGCTTTCAGTTCAGAGGAGTAATAATGCAATAAATTATGCCAGTATTTCTAGTCAGGGAATCAGACTGCAGCTTCCTAACCAAAGCAGCACTAATAATCCTGAAGACTTGTAGACCACAAAAAAGCTCCATTATTATATACCGGTTATGTAAAGAGTTGAAGGACCAAGCCCTCAACATTGCTTTCAAGTGATCTCATTCATGGAGGTTTACTCATTCATAGGTTTGGTCAGGATAAGCCTGTGTAAGGATGATATAGGTACTCTCAGTGCTGGAAGCTATGCAAACACGGGGACCTCAATAGTGATGGTGGTATCATTGGTACATGGAGTAAAGCTTGATTGGGAAAGACTTTTCCAAGATGGTAGTGATACTCCTGCTGATGGCAGTTAATGGCATGTTGAGCTCTTGCCATACATAAGCATTGTTCTGAGCATTTTACATGGACCAACTGTATTTGAGCACTTTACGTGGACCAACTGTGTTTAATCCTCATAGCAACCTGCTGAGATAGAACTATTGTTAGCTACATCTTAAAGATGAGGAAACCGAGGCACAAAGATTGAGGTGGTTTGTCTAAGCGATAGATGGGGTAGTCAGGATTTGACTGTATGGTGTCTCAGGAGGACATTCACTTCTATTTGCAGGCTGGATTGAAATAGATCAGGATGTGGGATGGGGTTACAGGCAGTGGGAGAGGTGTCATCTGTTTCTAAAAAGTAATTTTACATCTTTCTTGCTTTCTCACCCAGGTGAACACCCCACTTTGCTCATCTTCTTAAAACCTCTCTAATTTGTAGGTCTCCCGCTGTAATTTGTTAACTTCTTTATTTTTTGGTGTGTGTGTGTGTATATATATATATATATATATATATATATATATATATATATATATATAAATGAAGTATGGTTGATTGTTAATTTATCTTTCTATGCTTAGAAAATAGCACAAGTATCTGCTCACTCTCCTGTCTGTAAAAGACTTCAATAGTTTTCTTCTCTAATCCCATCTTCACCTGAATTTTCCAACTTTAAGAAAAACCTTATGGAGGAAATTTAAACTCCTGTGCTTTGTTTTTTTTATTAGTACAGTATGTACTTTTAATTTACATGGACAACTTAAAGAGGAGATGATACTCTATTTTGGCTTCTTACCACCTGCCTATATGCCCAGACACAGACAAACCTCAACTGTGCTTAAATAGCGCCAGTGGCGAGAGAGCCAACTGACTTTCACTGTCCCATGTGATAGCAGTCCCACAATCACTCTCCTTTGACAAGCTAAAGGTTTTCTTGCAGCCTTTACCCTTGAGTGATTTCTTAGGCCAATGAGGCCAAAGAACAGCTCTCAGGAAGAGAATGGGGTGGGAAGGAGAGTGGAGGGAGAGTCGCCTCAGAGACTATGGACTGAGGAAGGAAAGGAGATTGCTGTCTTTGACTTGAGGCTGGGCTGGGCTTCTTGCTAAGTTGCAAAAAAGGAAGGACCCCTTGAAAAAGGCTTAAGGAATGGGGTGAGTAGGCTCCATAAAAATTGTAGGCTTTTTTACTGTAACTCCAACTGCTTGGCAGGTTGCAGCACAGATGGGGAAGCAGGGGCAGAGAGCCTTCTACTGTCCATGGCTTTCCCTGGATATACATAGGGTACCCATAGCTGGGTGAAGGGGAGACATGCACAATTGTTTATGCCATGGCAAAGGAATCAGCATTTGACCTGTGTGTCCTGGTGGTTGCTGGACTGGGCCAACTGACAGGGGAAGAGGATGAGCTGAGGTTGTAGGGATCACCCCTGTGTACTGGCTGCACAAGTCCCATCCAGTTTTATGCAGTCCTATCTTGGTTCGATGCCCTACTTACTGTTCCAATTATTGGACGTTGTCCCTAACTTCCTGCCACTGATACTGTTCCTTGAATTGAGCTGGTGGTTTTCTCATGGCTGGACTCTTCACTCACTGATCTCAAGACCTCCTGGAAGGTTCATGCCATAGTGGTCAAAGACCGTGTTGACCTTGGGTCTGACAGGTGGTCAGTGCTAACATACCCTTGCTTAACAGTCTCTCCTTGCCCCTAAAGGGTGAGCATGTATTTTATATATTTCACCTCTCAGTGAGATTTTAACATTTATCTTTAGTCATTTATACATATTAATCTTTATACCCACAAATATTCTTTCCATATTATTCTTGAACCAGAGATTGAATTTCCCAGGGAGGAGAGTGAAGAGGGAGAATAGAATGGACATAGCAACAAGCAATTTTCCTTAAAACTTTTCTCCACTATAACAGTTTTCTGAGATTTGTATTTTCCAGATATTTAAAGATAGGGAAAAAGTTTTTTTTTTTTTTTTTTTGGAAATATCAAGTCTCTTAAGACGATTGGGCTCGTGCTAATGTTCAGTCACTCAGTTGTGTCCAGCTCTTTGTGACCCCCATGGGCTGTAGCTTACCAGGCTCCTCAGCCCATGGAATTTTCCAGGCAAAAATACTGGAGTGGGTTTCCATTTCCTACTCCAGGGGATCTTCCTTATCCAAGGATCAAACCCAAGTCTCTGGTGTCTTCTGCATTGATAGGTAGATTCTTTACCACTAGCACCATTTGGGAAGCCCTTAAAGAGAATGCATGCAGGCTAAGTTGCTTCAGTTGTGTCCAACTCTGTGCGACCCTATGGACAGCAGCCCACCGGGCTCCTCCGTCCACAGGATTCTCCAGGCAAGAACACTGGAGTGGGTTGCCATTGCCTTCTCCACTAAAGAGAATAACTGAGGGCAAATTTGCTTGATATTTGGGACTGATGGAGACTTTAGGGCTTCCCAGGTAGCCCAGTGGTAAAGAATCTGCCTGCCACTGCAGGAGGACACAGGAGATGCGGTTCAATCTCCGTGTCACGAAGATTCCCTGGAGGAGGAAATGGCAACCCACTCCAGTATTTATGCCTGGAAAATCCCATGGACAGAGGAGCCTGATGGGGTCACAAAGAGTTGGACACGATTGAGTGAGCATGTGCAGTCACAGGTGGAGAAAGTTTGGGCCGCAGGTGGGGTTGTTGAGTCTGGCTGTTAACATGCAGTCAGTGGAGAAGTCAGTGGAACTGAAAACGTGGAGGGCCTCAGGTATAGCTATCTTGGGGAAATACTTGCTAAAGCTTAGTTAGCATGAGAGTCAGGAGAAGAGTTCAGGACCTCAGCTCAGCTAACCACCAACATGGTTTACCTAGGTGCTTAGGTCTTGGATCCAAGAAGTCTTGCACCTTCATCATGGAAAAGTAGAAAATGTAGTGATTTCTCAAGCCTCAGGCACATGCTTTCCGTTTTAGGAAGATAGGAACACTCTAAGTTGGAAGGTTTCAAACTTGCTCAAGACCCAGGAAATATGTGTAGAATCTAAGTAGCAGTAAAGGCTTTGTAAATCCTCATTAAACAAACAAACCAACAGAAAAAGCACAAATCATTGTGTTGGTCATTGCTTGTTTGAGTCTGTCTTCCTTATTAGGTTGTTTCCATCAAGAGGGCAGGGACCTTGTCTGTCTTGATTGCTGTTTTTCCAGCATCTTATGCAGTGCTTGGTTAGTCCCTGGCCCTCTGTAAATGTTCTTCAGTGGAAAGGTGGGCATTATTAATGCTTGGAAAATACACCAAAGCACAAAGAAGATGATATCACCCATAATCAGACTCCTCTAAGTTAACTGCAATTACACATTTTCTTATACATCTTTCCAATCTTTTTAATCTGTGTATTTCCCTACTCTCATTACTACTCAGGTACATTTTTCCCCTCCCAGGGCAGGATCCAAGTGCATATAGTTGTAACTTCTTAGCCTTTATAGTTTTTAATTTATAAAATTCCCTGGCAAAGACAGCACAACATAACAGATACTGGTCTGTGATTTGAGCTTTATATTTCTGAGAAGAACTTGAAGAATGTTAAGATGCTAAGTGTGAGAGTGGAAAGTGTGGAAAGGATAATAAAATCTCATTTTCTTCTTTTTATATTGTTCCTTTTGGGTCACAGCAGAACAGTTGTACTATATTTTCTGTTGGTATATGTGCTATTCATTTTCTGGCTCTGAAATGGATTCTACTGAGGATCACATGGACTCCTCTAGAGTGAAGATGGGAATATGATTTGGAGGGAACAACAACAACAAAAAGGGCTAGATATTGCCCATATTAACTTACACTATAGAAACAATTCAGTCCTTTCAATAAAAAAATATTCCAAGCTTAATTCTGCTTGCTGAGAGCCTGGTAAGAGTCTGCAGAACACTCCGGCTCTCCATTGTAAGTCAGATCCATAGCCCAGGCAGTATTTGACCTCTTTGGCTACTCCTTTCTGGGCCTTTAAGTTTGTCTGTGACCTGACCCCCAGAGCACTCACCCAGCAGAATCCCTGCCTCTCTACAGTGGCACTGACACTGGACATGCTGACTGAGTTCCAAAAAACTACTTCAGTAGACCCATGACTTTGAGGCTGGGGGAGGACCTTGGAAAGTAATTCTGTCCCTCACACTGCCTTTTGGCACTGCTGCCTTCAGCCAGCCTCTTCCTTGCCCAGATAGCCACAGAGGCTGTTCAGATTCTCTGGCAGTAATTTTAGCGCCCCCTGCGCCCTCACCCCTCCTGCTCTGGGCTTCCCTGGTGGCTCAGTGGTAAAGAATCTGCCTGCCAATGCAGGAGACATGAGTTTGATCCCTGGCTCAAGAAGATTCCCCTGGAGAAGGAAATGGCTACCCACTCCAGTATTCTTGCCTGGGAAATCGCATGGACAGAGGAGCCTGGCATGGTCCATGGGGTCACAAAGAGTCGGACATGACTGAGTGACTAAAACAACAGCAACCACCACCACCACCACCACCACCTTCGGGACTTGATTGCTTTTGCACATCGGTAACCCACATCTGTAAATGTCAAACCTTTCACATCTCTTCTCTCCCCTACTGGGCTCAGAAGCAGGGAACTCTGACTCAGAGTGACTCTCCAGGTTAGCTGTCCTGGGGAGCCTGGCAGGAAGAGGAACAGACATAAAATATACCAGGAAGCTGTGTTACTCCAGAAATATTGCAGGATCAGATGGTGGGAAAACCTTCCCCGAACATTGGACCACAGCACCATTCACACGGGATGTGCTGCAGTGAAGGAAACATCAGATCTACCAGAGGAAAGACATTTTACTTGATGCTATGTAGGACTCAAAGTGGTAATAAAATACAGCCTTTATCATTATTGATCTTACCATCACACTGAGGAGCTAAGACATACATAAGTGAAAAATTAAAAGCTAAAAATATATTAAAAAAGAGAGACGTTGCTGTAATCTGATACGAAAACCTGAGAAGTGGTTGTAGCATTCTGCATGAAGAAAATTGTCATCATTATCATCTAGTGAGGAAGAAATGTTGGACCTTTGAACTTAACAGTTTTCTGTTTTATGAAGATGGGTTTTAGAGCTGTAGGTTTTCCCCACACCCGGTTTGTTTTTCTTTCTTCTTTTCCCCTGTCTCCTCTCTTTCCCCTTCTTCTTTCTGGACTTAAGAAAGGCTCCTCAACTTTGTAATTTTAAAACATAATCTCTTGCACATGTCATTGTTCTTTTTAATAGAATCTGCCAGAACCACTCTGTGCAGAGTCCTGCGTTTTCACATTATTATCTCATTGTCTATCCCGAGTGTTATAGCCTCACTACGACTTCCTAACTAATCAGCTATTTCAACTTTCATTCCATAAGCTTTATGTCTGAGTGTAATTAAATGAGCATTAAGTCCTTTTTTTTTTTTACTAGCAAAGCCTGAAAGTTCTGATATTACAGTAATAAGTGTGAAGTGAATTTTGAATGGCATTTATATCTGTTCATAGGCTCTAAATGTTTGATTTGCATAACTAGTTAAAATGATATCAGAGCAGCATATTGATTTAATTCCATCTCAGAAAACTGTTAATTAATAATGATAATAAATGTGTCAGTCCTTTATTATCTGCTTTGAATTGGTGATGATAGCTATATTAATACCACTTCAGTAATAGACCTCTGCTGGCTATTGTTGGCAAAGCTTTCAAGGGCTGAATCACCTGCAATCAGAATTTAGAAAATTTATTGCAGACCAGTTTTAAAAAGAACAGCCATTCCATCATATATGTAATTTTATTAATACCTACATTTTAATTTAACATTTTATTTACATAAATCATCATGATCAGAAATTTCAGAAGGGTTTTAAACAAAGGCACTTTTTCATTTTTATGTCCCAAGTTAAAAGTTGCCTAACGGAAAGACTGTGCCCGGGATGATCCCTTTCTGTGGGGTTGGCAGACCTGTGGCCACTCTTCCTCCTCCCGGCTGGGCTGGCCACCCTTTGGCTTTCATCATTAAGGTAGAATCTGCTGGTTTTTATGTAATGCACAAGATTTTGTGTGTGTGTGAATGGTGGGTCACCGGGGATTGAGGGGTAACCTCTGTTGCCCTCCTTGCTCTTTCAAGGTCTACCATAATTTTAGAGGCAGAAGAGATCTTCTTTGAGGCTCTTAGTGACTTAATCTCCATCTTATCCAATAGCCATGACTATTGTTGCATGTTTGTTGGAAAGTGTATAATCTCTCTCTAAGCTGATTGTCTGTAAAATGGGTAACTGGTAGGATTAAATAAAATTCATAGACACACTCATACATATCACAGTGTTTAGCACCCAGAAGCCACTTAATGACTGGTAGCCCTTCTCTTCCTTTTCCTTTTAAGTTAGAGCACACACTTACTATTCTTTGTGCATCTGCAGGCTGAACAAAGACTTGAGCAGCCTCCATCCTTAGAATCAGCAGTTTTAATAACTATTGGTCTACATCAAGGAGACTGAGGAACTTGTTCTTTCCCCAGTAGAAGTTTGGCTCTAGTCCTCCTGAAGATGTGGATATCATAAATCTGTTTCCTATAGGTCTGCTTCCCTCCCAGACCTGTATGTTGGCTTCATGTCTATGAATGGAAGTGATGGTTGTTTTAGAATGTGCATTAGATTTCCTTTCTTCTTGAACTTGGTTTTGGCTCTTGCTCTGCCTTCTGACCTGCTTGTAGGGAATTTCTAGCCATGGGACCACATTTATGCAGAGTCTTCTCATGGATTGTTGCTGTGCTGTGGTCCAGAAAGTGTGTGACTTGCCCAAGATCTGTAGCCTGTCTAAGTCTTGTGTTCCTTGTACGTCACTTACCAGCGCTCTCAGGTAGCTCATGGAACCTCATGCCACCTGGAAAAAGAACTCCAGTTCTGTCTTTGGGCACCCATCTGTTGCAGTTTCTAGTCATTATGCCCTTTTTTATATTCAGTTTCTGTCAGCCAGTAGCCTGGTGACATCCCCTCCCTCCCACTCCCACATGTGGCAAGAGTAGGTCTTGGCCTTCAGAACGGCTCCCCAGTTCTCCCTTTGGAGTGTCCCGTCACCAGCCCTTTCCACTTCTCTATGGGAAAAAACACATCCTTTGTCTGAGCCTATGATAGATGGCTCAGAGGCATGGCTTGGAGGAAGCAATGGCTCTCCCACCTCCTGTGGGTGTGTCTCCAGCTAAACGTTCGTCTCCTGACTTTGATTTCTCTCTCAGTGAGTGGGGGTGTAATTCGCCTTGACATTGCTGGCCATCAGCGCCACACTGAAATAGGCCTTCTTTGACTCGAAGTGACAGCCCTTGGCCCCTGTGACATTGTTTCCATAGATTTGCAATGAAACAGTTTTATATTTTGTAAAATAGAGTGATCTCCTACAACTGGCATTGATGTGGCTTTTGCCATGGTGTTCTGGAGGGTAAAGCTGTTTCCATTGACCCACCCTCAACCGATTTCCCTTATTCTGGCATCTGGACACATCCCTCTTGGGCTGCCTGGGATGCTTATTTCATTTGTTTTTAAAAATTGGTATTGGACACCATAATGTGCTCTGTCCTTGTTTGGACTCCTCCCCCTGTTACTCTATCAGCCCTCAATATTCTTGGATCTTTGCTGCCCATCAGGAATCTTTCCATTTCTGCTTCTCCACATCACAGAGAAGAGGAAGCTTGATACCTTATCCTGGAAAGTTAGTTACTCTGGTGCCTTTTACATTTTGAGACAGCTTGAGATAGAATCAGAGGGAATAGTAATGTGAAACCTTTGTCTGATGTGGAAATCTTTGCAGAAGATTATTAAGGGAAGAAATTGGGCTGTCCATTGGTGGCCTTTACTTTTCATAGAAGCTTAAATCACAATCTGGTTGTTCTCAGCATTTTCTAAAATTATGTGGAGGCAAACAAACACAGAGGTTTCGTCATCCCATCTAAAACGAAGAGGAGACTGTTGTGCCATCATTTCCCACCCTCTGGAAGGCTTCAACCTTTGGACTTTGAAATTTACCATCTTAGACTTGCTGAAATTGAGTTTACTAATAAACTTATGCTTATTAGAAAGTATAGCATTTATGGAAATACACTAATATTTTATCTAAGCTTGTACCCTTCAGACTGTCACTTGTGTTAAAATGTACCAGGGACTTAAACATTAGTTGGCTTTTTTTTTTTTTTTTTGGCCTCCAGATTGGTCTTATGGGGAGGGACCTAGGTTACCATTATAGCATGTGTGGAAGAGTCTGTGTCTTTTCCAGCATAGGACTGCTGAAGGGGTCCCTAAAGAGTTAAACTTTTTTTCCATCCTCCTGTTGTCCTACTTGCCCCCAAACCCACCAGGCTTTGCCTTGTCATTGACTCTGCTGGTGCGAATTTTCTGAACTCCATGTGAGTGTTTCTGACCCTGACTCCTCCCTGTGGGTTGGAGAAGAGTCCCAGGAGAGCGGATTCCTGGCAGATGCGGTGAGCACTTGGGCCTGTATTTGAGATGGGATGTCAGGCTCTGGGGGGTTCTCTGGAGGAGTCTCTCAAGGCATGGAGACTATTGATGTATTTTGAAAAAAAGTTAAGACCAAATTTCTCAAAGTTATGACTTTTCTTCTTAAAGCTACAGGACATGCATGGTTTTTGACTCTGACCAAGCTCTTTCTGGCGGCCACAAACTTTACAGCCCGACTTGCTTAGATGGTGGAGAAGGATTTCCAAGTTAGAGTTTGTACTTAGAAGCCTGGGTCTAGGAGGTAAGGAGGTAGGCTTGTGAACTTTGGGTGAGGTAGTTAACCTACTTTGTGGGTATTAAAATGATTCTAGCAGAGGAGGTTGAGTTTAAGCATCCTCTTTGATGGTGTTGGAGTACTTTCCCCCTGCTCCTACCCACTCCTTGTGTGGGTTTGTATTCTTTAGCCCCAGCTATTTGTGATATTTCACTGTCACATGTATAATTAACAATTTTGTAAGCCAAGTTTAGTGATGTTTTTACATTCATGCACTGAATGTCTTTGCTGTCTTGAGTCAGTTATCTTTTTTATTTAATACTGTTTCCCCTCCTCACCCTCCAACCAAAACCTGTTTCCAGAAGATTTGTCATTCAAACGTCTTTCCAAAGAGTGAACTGTATCAAAGTGGACTTGGGAATACAGATGTGAGTTGTGGTGTGGAATTGCCTTGGAATTTGAAGCTGGTTGTGTAGACTGAGTTGATGATGGATCCAGTTGTGAATAATTTTTTGAAACTGATGATGTCAGTGGTAGTTTTATGCCTAGGACTTTGATAGATGAGCATACGTTACTGGAGTATGGGTGAGAAAGCAAGTCACATCTAAGGGCTGAGCCAATAAAATAAAACTAAGGAGTTTAAAAAATTAGGTTTGTTTACATTTTTTAAAGTGGTAGTAAACTCTCCCATAATATATCTTAAGTATTCTATTTTTTTTCTTTGCTAGTTTTAAAAAAATTATTAATAAAAATAATCACAGAGTCAAAGGAGAGCCAAATTATTTGAGCATAATTCAAAATTTATTTCTGATAAAATATTCCCAATAAGCCAGCTTTTATGCACCTGCAGGGGTGGCTGGGGTTCCCGACTTGGGGGGGTGCCATTCTGGGTGAGGCATCCACCATGGTGAGGCCCTTGAGCCACTGCCCCTGCACCCCCTCGTCCACTGCTGCCTCCTGTCCCTCAGTGCTACTGCTGTTCCTCTGCCTGCCGTTGCTCCCCCATCTCCAGATCGGATCACAGTGAGGGAAAGGTCAGCGAGGAGACGGCGACTTCTGACAATGAGGTGCATTTGTGGCATAAGATGGCAGAGTATAAGGACATGCACTCATCTTCTCCTGCGAGAACTCTAAAACTGCAACTCACTGCTGAACAGTTGTTGACTGGAGAATGTTGGATCCTACCAAAAAGAGATACCCCATGTCCAAGGGCAAAGGGGAAGCCCTAGCAAGATGGTAGAAGGGGCAAAATCGCATTTAGAATCACCCCCTTACCTGCCAGAGATGCTCAGAGGGTTCAAACAAACCTTGTACACACCAGGACCCAGAGACCTCACAGAGACTGAGCCAGAGCTGTGTTTGAGTGTCTCCTGTGAAGGTACAAATACATGGGAAGACAATGGAAACAGTGAGAGACTTTATTTTTCTGGGCTCCAAAATTACTGCAGATGGTGATTGCAGCCATGAAATTAAAAGACACTTGCTCTTTGGAAGGAAAGCTATGACCAACCTAGATGGCATATTAAAAAGCAGAGACGTTACTTTGCCAACAAAGGTCCGTCTAGTCAAGGCTATGGTTTTTCCAGTAGTCATGTATGGATGTGAGAGTTGGACTGTGAAGAAAGCTGAGCGCCAAAGAATTGATGCTTTTGAACTGTGGTGTTGGAGAAGACTCTTGAGAGTCCCTTGGACTGCAAGGATATCCAACCAGTCCATCCTAAAGGAAATCAGTCCTGAATATTCATTGGAAGGACTGATGCTGAAGCTGAAACTCCAATACTTTGGCTACCTGATGCGAAGAACTGACTCACTAGAAATGACCCTGATGCTGGGAAAGATTGAAGGTGGGAGGAGAAGTGGACGACAGAGGATGAGATGGCTGGATGGCATCATTGACTGGATGGACATGAGTTTGAGTAAGCTCTGGGAGTTGGTGATGGACAGGGAAGCCTAGTGTGCTATAAACATGGGGTTGCAAAGAGTAGGACGTGACTCAGTGACTGAACTGAACTGAACTGAACTGTGAAGGTACGGGGCAACAGTGGCCTGCTGCAGGGGCAGGGGCTCTGGGTGCAGCAGAGCTGGGTATGGCATAAGCCCTCTTGGAGGAGGTTGCCATTAATGCCACCAGAGTACATCATGTGAAATGCTGGGCTGGATGAAGCACAAGCTGGAATTGATATTGTTGGGAGAAATATCAATAATCTCAGATATGCAGATGACACTACCCTTATGGCAGAAAGCGAAGAAGCACTAAAGAGCTTCATGATGAAAGTGAAAAAGGATAGTGAAAAAGTTGGCTTAAAGCTCAACATTCAGAAAACGAAGATCATGGCGTCTGGTCCCATCACTTCATGGCTAATAGATGGGGAAACAATGGAAACAGTGACAGACTTTATTTTCTTGAGCTCCAAAATCACTGCAGATGGTGACTGCAGCCATGAAATTAAAAGACGCTTGCTCCTTGGAAGAAAAGCTATGACCAACCTAGATAGCATATTGAAAAGCAGAGGCATTACTTTGCCAGCAAAGGTCTATCTAGTCAAAGCTATGGTTTTTCCAATGGTCATGTATGGATATGAGAGTTGGACTATAAAGAAAGCTGAGCAGTGAAGAATTGATGCTTTTGAATTGTGCTTGAGAAGACTCTTGAGAGTCTCTTGGACTGCAAGGAGATCCAACCAGTCTATCCTAAAGGAAATCAGTCCTGAATATTCATTGGATAGACTGATGCTGAAGCTGAAACTCCAATACTCTGGCCACCTAATGTGAAGAACTGACTCACTAGAAAAGACCCTGATGCTGGGAAAGATTGAAGGTGGGAGGAGATGGGGACAACAGAGGATGAGATTGTTATATGCATCAGTGACTCTATGGACTTGAGTGTGAGTAAGCTCCAGACGTTGGTATTGGACAGGGAAGCCTGATGTGCTGTAGTCCATGGGGTTGCAAAGAGTCAGACACGGCTGAGCGACTGAGCTGAACTGATGCAGAGACTTACTGTGATGGAGATTCTTTACCTCAAGTCAAACAGTAATATCCTCTTTAGTGGCCCAAGATTACAGGAAATCAGTGCTAAGAAGAGTGTGTTCATTTCATTTTCTGTTTTAAATTCAATACTTTCTAAAATGCTGGATATTCTCACCTAGAGTTTGTTGGTCACCCTTGGGCTACATCTGACCATCAGACATTCTCTCTTGGCCTGATCCACGTTTGTAAAAAAAAAAAAAAAAAAGAGGTTGGACCTTTTAAACCTTCTTTAAAGAACTGGACGTTTCAGCAGAAAATCATTATCTCTGGCCTCTCTTGAAAACTTGGCAAGGTGAAACCTGTCCTCCTGAATGTAACACGAGGACAGAGCACAATGTCCCTGTCACTTGCAGACATACATCCTCATTCTCTACCTGCTGCAAGTCCTCCTTAGCTGAGTTCTCTCAGCTGAGTTACCTGCCTGGCCCTGTGGGCATGTTGAGTTTGCAATCATTGCCTTAGGTAATGCAGTATGATGAGAAATAGAAAACAGTTATATATAATGAAAAGGAGGCGATAAAAATATCCTTATGTTTAAGTGAAGTGGTGGCTAATTTGGAAAACTCAAGAGAGTCAACTAAAAAGCAAACTAATTGGAGTTATATAAACTAGTCAAAATATATAGAAAAATCCATACAGTGAAATGGGGCAGGGAGACAGAATCTCACTGACAGCTAATAATAGCATCAAATGCTTACACATTAATTTACTATGAAATCGTGCAGGACTCACATGAAGAAAGCTGCTATCAGATGTTCCTGAAGAGAGTAAAAGAAGATGCATATAAGAAGAAAATGAACATCTTCAAAAATAGTTGAAATCTATCCAATTGAAAACCTGTGGAAAGCTAGTCTTTCCATCTCTGAAGAGTTGATGAGGCACCTGGCCACCCTTTTTGAGAAATGCGAGAAGCAAGTTGTTGGCCTGCTTTTCTGTGGGTGCCTGAGCAATTAGGACCAGTTGGGGTGGTTCCCAGGGAAAGACAGCAGACGGGGTCCGATGACCTTTGTGCAGTGCTTATGTTTTATGTTAGCACACGCAGTAGTCGACAGATCATAGGTTGGGTGTGAGCTGTCTTTCAGGAGCTCTTTGCTGACAGTTAGCTGCCAGCTTCCGGCAGGGGTGGGCTAAAACCTTGGGAGTTGTGCCCAAGTGTCTGAGAGCAGAATTTGACCTTTCTTGTTGGATGATGGCCTTGTTTCCCATTTCCTCCTCAATTTAATAACTTTGAAAGAGTTGAGGTTGTCACTTGCTGGGTGGTTTCTGCTTTCACAGTCTTGTAGCTCAGTTTTCTGAGGAATTTGAATCTCTCTGCTCTCCCTGCTGGAATAGAATTCAGCGTTCTGTTCTTGAGAAGAAAAAAAAAAAGTGCCAAGTGAGCCTAATTTCTGACCATAATTAAGTCTAACATCACCAGCACCCATAAGGAAAGAGATGAAGAATGGGCCCCAAGTGGAATGTTTCTGGTTCTACAATTACAGGAATTGATGAAAAAAGAGATTTGAAAGATGGAAAGAGTTGGCCATTATTGACATTTAATGGGTTGCCTCAAGCTGCTTTTACTGGTGAAAATATTTGTATGGAAACTCCTATCCCTCCATGATATCAAGTTCTTGGATTTTCCTCCCTGTTTCCTTTTAATATTTGGCCTGTGTGGCCCTGCTATTTTCTGAGAAACCCTTGGGTTGTAGGTTTGTGTTGCACTCTGTTTACTCATCTTTGAGAAGTCATGTCCAAGGTTCATGTGTGAAACTGGGTTTCATGGGTAAAACTGAAGTGGAAAGTACTTGGGCTTGAGATTTAGAAAACATGCCCATATAGAAACTATCTTACATGAAGAAACTCAAGGTTCATGAGACTGAAGATGTGCCTAGATGAAATATATTTTAATACATATGTAATTATATTGATTAATCCTATATAAAAATTTAAATGACTCAATGGGAATTTTTTGCATTTGTTCATCTACCTGCTTGTCTCCCTACTGAGCTCTTTCTAGGCTTAGGAAAAAGATCTGAAGGAAATAGACCAAAATGTGAACTTCTGTTATTGCAGGGAAGCAATCTTCTACAGAGCTTAAGCATATAAGTTTTGGTTTCAGACTCGGTTCAAATCCTGATGCTGTCACTTAGGAGCGATGTGACATTCAGTTCAGTTCAGTGTCTCAGTCGTGTCCGACTCTTTGTGACCCCGTGAATCGCAGCACGCCAGACCTCCCTGTCCATTTCCAACTCCTGGAGCTCACCCAAACTCACATCCATTGAGTCGGTGATGCCATCCAGCCATCTTATCCTCTGTCGTCCCCTTCTCCTCTTGCCCCTAATCCCTCCCAGCATCGGAGTCTTTTCCAATAAGTCAGAACAAATTACTTAACCACTCTAAGCCTATTAAAGACATGAATATTAAATTAGTTGATATAATAAAACATTTAGCCCAATGCTGGCATATAGTAAATTTTTAGTAAAATATTAGATATTTATATTATCCTCAGTTGATTTTAATTGCTTTTTTGATTTTTCCCATGTGCTGTATCAAACTTTGCTATGAAAATAATTATATGTATATATTTAACAAAAATTGATACAGTGATAAACTAATCAAATGATAAGAATCTGCTGTGTGTCTGGGTAGTAAACCTGGCAGTATGAGCTTTACCACCTGCAGTTCATCACCTGAGATTTCCCTCCTCACATCGTCCACCCAGGGGCTGGCATTTTCCCCTTTAATGTGCAAGACTTTCTGTTTTTATTTTGTTTATGGGGGAACCCACAAAACAGCTAGAGGTTCTAAATGACAAGCACAAACAGAAGTCAGCCAGCCAACCATTTGTATTTATGAGCACTTAAGCTATGTTTTAGTTTTATCTGTGTTAACTCATTTGCCTTTCCCGGGCAGGAACTACACTGCCTGTGATACAGAGGCAGAGACAAATTCTGAGTTGAATAATCCTAAGGTTCAACAGATAATGGAATTGTAGAATGGAGGTTTGAACTCCGACTTGGAAGCTTTCAGAATTAACTCGTGGGATGTACTGTTTCTCTTTCTTTTGGTGTCAAGACTTATATCGATGGATCGAGTTCACCTCTGTGTATGACTGTTCACTGTCCATAGCCAGCTTCTCTTCCTGTTGGTCCATGCCTGCGCCATGTCAATTAAATATTGTGAATATTACCTCCAGTGAGGGAAAGTTGTTGTACTACAGGAAGCCAGATATGCTCCATGTGGGAACCGTTAATAGTGAGTGAGTAGAACAGTGGAGACAGGAGGAGAAGAGGAAGATGCAGAGGTGTAGAGTGAAGGGAACACGGAGAACATGATTTGCTTCAGACTGCCAGTGTCTAAAAGGTCATCCTCCTGGAAACATGCAGCAGTAGCTCCGTCATTGACTCCGAGAGCTGCACCCGGCTTCTGTGCTGTAGACGTGCTTAGATTTCCTTCGAAAATGTTGAGGAGGACAAGTTTGAACTGCTGCCTTCCTTGCTTTCAGAGAACACAGGTCTTTTAAATTTTATTTTACGTTGAACAAGGCAGTGCCTGTCACACGCTGATTGCTCCCTCCCCTCCGGGTCTCAGCTGTCTCCCTAATCGGCAGCTGCCCGGCATGGAGTGTGGTGTTGTTAGCCATCAGGGGTGGCTGGCCTGTCAGCCTGTCTGTCTGGAACCCTGGACACTCGAGGCACCTGGCGACAGCTCCGTCTGCATCCTGTGCAGCGAGAACACTCATCCTCTCTCACTAAGAGAATTACCTCTGAGCACCAGAATCACTGACAACCGGAAACAACTCTCAGAGAGCTGCTTTAGGTCCCATTCTTCACTGGGACATCTCTAGCAGTGATAGTTTCCAAACCCTTTTTTGTTTCCCTTTTTATAACATTTAAAACTATTTTTTTTCCAGGGAAATTTCTTCCACCAAGCCCCCCTCTGGGAGCAAACAGATGAAGAGAAGTTGCTCTGGTTAAAGAAGGAGTGGAAGCCTGGCTCTCACCTGCTTGACCCAGGGAATACCTCCATGAAATACTAGGGTTCCAGAGAACACAGTTTGAGAACTGCTGTTCTGGAAAAACGGGCGATTGTAATTGTGGAGGACTTCTCTTTTTGGTTTTTACTTGGGTTTGAACTGTGTGACATTAATAGTTTCTTTCCTGCTCACATGGTTTTCAGAGTACTAGACAGAAGGTTAAGAATATCATAAAATAATATATCCAAGCTCTACTCGGGACAGTGTGTAAAAATTGTGTTCCACATGGCTTTGAAGAAGGAGATGTGACATTGTGCAGTGACTTCTTGGAAAATTTGTTGGTTACATTTTTCAGTTTCTCCGTCTCCACTCTTCACTCCCTCATCTTCTCCCACCCCACTCTTGATTTGATGAAACTGTTTGCGATGTCCAGCATGTATTTTATCCGTTCACTGTGTGTTGTACTTGAGCAATTTATAACTATGATCAATGTTGTGACCTCAGGGAAATTGCTTATATAATTATAGAAAGTTTACAGTCATAAGACAAGGAATGGGGAAAATATATCACTGTAAAATATAAATATGTTTAAATTACATTTAGGATTTGGAATAGTTCCTTGCTTGTGTTTTACAGAGTAATCTGTGATTTAAATCAGGTTTAGTTGTGTTTTTTCCCCCCTAAATTGGGTATTATAAATCAAGAGTAGTTGCTGGATATAGCACACAAGAGGATTTCTTATACATTTTAATGTTGCATAAGTAAGAAATACCAGTAGTTCAGCAGTAAAATTGCAAATGTAAGCAAAAGTGAAGATTTTTCCAAATTTAACTAGGTTGCATTTGTTTAGTAAACTCTAGCAATAATTTACTGTTTTATTACGTTTGCCTTTGAGATCTGGGCTGACTTTTTTGTTCCCTTCCTTGAGAAAGAAAAGGGAGGTGCATTACTCTAATTGCTTGGAGCCAGAGTAAAACCTGAGAGTACCATTCTGCTTTCCCTACCTGTGATATGTCAACTTAGAAAAGGAGAAGAAGGGAGGATTTAATGTATTTGTGTATGTACCCATCATACAAGCAGGGCATTTTGGGGGGTGGGGTAGTGCCAGGGTTTCCATTTTTGCCATCTGTGGTAGACTCAGTGTATTTAGGCAAAAAGAAGTAAATACTAGACCCAGTTTTGCCCATGTCAGCTGCAGGTAGGGGTGGAGATTCAGGGAAGGGGAACTGATACAGTTGGATTGTGAATGGGACATGTTTTTCTTCAGGTTCTTTTGGGGTTCCTGAAAGGTGGGTTAGGATGCATCCAAGATGATCTCTGTGATGCCACGCAGGTGAGTGTCAGCGTGGGAAGAGGTGCTGAACGCTCCAGAACCAATGTTGGCGTTGGATCGAGGCTGGGCGGAGGAAAAGGACAGTCTGTCTCAGTGGTGTGGCTTGGCGTGCTGTGCTCCTGAGGCGTCTGATTGTCGCCCACCGCCCCCCTCTCACCACGTGCTTCAGATGGTTAACATGGACCCTAGCTTAGTCTAACTGTGGTTTAAGAGAAGTGAACTCTGGGATTGGGTTGGATGATGTTGATTAATAGGAGTGAGAGGGTGAGAGACTCCAGGGCCAAGCAGTAGGTCCATCTTGGTGGCGTCTGATGTTGATTGGCTTTGTCCTGCGCGGCTGCGCTCGGAGAGCGGACATTAAGATTAAGTGATGCTGTCGTGTCGAGGAGCACGGCACTGCATCATTCTGGGAAGAGACAGCTGGGGTGGTTAATCCTTCATCACCAAGGGAGCACTGCCAGCGGAAAGATATACAGCCAAAGATAACCCTCCATAACTTGTGCTAAAGATCAGAAAACTTTGAATTCACATCCATCTGCTTAGTCTGGGGTGAAGATGAAAGATAGGCAGAATAGGAAATAAAAAACTCCTGAGGGATTAATCTTAGGCACGGTATGTAGCCCACAGAGTGAGCAGGCGGGAGAGAAACTTTTACGTGCCGTTTAAAGGGGAATTAAATACACCTGGTTTCACAGCAGCATCGTCAAGTAAAGTTCAACGGTACACACACTCATTTTTCTGTTGCACTGTTGTCATTTCACCCCCAAATGCTGTCTGCTACCATTATACCTTCTCTGGGTGTTGTTTTTTCAAAAAGGAGGTCCTCTTAATTATGAATATATCAACAAAGCCTGTGTGAAGGGAATGCTGGAAATACATAGTCACTAGTATGAAGGGCTTTTCATTTTCTTCTCTCCTGTGATTTTAGCAGGAGATTCACAAAGTCCGACTCTGTGTGTGTGTGTGTGTGTGTGTGTGTGTGTGTGACAGTGTGTCTGTCGCTGAGTGTGGATCTGAAACTCTCTTGCTGTATTTCTGAACAGCTGCAATGATTTTATATATCACATGTAATCAAATTATGCACTGTTGTCATACCAGAGTGATGTGCAGGGGGAAAATAAATCAGGGAGGGAAATAAATTAGAGGCCTCTCTCACATCTGCAGCCTCTCTGTTAGCGCAGTGGTCAGGCCGTGCAATGTCTGGTGCAAGGTGAGAAGGTGGGGAGAGCAGAGCTACATGTTCTGTCTTTGAGTGACTTGCTGCATGGAAATCAGAGGGAAGCTTTGTTGTTTTGTTTTCAGCCATTTTAGGGATACTTCTGCCGTTTTCCTCTTTCAGTTGGTAGTGGAGTATCTGAGTGGGAGGGTCTCTTTTTGGAGCCTGGGTCTTTTGCACCGATATGCACTGGGGAGATCCTCCTGCCAGGCTCAGCATCCTTTGGGTGTTTTTGTGCTATGACCACTGTGAGGGCCTGGATAGGGAAGACCTGGGGCAGCTGAACACAAAGAATAAGCTCAACAAGGAAGCAGAGGGGAAAGGAACAGTCTATTGAGAGTCAGACCTGAGTTGAGGTTCCTGCTGAGTTCTGTGAACTTGGACAAGTCCCTTTCTCTCTGAAGTATGTTACAATGAAAGAAACTAAGGTCGAGAAGAAGAGGTTAAGTGCTTAAGGGAAAAGAAAGGGCTAGTGCACCCTTGAGAGGTTAAAGAGATGCAGAAAATTCTATGGTTTTGGTTAGATGATGGAGTTGGGGGAAGCCATCAGTCCTCTTCAGATCTTCAGGGGAAGGCTTCCTACAAATGATGACTGTATCTGTGTGGAGAGTTGATGCTAATGTGTTTTTAAGATTTATTTTAAAGTTCTTGTTTTTATTTTCCATAAAGACAATTGATGAAGTGATTGGTTAAGTGTGATTTAATTTTTGTGACTTTGAAAAACTTCGTTTTAGTAACTCCATAAAAAAGATAAATATTGGATCCAGAAAATAGTCACAGGAAGTGTGGGGAGAAAGCATACTACGTTCATACTTTCTGATATACCGAGCTTTGGGGTGACTAAGATCTTGGGCCTTTCTTCTTGAAAGACTGTGTTGTTGGGTTTTTGATTTGGGGTTTGTGGTGAAGAAATGGAGATTCTTAGCAGCTGAGTTCACTTAAAGAGAAGAGGGTGAATCTGAAAATGTGCCCCTCTGTGGAGCCTCATGTGGGAGGATGTGGAAAGAATAAGACTCAGGTATTTACCACTGTCTTCATCCATTTGAATTTCAACCTCAAATCCTAAATCTGCTCAGCCTATGCATTTTCACGCTATATCCACCTGGAAGATCCACACTTGAGTCACCATCCCAAATGGCAGATGACCAGGTTGGGGGATTGTTGATACTCTCCAAGCTTAAAGTAAAATGGAATTTATAGGAGATATAAGGGCCTCTATCTGGGGATAGTGATTGCTTTTCAGGAAATTTTATATTTGGGAACAAATCACTGGGCCCATGAATGTCAGTGACTGCTGGGTGGTGTGTGTGTGTGTGTGTGTGTGTGTGTGTATACATTTTTTTTTTCCTATTTGGATGCCCAAATATGCAGCTTCTGCTATTCCTGGAGAATGTAGGTTTTCTGTTGGTTGGTCATCTGGGGAGATTTGACTAGTATTAAGGTCATTGGCAACCTCTGCTTAGCCGTTATGGATGTGGTGGCTGCTGCTGCTAAGTCACTTCAGTCGTGTCCGACTCTGTGCGACCCCATAGATGGCAGCCCACCAGGCTCCCCCGTCCCTGGGATTCTCCAGGCAAGAACACTGGAGTGGGTTGCCATTTCCTTTTCCAGTGCATGAAAGTGAGAAGTGAAAGTGAAGTCGCTCAGTCGTGTCCGACCCTTAGCGACCCCATGGACTGCAGCCTACCAGGCTCCTCCATCCATGGGATTTTCCAGGCAGGAGTACTGGAGTGGGGTGCCAGTGCCTTCGGGGTTTTAGGTAAGCTTTTCTCGGTGTCTGCCTTCTTTGCTGTGTAGTACGTTGGTGTGGTGTTGCAACATGTATCTTGCTTTGTGCAGATGTTGCAGTGCCAGAGTGACCAAGGAGAAGCAGTGCTGAACCTACCATCAGCAGACCTGGGTTTCGTTCTGATATGGCCTTTGCTTCCCCCAGTTTCCTGTTAGGTCGCTGCATCACCTCAAAACATGGAGACTTGAAACAGCCCTTTTATTGTGTTCCTGGAATCTATGGGTCAGACATTTAGAGAGGATGCAGTGAAGTGGGTTGTGTCTAATCCACAAGCCTGGAGCATCCACTGGAGAGGATCAAGGGCCAGGGGTGGCTTAAAGCTGGGGCCAGAATCCTCTGAAAGCTCATTCACATGCATGTCGGGTCATTGGGGCTGGGGTGATTCAGTGACTCCAGGACTTGTCACTGGAGCCCGTCTCTGTGGCCTCTGCATGTGGCCTGGCTTCCTCTCGTATGGCCGCCTCTGAGGGTTAGCTTCATCTCCTCTGTGGCGGCTCAGGGCTCCCAATGCAAGTGTTCCAGCAATGAGATGGAGGCTGTGTCACATTTATGACCTAGCTACCGTCAGTGAAAGGAGTTCCAGCCTGCCAGGTCCAAGGGTAGGGGGATTAGTCTACCCCTTGATGAGGAGACAGCAAGGTCACATTCTGGAAGAGAGTATTGGATGGGAGAGATATTCTAGCCATCTTTGGTACATGGGTCATGTATACCTAGGTTTCCCTTCTGTGAATGACTAAATTGACTCAGTGTTAGAATTAATTGGTAAGACCTCTTCCAACACCAAAATTACATGATTCTTTAAATTGAAATGCAATATTCTTAAAAAAATTATAATTTATAAAGTGATAGTTGGCTTTATTAGAGAATTTACCTTATTGTTCAATAGAGAACTGCCCTCAGTTCAGTTCAGTCACTCAGTTGTGTCTGACTCTTTGTGACCCCATGAATTGCAGCACGCCAGGCCACCCTGTCCATCACCAACTCCTGAAGTTTACACAAACTCATGTCCATCGAGTCGGTGATGCCATCCAGCCATCTCATCCTCTGTTGTCTCCTCCTCCTCCTGCCCCCAATCCCTTCCAGCATCAGGGTCTTTTCCAGTGAGTCAACTCTTCTCATGAGGTGGCCAGAGTATTGGAGTTTCAGCTTCAGCATCAGTCCTTCCAGTGAACACTCAGGACTGATCTCCTTTAGGATGGACTGGTTGGATCTCCTTGCAGTCCAAGGGACTCTCAAGAGTCTTCTCCAACACCACAGTTCAAAAACATTGATTCTTCGGCGCTCAGCTTTCTTCACAGTCCAACTTTCACATCCATACATGACCACTGGAAAAACCATAGCCTTGACTAGATGGACCTTTGTTGGCAAAGTAATGTCTCTGCTTTTGAATATGCTATCTAGGTTGGTCATAACTTTTCTTCCAAGGAGTAAGCGTCTTTTAATTTCATGGCCGCAGTCCCCATCTGCAGTGATTTTGGAGCCCCAACAAATAAAGTCTGACACTGTTTCCACTGTTTCCCCATCTATTTGCCATGAAGTGATGGGACCAGATGCCATGATCTTTGTTTTCTGAATGTTGAGCTTTAAGCCAACTTTTTCATTCTCCTCTTTCACTCTCATCAAGAGGCTTTTTAGTTCCTCTTCACTTTCTGCCATAAGGGTGGTGTCATCTGCATATCTGAGGTTATTGATATTTCTCCCGGCAATCTTGATTCCAGCTTGTGCTTCTTCCAGCCCAGCGTTTCTCATGATGTACTCTGCATATAAGTTAAATAAGCAGGTTAAATGGTACAGCCTTGATGTACTCCTTTTCCTATTTGGAACCAGTCTGTTGTTCCATGTCCAGTTCTAACTGTTGCTTCCTGACCTGCATATAGGTTTCTCAAGAGGCAGGTCAAGTGGTCTGGTATTCCCATCTCTTTCAAACTTTTCCACAGTTTATTGTGATCCACATAGTCAAAGGCTTTAGCATAGTCAATAAAGCAGAAATAGATGTTTTTCTGGAACTCCCTTGCTTTTGCGATGATCCAGCGGATGTTGGCAATTTGACCTCTGGTTCCTCTGCCTTTTCTAAAAGTGCTTGAACATCTGGAATTTCACAGTTCACGTATTGCTGAAGCCTGGCTTGGAGAATTTTGAGCATTACTTTATTAGTGTGTGAGCTGAGTGCAATTGTGGGATATTTTGAGCATTCTTTGGCATTGCCTTTCTTTGAGATGGAATGAAAACTGACCTTTACCAGTCCTGTGGCCACTGCTGAGTTTTCCAAATTTGCTGGCATATTGAGCTTAAAGCTCAACATTCAGAAAACGAAGATCATGGCATCTGGTCCCATCACTTCATGGCAAATAGATGGGGAAACAGTGGAAACAGTGTCAGACTCTATTTTTGGGAGCTCCAAAATCACTGCAGATGGTGACTGCGGCCATGAAATTAAAAGACGCTTACTCCTTGGAAGAAAAGTTATGACCAACCTAGATAGCATATTCAAAAGCAGAGACATTATTTTGCCAACAAAGGTCCGTCTAGTCAAGGCTATGGTTTTTCCAGTGGTCACCTATGGATGCGAGAGTTGGACTGTGAAGAAAGCTGAGTGCCGAGGAATCGATGCTTTTGAACTGTGGTGTTGGAGAAGACTCTTGAGAGTCCCTTGGACTGCAAGGAGATCCAACCAGTCCATTCTGCAGGAGATCAGCCTTGGGTGTTCTTTGGAAGGAATGATGCTAAAGCTGAAACTCCAATACTCTGGCTACCTCATGTGAAGAGTTGACTCATTGGAAAAGACTCTGATGCTGGGAGGGATTGGGGGCAGGAGGAGGAGGGGACGACAGAGGATGAGATAGCTGGATGGCATCACCGACTCAATGGACATGGGTTTGGGCGGACTCTGGGAGTTGGTGATAGACAGGGAGGCCTGGTGTGCTGCAGGGGTCGCAAAGAGTTGAACATGACTGAGCGACTGAACTGAACCAAGTGCAGCACTTTCACAGCATCATCTTTCAGGATTTGAAATAGCTCAACTGGGATTCCATCACCTCCACTAGCTTTGTTCATAGTGATCCTTTCTAAGGCCCACTTGACTTCATATTCCAGGATGTCTGGCTCTAGGTGAGTGTTCACACCACTGTGATGATCTGGGTCGTGAAGATTTTTTTGTATGGTTCTTTTTTTGTACAGTTCAGAGAACTGCCCTAGTACAATCTGAATAAACTCTTATGCATCATGAGAGGCGTTGATGTGATGAGGGATGCATTTCTTTCAAGTTCTTTCAATTGACTTTTGTGCAGTGGTTTCTTCTTTTTTAGTCCAGCTTTATTTCTCGTGGCTCGAGGTCATTAGGTCATGTGCTTATATCTGAACAGGATTGCCACGGTCAGATTAACATCAGTTTGGGCATGAGTTAAATGTTTGACTTAGAGGATTTAGGACTAAATATAAGTTGGGAGTCTAAGAAGGGATTGCATTTGTACCTGGGAACACTTGTAGCTCATCCTCTTATCCTGACACAGGGACTAGGATGGATGGAATACATGGTGAACTTCTAGAGAAGGCACTTTCTTCGTGGGGAAAAGGTTAAATTGTCACCTCTGGCAGTGGTACAGATCTGATACCAGGCATGAGGTCTGAAGGAGGATGACCATGGGGCAGTTGTCCCTGGGAAGGCATGACAATTAAGAAGAGAAGGGGTTAATATACTGACTAATGTTTCAGTTTATAAGCACTGGCCCTTCTCTTTGTTCTGTTTTATCATACACATTCATCACGTTCAACCTGGCAACCCAACCAAATAGCTATTTAAGTTGTAAAAATGAATCATAGCACAGTTTCATGAACTGGGGGATATAACTGAATCTAATCACATTGTACAATGGGGCCTTTGCCAGCCCAGTGTACCTGGTTCTGGATGTCTTTGGAATAAGTAAATAAATAAACAGGCTGCATGAATAGTAACAGTAAGGTGGCTGGGCCTTTTGGGTTGTGCGTCCAGAAGAAGAAGCATCCGGCTGTATCACATTGGACCGTGGTGCCTTCCCAAGTTAGCTCACCCATGAAAAGCCTACAAATCATGTTGGCCGTCTTCTGTCCTCTGCACACAGCCAGCCCATTCCCTGGTTTATTAAGTAAATGGCCAAAGAGCTCCTGGGGTAGGAATAGAAGCCTCACAAATGGGAACTGCAAAGGGGGGCTCCACCCCAGTTCAGTTTCACATGATTCCAGGGTTCACTGACTTTGAACTGACTGAAAAAATGAGTAAACACAAAGCCTCTACCCGAAGGACCCGTGTTAATGATGGTGCCTGCTGATGCGTCAAGCATTGTAGGTGTTTTGTTTTTTTTTTGTCTGTTTATTTGACTGTTCAAGATGGATCTTGAGCTGTAAGTAATACTACCAGAGAGGTCAAATAACTTAAGGTCATCCAGCTAATAAATGTTAGGGAAGAGAACTGAGCTAATCTGGGTGGTAGAAAAGGCCAGAGACGAAGGATGGGTTGGTGGTGGGTGGTGGGGTGTGGATGACAAGCTTTGAACAGCCTAGTGTGTGAAGGTGCCCAAGTGCTGAAGGGTTAGATCTGATCTGTGAGTGGTGAGGAGGCCCTGGGCATAGCGAATGCCTGTAGTAGAGCTTGATTGAAGGGGTGGGGTGGGGGCAGGCAGGAGAGACCTGCGTGGAACCCGGTGTCTTCCCTTGGCAGGAAGTAAGAAAGGCCCGGACTAAAGGGCCGGACAGTGAAACAGATGAGGCTGAGCTGGAGGACTTTTTCTGGGTTGCACAGGCAGCATCCGCTTTCCTGCCTTCCCAGTACTGACAGCAACTGTGTTTATTCTGTCTCCTTTCTTCCCATTTTCCCTGCCCCTCCGCTTTTCCATTCATCACTTTCCCTCTTTCTTTGTCTCTCTCAGTCTCCTCTTCATTCTTGGCTTTTGTTCCCTTGCTCATTTTTCTTCCCTGTCTTCGCTGCCCTGGTGTTCTCTTTCCTCCCTCTCTACTTCTACACGTTCTGTACTCACTCCTATCCCCTTTCCCTTTTGATCCCTTCCACCTCCCCCCAAAACCTTTTCTATGGAATATATAAATAAATATATGTATCTGTATTTTCTATCTGTGTCTCCGTTGGTGGTGTCAGCATATTTTAGACTGCTGGGCTTTGCATGTTTTGCAGCTGGTTTTGAGGCAGTTGTCAGACAGTGATGGATGACTATCATCATTTAAAGTGTAAAAGAAAAAGCCTTGGCACAGACAGGCGTGATGGACTGCCGTCTGCCAGCCTGGATAGGCACGGCCACCATTTTCTTCTCCTCCCTCTCTGCTCACACTGCCCTTGCCAGAATCTACAAAAGTCATCGTGAGCCATGCAGCGCCAGGCTCTTGCCTTCTATAATATCACTTTGGTAGTTGTCAGATCATATGAAACGTCAAAATTCATGTGGCCTCTGCGAAGAGATATATTTAGTACAGCTGCTGCATACCTACACGCTCCCCCTGACACTGACATATTAGTTATGCTGTCTTTTTGCAATCTGATATCTTTAAATTTGCCACCTTGTTAAGTTTTGATTAATGTGATTCCATTTCACTAAAGTAATTGGCTTGGCCTGTTGTAAAAAATAATCAGCCCCCTCTCCGGAACAAATGCTAGCACATGCTAATGAGGGAGTGAGTTCGTTACATTGATGGCGTGGACTGACAGTTATTAATGATTGTTATGATAAACAGACGAGTGCGAATTGGGATGAGTTGGGCAAAAGTGACAGTTTAAAAATAACGTATATTGGAAAGTACTAACGAAGTAATATACTGTTAGGAAAACAATCATGCAAGTTGTCAAGGAAAGAAGTGTAATTATACAGCCGCATGGGCTGCTTAGGAGGACAGGGACCGGCCTGATAATGGACACATTTTTTGTTGGCAAGAGGGAAATATGTTATGGCAGAAAGAGGTGCAGATTGATAAATTAATTGGTCCTTCTCACAGCTCTGAGAGCAAACTTGGCTGGCAGTCACCATGCAGATGAGGGAGATGGAGTTTGCCTAGCGCTTCTTCTCTCCAGAATCTCCCTGGTCCTCATTGCCAGGCTTTTCTGAAGCCTCTCTTGTGTCCTCTCCTCACTTTTCTTCATGAGCTGCAACAAGTTATAGGAAGTGCATCCTGAGGCATAATGGACCAAATACAACTTTGAGCAGGAATTCTTGCAGCTGTGTCCAGTATTTTTTTTTTTTAATTTAAAGACCCCCAAAATGTCAATGTCCTTTTGTTGCTAAAGTCTTGGGCTGTGATGAAGGTAATTATGGGTGGTTTCCAGCTCCATGAAGACCAGGAGGGGCTCACACAGGCTGGGAGTCATTCTGAAGGGAAAGGCCAACTCTGTGCTTCCAAGGCCAGTGAGTTGCTTTAGGCTGTTTGCATCATTAGCCAAGGCAGCAGTGGTGTGTGTGTGTGTGTGTCTGTGTGTGTGTATAGGGGGTGAGACTTGCCTGAAGGACCAGGCTGAGATGACTATGGGCAGTGGGTCAGTGAGAGTGGCATGCCTTTGAAGAGAGTTGACAGTGCAGTTTCATGACCATCCCACTGGTGTCTGCTGGCTTGATGAAAGAGGAGGGTAGGTAGGAAGAGGTGGAGACAAGACTATTTTGTGACCCACCCCCCATTCAGGTTTGGGTTCTGGATCTGTGTCTTGACCAAGACTCTTTTTTTAAAAAATTGGAGTATAATTGCATTACAATGTGTTATCTTCTGCTGTACCATGACACAATACATACATATGTATGTATACATATATCCCCTCTTGAGCCTTTGGATGACATGTAACCAGTTTTAAGTAAAGTGAGTGTTAGTCACTCAGCTGTGTCTGACTCTTTGTGACTTCATGGACTGTAGCCTGCCAGGCTCCCCTGTACATGGAATTCTCAGGTTACCATTTGCTTCTCCAGGGGATCTTTCCAACCTGGGGATTGAACCTGGGTCTCCTACTTTGCAGGCAGATTCTTTATCGTTTGAGCACCCAAGCTACAGTGTCAATGGAGGATTTATAAATATACTGAATTGTTTCATGGAATCCAGGATCAAAGACATAGCTGGGCCTCTGTGAGTAGGAATCAGCCTTGGAGAGGGACCACGGTGGCCAGTCTCTAAGTCCCTACTGACCTCTCTTTCTCTGACCCCAACCTTGCCCGCTTCTGCTCTAATCTCCCCCCTCATCCTCACCAAGCTACCAGAGCCAGAAAAATGAAGCTAAAGGCCTGGGGCTTTGTCGGAAGACAGGTATTGTTAATCTGAAGGCCGAATGTTGAAAGGATGCCTTATACTCTGCCTCCAAATGTTAGGCTTGTCGGAAAGGGAGCCTGGCCTCTATCCAGATTATCCAATAACTGTGGTTTAGGGTGTAGAGCAAGGAGTCTGCTGATGTTCAGGCTATGATACTTTTCCTCATAATTATTATATCAGGATGTACATTAACTCAACCTTCACAGCTGTTGATTCAGGTGTTGTTTTCTTCCTTTAGCCAATGAGGAAAAGAGGGCCAAGCTTTTGAGAACTAGCCCCTCCATCATGGTAAGCACAAAGCTGGGGTTTTCATCAAGGCTCTCTGTTCCTGAAACTTGATGCTTCCCACTCTGCTTTTATCACCTCTTACAAGAGTTGGTGTTTCCCCAACAACTCAGACTGGTAGATGGATCAGTGTTCTATGCTTTTACAATCAAAGGAAAGAGCTGAGAGAAACAGTCCTGCCTGTGTCCTATTTAGTCTTTCTAAGCTGAGACTGGGCAGGGGGCTCTTAAAGATGATTCACATTCAGACTTTTTGCTGCTCGACATGCGAAGATATGTGACCATGTGGACGTTGGTCCTGGGCTACTTAGGAGATGTGAACAGAAGTGCAGTCTCATTATCTGGCCATCAAGCCTAGCAAAAACTCTGGAGCCTCCCTGTGCAAAACATGTAGAGTGCTCCTGCAATTAGAGGAAGCTGCTGTTACCTCACAGCAGACCTGACAATTAGGAGGAAAGGCAGCGCCACTTTCCTGGGTTAGAAAGACAGTGTTTGCTCTGGAGCTGGAGCAGGAAACTAAGATTTATTGAGTGACTAACACGTGTGAGGGGTGGTGCCAGTTACTCCCTGGTGCTATGTCTCATTTGGGTGGTGGGTGTATCCCCACTTTACAGATGAAGATACAGATGTTCTGGGTGGTTGAAAGCTGCAGACTTTCCAGGGGACTGGACTGTAGAATGACAGCGGGTCTCTTCTGAAAGAAGGCCTTGGTCCTGTCTTACCCAACTATCATATGTTCCCCCAGAAAATGGCTACCTTCTTCCCCTTCACTGTAAGCCCGGGAGGCAGCAGAGTGGAATCATGGAGTCCCCTGGGCTGGGAGGTGGGACATGCATTCTGATTTCTGGAGGGGACTCCGGAACAGGTCACAGGGCCTTTCTCTCTCCTGTTGGAAGGGAAAAAAGGTGACCATATTGGTGATTATGAAGATGAAAGAGAAAACGGATATGGAAGTGTCTTTCAGCCCTTAAAAGAGGGGGAAAGAAGGCCCTTCTCCCGACTGGGAGGCTCAGGTTTCAGTGGGTGTGAGGGCCGCCATCTTGCTGACCTTCAGATGAGCCTTTTCCCACAGCCCCATGACTAAAGAGAAGGTCAGCCCAGAGGTGAGGACAGGGTCAGAGCAGGAACTCCCGTGGGCGGCCGCACAGGGCCAGGGAGAACTGTCATCAGTGTTATAGATGTTGGCCCCAGCATCAAAGGGTGGTCTACTCCCCTCTGGGGCAGGGGAGCTTCTCTGTGTCTTTTTCACTGTTGTGGAAAGGTAGGAACTAACCACTCAGCCCCAGGGCTTCTCGCCACCATTTCCTGCACGATCTCATCCATCTTCTTCTGTCTCAGCATTACCTCTTCTCATCCCTGAAGCCTTATGGGTATTTTCACAATGGGGTTTCTGTGCTGTAGGAGCCACTGACCCAAACATTTTTCTGTGAAAAGAGAGGTGAATTGAGTGGACCCCATAAGCACTGATAAGCTATGAGGTGAATTGAGGGGACCCATATTTGGACTTATGAACAAATCTCTTCCCAGCCTGAGTCTGGGAGGAAGATGTTATTCTAAGAAATCAGGGGTGAGGGTACTACTGGCTCCTGAGAACTCTTGAGCACTGCTGTGAGCCTTTGAGTAGTCTTTCACTCAACAGCTTTCCCCAATTTCAGTCTAGGTAGGATGAGTTGGAGTTTAGTCTATAGGAAGCTTTGTGATCTGTTCCAACAAGCTCATTCATTCATCTGTTTTTGTTGTATATCCAAGGAAAAGAATAACTCTTCTTATGAGGAGAATTAGAAAGGATGTTGGCTTAGATGCAGATGGAAGGAGATTTTCAAGCTGTATGGAGAGAAGGTACATGAGGACAGTAATCCATGCAAGCTGTCCATCGTTGGCGACCCATCCTGCTGTTCACAGCGCCTCCTGGAGGCCTCAAAGGAAGTCATGGGACCCAGCTGATCTTGCCAAGCCTTCTATGAGAAGTGTTTGGTTGGTCCTGGTGACTGAAAATTTTGAGCCATAGATGGTGGATTTTTGCATTGTACAGGGTTTTGACGACAGATATGGTGTGTGCCCCCAAGGCACTAAAGGATATTGATACACTTGACCCTTCCCACCTCCATCATACAACATTGCTATGAAAATGCAATCAATCCAGTTTCTGACATCTTCCCCCTTTCTCTCCAAAAGCACCTACTGTATCAACGTGACATTTTTTAATCTTGGCTTGTTTTCCAGGCCATGAATTTAATTTCTCAATGCTCCACTCTTCGGCTTTTATGTTCTCAGAGTGGAACGTTGTCCAACAATAGTTACCGCCATCTTGTTAGTCACATCCTCTTTCCTAGGCGTCCTGAGACCGAATTTTTAAAAATTCATTGCAGCCACGGCCACTCAGCCTTGTGCTAATAGTCACCAAGTTCTGACAAAGCGAGTCCGACATCCCTCGATACATAAAATCCAAACCTCCTGATGTTGTGGAACAGTAAGCACATTGGCATGTCTTTGGATTAGTGGAGGCACTGAAGCAAAATGCTCAATCCTTAGTGACCTTTGGCAAGTGGAGGGGGGTGTGTAGCCACTGTGGGTTATCTTTATGTTTGCTCTATAGACACTCAGCCTCTGCCAGGCCAAGACAGAAGCTGTCAGAGCAGATAAACCTAGTAGGGAGTAGGCCGTTTTCCTGACTGCATCACAGTGCCTGGCAGAGCTATTTTGTCTGATAGCCTGCTTCTTCTTTAAACTTGCCTGTGAATAGTTCTATGAAACATTAAACCTTCCTTCTTAGATTCTGAGCCTTCTAGGTTCTGTTGTAATCTTTGGCCTAGGACTTTCTTTTCCATACAGTGTGCATCCAGTTGTTCTCTGTTAGGGTATTCTGATGAATACTTGGGAATCAATCCATGGGAGAAGCCATATCTGGCTATTGCAGGCACATGTCCTGTGTGTGTGTGTGTGTGTGTGTGTGTGTGTGTGTGTTCCTTTTGTTTGTTCAGGAAGCATTCTGTGGAAGTGGGGTCCCCTTTGATCATTTCTTTCTGAGCTCATTATCACTTGTCTCCAGTTGGCACTTACTTCATATGTTGATTTAGAATTTCACAAGCACTCGGAGAAAAAAATTTGGCAAATATCCTTAATATTTGGAGTAGAGCTCATATTTCATTTTTCTTTTTTTGTCAGGCAGCAGTAACTCCAGCCCAGGGATATTGGTTCCGGAGACTGGCTTTGTGACTTTGGGCAAGTTGCTTCACTTGTCTGAGCTCAGATTTGCTCCTCTTTAAAATAAGATAGTCACATCAGACGATTGCTCAGACCTGTTCCAGCTTTAATGGACTCCAGGGTTTCTTAGCCAAGAATAGGACTGAAGCAGAGTGTATTTTAGGGGAAGTGGGTGAAGTGTTGGGCTCTTCTTTCATTCCTATTCCAGGTGAAGATAAAAGACTTTGCTCTCTATTGAGCTGACATGAATTCAGAATTCATTAGTGTTCAGACTTTCTTTTAAGCTTCAGACAGGATTGTGAAGGGAAAAGCCTGTCCTCGATTCCTTTGCCTTATTAGTTCTTCTCATATAATGTATGGCAGAAAAAACTGCTAATTGTCACTTGAGGTGATGAGTGAGGGTCTGGTTCCTTGAAGGAAGAGTTGAATTTATCAGTTCCTGTCTCCTCTTACTTAGGTAGAGGTCTAGGCAGGTCTAATAGGAGAGGACTCTAAATTAAATCTAAACTAAAATTAATTCACATGTCCCTCTTTGCTGAAGAAGAAATGGGGAGTCCAGGAGAATTGTAGGGTAAGTATATATATGGGGTTGTGTACAGATCCAAGTGTAATAATGAAGATAAAAATTTGGGGGTGTTACAGTGTCTGTGGGTTCCCCTTGCACTAGCTATGACTGGGAGAATGTAAATACACACAAGCACATATACTTCACTAAGGAGCTGTTTAGACATAATTTCAATTTATTACAGACTCTCATTGCTGACCTTTTAAAGGCTAGTTTTATTTAGTTTTAGTTTATAACCTAAGTACTTGATACTTGTGTGTGAAATTTCACTCCTTGTAGCTTGAGCCCAGGATCTTATATTTGTGCATCAACCTCAACTGTGCATCAGGCTTAAAATATAAATGGTGTTTTATAAAATGCCATTAGCATTCTTTTCCAGAGAAGGCAATAGCAACTGACTCTAGTACTCTTGCCTGGAAAATCCCATGGATGGAGGAGCCTGGTAGGCTGCAGTCCACGGGGAGGCTACGAGTCAGACATGACTGAGCGACTTCACTTTCACTTTTCACTTTCACGCATTGGAGAAGGAAATGGCCACCCACTCCAGTGTTCTTGCCTGGACAATCCCAGGGACAGAGAAGCCTGGTGGGCTGCTGACTATGGGGTCCCACAGAATTGGACACGACTGAAGTGACTTAGCAGCAGCAGCAGCAGCGTTCTTTTCTGAATCCTTGGTGTCTGCTGATTTTACCGTTCTGTCCTACATCTCTCAGCCTTCTCTCTGTCTGCTAAGCAGTTTGTAGTTGTTGAGCATTTGCCTTGTCAAGTCCCCAGGCGGGTCCTCAGAGGAACATTTGCTCCCAGAGCTGGAAGTCACCCCGGTGGTCAATGTACTGCCCTTCTTGAGGAGGCATTGTCTGTAATATGCCTTTGTCCTTTGGCTAAGAGACCTAGCTGGAAGACAGATCCTTGGTGGAAAGATTTCCCTCTTGGCTATGTACTAAATGGAATTCGGGATTAGGTTGTTTCAGCAAGAGGTGGCAGAAGGGTCTGTCTAGTCTTTGGCTCTGTAACTACAGCAGTATGACCACAGCAGGTTTCTCCACCTCTTGGAGCCTAACTCTCACACTGAAGATATCACATCTTCTAGGACTGTCCCAAGGGGGCAGAGAACACTAGTCAATCCTCTCTGTTCATGGGTGTTGAATAGGAGCTACCAACAGATCTCACTCAGGAGTGTATTATAATTGGCTGAATAGAGTTTTTCTCGTGGAACTTGAAGACAAATGGGAAGACAGAGGCAACCAGACTTAACTGTCCGCACTGCAATTGGACAATTCTGAATCACTTCCATTTTCCTTAATACCTGGACTTTTTCATTGTTCGGGTTTTGTCTCTTCCCTGCCCCTCCTTTTCTTTATTTTTATTCTTGAAAGATTTCCTGGCATGAAGATTTGCTAGTAACTGCTTGAACTTGTCTTGGAGTTGGTTTAGCAGAGCAGGTGAAGGCAGTCTTGTGCAGTGCACAGATGTGAGCACCAGGGCTTCCCTAAGAGTAACAGCTTCAGAGAAAGTACAATAAAGTGAGAAATCTGACAGTGGCTTTGTAAAAGCCTTCAGAGGAAATAGTGGGAATTTCACATATTTCAAACAATTAAAATAACAATGAAAAAAACATATTTGAGAACATGAGAGAGGGAAATGAAATCCCTGGAGCTGAGAGATTTGAAGTCACAATGATACTATTTTAAGTTATGTGACACTTCATGTTCTTGAAGCTAAACAGTAAAATCAACTTTGCTCTAGTTTTTATGAGCTTATTTTGAGTTGTTGCATATAAGTAAGAAATTTCTGGCAAAGTGGACTGGATTTCCAAAATTTTCTCACAAAGATAATGAAACTATCTGGAAAGTTATATTTCTGTTAGCATTAAAAGACAATAATATTAGAACTTGGCTAGAATCAATTTTTACTTTGAAACCTCCACAATTTAACGATTACATGGAACTGATAAATGTTTTTTTGTGGTTGTCAAAATGAGCAAAGCTAACTTTGTACATTTCCTGTTATAACTAAAAGCACTTTGACAGTCTGAAATCGGGTCTATCAATACAGAGAGCAAACGATGTGTTCCCTTTGTCAGCACACTTCTCTAAGAATTTGACATTTCTGAAATACATATCACACATACATACGTATCATGCTTTGTCAACAGCAAAGCTCAAAGTTGATAGGGGTTGTGATGGGTACAGCCTTGGAGGCTGACCATCTGTCGTGATTGCCAGTGTCTTTGCTGGGTCAGCCTACTGCTCACTTGATGATGTGGAGACCATCTTCTCATGTCCTTGTGGTCCCTGACGGCTTCTAGTGATGCTGGAGTTTGGGTGAGTGCTTGGGTTTTCAAGGCAGGTCAAGGGTGTGAAGTATCTGATGCCCTTGCATTGGAATTGGTCATGGTGAACCAGAGCCTGAGGTCTGGACTGGGCTGAGCTCTGTGGAGGGATGCATTCCACTGGAGTCACCCGTGGCTCTTTTCAGGGGAGATTTCTGTGTTGCTTTGGGCAGGGAGAGAGCCTTGGTTGGATTCCCCAGCCTGAAAGATATGGGTCTTGCAGTGTCTGTTTGTAGGTGAAGTGTTTCATGTATATTTTTTTTAGCAGGCTCTTAAGTCACCTCTTCCCATGGGACCTGATGTGCTGTGGAGCCTGGGCTCTCCACCTGCACTTTCGCTCAGCCCACTGTCTCCATCCTGCCCCTTTTAGACACCTGTCATCAGCTTCCCTCCTAGGAGCTCCTCTCATGTGACCTACCTTTTGGCACATTAATGATCTGCAGATCTTTTCTTGAATATTTGCGTCCTTTCTTCTATTAATGGTCAACTTTTTGAGGACAATAAATATTTTTAATTTTTGTTGTTTCCTTTGCTCAGTGTAACTTACACTTTATCTCATTTGAGGTATTAAACAATTATTTTATCCCAAGGAATTTGTGGTCATTTTGCAAACTTTGGCTTGGGAGTTAACTCGATGACTCATGTTTTGTGTGGGGTGATTAGCAGAGTAGATAGTGGCTAAGAGCCCACATTCTGAAGCTAGAGGCCTGGATCAACAGTGCCCTTTACTAGCTGGCTTCGGTTTCTTCATCTGCACAAATGGGGATAATATGAGTACCTCCTTCATAGGATTGCAATGATGTGGGTTTGCCATCCTTGGCATTATTACTATTACTGTTTTTGTTCTTTTACCTGAGAACTTTGGGGAGGAGGAAGAGGCAGTGATCAGAGGTGCTTTGGATTAGCGAATGTTTTAAACCATTTCATGGGTCTGATTTAGCGTAGGAGTCTTTGCTTAGGGACAGGAAGATTCCTTCCCCCTCTTTTTTCATGCCCTTCAGAACTGGCTGCACTACAGCTCAGTCCTTTGGTGCTGGAGACAATGATGTGACGATGACGCTGCTTTTTGCACACAGATTCTTCTTAGCTGCTTGCTTTTGTGAGCAGGCATCTCCTCCGTTAAGAAATTAATCTTAATCCTAAATGATATTTCATGGTCTAAGACTTAAATTTATATATCACCATCCCGAATAATGTATTGGATTGCATTAAACAGATTGTAGATTAACATGCAACTATAAAACAAATCGTCAGTGCGTTGTTGACAACTCTAAGTGCAAGTTCATATATTTAACTACATTTGGGGAATATTGAAGTGTTTAGAGCAGCTTAGTGGATTGATGTAAAATTAAGCATCATGTTCTATTTCGATTTGTGGGGCCAGCCTGAGAAACAATAAAATGAAGGCTTAGGCTTGAGAGCAAAGGAGTGTGAAAGAAAAATTTGAGGATAGGCTTGGTCTCAGGGAAATCCTGGTACAGTCAGGGCATACTGGGTGGTAGTAGAAGGATTCTGCTTCTTAAAGGCTATCCCAAGGAGTAGTAGAAGGATGTCTGGGCTTCCAAGGTGGCATAGCAGTAAAAGAATCCACTTGCCAATATAGGAGATGCAAGAGACATGGGTTTGATCCCTGGGTTGGGAAGATCCCCTGGAGTAGGAAATGGCAACCTGCTCCAGTATTCTTGCCTGGAAAATTCCATAATCAGAGAAGCCTGGTGGGCTACAGTCCATGGGGTCAAAAGAGTTGGACATAACCGAGCAGACAACAGACAGACACAGATGTGCGCTCACTTGTTCAGCCTGGTAGCAGCTATTTGGAAACCTCAGTTTATAATATAATTGAGGAAGTGAAACAGCCAACACACTGAAAACAGTGATGAAAAACACAAGCCATAATGTCCTTTAGCACTAAGCTGTGTGAGATGGGCCACTTGCAGGGAGAACAGTGGTGTCTGGAGTGGACTTCAGAGATGGTGATACTTCCCATGATCCCAGGAAGACGGTTAAAGAGGGGAGTGGAAGGAGAGGGTGGGAGGAAGAATGGCAGATAACGTTGTGTGGGGACTGTGGGAAGCTCCTGTTGAACAACTGGGTAGAGCCAGGTAATAGCTGTAGGACCCAGGTGAGCAGTGATCTGGGATGTGGAACGAGATTGATTGGGGTTCAAATCCCAGCTCCCCTGATTTCTAGCTGTGTGATCTAGGGGAGTATACTGAGCCTGCTTTTCAGTTCTCTCTTCTATAAAACGAGAATAACAACACTATCTACTGTAGGATTGTAGTGAAGACGAAATGTGTGTTTGAATAGAGAGGGCTCTCATGGGAGTAGCATTTGACCTCTAATGGTGTTCAGATTTGGTCCTAGGGTAAATGGGAGTTAAGGAGATAGACCGGGGAGGCAGTTTTGGCCATGCAGGTCCAAGGTAGTGAATCCCAGACAAAGGAAGGATTCTAACAAAGATAACAGCTTATATGTATATTTCTTTCTCGACTTTTTTTCCCCTTACTATTCCTTTGCTTAGGCTCTGGAGAGCTTCAGTATCTATCTCCTCCTGTGGTTTTGTAAGCTTGCTTCTGAGCAGTATATCCTGAGAGAGGTGTGTGTGAACTGGCAATATGGGCCCTGTCAAGTGTGAGCATTTTCTTTCCTCTCTTTCTCTCATGCTCCACAGCATTTAGACTTTTCACACCTATTCCAAAAACTGCTCCTAAATGACTTTGGGGGCAAATAAAATAATGGCTGTGAATCATCTGGAGAGAGACTGGCGCTTGCACTTGAGCATAGTGTGAAGTGAGCAGGCCAAACTCCAGGGTAATTCAGAACTGTGTTAAAGGGCATGTGGGGTGCAAAGGCTTTTTCACTCAGTGCTGAATGAATGAGATCCTTGTTGGAGCCCTGGAGTTGCTCACTTGGGTTCAGAGAGAAAGTGAAAAGTGGGAGGTGGCACAGGCTGGTGAAAAAGTGAGTCAAGAGGTAGAAAATACATCTCTGAAGGGAAATCTTGTAAGACTGGCCTGTTCAGGGTAGAGAAGGAATGGATGTTGGGTAAATTCATTACTGTTGTCAAACTGCAAAGATTTCTTTTAAGGCAGAGCTGCATTTCTCAAAGAGTGCTCTGTGGAACCTAAGTCTTGGGAAGTGGGTAGCTTCTGAAGTGAGGTCAGTATCTCTCTGTGGACAATTCACAAAGCACAGCATCTTAAAAGGACTGGAGATTTCTGCAGGAAAGAACCCCATTTCTCTTTGAGTAACCTAGAGTAATCCAAGCATTTTTGGTTATTTTTCTAACACTTTTGGAAAATGTTAAGAATTATTAAAACTAAGATCATGGCATCTGGTCCCATCACTTCATGGGAAATAGATGGGGAAACAGTGTCAGACTTTATTTTTTTGAGCTCCAGGACCACTGTAGATGGTGACTGCAGCCATGAAATTAAAAGACGCTTACTCCTTGGAAGAAAAGTTATGACCAACCTAGATAGCATATTGAAAAGCAGAGACATTACTTTACCAACAAAGGTCCGTCTAGTCAAGGCTATGGTTTTTCCAGTGGTCGTGTATGGATGTGAGAGTTGGACTGGGAAGAAAGCTGAGTGCTAAAGAATGGATGCTTTTGAACTGTGGTGTTGGAGAAGACTCCCGAGAGTCCCTTGGACTGCAAGGAGATCCAACCAGTCCATTCTGCAGGAGAACAGCCCCGGGTGTTCTTTGGAAGGAATGATACTAAAGCTGAAACTCCAGTACTTTGGCCACCTCATGTGAAGAGTGGACTCATTGGAAAAGACTCTGATGCTGGAAGGGATTGGAGGCAGGAGGAAAAGGGGATGACAGAGGATGAGATGGTTGGATGGCATCACTGACTCGATGGATGTGAGTTTGAGTGAACTCTGGATGTTGGTGATGGACAGGGAGGCCTGGCGTGCTGCAATTCATGGGGTCGCAAAGAGTCGGACACGGCTGAGTGACTGAACTAAATAACTAACTAACTAAGGTGATTCAGTTCAGTTCATTTCAGTCGCTCAGTCGTGTCTGACTCTTTGCGACCCCATGAATTGCAGCATGCCAGGCATCCCTGTCCATCACCAACTCCTGGAGTTTACTCAAACTCATGTCTATCGAGTCGATCATTAGTCTAAAACAAAAATAAGGGGTGGAGGCATGAAGCCAACCATGGTGGTAATATTGTATTAGAATGTTCTCTTGGGGGAAGCTTGGGTTCTTCTCTGTTCTTTATGTTGGGTAAAGAAGAAAGTCAGCTACATGTCAAGGCCATTTGCTGCCCTAAGTTCACGAACCACTGCCTGTGGTCCTTCTCAGTCCAGAGGACACATAAGCTGAGTGTTGTGGGCTTCAGTTTCAGGCCTGACTTAGAGGTTAGAGAAGCTCAGTAGGACTGGTCTCAGTGGCAAGAGGTAGGATGCACGATCCTTGGGGCTGGCCAAGAATAACAGGCACAGACCTGGCCCCTGGACGGAGGCTACCTGGGGAAGGCCCACGGCAACTTGCTGACAGAGTGCAAATCTGTCCTGTCACAGAGCCAACCTGGCATTGGGGTAAGATGGTCCAGGGCCTGTGGCTTCCTATGCATCTTAGGAAGTTAAAGAAATGGAATTTGGAGAGATGTTCTAGGCTTATGGTGCCTTCATCAAGTATGCCTTTGCTTTCGCCATTTTTTTTTGCTTAAGACTGAGATTTTTTTCACTTCTTTATTTTCTTCCTTCCTCCCTCCTTTTTCATTCTCTCTCTGTCCTACCCTTTCCTTCCTCTCCCTCCCTTTTTCCTGTTTCTCTTTTTAACAGAGGTGGAGAAAACTAAGTGTGCCTAGGCTCTGTCTTTGCTGTATATATACATAGATATGTATATATTTGCTTTTTGCCAAGAGAAATATATACCTTGTTGTTGTTTTTTTTTTTGATCCTAAGAGAATCTTTTTCTTTTCCTAAGTTATAAATGACCTCTGTCCTCCTCTCTTACTATCTTCCCACCCCCCTTGGAATGTGTGTGTCTGTCTCTTTCTCTTCTGTATCTCTTTGTCTCTTTCTTTCTCTCTCTCACTACACACACACACCCACACACACACCCACGCAATACCTTGAAGACTTGAAGATGCGTACAGGATACACCTTTTGTGTTTCATTTATTGTACAATATTTCACACATCTGTAATTATATTACTCTTAAAATAAAGCCTTCATCCACTTTTAACATCTTTTGATGTCCGTTCCCCGCTGACTCTATTTTTTCTTGTTCCCACTTTACGTTAATGTGAAGAGACAGTTGAGTAAATGCACAATGAACTTCAAAACCTAGTAATTGTTTTTCAGAAAGAATGAAACTTGCGAATTAGATATGGATTGTAAAAGAACACCAGGGCTGATTAGTGTTCGTGAGGGGCGCCTGCCGGACGGCTCTGACACCTGCCTGCCAGCTCTCGCCACAAATGCCACCACTGATGCCTCTGTTCTGCCCATCACAGGATGGGGGGAAGCAGTGCTGGGTGGGAGTTGAAAGACTCGGCAGTGAACCACCTTGTCAGGCTTGGCAATTCACGGGATGCTTGACATAAAAGGCAGCGAGAAACAAAGATGAGTTGCATCCATTTTTACAAGCAAACTCAAGTTATCTGTAAAAATAAAATAAAATAATAAGTTTTTGTTTTTTAAAGAGAGAAGGAACGAGCATTGAAGGTATTCACTACAGTTTTTTTTGTTTTTTTTTTCTTGAAGGTTGCGGAGATAATGAGATTTTTGAGACTTGGGGGAGGAAAAGAATTCACAAGCCAAGTTTCAAGCTGCTGAAAAATTGCTTTTAGGAAAGAAAAAAAAAAAAAACCTTTTGCATGCTAACCATCTGCTTGCATCTTGTTTACTGCCCAGAGTGCCAGTTTGTGCTTATTAATCATGCTTACACAAGTATCTTAATTACTCCCTATGTAGCTGCTCTGTCTTGAACTCAGAAATTGACCTTTCTCTTTTTATTCCTTTAAATCATTAATCATACACAATCAATGCCAGTGGGGCAGAGCCACGGAGAAGGCTACCCAGATTCTCACACCTCACGCCAGTCCCTGGCAGACAGCGGACGCGGAGTGACTGCCTCGCCAGCAGCCGGCCGTATCTTAATTAATGACTCTGCTGTGTTGAGACTCACGGGCTCGGGGAGGCCGCTCCCGCCACCGCCCCTGGTCGCTTCTCCCTGCTTCCTTGATGGCTGCCGGGGTTGAGCAGTGCCTGCTTGACTCTGCTGAAAACCGTCAAGGCCTTAGCCAGGGCTTGACCCTCCTGCGCAGCTAGACTCTGGAAGGCTCCTAGCGGAGGCAGAGTGAACTTCTGAGAGAAGATGCTGGTTCTTAGCATGAGTCGGACGTCGCACCAGACCAGTGGTGCTCCCGCTTTGCCGTGCATGTCCGTCCGCTGGAAATGCCGTTGAAAAGTAGGTTTCTGATTCAGGAGGTCTGGCTGGGAGCTGAGCATTACCTCCCATGTGACACTAATGCTGCTGCTCCAGGGACCACACTGTGCGCACCAAGGAGTTAGACAAGTGATGACCACGAAGGTCCTCCCTCTAAGCCTGAAGACGGCAGATGAGCGTAACCTCGAGGAACGTGGTATATGTCCCCCTGCCCCCCTTTCGGCTTTATCAGTACGACTTTGGTGGGTGGAAACAAAAAGAATTTCCACAGAAGTGGCATGCACATATCCACAAATGTGATGCCCTTTCCTGGGCATTGGAACCACATGTGATGTAAAGATTGGCCTTTGTCATGGAGGAAATAGTGAAGTTGAGACTTTGTTTTTCCTTTTTCATTGAACTTTGTAAAAAAGTTGCTTAAAAGAGCCAAAATAATTCTATTCAAAAAAAAAAAAAAAAATGAAGTGCTCAAAACTAAAAGTAAAAATGGAAAAAAAAAAGGATTGAGGCTTGGGTTTCATAAGACTGCTTCTCAGTTCCAGTACAGCAGACAAATTACAGGATATGAAAGTAATTTTGTTCCCCCTGACCCTGTTCTTTCAGCCTCCTAAGTAGGATGGGGAACCTGGAGATAGGAAACAGGAGAAAACATAAATTGAGGGCTGCTGCTTTTAGCCAGGTTGACTGTTCTACTTTTAAAGGGGAGGAATTTAGCATCTCTGGCAAAATAGGCTGAATTTCTACTCACTGTCATTAATTTTACATGTAAAAGTAGGAGCTACGTGTGCAGAGCTGTATGGCAGTAACATACACCTTAGGATTTGGGTTGACACTCCTAGCCATGATAACACAGGCATGGAATACATTTGAAACACATTCTAAATAGCACTTAGGATCTGCACGCTTTCCCGTCTAAGAGAAGCTCAATAGATCATATACTGATGATGCTAAGGGTTTTGCCCTTGAATCCTCTGGAAGGAAACACACATAAAAACACGTTATAACTAACCTTCATTGCTTTCCATTTCAGCTAATAGTGGAGTGAGGGTCAGGGTGGGAAGGGATTTGATTAAAAGCAAAGTCTTAAGTAAAAGCAACAAGTCTGTATTAGTGAAAAATCACCTAATTAATTCAGATAAAAACTTTGTCGTTCCACATGCAGTGAGAGTACACGGTTAACCGACTTTATTATTTACATTAAAAATGACTTGTTCATGAAGTTAAAAAAATCAGTTACTCTGAATGAGGTGAATTAAGAAAATATTTCATCAGCATAGCTTGCCTTTTCAACTGGCCGCCTTTTTGGAGTTTCTCAGTGATTTATGAAGTGAAAATTTGGTCTTGTCTCTAGTGAGGACATCCTGTAGCCTTCCTACATAGTTTTGGTATTTGGGTATGTGAGGGGTTTTGGCAGCTTGGCGAGTATCTGGGCCAAAATGACAGAAAGACATAACTCACTTGCATTTGGTAAAGTAATAATTAACTTGAACTTCTGGACATGGAGCATTTTGAGAACTGGAACTGGGTGCCTTGCACAATCATGGTCTGCTGTGAAACCCTTTATAGAAGACTCTTCTTGTTCTTGGAACTTCATGTGGACTTGAAAACAGGCTGATTTAAGTGTTGAGAGCCTGGTTTGGCAAGAGTTGTGTTTATGCTTCTCTCTCTGAAGGCCATGGATCTGACCCCTCTGAGGAAGCCAAGGTATTTTTAGGGAAAGGCTAGAGTGGCATTTTCTGGGGAAAATTGGTGGCATTTTTCATGAAGAACTCTTGGGACAGGGGTTAAGGGTGGGTTGAAGCCTCATGAGGACCCTGCTCTCACTGGGTCAGGGCTCTGCATCCTCTTTTAGGGGAACTCCAGACTTGCTTTAGTGGGAGACAGGCAGCCTATAGGCCTTTCCTGTAGGGAGTAATTGAAAGCCCCTGTCTAGCAAAGAGAGATTCTTGGATTCTCGGTGTTTAATTTTCCTGGAGGGGGAGTCTGGGAAATCTGCAGTTTTACAATTCCCCAGGTAATTCTGGAGTTCAGCCACCATTGAAAATTGCAGTGGTACTGCTCACATTGACCCGTTGCATTCTCTAGCCACTGTACAGGTCTGGGACCCAATCCTTTCAAACTGTGGTATTCAAGCCCTGAAGATAAGACGATGACCTAAGCAGGGTGTCTTCCTTGAGACGCCCACAGTCTGTGAAGGAAGATGCTCTGCGTTACCAGATTAGCTGCTCTGGGCTTGATGTTGCCCACCATGTTCCGTGTCTCGGCCTCTTGGCTCCTGTCTGTTGGCTTGGCCTGCCATTTAGTGCTTTCCTGAGCCACATAAGCTGTGTGGTGCCCTGCCCCCGTGTAGGTTTAATTCTGATCTCAGTTCTGACCCATGTTCCCAACAGCATGGTGTGAGGGATACTACAGGAAGGATGGATTCTCCTGTGAAGACTGTTGGGGAAGCCCCAATCAGAACAAAGTTCAACACTTGGCTTAGCTGTCAGGCTCCTCTGAATATTCTTAGGTATTGTGTATGTCTAAGCCTTTGACTGTGTGGATCACAATAAACTGTGGAAAATTCTTCAAGAGATGGGAATGCCAGACCACCTGACCTGCCTCTTGAGAAACTTACATGCAGGTCAGGAAGTGACAGTTAGAACTGGACATGGAACAACAGACTGGTTCCAAATAGGAAAAGGAGTACATCAAGGCTGTATATTGTCACCCTACTTATTTAACTTCTATGCAGAGTACATCATGAGAAACGCTGGACTGGAAGAAACACAAGCTGGAATCAAGATTGCCAGAAGAAATATCAATAACCTCAGATATGCAGATGACACCACCCTTATGGCAGAAAGTGAGGAGGAACTAAAAAGCCCCTTGATGAAAGTGAAAGAGGAGAGTGAAAAAGTTGGCTTAGAGCTCAACATTCAGAAAACGAAGATCATGGCATCTGGGCCCATCACTTCATGGCAAATAGATGGGGAAACAGTGGAAACAGTGTCAGACTTTATTTTTCCGGGCTCCAAAATCACTGCAGATGGTGACTTCAGCCATGAAATTAAAAGACGCTTACTCCTTGGAAGAAAAGTTATGATCAACCTAGACAGCATATTCAAAAGCAGAGACATCACTTTGCCAACTAAGGTCCGTCTAGTCAAAGCTATGGTTTTTCCTGTGGTCATGTATGGATGTGACAGTTGGACTGTGAAGAAAGGTGAGCGCCGAAGAATTGATGCTTTTGAACTGTGGTGTTGGAGAAGACTCTTGAGAGTCCCTTGGACTGCAAGGAGATCCAACCAGTCCATTCTGAAGGAGATCAGTCTTGGGTGTTCTTTGGAAGGAATGATGCTAAAGCTGAAACTCCAGTACTTTGGCCACCTCATGCGAAGAGTTGACTCACTGGAAAAGACTCTGATGCTGGGAGGGATTGGGGGCAGGAGGAGAAGGGGACGACAGAGGCTGAGATGGCTGGATGGCATCACGGACTCGATGGACATGAGTTTGAGTGAGCTCTGGGAGATGGTGATACACAGGGAGGCCCGGCGTGCTGCGATTCATGGGGTCACAAAAAGTCAGACACGACTGAGTGACTGAACTGAACTGAAGAGAAGGGTCGTTTACCATCTTCCCCACTTTGTTCTCTTGAACTCTTTTTAGAAGGGACCCCACTGTGGGTCGAATAATCCATGCAGTAGATTTTGCCCAATGCTGTTCTATTCTCTGGGACATGGTCCAACCTCCACTGTAGATAATGAGGCTGTATTTATGCTGACTAGCATAAATAGACTGCTCACTCATGGGTTCTGTCCCTGAGCTGGCTGGCTCCTGTATGTCTCCCTTTCTTCTAACCAGCTCTGATTATCCACCACTGGAATCCAAAACCGTGTGCCACCTTCCCTTCCAATACTGACAACAATGAACTTCAAGTGACAGAAACCTCTCCATTCCCTTTCTTGCAGAGTCGGCTGTTGGCAACACTCATTCATTCACAAGAAGCAAATCCCTGTATTGGGTGCTAGAGAGGAGATGATTTCAGTTCTGCGGGTATTAATGTTGTTTAGTTGCTAAGTTGTGTCTGACTCTTTTGTGACCCAGTGGACTCTAGCCCACCAGGCTCCTCTGTCCATGGGATTTCCCAGGCAAGAATATTGGACTGAGTGGCCATTTCCTTCTCCGGGGGATCTTCCTTCTCCAGGGATGAAACCTGCCTCTCCTGCATTGGCAGGTGGGTTCTTTACCATTGAGCCAGGGAAGCCTAGAATATAAATACCTAGAAAGAGGTATTTATGTGGAGTGCCAACTATATGCCGGGTACTGGGCTTGGTGCTAGCAACATTGGGTGATACTCTGACTTTCCTAAAGGAACACATTTTCTGAGAGCATAGTGATATTGAACTTATATCACATATGTTCTGTAACGTGGCAGGAGGCACCGGGGGCTACAGGAACTCTGCCTGACAGCATTAACTCAAGCTGAGTGCCTCAGGGAAATCTGCATGGAGGAGCTGATTCCTGAGTTGGGGTTTGGAGGGTGAATCAGAGACTCTAGCAGAAGAAAGGGGGACAGAGGTTCATTTATTTAGGGTGAAGGATACAAAAAGGCAAGAATGCCTGGAGCACTATGGCAGGATGAAACAAAATTGAAGGCATGGTACCTGATTTTGAGAAAGTGGGATATACATACTGAAAGTCTACCTGAATGTCTAGAGAAAAACTACTCGTTGTTATTGCTCAGTTGCTAAGTTGTGTGCAACTCTTTGTGACACCATGGACTGGAGCACACTGGACTTCCCTGACCTTCACTGTCTCCCCAAGTTTGCACACATTCATGGCCGTTGAGTCAGTGATGCTAACTAACCATCTCATCCTCTGTCCCACTGCCCACTTTTGCCTTCAGTCTTTCCCAGCATCAGGGTCTTTTCCAGTGAGTTGGCTCTTCGCATCAGGTGGCCAAAGTATTGGAGCTTCAGCTTCAGCATCAGTCCTTCCAGTGAATATTTAGGGTTGATTTCCTCTAGGATTAACTAGTTTAATCTCCTTGCAGTCTGAGGGACTCTCCAGCACCACAGAAAAAAGTATATTCAACTATAAATTCTTAAGAGTGTCCACTATTTTGCAGAGAATTTTTTTGGGGGAAAGTGATAATGGAACTATTAGCAGAGAAAATAAGGAAGAAGCAGATAGACCCAGCAGGTCCTAGATATTTAGAGGCTATTTCCAATTTCCAGATATGGATACTGAGGCTCAGAGATACTCAGTTATTTGCCTAGGGTCACCCAACTCCTGCCTACTGGAGCCAGAGTTGAACTGAAATCTGGATTTATTTAAGAAGCCTCTGTAGAAAAAAGGATTTTTGACCTGGGATTTAACAGAGGAGAGAAGCTTGAACACTTCTATTTGGCACTTAATGAAATAGTTTCTTCTTGTGCCAAGTTTCGAGGTTTCTGATGTCAGTGAAAAAGTTCTGGCCTCTTAGAATATGAGAGACCTCTGAAATTTCTGTACAGATCAGGGAGTTGAGGCCCAGGGTGGACAGGTGATTTGTTCCAGCCAAGTGATGGTACAGGTGGGGCTGGAACACAGCTGACATAATACATCAGTGTTTTTTCAACTCTGATGTTCTATTACATTGGCAGGAGGCATTGTCCTCATTCATTAAGTTTACTGCCCACCCCCCCTCCTGCCCTAACAAATATGTTGGTTCTTCATATTGGAACCATTGTAAGATCCTATGATTAAAATGATAATAAAACCATTTCACTTTCTTCATGAAAAATTGACCACCATCTCAAAGTTCCTAAGACAAAGTTTTTAAAATAAACTTTGATGGAACAATTTGTAACAAAGTCTGACTTGAAGAGATGTGAAACTATCATGTTGATTCATATCACTTTTTCATGTCATGAAAAATTGTAAAAGTCTTTAATACTGGCTACATCCAGATTCCTGGATGTTCTGTTGAGGATGTCCTTCTACACTAGCTATGCCTTTCCTTGCTGTCTTTAATCTATTTTATAAAACTGTAAGTTGTAGGAAACTGATAATAATGCAAATCACTTTTCCCATAGAAATGCAGATGAACTGTGTGCTGTATCCTGCAGTTATTTATTGCTCTGTGTTTATCAGCTTTTGTATCTGTGAATTCATTTTTGCATTCCTGATTGCCTGATAGATGTGTGATACTTGGAGTTTTCCTCTGAATGGGTAGAACATCTTCCTAGTTAATTATTTCAGTTAATATTTCACATGTGTTCATTTTATATTTATGAGTCATCATTGTACATTATTTGCAAAATTATTTTTACAGTGTTAATATCCCTCTTTCATTGTAGAAATACGAGTACCCGCTAAGACTCTTGGCTTATACTGTTCAGTTCAGTTCAGTCACTCAGTCATGTCCAACTCTTTGCAACCCCATGGACTGCAGCATGCCATGCTTCCCTGTCCGTCACCAACTCCTGGAGCTTATTCAGACTCATGTCCATTGAGTTGGTGGTGCCATCCAACCATCTCATCCTCTGTCATCCCCTTCTCTTCCCGCCTTCAATCTTTCCCAGCATCAGGGTCTTTTCTAGTGAGTCAGTTCTTGCATGAAGTGGCCAAAGTATTGGAGTTTCAGCTTCACCATCAGTCCTTCCAATAAATATTCAGGACTGATTACCTTTAGGATAGACTGGTTGGATCTCCTTGCAGTCCAAGGGACTCTCAAGAGTCTTCTCCAACACCACAGTTCAAAAGCATCAATTCTTCAGCGCTCAGCTTTCTTTACAGTGCAACTCTTACATCCATACGTGACTACTGGAAAAACCATAGCTTTGACTGGATGGACCTTTGTTGGCAAAGTAACTTCTCTGCTTTTGAATATGCTGTCTAGGTTGGTCATAACTTTTCTTCCAAGGAGCAAGTGTCCTTTAATTTCATGGCTGCAGTCCTCATCTGCAGTGATTTTAGAGCCCCAAAAAATAAAGTTTGACACTGTTTCCACTGTTTCCCCATCTATTTCCCATGAAGTGATGGGACCGGATGCCATGATCTTCGTTTTCTAAATGTTGACCTCTAAGCCAACTTTTTCACTCTCCTCTTTCACTTCATCAAGAGGCTCTTTAGTTCTTCTTCTCTTTCTGCCATAAGGGTGGTGTCATCTGTATATCTGAGGTTATTGATATTTCTTCTGACAATTTTGATTCCAGCTTGTGCTTCTTTCAGCCCAGTGTTTCCGTGATGTACTCTACATAGAAGTTAAATAAGCAGGGTGACAATATACAGCCTTGACATACTCCTTTCCCAATTTGGAGCCAGTCTGTTATTCCATGTCCAGTTCTAACTGTTGCTTCTAGCTTATACTGTTACTTTATACTATATATAAACTATATTACCATTCTAAAATCTGAAAAAAAATTTAATTTTGTGTCTATATTAAATTTAATATGTATACACAGATATCTGTCATGTATGTATATCTGTATGTGTATAAATATCAGTTGTATATAGTTATGTATATATATCAATTATATTTATACATAATTATATATATTTATATATATAAAGTCTCCAGAATTTCAGACAGATTCTGGACCTGCAGTCCAGATTCTGTGACCAGTTCAGTCACAATTTACTTAGTAGAGGAAATTAAAGCCTAATAGAAATAAAACATCTTTAAAAAATTTTTATTGGAATAGAGTTGATTTATGTTAGTTTCAGGTGTATAGCAAAGTGAATCCATTATGCATATACATATATCCACTGTTTTTAAGATTCTTTTCCCATACAGGCCATTACAGAGTACTGAGTCGAGTTCCCTGTGCTATGCAGTAGGTTCTTATTAGTTATCTATTTTATACATAGTAGTGTGTGTATATCAATCTTCCAATTTATCCCCCCCACTAATCCCCTGGTACCCATACATTTGTTTTCTACACCTACAACTCTATTTCTGTTTTGCAAATAAGTTCATTTGTAATTGTTTGAAAAATAATTGTTTAACTGTGAATTTTCAGGGCACAAGACAAGTAAAGAGCTGTAAGAGAACCAATTTAGTTAGAATTCAGTGTTTGGCTAGATTGTTGTTCTTTTAATATTATTAGTCCAACATGTTGATCAGTTCATGAGGAAGAAGACAAAGGCCAAGACAGGCACCAGGACTGCATAGCAGTACTCTGTGATCGGGTGCTTTTTTAACCAGAGGGTCCACGTTGAATTATCTAGCTCTCTATTTATGAATAGTTGCATGTGTTATACTGATAACTATTTTTTTTTTTGTAGTTTGGGCAGTGATTAAGGCTCCAATTAGGGGCATTTCTGATGACTAGTATAGACAGGACCACTCTGACCACTCCAGGGTCAGACTGAAGCAGTCAAGATACCACTCATTGCCCTTCTCACTTCTTATTTGCTCCACACTTGACAAAAGGGCTATATATTTATATCCTAAAATGTCAGAGCCCAGAGAATTCTTATTACCCATGAATTCAGTCCCCTCTCAACTTTTAATTAAATCAAAAATTTACTTATTTTTTAAACATCATTACGACCTAAACCTAAAAGGATAAAATCTCATGTCTATAGCTTCTCAAGGGTATATCCATGGCTCTTGACTTGAGAAATAAGTACTGGTTTAATGAGTCAGTTGAGCAAGTTAATTGTAGTTAAAGTTCTCTTTTCTGGAAGGTGGCTGGGATGAGGAGGAACAGGAGTGCTTGTGCATGGATGTGGAAATCTGGGATGCTTTATTCTCCACGAGGCATAAAACTGTGAGGTGAAAGTTTTCTGGATTAGCTGTGTGCTATAATATAATACAAACTGCATTAGAAACAAACATATTGGACTAATGCAGTGTACATTATCTCCCTCTTTCCCCTACTCCTGTTCTGTATTTGGTAATATTTATCCTTTTCTAATGATTTTGTAACCCCACTAAGAATGAGCTGTTAAGAATATAGGTTAAACAGAATGCTTTCAGTGAGTGGCTCTTGGTTTGAATTTAAGTGTAGCTCTCTTGCCAGGCTCAGTCTTAGTTGGACAGGATGTTCACTTCTATTAATTCCTTAATACTTGGGAGCCTGTATTACTTCGAATCAGAGAGCTGGAGACACCCAGAGAAATGATCTGGTCCAAACTCCTCATTTTCACTACACATGAAGAAACATTACTTTCATTTTTAATTAGCATGTCTTCCTGCTCATGCTTTAAAGCAGGATTTTTTCTGGGCTTTGGCCATTAATGCTAGCCTGGGGCAGGTTCGTTAGGAATAGCTGGCCCAGATGAAAGCCCCATCCTTCGTCCTTAAAAATGACATCACCACCAGCAATAATCACTAACATCAGCACTGCCTCCCCACACATTTCGTCCATTCCTTGTGTCAATTTTAAAATAAAAAAACATACAGTGTCTAGGCCTCTCCCTGGAGAAGGCAATGGCACCCCACTCCAGTACTCTTGCCTGGAAAATCCCATGGACGGGGGAGCCTGGTAGGCTGCAGTCCATGGGGTCGCTAAGAGTCGGACACGACTGAGCGACTTCACTTTCACTTTTCACTTTCATGCATTGGAGAAGGAAATGGCAACCCACTCCAGTGTTCTTGCCTGGAGAATCCCTGGGACGGGGGAGCCTGGTGGGCTGCTGTCTATGGGGTCCCACAGAATTGGACACGACTGAAGTGACTTAGCAGCAGCAGGCCTCTCCCAGGGCCTTAGAAGCAACAGGTTTAAATGAAGGGTTCCGAAGCTGCAATGTCACACTTCTTGGCACATCCTACCCTGCCCTCGATACTGGCAGTCTGAACCACTCTTACCTGAATCACTTGCTTTGCATTCACTCACTTGATGCCTTGTATCAGGAGTTGTTAGTTTCTGTAAAAGGCTCTTTGCCTCAAATAGACTGGAATCTGATGGTGGACCGAGTCTCTGTATTAAGCTTCTTCTACTTCCCAGGATATCTTGGCAAACACATGCCTTCTTGGTCATGTGCTGTGAGCCAGTGGAGTATGCTTCTTGGAATGCTCTGTTGAGGATTTTTAGTCCTGCCTCATTGAAAGTGTTTCTTAATTGATGACCAGACTCCGCCACCAGCATAGGCATAGAAAATTAGGGACAGCAGCCCTGGTCTGCCAGGCCTGTGCTGGCTACTGGTAAACACCTATTGTCTGGGTCATGGTTTATATTGCCATTCTCAGGTTTATTCCCAAATGTAAATACCATGAAAGCAGGGCATTTGTTTTTTTGGTTTTTTTTTTTTTTGGTCTGCTTTGTCTCGCCTTGTAGATATATCCTAAACTCTTTGAACAGTGTCTCATGTAAAGTAGGTGCTCAATTAAAAAAAAAATCATGAATGAATTACTGTGAAAAATAGGAACTTTTGTACTAAATTTCACTTAAATTTAAATCGGACTTTTAATTAGTGATTTAGCAATACAGAATTAATAAAATAGATTAAGCTCGAACAGTTTAAGAAGCAGTTTAAAAAAGTCCAGGTAAAGACCGGGATAATGGGAATGAAGAAATCAATTGGAAATTGTTGCTTTGCTAATGTATTCCGCAAATATTTATAACGCATCTAGTATGACAAGCATTCTGCTTCCTCCTCTTTATGTAATTATGGTTGATTTCTTCTTCCCCCATCGTGTGATTAGGACAAAGTTATCAGTCAAGTATATGAATGTCTCTTAAGGCACCTAAGTGCTTCACCAGGGCATTGACTTTGAAAGCTTCTATTTTGGTATAAGATGCTGACAAGGAGCATGCTTTCAGCTACTGGCATTCTCCCCCTGCACCCTATTTGGCCTCTTATATAAGATTTGGGATCCCCACAAAGGTATCTTCTGCTTGGCAGGTCTTTTCATGTATGAACTAGTATCACTCCTGTTTCTGAGGGTATAAATTTGCTTTTGCTATGACCCAGCTGTTGGTTTTGTGGTTTGTTTTCTTGAATATGATAAAGGCCGGAGCAGTGATTTCTTGGAGGATAGATTTTTTATTTTTCCTGAGGTTCTTTGGGGGAGGTGGGTAAGGAAGCGGATGGTGTGATCCCCCTGAAGCCTGTCCTCTTCCTTTGCCCTGCAGCCCTGAGAGGCTGGGGTTCTGGGAAGGCCAGAGAAAGGACCCACCACTTTTCCTTATTTGTGTTTAGACACCAGGGGTTGCATTTCTGAGTCCCATAGCCCCATGCCTATTATGTAAAGTCAAATTATTTTGTGAATTATCACAAACATTGATCTGCCCTTGACAGTACCTTCAGAGTTTTGCAGTAAATCTGCAGACTGATAGTGTTTCAAAGTGTCAATTTTTGTCACTTGTAAGCTTCCCTCAGTCAACTGCAGTTGGAAAGGAAAGTAACAAGAGCATTACTATCTCTTAAACTTGGCTTTAACCTTCAAAGACTAATAATTTATTATTTGGTGTTATGCTCCAGTACTTTTGGTGACAATATATCATTTTTAATGTTGGAAGCTTGATTTTTGTAATATAAAGACATAAATAGAAAAAGAAAATGATAGCTAAGTACTTTTATGGGTAGCAATCTGAATAGCATTATTGATGCAATTCATCTAACATTTATCTGCATAAATTATAGTAGTTTAAGAAGAGGAGCAGATGAGAAGTACACTTAAGGCCCTTTTTTACAGCAACATAAAATAAAGCAAAAATTATATTCATTACTTTTAAAAATATAGCAACTCTTCATTATAGTTTTCATTCATTGAAAGTAAATGTCTTGTTAGCTAATGAAACATTGTTTGATGTTAACTAGATGTGGTGTAATCATAGAAGCAGTATTTGCCTCTTCATAAAGCCTTGTCAGTAATGTCCTCACTTTGTTACTGGCCACTTGTTTTCAAAATATCGAGAGTATAAATGATCTTTAGGAAGGAAAAATCAGTCTCCTTTATTAGCAGAAATGAATAACTTGGAATGTGTGTTTGCTTTGTAAGCGTTAAAGTGACTTTGAAATGTGCGGGGTCTTTTTTTCTTTTTTTTTGTGAAAGCCAAGGGGCCCAAAGTAGTACAAAGAGAAGAAAGCTTGAAAATCTTCTGTCGTCACCGTCCCCTCCTTTTACCCCAGAGCGTATCTGTTTTCTTTTATATTTTAAAAGTAAACAGAGAGAATGGATGTTAGCTGAATCTATTGCGGTAATAATTTCATAATATATTAAGTCAAACCATCACGCTATATGACTTAAACTTATACGGTGATGTATGCCAGTTATTTCTCAATAAAACTAGAGAAAAAATTAAATAGAAAAACATTTCTAGATTTTGCTTTTTCCTTTGTTGCATAAATTTCACCTCTATGTCCTGCAAAGAAATTGTGAGGCGTGGAAAAAAGTTCACGGCATGGCTATGTGTGAGTGTTGCTGTAGTGCAGGGTGGCTGCTGAGAACTCTCTCTCTTTCTCCATCCCTTCTTTTCTTCTCGGTTCCAAGGAGGCCTCTGGAGGAAAAGGCAGCCCTTCCTCGAGGTTCTGATTTCTCCAGTTTGGTACTCTTGGATCACTCAGTTCAATTCAGTCACTCAGTTGTGTCTGACTCTTTGTGACCCCATGGACTGCAGCACGCCAGGCTTCTCTGTCCGTCACCAACTCCTGGAGCTTATTCAAACTCATGTCCATTGAGTCGGTGATGCCATCCAACCATCTCATCCTCTGTCGACCCCCTCTCCTCAGATCACCATGTTAGTTTCTTCTCCTTCCCCCTTGTCTTAGCCTCACTTGCTTGATTTATGAGGAACTGAACTCAGCCTAACCAAGAGGGGAGAGGGCAGGAAGATGGATGAGGAAGGGGGTACAGTAGTTCTCCTTATAGGTAGGCTCCATTACCTGCGGTCTGAAAATATTAAATGGAAAATTGCAGAAATCAGCAATTCTTAAGTTGTAAATTGTATGCCATTCTGAGTAGAAACCTCACACTGTCCTGTTTTGTCCAGCCCATGGCACAGTCACCCTTTGTCTTATATATCGTACCCATTAAGTCACTTGCTAGCTTTCAGTTCGGAGAAGGAAATGGCAACCCACTCCAGTATTCTTGCCTAGAGGATCTCATGGACAGAGGAGCCTGGCGGGCTGCTGTCTATGGGGTCACACAGAGCCAGACACGGCTGAAGCGCCTTAGCATGCATGCATTCATTGGAGAAGGAAATGGCAACCCACTCCAGTATTCTTGCCTAGAGGATCCCATGGACAGAGGAGCCTGGTGGGCTGCCGTCTGTGGGGTCGCACAGAGTCAGACATGACTGAAGTGACTTAGCAGCAGCAGCAGCTTTTGGTTATCAGGTTGACTGTCACAGTATTGCATTGCTTGTGTTCAAGTTAGCTTTATGTTGCTTACTAATGACCCTGAAGCACAAAAGTAGCGATGGTGGCAATTTGGTTATGCCAAAGAGAAACTTTCAAGTGCTTCTTCTAAGTGAAAAGGTGAAAAGTCTTGAGTTAATAAGAAAAATAAAGACAAACTAAAGACAAACTAAAGACAAAAGTGCTGAGGTCACTAACATCTATGATCAGAACTGATCTTTCTGTGAAATCATGAAAAGGAAAAAGAAATTCATGCTAGTTTTCCAGTTGCACTTCAAACTGCAAAACTTCTGGCTACAGTGTATAATAAGTGCTTGGTTAAGATAGAAAAGGCATTAAATTTGTGCAGCATAGTATTTGAGAAAGAGGACAACCACATTTATGTAACTGTTAACTACAGCACAGTTGACCCTTGAGCAACATGGGTTTGAACTGTGTAGGCCCACTTATCCACAGAGTTTTTAAATAGTAAATCCTGTCATACTTGATGATCTGTGGTTCATTCAATCCATGGATGTGCAACTGTGGAAAGGAGGACTGACTGTAAAGAAGGTAAAAGTGAATTTCTGTGTAGCGGATCTGCTCCCCCAACCCCTGCATTGTTTGAGGGTTAGCTTTGTATTTTAAAATTGTTTTTATTATAACAATTTTAAACTATGTCTAATTTATAGATAAGCTTTCTCATATGTATGTACTTAAAAGGAAAAAAAAAAACATAGTCTAGTCATCCATCAGTACCCAAGGGGTATTGGTTCCAGTGCCTGTCACAGATTTTCCTCAAGTCCCATAGTCAGCATTCCTTATGGGATGCAACGAAGCACAAGTTGTAAGCATAGTCCATGATCCATCCTCAGCTGGCTGAACCCACAAATGCAGAACCTGTGAATATGGAGGGCCAACTGTACATTGATTGAAACCTTTTGTGTATAAGTGGACCTCTGTAGTTCAAATCCGTGTTGTTCAATGCTCAACTGTGTATGTAGGGTTTGGTACTATCTTTGGTTTCAGGCATCCACAGGGGGCTCTTGGGATGTATCCCCCATGGATAAGGGGTGACTAATGGACAGAGGAGCCTGGCAGGCTACAGTCCATGGGGTCACTAAAGAGTCGGACCTGACTGAGTGAGTAAACAACAGCTGCACCTTAGCGGCTCCGAGGGCAGGAGCTGGGGTTGCAACGCCAGTGGGGGTGGAACAGAAGCTGGCAAGTCCGGGTAGACACAGGGGTCTCTGCCTGCAGGGAATTTTGTGTCTGTCGCCTCTGCTTCTCTTTGCCCCTCTGCAGTTTCCTCTCTTCCCTGCAGATCACTGTGTTCCCATTCCACCTTTACATGAGCTTTCTTTTTCCATAGAGACTGTCTGGGGTTGGAACTTCATCCAGAATATTTGGGGGAACAAATCTCGTCGGTCTTGCTCAGGCAGGTTCTCTAGCTCTGGTCCTATTATTATGGTGGTGGTTGTGGCTTAAGCGGTGATGAGGCTCATAGAGTCTGTAGATCAGAGGTTGTCAGGACTACATTTTTGAAGAAGGAATTGAGGTTTTTTGTCTTGTGAACATTTGAAAAAAGTTTGAAATTTAAATTATGAGACTCTTCAAACATTCAACAAGGTAGAGAGAATTGTGGAATAAAACCCCACGTTCCGATCACTTAGCTTCACCACTTAGGGGAATTTTGACCCTTCAACTCAAATAACTGTACTGTTGGCTGATAAATGGAAGGGTGGTATTCAAGTTTGTTATGATCCTTGGTCATAATTCCACATGTTGTCTGCAAGGATTATACCCCAGCTCCTCTTCCTGAGTTTTCTTTGGCACTGAACTATCCTCGAGCCTTCCTTAAAGAAAACGTGCCTGTAAGAAAACGCAGTCTTCTGTGCATCTTTCCTCAAATATTCCTAGCTCACTATTCTTTCAGGGGGCAATTTTACATGGATTGCTTGCACAACAAAGAAATAATAAAGGTTTAAGAAGTAAATCGGGCTCCCCTGGTAGCTCAGATGGTAAAGAATCTGCCTGCAATGCAGGAGACCTGGGTTTGATCCCTGGATTGGGAAGATCCCATGGAGAAGGGAAAGGCTACCCACTCCAGTATTCTGGCCTGGAGAATTCCATGGACAGAGGAGCCTGGTGGGCTGCAGTCCATGGGTCCGCAGAGTCGGACATGACTGAACGACTAACGTTTTCAAGAAGTAAATCATTTTAAAAAAAGACTCTTTCTTTACTCCATAGCTGCCCTTAGACTCCTTCTATAGGTAATTTTTTGTTGTTTAAAAGAAAGAAGTCTCTACCTACCCCGTTCCTTTATACCCTGGATAGACCCCTTATTTCATTTTCAGTGGCTCTACTTTCCTCAGGCTACTATGTGACTGAAACCTGGAAAAATCTTGGAAATATCATACATGTAAGAAACAGATTTCAAATGAGTGGTTTCTAACCCTATTAGCATAATCTTAGAGTATTATTTTCTTGTATGGTCACCAGGGAAGAATATTTTTATATTGAGATGAGTGACTATGAGAGCTCTGTGGTTTATACAGACAAGCCTGGAAGCAGGGGCATCTTGGTAAACAGGGTGGCCCCTTTGAGATTTTGCTGGTAAGTGACAGTATAGTTTAGAGTCTTTTCTCTTCACACGTGTCTGCAAGGCCTCTTTGAAGGCACCAGCTTTCTCCTTCAAGGTACAGTTTTTTCTGTAGAAACCATCAGCTCCAACTATCAGGGCCTTCTGTTCCCCTCATCACTATGAAGATTACTTGTATTTTTTCTTTCCACCATTGGCTTCTGATGGTTCCTAGTTCCACTCAGGGGCTACGTGATTATCCAAACTGTTTGCCTTTTTTGCCTGTAAAGGCTGTAATTGCTTTTAAGATGTTGAATGATGCCATCATATGAATGACGCGGGCAATAAGCACAGTCTCTTTCATCCTTTGCCTCCTTGCCACTGGTATATGGTGTGGGACCTGGCAGGAAACACGTGCTTCTGTGATGTATTCTTTGAAAACAGAGAGTATGTGTGTGCTGGATTACCAGTTTCATTTAAGAGTGTGTTTTATGGAGCCTTTTGAGTGGGTTTTAGGGTTGAGGGTAAAATCATTTGGAGGCATGAGTTGTCATCCAAGCCTCCTTATTCATCTGGAATGTAGATGAAGGAGAATCAGAAAATTGCTTAAGCCTGGTTGATGGTACCTTCCAGACTGTTATGACCAGGAAAGGCTTTCCAGGTCACCTTGTTTAACACCTTCATTTTTTTCAGCTGAAATAATAGATTGTTGTTGTTTGGTCAATAAGTTGTATTCGACTCTTTGCGATCCTGTGGACTGGAGCATGACAGGCTTCCCTGTCCTTCACTATCTCCCAGAGTTTGCTCAAGTTCATGTCCGTTGAGTTGTTGATGCTATCTAGCTGTCTCATCCTCTGCTGCCCTCTTCTCCTTTTGCCTTCAACCTCTCCCAGCATCAGGGTCTTTTCCAATGAGTCGGCTCTTTGCATCAGGTGGCCAAAATATTGGAACTTTCAGCTAAAGCTGAAGAAACAGATAATACTTGGTAAAGTATGTCCTACTATATCATTCAATAAATACAAATTGTTGAGCAGTTAAAGCCCTTGCTTGGTGCCTGTGCAGATCTGATCTGTTCTGATACTAACCTAAGAGCTGGGCACTGCCCTTTGGTGGCCCCAGTCTCAGGATCAAACTTGGATGTAAACCCATGTATTCTCAGAGGATGCTTTGATTCTCAATTCTGTGTTCAAGCATGATAAATTGCTGAACAGAAATGTGAAACCAGCTCACACAAGGATAACAAATTGGGTGTAGAACATTTTTTTCCTGCACTCTGACCTTTTGTGTCCGGGGGTGTTACTTGGGGTTGGGACCTCGCTTGGACAGGTAGTCAATATTCTTTCTTTACTCTCTTTTCTCAGCTTTTATACAACCCTTCTTTACAACTTTTCATCCTTTATCTCTAAAACTTTCTCTGACTTCCCATTCGTAGCATTTCCCCTTTTTCTCTACTTTTCCTTTCTTAGTCCACTGCCAGACACATAGTAGGAATGTAGTCAATGTTTGTAATGTTAGTAATGTTTGAACTAACAAATGAAAGGTGCTGTTACTTTCTTTAAAATGTCTGGGGATTCAGAAAAGAAAAGGAGGAGATACTATTTAAAAAATCTTAACTGACTTGTTTTCCAGCTTACTGTCTTGAAGAAAATATATTAAATGAACAGCATCTTAATTCTGGTACTGGTTTTTCCTTGGATTTAAAAATCCCTGCTTTTGTGCGTGTGTACATGTGCATGCCCAGCCAGCAGTGTAAGTTTTAAAGAAGATATTACACCAAACCATTTATTTCATTTGATTAAGCCATTAGAAAAGATTAGAGGTGTCTTTAGTTCTGGGGAGATAAGTTTAACAGGGAATGGATTTCAGAAACATCTGGGCAACATATACAACACCTTTCTGTTCCCTTATCTTTAAATGCAGCTGTGTGTGTGTATGTGTGTTTGTGTATTTTATAAAAGATAAGAATGATAAGGTGGGAACAGCATGTTTGAAAGCTCCAATTTCTTATATCTCATGCAAGTTTCTTCTCATGGCTTCCTCCAGATATATAAATATATGGCGAAGCTAGAGTTTCATTTTTCCTCTTTTTTTTTCCTTAGAGAATTTTATCTCTATCTAGAAAAGTGTCATCACCCAGTGATTGAATGTTGCTGTTTGAGCTTTCTGTCTTGAATAAAGTTAACCTTAAAGAGGTGCCCTCTGCCTCAGATAACTGTCCCTTCCTGTTCACTTCAGACACACGGCAGTGCTGAGGTTATTGCCCAAATGAGGGCACTTTTATGATAAGCAAGGAGGGAGTCTTGTGGGTCAGGATTTCCTTGACTTCTTGCCTTTGCTTTTAGTAACTTTGCAGAGCAGCAGAACTGCTGGGTTGGGGGTCTGTGGTCAGAAATCTGTGTGTGGGACCGGTAGTGGGTGCTTCAGGAGAGACGTGTCCACCAAGGGCTATGTCTGGCATATGTAAGTTTCATCTTGGGTTTTCTCAGGTGACCGCGATGATGATGACAGTGATGACATATTCTTTCTCTAAGGGAAGGACTGGGAAGTCACCGCTGTGGCCTTTTCCTTTCCGCGTAATTGTGAGGAATAAATCAGTGTTGGATTGTTTGCCAGCCTGTGTATTGATCACAGTTTTCAGTCCTTGAAAATGCTGGTGAAATCTTATGTTCTTCCTGTTAAATTCAGTAGAGTGGATTTCAGAGGGAGCTATGGAATTCAAATAAAGTCTATTATTTATGGGCACGGCTGACACAAATGAAAGCAAAGTGTTTTACTTAGAGCAAATACATACTCAACACTGAAAGTGGCAGTGTGTGAGCAGGAGCAGGTCCAAAAGAATTTGTTTTTTCAAAGTCATCTCTCAAGCTGAGACCTTGCTCAGTCGTCACCTATACCAGTGGGGATTCCCATGTGCAAGTGGGCAGGGTGGGAGAGGGACTTGACACATCTGTGCCTCTGGAAGAAAATGTGAAACTCTGTGAAGAGCTCCTTTGGACTAGGATGTGTATGCAACCTTCATGGCTTAGATTTTAATAGAGTTAATTTCACAGAGGCAGCAGAGGATGGTTGGAAGAAGCTGAGTCTTTTCTTTTTGGATTTATCCCAGTGCTGTCACTAACTATCTGCAATGTTGGACGTCCTATGTCTTATTCCTGGGTGGCCGAGGACCCATTTGTGAAATGAGAAGGTTGCACCAGGAAATTGTCTTTCAGACTTAAAGAAGAAAAACTCCAGCCTTCACGAAGATAAACCTTTTACTTTCTAATTTATTACACTCCTTCACTTGTGCGCATGCACACACGTATGTATATTTGGCCTTACTAGAGGTGATGTACTTTGATATTGCCTGTTGCATTTTGACCTAGTCCTTTCCATTCCACTCCATTAAAAAAAATACATAACTCATTAAATTGATTTTGATCATGACTTTCAGTTTGAAAAAAAGCAGTTGATTTTTGATGTCTCATTCCAGATATTTCTCTCTCTATTTTTTTTGTAGGACAGGCATATCCATTTCATTTTGTGGAACCCTCCTGGGAGTGTGGTTTATGTCCTCAGAGCCCTTTCAAAGTCTAATCAGCAAGACTGCATGTTTTTCTGTCCCCACCCCCAACACTTCCCACAAAATAAGGCCCACAGTGGTCCACCGTGATTTCCCTGCTATATCAGAGGGTGATACAGAGATGGAAAGCTTTTGTAATGTTCAGTGATAAAGGCTCTTTCAGGCAGGGGAAGATTTTGGTTGATGTCACTCCCAAGTTACGGTAGGGGCATTCAGGCCCTTCGAAAACTTGCTCTTGTCTTGGGGAAAGAATTCCAGGATACTTGTGTTGCCTGCAGGCTCAGCTGTATTTCTGATCAGCACGTGCACTGGTTCCTGGGACTGGCCCCATTTTTGGACACATGGCTTGAGAAATGTGCTTTCTTCTCTGCTAAGAGGAAGTCCGTTGCTTAGACCCCTGGAGAGTCTTCTTAATCTGTGGCTGACCTATATCTAAACAGAAGCTGAATGAGATTGTTACAGGGCAGATTTCTTATATTAAAGATAGTTTGGTTGACAATAATTTCTTGAGATTTCTTCCAGTTCTGGTATTTTTGTCATTGTTGTTCCTATTCTGAAAGTAGGGCCCCTAAAGGACTTCCTTTTGACTCTGAGTTGTTTTCTCTCTGTTTGCGCTGAGCCACATCACATCAGACGGCAGACACATCGTGCACCAGGCAGACACAAACTCCCCATCACTTCTCATTTCAAAGGCACCACCTCTTTGGGGCTGCCCATAGGGCTATCTTTTCTTCTTGGCTCATAATGGCATTTGGCTGTGAACCATCACACCTCTGCTTGATCTGGTTACTGATTTTGTTGTTGAGAAGATAAGGCATCTTTAGTATACTTAATAAACATAAAGCCATTTACAATTTGAAGATAGTAACAGTCTTTACTTAGGGCAATGACATTTTCCTTTGTCCTACTACTAAGTTGCTTCAGTCGTGTCTGACTCCGTGTGACCCCATAGATGGCAGCCCACCAGGCTCCCCCATCCCTGGGATTCTCCAGGCAAGAACACTGGAGTGGGTTGCCATTTTCCTTTGTCCATATACTTACTTTTCCTGGTATTTGAAAAGTAGAGGAGTCTAGAGTATACAGAGAGGGCAGGGAGGAGACTCAGACAGAGAGCTGGTCTCAGTGCCTCCCCAGTGTATTTCCCTTTCCTCTTCCCTGAGGATCTAGTAGGTACAAAGTAATGTGCTCTGTGTTTTCACAGACCTTATTTCATGGGAAAGGTGGCGTCGTCCCTGTTTTACAGACGAGGAAGTCTGGAGACGTTGTTACCTACCCGAATAAGCTAGAAATAAAGCCCATGTAGCACTGACTTCTGTGTGTCACCTTCATTCCCAATGTCTTTCGAATGACTTCTCCCTTAAGTAAATTTCCCAAAGTAAATTCACCTTAAGTAAATTCACATTATTAAAGTCTTGTAGTCAAAAAATGGTTTCAAAAATAGGTACCGATTTAAAAATATTATTTAAAATTTTGATGTGTATTTATATTGAGACATAGCGGATGAACAATGTTGTTCAGTTTCCGGTGTATAGCAAAGTGGTTCAGTTACACATATACATAAATCCATTCTTTTTCTAATCATTTTCCCGTTATTACAGAATACTGAGCAGAGCTCCCTGTAGTATATAGTAGGTCATTGTTGGTTATCCCTGTCTCCAGACTGTGGAGTAGTATATAGCCCTTCATGTTTTCATTTGCTCCCTTTGGCCCCACCTTGCATCTATACTGGCATCTCTTACTCCATAAAGCCCAAGTTATGAGAGCCTTGAGGTTTTTTCCTGTGGTACTACCAGCTCTGCCTTTACTAATGTTTGAATATTTATTGCATTTGAGCCAGTAATAAAAATATCATGGCATGTTAACTTTTAATTTTCTCAGATTTATGAGGAACACCAAAAAGACTCTGCTATCTCTGGAATGTGCTGGAGAAAAGCAGTGATTTTGTCGTGAAACTTACTTATTTCCATGGGAATAGTGCCAGTGCCCTATACTGCATGGAGTTTGATTTGTTGCAGAACATTTCATTCTTTCCCAAACTGTGTATATTTGTTAATGACTTAATTTATAGGCCAAAAAGAGGTATAGATATTCTTAGTCTGGACATATCCTCAAAGAGGGACATCATCTGGCTGTCAGAATTCCCATCTTATTTGATCCCCTGACTTGGAAAGAGGGAGTATTTTCATGAATGTTTTAAAAAAAAGTAGCTGTAGATGTCCTAGGTCAAAAGCCATATATTGAGATGAATCAAGTATAAAAAAATAAGGCCCATGGATGTTTAGTGGTTGAGCTTTCCTTAGCTATGTCATTTAAAAAAAAGTGACAGTTCACTGAGTCCACAATGTGTATTATCCTTTGCATAGAATAGATTCCTAAATAATATATGTTGAAAGAATGGTTAGATGAACTGAGGACAGCAGTACTAGCTCCCTTCTGTATACAAAAGATGATCACTGTAGCCCATGGGGGAAACCCCACCTTTACAGTGATTGTTCTTATTTGTTGTTTTCTGGTTTGTCCTTCTCTAATATTGGAGAAGCAGCAGAAATATTGGAAAAATAGATACCACATAATGATTAACAGTGTGGATTTTGGCTTAGAGTCTTATATTGAAGCCAGCTACCTACTGAGTTAAAACCTCTTGCTAAGCTAATAATTGGACCACCCATCCCTCTTCCCAGAGAGGTGATTTTGTCAGTAGCATTCAGTTTATATGTGATAGATGTAGTCAAATAAAAAATATGAATGAAAAAGGTTATTTTTGCCTCCCATATTTATTTTGGCTTACTTGGATGGCAAAAATTCAATGTCATGTAGCTAGGTAAATCTTCATTATAAAATGTAGTGTTTGTCTCCCAAAGCTAAACTGGTAAAGATGAGACCAGCTTAGAAATTAACAAACAAGTTCCACACACAAACATGCACATTCATATGTATACCTTTTTATACATATAGGTATACACGCATACACAGACCCATACATATATATGGAACCACATGTACAAACATGCACACACACTTCCTCACATATAAGTAAAGATATACATATGTTTATACCATAATTTTGGAGAAGGCAATGGCACCCCACTCCAGTACTCTTGCCTGGAAAATCCCATAGGCGGAGAAGCCTGGTAGGCTGTAGCCCATGGGGTCGCTAAGAGTCAGACACAACTGAGTGACTTCACTTTCACTTTTCACTTTCCTGCATTGGAGAAGGAAATGGCAACCCACTCCAGTGTTGTTGCCTGGAGAATCCCAGGGACGGGGGAGCCTGGTGGGCTGCCGTCTCTGGGGTTGTACAGAGTTGGACATGACTGAAGCGACTTAGCAGCAGCAGCATACCATAATTTATTATCCAAACTAGGACACTTTCTTAATAATTATGCCAAGATAATGGATATAGGATTCTCCAAGTCAAAATGGGATGCACATTTAACTGTTTATATAGTACATTGTCTTCCAGTATGTCAAGAAGCTTTTCATAAAGATTGATTACTCTGCCAGGGGTTTTACACATTCATTCCTGTACCATCATGGTGAGAAGTTGAGTAAAGACTTCACATCCTTTAAAAGAGTTAGTCACTTTCTACTGAGATGTTGAAGCTAGTTCTGATGATCTCATCTGTGGAGTTGGCAGCATTAATAACAGATTTGCCCATATCAGTTGTCTCTAGGAGTCTTTGTTGTTTGCAGTTTCTATGGAGGTAATTTGATTTTTACTAATATAAGTGGTAGAGAAGTTTGGCAACTGGATACTCCGCCAACATGCTGTTTCCTCTTCTTCGTTTACTTTTCCCTTGTTAATGTCATCAAAATGTTGACAGCTGCATAACTCTTTTCCAAGCATTCATAACCTGACAGATATTACAGATATTTGTCATTTTACTTCCAGTAAGTGACAGCTGAAATTAGCTTTCCACAGTATTGAAGAATAGTGCGGGTGTAACGAGTCCAGTCTGATTTGTATAGCATTTATTTAATGTATAAGTGATTTTAAACCTTGTTGAGGGCTGAGGCCTGGAAGATATGGGGAGAGGATAGGGTAATCCTTTGTTCTTGGGGTACACTGGAAATTAAACTGGCAAGACAGCGGTATCTCATAGAGTTGAGTTTCAGCAATGAAGGAATCCCCAGGGCCACATCTTTAAATCATGTCTCTGATGCTCAAACTCCTGCCAGGCCATCCTTAAATAGGGTCTTCCTCTGCTGAGTGGAAGCCCCCAGAATTGGAGGCTCAGTCCTTTGGAAGCAATCCTTTATGGCTATAGGAAGCACTAGGTGTTTGAACGGAGAAGGCAATGGCACCCCACTCCAGTACTCTTGCCTGGAAAATCCCATGGATGGAGGAGCCTGGTAGGCTGCAGTCCATGAGGTCACTAAGAGTCAGACAGAACTGAGCGACTTCGCTTTCACTTTTCACTTTCCTGCATTGGAGAAGGCAATGGCAACCCACTCCAGTGTTCTGGCCCGGAAAATCCCAGGGACGTAGGAGCCTGGTGGGCTGCCGTCTATGGGGTTGCACAGAGTCGGACATGACTGATGCGACTTAGCAGCAGCAGCAGCAGGTGTTTGAAACCTATTTTTCACATTGATCCCAAAGCTTCCAACTTGTCATTTCTAACCATTGGTCCTAATACTCCTCTATTTTGGCAATGAGTCCTGAAGCTAGTTTTTTATTCTTTTAAAACAATGACAGAAATGATGACTGCCATTTATGGATCAAGTATGTTGTGCTGTACTTTTATGCATGACCTCATTTAATTCTCACAGCTTTAGAGCATAGACATCATTATTATACATAAATTGAAGAAATGGAGGCTCAGACAGATTGGAGTCATTTGCTAAAGATTCCTACAACTCCTTGATATCAGATCCAGAATTCTTTTCCAGTTCTATGAGAAGTTAAAGCAATGTTTTGTGACATTACCTCTTTTCTACCCATCTGTATTCTGGATATGGTCATGCACCTCTCATTGGGTGACAAGACAGTGATCTGTGTGATTTTCTTGTGAAGGGATGTGTACATGTGTGGCATTTCATTATTATTAATAACATCACCCTAAACATCACCGAGATCACAAACTACCATTCTAATGGCATCATCTAGGTCTGAGTTTGTTTTATTTTTCCATTCTGTTCTCTCTTGTCACCATTTCCCCTCTTCCTGATAATTTAAAGTATATTCTTTTTTCAAAGCCCAGGACAGACCATACTTTATCTATTTATATTTTCCTTGTCCACAGTAATTTCTCTTTCTTTGGAGCTCTGTTGCATGTTCTGCTGTTTATGTGTGTGTGTGTGTGTGTTTTCCCAAATCACATGAAAAAAGCCCCTCAAACTGTCTTGAAAAAGGGTCAGTGTTGGTTCTCATGATAGAGGTGGGATTAGGTAAGATGTGAGTCAGAAACTCAGTCAAACCAGATCTAGGTGTCCTGTCTCTATTTCTCAGCAACTCTTCCCTAATGAAGGTTTCGATCTATTGCAAGATGGTTGCACATAGTAGTTAAGAGTGTGTATATCCTGATTCAAAACTAGCAGGAAAGAGAGAGTTCAGTTCCCACTGGGCTCAAACAAATTCCCCAAATTGAGTCTCACTGATCTGGTAGGTCTAAGTGGAGTCTGCAATGCACTGAATGTGTGTATCCTCCAAATATTCATATGTTGAAATCTCAAGCCCCAGTGTAGTAGACCTAGGAGATCAGGCCTCTGGGAGGTAACTAGGTCATGTGGGTGGAGTCTTCATGGATGGAATTAGTGGCCTTAGGGACTCCAGAGAGCTCTCTCCCTCTGCCATGTAAGGATATAATGAGAAGTCGGCAACCTACCATTCATAAGAGGGTCTCATCAGAACCTGGCCGTGCTGGCACCTTGATCTTGGACTTGGAACCTTCAGGATGTTAAACATAAATATTTATTGTTGAAGCTGCCCCGACCACCCTGTCTATAGTAATAAGTTATAGCAAACTGAAGTAGAGTCATTCTGTCTCTTCAACCAGTTACTGTGGTTGGGGGAGTGGACTCTGCTGACGAAATTAAGCTAGTTGAGCCCCATTCTGGCACAAGAAAATGGAGTCAATTGCAAACAAACCAAAGCTGGGGAAATCTAGGGAAATACTAAGAAAGAGAATAAGGAGAGATGGATAAAGGGGAGGTAAGCCAACCACTGTTGAGTTACTATGACTTGTTGATGTTTCATGTTTTATATGTATTTTATTGGCTTCCTAGTCATTTGTAAGTTATAATAGACTGAAAGTTTCTTAAGGACAAGGGCCTTGCAGGGCTGTTTTAAAGTCTCTTAGTTATTTAGAACATCTCACTCTGATTATGTAAAAATGTTGAATGATTTTTTTATTCGTTAGATAATATTACCTAGAATGAAACAGGCTATAAAGGAAAATATCCACTAATTCCATAAATTACTCTGGGAAAGGAGACTTAGGTGGGACAGCAAGATAATAAAGTTTAAAGTAAGTCATCATCATAGAGTACACCCCCTCTTATTCAGGTATAACTTAATTACATGATTGGCTATGCCTTGCACTCTTAAATTAACATGCTTGTAGGCATTGAGAGAACATTTTGTTGGGAGAATGTTTCTATCTTTTTAGCATGTTAAATGTGCTGTTAATGAAATTGAATATTTCAGGCCACTATAGATTTATTGTAGGTGATACTGAATGTTGAGAAAGCTATATTAACCTTTTGTTGATTTGAAGTCATCTTACCTTACGCTCAGGACCCCAATTAACATTATTGATTTGAATCATACTCATCAACATCAGCTTATTTTGTGTTCATTTCCTTCAACACTGAGAGAGCTGAAACCAGGCACAGAATTGAGATAGAATGATTGATCTGACCACGAAAAGCATGTTTTGTACCATAATCTCACTTTAATGCTCCAGTAGTTACATTGTGCCAGATTGCTTTTGATGAAGCAATCTTTTCCTCATTGGAAATCTGCTTAGACCTTATATTGGTCAGCCATTTCCACAATAATGCTGCATAAGAAACAACCCCATTTATTTTCTTGCTCATATTCTGCAGGTTGACTGTGGTTGGGCTAATCTAGGCTGGGTGGCTCTGTTCCAGACAGCAGGGCAGCTGGCCTCGACCGCAGGCTGTGTATGGGCTTCAGTTCTGCTCCTTGGGTGAGTTCCGGGGCTTGGGCTTCAGAGTCGAGGCTGTATAAAGTATCTCTTCGTGTGGTGGATCAGTGGAATGCAGGAGCCGAGCTGGACCATAATATGGTCATAGTGTGATCAGGGCTTCTGCTCTGATCACATTATTAAATTTCACTGGCCTGAGCAAATCTTATGGCCAAGTCAAGCATCAATGGAGCAGAGAAGTAAACTCTGTCCACAGTAGGAGGGGAAGGGAATGAGTGTTTACGGAATAATAATCCAAACTATTGTGGGCCTCTGGCTTTGTTACTGTTAGGTCAGAATGTTTATGCCATTTATTTCTCCTCTCATCATCCTGATATCAAACTAATTCCTTGGCCTAAACTAGGAGGAACAGCTTCTGAATTTCACTGAGGATTGAACTTGTGGAAAGAACCACTACTCTAGATTATGAACTTCTAGAGGGCAAAGATAGCATCCTGCTTTCTGTTGGATCCCAAAGGACCTGACACATAATAGACTCTCAGTATATATTGTGTGAGAGAATGCATGCGTAGTGAATGACAATCGTGGTTCCTTTGTAGAACAGTTAAATAAGATTGGAAGTGCAGGATAGAAATTAAATAGGGGAAAAGCTGATCTGACCATGAAGAGTTCAACCTAAAGTTTCAACCTAAAGAATGTGTGTGTGAGATACATACAAATACATGTATACAAACATATATACACATATATGTGTGCACTTACTGTTTGTGTGTGGATACAAATATACATATAAAGATGGTTGGATGGCGTCACCAACTCAATGGACATGAGTTTGAGCAAACTCTGAGAGAGAGTGAAGGACAGGGAAGCCTGCTGTGTCCATGGGGTAGCAAAGAGTTGGATACGACTTAGTAACTGAACAATGACAATATACAGATACTATATATTACATAGTATATATACATGTACTAGCTTGTTTATCTGATAAGCCTGTGAAGGAAGAAAGTAATGATCAGAAAAGCTAGGTGTTCCAAAGGACAAACACCTGGACAGGGTCAGAGGTGGTACTTGAACGTAGGTACTTGAACTCCAAGCCAAATATTCCAAACTGGGGCCACTTCTTGGAAGGGACTGGTGAATTTTTATTTTCTTCCTCACCAGGATTTTTCTTTTACCTTGAGCATGATGGTTTGACTCAGCACAGCATCAATTCCCCCAGGACTGGTCTGTTAAAAGTGGACACATGGAACTTAAGAAAAAATGGAGCCAACGGCTGGAGATAGAGGGCTGCTTTCCCTTTCCATTTGAAATTAATGTTCACTGTATAAAAAACATAAAGCATATCCATCCCCAGGGACTCGCCTGACATTTTAAAACTTTCATCTGTTTTAATTCACGACATTGGAGGAGGGGATTTACACGGAGCCGAGCGCTGGTGGCGAGTTGGCGGCTGCGTGCGTTTCTCTCCTGTCGTGGTGGATGGCGTGTGCTCTGGGCCCAAACAAATTATATAGCTTATTTAGCTCCCTCTAAAAACAATAATAGGCCTATTCAGATTTTATCTGTAATTTTACTTTGTTGTTGAGCAGTATTAATAATGCTGTTGTAAAGCAGGCCAGGGCAGCACTCCCCGAATTTCCTCTCCTCCGACTGTAGGATGAATAGCACAAAGGTGAACGTGTGGCTGGTCTCAGAGTTAGACCCTCAGCATAAGTTAGACGTGCTTGCCTGGATCAGAGCTGTGTTCATATCACATCTTGCAGATTTGGCAAGGGCTTTAAGAGTCCTGTATTTCAAGTTGGTTTTTATAGAAACTTGCTGTAGAACTGGGCAGGATTAATCACAGCTGAGATATATCACACTTAGTACAGTATTAAATTCTAGCAATGAAACGATGCAAAACCAGTCCATAACCTTATAAGAACATTGCCTGCTACAGTAATCACAGAGAAATACTGTATATCCAAGTTAATGGAGAATAAAATGTCCTGCACTCTGGGTTTTGATGTCGGGCAAGGTCCTAGGTGGTATTCATTTCCCCTCCTTTCCCCTGCCTGAAAGCTGGCTGAGGCAGACCTTGGGTCTTCCTGGAGCTTATTATCACAGTGGACTTGTGCGTGTAGAGACAGTCTGCTTTGGGCATCCTTGCTTTGGCAGAGTTTCCTAAGAACACTTTCCTTCATCCCGTAAAGATTGATTACACACCTGTTGTGAGTGTGGAGATTACCGGGTGCCTGTGACTCCCTCCCTCTCCTCAAGGAGCTGCCTCTGAGTCTATAGCAGGCAGGGTTATTGTTGCTCAGTCATTAAGTCATGTCCGACTCTTTGCGACCCCGTGGACTGCAGCCCACCAGGCTTCCCTGTCCCCTGCTATCTCCTGGAATATGCTCATGTCCATTGAGTAGGTGATGCAATCCAACCATCTCATCTTCCGCTGCCCCCTCTTCTCCTTTTGCCTTCAGTCTCTTCCAGAATCAGGGTCTTTGCAGGTGAATCATCATTGGCATACTTTGCATCAGGTGGCCAAAGTATTGGAGCTTCAGCATTGGATCAGTCCGTCCAATGAATATTCAAGGTTTATTTCCTTTAGGATTAACCGGTTTGATCTCCTTGAAGTCCAAGGGACTCTCAAGAGTCTTCTCCAACATCGCAGTTCAAAAGTATCAATTCTTCGATGCTCAGCTTTCTTTATGGTCTAACTCTCACATCCATACAAGAGGTGGAAAAACCATAGCTTTGACTGGAGAGACCTTTGTTGGCAAAGTAATGTCTCTGCTTTTTAATATTCTGTCTAGGTTGGTCATAGCTTTTCTTCCAAGGAGCAAGCGTCTTTTGATTACATAGCTGCAATCCCCATCTGCAGTGATTTTGGAGCTCCCCAAAATAAAGTCTGACACTGTTTCCACTGTTTCCCCATCTATTTGCCATGAAGTGATGGGACCAGATGCCATGATCTTTGTTTTTTGAATGCTGAGTTTTAAGCCAGCTTTTTCACTCTCCTCTTTCACTTTCATCAAGAGGCCCTTTAGTTCCTCTTATCTTTCTGCCATAAGGGTGGTGTCATCTGCATATCTGCATATCATATCTGAGATTACTGATATTTCTCCTGGCAGTCTTGATTCCAGCTTGTGCTTTGTCTACTCTCCTCCCCAAAACTACCAGCCAGTGAAAGAAATGCTAAAACAGATTCTCATGAGGGACCACAGAATCTCCTAGAGAAATTTCAAACGTTAGTAAAATCTGTAGCCTGAGTTAGGTCAAAGGATCTCTCTCATGTCCAGGACCCTAGACACGTGATAGGTGGAGTGGTTATATCTTTTACCTCTGCCTTCCTCATTTTTCTAGTAACTGGCATCAAAATGAGCTTGACTTTTGTGGTCATTTTAAAGGAGGCCCTGCCTTTAGCTATATATTTTACTATGGGAAGCTATTACTAAGTCTTATAAAAATGAGGAAAGCAATAGCTTGGGGTTTACTGTGGTCCTTTGACTCAACCTCTTGTCTGTAAAGTGGCATTAGAATGCAGAAGCTTATTGAAGGCTCAGCTCCAACTTGCAACCAATGCTTCTTCACGCTAGTCCAACTTTGCTTTCAACTTTCTTGTGACATTGTCAACTCCACCTTTAATTACAGATAAAGCATTTTCCGAAGACTTAAGAACCTGCCATATTGAAATGCAAAGAAAAGAATATGCCAAAGAGACATTACTTGGGACATTAATGGTCCATTATGCCCTTCCATGAAAAGGATTCGTGGCATATCGTGGTTTGAACCCAGTGACCTTGGGCTTTACAGGTGGGTGGGACTGCTGAATGCAGCTCAGGAAGTCAGAGGAGATGCTCATTCTTATCTCACCAAGGAGAACACATGCCCTGTTCTCTCCCAAGTTGTTTCTCATTGCTGTGCATATGTGGCTGGGTATCTGCATTTCTTGACATGCCCTCTCCTTATTTACATAATACACTCCTACCAAACAGTAGCAATTATTTCTTCTTCTCTTTCAGTCTTAAAATTGGATCTTTTCTCCTTCTGCTAGTTAAGTGACTCACTTAAATTTAATTTTATAGTCTTTTGGAGTTCAGATAATACACTGATTTTGCCAGACATAAAGCTAGTGCAGTCATGCTCTGCTGCTGAGATTGCTACCGTACACATAATGATACCAATAAATACAATAGAAGGATGCTTTCAGGGATTTTTGCTAGAGGCTTTAAGAAAGTATGCCACACTACTTTCAGAAGTGTTTTGAGAAAAGATATTTCTCCTTGAGAATTCAAATATGGAGGCTTCTAAAGGACAGTTTTGGTCCCCGAGGTGCTCTGCAGATGGTAGCCAACCTGGGCAGTAGCATTTTAGGCCAGAGGTCAGTACATGGCGAGGAGGGTTTCAACCCATTTGCTCAAGTACTTGGAGAGATTCCTCCTTAGAGAAAGAGAGAATTTCAAGGTGCGTTTTCCAGGCTGACCCATATATCTGGCTACCCATTGTCAGTTCCTTCATTCACCCATCCTCCTATATGTTTGTAGAGAGCTTGTTAATTTCCAGACACTGGGGAACCAACATAAATAAGATGTAGCCTCTGGCTTGGGATCCAGGGAACAAGAGATACATAAGTAATTTCAGTATAATATGATAAAAGCTTTGATCGTGGCATTCATAATGTATTGGCTAGAGCAAGTTTGGATAGCTTTGCAGTAGAAGGACAATTTGATCTGGGCCTCATATACGAGAGTGGAGTCTAGAAGATGAGTAAAGTAATAACCGTGATCACAATGACAAAAATGATAATAATGGTTAACATTTGTTGGATGCTTGGTGCATGCCAGGTGCAGTCCTCAGTGCTCTTCCTTTTGCTTGTAGTTTTCCGTTCCTAACCCCATGCCTCTAATTTGCCCCTACCCACTCGCCTTTCCTCATTGGTAGACGCTAGTTCATTTCCTACCTCTGTGAGTCTGTTTCTGTTTGTTTTGCTATGTGATTCATTTGTTTTGGTTTGTAGATCTACGTGTAAGTGATATAGAGTGTTTGTCTGACTTATTTCGCTATGTGTAATAGTTTCTAGGTTGATTCACGTTGGTGCTAGAATTTCATCCTTTTTAATGACTGAGTAATAATCCACTGTGTGTTTGTGTGGTGTGTGTGGTGTGTGTGTGTGTGTGTATGTGTGTACTGCTTCCCAGGTGACCCTAGTGGTAAAGAACCCGCCTGCCAATGCAGGAGATGGAAGAGATGTGCATTTGATCCCTGGCTCGGGAAGATCTCCTCGAGGAGGGCGTGGCAACCCACTCCAGTATTCTTGCCTGGAGAATCCCATGGACAGAGGAGCTTGGCAGGCTATAGTCCATAGGGTTGCAAAGAGTTGGACACGACTGAAGCAACTTAGCATGCACATGCATGTGTGTTTGTGTGTGTGTGTATACACACATACATATGACACACATATATATGTATATGAATGTCTCACATTGTCTATCCATTTGTCTGCTGGTGAACATTTAGGTTGCTTCCATATCTTGGCTGTTGTAAATAGTGCTGCTATGAACATTGAAGTGCATGTATATTTTCATGATAGTATTTTTTCTCCTGTTTGAGAAATTTGCCCATTAATTTGCATCAGAATCAGTTCCTTTAGGGAATTCTCTGGCAGTCTAGTGGTTAGAACTCCGTGCTTCCACTGTTGGGGGATCAAGTTCCATCTGTCGTTGGGGAACTAAGATCCTGCAAGTTGCATGGCATGACCTCCCAAAATAAAAGCATTAAAAATTAAATCAATTTTGTTAAGTATTTTCTTTACAGGTTTTGAATAATGAATACATAGTTGATGCCACAGTCACTCAATTGTTTAATCTTTATAGTGAACATGTAAGGTGTGTGTGTGGGGGCTTCTCAGATGGCACAAGTGGTAAAGAATTCACCTGCCAATGCAGGAGACATAAGAGATGTGGGTTTGACCCCTGGGTCGGGAAGATTCCCGGGAGAAGGAAATGGCAACCCACTCCAGTACTTTTGCCTGGGAAGTTCCATGGACAGAGGAGCCTGGCGGGCTACAGTCCACAGGGTTGCAAAGGGTCGGATGCGACCGAGCACGATCAGTGGGCCCATTATAATATCTATTTGACACATGAGGACTTTGAGGCACAGACAGATGGAGACCTTTGCTTCAGGCCATATCACGGTGAAGTGGGAGAGCTGGAATTTGAACCTGAGCAGGCCAGAAAGCTGAAGGAACAGTGGGACAGAGAGGTATGAATGGAACTGGCCTGAGGAGGACAGGAGGCCAGAGGGCCAGGAGGGAGGTACTGTGATAGTGCCACTTGGGTGTGTGAGAGAGCTGAGAGAGTTACCAGTGGGAATGTGATAATAGGAGCATAAATGTAGCGGAGAGCTGGGCTGGAGGGGACCTGAGGTCTTCCGCTTGGACATTCCACTTGCACTTCTATTTAATCTTTAGGTCTGAACTAAAAAGTGACGCTTTTTCAGGTAGGTCCCCCCCCCCCCCCCCCCGCCAAACTAAGAGCCCCTTAATTATTTTTGTTTTTTCTTTTATGGTCCTAGTTTATTTGCAAAACTTTAACATCTCTTCCCAACCAGACTTTGAGTTCCTGAGAGAAGAGGCTGGCTGTGCTCTGGCCACGCTGTGTTCTGAGGTCCAGTACCTAGTGCAGAACGGGGGCTCTAGAAATATTTGTTGGCTGGCTAACTGGAGAGTTCCCAGACCCTTTATTTACTTCTTGCATTAATGGCTCTTCTGTTGCCATTCCTTTTTATAGTATCATACTCTACATCTTCCACGAACCAAGATCCATGACCCTTAAGCCATCAGCATACAGCAGGTGTCTAAACAATGGGAAATCTTTTAGCAAAAGGAATATTTTCCCTCCAGAAGCTTAGATGGACCTCAACATGTTTGTAATATGAAATCACTTCTTATCCTTAGATTTTCCTTGCAACAAACACATCAGAGCATAACTCAGAACAAGGCACAGTAAAAATAATTGTTGGCTCAGCATAACTGAAGAAAGTGAAGGGTTTGGGGAATTACTCACAGATCCTAGTTCATCCTAGTGGATTCTGGAGCAGTGGCCAGCAGGTTCTTTCAGGCTGACACGATTCTTACCAGGCCAGCTTTTCTCAGGCCCTTCATGGTAAGAAAGCCCTTGCTGCTGCCTCTGCCTGTGTGTGAATCATAAATTGGTCTATGAAACCCCACAATGGATGGAGGAGTTCACCTTTGCCTTCAGTAGATGTGAATTCTCTCCTCCTGGTAGGAGTTCTGGTGTTCAGGTTCTGTATGGGGAGTATGTGGGTGGCAGACCAGTGGCCTCTCATTCTGAACTGGGATGCTCCCCATAACACCTGGGCTGCGGACCATGCCAGGGCCCTTTCTGAAATGAGTCACTTCATTATCTGCACAAAGACAGGCCTCTTTCCCAAGGTGAGGCATTCCCAGTCTGTCGTTTTCACCAGACATGACTGATGAGCCACTGCTGGGAAAGGAATCTTTGGCGCTGATCCTTTCAGAGCCTCAGCCTACCAGCTCTAGCCCTTGCAGCCACTCTGCATGTGAACTTGAGATGACAGAGCCAGAGAATCTTCACACTCAGTCCTTGAGCTGGACTGGATTGGTGGCTTTCACTTTTAACAATTTTTAAATTGACATTAAGAAATAGATTTCCTATTACAGCCCGCACACACGTGTGTAGATTTCATAACTGAATGAGAAGTATCACAAAATAGTGCTTATCCTTACTCTATATGGTATACTCTGTTATATTATTGAAAAATGCTTGGAGCATTGTGTACATGTCCATCCCAAACTCCCTAACTATCCCTTCCCCCATCCTTCCCCCTACTCTGGCAACCATAAGTTTGTTCTCTAAGCCTGTGGGTCTCTTTCTGTTTTATTAGTACAATCATTGGTATAATTTCTTTTCAGATTCTGCTTATAAGGGATGTCATATGATATTTCTTTGTCTCTACTCCACTCAGTATGACGATCTCTAGGGTCCATCCATATTGCTGAAAATGGCATTGTTTCATTATTTTTAATGGCTGAATAATATTCCAGTGTAGATATGCGTGTACATGTGCGCTCAGCCACGTCCAACTCTTTGCAACCCCGTGGACTGTACCCCATCGGGCTGCTCTGTCCATGGTATTTTCCAGGCAAGAATACCAGAGTGGGTTGCCATTTCCTACTCCAGGGGATCTTCCCAACTCAGGGATCAGAACTGGGTCTCCGACATTGCAGGTGGGTTCTTTACTGCTAGTGCTACCTGGGAAGCCACGTGTATATATGTACCACATCTTTATCCCTTCCTCTGTTGATGGACATTTAGGTTGCTTGTACACACTGCTATATTTAAAATGAATAACCAGCAAGGACCAGCTGCATAGCACATGGAACTCTGCTCAGTGTTACATGGCTGCCTGGATGGAAAGGGGATTGAGGGGAAAATGGATACATGTCTATGTGTGGCTGAGTCTATTTGCTGTCCACCTGAAACTATCACAACATTGTTGATTGGCTATTGCTATTGTTCAGTTGCCAGGTAGTGTGTGACTCTCTCTGATCCCATGGACTGCAGCACACTAGGCCTCCCTGTCCCTATCTGCCAGAGTTTGCCCAAGCTCACGTCCAGTGAATTGGTGATGATATCTAACCATCTCATCCTCTTCCGCCCTCTTCTCCTTTTGCCTTCAGTCTTTCCCAGCATCAAAATACATGTACAATTAGAAGAAAAAAATGCTAGGAGCACTATATAATTTGGTGTCATGTACAGCTGCATTTTGAAAAACAGTAATTAGATATCCCAGCCTTCATGAGATCTGAGATCTCTGATATCCTCCCTTTTCTGAAGGAGAGATCCTTTGGTGTGATCTCAGCATCACACAAGCAGTGAGCAGCAAAGCTGGGACTGTAACCTAGGCCTCCTGACTTTGATACAGCTTTTTTATGTAAATAGCTATTACTCAAAACATCTCTTCTTTTGTGTTGTTAATGTATATTTAACTTTTCTTTCTGGCTAAGTACAGAGTGGGCTTCCCTTGTGGCTCAGCTGGTAAAGAATATGCCTGTAATGCAGGAGACCTGGGTTTGATCCCTGTGTTGGGAAGATCGCTTGCTCCTTGGAAGAAAAGCTATGACCAACCTAGACAGTGGATTAAAAAGCCGAGACATCACTTTGCCAACAAAGGTCTGTCTAGTCAAAACTATGGTTTTTCCAGTTGTCATGTATGGATGTGACAGCTGGATTAAAAAGAGAGCTGAGCACTGAAGAATTGATGCTTTTGAACTGTGGTGTTGGAGAAGACTCGAGAATCCCTTGGACTACGAGGAGATCAAGCCAGTCAATCCTGAAGGAAATCATCCTGAATATTTATTGGAAGGACTGATGCTGAAGCTGAAACTCCAATACTTTGGTCACCTGATGTGAAGAACTGACTCATTGGAAAAGACTCTGCTGCTAGGCAAGATTAAAGGCAGGAGGAGGAAGGGACGTCAGAGGATGAGATGGTCGGATGGCATCACCGACTCAATGGTGTGATGACGAACTTGAATAAACTCCGGGAATTGGTGATGGACAGGAAAGCCTGGTGTGCTGCAGTCCATGGGGTCGTAAAGAGTCAGACACGATGAGCGACTGAACTGAAGTACAGAGTGGCAAATGGATACTACGTGGGAGCTGACATCCTATACTGCTCTGCTTGGACTTCACCCACACCCTCTCTCCCTTTGCAGGCCCCCGAATGACTTAGTCGGTATTTAAGTTGTGTATGTTGCTGTCTAGAGGCAGCGTGCCTGTCCCACTGCTCCAGACCCACAGCACAAAACGCACATGATTCTTGTCCTCAGATAACTTACTAACAAATTGGGGTGACAAATGGCTAAACAGAATTATTAGAAATGTGTTTTGGAGAAGAGTCTCTACCCCAAGACTCTTTTTCTCCCTGGTGACGTAAGAATCAGCTTCCACAGCAAGGAAGCTTGAAGCTGGGATCACGAGAGGAGAGAGACTTGCTGGAGCTGTCACCCTTTGTGTTGGAAAGGTCCTTCTTCCTGGTGTTGCTGCCTGGACCCTTCTGCCTGGGCTCCTTTGTTTCTTCTCTGTTGTCTCTGGGATCCTTACCCCCTATTGGAGCTGAAATCTATTTCCTTTTGGCAAGAGGTGGTGCCTTCTAAGTATGGATATGACAACGGCATTATGCAAGCTCATGATAAAAACACCCAGTCTAAAAATACGGGCAAAATGGGATAAGATATTTAAAATCTGCTATTTTTCACCAAGTCTGGGAGATGGGCTGTCTGTTTCAATGGTGTTTCCTCCCTGCCTGTCCCCCGCCCCCACTCACCCGTGAGTCCCCTAGGCAGAGCTGTTTGGCTCGCTGGTGGAGGCATGGTGGAGAGGGGAGAGAAGCAGAGGAGCATGTCTGGTGCACTCAGTACACTCCGCCTCCAGAACCCCGAGCGTGCAGACAAGGAATTCTTCCATGACACATTATTTTATGGCTTGGGATCATCTGCTTTGAATCTGACACCTGGACCACAGTTACCCATGTTCCTGAACTTGTGAGAGCAGAGTGCCCTGCTTTGCATTTGCCCTGCCCTACTCAGGAGCACTGAGCTGCTTCCTCCTTTGAAAGGCAGTAGGCAGCTGCTCTAGCTTTTGCCCATTACCCCTCCTGTTGGCTGCCTGATGTGGAGGGACCCCTTTCTGTAATATCGTGCTTTGCCTGGTGTAACTCTGATTTAGAAAAACAGCTTCACTTGGAGAGAAACATTAATTAGATGCAAAGAGGGAGTTATTTCATCCTTCGGGTGGGGGAGTGGGGAGTGAGGGAGAAGAAAAAAAGTACCACAAATAAATTATCTCCTATTTGTGCAATGTTTTATGCTTGTCAGCTGTCTGTTGCCAGAGAACCACAATGGAGCTAAATACTTGTGACACCTTGCCCAATCAAGGTATAGCAAAAGGATGTTATGGGAGCCTCTTGGTGACAACCTGTGCTAGTTTACATTAGCTTATAACCAATCGCTTTTTCCTCCGTGCTTGGAGAAATTTGTTAAATTAATTCAGTTGCAATTAGCAGATTTATGGGAAAGCACCCTGTTATCCTTTAATTGGAGAGCATAAAACTACAAACTGAATCCGCTAGTTCTATTTGTGTAATAGGCAATCTATCTACGACAGGATTTGATCGATGGAGTCGTATGATGCCCTTGCCTTGTTTTATATTGGCTGTCAGCGCTTAACTGGGACTGAAGTATCTGGGTAACAAAAATTGATATAATGACTTAATGCGCCTTATTCTCTTTGAGCTACATCAGTTTAGAGCACTTCTGAGAGAAAAATGTCTGGAAAATATCAGGGAGTCATTTATCAACCTGTTTTCATTAGCATACTGCCTAGCTCTGGCAAGGATTTGAATAAAAAAAAAAGCAGGATGGCACAATTTATTTCAGGCCCCATATTTCTTGGATGAAAGGAGACTTCTAATAAAAGGAAAATACGGAAAGATGCTTTTTCTAGCTTCTTTTTCCCTAACGAAAAGTCCTACTCCTAAAGCTTTTTTTTTTTTTAATTTGTTGGGAGTTTTGCTGTTAATAATATGTTGGAGAACATATCTCTGGGAAGGTAATTAGAAAAGTAATGCAAAATGCACGGTGGTTCTGATAGGTAGAGAAAAAATTTCTTAACCCCCCCAGATTCCCTAAGTGTGTCATGGGTATGTGTCTGTTTGTCTGTCTCTGTTGTACATGTTTTTGTGTCTATGATCCACAGTTAAACAGTGAGCACAGGGAGTTCTCTGCATAAGTGGGTTTTTTTTTTTTTTTAAAGCATGAAAGGATTTTAAAAAGTTAAGATACAGTGTTTTGAGCTTTCCAGAGTGGGAGCCAAGGGGAAATAGAAACAGATCAAAATGTTTGTATAGCGGGCAAGAATACATTTGGTATATGGAGTCATTTGTCCTACCCACCATACAAGAGTGAGTCCGTTTTGCATGAAATTTTTATGCATCAGTCAGCCTGCATACAGTGTGCCTAATGTATAAAATAAATTGGTGCATAAATCAGATTAAGAGCAGCATGTTGCCAACTTTCGAATTTGCACACGGGGATTCAATATGGATATGGAGGAATTTCCATTTTAAAAAATCTCTAATAGGGGATGGAGTAACTCTCAGATAGGCGTGGCACACGGGGACATTCTATCCACTCGGCTTTTCCACGTATCACCCCGCATAATGACAGAGGCAGTGTTGTAGATGTCCGAGCAGCGGTGTGGGAATCTGGTGGAAAAGAGTCATGTACGGAGGATAGTGTCATAGTATTTAAGATAATATTGCCACCCTGTCTATAGCACCTAATTATGGCGAGGAATTGGTGTGCCAATCGATAGTGATTGATGGGGTGGGGATGAGCACGTGCACATAGTCACATTCATCTTCATGTAAATTCCTGGACATAATAAGAAGTTATTACCAGGCGACAGTCACTGTCTGACTGCTAATTCCTCGGCACATACTCCTGTGGGTGAGAGCCATGGTATCCACTCCCAGGGGGCAAGTTTGCCCTACTGTTTACCTGTTACATGTCAGGCCTGTATGTCTGGTACCTGAAGAGTGGCTACTGGGTAGAAGAGAGTTGAGGTCACATTGACCATTTCTCTGTCAAACAGCAGTGCTGTGGTTAACCAAAAAGACAGGGAGTGTGTTTTGCTTTTTTTGAATGCTGGAAATATGCTACAGGGTTTTAACTCAGCAAAAACATATATGATGAATGGTTTTCTTAAGTATTATGTCTATTAACATTCACAACACCATTTTCCCCCAAAGCTTAGGCTGGCAAATTATCAATTGATGAAAATACAAGTCCTTTGTTTTATCCCTTCTTTTTTTCTTACTATGCTTTTTGGAGTTGGAGATTGTTTAACCATATAGCTCTTTTGCTTCTTAATTCTCATATGCAGGTGTATGCATCTGTATTTCTGCTGCCCCAGAGCTTTTTTTTTTAATTTTTAAGCTTGTATCTCTTTGTTTTCCCTTTTCCCCACCCAATAAGACCTCATCAACTCATACTTTATAGCTGTTCCTTTCTCCCTGTCTCTTCAGTAGCCTTTGTTAACTGACCTAAAGGATGTAATTCATATTCAGAGCTTAGGTAGGAGGTGGTATGTCTCCTCTTCACATGTTTTCTCTGAGCAAAATCTTGGTGCCCTGGCCTGTAATACTGCATTACCTATACCCAGCAGCTGGTCCCTGTATGGTCTGACTTTTTGGTCTTCCTGGAGAGTCTGCTGCATTAGGACGTTATTCTTGAAACTGAATGCAACTGGAGAGTGATGACTGTGTTCTTACCTTCTTCGTTCCTACTGGATATGATCATTGCTCTTTGAAGAAGATCTCTTGAAGTTGGTGGAGCAATGGACACATACAGAGAGTTATAAAAATATTATTTATTATAGGTAATAATCGTAATAATAAGAGGGTAAATAATAACAGCAACAATAATGTAAATTTCAGATTGCTTGTTGTATCAGTTAGGCCCAAGTAATGCTTCAGTGACAAATAACTCCAGAATCTCAAAGACTTAAAACAGGGCAGGTGTATTTCTTCTAATGCTTTGTGTACATTGTGGATTGGTAGGGGGCCTCCGATCAATTTAGTCGCACAAGGATTCAAGATAGCAGGGCATGACATCTTAAACATCGCTGGACACCGAACAAAAGGGAAAGAAAGTTCTGAAGGATCTTCTTTGGAAAGTAAAGATATTTCAGCTTATGGCAGAACCAGTCACAAGGCTCCCTTCTTACCTTGTGACCCAAAGCAGGTGGAATAGACAAATTTGGTAAACACCTCTTGTACTGTTGATTGGTTATACAAAACAGAGAGTTATTTAAAAACAGAACAAAAACTTTGAACACAAGAAAACTGTGTTAATAGCTTTAGCAGTACACAAGCAGTGCAGAATAATTGAAATGTAAAGGTCTAAAACGATAAGCTGGTTCAACACGCTCTCACTTCTACAGAGGAGGAAATAGAGGTCTGGAGAGGAGAAATAAATTTCCCAAGGTCAGAGCGCTGGAGAGAAGCGAAACAGGTATGCAAACCCAGGTTTCTTGACTTGAATCCAATATTATTTCTCTCTTTGTCTCTCTCACCTGTCATGTGGGGAGCCTCAGATTTCTTATGTGGACTGCTGCTTAGCCTCTGTGTCAGTGTGGCTGGTCCTAACTGCCTTTCCATCGACCTCGGCCTCTCACTTGGCAGCTTTTACTTTGTCCAGGTGCTCTGGATCTGCTTAGTTTCTTGGCTTCCCCCTTCCAGACTCCTTGGCCACCATCATATTTTCCTGCAGATGGTATTTGGTTATGAAGCTACAGATTCCCTTGGTTTTTTTTTTTTTTCAAGTACTAGAATTTGAATGCTTTCATGAAATTCTGTCAACTTGACACGGGTTTTAAAGTGTGGTGTTGAGACAATGGTGTGATGTTGAACAGAGGCACTAAAAGGAGGTGAAACCAGGAGAAACATCACGGAATAAATGATTACTGATTTATTTGTAATTTATGTTTCCTACTTAGAGAAGGTGACAGAAATAGTGATTTGGTCTGGACAATGGTCTGTTGTTTCTTGTTGTGACTCAGAGTCAGAAGATGAAGTTTTGATTGATGTTTCTGCTGGTTTACTTTAAAAAAAAAAAAGAAACAACTAGTTCAAGTTACTGCTTCAGAGACTGGGGGAAGATTGGTAAGAAATGATATTTTTATACAGAGATGGGAAACTTTTTAATATTGCAGTTGTTAACATGTATGCAGTTGTATCTTCCATATGATTTTCACTGCAAACCCAGGTTGCACCTTCCTGTTGGAAAAATATTAGTTGTTTTCTTATACCCATAATTATGGACATAAGCTCGTATCACCAGGGCATGTGTTATAACTCAAAGCCTGGAATTTTGGGTGTTGTATTCTTAAACGGCCAATGTCTGTGGGAGATGAGGCAGAGGGTAGTGTGCCTGTGTGGCATCAGAAAGATGCCCTCTTGCCCCTATGGAGGACCCTTGTCAACTTTATTACTTTTGTGTGACCCTCACATTTCCTTCAAAATTCCAAACAAAAGCTCAAGATAAGCGTAGATGCCTGTTATATAATGGGTGCATGTGTGCACACCCCCATTTTCTGTTTATATTATGTGTGTGTGTGTGTGTGTGTGTGTGTTTACATGCATATACAGTATGTTTCTGTGTATATTGTGTGCATTTCTCATTTGCCCCGTAGCCTTAAGAAATAGATTTTGTTGCATGGCTAACATCTGAGTGCATGTTCTTGTTTATTCCATGTTTGTTGCTGTCTAGGTGCCTTACATGAATTAACTCATTTCATCCTTACCATCACTCTCTGAAACAGATACTGGAGAAAACTGAGGTATAGAGTCTCATATACCCAAGGTCACACAGCTAGTGTGTGATGGAACCAAGGTTCAAATCCAGGCAGTCTAGCCTCACAACTGGTGTTGGAACCACTCTGCGGAGCTGCCTTCCTCCCCTTCCCTACCCCATTAATGAAGGGGGAGTTACCAGGCAGTGAAATGGGACGCAGACGTGGAATAGGAAGATTGGATGCAAACTCTGGCTCTGGTGCCTACGCTCTAGCTGTTGTAGGCAATCTCTTCGCCTTCCTGAGCATCATCTTCCCCATTAGTAGGAGAACACTCATCTTTAACCCAGCGGTCATGGCCTTTAGAATGACGAGTTTGTGCCCAAGGAGTATTTCACCAGAATCATTGGCATGCCAGAAGACATTGTTAGATTTCCAAGTTTTGTAATCCAGAAATGAGAAAGGAATAAGCTGGACCAGTATTTGATGTTCATACTGAATTAGCGCCCTCGCTTGGTGTAGGCGACCACCAAGTGAGCCCCTGTTACACAGTGGGTGGACTACTTACTAGATTGCCTGGGGATTCTCTTTGAAGAGCAGTTCGTAGTGACATCTTCCCCTCTGTTTTTGTCTTCAGCATTTTGCAAATATTATTGGTCTCCGGCTGTAGGATGTTGTTGTTCCTTATTTGCTAAGTCGTGTCAGTGATGTAGTTAATTTAGAAAAATCCTCAAATAACAGAAACTTTATACTTGGTTGTAATTTGGGGGTTGAATACAAAAATCTCTGGTTCCAGGAGAGTCCTTGATTTTGTCACGAGAATGAACTTAATAGTTTTTCAAAAATTATTGGAAGTAAGAGTTCTCCATTTTTCTTTAACAAAAATTCAAACCTTAATTTTGTGTTTTATCTACCAGAGTATAAATCCTAACAGATTATGTTGGGCAAAAAAAAAAAAAAAAAAAAGACACTTGAGTAAATACTTCCTGAAAGAAACTCATGCTATGAAGAGAACATTTTGGAAACAGATGTTTGGAAAGTTTTTCATCTTCATGTGAGCTCATTGCTAAAAAGCATCTAAGTGTATCATCTATAAAAATGCTCATGTTCACATACTTCAAAATATTTGGAAAAAGAAGTTTGTAACCATTTAAAACATCTTCCCAGGAAGGAATGTTAGTGGGTTTTGAATTCACTGGTAAAAATATAAAATTGCCACACATTTTGCATAATCAAAATTAAGGATTGTGGAAATTTACCCACTGAATTTAAACTACAATCTGAGCGCCATTGGTTAGTGAGAGGGAAGAGGTTTCAGGACCAGGTAGGCTCAGCCGTGGTCAGTCTCTCCTGTGCGTTCTGTGGTCCTCAGTGTTAATAATAACCTCTCAAAAGTACCAGGTCCCAATTCCTGGAGCCTGTGAACGTTACCTTATATTATTGAAAAAAGGTCTTGGTAGGTTTTAGTAAATTAAAAGTTTTAAGATTATATTATCCTGGAGTATCTAGGTGGGGCCTGATTGGAATCATAGGTGTCTTTATCTTTTTATTTTTTATTTTATTTTATTATTATTTTTTATTTTTATTTTTACTTTATTTTGCTTTACAATACTGTATTGGTTTTGCCATACATTGACATGAATCAGCCACAGGTGTATATGAGTTCCCAATCCTGAGCCCCCCTCATCCCTCCCACCCCGTATCATCTCCCTGGATCATCCCCGTGCACCAGCCCCAAGCATCCTGTATCCTGTATCGAACATAGACTGGCGATTCGTTTCTTACCTGATAGTATACATGTTTCAATACCATTCTCCCAAATCATCCCACCCTCTCCCTCTCCCACATGGTCTAAAAGTCCGTTCTATACATCTGTGTCTCTTTTGCTGTCTCGCATAGAGGGTTGTCATTACCATCTTTCTAAATTCCATATATATGTGTTAACATACTGTATTGGTGTTTACTAGTACAGCCACTATGGAGAACAGTGTGGAGATTCCTTAAAAAACTGGAAATAGAACTGCCTTATGACCCAGCAATCCCACTGCTGGGCATACACACCGAGGAAACCAGAATTGAAAGAGACACATGTACCCCAATGTTCATCGCAGCACTGTTTATAATAGCCAGGACATGGAAACATCCTAGATGTCCATCAGCAGATGAATGGATAAGAAAGCAGTGGTACATATACACAATGGAGTATTACTCAGCCGTTAAAAAGAATACATTTGAATCAGTTCTAATGAGGTGGATGAAACTGGAGCCTGTTATACAGAGTGAAGTAAGCCAGAAAGAAAAACACCAACATAGGTATCTTTATAAGAGAGGCAGGGGGAGATTTGACACAGACAGAAGAGGAAAAGGCGATGGTTTAGAGAGGCAGAGATCGGGGTGATGCTCTCACACCCCCAGGGGTGCCAGCAACCTTCAGAAGTTTGAACAGGTAAGGAATGTACCCTCCCTCAGAGTCTCTGGAGGAAGTATAACCCTGCTAACACCCTAATTTCAGCCTAGTGATACTTTTAGCTCCTAGAACTGATAAAATAATAAATTTAAAACATTCTAACAAAATGGTGGTAATTTGTTACTATAACCATAGAAATTGATTTATACTTAAGTAGTATTTAAAAGTGTAATTCATTTATTAAAATCAAGTGTTAGGATAAACTGAAATTAGAGCTAAACTTTCAAGTTTTCTTTTTATAAAATGTAAGCCAGTATTTAAAAAAATGAGACAAAAATATATAAGATCTTTGTAATGAAGTTTCTGAAACATAATACATAAAATATAGTATCAGTTAACGTGGTTAGCTCAAAGAAGATTTGATATCACTAATGAGTTGAATTGCATTTAAAATATTTATAATGTTTCCTTTCCTGTCCTTCAAGTGCCTATCTTATATATGTTTTATGAATATACTGGTATGACAGTAAGTGTGTATATTCATAAGTAATAAATTAATATATGTTGGGGTACACGATCAAACAAATTTGGAAAAGTTGATCTAAGGGATTATTGTCATGATTAAATGAGAAATAAGGAAACTCTTTGAAGTTGGTAGGCATTGAATACCTATTGATTTTTTGAGTGAATGGATGTATGGATGGATAATGAAGCAATGGAGGACCCCAGTTGAAGCAGGAGACCTTGGGAAGCATAACTGATTGGGGAGGGGGGGCATGTAGCTGTGAGCCCAGGTGTGCCTGATTCCAAAGCAGGTGATCTTTTCACTTTGCTGTCATCTTGTAAAGAAGTATGCTTATTCAAATAATTGGTTTCACAATTTTGTGAAGGGACCAATGAAACTTACTTGTGAACATGGAGGGTTGGCTTATCTCCTGAGTGTTGAGATAGGATAGGAAGAAGCAGGAATTGCGATAGCAAGGATGATGTGAGAAGGCAGGAGTTTCCTGCACTAGCCGTGTCTGTGTTGGCCTGTGATGGTAAAGATGGTGGTGGCAGGAAGGGTATTTGGAGGCACTTATGGTAGGATGACAGAGAAGGCAATGGCAAACCACTCCAGTACTCTTGCCTGGAAAATCCCATGGACAGGGGAGCCTGGAAGGGCACAGTCCATGGGGTCGCAAAGAGTCGGACACGACTGAGCAACTTCACTTTCACTTTTCACTTTCATGCATTGGAGAAGGAAATGGCAACCCACTCCAGTGTTCTTGCCTGGAGAATCCCAGGGATGGGGGAGCCTGGTGGGCTGCCATCTATGGGGCCGCACAGAGTTGGACACGACTGAAGTGACTTAGCAGTAGCAGCAGTATGGTAGGATGAGGGCTTCCCAGGTGGCGCTAGTGGTAAAGAACCTGCTTACCAATGCAGGAGACTTAAGAGATGTGGGTTTGATCCCTGGGTCAGGAAAATCCCCTGGAGGGGAACATGGCAACCCACTCACAGTATTCTTGCCTGGAGAATCTCCATGAACAGAGGAGCCTGATAGGCCACAGTCCAAGGATTGCAAAGAGACATGACTTAAGCAACTCAGCATGCATGCATGCATGTGGTGGGATGAGCTATGTAACTGGGCCCAACTTTCCTACAGTTCATCCAATAAGTCAAGTAGCTTTATGCTTTTGCCCCAGAGTGAGGGGACATGAGAATCTGCCAACTGTAGAACGGTAGAAGATTTGTGAACAGCACCTCCTTTTCCCTTTGAGAAATACTGGAAAAGAAATCATACACTAAGCAGAAGGTGCTAACACCCATGATTGTAGGGAACAGGGAAAAATTAAACTTCCACAACCCTCAGACCTGGCCTTGGCTAGTAGCTGCGCTCTTCTCCTGGACCGAAGTTGCTAGAGCGGCTTTCTCTCCAAGTGTTAGCAATGGACTACCTGGATTTGGAAGTGCTGTCTCTTCTGGCTCATCTTTTGCTAGAGCTAATAATGACAAGAAAATAGCCAGTTGGGAGGTGGTTGATGATGAGCTATAATAAGAATTTCAGATCTGCTGTAATGTCCAGTCCAGCCCAACTGCACCTGTGAAAGGGGGTGTAGCCCCTGATAGCTGAATTATGCACGCAGTCAGCTCGGTCTTTAAAAGAATTTGGGTCAGTTCTTGAAGTATACTTCTTGTGTAGCGGTGGTGGTAGAGTAGGGAGCTTCTTAGCCCATTGCTTGGAACACTGGCATCGACCTCCACTGTCATTGTTGCCAGTGCTCCCAGTAATGCCAGTTGCTGGTGTCTGATCCAATTTCTGGACTGCTCCAGGTAATGCCACTCTCAGGTTTAAGCTCTTCCAGTGGTCTCCCTTAAGTTCAGAGCTCTTACCATTGTTTTCAGGACTTTCTCCTCTTCCTTCCCACCCTTCAGTCAAGTTGTGTGATGCTCTGTTAGCTCTCTGCAGAGGACTCCCTTGTCTCTGGGCCTTTGCACGTGCCTTTCCCATTGCTTTGACTTGCCCCCACCAATCTCACCTAGCCAACACCTTTGCATCCTTGAAGTCTCAGACGAAATGTCACTTCCTAAGAAAGGGCTGCCTTGGATCTTGTTGACTAGTTTGGCTTTCCTTGCTGTATGCTCCCAGAGAATCCTGAATGTCCACTATTGGGATAGTTACTTCACATGTAATGATGTATTCAGGGTCTTAGGCCCTGTAAAGCCATCATCTGAGAGGTCACTGCATCGCAGCAGGTACATGATCAGCACTTGGTCCATGTTTACCAGATGAATAAAGTTTCTCAAGAGAGAAAGGGCTGTGTTATTTTGCATCCCCACAACTAGCATAGTACCTGACATTCAGTAAATGTTGGTTGAATGGAGCTTGATGGAGAGGTGGTGGACTGGGGCTTTAGGGGCTATGACCTTGGATGTAGGTTATCAGGCCACATTCACTCCTTCCCTTTTCCGCCTCCTAATGAGGCCCAGATCTGAGTACCTTTAGAAGCAACTGGGGAAGGGCAATGGTAGTCATGGGATAAATCATACATTAGTTGGCCTTTTAGAAAGAAAAAAATACGTATGGTTATACAGATTCATTAATGACAGATATTTCTAGAAATAATGAACTGAGAACTTTTTATTGCCGTACTTCACTGCCATGCTTCTGAAACATAAGAGACGCCAAAATGCAAGGGAGGCAGTTATCATGGCTACCTTTGCCTTCTATTTGCTGTTTTAGGCTTCTTGAAAGATTCCCATATGGGCTGTGGTTATAGTTTTCAAGTGCATGTCTCGTTTTTGACCTGGGAGTGAGAAGAATCATTTTTGGGCGATGAAGATAAATACTCAACAGACTATTAAGTGTAGACATGGATCTCAGATATCGGCCCCACCATCTGAAATGTAAATATCTCCTGAAATTCCCGCTTAAGAACAGATTTCACCTGCAAGGAGACTGTTATATCTTCCTGAAAAATATATACACCCTGGTGAGGGAATAAACACATCATTACACTTTCATGACAGATAAGCTCGGCTCTGTTCGGGTGTAAACTCATTTTTCTTGGGTTGACCTTTAAATAGTATTGTGCTATTGTATGGGATTTAAATCAATAATTTTGTCAAAGCAAAATATACTGCAGGTTTTTTTTTTTTCTTTATCATTTAAACAGTTCTGTAAACTCTCAAGGAGTAATGGATTTCAACATGTTGTCCCCAGGAAGGGAATAGGGGAGGAGGGGGCTCGGGGGCAGTGGAGGGCAGCAAACCACATATAAAAACTCACTTAGCAGCAATGAAGCAGAAGCCAGGGGTGGCTGAGAGAGTTGCCTTTTCTCTTCCAGGCAGCTGAGATGGGGGTGCCAGTGTGGGCTGTAATTAGTGGTGTAATACCTTTTCTGTTGTAAAGCAGAGAAGTGTCCCAGGTGTAAGGAGGTTAAAATGAGAAGTACCCAGTAGTTATGAAGCAGCAATAATGAGTTTCCTTCTACTTACCATGGATTTGTGTGATATACAGCTTGCAATTAAGCATGGCTTGGTGATTCAGTGATTAATGTATATACAGCTCCTAAAGGAGGGAAGCCTCCCTCCCTTCCCATCCTTCATGATGTTTACAGCTGGGTACCTATTAACAGGAAGATGGAAAGGGCCATTTACAATTCAGTAACCTTTATGACAGTGAACTCTTTAATCAGCATTTTATTTCCTTTGTAACACTTTAGTCATCTACAAATGTCAGAATAAAATAGGGCCATGAAATATTTAGGATCGGCATGTGGAAATTGACTTCCCTTGATTTAAGCTGCTGTGTCTTTTCATTTTGTTGTTTTGGGAGCTTTTACTTTTATTGAAAGACAATTTATAACTAAACGCTCCCAACAGTGACTGGCATTAGGGTAGGAGGAATTTCAGAGAGCCAGGTTCTGGTTCTATAAAATGTGTTGATGCTTGCTATATTGGGTAATAAGTTATTCAAATAAAAACATTAGCAAAGGGTTTGCATTTCAGAGCAGTGTTTAGTAGAGGTACAGCAGACTCTGCAGAGTTTATGACAAAATACCCTGACATATTTCAGAAAGGTAATTAAGTATGAAGTACATCCATAATAATTTAAGTCAGTTATAGTGTGTATCTGAAATATGCATTATTGTCTCATGTTATTTTCTTAGTGGGATTCTGGGACTTTTTCACTTCAACAATAACCACCTTTCAGCTTTCTTGTATTGTTGCCAATGTATGTAATATATATTAGCAGAATTGCCATGTTTATGTTAAAAGACCTTGAAATAGTGATATTATATTAAGTGACTGCATTATTTCTTACTTGCATCTTTTGCAAGGTTAACTCATCTTAAGCCAGGAAACCCAAACATGTCTCAAATGATGTGTTTTAAAAGTGAATCTTGGCATGCTGTAAGGTTTGGGCATGGTGCAGTACTCGCTGCTCACAGCCCTGAAGGTTCCTGGTGACCCATTTGTTGACCTGAGGATGTGCTAGTACTATTTAAGGAGAAGTGAGGCAGTCTTGGTGTTGTGTAGATCATATGGACTTTTCTCACACTTTTCTACAGCATAGAAAAATGGAGGGTGGTCCCTTGGAGGGTGGTCCCTTTTTGGTGTTGTCTGGAAACCAGTCATAGAGATTAACCTGGTGCAGTGCATAGACCAGCCACCTGCCTGCAGTCCCAGTCCCAACGGAGCTGCATGTCCTGGGCAAGTTCTTTATTTTTCTAGACTTCTGTTTTCCCGTTTGTAAACGGAACTGGTTTTATAGGACTAGTGTGCCTTCAAGGGAGCAGGTAGAGAGGAATGGGGATATATGAATAATCAATTATGACCTTAACTTCAAACTGCCATAAGTAAAGGGTTTCTGTATGTACACTGCATAGATAGGAATCCTGGAGAGAATGTTCTTCCCTTGATAATGGGAGGAGAATTGCTGGGATGGAAGAAAGTCTCATCATTTCATGAATTTGCTGTTGTTGTTGAGTGAATTAAACTATGCTTTGAAGCATTTGACACAGAACAAGTTTACTTTTCCTTTGTTTTTGTAAAAGGACAATGTCTCCAATAGTCTTCTTTTAATGAACTGTCAATCTGCAAAGTATCAGCAAGTTATCTGAATTGGCATGTTAATGAAGAAAGTTGAGGTATTAATCTCCAACTTGAGAGTTTCCCCCACTGGATTCAGGGAATGAAATATAGAAAGGAGGGGGAGACCCAGGGATTAGAAATCTGATGCTGGGCTAGCAAATGGACTCAGACCTTAGGATAGTTACAGGACATCATTTTCTCTTTTTTTCTACCTCTGTTCCTTGCTTGATGTCTAGCTGTCTTCAACAGCTCACTTTTGAAATGGTTCTTTGGAACATAAACAGGAGGTGGCAAGCAGGATATTCTAAGGGGCTGCAGAAGGGGCTCCAAACCCTCAGACTTTGAGACCTGGAGTTTCCTAAGGAGAAGGGAGTTCCCTGGGAACATGGGGGGAGGCACTAAATGACTCCAGCAACTGGTGCTGGTGAAGTGGCTATAAGGATAGGTGGCAGCATAGTGGGGGCTTTCTTGGACAGGACCATGGGAGGTGGTCCAGGAGAGGAATGTTTCAGAATGGCTTTTGGTGCGTCCTTTGCCCCCCACCTCAAATGATGTGCCCACAGTATCATCTTGAGTGACAGGAGGCAGTGAGAGCCTGAAAAATCTTGGTGGCTGTAGGTTTTGCTCCTGGTTTTCCAATTTTCATTTAGTGTCCTTACTTAAAAATTTTTAAAACTCCTTTAAAAATTACAGCAGTGTTGTGAAGCATCATCGTAGAAAGTTTGAAAAAAAGTGAAGAATAAAAATAGCTCTACCACTTTAGCTAATAATATACACTGTGGTGTTGGAGAGACTCTTGAGAGTCCCTTGGACTGCAAGGAGATCCAACCAGTCCATCCTAAAGGAGATCAGTCCTGGGTGTTCATTGGAAGGACTGGTGTTGAAGCTGAAACTCCAATACTTTGGCCACCTGATGTGAAGGGCTGACTCATTGGAAAAGACCCTGATGCTGGGAAAGATTGAAGGGAGGAGAAGGGGACGACAGAGGATGAGATGGTTGGATGGTATCACTGACTCAATGGACATGGGTTTAGGTAGACTCCGGGAGCTGGTGATGGACAGGGAGGCCTGGCGTGCTGCCATTCATGGGGTCTCAGAGTCAGACATGACTGAGCAACTGAACTGATACACTGTTATTTGTGTATTTTCTGTTTTTTCCTGAAGGCACAATGCTGCTTGCTGATAGCCAAGGCTGCATTTTGTTTCTTGCCATTGTCTTGTTGCCTTAGTTCATAGGCACTTTGCCCTGTTGCTTTGTTGTCTTTGTAGTGATCATATTTTGAAGACTTCATGCTATTCCATCAAACAAGCATTCCATATTAAAAAAAATTTTTTTAAACATATTTTGAACCTCTTCTATGGGCTCTTCAGTTTGCATCCATGTCCTTTTTTTTGTTCTTTTTGCTGTAATAACAATATAATGTTTTTCTTTGTGCCCTGGGTTTTCCTTATTTTGGTTTATTTCCTTAGGAATAGAGTTCCAGATACAGAATGTGTGGGCTCAAGAGACTGTTGTATCATTTACCCACGTATAGCCCACATGTATAGCTTAGTTGCTCAGTTGTGTCCGACTCTTTTGCAGCCCTATGAACTGTAGCCCACCAGGCTCCTCTGTCCATGGGATTTCCCAGGCAAGTATACTGGAGTAGGTTGCCCTTTCTTCCTTCAAGGGATCCTCCTGACTCAGGGATCTAACCCATGTCTCTGGTGTCTCCTGCATTGCAGAAGGATTCTTTACCAGCTGAAAAATCTCTTAAAACCTCGACTTACATCCTTCTGTGTTCTGGCCTGTGTATTTTCTCCAGGCTAAAATGATTTTCATAAGAAGCTTGTGTTTCTGTAGATCATTTTGGATAGTCTGAAGGTCCGTGAGGATCTAAAATCATGTGGATGATATCATTCATTTAAAATTCTGCTGTAGTAGAGGATAGAAAATTAGGGGGAAAAACAAACTGGAATGCGGACTGGATCTGTTGGGTTTCCAGACTACATTAGGAACTGTTGAGCATATGATTGCATTTAACCTCAAGACAATCCTCTTGGCTGGGAATCAGTAGCTGAGGAGACTGAATCTCAGTGGGGTGCTCCACCTTTTGTGGAGGAAGGGTTTGAACTCACCTGGACAGGTCTACTCTGCCATGTATCACTTTGTCTATAGTGGGGATCCGGGGATCATTTCCCCTTTGCAATAGCAGAAACTCTTATTTTAGCCACTTGGATTTAGGCCTTTCTGATGATTCCTGTGCACTTTTGTAGATCCATCTTTTATGCAGTTCTCTCAAATCACAAAGAAGAGTTTTGCTTTAATGCCCAGACATGGGAGGATTGGTAGTGGGCTGATTAAAAGGCAGCTGACAAGGTATTTAAGAGTTGTTTAGGATGGGTGTGTGTATGGGGAAGTTGGGATCCAAACCCCTTGGGCCCTGTCAGATTTTACTGCCTGTCTCTGTAGCTTTCATGAAGGCAGTGGAGGAATTAGAGATGTGTCAAATGGGAAGAAAAAAAAAAAAGACTTTGCTTGGAAAGCCAATTTGGGAACCACTTTAAGTGTGGAGCCCACCCAGACAGAGAGATGCTCTGTAAGAACTGTTCAGGGTCCTTAGAAAAACCCTCGACCAGCTAGGAACAATAGGAAAATAGGAATGCTCAAAGGTAAGGGACAAGTTCAAGGTCATAACATCCGTGGATGCAAGGCAGATTTAGAAGCAGGGCTGTCTATCATCCCTACATTGAAGAGTCACTGAGAGAATGTAAATGAGAGGAGGTAACCAGGATGCCCAGCGGGGAGACAGGGGCATGGCTGTGTGACTCAGCTTTTCCTGTGCCTGGGCCCTGGCTGGCACCGTCCCCTCTCCTTTGAGTGTGCACAGAGCTGCAATTACTGTGGGAGTGGGGGAAGGTTTTCCAACACTTGCTTGGATCTGAAAGAAGGTGGGAGGGGGACACTGTGGGAAGGGGCTTTGGGGAGTGGCTGCTGGTGCTGAGGTCCTGGCACCTCTATGACCCTGCCCTTTGCTTCTTGATACCACCTTTAACCTAAACTTGGTATTTCTCCCAGCTAAGGGTGGGGACAAGAGATCATTTTTTGGATTTTTTTTTTCCTTGCCCCGATGATTAGGATGTGTTAACCCACCACATTCATTCGGACGCTTTGCCCCTTCTTGGTCAGGATTATTTAAATGTTTATCCTTCCCTCTTTCTTGACCTTTCTTGTTCCGTCTTAGTTCCCAGGTCCCGCTCGCTTTGTGTTTCATGAGCTTAGCAAAGCGTGGCCTCCAATTCCCTCGTTCTAGTGTTTTCACTTAAGATGAGGAGTGATGAGCCAAAGGTTTCAGGCTCAATCCTTGAGCAAAGGGCCGCTCTGACAGGGATTATTATTTATTTGTCATCTTGGATGTAATAAGCTGTAGGTACAGCTTCGAGAGCCCTTGATTTATTGCGCTGTCTGCTGCCACTAGCGGGACGTCTGCGGCACGGTGCAGGATGAATACCACACTGTCAGCTCCGTCGATCTGTCTCCACCACTGCTCTCTCTCATAACACGTTCCCATTTCATGCCAGAATACATAAACAATCTTTCATTATTTTGATGCCTTTTTCATATTTGTTCTTTACAGAACATAAAGTTTGAATTTATGGGTTTCCTTTACATTATTTCAACACACTCCACCATTTTCCGGGTTTGTGGTTTAACTCTCGGAAATTGGCTGCCAGGTGATTTAGTTATTTTGGCTTTCTAGTTTTATAGTTATTTAATATTGCGATGTCAGATACTGAGAAAATGGAGTGCATGAGAGGCAAGGGGTTTGCAGTCGAGGCTGTTGTCATCAAGGCAGTGGGATCACGGGGTGAGGCGTGGGGGTTAAAAACACCGCATGGGAGATGGGAGAGCATTTGTTTATTTGCTTTTTAAATGCCATCTCAAAAATATTATTTAGGTGATTGGCTGGCCCAAGTCCTTGATGGAGCTTGAGAGGAAAGAGAGAGCATCTCACCACTGTTTGGAATTAGCAAGGTTTTCTAAATGGATAGTCAAAGACCCCACCCACATTTTTTCTGCTTTTCACGCAGTAGCAGCTCTTAGCATTCTTTATTTTCATCCATGCTCTCATTTCTCTAGTCATTCTCCGCATACCACATCCCCCCCGCCCATTTTTGTTTCTGTTTCAGAGGCTTGGTCATATGGCGTAATTTTAAAGAATTTTCCTGTTTTTATGTTCAGTTGCCCTAACTAAAAAAGGAGCTTGTTATGGAAGGAATTTACTTAAGAATAGGAAGTCCTTGCCTCTTTTCCCCTGTAGGAGAGGCTTAGGGAATGGATTGTATACTTGCTTATGTATTCACCTATTTGCATGGATTCCACCCCCCCATCCCCCCATCCCACACGCATGCTTCAAGTCTTTCATCTTAAATTTCATCATTTTATTTTTAACCAAACTTAACAATTACATGCATTCTCTGAATTGGACACTTGAATTTTTTAATTAAAAAATAAAGTTTCCCCCAGTTATTTTCTTTGCAATTATATTTTCAGAGAGATAGCAGTAGAAGAAATTCTTAGAGTAGCCTGAATTGATAACATCAGTCCTGGTGATGAGGAGATGTGTGCATGAGAACATGAGGGGTGGGGTGTGTATGTGTTTATCTTTGTCTGCTTATAGGATATGGGTCAGTCCATGGAGGAGCCTAGTGAATTTCACTTTTCTTGGTGCTTCCTGACAAATATAAGTCATTGACAGGTGAGAGTGTATGCCAGTCAAGGTCAATTAATTGTGCAGAAGTTGTAACATTAGGGAAGTTAGTCCTTCTCGACGACAGTGCTAATTCAGGCTCTGGGACTGAAATTCTGGCTCTTTTTGAGAAAGGTTTCATGCTTACTTGCTTAATTGTGTGTGTGTGTATCCTTGCCCTTCCATGCAGCTCTTTAAGAGGAAGGGGCTGAAGGTAAGGTAAGAGAGGCTCAGCAGTTGGAAAGTTGTTTTGAACCCTGCCTCCTCTCTGAAAGACATTAATGAATGTGGATTTGAATGCCATAAATGCAAGATAATTTTGTCACTCCTCGCTTCCCTTGGCCGCCTTCATTAGAGAAGTGGGGAATTTGCTTAGCCCACATCCCACTGCACAGGCCTGTTGTGGCTGGAAGGGAACCCTAGTTAATTAATATGAGGAATTTGTTTCGTGTCCCTGTTTTAAAAAAAAAAAAAAAGACAGTGCAGGTTGGTGTTGTCAGCAGAAGCTGCTTGTCACTTTGACCTGTTCTGTTAAGTGTTTGATGTGTTTTCTCAGAGTAATCTGTGAATAACATTATAGCCCAGCCAGAAGAGAAACCGAGGGAGCAATAGCAGAATTAATATCTGGGAGCGTTGATAATTATATATCAGAATCTAATTTTTAGCACAGAAAATGTGTTAATGACAGAGAGGAAAACAAAAACCACTAGCTTCTCCCAGCAGGCCCCAAAGTGTCATTTATTATTTCTCAGCTGGATATCTATCAAGTTTATGGGTTAATTTTTCTGTAGACTGTTATTTATGGGTTTTTGTTTGTTTTCAGCCATCATTACTAACAATACGGTTAATAGCAATCATTTGTTATCCAGCACTAGGCGTGATGCCTCAGATGAGAGCACTGAACTGAGAATACTCATTTGGTAGCTGAATAAGGCCCTGACAGGGCCCATTTATAACAAGCTCATTCTATAATGTCCATCCTATTAATAAAATTTTGTTGCTGTCTAATTAGAGATGTCTGATGTGTATAGTAGCATGGCAGAGGAGACTTTTTTGCTACTGCTTTTTTTTTTTTTCCTTCCCCTGGTCTCTCTGTCACAGCCAAAGCCCATCTGGGCATGTGGGTTTGAGAAACAAAAGGAATGAGGCAGGAGCTGTGGGCAAAGGTTTGGATTCGATGTGTGGTGACATTGCAGAGTGAGTGAGATGGAAACACAGGGAGGTCTCACTGGCTTGCCAGCGCTCCCCTCTGTTCTTCATCCTGTGGTTTTACCTGCCTTGGGTGGTAACTTGCAGCTTGCCTCCCAAATCCTCACTGATACGAAGTGTAACCACAGGGTGCTTTGATGCATTTACTAACATGCTCAACAGAACTTAAAATGTACAGCCAGTGCTCGGCTCTTCAAAGTTGCTGTCTTGCAAGGCAGCACGTTTATTCCTAAGACGCTGTCATTTCTAAGCATCTTCTGAAAACTTCTCTTGGTTTGTTTGCAAAGGTGGTCTATTTCATTCAATAAGAAAGTGAAGAGCCTTCTTGAGTAAGAATTTGGGGTAATATATTAGAATGTCAATCTCAATGTTTTGTGGTTGTACTTTGAATACAGAAACTGATTCAGTTCAGTCATTTTTATCCCAGGGAATCTTTCAGGCTTTTTTTTTTTTTTTTTTTCCCCTTTAATTAGAAAGAAGCTTTGGGGCTCGACGATGTTATGTACCCAGCTGCTGGACAGAGTTGGAATTTTAAGTCCCATTGCCCTTTCCTTGCTGTGATAGGATTTGGGGAAAGCTACTGAAATGCTGGGCCTCAGCTTTCTCAGTTCTGAAAAAGCAGGCACTAGTCCCTGGAGAATGAATTGTTGCGAGGGTTAAACATTGTAGATGAAAATGCTGTGTAGGTAGCAAGACCTCCCAAACGCTAGTTATGACTACCACCAGTTAGAGTTCACTGTTTGTTTAGAGCCCTATATAGAAAAACCTACCCCACTGACGTCCTTTACTATAAAGTAATTTTTAAACACAGTTGTATGCATAGTTTTTTTATTGCTTGTATTTCAAGTGAAATTGTGTTTCCCACTCCAAGTAAAATTTAAAGAAATGTGTGGTTTTTTTAAATTTAAATCTTTATCATCCCAATTACAGCTGATTGCAAAGTTTGTTACGGAGGGAAAATGAAGAATTAAGAATTCAAGGAAGAAATATTTTATTAATTTCGCAGGTGCTCTGAATTCATACACCTTTGAATTAGGAGCACACAATCAGGCAATAGGCTGAAGAATATTTTTTAAAATAGTTTTGTTGCTAGGTAACTATTTTCCTCTTTACTAAGCTCCCCCCAAAATGTTTTGCAAATGATCTTTTGAATAAAAATGATCATCTAATATTTTTCTCCCAGCCTGTCTGTTTGATTGTGAAGGTAAAACCATTAAAAAAAAAATAAAAAACAGAGCACTGCAGAATTTCCATCCTAAGCTAGTGATAAAAGCGCTGTACTGAGTGGTGGCTGCATAGACCTGGGCTGTCTGCTGTTTTTTTTTTTTTTTCCCCTAAACTGCACTTGACTACAGCTTATCAACCCTTAATTAGTGCTACATTTTCTCCCTGTGATTTCTATTGATGTGCAGTACAGGAAGCTGGATTGAGCCTCCACCTGACTGGTGTGCAAATTGTTCTAGAAAATTCAGCAAACATCTCTCTCCACTACCCAACCCCTCCCCAATACTCCGTTTCTTTCCTCCCCACCGTTTCTCTCTCCTGGTGTCTTTCTCACTTCCATTTCCCCGCAATAGAAAAGGTGAAGAGCAGGACGATAGGAATCAGGTTGAGTATTAGTGTTTTTGCTGGCCTGGGCAATGGAAAACGACAAGCCGCCGCCGGGGCTCTCCGTCAGCAGAACGCGGAGCGGGGAGGAGGCAGCGGGCGGGGACTCTCCCGCCGCCTCAGGATGGCTGCACCACGATGGCGAAGGCGAGCGCCGGGATGAAGTCAGCACTGACAAAGTGAGGGGATTGATGGATGGACAAAGCGAGCAACTGGATGTGAGAATGGATGAGGACAGAGGGGGAATTTAACACAGACAAACAGAATGAAAGACAGAGAGGAATTGCTTGCTGAAGGATGGCCGCCCTCAGCTCCCACAGCAATTTACTCACTGCTACCTGAACACCCAAGGATTGTTTGCGTTTTGCAGATTTTCCTACCAGCCTCGGCAGAGGGACCTGGTAGATTCCAGCTGATGTATGCCAGGCTTTCTCTTTGAACCTCCCTGTATTCCTGTCCCTCCCAAGTCCACCGTCCCCTGTCCTCCCCACAACTGTATTCACTCACACTCATCTAATTCAAACCGAGTGACTATTTCCAATAAGTTCACACAGTGTTCCTGCAGAAGAAGTTTTCTTCTCCTGCCATCATTTTAATGTTTCCACTAAATTTACCTTAATCAGTTATTGTTGCCTTAGTGTAGTAAATAATAATATTTACCTGCTCCTTTTGAGACTGATGTTTCTAGAAGGAGATCTATTGTTGTTTCATGAAGGCTTGTAGTAGTGATGATAATGTATGCCTCCTTTGTGCAGGAAAAACTTAGTGGCTTTCTACCTTTATCCTGTCTGTATATATTAATGAGGGACTCAATATTTAATGCTTGTCACATTTTAAAGTAGAAAATATGCTCCAACCCAACCCCCAAATATGTTATATTAGGTAAAAAAGAATTTATTAAGAAGGTGCATTTCATGTGAAGTGTTTCTATCACAGTAAAATCAAGTTAAAAAGAAAAAACCAAGAAAAAAAATTGGGAGAGAAAAAAATGTTATCTTCCCCCCCTAAGAAAAAAATGTATAGTGTTGCATGTTACAGTAGATTTACTATTTACAAATCATCATTTCAAAAAATATGTGTCTGTGAGAAAAAAGCTATTTGAGGCTTTTAAAAATATAATGCCATCAGTGATTATATGAAGCAATAGAAGGTAAATCTATTTACTGTAATTGAATACCGTACTCAAATATATATTTAGGATTTTGTTTCCTTGTGTGAATAAAGAAAATGATTTTCTGAGACCAGTTGATTTAGGAATCTTGGATAAGAATTTGTGAAATGAAAATTCCAAAAGAGAAACCTACCCACAGATACGTGCAAATTGTTGGGAAAGTGAAAAGGTGACTTATTCCAAAATTAAGGCAATACAGCCTTAAGTGTGGTAGTTACAAAATAAGCCACTATATTTCTGGTACATTCAAGGAACCTGGGACTTTACAGGAAATCTCTTTTTCATTTTGAGATACATTGAAGGAAACTGTATTTCAGAATCAGTGTTGTTGGGTGTGATAGTTCCTTTATCCACTTTCCATGAAAAAGTTTTTATCTTTCTCCCCCTCCCTCTTTACCTCCCTTTCTTCCTCTCTCCATCGCCTTTTAAAGAAATGGCCTGGGAAGACAAATAGTCTTTGCATTTTTTGGCTGTATATTGCAGTTTTCCCCCTTAAATATGCAAGTTTACATGTCTACACACATAGTTTTGAGGCAGATCTCTTTCTTTTGACATACTTCCGAAGTCCCATCTCTCTCTCTCCTCCAGTTGCACAAAGACTAAAATGTATGAAGTGCCAACAGTGTTTGAGAACCTCTGGCCCTTGAAGGACTCCAGAGTTCAGCATCAGCTGCCTTCACAATTAAAGCAAGGTTTTGGGAGAAGGCTGTTGACTTGGTAGAAATGATGAATAAGGGTTTTCAAATGATGAAATTAGTAGGTTGTCCGTTGCACAGAGGTCCATGAGACGTGTTTTCGAGTATGGCATGGATTATCTGTCTTTCCACTATTCAAAAGTAGACTTGTCCTCGTGTTCATTGCTTGTGCAGACTAAAGGCTGTAATCGCCTGGAAGCCGCAGCACCGGGAGGTGCATATCCAGCATCGTTTTGGAATAATAGGAGCTCAGAGCTGACTAACCGCTTGGAGATTATGTCACGTATTAATCCTGGTATTGAGTAATTTTTCAAAGGTTGAAAAAAATGTGACAAGTGATAAAATTAAGTTTACTGAAGGTGGCTCGCGTGTGGCCCAGAGATACAGCTTAGGGTAGCAGGTTATAGCAGGTCCTGATTCTTTTTGTGATTAAAAAAAAAAAAACCTGGAACCTCTGAGATAACTCTTGGAAATTTTTGGAAAAGAAGGATGGTAACTCTTTTTTCATGTGGATCCCTGATTGGTGAAGGCAGACTGAGGGTAATTGGTTTCTTTTTGCCATTATTGTGAGTTTTGTAGCTTCCGTGGTTTTCAGCGCATGTCCTAAGAATCACTACACCTGTGCTTCCTAGAAGCAGGATAGAGGAGCCTGAGCCCTATCTCCTCAGAGATTCTGATAGAGGAGGATGGGGTGAGATTTCTGCCAAGAATTCTGCCAGGTGGGCCAGAGACATGATACCTTCCCCTCTGTGTGCCTTTGGAGTTCATTTGGATATTTCTGATGCATCCCTCTAAATATCCCGACTTTTGAACCTTGAAGTTGGATTAGCAATAAACTAAAGAAGGTTCACTCAGTTTTGTTTTATACCTCTCAAATTTATTTCAATCCCCCCGCCCAGTTCTACATACAATACATGTTGACTGTAGAAAGTCTGAAAAAAAAAATTCTGAAGAAAAGAATTATCTGTGATTTCACCACCCAGAAATTAACCATTGCTAATATTTTGTTGTATACCTTTCAGTATTTTTAGAAAAAAAAAAATACACATTACATAATTGAAAACTAGGATCATTTCATGATTAATTTTTGCAAGTATCAGTATGTTTTTGAGCATATTCTCATGTCTTAATAATTCTTCTGAAACGTGGCAGTTATTGGAGGCATGGGTCATTTGTTCAGGTTTCCTTTGCGAGTCCCTTATTGTTGGCAGCGAAGGTTACTTCCCCACCCCCAACCCCCCATATAAACATAGCTGTGATGAACTTTGATCTAATTTTCAATTGATGACAATTTTATTATTATTATTTTAAAATTTTATTGGAGTATCATTGCTTTACAGTGTGTTAGTTTCTGCTGTACAGCAAAGTGAATCAGCTATATGTGTGTGTATATATATGTGTGTGTATGTATATATATATATATATATATATATATATATATCTCCCCTCTTTTTTGGATTTTCTTCCCATTTAGGTCACCATAGAGCACTGAGTAGAGTCCCCTGTGCTGTAAAGTAGGTTCTCATTATTTATCTATTTTATACATAGCATCAGTAGTGTTTATATGTCAATCCTAATGACAATTTGATTATTATTTTTAAAATTAAATTTAAATTGCCTTTTCTTCCTCCCTTCCATTCATCCATCCGTGCATCTATCCATCTATTCCTGGTTTATGAATACTTGATTTAAGTGATTTCAGAATACCACTGTCTGCCCTATGAGAGTGACTTTTTCCTAGACCCTTGGAGAGTATAAATTGTTCATTAAGTTACTGCAGTACTTCAGTGTCATTAGTATTATTAGTCTTACTTCTCTCCTCTACCATGCCAGTGACAAAAGTCCCCTTGCTCTTCTGTTTCCCTGCCCCCATCTTTTTTCTCACACCATCCCCCTCATGGGATGCTCTCCCCATTTTCCTCTGCTTATTTAAATCCTGTCTTCAAAGTGAAAGTGAAAATCACTCAGTTGTCTCCGACTTTTTGCGACCCCATAGACTATACAGTCTATGGAATTTTCCGGGCCAGAACACTGGAGTGGGTAGCCTTTCCCTTCCCCAGGGGATCTTCTCTGCCTAGGGATCGAACCCAGGTCTCCCACATTGCAGGCAAATTCTTTACCAGCTGAGCCACAAGGGAAGGGCCCTGTCTTCAAGGGGGAGCTCAAATTTCACTTCTTTCATGAAGCCTGACCTGATGATCCAAACCCCACATGATTTCCTAATAGCATGATTTCCTAATTTCAATGTGACAAACTCATGTTACTCTTTTCCATTGTGTTTTCCTTGAACCCAAACTAGAGAGAGCTCTAAGAACTCCAAGGTCTTGACTCACTCAACACTCTTTTTAAAAACTGAAAAAGTCAAGTTCTAGAATTGTTTTGACCTTCCCAGTAATGGACCAGTAGAACATATGCCATTATAGACCTATTCCTCAATTCAGCAGTACAAAGAAGTTCGTAGAAGAGCATTCTCCAGTGGGCAATTTCTGACATTTTCTACATGACTAGGCATTTGGGGAACGTGAATGGCAGTAGACATGCACCTGTCTGCTAGTGAGCACAAACACATCACTCGGTTATACCCTAAAAAGTTGAATAAAGCTCAGCTGAACAAGATAAAGCCTCCTTATCCTTCTCCCATGGGTCTGAGCTCACTGATAGAACTGAGCCTGATGGTGCGGCTGCCAGTATGGGATATGAAAAACACCATGGGACAGAGAATTGTGAAGGATGCTAGTCACTTGACATATCTAAGCCTTAATATCCTTTTCTATGAGAGGAATGGAATTAGACTAGTTCAACTATCTGCAGTAGAACTTGCTTTAAAAAAAAAACAAAAAGCTGATGCAAAACCTTAACAGTGGAGTTACTCTGATTCTAGTAGGTACCACGGAGATCCGCACCCTCCAAACCTCTTGTGTGTCCCCAGCAATGGTTCTCTCATTACTCGATGGCTTAACATTTGGAGATATTTTTTCTGGCATTGAGATATGACAGTTCTAAAGCAGTGAAAGCTGCTCAGTCATGTCCAACTCTTTGTGACCCCATGGACTATACAGTCTGGCCTGGAATTCTCCAGGCCAGAATACTTGAGTGGCTTCAGTTCAGTTCGGTCGCTCAGTCACGTCTGACTCTTTGCAACCCCATGGACTGCAGCACGCCAGGCCCCCCTGTCCATCATCAACTCCCGGGGTTTACCCAAACTCATGTCCAGTGCGTCAATGATGCCATCCAACCATCTCATCCTCTGTTGTCCCCTTCTCCTCCTGCCCTCGATCTTTCCCAGCATCGGGGTCTTTTCAGATGAGTCAGCTCTTCACATCAGGTGGCCAAAGTATTGGAGTTTCAGCTTCAGCATCAGTCCTTCCAATGAACACCCAGGACTGATCTTTAGAATGGATTGGTTGGATCTCCTTGCAGTCCAAGGGACTCTCAAGAGTCTTCTCCAACACCACAGTTCAAAAGCATCAATTCTCCAGTGCTCAGCTTTCTTCACAGTCCAACTCTCACATCCATACATGACTACTGGAAAAACCATAGCTTTGACTAGATGGACCTTTGCTGGCAAAGTAATGTCTCTGCTTTTAAATATGCTGTCTAGGTTGGTTATAACTTTCCTTCCAAAGAGTAAGTGTCTTTTAATTTCATGGCTGCAGTTACCATCTGCAGTGATTTCGGAGCCCCCCAAAGTAAAGTCTGCCACAGTTTCCCCCATCTATTTGCCATGAAGTGATGGGACCAGATGCCATGATCTTTGTTTTCTGAATGTTGAGCTTTAAGTCAACTTTTTCACTCTACTCTTTCACTTTCATCAAGAGGCTCTTTAGTTCTTCGTCACTTTCTGCCATAAGCGTGGTGTTATCTGCATATCTGAGGTTATTGATATTTCTGCCAGCAATCTTGATTCCAGCTTGTGCTTCCTCCAGCCCAGCGTTTCTCATGATGTACTCTGCATAGAAGTTAAATAAGCAGGGTGACAATATACAGCCTTGACGTACTCCTTTTCCTATTTGGAACCAGTCTGTTGTTCCATGTCCAGTTCTAAGTGTTGCTTCCTGCCCTGCATACAGATTTCTCAAGAGGCAGGTTAGGTGGTCTGGTATTCCCATCTCTTTCAGAATTTTCCATAGTTTATTGTGATCCACACAGTCAAAGGCTTTGGCATAGTCAATAAAGCAGAAGTAGATGTTTTTCTGGAACTCTCTTGCTTTTTCCATGATCCAGCGGATGTTGGCAATGTGATCTCTGGTTCCTCTGCCTTTTCTAAAACCAGCTTGAACATCTGGATGTTCACAGTTCATGTATTGCTGAAGCCTGGCTTGGAGAATTTTAAGCATTACTTTACTAGTATGTGAGATGAGTGCAATTATGGGATAGTTTGAGCATTCTTTGGCATTGCCTTTCTTTGGGATTGGAATGAAAACTGACCTTTTCCAGTCCTGTGGCCACTGCTGAGTTTTCCAAATTTGCTGGCATATTGAATGCAGCACTTTTCACAGCATCATCTTTTAGGATCTGAAATAGCTCACTTGGAATTCCATAATCTCCATTAGCTTTGTTCGTAGTGATGCTTCCTAAGGCCCATTTGACTTCACATTCCAGGATGTCTGGCTCTAGATGAGTGATCATACCACGGTGATTATCTGGGTCGTGAAGATTTTTTTTTTGTACAGTTCTTCTGTGTGTTCTTGCCACCTCTTCTCAATATCTTCTGCTTCTGTTAGGTCCATACCATTTCTGTCCTTTATTGAGCCCATCTTTGCATGAAATGTTCCCTTGGTATCTCTAATTTTCTTGAAGAGATCTCTAGTTTTTCCCATTCTGTTGTTTTCCTCTATTTCTTTGCATTGATCGCTGAGGAAGGCTTTCTTATCTCTTCTTGCTCTTCTTTGGAACTCTGCATTCAAATGGGTGTATCTTCCCTTTCTCTGATTTTCGCTTCTCTTCTTTTCATAGCTATTTGTAATGCCTACTCAGATAGCCATTTGCTTTTTTGCATTTCTTTTTCTTGGGGATGGTCTTGCTCCCTGTCTCCTGTACAGTGTCAAGAACCTCCATCCATAGTCCATCAGGCACTCTGTGTATCAGATCTAGTCCCTTAAATCTATTTCTTACTTCCACTGTATAATCATAAGGGATTTGATTTATGTCATATATGAATGGTCTAGTGGTTTTCCCTACTTTCTTCAATTTAAGGCTACCCACTGGAGTGGGTAGCCTTTCCCTTCTCCAGGGGTTCTTCCCAACCCAGGGATTGAACCCAGGTCTCCCTCATTGCAGACGAATTCTTTACCAGCAGAGCCACAAGGGAAGCCCTTAGAGGGGGAAGGCAGATGGTAAGTAAATATATGTATATACACCTACGGTGTTATGTAGAAAACTGGAGAGTAGAGAATGATTAGATGAAGTGGTTGGAGAAGGTCTCTTGCATAACTTAACATCTGAACAGAGACCTGTTAGATATGTTAGGAGGGAAGACGTGAAGACAGTGGGAAGAGTAGAGGGAATACTGAGTACAAAATCTTGTGGTAGCAATGGAATCTGTTCTGAGGCAGACAAATTGGTGACCTCCCCAGTGACCACCTTAGTCCTCCCTTGTACTTGTTCTCAGAGCCCTGTTCATGTAGTTATCCCTTCCTGTCGTTGAAGAAACTTCCTGATCTATCATGGAAAGCACTTCCTCCTGTCTCAGCGTGAACCATAATTGGTCCTAGCAACTCTTTTCTTCTTTTCTGGGATTGGTTTGGGCATGAGCATATGATCTTATTATGGTCAATAGTAAAGAGAGAGCCTTACTAATTGTGGTTGTGTCTACCTATGACGCCTGGAATTGTGGAAGCCATGAGGGGAGGTTTTGTGTTGAGGGTGGTAGAGCAGAAAGATGGGAAGCACCTGGGTCCATGGCAATAGCATGAACTGGTAACTTGACCTTAGAAAGCATCTTACTTTGTACTTCTTTTGGTGTTATATAATAAACCCTTATTGTTTAAACTATTTTTTTGTTTGTTTCATATTCTGTTACTTGCAACCTAAAGCATCCTAGAGGATGCTTGAAACAGTTCTTTGTCCAATGCACTTCATTTAAGATCTGTTCAAATGTTGTCCTAAAGACCTTCTTCAACTCTGTAAAATAGGACAGAGGTGGAACTTCAACTCTGATACAGGTTAAAAGTCTTGCATGTGCCTAGGTTTAAGCTAGTGGGTGGCCTCCATCTGTTTTCCATGCACAGGAAGGGAGAGTGTGGGTGCTCCGTGGTGTCATTTGGGACTGAATCCCCCTCCCCCGCTGTCTGCTCAGGTCCATCTTCATAAATGGCGATTTTAGGAGCTCATCGGCTCCATGTAAAAGATGCGTAACTCCGCTTATAATAAATTTCCGTGTGGCGTGCATGCTCTCATTCCCTTCATTTGACCTTGGTGGGACGGGCTGATGGATCAGTGAAAAGTACAATATGAAAAACGAGTAAGCAGAGCACAGTGAGCAGTGGATCCATCTTGTGTGTGATTAGCTGTGGAAAATCTCACCAACGTGACTCAGAGGACACTCTTCTTTCTCCCCTTTCTCATCCCCTCTTCCTCCTCCCACAATACCTCATCAGCCACCCCACAGGCGAGCTTTCCCACACGTGACTGCCTTGTCCCCATCATCAGTCATTGGGTCCTTACAGGGCTTCTTGGATCGACAGCTATTGGGTAGGGAAAGTGGGCTCGGACGAGGAGAATCTCTTTTTTTTTTTTATGGGGGGAGGATAGAGAAGCAGCTAATAGATCTCATCTGAAGCCTTAGGGAGTCCCCTCCAGGGGCGCGTTGAGAAGACAGGAGTGTGACAGAATGGCTCAGTAGGCATTGTAAATCTGCAATTACACCCGAGGACTCAGTGACTCGCGGTTGAGGTCTCCATCAGTTCCATTCACAGAATCAAGCCCTATAAAAACAGGGCGACAGGATGGTAAATCAAGCTTCTGGGGGAATCGTGGGATCCTGCCACAGAAGGCCTGAACGCGTTAAGTGGAAACTTGCCTTGATGGCAGTGGCTCTTATCGCATGCTGCAGAGGCCACCTTGGTGGCACATCAAGGTGCTTTTGGAAGAGAATTCCCTGCTGCAGTTGGGCTCTTGTGGGGGTGGTCTGCATTTGTGTCCCATTTGTGGGGCGCCAGTGGGTCAGCAGGCAAGCGGGGTGATGAGTGGCTGGAGGTATCTCATCATGCTAACCCAACTGGGCAACTTAGATCTCTGTTCTGTCTTCCTGCAGAAAATGAGATGTTGCCTTCCTGCCCTTCCAAGCAGAGAACGTATTCATCCTAAGGACCAGCACAGGGAAGAGTGTTGGTAGGAACTGGGCACTTGCTAACAGTTCCTCTGATGGGGGATGATGGAAGTGTCATTCCTTATTGTTGAGTTCCTGCCCATGTGTGCTCTGACCCCTGAGTAAAGGTCAGTACTTGAGATAGGTGAGGTCAAGTTTCATCCTACTTATTGGATAAGAAATTAAGTTGTAGATTTTTCAAAATATTTTATTGTTTCAAAATGTAGTCCTCAGCTAATAGGGAGAGATTCTTAGAGGATGTGTTAAATGAACTTGAAAGAAGACATTGTAATTAAAAAACTTTTCCTGTATACATGGTCAGTTTTGCTCAGGGTGGTCAAGCATGACCCTGTAATCTCAATTGCACCATTTATTGGATGTGAGCTGTCACAGCAACAATGCTCCTCTCAGCAAATCATTTAACACATGGTGGCATTTGGTGATGAGTAGTTATTGCTACCTCTCAAGACTTCAGATGCACTGCGGAAGCCCTACTCCATGGTACAGGTCTATGCACTGGTCCGTCTGCTCACCTCCTTGTGTCTGTTTTGTCTGGAACCAACAGATTTTCTGATTTCAGATGTCAGAGGCTCACAGAGGAGATACATGTCCATGTAAGGCTTAGATTCAGAACTGGCCCACTGTCACTTCAGTCCATGTCCCATAGTCCTTATGAGGTCTTGTGTGGCATAACATGACACATGGCATGTACACGGAGGGTGAAAACCAGATCAGTCTTGCAGTGCGCTATTATTAACATTGGCTGTGGCATGTAGGATTCTGGTTCCTAGACCAGAGATTGAACTTGCACCCCCTGCAGTGGAAGCTCAGAGTCTTAACCATGGACCACTAGAGAAATCCCACCATTACTTGTTTAATCTGCATGTAATTTATTAAGCACCTCTCATGAACCTTTTTGGTTCTCCATCAAAAACAGGACAAAATTCCACTTCACTCTTATCCAAAACTTCTGTCTTAGATGACCAAATGAGATTTTACAGTAAAAGTAGCGTGGGTATTTCCTGGAAAAGGAAATGGCAGCCCACTCCAGTATTCTTGCCTGGAGAATCTCATGGATGGAGGAGCCTGGTAGGCTACAGTCCACGGGGTCATGAAGAGTCGGACTGAGCGACTTCACTTTCACTTTCATACCAAGAGTTAGAAGTAAAATTTAGAAATATGAGACTGATCAGTATTGTTGAGAATCAGTCCCATCATTGTGTGTTCTTTATTACTGCAGCCGGATTAACAGTCGTGTTTATGATAGGTGGTTGCTGACAAAAAGGATAAATATTTCAAAGAGGACAGATATCTCCATCAGTAAACATTTGCTCCTATCCTGGGTCTTGGTTTTTAATTTTGCTTATGTGACTGACTTGAGCTTGTGCAATAAAGTGAAGCAGGCTAACAAATCATCAGAAAGAGCCCAAAGAGAATAAAAAGAGAAATAGATGAGGGTAAATTTTCATTTGGCATTCATTTCCCCAAAGATGTAGTCATACAGCAAATATTACAAGATTGACAATTGGGTAATAGATGCATAACATGTCCAAACAGTTAAGCTGTTCTTCAATTAACACCCAGCCCTGTAATGCCATCTGGTCTATTGGGTTTAAGAAGGATGTAGGAAATTTGGCTAAAGTCCAGAGGAACTGTAGAGATAACAATAATTTATGAAATGATATATCTGAAGAGCTTTATGGGGTTAGCCTTATTTACCTAAATAGGAGCAACTAGAAGGATATTCTGATGTATGTGAAAGTAAAAGTTAGTTACTCAGTTGTGTCTGACTCTTTGCGACCCCGTGGGCTGTAGCCCACCTAGATCCTCTGTCCATGGAATTTTCCAAACAAGGATACTGGAGTGGGTAAACATTTCCTTCTCCAGGAGATCTTCCCGCCCCAGGGATAGAACCCAGGTCTCCTGCATTGCAGGCAGATTCTTTACCGTTTGAGCCACCAGTATATAGGGTTGGTTTTACCTGAGAAGGCAACTGATGCCTTTGTGTTTAAAACAGGAAGTGAAAAAAAAGGAAAAGGTTGACATTTAGGTGTGTTCGAATTAAGTTAGATCTGCAAGAGAATTCCGCTAACTTCTCAGGTTTTGTAGTGGTGACCCAGAATTGTTTCCAAGTTGTGGAGTATATCTCCAAAAGAGATTTAATTTTTAACTTTTTAAGTGGAAGAGAAACTAGTTCTCTTACAGGAGGTCATGTATTATTCTCCCTGGAGGCAGGGAGTCTGAACCTTTCTGGGAATCTGTTTCTGCATGTTGAAGGAGAAAGTAGGCTCTCACACAGCATTTTCAGATCACTGGATGAGGTAATGAAGGTGATGATACCCTCTGGTCTGGTTCCATCTCCTTGCTGTCCTGGGAAGGCCATGATCTACTCAGTCTGAATGGGTAGCACATGGGTTCTAGCACAGAGAGCTGTAAAGAGTGTTTGAGAACTTGACTTTCCCAGGGAAATGGAAGGTCTATTTTCCGAATTAATTTGTAAGCTGGATATGGTGGAGATCATTTGAGGATTCTTAAGGGGTTCCTTTCTCTGTATATTTTAATGTTGGGGGGTTTATGTAAAGGCCTCTTAAATTAGGCTGAAGCTCAGAATTCCTCTGCACATCTCAAATATACATGTACAATATCTTTCTTCTCTATTTAAAATAAGATTCAAAATTTAACAAGGAAAGTGGCAAATTCTTCATGTTGTTTTCCACTTAACCCTCAATTACCATACATCACACTCCAAGATCGTTTTCTTAAAATTTGCAGTAATATAGATTATTGAGTTTATGTCTCATCATATAATCCAAAATTCGAGAAGTCTGCAATAGTACATGAAACCTTAGTAAAATATGAAAATTATACACATGGGGAAGGAATGAAAAATAAGCAGTGAATAAGATGGCACAAAAAAGAAGCATTTGGTTTAGTGGAGAGGATGAGAGTGCAGGAAACCTAGAGTTTAGTTTCTTCCCCAGTAGTAATGAGACCTTATGTGAATCGCTTAACAGCATGTCTTGGTTTTTCCATCTGTGAAATGAAAGACTTGGATTAGGTCTTATGATGCTTGTTGGTTCTGAAACGACCTTTGATCTATGGTTAAAACTCCCTTGGAGAAGATGAGTTTGTTTTCTTATGCCCATTCTATTATTGAAAATCCTCTCAAAGTAGGAGTCTGTATTCAGCTTAATTGAATGGTCCTCAGGTTAGTTAAGGATAGTGTGTTGACTTCTGAATTCAGAGTCATTAGTTATCAGCATTTGGACCATCTCTCTCAATCCTGTGCTGTCAGTCCATGTGGCTAATTAATTATGGCATCTTTTCCTGTTGAGCCAAAGCTGTGCCTCTGAATCCTTCTCATTACAGCCTGCCAGGGGACCAGGGGGGTAGAGTTGGTTCCTTAGATAGAAACCTCTTTACTCACCCTGGCTCATTGTGTGAAGACCTCCGAAGATGAAGACAGTGTAATCTAAGAGAAATAGATGCCCACCTGAAAGACCTTCCAGTCTAGAGAAATGGTCCAAGGAGCATGAGCAACCATGGTGGGGTGGGGGCGGTCACTGTGGGCAGGAAATAGTTTGGATTTTCATCAAGATGTTTCAAATTGTGGGCCTGTTTTAACTGTGCTGTCTCATATTGTGGGCATAGAGAATGCTGTGGAAGATAGGTTGAAGAGATTTAAGGTGTTTGACTTTTCAACAAGTATGTGTTTGAAAGTCCATAGTCTTTTGCAAAATCACTTCGTGTGGGCTCTGATATGAGGCTGTTTGTAATTTACAGCATGTGTGACATTAGTCTTCAAACTTAATAGTTTCAAAGCCATCCAAGATTTGGGAATTTCATTTAATGCCATGGATAACTCTTTGCTCTGAGCATCTATTTTTTTTTTTTAATATCATAGAGGGCATTTATTCATTTACACAGAATGTCTCTTTATTTCTGATCATTTCTACAAATGTACACACAGAAATAAGTCAAATATGTGTCTCAGACTGAATCCTCCAGAAATTTAGGTTCATATTTGATTCTGTAATTATATCTCTGAAGCTCCCATCAGCTCCTCAGGTCAACCTATCCTTCTTCAGTCCTGCACCCCAGCTGTGTCACCTTTGCTTTTCTCATCACACTAAGCTGATATCTGAAACCAGGTGTGTGTTTTCCCATCATAATGTGCTTATGTCCTAGATTTCAGTTTTCAAGTGTCCAGAAGAAAGCTTTTGATAGAAGCAACCACTAGGCAGGGTATTACAATATTATGTATTGGGACTCAGGTGCTCTGAGCATCTTTGAAGACCAGGCTGAGAGTGGGTAGAGATGGGAATAATTTTGTATTTGGTGACACAGAGAAGGAAACAGTCTTTATATGTGTATATATGTATTAGAAGCATAGCGTATGTGTAATTTCTGTGTATTTTAGGAGGAATTTATTACTCTGCATGTGCCCTATTTGGAATTTATGGTAAGAATATGGCAAAAGAGAAAAATACATTAACATTTGGTGTTTCATTGTATTCATAAAAGGCTGTTGTCACATCCCTTGACTTTTTACAATGAAAGAAAACATCCCTAGTGATGGAGCAGTAGGGTTTCTGGATCAGTCTTTAGAATTTGAGCAGCACTGAGCTCATCTCTGTTCCCTAGCTCAGATATGCACAAAGGTCCTTTTCTAGGTGACATAGCATGTTGTATTCCAAAGTACACTTTCTTTTAATTTACAACTTAATTTTCAACCTAATTCAGAAGATTGATACTATAATGCTATTTGCAGAAGTATTGAAATGTCAGTAAGTTTTATTGTAGTAATAAAGAGTATTCCATATATCACAGACTCTATAGGGATCCTTGCTTTTTGCATAGATCTTCATAGCAACAACCAGTGGCTAAATGCTGGCAATCATTAATTTTTAAAGAAGACATGGTTATGATGAGTTGAGGAATTAAGGCTGGTAGTGAAGAATGAACTTTAATTTTTTGTCACCTTTTTTTTTTTTGGTTGCATGCTAAGGTGAGGCGACAGCAAGATGATAAAAAATGGCCCAAATCCCAGGTTCCTAATACTTAAAATGCTGTCTGCTCATAAAAAGATTTCAGTTAGGGAGAGGCCATCTTTGAGCTCCCGGTAACAAATGGGTATCAGTGGCCCATGAAATAATCAATGCCACTAATCCATCCTAGGACCTGCCAATATGTTAATGGCCCTGGTGCATCGTTATTGCTACAAGACCATAAATCATTCCAAGACCAGAATGCATCGCTGTCGAGGCCTCAAACCCCTTGCCTAGAATAAAATGCTGCCTCCTAACAATTAATGTCCAAACATTTTGCAGCTTTGTGCCTTGATTGTTTTCAGATGCTAAAAAAGTAAGTAGGACAGATTGTAAATCAATAAAACTATAAGACAAAGTGTTTTAATAATAGGAAGGTTCAGAGTAAATCATAGTTCTGTGTTTATTATTGCTTTTGGGGTTATAAATAAAGTTACTTTCTACTACCCAGCAAGGCTACTGAATTAACATGGGTGACCAAGGCCAGGGCTAACCTCTCTGAATGAGGTCCCCTTCTCTTATATCACCCCAAGAAGCCAAATCAAGCCAACTGGAACCACAAACCCCACTTTGTATTGGAGGGCAGTGTTGAGTATACAGTGGATCTGTTTTAGAGACAGTCCCTCTTGGAAATGGCAAAAGTAGCTCAGTATAAAGTGGTTTCTTTGGCAGCATCAGATTTCAAATATCCAGTATGGTGAGCTTTCAGTGTGTGGTTATTTATTAGCCATTGTTAATATGGGTGATGGAATAATTTTTACAGTGGTACCCAGGTTAGCTTGGAGTTCCTAGGTGCTTTCACTCATGCTTCTTTCCATTAAATTATCTAACCTAGGAGGTTGACTTTGGCCATAGAAATACACTGTTGCCAACCACAGGCAAACCCGAGAAGATCTTACTTAGGAAACAGAGTCGCATCCAATTGATCTGCTTCCCCTTGGTCAGTGTCAATTCAGTTTCCTATTGAAGGTGTGGAGAAGCACACAGGATAGAAAGTCGTTAACTCCACCTCGTAGCCACAGAGTTTATTTGCTCCCATTATAGTGTTCCTTGTTCTGCAGCTGTACTTTCGACATGACGAAAGGTAGATAGCCATCCTGGAAAGGTGGGCTTGTCACTTGCTTGGGAGTCACAAATCAAAGGACAGCAGCTTGTAGTGTTAACCATGAACTGGCTGGCGAGCTGGATTCTGACTATAAATGGAATTGAGACATTGAACCTGGCTGAGCCTATTTCCAGAGTCAGGTTGAATGTGGTAAGGCACCAAGAAGATAAACAACCAAATGAAAATAGTAGAGCGTGGGGTTTGGGGGCACCTCTAGCATTCAGTTAGAGCTGTGATGTTGAAAAGACACCATGTCCCCATCCAAATGCCCCGAAGTGTCATGCTCCCAAACACGCGTTCAGCCGTGGCGGACACCCCTCTCTGGCGCTCGTATGTCCCTTGTGCCCTGTTCTGGTGGGTGTTTGTAGTTAATTTTGGTGCTCAGGAAACAACACAGGAAAAGGCCAGAAAAACAATGGCTCCGTATAGACAGAAAGACAATTAAAACTGATATGACTCTTAACAGAAGTGGCAAGAGCAGGCAGGATGGAAGTAATTTATTCAACGAATTGTCCAAATACATAAAATTGCACTGATGTATGGTGTAGCGGTGGGACAGTGGAAAATTTGATAGTCGTTTCCGTTGTATGAATTACTCAGACAGGATGCCTTTGTGAAGTATGGGGGTTTGTTTAATGTTCTGACAACAATTTAGATCCTGTTATGGTTATTGCAGTGTAATGCCATAGTAAAAATTGAACATGACACACCAGCAATTTATTATTTGTGTGTTTTTTAACCTTGAGTATCGGATTGTTTGTCCAAGCATATCCTTTGATTTGCTATGAAATTTATTGTTGATAAAAACAATCAGATTTCCATTAGAAGCAAAAAATATTATTATTATTATTTTTTTGCCATGAACCATGGATTTAGGGAAAAAATTCAAACTAGGCTACAGGACTTATGACAGGTAGACTCATGACATTATATGGTAATTCAGCATGAAAGAATAATTGTGACACTCTACTTGGTTGTGGAGTATAATCGTGCTGTGAGGTTCAATTCACTGAAAGGCCAAATTATCTTCAACTACATTAGTCTGACAACCTATAATGCTTTGCAGAAGCAATTTGTAGACGTTTCACAGAGTGCCAGCAAACAGGGCTCCCCATTATGCCAACCATTAACAAATTTGTGTAGGGGAAAAAGTAACTTTTCCATTTTCCTGACTGTTTTCAAGCTTTGCAACATAATAAATAGCTAATAGTAGTATTTGCATTGCCATTTACTCTCTTAGTTTTAAAATTTATCTAAGGCATGGGAGGAGAGATTTATATCTGCAGCTCTGCAGCCTGAGAAATACTGATAGTTTCTTTGCCTTAAACACTAGCACGGTGCAGTGGAGAGAGCATGGCATTTGGAGGTGAGTGGTCTGGATTGTTGTTGAAATTCACCACCCACCACCCCCCCACCCCGCACCCATCCCTCCACTGCCCCCACGAGACCTTTGTCTTGCCAGGTTTTATAACCTTATTCACTTTGGACCTCAGTTGCCCCGTCTCTAAGTTGGGGATTATGTTCCTCTCACCTAAGAATCTCTGTCTGGGGGTTAAGAGGTTCTTAGTATTGTCCCTAGCCACTGGGAAGTCTATCTGGAGTAGTTGTGGAGTACGGGACTGTCGCCCCTTTTGTACTGCTGGTTTTAGGGAACGGAACCACAGGATGGATGAGTATGAGGCACTCTCAACCCTGTGACTCAGCTGGAATTTGCTCCTGAGTGTGTTTTGCTTGACTGTAGAGGCCCATTTCCAAGCAGAACCCAAGGCCATGTCAAAATAGATTGTTTGACTTTTATATTCTCAAATACAGAATAAGCAGTTTTCTTTAAAAAAAAAAAAGATTGAAAAAGCTACCCATGTGCTACAGAAATTTAGGGGCACAGCATACAGCATATTTGATGAACTTTAAAAAAAAACACAACAAACTTTCTTCATAAATCACGTTGGATGAGTACTAAAAAAGTTGGTTTTGTTTGCAGGTGTTACTGCGTGTGGAGATGTACAGAGCCGTGTGGCTCAGTGTCCTCTAAATATTTAATAGCGTTTTTCCATTTTCACCTGGATTTTGGGAACTGGAAGAAGCCAGGTGTATTTCTCCTAAAGGCCAGTGTCACGTGTATGTTTGTTCTTTTTAGTTCCTGTGATTTGCTGCTTATTTCCTGAGCCGGGCACTCCTAGATAGAAATGGAACCTTCAGGACTGATCGGTTTGCAGAGAAAGGATAAGATAGCAGGAAGGGCCCGGGGGGCCCCTCCTTGTCTTTGTCCCCTCCATCGCAAGGGTTTCCATAAAACGGTCTCGCACCATGGGAGTGAATGGGCATGAGGATAAATCACTCACTATCTTCAGTAATTGACTTATAATTTATGATTTTAAGAATCATCAAACTTTCTCCACCATTTTTGAGAAGGGGTTGTATGAATCCCTCTGTGTCACCCAGTGGCGTTAGTTTCCTCATCAGAGACTGGCCCTTCATTATGACAGGCCATTAGGCCTCATACCTGCTGCTTTCAGAGGAGGTGATGGCTTTTCCTAAGGGTGAGTTTGAATTCAGCCCTTCCTGTTAGAATCTAAGAGATAAACCATCTTTTTGGTTTTCTAACTTGATCTTGGGCTTCCCTGGTAGCTCAGATGGTAAAGCGTCTGCCTACAAGGCAGGAGACCTGGGTTCAATCCCTGGATTGGGAAGATCCCCTGGAGAAGGAAATGGCAACCCACTCCAGTATCCTTGCCTGGAGAATTCCATGGACCAAGGAGCCTGGTGGGCTACAGTCCATGGGGTCGCAAAGAATCAGACACAACTAGAAAAAGAAATAGGATGATAATCTTAGTAGCTATTTCCAAGGACTTCACCTACCCTTCTTGTTTGACTGGGTGGGAGGGTTTTTACTTGATTATTAAAGCTCTTTTTTATAGTTAAAAAATGAATGTATTTCTATTTTTGACTGTGCCGGGTCTCTGTTGCTGCACCCAGGCTTCCTCTGGTTGCGTTGAGTGGGGGCTGCTCTTTGTTGCAGCACACCAGCTTCTCATTGCCGTGGCCCCCTTGTTGCCAGGCACGGGCTCCAGGGTGCACGGGCTTCAGTAGTCGCGGCACATGGACTTAGTTGCCCTGCAGCATGTGGAGTCTCCCTGGAGAAAGGATCAAACCCATGTCTCCTGCATTGGCAGGTGGATTCTTAACCACGGGACCACCAAGGAGGTCCCTAAAACTTTTTATTTTAGTGAAACTTAGAGGATATTTCTGGACTCTTGGAATAGAGATGTTGAATCAGTGGTCCTCGGTTGACTATATCTCCCTTCATAAGTTGAAAAAAAATGTGTATGTTTTTCCTGCCTGGTGGCCCTATGCTCTGGGGAATTGCTTTTCCAACGTGTGACTAACATCTCCAGGTGGACTGTAAAGAAAGTGTAAGAAGTTTAGTGCAATCAGTCAACATTACTGCAAGCATCACCTTTAAGTTTAGATAGTGAGGAGGGAGAGTTAGTCATCCTCGCTTTGGTACAAAGGGTGACCCATGGGCAGTAAGCGCAGGTGAAAGGAGAAGGGGCCTCATGAGTAGGGAGGCACTTAGGGTAAGCATGAATGCAGTTACAGTGGGAAAATACGCACGGAGAAGGAAAAGAGTTGCAGGGGGGTTGGTGAGTGGGGGTAATGGATTGTTCCGAAGGTCTGGGGTCCCAGGAGTATAGTTAAGGACGAGCTGGAGCATCCATGTTTACGCATAGCGCTCTTCAACCTAATTTTGGCTGAACTGTTGCTGACTTCCTTAGTGTTCCTTGATCACCCACCTGCAGAAAGGGCATGGAGGGAGATGATTGTTGACTTTATGGTTATGGAACCCAGCTAATCGGTGTGCCCGCTGGGCTGTAACTTGTTATGCCTGAGCAGTTCTTACACCGGGTCTGAAGATTTTTTACTGGCAAAGGGGGAAAAAAAAAAACAACACTCATTTCTCATGACCCAAGGCCCCTACTGGGAGGGAAGCTCTCATCTCACATGGAGGGAAAACACAGTGATACCTCCTGATACAGAGGTTTCTGGAGTGATTTAAATATGACCAGTGTAGCTCCTTAGCCCTGCTTTGCAAAACCACGGGGTTTCACAGAATGAATGCTTGTGCAGCCCTGTATGATAAGCCTGCAGTGGAACAGGAGGCATCTTGCTGATTGTGTTCTAGGGTTTTTGAGTCAACATCAGTAACTGCCCCCCCACCCCACCCCCTGCAACCCACAAGCTGGGGAGCCAGTGATAGGCACCTAATCCGCTTATAGTCATTCTTCATGCAGAGCTGTAGTTACTTTCAGACACGGAGAATATGTTTGTTCTGCTGGTTTTCTCAGGGTTGGATCACCCAGGGTTCTAGTCCACACAGAGGCCAGCATGTGGTACCAAGTACCACCTTACAGACTGCTTCGATCTTTGGCGTTCTGGTAAAGGCCCCTGGTTAATCTGGCACTGGGTATTGCCTGCTGCACCAGCTCTCCACTAGCTTTCGTCCCTTGAATGATTCTGTGAAATGTCCCCTGCGTTCAGGTTCTACTTGCTTCTATGTATCTTTGTCTTCCTTTACCCGGTTTCTCCTTGCGCTGACTCCGTGGTCATGTTTTTGTGGGATGGAATCTCCATCAGATAAAAAGCCAGAGGAGATAGGAAAGGTCAGCACGACAAATCTGTCCTCTGAGCGCCTGCGAGTGTGTTTGGGTAGCTGAGCTCAGCTGACCACGAAAGACAAATAGGAAATATGAAGGTGCTTCCTCACCAGCCTTAAAGTTGAAAGCCAAATATCTACTGGGAGAAATAGGAGTGTTAGAGTCTCATATTGGAGATTCAGGAGGCGATACATTCTTGCCTTCATTTGGAAAGGTCACAGGCTTTATTTGCAGTAAGACATGCATATGGTTATAGCTTGCTTTTATTTTCCCTTTTAAAATGTGTATTATATGTCCACACCATGTTTATGTTACAGTTGTGTATTTTAACAACATGCAGTCTTTAACGTGACAATGCAAAAAAAAAACAAACTTCAAATGTTATTTTAGCGAGTTGTTTTACATAACGAGAGACGACGATAATCTGTGGGTGTTTCTGTTTCTCTCGGTTAATTTCTTTTCTGTTTTTATTTTGTGGAATTGAAAAAGGACATTTCTAGTGATGGTGTAAAGCTCTTCTAATTTAATTTTATTGTTGTATACCTGTCTCCACTAAAAATGCAAATATCTGTTAGAAGCTGTGTCTTACATTTCATTCTGCTTCATAGATGGGTTTGTTTCTTGGGGTTATCTGTTTGGGGGGAAAACATTAGACTCAAATTTGCAGTTAGGCCATCTTTGATTTCTTTTTCCCTTCATAAGAGAGAAAAGGCAAAGGGAACATATTTTTTTGAATGTGTGCTATAAGCCAGACAATAACATGCATTATTTCATTAAATTTTCATGATAACCTTTTGAGGATGTTATGATCCCAATTTCACAGATGAGGAAACTGAGGTTTAGAGAGATGAAATGACTGGCCAGAGGAACACATCCAACAATGAGTGAAACTTGGAGGGAGATGATGGTCTGACTCCAAAGCCTGTGCTATTTTCCACGACACCAAACCGCACAGTCTTCCCCCTAAATGTACAACTTCTCTTGCTGCCATTGAAGAGATCCATCATTCTGAAAAGTAGTAGGGAGTATATATAGTCTTTCATAAGAAATTACCACTGTTGTTTAAAAAATTCTCAAATATCTTGGGACATATATTATGTGCCTAGTTCTTTTTGTACTTGGATCAGTAGTGTGTGTGTGTGTGTGTGTGTGTGTGTGTGTGTGTGTGTGTGTGTTTAGGGTGCTGATAGAGAGAAAGTGGAAACTTGAAAACAGGGTCCATGTCCTCAAAAAGGGCAGAGAAGATGAATCTGAAACTTGAATGAAGGGTGAACACCAATTTATGAAAAAGGCTAAGTTAAGGGACAGGTCAGGGTGCAGGTGCTGTAGTAACTTAGAAGAGAGGGAGCCCTGGGCAGTGGGTGTTGTGGTACAAACCCAGAGACTCTATCAGAGCCTTAGAAAAAGAGTGTCAGGTGATACAGCCTGCAAACGAGTGGCTTTGTTTCTAGGACTGGGATGCTTTAAGCCTGTGTGGAGAAATGGATGATGAGATAGTGGCTGCTGGGGGTGAAGTGTATATTTGGTGCAGATGGAGAAGTAGGTCTATGTATTTGTGAGGCCAGGGTGGTGGTGATCTCACCAGTTTCTCCATCCCTGGACATCAACCATGCTGAGCCCCTCTCTGTGTGTCTAAGTCCCTCCTACCTTCTCACCTCTGGGCCTCTGTATCTGTTGCTTTCTCTAGGTAACTCCTCTTGATCACCCTCGAGGTCTAAGCTAAAATGTCCTTTCCTCTGGGAAGGCATTTCTGGCTTCTCCCATTAGGTCTGGTCCTTCTGCTATTTGTTCCCTTTAGCTTCTTTATTCCTCCATCATAACATTGATTGTTGTTGTTCAGTTGCTAAGTTGTGTCTGACTCTTTTGCGACCCCATAGCCTACCAGGCTTGTCTGTCCTTGGGATTTCCCAGGCAAGAATACTGGGGTGGATTGCCATTTCCTTCTCCAGGGGATCTTCCCGACCCAGGGATCAAACCCATATCTCCTGCATTGACAGGCAGTTTCTTTACCACTGAGCCACCTGGAAGGCCCTATAACACTGATTATATTTTTAACAACTCATGTACTTGTCTTTCTTTCTAAACAGTAAGCCCCAGTAAAGGGAGCACAGTTAGCAAAGACTCAGGCACGTAGAGAGTAGGTGAGTAAATCATTTTTAAATGAGTTAATGAATGAGTGAATATGTTTAAATTTCATTAGTCAACTCATGAAAGCCAGGTCGGCCCATGTGTCTGTTGAAGTCAGAAGGAGGGTTCATTTGTTGTTTCTCTGTCAAAGGAGGGTATGCTCCCCAAATGAGACAGACTTGCCCAGGTTTATCAGGTGCCCAGGTTTATCCTTCAGTGGGGGCAGGAGGAGAAGGGGATGACAGAGGATGAGATGGCTGGGTGGCATCACTGACTCAATGGACGTGAATCTGAGTGAACTCTGGGAGTTGGTGATGGACAGGGAGGCCTGGCGTGCTGTGATTCATAGGGTCATGAAGAGTCGGACACGACTGAGCAACTGAACTGAACTGATCCTCTCAGGAGTTTTATCCAGTGGTGGAGGTGCTGTAATGAGAGCTCCTGGTATGGATACTAGAATTGCTCAAGCAGTTTAAATGTAGTCACAGGGACCTAAAGTGTTGTGTTTTTGCTGGAGTGGGAGGGGCAGGCAGAGAAGCCAGATCATTAAAAGTGAGGTGGGTGGGGGGTTCTTGTGCACGGGGAGTGTTAACTTCTGTGGGCCCTCTGCCGTCTCTGGTGACATGTCATGACTTAACAAGGACAAGACCCTGTAGATTGGCCTATGAGAAATAAAGTGATGGGATGAACCCCCAGTCTTGTGCATCTGTCTGCTTTTAACCCCTCGCAGTGCCATCCTAACTTTCCCGTAATGCATCGCTAAAAATTTCCTTTCATATTCTACCTGAAAGCCACCGTGGCGCCAGCTTCCTGGCACAGTCACTGAATTTACTTTTGGCTGCACCACAGAGCATGTGGGGTCCTTGTTCTCCCTGCAGAGATCAAAGTTGTGCCCCCCTGCAGTGGAAGCATGGCGTCTTAACCACTGGACCACAGGAAAGTCCCCAGTGGCTGAACTTAATGACCTAGACATTTTCTTATTTGAGGTGATAAGAACTCAAGTTGTTCCATAGAGCACTGTCTCTTTCTTACTCAAAGTAAGATTGATCTTGTAGGACCTTTCTAGAAACTGTCTTGTGAACTCTTCGAGCTCTGTTTATGCCTCCCTGTTTGGTGTCTGCAAAGACAACTACGTGCTGTTCCTCCCAGCATTGACTCATTAACAGATGCGCAGTGGTCATGGCCCCACCACTCAGCCCTTTAGGCTGGCCGCGACTTGTCCCACCCCACCCCGTGTAGTATGGACATTGGACATCCCATTCTGGGTGAGCTGCTGTAGCCCTTTGAGCACTACTAAGGTGAGTTTTTTCCAGCTCATTGCAAATGCATCCTATTGGGAGCAGGCAGAGTCCTGGTGTAGTCCAGGTGAGTTGCTATCTATTGCTTCTCTCTTATCTCCTCAGCATGTCACTCCATCATAGAAGGAAATTAAATTGGCTTGGCATGGGTTGCTCTTCACAGAACTTGCTAGCTGTTCCCTATACCTTGGGCTTCTCTAGGTCATTGCAGATTGATTGCCTTATGATTTATACACCGAGCTGAAAACTTTCCTTTTGAGACTTGAGGTTCTTACACAGATCTTAAGCTGGAACCTTTTTTTTTTTTTTAAAGAAAGAAAATGAATTCATTTTTTTAAATATAAAATTAAATATATGGGAGACTTGTTGGGAAGGGGAAAGTGGAAGAAAAAATGTCCAAGCCCACCTCTGCTCATACTAATCTATACTTTTTAGCAGTTATTTCTGAGAGAGTGATTTATTTACACTGACAGCTTGTTACTTATGGTAGCTGCTGCCAGCTTCTGAAGTAATCTGATAACGTCAGAATGTGAAGGGAAGCTATAGGCTTTGCCTTGACTGACTTGCTATAAATCATGTACATTGCTGGTGTCTATATGAGGATGCTTGGGTTGATACTGATGGAAATACAAATCAAATACAACACATGGTAACCCAATTCAGAGCTAGAGATTTTGGATTAAGCCTATTGGATTCATATTTTTAAGTGAAACAGAGCAGACATACCCGGTTGTGTATTGAAACTTCGAAGCTGTCTACTCTGGTAACTTCAAGGACAACAGCTGCCTTTGAAATGAAAGTACAGAGTGGTGGGCTAGCAAGGATGTTTATTTCTTTATTCATTCAACAACCATTTATTGAACACCTACTATATATATGTCAAGGGGAATGTATGTAATTTAAATTTTTTCTTGCAAATTTGTTGGCTTATGTAAGCTTCATGAGGGTAGAGCTTTGTCTTGGTCATCACTGTATCCAGTTCTTAAAATAGTGCTTGGCCCACAGTAATTTCTCAGTATATATTTGTTGAGTGAGAATAGGAAGCCCAGAGTCTGAATATTAGGGCTGTCAATACCTGGAAGTTACTCTCTAGGCAGCAAGAGGCATTCCCTTTTTTGGACTCTCTCTGGAGTCCTCTCTAGTCCTCCCTATAGATTTCTGGTAAAGGATCTTTCATGCATGCAAGCACGGTCACTTGCTTACTTGTGTCTGCCTCTTTGGGACTCCTGGACTGTAGCCTGCCAGCCTCCACTGTCCATGGGATCTCCCAGGACGAATATTGGAGCAGGTTGCCATTTCCTACTCCAGGGGATCTTGCTCACCTAGGGATCGAACTCATGTCTCCTGCATTTCCGCGTTGGCAGGCAGATTCTTTACCACTGAGCCACCTGGGAATCCCCCAAAGCATATTTCATACTGTAATGTAATTATTGGTTTATACACTGTCCTCTTCAGCCATAGCACAAGCTTTGTCTAAAAGGGCAGAAATCATGTCTTACTCATCTTGGACTTCCCAGTGGCCTGGCATGTGGGTGGTACCAAATAATTGCTTATAGCCATGGAATGACATAATTCTTATAAAATTAACCACCTATATCTCTGTATTTTCACGTGTACATAATGACATTAAAAAACCCTGAAGTACAAATACTGCTGCATGCCAACAGTGCTCATTTTGTCAAGTTCTAGAAAAGATGATTTTTATACCATTCCTTTTGTTTATCTCCTTTTTCTAACTCTTCTAGGTTAAATATTATCTGTGAACTTTAATAATAAAGGGGAAAACCGTTAGTGTCTTTTTCTCTAACCACTTCACATATGAAGAGGCGAGTTTGTGAGATTTTGTGTATGTGTGGCTTTCTTGGTGGCTCAGTGGTAAAGAATCCACCGACTGAGTGAGACACAGATTTGATCCCTGGGTTGGGAAGATCCCCTGGAGAAGGAAATGGCAACCCATTTCAGTATTCTTGCCTGGGAAATCCCATGGACATGGGAACCTGGAGGGCTGTAGTCCACGGGGTCTCAAAAGAGTTGGACATGACGTAGCAAGTAAGCAACAGTAACATTGAATTTTTATCAGTTGGTTCAACCAAATGCACCAAGGGAGTTTGCTGAATAATAGGATCCTTTAGTAAATGGGGCAACTACTCTCAAATGTGTCTTTGGTATAAAAGTGTCTTTTGATATAAATCTGGACACATAACTGTCGGGTTTGCTTAAAGGGAGGCAAGCCTGTGTTGAAGAGGAAGCATGAAACGGCATGGAGTCTTAACCGTGATGAGAAACGTGTGGCAATGGTCAGATTTATTCCTAACATTTGCAGATTCTTGGTTGAGTACAAGTGGAAAGCTGCATACTATATATCTAATTATGTTATATCTTCTTGTCATGAAAAACATGTTTTCATTAATGACTTGAAATTCCAGATTTCAGTTTAGACTTCTTCACCTCTTTGGGGTTTTAAGCTGGAACAAGGCAGCATGAACACAGCCTACCCTGGGTCCACTGCCTGTTCCCCTTCTTGTTGTACCCATAGCTGTCTTGTCCTGTAAGGAGCCTATTGCATCTGTGTCTGGATACTCCTACATGTCCATTCTCAGCTCATCATAAAGAACCATCTCTAATGTTAAGGGTGGACACTGGGTTACTTTTGCAGGATGGATCAGGGATGTGCAGCTATAGAAATGGGCTCTGGGTCATCTGGGCAGAGAGTGCCAGAATTCTGGATACCCAAAATGCATCTTAGAAAGTAGAAGATGTACTCTGGAATGTTCCTAGGCCTTGTATCCTGTGAGAGGAAGGCACAGCCTAAGGAGGGCTGAAGCCAGCTCAGGGAAGTGGCCTCCTCTAGCTCAGGCCTAGGAGTGTTGCTGCCAGGGGTAGACTTGCACTGGAAGACTGCTTCATGGCTCCCAATCTGAAGACAAATCCATGCTTCCTGAATTACAGGCACCAAGATCACCTTAGATTTGGACCAGTGTTAATGATCCAGTGGTCTCAAATTTTAACATGTGTAAGAGTCTCTTGGGAATGGATCAGAATGAATACTCGGTCTCTGCTTTGATGAACTGCTGATGCCCCATGAGTAATTATGACGGCCATGCCCAGGCCGCTGCCAAATTCCCAGCTTCGAAGAGAACATGCATGGGAGGTAGTTAGCACGAGGATAAGCCCTTAATAATTGGTAGCTGTCATTATTGTTACTATTATTACAATTATTATGAGTTGATTCCCATGTCTTACCATCCGAGAAAGGCCAGCAAGTTTGTGTAATTTTCTCTTGCTGAGTGAGAACTGAGAAGTTTGTATGTCTCACATTTGTCGCTGTCATCCTCGTCATGCTTATCTGTCATCGCCAGGTAAACTGTTCCCATCCTATAAACATGTTATTCATCGCCTTGCCCTAACTTCATGAGCAAGCTCACTTAGCTTTTCTATTTTGGTGCTACAGTTTGACTTTGTTTTCATATACAGAGTGAACAAAAATTAGTGGGACTTTCTTATTTATTTGTTTTTAATTTAAGGGACGTTCTTATTTAGATGCCCATGACTGAGGCAGAATGAAGGATCGTGTGTTAGTTTCTTACCTTGAAGTTTAGTTATTTTTGCTTTTGCTAGAAAGAAAAGGAAGTGGGAGGAAAGTTCTTTCTTGAGCAGTTGTTAAGGAGGAGGGAAGCAATTTTCCTTCAAGAAACAGACTCACCTTATAATGTTCTGTGTCTTTAAGGAGGGTGGTGGTGAGTGGGGGAGGATAGCATGTTGAAGATAACCAGAGCTCTCTGTATACCACTGGATTTGTCATTCCAAAGTAGCTGATGGATCATGAGGCCTAAGGAAGGTGCAGAAATGGACTTTCCTTGTCAACATTCTACTGGGAAATAGGAATTTTCAAGAAGGAGACTTCTCAAACCCTTTCCCTTTAGGATTCTTAGCTTTGTCTGGAGCTGACTCTGATCTTTGTAGTGTCCAAGAGACACAAAGGAGAGGGTTTCTGGATTTATATGTTAGTTGATAAGTCCAAGACAACAAGCTGCTTCTTCTTTTGACTGTCTATGGGGTATTTTGTTGCCTTTTGCTTTTTCCCTTGTGTCAAATACTATATTTGGTTTGCTTAGATGATATGAACCTGGAGGAGTAAGGAGAAAGTTAAAAATAGTAGGACTCAGCCCAAAGTGGAAAATTAGTAGTGGTTATTGAGAAACCAAGGTTATGTTATACACATCAGGAGACAGAGAACAACCAACAGGGCAGTGTTGGAGGGATAAAGAGAACTGCCATCCTCTGAGATATTCTACCATGTTGTCTTGTCTCTGAAGAGTAAAAAGTCACACGATGAGTACTTAGGAGAGTTGGACTATAGTCTTGAAAGTATCACTTCTGCTCTAGGTTGATTGCCTCTTTGTTGCAACCAGAGGATCTTTCATTTCCTCTCAGTTCTAAGAATGTTATTTTTATAAATATATTTTATATAAGACACATGGTAACCAGAAAGATCTTTTGTGTAGCAGATACACAAAAGATTAACAGAGGAATCAAATCATGCTGCCACAAAAGTCTTCAAATCACAAAGCAAGGTCACAAGAGAAGAAGCAAGGAACCAAAGAACTTGAGAATAGCCATAAAATAGTGAACAAAATGATAATAGTAGGTCCTTATCTATCAGTAATTACCATAGACATAAATGGATTAACTTTTCCAATTAAAAAAATGGCTTAGTGGATAGAAGACGTAGATCCAATGATATGTTGCTCACAAGCTGAGAGTCAAGGGATGGAAGAAGTTATTTCAAATAAGAGGTAGCCGGAAGAAAGCAGGGTTAGTCATACATACAGCAAACAAAATAGACTTCAAGCAAGAAGTGGTCAAAAGAGACAAGGAATGTAGTTACTTAAGGAAGAAGTCAATTCATTAAGAAAGTATAACAGTTTTAAGTGCTTATGTAGCCAACATTGGAACACTTAAATGTGTCAAACAAACACTAACAGAAATAAAAGGAGAAATTAACAGCAATAAAATAACACTTGTGGGCTTGAATGCCTCACTCTTAAGAATGGATAGATAATCCTGACAGAGAACCAATAGGGAAAATCAGATTTGAACAATACTGTAGACCAAATGACTTAATAGACGTATGCAGAACAGTCCGTCCAACCAGAGGAAACACATTAAGTGCACATGGAACATTTTCTAGACAAGATTATGTGTTAGATCATAAAGCAAGTCTCAACAGATTTGAGACGGTAGAAATTATATCAAGTGTGTATTCTGACCACAGTAGTTGAAACTTGAATAGCAAGGGAAAGCTGGAAAATTCACAGATATGTGGGAACAAAACAGCACACTTCTGAACAACCGATGGATCGAGAAGAAAAGGGAACTATGAATGATCTTGAGACAAATGAAAATGGGAATGCAGTGTATCAAAATTAATGGGATGCATCAAAGTCAGTTCCAAGATGGAATTTTATAACAGTAAATGTATCCTTCAAAAAAAAAAAAAAAAAAAGAGAAATCTTAGACAACCTAAATTTACACCTCAAGGAACCAAAGAAAGAACAAGATAAGCTCAAAGTTACCAGAGGGACTGAAATAATGGATGAAAGCAGCAATGGATGAAATAGAGAGCAGGAAAACAATAGAAAAGATTAATGGAACTAAGTTCTTTCAGAAGATAAAGCATAAGACCTTAAAATAACCAAGAAAAAAAAAGGACCCAAATCGGTGAAATTATAAATGAAAAAGAAGAATGGATGTCACAGAAATGCAAAAGATCATGAGACTACCATGAATAGTTATATATCAACAGTTTGCCTGACCCAGAAGAAAAAAGTTGTGAGAAACATACAACCTATCAAGACTGAATCATGAAAAATAGAAAGTTTGAACAGACCAAAAACAAAAGATTAAGCCAGTAATCATAAAGTTTCTAACAAAGAAAACCCGTGACTAGATGGTGTCATGGTGAACGATACCAAACCTTTAGAGAAGAATTAATGCCAATCCTCCTCAAACTTTAACAAAACAGTGAAAAGAAGGGAACATCCCCAAACTCCTTTTGCAAGGCCAGAATTACCCTAACAAAGTCAGATAAGATCTTCTTCCAATAAGAAAAGAATGCTACAGGCTAGTATCTCTGATGAATATCAGTGCAAAAATTGTCAACAAGATACTAGCAGACCAAATTAAACAACACATTAAAAGTATCATAGAGTGTGATCAAGTGGAATTTATCCATGGAATGCAAGTTTGGTTCAATATATGCATTTCACATTACTAGAATGAAAGATAAAATCATATCATTTCAATCAATGCAGGAAACACATTTGATGAAATTCAATATCCATTCATGATAAAAACTCTGAGCAAATTGGGTATAGAAGGAATGTAGCTCAAGGTAATAAAGGCTGATATGACAAATGCATAGCTAACACCATACTCAGTGGTGAAAGGTTGAATGCTTTTCTTCTAAGATCAGTAACAAGACAAGGGTGTCTGCTTTCACCAGTCTTATTCTGATAGTATTGCAAGTCATAGCCAGAGTAATCAGGTAAGAAAAAAAATTAAAGTATCTAAATTGGAAAGAAAGAAATAAAATTGTCTCTGCTTGCACACAACATAATCTTATACATTAGTAGAAAATCCCAAAGATCCCCCCAAAACCGCTAGAACTAATAAATCCAATGAAGTTGCAGAATATGAAATCAATACACAAGGATCAGTTTTATTTCTATACACTAATAACAAGTTATCTGAAAAAGAATGAAGGAAAGCAGTCCTGTTTATAATAGCATCAAAAATAATAAAACCCTTATAAATAAACGTAACCAAGGAGATAAAGGATCTGTACACTGACAACTATAAGAGATTGATGAAGAAATTGAAGAAATAAATAAAATATACTATGTGCTCACAGACTGAAAGGATTAATGTTACTAAAATATCCATACCAAAGTCATCTATAGACTCAATGCAATCCCTATCAAGATCCCAATGGCATTTTTTTAAAGTAGAAAAAACAATCCTAAATTTTATATAGAACCACAGAAGTCTCCAAATAGCCAAAGCATCAGAAAGAACAACAAAGCTGGCAGTGTCGCACCTTCTGATAAAATGTAGTAATCAAAACCCTATGGTACTGGCATGAAAACAGACACATCGACCAAAGGAACAGAATCACAAGCCCAGAAACAAACCCGTCCATATACAGACAAGTAATATTTGACAAAGGGCTCAAGAATACTTATAGACTTCCCTGGTGGCTTAGATGGTAAAAAATCCACCTGCAATGCAGGAGAGCCAGGTTCAATCCCTGGGTGGGGAAGATCCCCTGGAGAAGGAAATGGCAACCCACTCCAATATTCTTGCCTGGAAAATCCCATAGACAGAGGAACCTGGTGGGCCACAGTCCATGGACTTGCAGAGTTGGACACGACTGAGCATAGTTCATAGTTCAAGAATACTTAATGGAGAAAAATAGTTTCTTCAATAAATGGCATTGGAAAAACTGGATATTGAAGTGCAGAGGAATGAAAATGGAGGCTTATATTATAAAGTTCCTTGATACTGATCTTGGCAATGACTTCATGAGTACGACATGAAAAGTACAGGGGGCAAAAGCAAAAATCTGGAAGTAGAACAGTATCAAACTACAAAAACCCTGTTTTCTTCTTTTGAACAACAAAAGAAATCAACAAAATGAAAAGGCAGCTTATGGAATGGGAGAAAATATTTGCAAACCACTTATCTGATAAGAGGTTAGTATCCAAAGTATATGAGAAACTGTTAGAACTCAGTAACAAAAAAGCAAATAATGCAATTGAAAAATTTACAAAGGACCTGAATAGACATTTTTTTTCCCCAAAAAAGTATTCAGATGGCCAACAGGTACATGAAGAGGTGCTCAACATCAATAATTATCAGGAAAATGCAAATCAAAACCACAAGAATGGCTGTTATCAAAAAAAATAAGTGCTAGCAAGAACATGGAGAAAAAGGAACTCTTCTGCACTGTTGGTGGGAATGTAAATTGATTCAGCCACTATAGAAAACAGTATGGAGTTTCCTTGGAAAATAAAAATTGAGCTCACATATGACCCAGTGACTGCACCTCTGCATATATATCCAAAGGAAATGAAATAACTACCTTGAAGAGATATTGGCACCGTTGTGTTCAATGTGACATTATCTACAATAGCCAAGATGTGGAAACCTAAGTGTTTATTGATGGATGAATGGAAAAAGGAAATGTGAGAATATATGTGTGTATATATGTAAATGTATATATGCATATATTTATATGTGTGCATTATAAACATATATGTATATAAATGTTATTCAGCCATAAAAATAATTCTTGTCATTTGTGACAAAAGGGATGAACCTTTTAGGCATTTTGCTAAGTGGAATAAATCTGACTAAGAAAAATACTATGTGATCTCACTTTATGTAAAATCTAAAAAAAAACTGGTTGTTGGCAGAGGTAGTCTGGTGGGGGAAATGGGTGAAGTAGTCAAAAGGTATAAACTTCCAATGATAAGATGAGTAAGTTATGGGGGATGGAATGTACATCCTGGTGACTATAGTTAACAATACTATATTGTATACTTGAAATTTGGTGAGAAAGTATATATTTAAAGTTCTCCACACACACACGCATACACACACTCACACACATAAAATGATGTGAGGTGATCAGCGTGTTAACTAACCTTCTTGTGTTAATAATTTTACAATACATATATTAAATTGTAAAGCTTCTTTACCATCTGAGCCACCAGGGAAGCCCAGACGTGTAAAATGTTGTATGTCAGTCATATCTCCATGAAGCTGGGGGGGATAATTTATTCATAAAATATTAATTATACTCTTATTTAGGGGATCATTTTGGGTGCTGTGAGTACATAAACAAGTTGCTGTCAAATCACTGTGTGCTCGCTGTCTCAGTGAATGTTTGTTGAGTACCTGCTCTTTTGTAGGCACGGTGCTCATTGCTGGGGATACTAAGTGATTAGAGACACAGATTTTGTTCCCATGGCTACTGTCCCATGTGGCCGTACAGCTACTGTCTTGCAGGAGTGCCTGTCCACTCAGTGTATGCTGATCAATGGATCTTGGTATCAGAAAATAGGGTGGAGGGAGTGCCTGGAATTAGGAGAAGAAATGTTAGCGATTTAAGGCATTTACCAAGCATTTTTCATTCTTTTTAAGTCTTGGCTCAAATAATCACCTTCTCATAAAAGCCCACCCTGGCCACTTGATTTAGTACTATGGTCTCCACTCTTTGAAGTTCCTGATCCTCTTATTCTGGTCTTTTTCTTCTTCCCTTGCTACTGCCTGTTACCACTGATTACTTTCCAACATGTGATATAATTTACTCATTTATTGGAATTTTTCGAGATGATTCGTGTACCTTGTACTAAAATACGTGTTCCACAAAGGCTGAAATCTTTGCCCTCCTTGTTCAGCAATGTGTCCCAAGTGCCTGAAAGTGTAGTGGGCACTTGAAAGATACTTGTTGAATGGAGTAATAAGTGACTGCATGACTGAGGCATAGAGTGTTATTATACTGTTGGAGGAAACTTGGTATATTATTCAGTAAGTCATTAATCTTGAGACATTGATGGGCATTAACCTACTAATGTGAAAGTCTTTTGTTTTGAGGGGCGATTATGTGTAATGGCAAAACAAGATGTATTTTCTTTGGTAAAGTATGGCTGACCCCAGGGTAATTCAGCGTCTAGCTTTGCTCAGGGAAAGCCCTCAGCTATTGACTTGGTTAAGTTGGGCTGAGCTGTCAGAAATATCTTTGCTTCATATAAATTTTAGGATTGCTTGTTCCTAGTTCTGTGAAAAATGTCTTGAGTAATTTGATAGAGATTATATTAAATCTGCAGATTGCTTTGGGTAGTATGGCCATTTTAACAATATTAATTCTTCCAATCCAAGAGCATGGGATATCTTTCCATTTCTTTAAATCATCTTCAGTTTCCATAATTAGTGTTTTGTAGTTCTCAGGATATGTCTTTCACCTCCTTGGTCAGGTTTTATCCCTAAGTATTTTTTTAATGCAATTTTAAAGGGGATTATTTACATTCCTCTTGTGGTATTTCATTGATAGTGTAAAGAAAGGCAACCAATTTCTGAATGCTAATCTTGTATTCTGCCAGCTTACTGAATTTGTTGATCAGTTCTAGTAGTTGTGTGAAATCTTTAGGATTTTCTTTATATAGTATCATGTCATTTGCATATAATGATAATTTAATCTCTTCCCTTTCAATTTGATTACCTTTTCTCTTTGCTTCTTTGTACAACAAATAATCACCAATAACACATCATCCAGCCCAACTCTTCGATTAATACTGATGTGTTCTTTTGACGAGGATTGCTGTGCTGTGCTGTGAGTTGACTCTAGGCTAGCCACCCTGGGTGCCCTGTGTTCCTGCGTGATGCTCTGACTTGAGCTCCAGGTCCCATGTTTCCTGGGCAAAAACTTTTCTTCATGTTAACCCAGAGTATACTTTTCATTTTGTTGAAATAAAGTGTTTCTCCTCTCTTGGTCTTGTATGATGTGGTTATACTTGCCACCAGGCAATAGAAGGTGCTATAAGCTGTCCTCTCAGCTGAGATTCCTAGTTTTCCCCTGCGCCCACTCTGAAGCATCATGCCCTAAATCCATGAACCTACTCACGTGTTTGTGAGATGCAGAAAGCCTGATACACGCCACTTCTTAGAAAAATCTCGTACCTTTGATCACTGTAAGTTGCTTACACGTCAGTTGTAAACTCTGTGTGTGTGTGTGTGTGTGTGTGTGTGAGAGAGAGAGAGAGAGAGAGAGAGGGCAGGTAGGCAGATGGGCAAGACTGGAGAGAGAGTGGCCAAGAGTAATTCTAAGGGACCAAATACATCAGCTTCCTCCCCCAAACTCTCCTCATTTAGTAAGTGAAGACACGTGAAAGTGGAACATTTGGCGCTTTGCACCAATGTTATGGTGTAAAATTATAGTTAGGAATATTGTGTAAAAATCGTAATAGTTTGCAGTTATAGCTATGGTGAGAACAGCAGGCAAGACTATAAGCTTTAATTTATGTTGTGCTTTGGACATTTTTCAGAAACTATTTACCCATTACCTCTTAGGTCAGTGGCCTAATAATGCAACAAAGCACTTTTTGAAATTGCAGATAATTTTCAGTGCTCAGATCTCTGTGTAGTATTGATGGGGAGGGTGGTTGATTAGGACCTTGGGAATTGTGCTTGATGGGAACAATCTGGAAGGAGTGAAAAATTATTAAACACACACAGCGGGAGATGGAGGATTTACCATTGTCGTGCGGTGCTATTAATTCTCATTGCTCGGTACAGCGGCTTGATTGCATACTGTGAATACTGTTTATTGGAGAATGGGTACAATTTTGCTGCAGTTGTTGTAATGTAATACTAAATGCTAATTAGGCTTCTAACAATAATTAGAACCTCTTGCCAGACTTAGAAATAGAAACACTCAATTGAATTTACAGAAACAAAGACCTTTAAGCTATGCCAATAGCGGCGTCGACTTCAAAAGTTTTTTACGTTTTTAGTTACAGAATTGCCAACACATATATTTTTTTTTATGGTGTGCATAATGAGTTCATTTATGTTCTCAATAGGATTATTTTTAAAATGAGATAAAGCAAACCTCCTCCTCCCCATCTGATGAAGAAAACCTACAAACACAGGTATAAACTGAAATGCACCTTTGTTACCAGGCAGATGGCGAGTGCAGCACTCCTGGGAGTGTGGGAAGGCAGGGCTGGGCTGGGAGCTTGGCTGATGGGGGTTTTAGCTCCATTGTGGATACTTTTCTCTTGAACCCATCCATGTCCCCTCTCTACACAGCACAGACACACACACACAGACACAGACACACACACGCACGCACGCATGCACGCATGCACACACACACACCAGTTATCTCCTGATTGCCTGAGTTATTTCATTCTTTTTAGCTGCTTTGCTTTGTCAAACTTTTGACGTCTACTAGGATGGCAGAACTCTCAGCAAAGTAGAGAGTATGTCAGGTTGAGCTGTGAGCAGTAATTAGCTGAGAATTTCCCTGGCATTCTTTGGGCCTTGTGGTTTTACTGCATCGCTGCTGGGCTGGAGGCTTGGGCGGCTCCCAGAAATGGGGCCATGGACAAGTCAAGGAGGTCAGCAGGACCTGGACGTGTATTTTTGGCCATGGACACTGTTGTAGCTTGTGACCTGGGTTTGTTTGGCAGCAGTTGACTAAGGCCTTTGTTGTTGGGGTCTCAACACTGTATTTAATTTCCTCATCTTGTTTTGTTTTGAAACCCAGAAGTACAAAAACTTAAGCAAACTTCATTGACCCTCCCTTCGTAAATACCTCACGTGAAACAATGGAGAATCCCTCCCCTCCTTTTAATTTTAACCGAGCTGAAGTTGATGAGCTGGTCTTTGGTGTGAATAATGAGCTGCCTGACATGATGTATCATGTTACCCTTTTGTCTGGAGCCTTCAAGGTAACAGAAGTAGAACCCTGAAGCCCTATTCTGAAACAGTATTAAAACAGTGTAAGCTCTGCTGCTGCACGGGTGCCAAATTTCTGGTTAAAGTGAGTTCTCACAGGTTTCACTGGCTGTGGGGAAACAGGCTTTATGATGGAAACACTGGAAGCCCAGTTTTGTGCTGGCCTCCAGCATGAAGCATGGCTAGCAAAGAAACAGTTTTTGATGACTCTCTGGTTTTGGTTAGAGTGGTCATTTATAGAAGCTGTTAAAAACAGTAAAGAAAAAGAATGTTCATAGAAACTTCCATTTTCATGCCTTTCTTAATATTTCAACAAGTTCTCATCCAACTTAACTCCTCCCCCCAGTTTAGGGAATCAATCATTCCTGCCCCCAGCCCCACCCTCCTCTGGTAAATTTTTGTGGTTTTTCTGGTTATTGTGTGGCTTCCTTTTGAGTTCCTTTCCTTTTTGTTCTTGACCTTCTCGACTTGTCTCCTCCTTACCAAATGCTCCCCCTCCTGGCGGGGCCTTTGCCTTGTGGGTGGGCGTGTGCTTGCCGCTTTATATGCACGCCTCCTTGTGACCCACTGGCCTGTGGCCCGCCAGGCTCCTCTGTCCATGGGATTTCCCAGGCAAGCGTAATGGAGTGGGTTGCCATTCCCTTCTTCAGGGGATCTTCCTGACCAGAGATCAAACCCAAGCCTCCCGCATTGCAGGCTGAGCCACCGAGGGCCCCAAATCAGAGGTGCTTATTCAGGTTACCCAAGCTAGGTTCTTTTCTCAGAAATAACGTGATCCACGTTCTTTCTCTACTTCTCATTGGGTTGAGAGAGGTTTCTCTTTCTTTGTGTCTCTTTTGGATTCCCTGTGGCCTGTATGAGTTTGGTGACATGACTTGATTCTGTCCTCTGCCTGATTCTTACACAGTGGTGGTGGAGGGGGGTCTCATTGTTTAACTGGGAGAAGGTCAACTGTTCATAGTGATCTCCTGATTTCACATCAGATCTCCATATTCAGGGTGGAAGAGGGGATCAATCAATAATCAATGACCCCAAATCCTTGACTCCAGTGGCCAACTGCCTCCGTGCCCAAGAATGCTGCATGAGGTGAAGCAGCCCAAAGCCATGTTTGGTCCTAACGGGGTTAAATCCAGCTCCGTGACTGGAGGCGGGTGGAGTACATGCGCCTGTCTGGCAGTTTCTATGAAGTATGCCAATGAAATTTCTAAGGAGGCACTGTGGGAGCATTTTAGTTGGCATTTTAGCAAACACACTCAATTGCCAGAGGTGCTCACGGTGTGGTGGTTTCCCTTTCCGAGGAGACAGTTTTGCTCATGCTGGTCTGCAGAGCGTCTGTGAAAGATGAGGCCTGAGCGAGTCCCATGCTCGCTTCCTCTTTTATTGTTCCATTTTTCTCGTTCACAAGTCAGTGGCACCTGCAAATGGAAGGCTCGCTGAGGTAGCACCTGGCTGATTAGCAACTTGCGCTTGGTCCCCCGTCACACACTGACCGTTAAATTACCTCCTACCCTGCTGGGACCCCGCGGCCGCCACCCAGGGGCCAGCAGAGGTCACTCCAGTATGGCGGCCGTGGCCTGTGTTTTCCCACAGCCTGTCACATGGAACCAGCCCGGCGACTTTGACAAAGCACCGCAGGGTGACCTGGTAGTCTCGGGTCAGAGTGAGAGAAATTGGTGTTGTACTAAGATGTATGTTAATACATATATTATTTATATGGGCATTAGCGAATGCTATTGTTGCCTCAGCACAAACCCAGGCCCAGGGATTGGCCTTGGGGGTTCGGCGAGCTCACTTCCTCATGTTTCACCCCACCCCCTCCTCGCTCATGAATAATTAAAAACTTAAATTACTTGCCATGTACAAAATTCATATGCTGGGGAAAATAGCTACATGAAAATTAATTTTCTGTTCTGTGAGACTGACGGGAAATCAATTAATCTTGATGTATTATTTTATGCAGAACAGGGTGCAAGAACCTGCAGACAGAATGACTACAGCTGTTCTTGTTGGTCGGGCCATATATTATCGTTGGCGGGTTTGACAGCTTCTGAAGGAAATGGCTGAGGGGTATCAGGCAGGTGAATCAACTGTAAAAATTTATTGGAGGATACAAACTGTTTCCAGGGGACTGATATAAAACTCACACTTGAGAACTGAAGTATTGAATGTTTTTGTGACTGAAGCAGCTTGTTGTCAATATTTATAGCTTTTCTCTTTGTTACATGTCCTATTTGTTTGATTAACTAGTCAGATGTTAGTGTCTGTCTGTAATTTATCTGTTGTGCCTTCTGTAGCATTTTTGATACATAAAGATTTACCACTAGATAAATAAGGCAGCTCACACAATGCAATATGCTAAATAAAATGACAGAGCTGTTTACAGCATGTTACAAGTTTTATAACTCACGAGGTAGATCAGTAACTTTTGTTTACGGGTGTCACAGTTAGTTGAAACATGTCTCAATGTATTAACTACTATGGGGGTAAACAGGGCCCTCTTAAATAAGCAGAGATTATAATCAACACATACCTCATGGTAAATCATTTAAGAGGCTATATAAAAACATTTATGTACAGCCATACATTATGCATACATTTCTGAAATAAAATAAAATAAATGTGTGCTTTTAGAATAGGATGTAGTTACATTCCTTTGCCTTGCCGTCGTCATCAATTTCCCCCATGGATGATGGAGATGCGGTGTTCAGACAAATGCTGACGCAGACAGACGGGAGCAGGCTGCCGAGGGGTGGTGGCTGGCAGGTGACTTCAGGAAAGGCTTCTGGGAAAGCTTGTGTGTGCCGGGGGCATTACCGGGCAGCATGGTGGCTGGTGGGGCTGGGCAGTCACAGCTGCTCATCCTCCTTCAGCCCTAGGGTGGGTCCTTGAGGCTGATCACATGGCCTTTCGGGAGCCCCTGCATGATCTGTGGATCTAGGGAGACCCCATGAGAGCCAATGTATAGAATGCTTCACCAAGAGCCCCGGTGTGACTACCTGCTTCTCGTCTGTCACCAGGCAAGGTGGGGGCTAAGAAGCAGGAGGACTACTGGCCTCCTAGGAGATTGGCATGAGCACTAGGGTGCCCTCATCCCTACATCGAGGGTTGAATAGTTATCTTGTGCTGGGTGGTGTACTCTCCAGATAACAGGCTCAGGGAGTTGCAACTAAGAATTCCAGCTGCTGCTGGTCAGTGTCAGACCACACTCAGTAAATAACCTTTGAGACAGATGACATGATTTGTTATTCAATTGCTAATAATTCATAAATGGCTTTCATTAATAGGACTTAATGTGGAGGACATTATGACAGTTTACCACCTTTTTCAATAGAAGAATAGAAAGGGTTGTGAGAGGCACACTGAGGGTACCTTGCATTGGTCTACTCTTTTTACTCTTTCTGAAGCCTCTCATATATGTGGAATGTAATTAATCAGGATATTAAGGTATGTTTGGTAATTTATAAGAGGGGATTTTTTGGTCTAACCAGTTTGAGGGCAGTGGTTGGGGGTGGCTATGTAACAAATTACCACAAACTTAATGGCTTGACATTTATTTATTTAATGTTTATTATCTGTAAGGGAGGCAGGCGCTTGCCTAGGTTCTTGGTTTAGGTATTTTAAGGCTAAAATCAAGATGCTTATCAAGATGCATTTTTCACCTGGAGAGTCTGGAGCTCAACTTCTGAGCTCATTCAGGGTGTTGGCAGAATTCAGTTTCTTAGCTTTGTAGGACTGAGGTCTTCATTTTCTTGGTGGCTGTTTGCTAGAGTTCACTCTGAGCTTCTGGAGAATACTCTCAAGCTCTTTCCTCAGGTCCCCCACTCCCCCCGCACCACTTCTTCAAGTAAGGTCTGTCTCCTGTTGATGCCTCCTTCCACTTCAAGTGGTTCTGACTTCCTCAGAGAAAATCTCTGCTTAAAAAAAAAAAGGCTCACATGATAGGATTATCTAGTTAATTCTCTATATCTTAGAGCCGATTGATGAGTAAGTTAACTATAGCTGCAAATACCCTTTTACTATTTGACATAATCATGGAAGTATCACCATGGGGCAAAGGTTGTGGAAGTCATCCTCAAATACTATCTACCAAGGAGTATTTGGTGTGATATTTATGATGTGGATTTTTAGAGCAGTGCTGTTCTTAGTCTTTTTTGCCTGATGTACTCTGCATATAAGTTAAGTAAGTGGGGTGACAATAAGTATAAGCAGCCCTGACATACTCCTTTCTCAATTTTTAACCAGTCCATTTTTTCCAAGGTCTATATAATCAAAGCTATGGTTTTTCCAATAGTCATGCACAGATGTGAGGGTTGGACCCTAAAGGCTGAGCATCAAAGAACTGATGCTTTCAAACTGTGGTACTGGAGAAGACTCTTGAGAGTCCCTTGAGGGATCAAACCAGTCCATCCTAAAGGAAATCAACCCAGAGTATTCACTGGAAGGACTGATGCTGAAGCTGAAGCTCCAGTACTTTGGCCACCTGATGCAAAGAGCTGACTCATTGGAAAATATCTTGATGCTGGGAAAGATTGAGGGCAGGAGGAGAAGGGGATGACAGAGGATGAGATGGTTGGATGGCATCACCAACTCAGTGGACTTGGATTTGAGCAAACTCCAGAAGATAGTGAAGGACAGGGAAGCCTGGCGTGCTGCAGTCCATGGGTCGCAGAGTTGGACACAACTTAGGGACTGAACAACAGTTCTTGGTCTTTACCTTTCTTTTTGAACCCACAGCCTGGCCTGGAAAGAAGAGGGCCAGCTCTGTGTGGGTTCTATCAACAAATATATGTGGAATACTTGCTATACATAGTGAGCCCTACGGGCAGGAGGTAAAAATCTCTGTAAGATATACATTTCCGTACTCTCTACACAACAAAGCTTTTCATACACATACACTCATCCCATGAGATCATTAACCAATCAAGGCACTTAAGGACAGGTGCGAAGTGAAGTGGCCTGGAGTGGGAGGGTAAACCCCTGCAAAGTGACGTGGACAGGAGAGGGCTTCAAGGGAGCAAGTGGTCAGCAAGATGTGAATCAGCCACACAGTTGGACCAGCTGGAGAGGAAGGGGCCAGGGCACAAAAGTCACAGAGAGGTTACTGTTGGGGAAGCAGTGGGAAGTTAAGTGGAGGTGGAGTAGGGAGTCTTTTCCCACTTTTGATTAGACCTCTAGCCCCTTGTGGAGGTGGGTAGGAGGTACACTGCTGTTGATGATGTTCAGCCAAAGGAGGACAAAGAAATCACGTGACATTCCTTACTCTTTTTTTCTGAAAAGGTATTTGAATGTTTTATTCCCATAACATTTTTTATATAAATTTATTTATTTTAATTGGAGGTTAATTACTTTACAGTATTGTATTGGTTTTGCCATACATCAACATGAATCCACCACAGGTATACACGTGTTCCCCATCCTGAACCCCCCTCCCTCCTTCCTCCCTATACCATCCCTCTGGGTCGTCTCAGTGCACCAGCCCCAAGCATCCAGTATCATGCATCAAACCTGGACTGGCTATTCATTTCATATATGATATTATACATATTTCAATGCCATTCTCTCAAATCATCCCACCCTCTCCCTCTCCCACAGAGTCCAAAAAGACTGTTCTATACGTCTGTGTCTCTTTTGCTGTCTCGCATACAGGGTTCTTATTACCATCTTTATTTGTTTATATTTTACATGATAGTATACATGTTTCAATGCCATTCTCCCCAATCATCCCACCCTCTCCCTCTCCCACAGAGTCCAAAAGTCTGTTCTTTACATCTGTGTCTCTTTTGCTGTCTCACATACAGGGTTATCGTTACCATCTTTCTAAATTCCATATATATGCGTTAGTATACTGTATTGGTGTTTTTCTTTCTGACTTACTTCACTCTGTATAATAGGCTCCAGTTTCATCCACCTCATTAGAACTGATTCAAATGTATTCTTTTTAATGGCTGAGTAATACTCCATAGTGTATATGTACCACCGCTTTCTTATCCATTCATCTGCTGATGAACATCTAGGCTGTTTCCATGTCCTAGCTATTGTAAACAGTGCTGCGATGAACATTGGGGTACACGTGTCTCTTTCAATTCTGGTTTCCTTGGGTGTATGCCCAGCAGTGGGATTGCTGTGTCATAAGGCAGTTCTATTTCCAGTTTTTTAAGGAATCTCCACACTGTTCTCCATAGTGGCTATACTAGTTTGCATTCCTACCAAGAGTGTAAGAGGGTTCCCTTTTCTCCACACCCTCTCCAGCATTTATTGCTTGTAGACTTTTGGATCGCAGCCATTCTGACTGGCATGAAATGGGACCTCATTGTGGTTTTGATTTTCATTTCTCTGATAATGAGTGATGTTGAGCATCTTTTCATGTGTTTGTTAACCATCTGTATGTCTTCTTTGGAGAAATGTCTATTTAGTTCTTTGGCCTATTTTTTGATTGGGTCGTTTATTTTTCTGGAATTGAGCTGCAGGGGTTGCTTGTATATCTTTGAGATTAGTTGTTTGTCAGTTGCTTCATTTGCTATTATTTTCTCCCATTCTGAAGGCTGTCTTTTCACCTTGCTTGTAGTTTCCTTTGTTGTGCAGAAGCTTTTAAGTTTAATTAGGTCCCATTTGTTTATTTTTGCTTTTATTTCCAATATTCTGGGAGGTGGGTCATAGAGGATCCTGCTGTGATTTATGTCAGAGAGTGTTTTGCCTATGTTCTCCTCTAGGAGTTTTATAGTTTCTGGTCTTACGTTTAGATCTTTAATCCATTTTGAGTTTATTTTTGTGTATGGTGTTAGAAAGTGTTCTAGTTTCATTCTTTTACAAGTGATTGACCAGTTTTCCCAGCACCACTTGTTAAAGAGATTGTCTTTAATCCATTGTATATTCTTGCCTCCTTTGTCAAAGATAAGGTGTCCTTAGTGCTGCTGAATGACCAAAAAAATCACAGAAGAAATCAAAAAGGAAATCAAAATATGCGTAGAAATGAATGAAGATGAAAACACAACAACGCAAAACCCATGGGACACTGTAAAAGCAGTTCTAAGGGGAAAGTTCATAGCAATACAGGCATACCTCAAGAAACAAGAAAAAGTCAAATAAGTAACCTAACTCTACACCTAAACCAACTAGAAAAGGAAGAAATGAAGAACCCCAATGTTAGTAGAAGGAAAGAAATCTTAAAAATTAGGGCAGAAATAAATGCAAAAGAAACAAAAGAGACCATAGCAAAAATCAACAAAGCCAAAAGCTGGTTCTTTGAAAGGATAAATAACATTGACAAACCATTAGCCAGACTCATCAGGAAACAAAGGGAGAAAAATCAGATCAATAAAATTAGAAATGAAAATGGAGAGATCACAACAGACAACACAGAAATACAAAGGATCATAAGAGACTACTATCAGCAATTATATCCCAATAAAATGGACAACATGGAAGAAATGGACAAATTCTTAGAAAAGTACAACTTTCCAAAACTGAACCAGGAAGAAATAGAAAATCTTAACAGACCCATCACAAGCACGGAAATTGAAACTGTAATCAGAAATCTTCCAGCAAACAAAAGCCCAGGTCCAGACGGCTTCACAGCTGAATTCTACCAAAAATTTAGAGAAGAGCTAACACCTATCCTACTCAAACTCTTCCAGAAAATTGCAGAGGAAGGTAAACTTACAAACTCATTCTATGAGGCCACCATCACCCTAATACCAAAACCTGACAAAGACGCCACAAAAAAAGAAAACTACAGGCCAATATCACTGATGAACAAGGATGCAAAAATCCTTAACAAAATCCTAGCAATCAGAATTCAACAACACATCATTCCTTACTCTTAAAGAAGCATCCTGAAGGATCCACACCCTCCATCCTTGCCAACGAGCCTTGTGGTGAGTCTCGCTATTCCTGGAGTACAGGGTACTCAGTGTGATGACTCGGTGTGTACCAAAGGTTTGCACTCTAGGCTGCATGATATAATCCCATGGGAAGCTTAAAAAAAAATTTACTAATGCTCAGAACAAAATTGTTCTGGATGGGATGGGAGATCAGCATTTTATTGAAACGTTCTCTGGGAGGTTTTAATGCCACTCAGGCAGGGTGAAAACCATTTTACTGTCTTACAGGTATGCACAAAGTGCTGGGGGACCCCTGCTGTTCTCTGTGTATAGGAGGTGACTTTGGAAGTGAGGCCTTGAAACTTGAGAAGTTGACAGTGGGAATGGGGCATTTCAGGAGAATGGGGATGGAGGTTTACAGTCTGCAGGGAGACTAGTGAGAGCCCAGTGGTTCATGCACAGAGGAGTTGGGACGAGGCTGCTGAGACACAAAGCCAGAAGGATGGATCCGGGTGAACCTTGAAATGAGTACACTTGCATTTTGCAAAAACAAAACAAAGCAAAGCAAAACCCTTTACTCTCAAGGCTTTGTGTTGATCCAACTTGACCTTCCCCTACAAGTTAATCCAAACGACTGAGGTTTGACTCCCATGTTCGGTTTCTGCAGGACTGGCTTTGATTTTTCTCAGAAGTAGAGCTGGTGTTTATTCTCCTAGCAGCTCTGTGTACACACACTACCCATGGAACTGCCTGAGCTGAGCTGTGGTCCCTCTGAGAACTGCTTCCTGTTTGGTCTGGTATCTCCTAAGCCTGCCTTTCTTTCTTGCAGTCTGCAGTTGTAGAAATATGCAGTATTTGAAGTTTGGAGGAGATCAATTTTTCATCCTTTCCTTAGTGGGGTAAAGAATATTTCAAACACCACTGGAGACCAAAGAGCTTGGAGAAGTTTTGAAAAAGCTTGGGAAATAGGCCACATGCTTCACACTTCATTTTCTTTTCCCTCTCTTTATTCATTGTTTTACTTAATTAAAATATTGTAATACAAGAAGGAGAGATGAGGCAAATATTTAGAGAAAGGAAAGGAAGTGGGTTCATTTTTAAACTGACTTGGAGCAGGCATGGTGTTCATTATTTCATGGTTTGAAATAATTCTGAGTGTTTAGTAAGGTAAATCCCGAAATGTTCTTCCTGCCTGTGAGGCGATAAAAACTGAGCTGGAGCCGGATTGTTCCTGAAAACCCTCGCCAACCTTCCCACCCCCCCTGCCCCCCGCATCTCCCTCTCCCAAACCAACGGAAAAATTGGAACATTTTTGGGTCCAAGTTTCACAGATGTTAAGCATTTTGTGATATTACTTAGGGGGTTTCCTGAGCTACATTAAAGTTGAACCACTAGGGTGTTGAAACAGTTGGGCCCATAATAAATAAAATATACATGAAAAGGAATTGCGAGACATTGGCTGTTATGTGCTGGTGACAATTAGGTTACTGCTTTAAAAAATACATATCCTGGACACATCTACAGGAGTTTTTTAGGGAATTTTGAGTAGAAGCAGAGTAAAGGCGGTTGGTAATTTCTCTGGTTGCCTCTGGCAGGTGGACATAATTTAACAATACCCGTCAGATATGACAAATTGTTTGTGAGTTACATTAGGGCCTTAATAAGATCACATCTGTTCATATATCCTCCTTAACCACAGAGCCTGATTTAGAGAGTTTTCATACTGGTACAGTATTGTTGTTTAAATATTTAGAGGGGTCTAGACATGTATCATAAAAGAATAGACTCTTGTGTATAAAAACACAGTCCTTTTATTCTCAGTGTTTTTGCTTTCACGGACCTGCATCATTCTCTCAACTCGAGTGAACCACATGTTGCTCCCGAGAGCCAGGAAACATATTTCATCCCCTGTCGGAGTTAGCATCTTAGAGCTGGAAGAGGCCTTAGAGACCATCCTCCACTTCCCCTCCTTTTCGGGGTGGGATCTGAGACGTAGGCTGAGGACGGGACTTGTTGAGGGATTCTCACCACACTTGTGGCAGAGCCAGAGTGAGGACTTAATCTGCCAATTTGTACGGTAAGTCCCCTACATACAAACCTTCAGGCTGTGGACTTTCGAAGATAACAAAGGTGCCCCTGTATGCCAGCACTGTACAAGATTTAAAATGTAAGATTTTTAAGCTGCACTGTAAGATTAAAAATATTTTATGTCTTTTTTTTGTGTTTGTTTTTTATGTATTGTTTGTGTGAAAAGTATTATAAGCTTGTTACAGTACAGTACTATGTAGCTGATTTTGTTATTTGGGTACCAGGGCTGACTTTGTTGGACTTACAGACAAGTTGGACTTATGAAGGCAGCCTTGGAACAGAACTCGTTTGTATGTCTGGGACTTACTGTCTTTCTCTGATCCTTCCATTATGCTCAAACTTCACTCCGGGCTGGAGGACTCGGCCACATGTCAGTGTCACTAGTGGCTGTAGAGCTCTTCCAGAGGACGTTTCTGGCCACCGGGAGGCCAGGCTCTGTGTCCTGGCTTAAACTTCAGGGCCTGCTCACAGTCCTTCTGTGACCAGGGTGTCCTCTGTCACTCGCCTGCCCCCTGACACAGGTGAATGTCCGCCCCGTCCTGACCATGTCGAGTGTGTTCCCGCCTTCACTCGCCCTGTCCCCTTCTTCTGCAGTGGGTGCTGCTTGCTATTTCCAGTTCCCTTCATATCCAGCCTGGAGAGGTTACATTTCATCATGAGGTCTTCCAGCCCACAGCTATTTATTAGGCTGACTCATATGAAAATGCTGGTTTGTAGGTTGAAAATAGTCAAATAATGGCAGTTTCATAAGACTGAATGTAAGCTTAGTGTCTTAAACCCCTGTACCACTTACTGACATATTTTACTTACCTTCTTTCTCTCTGTGTATGGGTGTATTTGTGTGTGTATGCATATGTGTTAATCAGGGTGAAAGTCACATAATTGACTTCTTTTTATAATAAACTTTGGAATAACTTTGATTTTGTAAGAAAACTTCCAAGTCGGTACAGAGAGTTCCTATAAACCTCTAATTCAGTTCCCCAGTGTTGTCTTTTCACATCAGCAGAGTACATTTGTCAAATTTAAGAGAACAATTTTGGAACCCGATTGACTAAAACTCTAAGCTTTATTTGGATTCCGTCAGTTTTCCCATGAAGCCCCTTTTCCGTCCCAGCAGCTGACTCTGCCTCCCAGGCACTGCCTTGCATTTTGCTGTTGTGTCTGCTTGCTCTCCTCTGGTCTATTAATTCAACCTTCCCTTATTTTTCACGGTCTTGACAGTTTTGCAAAGTACTAGCCAGCTGTTTAGTAGAACGTCTCTCAGCTTGGGATGGCCTGCTCTGTTTCCTCATGATTAGATTGGGTTATGAGTTTTCAGGGAAAATATCACCTGAGATGGTTTATTATCCCATTATCTCAAGGGGTCATGATCTCAGCTTTGCTTTTCCTGGTGATGTTAATGTCGTCACTTGGTTAAAGCATTTGTTCAGTGGTTGGCCAAGTTTCTCCTCTGTAGAGATACTATATTCGGCCTCTGTTCATTTTTACATGTCACCACCAGCTAGACTAACAGTTCTTCATTTGGGAGCAGAAGCATGTTAATTCCTTTTGTACCTTTCATGGTACCTAATGTTTTATACAGTGTACATGCTCACAGAAGTTAGTTGAGAGGTCATTAAATTCATGATTTAATATCAGTCTGGTGGAGGTGTTTTGTTTAAACAAACCAAAACAGCAAAATCCCAGCCCACTGCATTCTCCTTACAACTAGTTTGGTGGTCTTTGTTCCCTGTACTTAGGCGGTAAATTGTAAAATGACTTTATATATTTTTCATCTAAACTACCATGAAGAAGGGATTACTTGCTGTCTTTGCTAAGATCAGAGTTTTGAGGTCAGGACTCAGGAAAATCTAAGTGTAAATTAGGCATACACACACACACACACACGCACGCACGCACGCGCGCGCGCACACATTTTGCAGCTTCTGCTGACTTGCAGCAAGGGTTGTCCCTATATGCAGAGACTCAAAATATTTGTCAGAAGTTTAGATGATTCTTGAATGTGTTGCCCACAGGATTCCTAATGATGCAAAGAACTGCCACTGTGAATGCAGGTATCAATCATTTTTAAGCCATTTGTCCTTAAAGGTGTTTTGCAGGGCATGGGTGCCATGCTTTTGAGGGACTTAAATCTGATATGGCATTTGAAGCATTTAGGACCTAAACTAAAGGAAAGCAAGAATATTATATTAGAGTTGAAAACTAAATGCTGTAAAAGTCAGACAAGAGGGGAGAGGGAGTAGGTCTTATACAAATTCCTTTGACAGAGACCTTACCAGCTGGCCTTGTAGGGTTGGTTCTTCTTTCTGCTGTGCTTGAAAAGTTGGTATTCTATTCTGATGATTTAACCTTGGTTTGAAAGTTACACACAGGAATTAGTATCCCCTGATTTATTACTCTATTTAAAAAGGTTTCTTCTTTTTATTTAATTTTTTTAAAATATTGGTGAAAAGATTCTGGCTTTTCAACAGTGTAGAATTAGTTCATGCTAGTTTTTCAATCTGAGAGTCTCATGATAGCTACACTTGCTTCATGCTTTATAATGTAATTTAATTTTTCATATCTTTCTTTTATTAGCTGTGAAGTAGGTTTAGAAAAAATAATTAGATTATGAGGTTAAACCATAGTTAAGATAAAAATGACAGTTCAATAAAAATAATGTTCAATAATTCCTATCTTCTGAAATAAAATATGGCCACTAAAAGATTTAATTATGGTTTTATTCAAGTAAATTTTGCCTCTACATTGAAAATACTCAAGAAAGAAGCCCCAAGAAAGGTACTTGGTTAGCATGAAAAAAGTACTATAATATATAGAATTGTAGTTTATGAGATAGGATAGGAGCCAGACTTGAGAAGGAGTAACACACCTGAGTGGCTTGTCTTCCATAGAAGGGATTATTTGAGTTGTTGTCGTGGTGAGACTCCTAAGGCTGGTCTGACTTTTTACGTGCAAAATTGGGAGTTTTCACCATTTGGGTAATCTTGGAACGCAGTGTCCCTTCATTAAAATGATCTGATAATCACCACCAGATACTTCATGGTCACAGGCTCCTAAAATACTATGGGGAGAAGATGCTCCAGACTCTAATCCTATGTTTTACCTTAGAAGAAAGCAAAGCCCCAAGGGTCAAGTAGCTTTCCTGAACTCACCGTGTAGATGACAGATCTTCAGGGCCTCCATGTAGTATTTTCTCCATTACATTGGATTGCCATTAGGATTGAATTTTTTGATTAAATAACTTTTCTCAAAGTAAAGCATTAATGTGATTTAAAGAGTCAAGTAATATCCTTATGCTTAAGACTTAAGATGAAAATGAGTTCCACTCCATGTCCTATTCTTCCTTGGCTCTGAATCCTTTCCCAACAGGAAACCACCTTGAATTTTTTAAACTTATCTTTGGCAATGGCACCCCACTCCAGTACTTTTGCCTGAAAAATCCCATGGGCGGAGGAGCCTAGTGGACTGCAGTCTGTGTGGTCGCTGAGAGTGGGACACGACTGAGCGACTTCATTTTCACTTTTCACTTTCCTGCATTGGAGAAGGAAATGGCAACCCACTCCAGTGTTCTTGCCTGGAGAATCCCACGGACGGCGGAACCTGGTGGGCTGCCGTCTGTGCAGTCGCACAGAGTCGGACATGACTAAAGCGACTGAGCAGCTTTACTTCGCAACTGCTACTTAGCTTCATACTCAGATATTTAAATAGAGGCTTTTACTGTTCTTTAGCAATTTAAGAAAAAAAATTAGACATCTATCAAAGTTGTTTTTCCTTATATTTCCTTTACACAACTGAAGTTGTACATTCTTTTGCAACTTGCATTCTTCTGCAATTCTTGCCGTCCCATTATAGAAATTCTATTTATTTAGCAAACATTTAGGGCTATACTTCTCATTGTTTACAACTTGAGGGGGTGGCATGAAGTGCCAGCCACTGTTTGGCTCAAGGTGACTCTGTCATTTTCCTGGTTATGATTAGAGTTCTTTTAATTCAGTGTTTTTCAAGGTGGGAGTTGCAGCCTGTTAGTTGTAAAATCAGTTTAGTGGGTTGTAGCCAACATTATAAAAATAGAAGAGAATTGAAAATATCAGAATTGAGAGAAAAATAGAAGAGAATTGAAAATATCAATTTTTAAAATGTTTGATATAACTTTCAAATAAAGCCACTAAGAGGTTTAATTATGGCATATAATTAGGATAAATATTGGTTTATGAAACTTTCATACTAGATATACACATTTGTGTGTATATATACACATACATATACATATCAGAATATTTGTATTCTGTATTTTTATATATACCAGTCAGAATATTTGTATTCTGTATGTGTGTATGTGAGCTTCCCAGGTGGCACTTGTGGTGAAGAACCCACCTGGCAATGCAGGAGACAAGAGATGCACGTTCACTCCCTGAGCGGGGAAGAGCCCCTGGAGGAGGCATGGCAACTCACTCCATTATTCTTGCCTGGAGAATCCCACAGACAGAGGAGCCTGGCAGGCTACAGTCCATGGGGTTGCAAAGATTCAGCTAACACAACTGAAGTGACTGAGCATGCACATTTGTGTATATATGTGTATGTATGTATGTTGTATATTGGGTCCAAATGTAAAATGTGTTAGTTTGAACATATGAAATTGCTATTTCTGTAGGTAAAAGACAAATATGGGGAATTTCATATGGTTTAGCCTACTATGTCTTATCTTAGGTTATGGACAAAATGTTTGGGAGACATTTAATCTCAGTTGTCTTATGCCAAATAATGAACTTTTCTTTTTTTGGCTAAGTTTGATGTTTCTTCATCTTTAAAATAAGAATTATAATTGTATCTACCTCAAAAAACAAAGAATGTACACAAGGAGACTTTGGGAGATGGTGGGATATGTTTATTACCTTGACTATGGTGATAGAAACTTGGAGTATGGATATGTCCAAACTCATCCAATCATTTATATTAAATATGCAGTTTTTATGTGTGTTCATTGTATCTTAATAATGATGTTAAAAATTTTTTACCTACTTCAAAGAAAAGATGTGAAGATGAAATTGCTTACGACCCTTTGCCTATAGTAAGTATTCATGGTCATTAACACCATCATCCCTTTACTTACTTCCCTACGATGATCTTTGTTTCTCGTTTACTCTTGAGAGATCCTTTTTCAGCCTCATCAGAATTATTACGTCCTTTGCTTCTCTCCTTATAAGGGTACCTCCCCTCATCTTCAGTCACAGAGTAGTAGAGCATTAGTGGAGACCTTCACGATTGTGTGCTGAGACCAGTATTGTCCAAAGTAGGATATGCATCTACATTCGTGCAAGATGGTTTGAGATGGCACACGGACAGAGTGTCTACCAGCATGAGTTCACACAATGGAATTGTGAATTCCTTCTCAATTTGCTTGCAATCCTTTTGGTTCATCCAGGAAAAAGCAGCAGTTTCGTGCTGGTCTCTCTTTAATACCTTCCTAACACTTGGTAAGTTTTTTTTTTTAAACAGAGATTAGGTCTTAGGCTCAGAGCCTTCAGTACTCATCTAAGAGCATTGGCTAGAATTTAATAATAGGATTTTGTTCTCATGTTGCATATGTTGTTGTTGTTCAGTTGCTCAGTCATGTCCCACTCTTTGTGACCCCATGGACTGCAGCACGCCAGACTTCCCTGTCCTTCACCATCTCCTGGAGCTTGCTCACACTCATGTCCATTAAGTTGGTGATGGCATCCAACCATCTCAATCCTCTGTTGTCCCCTTCTCCTCCCACCTTCAAACTTTCCCATCATCAGGGTCTTTTCTAATGAGTCAGCTCTTGGTGTCAGGTAGCCAAAGTATTGGAGCTTCAGCTTCAGCGTCAGTCCTTCTAATGAATATTCAGGGTTGATTTCCTTTAAGATTGACTGGTTTGATCTCCTTGCAGTTCAAGGGACTCTCAAGAATCTTCTCCAACATCGCAGTTCAAAAGCATCAATTCTTCGGCACTCAGTCTTCTTAATGGTCCAACTCTCGCATCCATACATGGCTACTGGGAAAACCATAGCTTTGACTAGACAGACCTTTGTTGGCAAAGTAATGTCTCTGCTTTTTAATACACTGTCTAGGTTGGTCATAGCTTTTCTTCCAAGGAGCAAGTGTCTTTTAAATTTATGGCTGCAGTCACCATCTGCAGTGATTTTAGAGCCCAAGAAAATAAAGTCTGTCACTGTTTCCATTGTTTCCCCATCTATTTGCCATGATATGATGGGACCAGATGCCATGATCTTCGTTTTTTGAATGTTGAGTTTTAAGCCAACTTTTTCACTCTCCTCTTTCACTTTCATCAAGAGGCTCTTTAGTACTTCTTCACTTTCTGCCATGAGGGTGGTGTCCTCTGCATATCTGAGGTTATTGATATTTCTCCTGGCAATCTTGATTCCAGCTTGTGCTTCATCCAGCCTGGCATTTCACATGATGTTGTCTGCATATAAGTTAGATAAGCAAGGTGACAATATACAGCTTTGACATACGTCTTTTCCAATTTTGAACTGGTTTCTTGTTCCTAGTATGGTTCTAACTGTTGCTTCTTGACATCCATACAGACTTCTCAGGAGGCAGTTAAGGTAGTCTAGTATTCCCATCCCTTTACTAATTTTCTATAGTTTGTTGTGATCCACACAGTCAATGGCTTTAGCCTAGTCAATGGAGCAGAAGTAGATGTTTTTCTGGAATTCTCTCTTTTTTTTTTTTTTTTTTTTCTGTGATCCAGTGGATGTTGGCAATTTGATCTCTGGTTCCTCTGCCTTTTCTAAATCCAGCTTGAACATCTGGAAGTTCTTGGTCCATGTACTGCTGCAGCCTAGCTTGAATTACATATGTGGATGTGTATATAGCTTTTGGATCATTGGCAAATGATACTGGCTTTCATTTTGGAGATGATACAAAATTTCTTCTAAAAATAAATTTGATATCAAAATATTCCACAAATAGTATATATGGTATACCTGAATATAGTCAAATACAGTGTACACTAATTACACAAGTCTAGCCCTGGCTGATTTAATCCTAAATGAAGTCCAAGGAGGTTAAGCAACTAACCCAGCTGAGTAAGAAGCAGAGTCAGGGCCAGCCTTATCTTGGGTGTGTTCTCATCTCTCTCTGTAGTCATTGTGTTAGACTTGACATCCCAGGATGGTGTTAGAGAAAGCCTGTGTTAAAATAATGCGCTGCTTTTCTTCTGATGTGCTTTTTTGTTTAAGAGTTTGTTGCTTCTGGGGTTTGCCTTGAATCTACTCACGCCTGCAGTTCTGATATCCATTCCAGTCTGAGTTGGATCATGGGTAGCTACTTTGAGCTATCACTGTCTACAGGCACCTTATCTGTTTTTCTCCTAGCTGTACAATACTATCTCTCTTCCAGTATTGAGTTGTTCTTTGCTTCTTAGGTGTCATCTGGGATTGTATCAGATTCACAACCTGGGTCCTTGGTAATAAGAAAATGGCACAGATGGCATTAAGAGCACTGTGCTGTGTGCTAACCGTTACTGAAGAGGGGTTGACTTTTTCCCCTGGCTCTGTTCTTCTCTATGTAAAATGGGTAGGGTTGGGTAACCTCGAGACCTGTTCATCTTGATCACCCTCTCATCTCATTATTCATTCATTCTGCAGGTCTTTATTGAGCACCATCTCTGTGCCAGGAACTTGTTGGAGCAGTTGAGAATGCTGGGCATGTACCAGTGGATGGGAGAATTTACATTCTTGTTGGGGAAGTTTATAGTTGGAGAGGATGATGAATAAATTAAAAAAAAATTTAAATGGGAACATTTCCTATGGTCCCAATAAAATAGGTGGATTAGAGAGTGACTTGACAATGGACCAGGAAAGGCCTCTTCAGAAAGGCAACTCTTGAGTAAAGATGCAAGAGAGGCAGGTCAGGCAGAAGGGACAGCAGGAGCAGTGACCCCAGGCAAGTTCAAGGGAGAGAAAGACCAGAAGGGCCGGGTAGGAATGTAGGGAAAGGAAGGCTGAAGGAGGAGATGGGGGTCAGAGCCCGTTTGGAGATGGTGAAATCTGGTAAGGAGTTTGTATTTGATTCTACATGCTAAGGGAAACCAATGAAGCCGGTGACAGGTTTTGAGTAGTGGAATGGTGGAATCTGATGGGTGTTTTTCAAAACCATGCTGACTGCAGGTTGGAAATCCAGCAGCAGAAATAGAAGCAGGGGTCCAGTTAGAAGGTCATGGTGGTAACCTCTGAGATTAGATGTGGTGGTGTGAACTGGGGAGTGGGCAGTAAAGATACAAGGAAGTGGAGAGACTCAGGCTGTGTTTTTAATATCAATTGAGTGCTTGCAAGTCGATTGGCTGCAGGAATGGAGGAAAGACAGGAATCAAAGATGAGTCCTAAGATAGTGATGACGTTTATGGCTCTGGGAAGACAGAGCTCCTTTTGCGTTTGAGGACCTCCTTGTGCCATCAGTTTGCCTGGTCTGTTTATGCACACTGCTGTGTCTAGCCTCTTCCAGGGAGCAAGAGTCCTCCGGTGCCTCTGGCTGCCTTGAAGGCTCTCAAATTCTTCTTTATCAGACCTGCATTCCTCATGCTGAACATTAGGCCTGGGTTATACCCTCTGAGGAGGTGGTTATATCGAGGTCCTAGTGGGCAGGGCAGATGGCACTATTAATTCATGCCTCTGTTATGAGAATTGATGGCCAGTAGCCAGGATGCCATGTTGATATTTATGACTGGTTTCTATGAGGAGTTCAGGCTCTCAAAAAATGCATTGTATTCTGTTTTCCAAGGAAAAGTTGAAGAGGGGCTATTTTTTCCCCCTTTCGTTTTCCCCACATATAATACAAGTTGCATTACAATAAATTCAGTCGGTTCAAATGTTTTTCATCTGAAAAACTGAATACATTCCTTTTTTTTCCCTGCCTAACTGCAAGGGGTGAACTTTTATATTTTTATGAGCTTTGTTGTTTTTACTTGTCACAGTTGCTGGTATTAGTTCACTAGTAAGTAATGACTTTTCTGTATTGAGAAAGACAGATGACTTATTAGATGTCAGAGGCCATCTGAAACATTTTCAACTCAGCATTTTTAATAGCTGTTCTTTCTTTGATTTGTTTTCCTTTTTTCTCTTGTTTCCCCTCCTCCAGCTAGCAGGCACTTTTTTGTCCCCTACCCGGCTCCTTGCTCCTTTTCTCTCTCAGTCATCAGCACTTCTGTATATCTTTTGCATGTTTCGGCAGTATCATATCCCCTAGTGCATGGGAACCATAGGCAGTTTGTAACTTTTCCTACAGTCGTACTCCCTGGACTTCCTGCAGAGGACGTATGTGGGTCTGAATCTATCCTTTAAAAAAATACATATATATGTGTCTGTGTGTGTATACTATACATACTGGATTGCGTCTGGGGCCAGCATATACTCCTGACCTCATGGGCAACTTCTTTTAATCCTCTGACTGCTGTTCACTTTGGGGGTCTTTGGATGACCTAAAACAGTCTCTCCTCCCTCCTTTTCATCTATTGTTAACATGGATTCAGTATGTTATTCTACCAGACTCCTCGAATGTCATTTTGTTGTGCTCAGAGTCTCAGGAAAGTCTATTGATTAAATGAACCTCATTCATACAGAAATGTCAGTGTTGGTACAGTCCGCTTATGTAGTACAAATGGACATTGGGTGGGGCAGCATCATGTCATTATGTCATTGTGCCTAGCATACACCAGGTGTTCAGTGAATATTTGTTGTATTAATGAATGTCCACCTAGATGATAATGAGGAGTTTCAGTGGGTGGCATCATTTTAGGAACAGTGAGTAAGACGGACATCCCTATAATGGAAACATGCATTCTAATAAGGAAGGAGACATGCAAACAAGATAGACGTCAGAGAGTGATGAGTGCTAGGCTGAGGGTTGAGGTAGGGAGATGTGCTGGTTGTTAGGGAGGGTGTGTGACCAGGGGGTCAGGGAAAGCTCTGATAAGACGGTGTTGAAGGCTGCGATCTGAGTGACAACAAGGAGCCTGTCAAAGGAAAATCTGGGGAAGGAGAGATTCAGGTCGAGAGAACAGACAGTGCTGAGGCTCTGGGCGGGTGTGTTCCGTGTGTGACGGAGGCAGCAGCCAAAACCAGCCCCGTACTGCTGTGGGAAGCGGCCCACTGGGGCATGCTGTGGGGTCAGGGAGGTGCACAGAGCCAGACCAGGTGGACCTTCTGCCCCAAATAAATCCACGCTCCTTAATTTGATTTGCAGTGGGAAGCCTTTCGAGGGTTTTAAGTGGGGGCATGGCTCAAATTTTTAACATAGCACGCTGGCTGGTGTATGGAGAATGGATTGTAGAGAGGCAAAGTAAAAACTGCAGTGGTATGTACTGGGTATTTGCATTTTAAGGATTTTTTTTTTTTTTAAGAATTCACCAGAGCTTTGGATGGGGAATGTAGCTTGCTTGCTTTTACTCATTGTTGTGCTGAGGAAGAGACTTCTGGTAGCTTCCCTTATTGATTCTATCTTACTAACAAAATCCTTGGTTTTTAGCTGTCTATACTGCCACCCCCTCCTCCCTTTCAGCTAGGACCTAGGTGCGGCCATATGAAAAATTATGGGGAACTTCCAGAGAGTTGTTTTAAATGGGATAGGTGTTTCTTTTTGGTTTTCTCCCATTCTGCCGCATGGAACTGGTTGTAATGGCTGGAACACCAGAATTTCTGTTGGATCATGAGGACTAGGGCCACATGCTAGGGATGGCAGAGCATAGAATTGGAAGGAACTTGTGTCTCTGATGACCTTTTGGAGCTTCCATGCCAGCCCTGGACTGGCATACCTTTGGACATCTTTTGTGTACCTTTGGACTTCTTTTATGCAAGAGAGATAAACTTGTATCTTGTTTAGGCCATTGATAATTTACTGTTTTGTTTTTGTTCCAAACATAATCCTGATACAGGTATTCTTTTGTAAAAGACTTAACAGAATAATGAGAATAGTAGTATTTGGTGTTGTCTACGTGCTCATCACTGTTCTAAGTGCTTTACAAACGTTTTCCCTTAAATCTCACTAGAATTATTTAGTACTTATATCTAGGACTCCGTGGCACAGACATGTTTAGAAACTGCCCCACGTGACAGAGCTTGTAAACTGCAGGACCTGATTCCAACTCTGGTTTAACTGAGTCTAGACTCTTCCTGGATTACTTTGCTAGGCTGCCACATTCTTGGCAATGACTCTGAAACCTCTTTTTCAGTCATTTAGAGGCTAAGGCCAGAGGGATGATCCAGCAGGCAGATTGGTGTCATGTATCTCTCAGGGCAGGCAATTGCTGTAACCAAAGTTCCAGGGCTTAACACAATAGAAACTGATTTATCTCTGACATAAAATCCAACTGATTTTGGGGATGGAGAGAGGTTGTGTTCCACACAGTGACTCAGGGACCCAGACTCTTTCTGTCCTTTCCCGCTTCCTTCTGACTCCCTTCTCCCCATGACTGGGGCCTTAGAATTCTCTGCTGGAGGCTTTTCATTAGTCAGCACCCAGGGGAAGAGGGGAAATGTGGAAGGGACTCTCTGTGAAGTTTTGATGGGCCAGGCTTGGAGGAGGCATATGTCACTTCCCACCTTCTGTTGGCTGGAACCCAGTCATACGCAGGGAGGCTGGGAAATGTAGTTCAGTTTCATGTCCAGGACATAGAATAAATGAACTGGGATGAGCACACAGTAATCTCTGCCCCGTGTGGCTGTTAGAAGTTGGGGTTCTGGCATCAGTCCCCTTGCATTTATATCCCTGCCTTGCTGCTTATTAGCTATGTGACCTTGGGCAAGCCACTTAACCTCTCTTTTACTTCTTTTCTATATATGTACAATGGAGATAAGAGTAGAGCTATTTGGGGGATTAAATGAGTTAATGTGGGCTGTACGGTCCTAAGAGCAGCGCCTGAGACATGGCAAGTGCTCTGGAATTGTGAGCTGTTTTTATGGAAGACAGGGCACTTTACTCAGACCTGTTTGTGGATCTCTTTTTGAAAAAAATTTTCTTATTGAACCCTGGTGTGGATGTGTATCACAGAAAATACTTTAGGGACCACACATCCCATTTTAAGGGAAGACGGTGTGAGAGTGTCAGGGGTCCTGGGACTTGCTCTTCTCTCCCCTATGTGAATGCTCTCAGCCTCTCTGGAAGGGCCAGTTAGGACTGCCTTCTGGTGCTTGATCTGTAGGTGGAGTTGGAAACTGAAGTCTCACGTCCAGTCTCTTGCCTGCTGTGAGGAAGCTGGCCCAGGCAGTTCCTCCCACTTGGATCCCTTCTAGGACAACCAAAATCTCACCTGCTCTTGAAGCCCCAGCTCAGTGTCGTATCATTCTTAAAGCCCTGGTTGGAGCCTGCCCAGCACTGCTTACTCCCTTCACTGGGATCCTTCTAGTCCGGCACTGACCGCCCCCTGTCGCATGGGGATGTGTCAGCTACCAGACTGTGTCCAACCAAAAGGAAGCTTCCTGAGGGCATATGCCCACCTTCCTCTTCCCCGTGTGCCTCGCTTCCCTTGTATACAGGGGAAAGCCCTCCATAAATGCTTGTTGAGTTCAAGTATTCCTTTTACTCTCTACATACATGTAGAGTTTTGTGAATGTGGTCTTTACTCTGAATCAGTACCAGATAAATTGGTAGGTAGTTGGGAATAAAAATGAGTGGATTCTTTTTTATTTACACTGTTTAATATTCGTGTGGGGATTTTTGCCTTCTTTCAGCTCAGCGGTTGTAAAATTCTGTTTTAATTTCTTCCATTATCATAAACAGCATCCTCTGGTTATTATCTGGGTAGAGGATGCTGTAGCCTGGGACTCTGTTGAATTAAGATGAAACAAATGACCAGGGGAGGATATAGAACCATTGTCATTGTTGCTCTGCCTTTCGTTTCCTTAGTGAGGAAGTCCACTCGGTGACGGGGTTGGTACACTTCACCTGTGGGTTTAGGGTCCCATCGATGCACATCTGTCTGTTTTTGGTAACTCACAGGAAAGCTGTCACCTTTCTGTCTGAGTATTTGTATATACACACATCTATAAAAATAAAATTACCGGCAAAATCACTGAAGATAAAGGTTAGCAAATCCTGTTCATAGAAACTGCACTATATAGTTTAAACAGGAAATGGAGTTTAGTTATTAAGCTTGTGTAGATTCCTTGGTATACTGAATATTTCTTGCGGTTCTATTATTTGTATTTTATTCTCAAATATTTTAAGAAGATAAGCTTCTAAATTCACTTTGGGGCTCCGTGTCATCAAATCTCATCACCAGTCACTTAGATCCCTAATTAACTTATACTCTGTAGACCCATTTCTTTGCTTCTATTTCTTTCCACTCTCTCTAATGTGCTGTGAGTTACACTGGAAGGAACAATAAGATTTAAGAGAAGAATTAATTTAGAAAGTTAGGAATAGAAGAGATAAGGGAAAATGAGAAAAAGCGGCTCAGTATTTTGTCTTGTAAATGGCTTTCCTCTCGTAGGCTAAGAAGCCCATTTATCCAAGGAGAGGAGGAATGTTAATGAAATAGATCATGAACATAGCTATTACAGTAATGAATTTTAACACTCACTTTGTTATGTGATATTTTATTTATGAGCTCCTTGATCATTCAGATAAAGACAAGAAGTTTATGGCACTAGATTATGTCTTGTTTTCATAAACATATTCAGTAGTTTAATAAACATAATTTATTTTTTTCTCCTTAAAAATAAGCAAAATTTATGAGAGATTATCTTAGGGTTAATGAAGTCTAACATTAAGGAAATATTACCCTATAATATTGGAGCCTTCAGAGCTGGGGTTGTAATTGCTTAATGCTTTTTTCTACAGGCTATTTTTATAAAGTACATGCTTTGTACCATTAATCCAGTTTTTACAAGTTACACTTAGACCAATTCATTGGGAATTATGTATCCATGTTTATATTTTTCAGTCACTGCTTTCATTAAAAGATGTAGTAAAGAGTTGAAAATTTAATGTAGAAAGAGGGGGGAAAAGATAATTATGTGTATTTGCTCGTGGGAAGGAGCAGCGCATATATAATCACCACTTTCCGTCTTTGAAACCAATTCCCCCTTGTGGCTGTCTTCACTACAGGTGAGAATTTAGTGATTGGTGGTCCCCAGGAGGACAGAAATGTAAATTCCTATTGAAAGCCGTCAATAGTTAAAATTTGGAGCCCCATTAATATAGTTCAAGTCAGAATGCACTTAAGTAATGAAAAGCCCAGACGGTGGCCTGGAGTTTCCCCTTCCTCCATCAGGCCTGCCAATTAGCCCAGAGTAATGGATGCCCAGACCCCAGGACAGGACTGAGAGTGGCTGGAAAGGGCAGCTGGGGAAGTGCACTATGGATTTTGGTCATGTGTATTTGACTGTGTCAGCTCATTCTTTTTTGAAATTGAATTTAATGTGTTGAAAATACCCTCTTGATGAATTAATGAACTGAAAGAGGTATTGATATTCAAATAGCGATGGAAGCAAAGCCTCCCTTCACCATCATCACCCTTCTCTGGCCTGTCCCCATATTTTATAATAGCCTAGCATGGGCAGAGTGGAAAGGAATCTTTGCTGGTTTCTCACTCCTCACTGTTGATGGGTAGATATAGAAGGATGAGGGTGGTGGATAAAGACCTCAGCTCCATCAGAGAATCTTTCCATCTACAGATAATGCTTTACTGAGTTTTCCTCACCCCTTTTCATGCTGGCCTTTGTACTATTTTAATATTCTTTGGCATCAAGGTAAACACGTTCCTGGGTGTGTATTTGTGATAGAGAAAAATCAGGGATTGGAGAAGTTGTGTAGACTTGAGCTGTACTGTAGGCTCTGTGAGGAGGTATGTGCTATCTTGTCCCTCACTCTGGAGAACCAGAGTTTGATTTGATCATTCATTCATTTACAAAAATAGTCATTGAGAATTCAGTGAGAAATTTTATTGCTCTAGACCTAAGGATCCAATTTTTAAGTTATTTTTATTTTTTTTTAAATTATTGAAATCTAGTTCATTTACAATGTTGTGTTAGTTTCATGGGTACAGAGAAGTGAATCAGATATACATAAATGTGTAAGGCTTTTGCGTGTTTGGAACTCACTATTTAGGTACGTTCAAACAGCATTTAGAAGTTAAAGAAGCATTCCTCAAAAAGTTAAAGACAGGATTACTGTATGATCTAGCAATTCCGCTTCTAAGTATGAAAACAAGGACAAGAATAGATACTTATACACCCATGTTCATAGCAGCATTATTCACAGTAGTTTAAAGGTAGAAGCAATCCACATGTCTGTCTGATGAAATGATACAATGTGGCATGTACACACAGTGGAATACTACTCAGCCATTAAAAGGAAGAAAGTTCTGGTATTTGTTACAGTGTGGATGAACCTTGAACATATGCTAAGTGAAAAAAGCCAGATTCAAGGGGACAAAAGTTGTATGATGCCATTTCTATGAGGTGCCTAGAGCGATGGCATTCATAGAGACAGAAGGTGCAACAATGGTTACCGCTGGTTGAGAGAGGGAGAATGGGGAGTTATTGTTTAATGGGGACAGAGTTTCTGTTGGGGATGATGAAAAAGTTCTGAAAATGAACAGTGGTGATCCTTGAAAACAATGTGAATATATTTAATGCCACTGAACTGTGCATTTCAGAATGGTTATGATAGTAAATTTGATGGTATGTATAATTTATTGCAATATGAAATGGAGGACTATCTGAGAAGGAAGTGTGTTAGGAAAATGTAGCCTAAAAAAATTGTTTCCCCGAGGTTTTGGCATACCTTTTTGAAGGATATCAAAGTTTTGCTCCTCAAAGAGCAGTAGGTGAATAGGGTAATGTAATGGCACAAGGGCTTAGGTGTTCTTTTTAGTCACTAGGTAAGTGTCGGAGTCACATTTAATAAAGATGTACAGTGCCTGGGTTCTTGATTGGGGTGTTAACACAGAGGCCTGGGTCACATTCATTTTGTAAAATGTTATTGGTTTTGGAGCTGGATCACCTGGATTTGAATCGTGGCTCCCTCAGTTACCAGCTGCTATGCTTGAACAAAGTACAAACTTCTCTGAGCTACGATTTCCTTATCTGTAAAATGGGCTTAGTAGAAATATCTGTCTTACAACAATCTGGGGATATTAAATAAGACAACAGATGAAGTTATTAGAATACACAGTACATAGTAAACCCTCAATAAATGTTATATGTTGTTGTTATTGTATGGATAACTGTGTATAATCTCAACTATGATCAGATTTATTAAAAACCCCAATGTAACCTGTTCATCTACTTTCTACCACTGTCTTTGCCAGAGAGGCTCCATTTTATGGGCAGTGTTAATTTGACCAGAAAGAAGGGACCCCTCATTTCTTCCTACCAGCAAAGAATCTGACTTCCTGAAGGAATTACCATCTATTTTACTTCAATCAGCTGATGGGTGTGCATACATTATCACCATCTTATTTAAATTTTCAAATTTTGCCAGAATGCCCAGGAAACAGGGTGTCTTGGATAATTTAATTTTCTGACTAACCAACGCCTATAAGATACTGCTTTCACTTCAGGTTTTCTTTGTGAGAAGTTTTTCTAAAATCTGGCCATGACCTTTGTTTCCTTAGAAAGTATAGTGGATAATAAAATTTAATCTTCCCTTGACAATGAAAGATTTCAGAACCATTTCAAAAAATCTGTTCATATTGGCCAGAAATATAAATGTTCATCTAGAAGATTGGGCTACCTGTATATACTGAGTCAGGACTATCCAAAGACAGATTTTTAATAATGCCCTTTAAAAAACACAAACTCAGTCTTTGTAGCTTTCCCTTAAAATTGGAGTATGGACAAAAAATCATGATTGCTAGTTTTGAATTTAGTCTTCTTCTTAATACATTTTGGGAAGCTCTTTCTCATCACAACCCTTCAAGTAGTCACACATAGTGGGTGTTGCCTTGAAAAGAATAACTGCTTTGTTATCAGAATCAAGGATGAGACTGAGGAAAGTGTTTACTACCTGCGCGAACAAGAGACACCCAGTCTAGTATAATAGAGCTAAAATAAGAAATCTTTCTTATTCCCTCATGCAGCAAGTTCTATCCAATTTCAAGTCAGTATAAATGTTTGTTTTTTAGGGGAGGGTGGGCTGAGTTGGGGGAGGAATCTAAAGCCTGGTTGGGAGGAGTGTGTTGCACTGGATAGAACATTGGAACTGCAGAGCTTGAATTCCAGCCTAGTCCCACCTTGCTTGGCTGTGTGACCCTGGATGGCTGGGGTCCTCTCTGAACCTCAGCTCTCTCTAGCTGAAGGTGCAAAGGTGCTGACTTGATGCTTTCCAAAGTGCCTTCTGCTTGAACATGTAGACTGAGGATTACTGTGAGGTATCAAAGTTGCTGTCTGTCTTTACTCTTTCATAGTAATTTGGAGCCTTCTGAAACCAAATGTCAATGAATCTGGCTTCATAGAGTTGGTGTGCGAGGGGCTGGCAGAAGAATCCAGATTCATTTCAGCCTTGCTTTCCCTACTCTTCTTCAGTTTTGCTCCTGCCTGGTTTAGCCTCTCATTTTCTTCCTCTCTTTCTTCAGTCTGCTTACTCCTTCCTACCCTAGGCTCCTCCTTAGCCCGTCTTGATTATTGATTGGAAATCACCAAATAGTTTCTGTAACCATGTCATCAGTGGCTGCCAAGGCTCTTGTCATTATTCCAGCCACACAGGGGGAAAAATGGCATTTTCCAGCTCAGGTGCAAAGCATTTTGAAGTGTGGCTTAAGCTGGTGCTTTTCACTTAAACCTCTTCTGAAAGGGCTTATGCAAAAGCAGCTGACTCCAGCCAGTGAACTATTTCCCAGAGCCTCCAGTTTAGATTCTCTTAATTTTCCATATTTCTTGAGCTTGCCCTTGCTGCTTTCCTGCCTGATGCACGCTAGAGAGGAAGTACACAAAGGAATTGTGCAAAGTTTGGAAGCAACTGGCAGGTGGGTTTGCATTTTTCCAGGTTAATTCACTTGATGAAAAGCTGCTGTGGGTGATGTGTCATATATCAAAGGCAGGGCATCAGTAATCTTTGCTCAAGGGCACGGCTAACAGACAGATAGACGGGAGAATGAGATGGAAAAAAGCAACTCATCCTTTTCTGCTAACACCACGAAGGAGATAAAGGAAGATTTATGAGTCATCTCGGACCACATACCAGCAAGCAGCATACCGTATTTTTCACATGTTCCCAAAATTGGTGGTGGAAGGCAGTGTGCTTGTCACAGTGTCCATCCGGCCTTTTTGAAAACAATGGGATCCTTGAAGTCTCTAGCTGTGGAGTCAGTTCTTTACCCACCCTGCAAAGAGGTGTTAGAGAGAGTGTGTGTGTGTGTGTGTGTGTGTGTGTGTGTGTGTGCGCAAAGCATCTTTGCCCTCTCTAAGCACATGATATCATGATCTGTAGTTTAATAATGTGACCTCTACAGAATAAAAAATAAGATTCCCTGAAACAGACATGACTGATTTGCAGGCACTTAGATGGTGACTCGGTAAAGACTTTTTCAGCTGCCTCTCACTTAGTGAGTTTCACTTTGGTGATAGGCAGCCTCACGTAGTGACTGCTTTGTTGTATAAGGAAGCTGAGGAGATGATTCTGTTGTTTTTCTTTTCCTTTCCTACCTCTCAGATGAGTCAACCCCTGCCAGATACAAACAAAGATTTGCAGCCCAGGTTGATTTGAATGGGCCATTTTGTGTGGAGTTAACCAGAACGCTCGTTCCTGGGAGGGCTCAGAGCTTCTTTATTCAGGCAGCCGGCAGCTGACTCGGGAAATGTTGTGTAGAACAATTGATGGGAGTGGGAAGAGGTTTCTTAATATTCCTCTCCCCAGCCTTGAAAAAGGCACCTGGATTGCAGCTGGATCACGCCTGGGACTGTGACTATTTACTTCACATAGCAGTTTTAAAAGTATGGTGAATTAAAAACAAAACAGATTTTGAATTTCTTCTAAGGCCTCTGCAGTATGCTTTTTTTTTTTTTTTCTTTTTGAGAGGCACACAATTAACATTCTGTGCAGAAGGGCATGATTGATTCTGCACAGTGGTGGCTATATGAGCAAACCTCATTTAGACAGCTGAGTGAAATATACAGGGTAGAGGAATTTATGGGACCCAGAGAAGCTCACATGCAGAATGAAAAGGAGCCACCTTCCCCTCTCCTCTCCAGCCCCCGCATCCCCATTCTTCACGTGCTCAGAATGGCTCCCCTCCAGCCACTGGGGTGCCCACTCGGTGTGGTGATGCTGAGCCTGACATGACCCGGCAGAGAAGATGGAATGCCACTTCATCATGCAGCCCTCCTGTGGGAAGCATGGAGTGTGTAATCAGAGAGACAGGAGGAGCTCTCAGAATCCGTTATGTGAGGCTGACAAGGTGAGGAGGTAGATAGTGGTGGCTCTAGGTGCTATACCATATCCTGAAAAACGGCTTGTCCATGTGCTCTGGGCTTCTGTACTGACCTTCGCAGGATAGATTGTTGGGAGGCTTGAGTGTCTACCTCATTATAGGCCACTTTCTTAGGAAAATCACCAACTTTGTTTTGCAAAGGAAGTTCAGGAATCAATTTGGGCATGTGCACTCAAGTACCTGCCACATAGTAGGTCCTCTGTAAACAGTTGCTGCACTGAATTGACTTAATTCTTGTGAGGATGTGGCTCTCACAAGAGGAAGCACTTTTATCCATTCTCTTGGCTGCTTCATCCCCAGTGCTGTAGGTAGCATCCTGTATATAACATTTGCTCGATAAGCGTTTGTTGCAAGGAATGAAAGAATGAGCTTGCAGATTGATGTTTGGTAGTCAGGGTTTCTCATTTCCCTTGTGGCTTATATGTAGGATGGCTCTCAGCTAAGGTAGAAAATGAAAGGGAGGTTTGTCTGTTTTTTGTTTTGAGCCCCTCCTTGGGGTTCAGATCCTTTTCTATTGCTTTGTACCTGGCTTTCATGCACCTGCTAGGGTCCTCTGCTAGGCTCACCTTTCTGTTTTGATTTCTTAAACCAAATTCATGTCCATCTAATGACTCTGTCTTAATGCTGCCTGGAAGACTGATAACATTTATTTATATCCCAGTATAAATTAGGGTATGAATTATTATGGTTTCTACTTCAAGGAATAATTCAAATTTTTAAGAAGCTTCTTTTCCTGATCTATTTGTCCTTTGTGATTTTGGTACCTGTGGTAGACTTTTAAATGTCCTTCCCTAGGATGTGACATTTTAGTCCCTTGAACTTGTAAGCATTGCCTTACATGGCATTAAGTTCAGGTCCTTGAGATGGGGAGATTATAATCTGAATAGGTTCTAAATTGAATCACATATATCCTATGAGGGGCTTCCCTTGTGGCTCAGTGGTAAAGAATCCACCTGCCAAGCAGGAGATACAGATTCAGTCCCAGGGTCAGGAAGATTCCCTGGAGGAGGAAATGGCTACCCATTCCAGTATTCTTGCCTGGGGAAACACATGGACAGAGGAGCCTGGAGGGCTACAGTCCACGGGATTGCAAAGAGTTGGACACGATTTAGCAACTAAACCACTGCCACCATCCTTATGAAGGGGAGGGGCAGAAGGATATTTGATCCATACACAGAGAAGGTGATGTGAAGGCAGAACAGAGACAAAGATGCTGGCCTTGGAGATTAGAGGAGGTGGCAGCAAGCCAGGGAGTGCTGGCAGGTGTCAGAAGCTGGAAGGGGCATGGAACAGGTTCTCCCCGAGAGCTTCTGGAGGGAGTGCGGCCCAGCTGAAATCTTGATCAAGCCCAGTGGCACTGATTTCAGACTTCTTGCCTCCAGAACTGTGGAAGAATACATTTCTGTCACTGGAAGTCAACATGTTGGTCGTTTGGTACCCCAGTGATAGGAACCTCATACAGCCCCTAATGGCCTAGAGACTGAATGGATATCAGTATTGGGCAGCTCATTTCCCCCCATTGCTATACTGTATAGGTGGGGCCCATAAAGGACAGAGGAGGGGCAAATTATTCAACAAATAGCCTTCGTAATTTCTCTGCTATGCTTTATCATTATTTTATTCCCTTAAGAACCTTGTACTTTGGGTGGATAATAATCACCCCATTATACAAGTAAGGGAACCACCAGGTTGAAATACACTTAAGATATTCAGCTGGTAAACACTGAAGTTTGTATTTGAATGTAAATACTCCAGATCTTACTCCAGTGGGTTACTCCTGACATGCTGTTAATTTTCTTTTCTGTTCATGTACCGTTTTTCAGAGTCTTGAGCTAAAGTCAGACACAGATATTTTTCTGCTTTGTCCCTATTCTTAGATTGTAGTCCCTCAGTCTCAGCTTCTGTTACATTAAGTAAACCTCACTGAACCTAGAAAAGTCTACCATTATGTCACAGCGTCGACTCTGATAGACAGGTAGCTCTTTGGGGTTCTTTAGTGTAAAAAAGCAGCTGTGTTATATAGTAAAATGCAATGGTGTGTGTGTGTGTGTGTGTGTGTGTGTGTGTGTGATTGGGGTTGGAGAGAGAGGGAGATTTGGAATAAATATATAGGTATAATTGTGAGTTGCAAACTGAAAATGCTTCTGTTGTTCAGCCACTAAGTCATGTCCGACCTGTGACCCCATGAACTGCAGCACACTCTTCTCCTTTGTCCTTCACTCTCTCCCAGAGTTTGCTCAATCTCATGTCCATTGAGTTGGTGATGCCATCCAACCATCTCATCCTCTGTTGCCCCCTTCTCCTCCTGCCCTCAATCTTTCCCAGCATCAAGGTCTTTTCCAGTGAATTAGGATTATAATTTTTTTTTGAACTACTAAACAAAACTGGTCTCCTAGACAGCCTTTTTTTTTTTTCAGATAGCTAGCTTTTCTTGAACCAGCCAGTGCTTGTAATTCAGACCTGAGATATCAGTGTTGAAAGAACACTTACTCTGAGGAGAAGTCAGACTTAATGGAAGCTGGAGCTCATCAGGGACGGGCCAAGTGTGCATGTCCTATGAAACCTGTGGGATTTGAGGGAGTGTTTTGATTGCAGAAACTGCAATCAGAGGTTTGCTGCAGCCTTCATGCTGTCAGATGGGGGGAATTTAACTTTGAGCACAGCTACTCGAGACACACAAATCACTGTCTTCACGTGTGGCAGTCTTTGTCACTTCCAGCAAGTTACAAAATTATATCAGAGGAGTGGAGTGTGATACCACTTGGATGGTTACTTACCAGAAAAACATTCCAAATCTGAGAATTATTAAGAAGTGAGAAAATCCCTTAATTGCAGCAAGTTACCCATTGCACAGAAAGACTCTGTGGCAGAGAAAATTGGCAGTGTTCTGGTGATCAGATTGAACAGCTGGAAGACTCCTATTCAAACTACTTTTCGAGTAATAAAGCTAATAATTTTTCTCACAGACTGCTGTGATAGCCATAATTCTGTTTTGTTAAGATGTCTGTTCCCTATACTTCATTGAATATGCACATGCTTATTTTTGGCCCACCATAATTATAAATAATGTGTGTGTGTGTGTAACCGTAGTTTTCAAATTTTTTGCATTTTATTCCTTTTCTCCTTTTATGTTTTGTGAAGTGTCTCTCTCCCTGTATTTTAAAGTTTTTAATACATCAAAAATGGCTAAGTGACATTAATCTTTGTATTCAGTGGCTCATGCCAGACAGAGCACCTTCTTTCCTATTTTCTTTATCTCATGTATCTATTTGATCAAGAGCTACATTATAAACATTTAATTTAAAAATTTACTGAAAAACATTGTTTCCATGGTGGTAGTGGTTGAACTCTACATTTAAAGACGGTTAAAATGGAAACTTCTGTTATGTATATCATACCACAATTGAAAAAATAGTTATATGTGCACAGTGAAAAATGCAAAAGGTATCAACAATAACAAAAAAATCTTTTTCCGCGACAGCCTTCCCTTTCCTAGAAGCCACCATCACTAACAACTCTTGTATAGCCTTCCAGAAACTTTACGTTTCTATTCAAGCATAGGATTATGTTTTGAAAGAATTGTGTAATGGGAAAATAAAGCCAGATTGGTTCTGTGCAGGCTAGGGGAGGGAAGGGGAGGGAATGATGGATGAGAGAGGGAGATGAGGGCGGGTGAGACTGGTGTTGACCAAGTTCTAATTCTGAACATTTGTGTGAACCCTTCTCCATGGTCTCGCGCCATGCTGTTTCATCAAGGGTTAGGGAGTGGAGTTGGGAAGTTGTAGAAAGCCAGGAAGAGAATGTGAGTTCCAGAGCTGTCGTTTGTTGTGGTCCAGAGGGAGAGAGCTGTGAGTAATGGGGCGCAGTTAAGCAGAGAAGAATTTAGGCTGGGAAAATCAGGACAGATTTCACAATGGGGAGAGTGTGTGGACATGCCCCTGGGGAGGTAAGGGAAGCCTTGCCATTGGAGGGGCTGGAGGCAAGACTTGACACAGAGCATGAGAAAATGGATGACAGGGAACCATCCCTGGGGGTTGGTGCAGCGACCTTAATCAGACTCTTTCCTGCCTAGCTCTGGATTCACTGATTCAATCTCAAATGATCCAAAGGAAAGGAACAATTGCTTGGAAAATGGCCTTAGGGAATGATGGCTATTGACAGTAGATATCAAAAGACTCTCCCACACAAATTAGCTCCATCTATCCAACCATCCATTTACTCACCCTTTCATCCATCTATCCATTGTTCATCCATTTAACAAATAGTTTTTCAATGTCTACTAAGTATCTGTATTGAAGGTACTTTGAATAGGCTGATGAGAAAAGTCACTTATACTGATACTTGTGGATCGTATGGAAAGAACTGGAGATAAACATTTCAGAAACATGTGAAGGCCACAGGGTATGAGAAGGTTTAGCAAGTTTGAGGACCAGAGATAACCAAGTGAAGAGATTGAAAGAGGTTTAAGATGAAGAGGCAGGCGGGGGCCAGATTTCTCAGGGTCTGATGAGCTCTGAAAATTGGAATTTTATTCTAATAGCAATGGGATCTGAGTATAGATCTAGGAGGGCCTGTTGCTTCTGCTTTCAGACTTTCTTTATATACCTTCTAGTCTCCACTTTTTGCAAGTCAATTGTGGTTGTCAGAGGTGAAGAAGGTCTTTGGACACTTCAATACAGAATCAACCAGGTCTGTGAAAGGCAAGTGTGGGAACACAGTGAGAGTGGGAAAGATATTTAGGCTGTCTTGTAGTTCTGCTTTTGTTTCAGGTGGTCAGGATCTTCCAGAGGAGGGCTGTAGTATGAAGATAATTATACTGGAGAAGAAGGATCACCTAAAGTGAACCAACTTAAATGGAAAGTAAAATGTAATAGCAAATATCAGGGAAATTTTGGAATTTGATCTTAAAAGCCAAAACTCAAAATTATGTATATATGTATATATATTTTGTATCAAAAATATTTTTAGCTGTAATTGCAACTATGGTATAATTCTTAAAAAGTTCAACAATTACATTTTCCCCTTTTTTTTTTTCATATAAAATTACATACTTGCCCCATAGGTCTTTTACTTTGTTGGTGTTGATTAGTTGCTAAGTCATGTCTGACTCTTTTGTGACCACATGGGCTGTAGACCTCCAGGCTCTGTTCATGGGATTTCCCAGGCAAGAATGCTGGAGTAGGTTGCCATTTCCTTCTCTGGGTGATCTTCCCAGCTCAGGGATCAAACCCGTGTCTCCTGCATTGGCAGATGGATTCTTTACCACTGAGCACCTGAGAAGCCCGTCTTTTACTTTACATTTGTTTTCATTATCTGGTCATAAGAGTTGTTTATATGAGCCTTTGTTTGATATTTGTTAGCCTAATGAAACTCCTGTTGTGTTCTCTTTATTTTCTCTTTTTTAGTTGGTCTAAGAATGTAAAAAACCATAGCCTTGACTAGACGGACCTTAGTCGGCAAAGTAATGTCTCTGCTTTTGAATATGCTATCTAGATTGGTCATAACTTTTCTTCCAAGGAGTAAGCGTCTTTTAATTTCATGGCTGCAGTCACCATCTGCAGTGATTTTGGAGCCCGGAAAAATAAAGTCTGACACTGTTTCCACTGTTTCTCCATCTGTTTCCCATGAAGTGACGGGACTGGATGCCATGATCTTCGTTTTCTGAATGTTGAGCTTTAAGCCAACTTTTTCACTCTCTGCTTTCACTTTCATCAAGAGGCTTTTTAGTTCCTCTTCACTTTCTACCATAAGGGTGGTGTCATCTGCATGTCTGAGGTTATTGATCTTTCTCCCGGCAATCTTGATTCCAGCTTGTGTTTCTTCCAGTCCAGCGTTTCTCATGATGTACTCTGCATAGAAGTTAAATAAGCAGGGTGACAATATACAGCCTTGACGTACTCCTTTTCCTATTTGGAACCAGTCTGTTTTTCCATGTCCAGTTCTAACTGTTGCTTCCTGACCTGCATACAGATTTCTCAAGAGGCAGGTCAGGTGGTCTGGTCTTCCCATCTCTTGAAGAATTGTCCACAGTTTATTGTGATCCACACAGTCAAAGGCTTTGGCATAGTCAACAAAGCAGAAATAGATGTTTTTTTGGAACTCTCTTGCTTTTTCCATGATCCAGCGGATGCTGGCAATTTGATCTCTGGTTCCTCTGCCTTTTCTAAAACCAGCTTGAACATCAGAAAGTTCACGGATCACATATTGCTGAAGCCTGACTTGGAGAATTTTGAGCATTACTTTACTAGCATGTGAGATGAGTGCAATTGTGTGGTAGTCTGAGCATTCTTTGGCATTGCCTTTCTTTGGAATTGGAATGAAAACTGACGTTTTCCAGTCCTGTGGCCACTGCTGAGTTTTCCAAATTTGTTGGCATATTGAGGGCAGCACTTTCACAGCATCATCTTTCAGGATTTGAAACAGCTCAACTGGAATTCCATCACCTCCATTAGCTTTGTTCATAGTGATGCTTTCTAAGGCCCACTTGACTTCACATTCCAGGATGTCTGGCCCTAGATGAGTGATCACACCATCGTGATTATCTGGGTCATGAAGATCTTTTTTGTACAGGTCTTCTAAGGTCCGTCTGGTCAAGGCTATGGTTTTTCCTGTGGTTGTGTATGGATGTGAGAGTTGGACTATGAAGAAGGCTGAGCGCCAAAGAATTGATGCTTTTGAACTGTGGTGTTGGAGAAGACTCTTGAGTGTCCCTTGGACTGCAAGGAGATCCAACCAGTCCATTCTGAAGGAGATCAGCCCTGGGATTTCTTTGGAAGGAATGATGCTAAAGCTGAAACTCCAGTACTTTGACCACCTCATGTGAAGAGTTGACTCATTGGAAAAGACTCTGATGCTGGGAGGGATTGGGGGCAGGAGGAGAAGGGGAGGACAGAGGATGAGATGGCTGGATGGCATCACTGACTCGGTGGATGTGAGTCTGAATGAACTCCGGGAGTTGGTGATGGACAGGGAGGCCTGGCGTGCTTCGATTCATGGGGTCTCAAAGAGTTGGACACGACTGAGTGAGTGAACTGAACTGAAGAATATGAAATCAATGATTCTGAGTATAATTTGAGCATTTTCCCAACATCACTCCAGTTGAGTTCATAAAACCTCACATAATTTGCCGAAGTCTTCACATCATTTTGTAGCTGATTTGCACTAGAGCCTTATATAGCTTTTGTGCATCAGAGAGCATTAACCTGTTGATACAAGTATCATGGATGGATACTACTTGAAAGGGATGTTTGAGTGGGAACCAGTTTTATAAATGGCCAGTTCAAAGTGAATCTTTTCAGGATATGATGACTTTTGTTTCTTTATGCAAATTCAAAACTGAAGGTACTCAAATAGCAAATACTTGGATAATGTGTTATCTAGCTTTGGAAAGGTACAAAGTGTACAGAGTACATCATTGGTTTTCAGTATCCTATATCTGCTGAGGCTGCTGCTAAGTCACTTCAGTCGTGTCTGACTCTGTAATACAAAACTAGTTTGTATCTAGTTGAGTTTAGGTCTGAATATATGATTTGCTTGAGTGGAGGACATTTTGTAACTGGAGTACCCCTTCTCCTGCGTGTACCCCACTTATGGGGTAGGAGCAAGTGGAGTACAGTCGTCAGAGCTGCATGGATCAGGCAACTTCACCATAGAAAGCACCTTGGAAGTTGAGCTGAGCCTCCTGGAAATTGATGGGTCAGGATCAAGTTTAAGAAAGTGTTCCATCATGTAATATAGATATATTCAGAAAATATTGAGAATGTTAATATTCATTGCATCACAATCTCGCCAGTGTTGATATTGTAGGCTGAAAATTCTTTGTTGTAGGTGGTTGCCTTGCTCATTTCCGGACTTTTGGCTGCATGCCTGGTCTCTACCCACTAGATAACAGGAACACATCCTCCTGTCCTTTGTGACAAAAGAGAGACATCTTCAGATATTGTCAGTTGTCCCTTAGGGGGCAAAGTCCCTCTTGGTTGAGAACCACTGATCTCAGGGTGGCACAGAGGGTTCAATGGAAAGGTTGTAATATGCCAGGTAGGTGAAAGGCATGGCCACTTCCAGTTCTGATTGTTTGATGGACTCTTATTTATTTTATTGTATTGTATTTTTAAAAACTGAAGTATAGTTGATTTACAATGTTGTGCAAATCCTTGCTGAACAGTAAAGGAACTCAGTTATACACATACATACATTCCTTTATACATTCTGTTCCATTATGGTTTATCATAGGATATTGAATATAGTTCCTTGTGCTATACATTAGGACCTTGTTGTTTATCCATTCTAAATGGATTAGTTTGCATCTACCAACCTCAAACTCTTAGTTTATTCATCTCCCTCCCACCCTCCTCTTTGGCAACCACAAGTTTGTTCTCTGTGTCTAGGATTCTGTTTGTGTGTTTTAGATAGATTCATTTGTGCTGTATTTTAGACAAGGGCTTAATTTCCAAAATATACAAAGAAGTCAAACAGCTCAACAACAACAACAAAAGAAACCAATTGAAAAATGGCAGAATACCTTGGCAGACATTTCTCCAAAGAAGACACACAGATATCCAGTAGGTGCATGAAAAGATAATCAACATCACTCATAATTAGAGAAATGCAAATATAAGCTACAGTGAGGTACCACCTCACACCAGTCAGAATAACCATCATTAAAAACTCTACAAATAACAAATACTGGAGAGGGTGCGGAGAGAAGGAAACTCTCCTACACTCTTGGTGGAAATGTAGTTGGTACAGACACTGTAGAAAATAGTATGGAGGTTCCTCAGAAAACTGAAAACAGACCTAGCATATGATTCAGCAGTCCTACTCCTAGGTATATACCCAGAGAGTACTATAATTCAAAATGATGCACGCGCCCCTCTGTTCATAGCAGCACTGTTCACAACAGCCAAGCCATGGAAACAGCCTAGATGTCTATTGACAGACGAACGGATAAAGAAGATTTGGTACATTTATACAGTGGAATACTTCTCAGCCATAAAAAAGAATGAAATAATGCCATTTGCAGCAATGTGGATGGACCTAGAGACGATCCTACTAAATGAAGTAAGTCAGAAAGACAGACACCAATTTATGGGCTCTTCAAATAAGCACAGTCGTGGGAGCCAGGGGTGGGAGTTTCTGACTAATACAATGATGAAGCCATTAGGGTCCCTCCTGTTTGGGTTTGAGAAGCAAGTCTAGTGAGAAAGGGACCCTGGGAACTTTAAGTTCCAAGTCAGACGGGGCTCTGAGAAGCAGGGAGAGAAGCAGTTTGGAAGGAGGAGTCAGATGGATGCTCTCCATGCTTTTGACCTGAGGGAAACCTGAGGTCCAGGCCTTTGTTTGGGTCACACCTTTCAGTGCGCCCTTCCCCCATATTTGCTCAGCCTTTAGGCCTCTATTGAAGCTGCCTCTCCTACTGTAGATACCACTGGGACTTCTTTTTATCTTTCTAAATATGGTTTTACCTTTAGGATGCAGCTAAAATTCTACCTCTTGAGTGGGGCAAGAGCTTAGTTTCTCTGGCTCAAATTTAGTTATTCCTGCTCTAACCCAAGTTATGACCAACCTAGATAGCATATTCAAAAGCAGAGAAATTACTTTGCCAACTAAGGTCCGTCTAGTCAAGGCTATGGTTTTTCCAGTGGTCATGTATGGATGTGAGAGTTGGACTGTGAAGAAGGCTGAGAGCCGAAGAATTGATGCGTTTGAACTGTGGTGTTGGAGAAGACTCTTGAGAGTCCCTTGGACTGCAAGGAGATCCAACCAGTCCATTCTGAAGTAGAGCAGCCCTGGGATTTCTTTGGAAGGAATGATGCTAAAGCTGAAACTCCAGTACTTTGGCCATCTCATGTGAAGAGCTGACTCATTGGAAAAGACTGATGCTGGGAGGGATTGGGGGCAGGAGGAGGAGGGGACGACAGAGGATGAGATGGCTGGATGGCATCACTGACTCGATGGACGTGAGTCTGAGTGAACTCCGGGAGTTGGTGATGGACAGGGAGGACTGGCGTGCTGCGATTCATGGGGTCACAAAGAGTCGGACACGACTGAGCGACTGAACTGAACTGAACCTTGTGTATTACTTACTAGTAGCCCTCATTTGAGCATTTAATTCAAGATTTTTTTCATTATTTTAAGATTGTATACACCTCTGTTGTCCCCACAGTAAGTTTGCAAGCTCGTCTGAGTCTGTATCTTCTATTATATCCTTCATGTTACATAATACAGCATGAACTCAGTATGTTCTCAGTCAATTCTAAGTGAATTGAAGTAAATTGCAGTAAATCAGCTTGTTCCTCTGCTCAGCGTTGTTTGTATCCTGCAGATCCTCTCCACACACTTGAGCCACAGCTCTTTAAATAGTTTAAGAAGACAGCACATTGTTTGACATTTCCACAAACATAAAAAATAATTTAGCTCACACTTAATTTTTATCAGAACATAAGCTTAATATTTTCAAGCATTACAATTTTATTTTAAGTTCTTACATTCTTTCTGTTTCTCTTAATGTCATTCTGGCTTCAAAGGGTATAATTTTGAAATGATGAGTACTGTTGGACTTGTTAGTATTTCTTCTTTTGTGTATATAATGTTTCAAGAACTGTTGATGGCTAAATGTCATTTTTATACTTTTTAGATTCATAACAGTTCAATTCCACTCCAAAACAATTAATAATATTATGTATCTTAGAAATAGCTGTCATGTATCTTCTGGTGCGTATGACATATTGTTAGATATTTTAAGTTAAAAGTTCTGTATCCAGTCCAAGTTTAGAAAGATGAGGAGCAGACTGTTTCATAGACAAGCAGAAGGATATAGTAAATTTATGACAAAGCGTATTACCATAACGTAACCATGCTTGGAAACTGTGAGGCTTCTCAACTGAAAAAAAAATAATAATAATAAAATAAACCAGTGATCAGTAGTCTATCTCAAACACTTTTAATTTTTTTTTGGTTTATTTATATCTGCTTTCATTCTGAAAGCAGCAAGACAGTCTGACAAGTCAAAAGGAGAAGATATTACCACTAAATACAAACCACTCCAGGCAGTTTTCCCAGATTCTTGAGAGATGCTTTCTCCAGCTCAGACATACTGGCCCTTTGATTTTTCAGAACTTAAGCTGGGATGAAAGCTCTCCATAAAGGGTCATTGTTTTCAGAATGAAGCTCTCTGGGCTGGAAGGAAGCAGAGCTCTCAAGAATGATGTCAGCAGTGGTGGTAGGGGTGGAGGAGGGCCCGGGGCCCAGCCCCACTCAAGAAGTGTGGTTCATCTACCTGTCCACTGGGACGAGCTGAACATCAACCACCGTCTTCACAGAAGTAAGCTGCTTTGTGGCTTCATCTTTGTCTTCGGAGATTTTGTGAGTCCCCCCATTCCCCTTCCTCCCCACTTCCCACCCCTACCCCTCCCCCGCCCCCACCACTGACAGGGGCCCAGCAATGACATTAGGTCTGTTCAATTGAGGATTTTCTAATATGCTTTCATAAAGGTCAGATTCAGACTCATTCTTTAGGTCTGTCCCACATGTGCACTGGATATTTTCCTCTTGCTACACATTTTGAGATCTTTGGTTTGCTAAAGTATAAGTGACCACTGTATGCTTATTCTAGCCGTGTTTCATATTCAAGTATCAGAAAGTTCCCCAGTAGTCAGTGTCAGTTGTGGTGTCCTGTGTGGGGCCTTCAGCACAGCCTGTGTGGACTCCCCTCCCCCCACCCATGGATGTAGTTGTATGAATGAGGTGATAACAGTCCTTGTACATGGGGAAACCTCCCAAATTCCAGTGAGCTGGGTCTCTGCTGGAGGGGCTCCCGAGCCATCTCTTGATGACTCTATAGAGTCCTCTTGTTCCTACTTCAGTTCTTCTGGCCTTGTTCATGGGAAAGTTCCTGCTTCTCTTTGGAGGAACTTTTTAGGAGCTTTAGGAATCCCTGGAAATTTCCAGCATAAGGTAGAATTGGAAATAAGACAAGCACAGGTCTCAGGAGCTGGCAGAAGATTCTGAGGCAGGAGAGCCTTGTAGAAACACATACTTCCTGCTCCCCTCAGAACTGCCTGGGATGCTGGGATGCTGCACCAGTGGATACCCAACCGAGAACCTCAGTTTCTTAACCAGGGACTTATCATTGCTTTAATGTTGCCTCTTTCCCTTTGCTATTGGTGTAGTTAGCCCTGCCCAAAACTCAAGGAGAAATGCAGAAGAAGCTATTTCAAACTACCTTTTCTATTATTCATTGACTCAGGACCACATCTGTTCAGCAGAAAAACATTGTGGACCAAAGATAAAGCAAGTGTTTCACTCATTTTTCACTTTTTTTCTACTTGAGAATCATGTACTTTTGATCCTCCAGGGAAATCACAGAGATGATTCAGTTCAGTAGTTCTCAAAGTTCTAGAAATCTTTTGGAGGCCTTTTAGGGCAAGAAGGTTGCTGGTCCTCCCTCAAGGCTTTCTGGAGTTTTCCTGTAGTCTGTTGGCCTGGTATTGCAGAAGAGCTTCTACATGTCAACATGAGCCTGAAATACAATCTCCTTATTTTACAAAGAGGAAGACTGAGGTCCATGGGCCGGAAGAAACTTAAGACAGCAATTTTGGGATTGTTACCCATTTCATCTTTGGCAATGCACTGGTCATATTTTCCAAAAGTGCTACTTTTAGATTCTTATTGGTTACCAGAGTAAATGATTTGGACACTATTAACAAGGGAATAGCATTCGACACCGTCTTAAAGAGAAGAAAAGGTCCTATCTCCTGTTTGCCTATCTGCACCTGTTTAAACCTTTCCATAGAAAGTCTGAAAGGTAAACAGCTGGTTTTGGAGCAGCTATAATGTGCTTTTGTTTAACATGGCAGCTTATTGATGATCGTCTTTAATTATGGCCACGCTGTCAACTCCTGAAGTCCCTGCTCTTTGTTGTTGATCTGATATGACGTTTGAGGTTTTCAAAGCTGCAGAGATGAAAGAAGTAACCGTCAAATATTGCTCGTTCCGATGTGCTTGAAGAGGGAGGAGGGGACATTGCTCACAAGGGCTGAGAGTCTGGGCGAGAACGCCATTGCCCCCTCTGCTTTTGATGACAGCGTCGAGTGCGAAGCCCTGGTTTGCTCTCCGTTTATGGTGGAGCAGGGCCAAAGCTGGAGGAAACTGAAATGATTTATTCAGTAATGGGAACCAAGCGAGGGGTGTGGGTTGCTGATCTTCTCAGGGCTGGTGGGAATGCTGTCTGTCTCTTGCCTTGAGCCATTTTTACGTTAGAGATGTGAAGCTCAAAACGGACCCATCAAGGCTTTCTGGAACCTCTTCCCACCCTCTTCGATATCCTTTGCTTCAGCGTGTGTGTTCCGAAGCCCTCAGAGCTGTGGGACCGTGTGTTCCCGCGCCCTCAGATGCTCCTGCTGTGCTGGGCTCTAGTCCTGGGGTAGTCCCATCTCAGACCAAAGGTGTCCGCTTAGGAGGTGGCCTCTGTCCAAGCTCCCGTTACCGTTAAGGAGTGTTGTACCAGCTTTCTCCTATGTAGGCACTGCCCCTTGTATTTATGGCTGCTGGATCAGTTCACTGCTCCTGCTTCTAGCTTCTTTTGCTGAAGGGCTGTCTCTTTAGAGTCTATTTAAGTTGTAAGCCCCTCTGCCAGATACTGTTTTGGCTGGAGGCTTATTTTTCTCACCTCCCCTCCTTCCCCTTAAGAGACAGTATAACCTCATGGCTGAGTACATGGACTCCGGAGTCAGACTGCCAGGATCTGACTCCTGGTCTTGAGACTTACTAGTTCTGTGATTTGGGGCCAGTTAACCACTCTGAGTTTCAGTCTGTTCATGGTAAGATGGTGGTAACAAGAGCATCAATGTTGTGGAGTTGTAAAGACTATCTGAATTAATGTGTAGGTAATAAGACCCTTAGAATAGTGTCCAGTACAAAGTAGTACAAAGCAATTTGTAATACATACATATTATATAACTTATGCTATAACATCAATAGCATATAATTTATTATCATGCCTTTGTACAACTATGAGTAAGCTTTGCTGACCCAGCTGGGAAAGGGATGTGATAAAGAGACCACTAGTTGTTTATTTATGGAGGGATCCACCAAATCCCCAGAGTGGAGATGAATGAAGCCTCCCTTTTTTTGGGTCCATTTCTTAAATATTTCAACTGCTGTTTCTCCTCTCTCTGCTCTGTGCATGTACCAGTTAATTTCATACTGGCCCACTAATTTGTTGTTGGAGGCCAAATCCTGTATTAGTCACAGGAACTTTCTTTCCTCTGTTTTCTCTGTGGTTGGTCAATGAATTTGCACCTTTGGTCAGTTTGGCACTGTGCTGACTCCTGTGCTGTTTATAGAAATACGATAAGGCCTAGTCCTGTATTCAGAGAGCTTTCAATCTAATTAACGGATCAAAGTAACTCTCCTAGAGTGCTTAAGAGCAAAACCAAGCTGGTTAAGGAGGTTAGCCAGTCCATCTACTATCTTGGAAGCTATTTCCAAGAAATATACTAATATTCTGCTGCTAAGTCGCTTCAGTCATGTCTGACTCTGTGCGACCCCATAGACGGCAGCCCGCCAGGCTCTGCCATCCCTGGGATTCTCCAGGCAAGAACACTGGAGTGGGTTGCCATTTCCTTTTCCAATGCACGAAAGTGAAAGGTGAAAGTGAAGTTGCTCAGTCGTGTCCAACTCTAAGTGACCCCAGGGACTGCAGCCTACCAGGCTCCTCCGTCCATGGGATTTTCCAGGCAAGAGTACTGGAGTGGGGTGCCATCGCCTTCTCTGATACATACTAATATTGATAGTATCTAAAAGAATGGACTAGGGAAAAGGGAGAAAATGCTTGGGAGTCATCAGGACTGTGGTGAAGATCATGGTTGTGTGTCATTTTAGCTTTCATCTTGCTCCGGAAGAGCAGAAGGTCCAGGTGGGAACACATTGGCCTGTTTATAGGAACAAAGGGAGTTCACCTTTACCCAGTAGCTGCTGTGATCAGAATACTCAGCTAAGCATGTATCTAGTTTCGTTTACACCTGAAAGGCACTTGTGGAAAAGGTGGTATTTACTCCCTTCTTCTAAAACATAAGAGAACTAGGGCTCTGTGATAAAAGGTGACATTCAAAGCATTGTAGCTGTTGAGTTTAAGAAACTCAAAAATTGGGACATTTTAGCCCAAATCAGTATGACTTGAAACCTGATGTACTTTTGTAGGAGAGGGGCACTAGCTACTATTCTTCTTGGTTTAGTTTTAGATAAATGTAGCTGGAAAGCATTCACATTTGACCCCTTTCTCCCTCTTCCCTGCCCCAGTGAAAGCAAGAACTAACTCACACTGGCCACTGCATTGTCCTCTGAGACCTGTAGAGAAAACAGCGATGTTATCAGCAAAGCCTCATGCCACTCCCCAGGGAGCACACGAAACCTCCCAAATAGTCGTATCCAGGCCAAGCAAAGCTCTGGGAGAAATTCCTGGGACACTCAGCATGAGCCACCTAACATGGCTTTTGAGGAAAAATTGAACCCAAACGAAAACATTGCCTGTCAGCCCTGGGCTTGTAAACAGTGTTTGGATTGCAGGATGAGGGCACAGGGTTTGAAGTAGTAGCCAAGCCAGGCTGGGCTCTGCTGTTGTAACAACTTAACCCTGAAATCTCAGTGACTTCACACCACAGAGTTTGGTTTTCTGCTCACCGTCTATGTCCAGGGAGGGTTTGTGTTGGGGAATTCTGCTTGGCATGGTCCTTCTAGGATCTGGCTCTGACGTCAGGTGACTGCACCACCTGGGTCCTGAAACTTCCAAGGTTGCATGGGAAGTGAAGGTGTAAAAGTGTTAGTTGCTCAGTTGTGTCCAACTCTTTGTGACTCCATGGACTGTGTAGCCTACCAGGCTTCTCTGTCCATGGCATTCTCCAGGCAAGAATACTGGAGTGGGTAGCCGTTCCCTTCTCCAGGGGATCTTTGTGACCCAGGAATTGAACCTGGGTCTCCTGCATTGCTAGTAAATTCTTTACCATCTAAGCCACCAGGGAACCTTTTAGTTCAGTTCAGTTCAGTTGCTCAGTCATGTCCGACTCCTTGTGACCCCAGGGACTGCAGCATGCCAGGTTTCCCTGTCCATCACCAACTCCAGGAGCTTGTTCAAACTCATGTCCATCAGGTTGGTGATCCCATCCAACCATCTCATCCTCTGTCGTCCCTTCTCCTCCTGCCTTCAGTCTTTCCCAGCATCAGGTTTTTCCCAGTGAGTCAGTTCTTTGCATCAGGTAGCCAAAGGGAAGCCCTTTAGAGTGGGTTAAATATTGAAACCGCCCCCCCACAATGCCCAGATACATGCCTCCCTGGAACCTCAATGTGAGCTTAGTTGGAAATAGTATCTTTGTGAGAGAGAGAGGATTCTTTCCTTAAGAGATCTTGGATGGATCCTAAATTATACTGCATTTAGGGTGAGATTTAAACCCCAAACCAGTCTTTTCATGAGAAAGGAGAGGGAAGTTTGGACACAGACACAAAGAGAGATGAAGGCCATGTGAAGACGGAGGCAGAGTTTGGAGTGACGCTGCCATAATCCAAGAAACACTAAGAGTTGCCAGAAGCTGGAAGAGGCTGTGAGGGATTCTCCCATAGAGGCTCTGGAGGGCCTGTGAGTCTAGTGACACCCTGACTTTGGACTTCTGGTCTTCATCAAGGTGAGAAAATAAATTCTTCTTCTATCAAGCCACCAGGTTTGTGATAATTAGTATAGAAAGCTAGGAAACAAGTTCAGAAGATCTGCACTGATGTTTTTAAGGGCCAAGCCTGAGAGTGGCTCACACCCCTTTTTTCTTGTATGTACCAGAACCCAAACTGTCAGGGAGGTGATGAATTGTCTCTGTGCCCCGGAAGAGGAGAAAGAAGCAAGACTTGGTGAACGTGAGCATTATGCTTGCCTCACTCGTGCTGGAAGTACGTACAGGGAGCAGGGGGCAGGGGCGTGGAATAGAGAGCCACCAACATTCACAGATGGTTTCAGGAGCCATTGGGCGGTCCATAGGGTCACTGCAGGTCAAAGCAGGCTGGCTGAGGGAGAGAAGGCAGAAAGCTGGAGGACAGAGCTCTCGACTCACAAGCGGGTGATCCGTGGTTGCACCAGAAGCCACAGATAAGGCAACAGTAGGGTCAAGCAAGAAAGCAGGCACCCACATCAGCAAATTGGCTGTGAAGGGCAGGGTCAGAGGCTAAGCATGAAGCCAGAGTGCTGCTCAGTGGGGGCCGCTACTCACAGAGCATAAAAGCGAGTAAGACTACCAGCTCCCCTCCCCGAGGGAGTGCTGGAATACTCTTTCTCACGCTGTGTCTCCAGTTTCTAGCACAGAATAGAAACTGCAAACACAGCAAAGGTTCATGGGTCCAGCCTTCCATCAGGGGGGTATTGCTAAACCATGGGCCATATCAAAGTGGTTTCAAGCTTAAGCCTCCCCAGCACCTCAAGGAGTAAGTCTTCAATCTACAGGGTGTCTTTCTTTTCTTCTTTCTTTATTATGACACATTTTATCAAGTTGTGTTTATTTTCTAATGCAGGGATGGTTTTCCATCCCCAAACTTATTATTATAATTCACATTAATGAAACCCATAGACTAAATATCATTAGATGCAAAGAAAGTATGCAATAAAACTCAATATCCATTCATGAGAAGAATTTTTAGAAAGTAATAAAATATATGCAACTGCTGCTGCTACTGCTAAGTCACTTCAGTCGTGTCTGACTCCGTGCGACCCCGCAGACGGCAACCCACCAGGCTCCCCCATCCCTGGGATTCTCCAGGCAAGAACACTGGAGTGGGTTGCCATTGCCTTCTCCAATGCAGGAAAGTGAAAAGTGAAAGTGAAGTCACTCAGTCGTGTCCGACCCTCAGCGACCCCATGGACGGCAGCCTTCCAGGCTCCTCCGTCCACGGGATTTTCCAGGCAAGAGTACTGGAGTGGGTTGCCATTGCCTTCTCCAAAATATATGCAAACTATTTTGCATATCATATTTTATGAAGAAACATTGAAAACAGTAACTTCCCCTTGTCCCTGCTGGAGCATGGGATCTCTCTTGGGCCCCTGTGCCTTTGCACCTGGTATTCTCCTCTCTGAATGACCTTTCTCTTCCTTTCTACCTGTTGAGGACTTGCACATCCTTGAAGACCCAGGTCTCATTGCTGTAGTGAAATCTTCCCCAGATTCCCCAGATTGTCTTGCCTTCTCTTCCTGGCATTCTTAGTACCTTCTGCACTTAACTCAGGTGGTGCTGCAATATTGAAATCATTTCTTGGTTTGTCTGTCTGTTCTACTTGGCTGAATTTTGCATTTTTCCATTCACTTCCTTGTCCCAATGCCTGGTTCATCAACAAACCTCCAGCTTGTTTTGAAAGAAACATTAAGTGTCTGATACTTCTTCGAAACAGCTGTAGAAGCAACTATTAACAGTTATAAGGAATAAAGGTGACAGTATGATTTTTGATAAATTTAATGTTTATTGATTTATTATTCACTATAATAAATACAGATGGGAGAAATAGATAAGCCAAAAGATCAAAATGGGTTGGAATATTCCATTTCTGGAGAACAGCAGTAACAACCACAAATGTTTGTGCAGATTTAAAACTGAAAGTGCTTTCATGTTAACATGATCTTGTTTGTTCTCATTGTAACACAGTGAGTTCAGTTCAGTTCAGTCGCTCAGACGTGTCTGACTCTTTGCGACCCCATGAATCGCAGCACGCCAGGCCTCCATGTCCATCACCAACTCACAGAGTTCACTCAAACTCATGTCCATGAGGGGAGTATGCTATTGGGACTGCTCTTCTTTAAAGTGGAGGACATTGAGGTTCAACATGTAGCTTATCTGAAGCTTGCTCAGTTGCACTGGGTAGTTAAGGGTCTATGCCAGGAGTCATAGCTTAGCCTGGTAACAGTAAATCTTGCATTTTTCCTGTACCTCTTCTGGACTCCTTTCTCATACAAACAGGTGAGCCAAGAGGAGAAGAAAGGGAGGGAAAGGGGGTTTAAGTAAGGAATAGTTGCTTTATTTAACACAATTTTTAATGTCTACAAATAGCTCTGCAAAATGGACATTATGGTATCCATTTTGCAGATAGGATAAGAGTTTGGGGAGGGAAGAATAATTTGCTCCAGGCCTCGCAGCTTATCAATAGCACAGGTTGGATTCAAACCTGGGTTTTCTCCCTCTTTGAAAACCTTTTCTATGCTCTGCTGTCTGAGTCACCTGTTGGGCCTTGGGGTGACAAGGGAAAACGTTCTGTCTGTGTCTTGCCTGTCCCTCACCTTCCTTCCTGTGGGAATTGGTTGGAGGTTCAGAGCTTCAGGGATTTTTTGTTTTATTTTTAAATAGCTTGTCCTTTGTGAAGCACGTTAGACCCATACATTTCATCTCTGTGAGATTTAAGAGGAATCACCGATGACCTGCTGAGGTATTTTCATTTTGTTCCTGAAAATGATTAATCTTAAGGCTTTGTGATGGCTCTTGTCACAAATAGCTTTCCTTAAGCCATAATTTCCCCACTTCCCTTTAAGGTAACAGTTTCCGTGTAAGTAATAAAAATAAGCAGAATAATCCTGCTGTGAGGATATATTTATATTGTATATATGGTACTGATCAAGGTAGAAGTTTACCTGAAATGAATTGGAAAATTGTGTGTTTTCTTTTAAAGCTCAGTTTCTGCATCTTACGGTCCCTCTCTTAGGGTCAACCCCTACTCTTTCTTGTATTGTTTTTTCCTTCTTCTTCCTCCCTAGCAGGTAGGACACAATGTTTGTTTTGTCTTTCCTAGGTGATTTTTCAGATACTCTTGCATTTTGTACTTAGTCACTTAAGGTCCTGCGAGACCAGTGGTTTTAGCTTGCGGTCTCCTGGGATCACGTGATTTGGGACAGAGAGGGAGAGGATGTTTCTTCCTAAGGCTGGGAACCACATGCTCCCAAACTCCTTTTTACTCTTTGCTGCATGTGCAGTTCCAAGTAGGGTCAAGGTAACACAAGGGCACTTTTAAGAAGAGAACTGGGGCGCAGCTCTGAACAGATGTTCTTTGATAACTACTGAGCAAAGAGGATCTGACTGAGAGGCCTGTAGCTTTCACTCATTGAGAACCTTTAACCAGTGCCCACGTGTGTGTTTAGTTTTATTCTTTTCTCGCCCTTGCCCCCAGAGCCACGGCGTACCTGCTGTTGCTCTCAAGCCTCTTGCCAACAGTGGCATCTGCTCAGTGTAGCCATCAAGAATTTGAATGTCAATATCTTTGCCTTGAAATGAATGGAAAAGTATTTGTCACTCAGCGGCAATCATTCTTCAAATAAAAGGTTAGCCAGACAGGGCCCTTAATCAAAGAGTCGGTCTTTTCTGTCAGCAGTGCCTTTTAAATAGCAATGATGAAGGCTGGCTGTCAGGGTAGGACTTGATGAGCCAGATGATTGATCTGCATAAATCATTTTCTTTTAACATTGTCAGTGAAGAGTAAATTGGTGGGACATTTTAGGTATTAGCTGTATTGAAATTAATATGCAGTATCCTAGGTGTGTCCTTTATTCATGTAGCCCTCATGAAAGAAGGTAGAAATTAAACCGAGGCTTCTCGGTGTGCATTGTTCTAACAAGAAAGTTGCGCCCTTCTTACTGCTGCGGTCATCATCTTGCATGCTAAATTCGGAAGTTGCGTGTGTAGCACATTTTACAAGCTCTGAAAGGAATCTAGTTAATTTGGGAATTAGCTAGAGTCAGTAGCATTTAACAACCAGTAAATCTGTAAAGACTCACTGCTCAGAGTGGGGAAAAAAGAAATCTAAGAATGGTTTCTGGTTTTAAAGAACAGGATACCTGCTACCCAGCATGCTGTCACAGAAATAGCCTCCGCTTCAGGTCAGGTTGTGGCTTAAGTCCCCATCAGTCCTTGGTGAGTCTCCTTGACCAGGACGCTTAACCTTTCTGAGTTTGTTTTTTTGTCTTTAAAAATGAGATTGTGTTCATTACCATCGGTGGGTTTGCTTTTGTATTAAAGAGTGATGTAGGGAAAAGCACTGTGCATAGAGTTGGTGTCTGGTGAGGAAGTACTCATAACATTAATCTCATCCCTTTCTTCTGGTCAAACAGAACTCCTGACTAGATGTCTAGAACCCTGGCTGAGATATCTGTATGAAGCTCATGCCCACGTGGTCAAAATAAACAATAAGTTACCTGTTTAGGGTTACTTCTGTGCTTGCTGGGACTTCAAATGGCCGTTTTAACATAAAAAAAAAGTTTCAAGGGAAAAAAAGGATACTTCATTGCAGATTACTGGTGGTAGGATATGAGGTGGAAGGCATGGGGGAAAAATGTGGCCAAGAACACTTAGAGGGTTTTTTCTTTACCATTACTCTCTGCATTATATATTGGGATGCATATGGTTCACTTTTGGAGTAAACAAGTAAATCCTATGCAGTATAGTGTTGGATTAAAAGCAGGACTGACAGAGCCGAATTATTGGGTTAGATCCCACATCTTCTACTTAATTGCTCTGTGACTGCAGACAAGATAATTAATTGCCTTTCTAAGCCCTGGTTTCCTCACCTCTATTAATAAAATGGGCACAGTGATAGAACCTATCTTACAGCATGTTAATACATAAAAAACAAATCATGTAAAAGAGTGTCTGATATGTACATGGTAACTGTGGTTACTATGAATGAATGATTGGTCAGCTGAGAAAGGTAAATATTGCTAAGGTTCAAGTGAGCTGAACATATCCAAAGAAGAGACATATTTTAATATATAAGTTCATGATAATGGTATACTGGGGTGAAATACTTGCTTCATTTTGGAGAAAACTCCCTACTGGAGGAATTTAGAGCCAGAATGATTCTAGAAATATCCACATTGCAGCTGGACCTGACCAGCCCTGGCCCTGACCCTGCTTGGGCCTTGGGGGAATCAACTTCACTGAGTCTGTGAAATGCTAGAAAAGAGGTATCTTAGCCAAAGGGGCAGCCTCATTACTCCTCGGCTGATTAGATAGTACCTCATTGCCAGTGAGTTATTCTAACAATACTTAATGTTCAGTTACAATATGGATATTTCTTGAATTATCCTTGCTCTGAGTTCCTCCAGAAGGAGGAAAATCCTTATTTTCCCACTGGAGGAGCAAAACTGGATTGAGGTGATTCTATGGTCAGAATAACATAGGAGAGGATGTTTTCCTGGTTTGTTTATTTTTTTAATGTTATTGATTGAATATCTAACTCACTGAGAGACTGGTTTTGTAGGCTCTTCTGGTAACTGGTCTAGTTGCTGTCTGGAATGCAGAGATTAAGGGAACACTGGTCACCCAGGTTCTCTATGTGCCTTCTATGTGGGTGAACTCATGTCAGTCTCTGCTAATGGGAGCATGGCATGGATTTGTCAGAACCTTTGTAACACGTGTGTGCTGTGCCCCTCTGTCAATTAACAAGTGTTGCCCGAAGAGTACCTCTGTCGCTTGAACATTTAAGATGTCTTCATTCTTGGAGATTTGCATTTTTTTCTCATGCCAGTTTTTAGCTGATATGATGAGTTTGTATTTGGGCCTTATGTCTTTCTCTTTCCCATCTTCTCAGTTTATTCCATTTTGAGAAGTGTCTTCCCGCATAGTGAGAGAAGTATCTGCAAGAAATCCCAAAGACATTTTCCCAAACATTAATTCAGTGGAAGTCCTCCAACTGGTCTGGAGGCAGCAAAGGTCTCCCAGTTCTTGGGCCGCCAGCGATGCAGATTTGAGCTGTCTCCAGTCTCAGCTGTTGGAAAATGCTACTAATTAAACCCTCAGTATTGGTCATTGTGTTGCTTTTTGGAGGACATTGTGAAACTGTTCTGTATCTCCTCCAAAGGCATGATGTCTGTATTGAGAATTTCTAGAAAACATTCTCTGCTGCTTTGGCCTGCAATGCTGTGGGTTGCAGAAGTGATGAAATTGTTCCTTAGACTCTTTCCTGATTTGGTCTGTATTAGATGAAGCACAACCTGTGTTATCTAACTGGCTACTTCATGGAGTCCAGCCATATTGGGTGTGATGTTCTGCTCAAGATTAATTTCCTGTAATGAAGACCTGAAACATGATGTTTAAGAGCCCCTCTAATGTTTCATTTATAGCAATCTATCAAAACGATAGATATTTAGCCTTCTTTATTGGATATGAAACATTAACTTAAAGCCAGTGCTGCTTTCTGTTTTAAATACCAATATCCATCATGTGTTTCTCACTGTAAGCATCTCTTACCCTTGCCCTCCATTCATCAAGCATCATGAAGAATCTGCCGCCACCTCCCAGGGGCCGCATGTCATGGGCTTGGCCCTTAGGTTACGATTATCTGCACCTTGGACATCTGACCAGTCTTTGGCCTTGGTGGAATTAACTTCAGAGTTTGTGAAATTCTAGAAAAGAGGTATCTTAGCCCAAGGGGCAGCCTCTTTACTGCATAGCTGATTATTACATGTTTTTTTTCAGTGTTAGCTGGAGAGTCTTAGAAAAGTCTGAGCTGCTTTTCCTCCTGACACCTTCCCATTTTTGATAGTATGAGAAACATGGATTTTCATCAATTCTGATGAGCAACAGGAATCCATTGTTTAGCTTATGAGGGCACTTAGTTTGGTGTTTGAGGCCGTAGAACAAGTGCCCAGGCATCTAATTTGTGCACATTTAATGTCTGTCAAATTTATGAATGGAAGAATGAAACTTTTCCCATTTTTCCTTCATCATTATTACCCATGAATGTAGTAATCTTCTCTTCTCTTTCCCAGTTTTTCTTCTTACTACTTTTATTATTCACTGGAAATGTATATTGAACACTCGCTGTTTGCCATTTTCCCTTATGGAATGAATTGTTCCTAATTTTTTTCTTTTTTCTGCCTCAAATGATGTCCCTCCTTCAAAGCCTGGCTGAATACTCATATAATGCACATGTCATAACTGTATTCTCTCTGTGATTTTTTTCCACTCCTCTTTGCTTTTTTCTTTTCCAAATTCTTAACCACTAAGGTAGGTATATGTATCCAGTATTAGATGGAGTTTCTCAAGGTATTTTTGTCTATGCACAGCTTGGCTTCTTTTAGACTGTAGCACCTGCAGAAATAGGGATCTAACAAGGTTGGGGCTTCCCTGGTGGCTCAGATGGTAAAAAAGTCCTGGAATCCAGGAGACCTAGGTTCAACCCTGGGCTAGGAAGATCCACTGGAGAAGGGAATGGCAACCCACTCAAGTATTCTTGCCGGGAAGATCCCGTGGACAGAGGAGCCTGGCGGGCTACAGTCCAAAAAGCTTAGCCACTCTTCCATGGCACACATCCTACTCTTGGACACAAAGGGTATCACATGGAGCCTTGTGACTTGACCTGGTCAACCACTTTGCAGTTCCTGTGTATAAGGCAGGGCAGAAGACTCACACAATGATTGACTTTGCACTATGTCACTCTCACTGTAATCTTTGTGACCACTTGGGGGATTTGACTGTGAAGACACCACTAGGTTGTGCTTTCCCCAGGGACTTTACTAACCAAAGATTGCTGTGTGCAGCCCTTCCTGACTACCTTCGGGCTGAGAGACTCAAGTGGCTCCCTGTTTTCTTGTTCTTCTTGATGCTTGCTGGTTCAGTGCTCTCTCTTCTGCCTCCTTGTTCATGCTTCTGGGGTCCCCTTAGTTGGGACCCCTTCATTGTGAAGCCCCTGCTGTTTGAGCCGGGAGATGGAGTCTTGCAGCTCTCCCTCTTCCGGCGGGTAGGCTTCACGGGAGTTTTCTGGATTGGAGACGTCAGCCTGGCAGTACATCCTGTGCTTTCCCCATCACCTGTTGTGTGTTTCACCCAAGGCTCATCTCAAGAGGCTTTGAATCTTGTTTGGCCAGAAATCTTTTTGGCAGTTTGTAAACTTGGTTGGATTCCAGTTTATCCCTTTTATTTTCAGGACATGCCCACATTGTTGGTTTGCGTGCCAGGCATGTGATTTTCCCTGGTTTCCTTTTTCCTTTTGGCTATGATCCTTGGATACCGTTGCAAGAATTGACAACTAAAGACCTAACCACTAGACTTAAATTTTTTGTGTCCTGTTTTGTTTGCAAATAGTGCTGAAAACTTTTTCCCTGTGAAAGGTACATGTAACAGAGATGTGAAGGCAAAGTCTGAGGATCTCTGTACTAGTTAGATAGCATGTAACAAAACTAAAACCAACAATGGCTTTAAAATAGGAGTTTTACTTTCTTTTTTCCAATGAGGAAGTAAAGTCATGATTTAGCTTCATGAGGTCAGCAGAGACAAGGCTTCTCTTTTTTTTCTCTACATTCTTTCTGAATCATCATCATTTCCTAAGTTGCTTCATGACTCAAAGTAGCTTCTGGAGGTCCAGTCATATCTGACTTCCAAGCAAGATGAGGAAAGAATGGAAGAGGGGAGAAAAAAAGCACATGCCACCTGTCCCACTTGCAAGGAAGGAAAAATAGCTAGTCATGTGCTGGAGCTGGTTCATCCTTGGTTGTGAGAATTGATGAGGTTTTAGAAGTTTTTGTGAGCCATTTGGCCTCAACTTGGTGGCTTGAAGTTGGCCACAGTGGGAAATTTTACCCCATAGAAATTGGTGTAAGGAAGAGCTGGTTGTTAAACATATATCAGTACTTACCTACCCCTGGCTGAAAGACAAACTGGGAGTGCAGTCTTTGTTGGGTGCCCTGCCACCCTGAATAAAATCAGTTTTGTTACTAAGGAAGAAGGGGGAATGTCTAATGGGTAAGCAAAGTCTTCTTTTCCACCTTCCCCACTACTTTGAATGGAATTTTCTCATTCCATAGCATGGATCTGCTTTCCTACTTAGATGGTTTACTCTTTCCTCCTTCACGGATTATGCAGTAGTAAACATCGTGTGGCATATATACTTGTATATGCATGTGGGTGTGCATGTTTTTCTGCACGTGAATTGGTGTTTGCAGATGATAGTTTAAGGTGGATTTGCTAGGTCAACGTGTGTGCACACTACTTCCCTCTTTACAAAGGGTTCTATTTCCTCCCATTATAGAGCAGGGTGAAGAACATGACTTTGGAACCAGACACACAGGGTGTGAGCACTCATTCTGACCCTGCCTAGCTGTGTGACTCTGGCCAACTTACTTAACCTCTCTGGGCTTCCCATTTTTCTCCTGTAAAATGGGGGGGATAGAATCTGCTTCTGTAAGGGTTCTTTGACATTGAAAGGAGATCACGACTACAAAACACTTAGAGCAGAGCCTGGCAGTTTGTAAACTCACAATGAGTGTAACCAGGGGTCTTTGCACATGGAGAAATGTGTTCATACTGATGTAAAACATTGAGAATAAAAAAAAAAAACAACCAACAAGTCTTGAACATTAAAGCTGGGATTCAACCATAAAACCAAGCCTTGAACATTAAATCTGGAATCATTATGAGTTGTAGGGGGGAGCATAAGATAGGGAAGAAGTGAATGTTTAATACACAGATTGGAAAGTTATTTCACTGTCTCAAGGGGCAGCAGTAGGTTTAATTGATGGTTGGAAAAACCTCTGAGTAAATCAACAATGTCCCCAATCCATAAGTGCACATTATAAATATATTTAAAATCATCTTTATGACTGTTTAGTTTTAAATTTCCTGGGTGCATCAGATGCTTGAGTCATGGAACTTGACAAAAAATCAACATAAATGTTCTTTTTCTCCCCCAACTATATTGAACATCGCACAGATGTGTAGTTAAGTATTTATTATGAACATGCAAATATTGATGTCCCCAAGGCCCATTCTTTGATTTTCAAACTGCTGCTGCTATATTTGGAATTGTTGATTAATACAGGTCTTTGCTCTGACACACAGCATGTCTGACTTCAGGGCCGCTGACAGCAGCATCGAGAAGAAAGGGGAAACCAGGGCTTGATGTTCATAGGGTTGGACACTGTTTGAGGATGGAAGTTGCTTTGGGAAAATGGCAGCAGGCATCCAAATCTTGAGGTAGTTAAGGATGTGCCTCGCACAGAGCTTTGCCCATGGTAGGTTCTCAGTAAGTCTTTGCTAACTTAAGAAGGCAGAATATATGGAGAATTAACAGTCCTGATTTGGGGGGGGGGGCAGGAATTCACATTAGACTAGAATCTTGGCACTATGAATATTGTGGGCTGGATAATTCTTGTTGGGGCGACTGTCCTGTGTATAGTACAGTATTTGTACTATACAAAGCTAGAAGAAGTTCTGAAAAGAGTTATTAATGCAATGGTTAGGGAAGATGGCTTTCCTTGTGGCTCAGATGGTAAAGCATCTGCCTACAATGCTGGAGACCCAGGTTCAGTCCATGGGTCGGGAAGATTCCCTGGAGAAGGAAATGGCAACATATTCCAGTACTCTTGCCTGGAAAATCCCATGGACAGAGGAGCCTGGTAGGCTACAGCCCATGGGGTCACAAAGAGTTAGACACGACTGAGCAACTTCGCTTTTCTTTTTTTCCTTGGCCTCTGCTTATTAGGTGCTGGGAGCATGGCCCTCCACAAGTTGTGATCAGAAAAAAGGCCTCCAGACATTGCTAAATATCTCCAGGGTGGAGGTCAAAATCATCTTCAGTTGAGAACCAGTGGGCTAGAAGAAAGGATTAAACAGTTATTAGGAGTTGTTATTAAATTATTAAACAATAAGTGTGTACCAGATGTTTGACTCATTTAATCCTTGCAGATGTTGCTGAAATCATTTTTGAAGGAAGGAGAGGTGGAAAGAGGTTAAGAACGTGACCCAAGGTTGGCCAGAGGGGGTCTGATTATGGGATGTTCTTTTGCTTGTACTCTTCTCCCTCCAAATAAGAGTCTCTTATCAAGTACCATAAGAGCTCCTACTGTTCTTCTTGGTGCTAATGACTCAGACCTCACTTCCTGATGAAACACTCCGAAATGCACTGTTTGCAAAGAATCTTGCACTGCTTATGTGGGGATTGTTGATATGGTTTGGTTTCTGTTTTTTTCTGTTTTTTGCTTTTGCTGAGAATATGAACTGGGCTGTTTGTTCTCCAGCGAGGGGGCACTGATAAACGAAGGGACGTGTAGTCTTCTTAGTCTTTCAAGTCTCCAGAGGAAACTCAAATGGGGCCCATGGGGAATTTCCTTTGGGAGGGAATTAACCAAGAACCAGTGATATCTTCTGTGGGGAAGGGGCTTCTGCTGTGATGATTCTTGGGGGTATTTAGTAAACTAAATGGAGTTTTCTTCTGGGCAACAGTAAGACTAGCTGTTTGCCTGTATGATCTTCTTGTGATTAATTTAGCTGATTGTAAACTCTGGTCCAAGCAAAGGGGGCTTCATTTTGAGCCATAGGTGCTGATTTTGTGAGGTGCATTGTAGGGGAAGAGCCTTCCCCTTTTGGGGTGTACAGCTAATTATTAGAATTATCAGAAAAAATAATAACCTCCCATAATCACATGGGAATGGAGCACTAGATTGCTTTCCTCACAGAGTTGGGATAGTTTAGGGGGAGTCGGGAAGTGAAGGAGTAAAACTATTGTTAATTTCTCCTCTCCCTTTTTATACCATCAAGAGAATATAAACCAATAAAAGAACTAAATGTTGGCAATCCATAAAATTCTATAGTGGTAATAAAGAAAAACTGAAACTATATTGATATACAACCAAACAAGGTAATTATCATTATTTTTTAATAAAGCCATTTATCATCAATAAATACCAAGGGGGATAGGAAAAATTGCAAGCACAACAATGCCATCTTCCATAATTATAGCTATTAACAATTTAAAGCATAATTATGTGAGGAAGGAAAAACTTTTAGGAAAGCTTTGTGCCATTTTCTGCACAGAGAAGCCAAATTCTCTCATTTCCAAATAGTCAGGATTCTATAAATATTACTGAATTGATAGAGCTTGTCCCAACTTAGCTCATTTTCTAATGATCTGTAATTTGGGTGTTTGTCTCCATCTCTAAGCTGGCCAGCAGCCCTGGAGGAAAGGCTGGGATCCAGAAAAAGGTATGTATGGTAATTATCTGTCCACTTCCTAAATGCTGCTAGTCAAGAGGACTTTATTTAGCAGAAAGGTTGGTTTTGAGGAATCAAGGGTCTCCTTTATCTCATCTAAACAAACCCTGATTTAAGCTGCTGATCCAGGGAGCAAAGGAAAGAATGAGATGCCGTCTTTTGCTGCTGAACACCTTACTCTCTCAAAGGGAGATGGACCTGTCTGCTCTTAGGGTTGGAATGCAGGGTGGAGTGGTTAAGAGTGTTCCTTTGGACTTCCCTCATGGTCCAGTGGTTAAGAATCTGTCTTGGGAGTGCAATGGACACGGGTTTGATCTCTGGTCAGGGAACTAAGATTCTGTATGCTGCACTCACTGCAATCTAGAGAGTCCATGAAACCTACAGGCCATGAAAAGTGAAATATGTGCAAGTGTTAGTCGCTCAGTCGTGTCTGATTTTTGTGATCCTATGCACTGTAGCCTGCCAGGCTTCTATGTCCATGGGGTTCTCCAGGCAAGAATACTGGAGTGGGGTGCCATGCCCTTCTCCAGGGTAACTTCCCAACCCAGGGACTGAATCCAGGTCTCTCACATTGCAGGCAGATTCTTCATCATCTGAGCCGCAACGAGAGATCCCATGTGCCGCAACTAAGACCCGATGCAGCCAAATAAATATATAATTATTTTTTTTAAAGTGTGCCTTGAAGCTACTAGCCATATCCCAGCTCTCCCATTCACCACCTGTGGCATCTTGTACAAATTAAGTCATGTCCCTATGCCTCATGGTTCTTATCTATAGAATAGAGATGATACTAGAACCTATCTATAGGTTGATAAATTGAGCTGAAATTTAATGAATCAATAACATGAAACCTGGCTCTTCATGAGTACTGTGTAAGTTATCTGTCATTTAACCCAATGGGGTAAGTCAACTACTGAGACTAAATACCTTGGATGTGATGCTAGAGCAGCCATTTGGGATGTTTGATCCTTGGGTCTGATGCAGAGTAGTAGTCAAGTTCTCTGTGACTGATGATCACGATAAACTCTGGATAGGATAATGACTGTACTGAGTCTTAAAGGGTGAGACTAGTAGGATAAAGGTATTCCTTACAGTGAAAACTCAGGAGCTAGTAGTTTGGATGGAATCCACCAATGGTATGATATGCCTAGGTAATTTTAAGTGCATCCTGGCATTACAGAAATGGCACCAGGGGCAGAAAGAGATGAGGCTGCAGGATTTTGGAGGTTTGGCAGAGTCTGGATTACAGTCTTGTTTTTTTTCTTGAGGACTAGAACTCCTGTTGAGAATATTAAACCTGGAGGTGGTGGTTTGTCAGATTTGCCCTCTAGAGCTAACATGAGGACAGAAAGCAATGTTGAGTTGTTTTTAAATACTAAGATGAGAGCCAGAGGGAAGGGTCAGGGGCATCTTTTAGCATTGCTAGGATTAGGACTTCCACCCAATAGGACAGTATTTCAGCAGAGTTATGCATGTTTGTTGGAAATAAACACCTGGATTGATTGATTCTCAGTGTAATTGTGGTAGTCATTAGTGCTGTTTGACAAATATCCTAGTCCTTCTCTACTTAGAGGAACACGTATAAATAAATGGTAGGGTTGTATTTTCTGGTCCCCTTGTGAGAGTGGAGTCATGGGAAGAGTTCTGGCTCAGGAGTTATGAGGAAAAGTGATGCATTACTTTGGAGCCAGATTATTTAATTGCTGGTGTAAGATCCTTCAGAGCTTGAGCATTTCCCTCACCACAGTGACCAACATCATTACTGAAGTCTGTCCATCAGCAGGTCCCACAGTGAGGATGACGTGGAGCAGAACTCCTAGCTGTCGCCTGATTAAACATGGAGTGTGAATGAGCAATAAACCTTTATGGTTTTAAGCCAGGAGTAAAAAAAGCAAACTTTGTAAAGACCCAGATAGAAAATATTTTTTATTAGGCTTTTAGTGTTCAGGCAATCTTTGTCTACTTTAAAATTGAGTTATATGTCCTTATTATTGAGTTGTAAAGTGTTCTTTGTATATTGTAGATGCAATTCCCATATCAAGTGTATAGTTTTCAAATATTTCTGCCCAATCTGAATCTCGTCTTTTAAGTATTTGTAATGGTATGTTTTAAAGTGTACAATTTTTAGTATGGATGAAATACAATAGATCAGCTTTTTGGTCTTATGCATAACGATGTTGGTGCTGTGTATAGGAAATTTTGCCTAACTCAAGGTTGTGAATGTTTTCTTCTGGGTTTATAAATTTTGTTAATATTTTAAAAGAGTCATATTTTGGCTTTGTTAATTTTCTCCATTGTCTGTCTTTTATGGCATTAATTCTTTCTCTTTTTGTATGTTTTGGGGGTTCTTATAGCTTATTCATGTGGAAACTTAGATCATGATTTTAAACTACTTTTCTAATGTAAGTATTTAAAACTAGAAATAGCTTTCTTGGACATTCGTTTATCTGTATCTATTGATATATTATACTTTACTAATGTACCATTCAAAATATTTTCATGTTTTCCTTGTGTTTTCATTAATCCATGATTTTTTTTTAAAGGTGAGCTGTTTAGTTTTCAATTATTTTAGGTTTTCTAGGTATTTTAATTTTTTTTGAGTTCTAACTTTTATTGCTCTTAGAGGATCTACTCTTTACGATTTCACTATTTGGATATCTATCAAGACATTTCGTGGCTCGTCACATGGTCTGTCTTCATGAATATACCTTTTATACTTGCAAACCATGTGTATTCTGCAGTTCTTGCTATTGTGTTCTATAAATATCAATGAAATTTCAGTAGTGGGTTAAAATCTATATCTTTACTGGATTGTTTTGTCATGTGATTCTATCAGTAACTGAGAGAAGGGTTATGCATTCCCCAGCCATGATTGTGTATCTGCCAATTTCCCCTTTTAGGTCTAATTTTTACATCATCTGTTTTGAAGCCTTGTATTTACATGCACACATATTTAAGCTTTGTATGCTTCCAGATGACCTACCCCTTAAATCATGATAAAACATTCATTTTGAAATCTTTCACCATAGTGTTTTGTCTTGTAGTTTACTTTGTCTGGCATTAGCGTAGCCATGACAGCTTTTTAATATTTGTATTTTCCAGAGTATATATTTTTTCATCTTTTTACTTTCAACATTTTTTGTGTATTTATATTATCATTGCATCCTTGTAGACAGCATTCAGTTGAGCCTTGATGTTTTATTCAGCTCAATGATCTTTTCCTTTTAGTCATAGCGTTTTGTCATTTGTATCTCATCTAATTATTGATGGGGGCTTGTCAGATAGCTCAGTTGATAAATAATTCTACTGCAATGTGGGAGACCCTGATTTGATTCCTGGGTTGGGAAAATCCATTGGAGACGGGATAGGCTACCCATCCCAGTATTCTTGGGCTTCCCTTGTGGCTCAGCTGGTAAAGAATCCACCTGCGGTGCGGGAGACCTGGTTTTGATCCCTGGGTTGGGAAGAACTGCTGGAGAAGGGAAAGGCTACCACTCCAGTATTATGGCCTGGAGAATTCCATGAACTGTATAGTCCACAGGATTGCAAAGAGTTGGATTATTGATGAGTTTGGGCTTAAGTCTACCATTTTGTAAGGGATTTTCTATTTGTCCCAACAGTTTTTACAGTTTTGTTCTTTTTTTGCCTTCTTTTAGGTAAGCAAAATACTTTTTAATATTATATTTTAATTTCTCATGTAGCTTTTTAATAATTTTCTTTTTTGGGGCAGGTTTCCAAGACATTTAATCAGAATCAATTTATTCTTTATTATTATTTTTTTATTTTACAGTATTTTATTGGTTTTGCCATACATCAACATGAATCTACCACAGGGATACACGTGTTCCCCATCCTGAACCCCACTCCCACCTCCCTCCCTGTACCATCCCTCTGGGTCATCCCAGTGCACCAGCCCCAAGCATCCTGTATCACACATCGAACCTGGACTGGTGATTCGTTTCATATATGATATTATACATGTTTCAATGCCATTCTCCCAAATCATCCCACCCTCTCCCTCTCCCACAGAGTCTGAAAGACTGTTCTACACATCTGTGTCTCTTTTGCTGTCTCACATACAGGGTTATCATTACCATCTTTCTAAATTCCATATATATGCATTAGTATACTGTATTGGTGTTTTTCTTTCTGGCTTACTTCACTCTGTATAATAGGTTCCAGTTTCATCCACCTCATTAGAACTGATTCAAATGTATTCTTTTTAATGGCTGAGTAATACTCCATTGTGTATATGTACCACAGCTTTCTTATCCATTCATCTGCTGATGGACATCTAGGTTGCTTCCATGTTCTGGGTATTATAAACAGTGCTGCGATGAACATTGGGGTACATGTGTCTCTTTTAATTCTGGTTTCCTCAGTGTGTATGCCCAGCAGTGGGATTGCTGGGTCATAAAGCAGTTCTGTTTCCAGATTAATTTATTTTTTATTGAAGGATAATTGCTTTACAGAATTTTGTTGTTTTCTGTCAAACCTCAACATGAATCAGCCATAGGTATACATATATCCCCTCCCTTTTCAACCTCCCTCAACCATTTTCTTTTTAGTTTTTCATGGATTAGATGTTGCATCCTCAGTTATAACTAATTCTCCACAGCCTACTCAAAAGCTAAAATTATACAATGTCATATAAATGCAACAACCTCACAACAGTTTAATTCCATTCTGTTTACCTTCTCCTCATTTTTTGGGGCTGTTTTGTCATTTGTTTTGCATCTATACGAAAAACCAACCTGATGATATATTTTTTATAATTTTTGTATTAAACTATCAGTTTGCATTTAAAGAGATGTTGACAAAAGATAACTTTAATATAAATATTTCCCATTTAACATGCTCTTCGTTCTCCCTATAAATTTGTTTTTGCCTGTAAGACTTCTGTTAAGTGTTAATAGAAGCATAATTTACTGTAATGAAGGTCATCTGGTAATAAATTGTCTCAGTATTCATTTATCTGTAAAACTCTGTGTTTTGTCTTCATTTTTGAAGGATATTTTTGCTGCACATGGAATTCTGGATTGATGGTTTATTGTTTCTTTTAAAGATTTTTTTATTGACTTCTGACAGTCATTGTTTCAGTTGTTTTGCTGTCTTCTGAATTAAATGTGTCTTTGTCCTTTAGATACTTTTTGAACTTTCTTTGTTGATAGAACCTTGGTGTAGTTTTATTTATATTCATTCAACTTTAGTTTATAAAGCCTTTTTGATCAGTATGTTGTTGTTTTCTCACAAATATGGAGAATTTTTGCCCATGATTTGTTCAAATGCTGTTTTTGCCTCATTCTCTTGTCTCAACTTTTGGGACTCCAGTTACATGTATATCAGACCACTTATTGTTCCATATTTGACTGAGGCTCAGGTCAAGTAAATAATATTGATCTTCAAGTACTAATGGTCTCTATCCAAGTTGAATAGTCCCTTTCCCCCGTAACATTCCCATCTGCTCTTAATATCATTGAGTAATTTATTTTGTCTTTTTAGATACTGTACTGTTGTAATAGAATTTGGTTCTTTGTAGTTAAAAATTTTATTTTGAAATTCTTCCCCCCTGCTGGGGTCCAGCCCCAGTGGATCCAGGGTAATTCAAAGTGGGGATGGAGTCAGCGATTAGGAAAGAATTATTTAATTAGAGATATAAAGAGAGATTAGGGAAGAATAGCGTAGTGAGAGAGGAGAGAAATAGAGGAGAAAAAGAGGCTGTATTCCTTGGTTTACATAGAAAGCCGATAAAGCCCCGAGACAAGGGACTTACACCATCTATGTAAGGCCACAGGTGCCCACTTGAATATCGGAGGGTGCCCTGCCTTGGGCTCCCTCTCACGTGGGTCTTAGAAGCCCAGGCAAATAAGTAGACACTGCGATCCTCTGTGCTCCAGATGGGAATTCAGCCTGAAAAGGAGAATAAGAAAAGAAGACACAGGGGGAGACAGATTTCCGAGAAACTGGTCCATCTCTTTATTTTCCAGGAAAGCTGTTATACTTTAAGTTGTACATAGAGATCAATGGATAATACAAAGTCATGCAGGGTCAGCAGCCCTGACCCTCATTGAGACCAGGCTTCCTCTCTGCATACCTAGCTGTATACACAGGTCTTAGGTGATTTACATCATCTTCTGGCCAGGAGGCCTATTAGCATTTTATGGCCCTTTTCTGATAAGGGTCCATCAACCAGAAAACTTATTTGCCCTAAAAGTGTTGTTCTTACTAAAGTCTGGTGCCACTCTCAGAAAGCACTAATTAAGGTTACATTCTTACGTAGCAAGGATACAACAATTTATAACAAGGAAATAGGAGTACAGTGATTTATAACAAAGAGAAAATTCATTAACTCAAAAGTCTAGTATTGCTAACATCAAAACTACTATATTCCTTTTTCTATATCCAAATTACATTGATTGATATCCTCCAGGTGCCCAAAAGATAAATGATATGGAGGCCTGGCGGCAGTCATTAACTCAACAATGAAACCCTTCACCAATATAATTCTTAGCTCTTTAAAAAAGGCTCTATATCTTTAAGATGTTTTAAGCTTCCCATGCCTCTCGCTGTTGGGAGGCTGTAAACAATCACATGCCTAGTTGTAAAAGCCTGGGGAAACCTGTCAGGCAAGTTAGAGAGCCATCAGAGGGGTTTGCGCTGAGACACTGCTTTAATATGCAGGAGACTATTAACTAGAGTTCTAAGTTAACTTTTTCCAGAGAAAGGTGGTCAGGGATAGCCCCCTGTTAATGTCATAGGAGTTGGTGAAAGTCATAAAATAATAAGACAGACAGATTCTGGTTTTGGGGTAGATGCTCGAGAAGTTCCAGGGGGGCCCCACGAGGCCTGATCCCGCCTTTGCACGTCAGGCCCCTTCCTCATGACATTTGCCACGGGCAGGATTCCCCATGCTGGCTCCCGGCACCCCCCCCTTTTTTTTTAACTGATTTTGACTCTCTTTGAATTCCTTAAAAAGATTTATAATAACTTTTTAAAGGTCTTGTTTGCTTATTTAAACATTTGGATTATCTCAGGGTCTGTTTATCTTGCCTGATTTTTCTTTTGACTATGAGTCATCTGCGTAGAATTTTTTTTTTTCATTGTATACAAGATACAGTGTTAACATATTGCTAAGATTCTGGATTCTCTTTCATTCCTCTTAAAACTGTTAACTTCTGTTCTAGATTGATTTTTGCACTTACATTACTGGCTGATAACCTTAAACTTCCGAAGTCTTCTTTTTAGATCTTCTTAGGGAACTCTGTTTTAATTTTGCTATTGATCTTAGTGCAAAGTCATAATCCTGGGGCATAGTCTGTATATCTAAGTGTTTCCATTTGAGGGCTTTGATATTAAGCCAAGATATTGACTAAGTCACTTTACCTTGTCAGAATTACAGCACTGAACTCTGATCCCTCATGATGGACAATTTATGAAATGTCTAGAAGCTTTTTCAGCCTTTCACTTGTTAGTTTCTGCCAGGCTACTTGGGATTTTCCTGGGAATCCTCAGTTCAGGAATGAGCTAGGGATTTGTGAAGTGGTATATGCAGATTCCCTATCTCTGCAACTCCTCTCTTCTGGGTTTTCCCTTTATAATTTCCAACCACTTGGTCAACCCTGATCTCTGGCTTTTTAAGATAGTGAGTTTACAGATTTCATTTTGAGTTCTAGCTGCCTTGTGCAGTGCAGACTGCAAAATGATTTCAATGGAAAAGCCATTTAAACATTGATATCACCTGATATGGTTCACTTCTTTAATAAAGGTCATTGAATTTCTCCATTTTCTGCCTGCCTTGGTAGCTCTCCAGTGCCTTCAATTAATTGTTGCTTATGTTTTCCCCAGAGTTTATAATTTTTACCTGTGAGAGAGTTTATCTGACACAATTTACTTCATTGTTATCAGAGTCAGAATAGCCTTCTTATATTCTTCTATAGGGCTGAAAATAGGGCTGCTGCTGCTGCTGCTAAGTCGCTTCAGTCATGTCCGACTCTGTGCGACTCCATAGACAGCTAGCAATATGAAAGAACTTTGGGGTTCTTTTCACTCTTCTTATTTTGGTGACTTCGGTTATTTTGATGATGCAAACCCCTTCCAGTGAGCATGGGTCTTCAGATGGACCCCTGGCTCAACTTACCTCTATTTTTCCTGGTGAATGTCTTTTAATAAGAGTGACCTCCATGCTTATTGAGGGAAATCTCCACCTGTGCTCTCTGAAGATGCTTGGAATTAACTTTGATGCTTTGACTATTTTCATCACTGATTTTTAACTTTATTTTTTCTTGCACCCTGGATGTATTCGTTCGTGGTAGATTGAAAGCCTACTGTGCATGAAGCACAGTTTTAGCATCTATAGTTTGGCAATGAATAAAAACAAACAGAAAAAACAAAGTCACCATTTCCCGAAGCTCCCTTTTTAGTAGGAAGAAGCAGACAGTAAACAAATAGTAAACGGCTGTCATCTTGTGATCAGTGTGTTGAAGACAGAGGAGTCCAGTCAGGAGCTAGGGGGTGTGTTTGTGGATGTGCTCAGAGAGCATGTTAAGGTATGAACTTGCTGGTGTGGGAAATACTTTTGCAGAGAGCAGAAGAATAAGAACAAGCCTCCCATGGGAGGATTTAAGGGAAGAGCACTGCAGGCCGAGGGAACAGCAGATGCGAAGCCCTGAGCAGGAGTGTGATCAGTGAGCTTGAGGAGCAACCAGGAGACGTGTGGTCTGGAGTGAAGTTGACACTCTGGTTCCTTAGAAGCCATAGTGGGAGTACTTTGGTATTTACTCTGGGAGAGATAGAAAACTTGGATGGTTTTGTATAGAGAAACAGCATAATTATTTAAAGCCTTTACGTCACCTATCCTACTCAAACTCTTCCAGAAAATTGCAGAGGAAGGTAAACTTCCAAACTCATTCTATGAGGCCACCATCACTCTAATACCAAAACCTGACAAAGATGTCACAAAAAAAGAAAACTACAGGCCAATATCACTGATGAACATAGATGCAAAAATCCTCAACAAAATTCTAGCAATCAGAATCCAACAACACATTAAAAAGATCATACACCATGACCAAGTGGGCTTTATCCCAGGGATGCAAGGATTCTTCAATATCCGCAAATCAATCAATGTAATTCACCACATTAACAAACTGAAAAATAAAAACCATATGATTATCTCAATAGATGCAGAGAAGGCCTTTGACAAAATTCAACACCCATTTATGATTAAAACTCTCCAGAAAGCAGGAATAGAAGGAACATACCTCAACATAATAAAAGCTATATATGACAAACCCACAGCAAACATTATCCTCAATGGTGAAAAATTGAAAGCATTTCCCCTAAAGTCAGGAACAAGACAAGGGTGTCCACTTTCACCGCTACTATTCAACATAGTTCTGGAAGTTTTGGCCACAGCAATCAGAGCAGAAAAAGAAATAAAAGGAATCCAAATTGGAAAAGAAGAAGTAAAACTCTCACTGTTTGCAGATGACATGATCCTCTACATAGAAAACCCTAAAGACTCCACCAGAAAATTACTAGAGCTCATCAATGAATATAGTAAAGTTGCAGGATATAAAATCAACACACAGAAATCCCTTGCATTCCTATACACCAATAATGAGAAAGTAGAAAAAGCAATTAAGGAAACAATTCCATTCACCATTGCAACGAAAAGAATAAAATACTTAGGAATATATCTACCCAAAGAAACTAAAGACCTATATACAGAAAACTATAAAACACTGATGAAAGAAATCAAAGAGGACACTAATAGATGGAGAAATATACCATGTTCATGGATCGGAAGAATCAATATAGTGAAAATGAGTATACTACCCAAAGCAATTTACAAATTCAATGCAATCCCTATCAAGCTACCAGCCATATTTTTCACAGAACTAGAACAAATAATTTCAAGATTTGTATGGAAATACAAAAAACCTCGAATTGCCAAAGCAATCTTGAGAAAGAAGAATGGAACTGGAGGAATCAACTTGCCTGACTTCAGGCTCTACTACAAAGCCACAGTCATCAAAACAGTATGGTACTGGCACAAAGACAGACATATAGATCAATGGAACAAAATAGAAAGCCCAGAGATAAATCCACACACCTATGGACACCTTATCTTTGACAAAGGAGGCAAGAATATACAATGGAGTAAAGACAATCTCTTTAACAAGTGGTGCTGGGAAAACTGGTCAACCACTTGTAAAAGAATGAAACTAGATCACTTTCTAACACCACACACAAAAATAAACTCAAAATGGATTAAAGATCTAAATGTAAGACCAGAAACTATAAAACTCCTAGAGGAGAACATAGGCAAAACACTCTCAGACATAAATCACAGCAGGATCCTCTATGATCCACCTCCCAGAATTCTGGAAATAAAAGCAAAAATAAACAAATGGGATCTAATTAAAATTAAAAGCTTCTGCACAACAAAGGAAAATATCAGCAAGGTGAAAAGACAGCCTTCTGAATGGGAGAAAATAATAGCAAATGAAGCAACTGACAAACAACTAATCTCAAAAATATACAAGCAACTTAAGCAGCTCAATTCCAGAAAAATAAATGACCCAATCAAAAAATGGGCCAAAGAACTAAATAGACACATCTCCAAAGAAGACATACGGATGGCTAACAAACACATGAAAAGATGCTCAACATCACTCATTATCAGAGAAATGCAAATCAAAACCACAATGAGGTACCACTTCACACCAGTCAGAATGGCTGCGATCCAAAAATCTGCAAGCAATAAATGCTGGAGAGGGTGTGGAGAAAAGGGAACCCTCCTACACTGTTGGTGGGAATGCAAACTAGTACAGCCACTATGGAGAACAGTGTGGAGATTCCTTAAAAAATTGCAAATAGAACTCCCTTATGACCCAGCAATCCCACTGCTGGGCATACACACCGAGGAAACCAGAATTGAAAGAGACACATGTACCCCAATGTTCATCGCAGCACTGTTTATAATAGCCAGGACATGGAAACAACCTAGATGTCCATCAGCAGATGAATGGATAAGAAAGCCGTGGTACATATACACAATGGAGTATTACTCAGCCGTTAAAAAGAATTCATTTGAATCAGTTCTGATGAGATGGACGAAACTGGAGCCGATTATACAGAGTGAAGTAAGCCAGAAAGAAAAACACCAATACAGTATACTAACACATATATACGGAATTTAGAAAGATGGCAATGACGACCCTGTATGCAAGACAGGAAAAAGACGCAGCTGTCTATAACGGACTTTTGGACTCAGAGGGAGAGGGAGAGGGTGGGATGATATGGGAGAATGGCATTCTATCATGTATACTATCATGTAAGAATTGAATCGCTAGTCTATGTCTGACGCAGGATACAGCATGCTTGGGGCTGGTGCATGGGGATGACCCACAGAGATGTTATGGGGAGGGAGGTGGGAGGGGGGTTCATGTTTGGGAACACATGTAAGAATTAAAGATTTTAAAATTAAAAAAAAATAAAAAAAAAAAAATAAAAAAAAAAAAATAAAAAATAAAGCCTTTACGTTAGATTCTAGGGAGTAAGAGGAAAAGCAGGGAGACCACTTAGAGAGCTGTTGTGACTGATGACAGATGATGAGGATCGATTTGTTGTTGTTTAGTTGCTAAGTTGTGTCTGACTCTTTTGCGACCCCATGGATTGTAGCCCGCCAAGCTCCTCTGTCCATGGGATTTTCCACGAAAGAATACTGCAGTGGGTTGCCATTTTCTTCTCCAGAGGATCTTCCCCACCCAGGGATGGAATCTTCATTTGCTGTATTAGCAAGCAAATTCTTTACCACTGAGCCACCAGGGAAAGATTGATTTTGATCAAATGATATTATTTGCTAAGAGCTGCTTCTGTCCTCTGTGTGATGGTACCTGCAGAATCAGTTGTGTTCCAGATTTCCTTCTTGCCCTCGCAGTAATCAGATCTTGAAGAATCTCCCACTACATAGGAAAATACACATGATAGGGAAGAAAACTTGAGTAGGGGAGGCAGACCCAGCATGAAGCTTTGGGCGTGGTGAAGTATTAGATTATGTGTGTATGTAGCCACATACCTCTCTGCTTAAGTCATTGCAAATGTCATCTGGCTAATGTCCATTAATGATTAGTTAATTAGAAGATTGCCATTTCTGTCCTTGGTCTGACAGCTGGTTTACTTTACTGAAGGCAGTGTCTTTGGTAGGGTTTTCTTTTTTTTAAATCACATTACAGAGGATATTATTTCTAAAAAGTGATAGTTTCAAAAACAAAGAAGACTAGGTACTTTCTATCAAATAAGAGAATCAAGTCCAGAACCTGGCACTTAGTAAATGTTTAGTGTTACTTGACATCAGATTTACTGCTTTGTTTGATTAAAAATATCCCCTCCCCCCATTTAATATAGTAAGAGTGGCTAAAGAGAGCACCAACAATCAGTTAAATAAACAGTAACTTAGATTGAAACTAGAAGTAGCAACTCATGTACATTTCTTAATGTGGTAATTACTTAAGCTGCTGGCGATCCTGTCTAGATGTGTGCATTAATGTGTGTGCTTTCCCAGCTCCTTTACTTCTGCCTCCTGGTTCTCCCCTTCTCCTTCCTTCCCCTGCCCTTCCCTCTCCTCCCATCATTTATGAAGGGCCGCCAAAGCATACTGACCATTGGTTCCTGACAACTTGAGCACAGAGACTTCTTGCAGCCTTCAATTTTGTGTGGTCATTTGAGGGCATAACCGGAGAGTCAGGCCCACTGGGTTCTAACACATTCTGTGTGATCAGAGACAGTTTATGAAGCCTCTCCAAGACTCAGTTTATTTATCTATAAAATGGAGACAGTGCTACAGGTTCCAGGGTGTGAGTGAGAGGGTGTAATGAGGTCACTTAGCTTAGTACCTTGTAACATACTCCCCAGGTCTCATGATCGTGCCCCCACTCCCCACACATAAGGAAACTGAGACCCTGGGAAATCCCAAGACTTGCCCAGGGACTCACAGTATCACTCAGGTCCACCAGCCACCCACTCTGGTTAAAACGGAACAAGCACGTGTAGCTGAGTGCTGCCAGGCCAGCACGAGGGGCAGCACACTGTGAGGTGTAGGAGCGCACCTCAGTGGGTGCAGGTCCTAGCTCTGCTGCTTACCAGCTGTGTGCCGCCAGGCTAGCTATTTAACCTATCTGCCTCTCAGTTTTCTCACCTTTAAAATGGGGCTAATGATGTGACCTTGCCTAGAACTGCAGAGGATTAAATGAAGTCCTGTGTACAGAGTACTTGGAGCAGCCTTGAATCACTGCCTGTTAATACTGACACTGGCTGTGAAATGTAATTGATCATTGCTGAGAGGTTGTGTTTCCGTCAGCAGCCAGCCCAACTGCTCACTTCCTCTGTGACGGGTTCAAACACCCCCTTTGCTATACCCCCACTCTTTGCATCGGGTCCCATTTTTGTTTGATCGGGGCACTCGTTTTTCCCCGGTGCCCCATCACCACCTTCCTCCCTGCTCTCACGGCCCCGCCCTCTGGTTCTGGTCTGCCATCTGCTGTCCTATGCGCCACTCCCACCAGGTCAGAGTCCATGAGGGCTTCGTGGGGTGCCCAGGCATCATGTCATGTCCCAGCGCTGTTGTACATCTTGTTTCAGAGATATTTTGCTGTAATGTTCTGTGACCTTTTCCATTGAGTGAGGTAGTTGGAGAGGCACTCAGTAAGGGAAAATTGAGCTGTTTTATTCCTCCCCAAGGAGTCTCCTGTTTCCTTTCCACCATTCATTTGAAAGCTATCATTTTCTTGATTTTATAGCTGAAAAACACCATTGATTCACTGGGTGTTAGATGCTAAGAGTTCTCCTATTGACATGCCTATTGACAGTTTTCAGTATATTCTGCGTCTAATTATCACTCTCGGCTAAATGATACACCTTGTGGACTTGAGCGATGGAGTCGATAGCTCTCACCACATTGTTCCTGCCGTGCATATTGAGCCCCGTGTCAGGGCGATGTGATTTATGTGATCAGAAAGAAAATTTCTGTTGTGCTGCATAATTAAAGCAAGTGCGGAGTGACTGGTGACAAAAAAGCCAGTCTGCTGATGTCATCCCCAAAGGAGGAGAGATTTCTATGGCAAGCAGCTGCGACAGTGTGGGGTCTCTTCTGGCATCTCGTGCTTTGCAGTTTTCAAAGGTTCGATTTTCCTCCCGGCCCCAGCTGAGGATCCCTCCAATCCGACTTCCCGTCTCATGTTCAAAGCCTCAGGATGTGCGTGCTCTTGCTCCCCAGGACTGGAGCCCTGGGGCTCGCTCTGGGAGGGGCTTACTGTTGGGATGTGTGTGTTTTAGGAGGAGATGATTCATGGAATTGAGGCAGGTAGAAACCCATCATGAGTAGGAAGGATATATGGTTTAAGAAAAAAAAAATCTTGTCCTTTGTTTTGGCTAGTTTGAGTTTCTTGGGTTTAGAGTAAGGATTGAGAAGGTCATCTTCTCCGTGCCTGAGTCAAATGGTCCCTGTGTGTGGATAGCATGTTCTGAGGGGAGTGGATGGAGGGTCTTGCCAGCTGCAGACCAGAAGGCTGGGGAGGTGTAGGAGGCTGACAGGAGGTAACGCTGGCTTGTGGTAAGGAGAGAACTCTGGTGTTAAACACACTCCCCTCTTGCACTGTCTTTCTGGTGATGCTCTTCACAAATGCCCTTCAGGGACTCTGAATAGTCAAGAACCTATTTCCTCCGGTGCTGGTTGAAGGACGTTTTCTATGAGGCCAAGGGTCTTATTATTTAGCCCGTATGGACCTCAGTTTTCTTATCTGTAAAATGAGTCAGGGAGCCCATTTAGCGGTCAGGCACAGAGGCTTAGTGAGCTAGGGACTTGAAGTAGGGGTTGGAGAATGTACAGGTATTAATCTGAGTCATTCTTGGACGAATTCACTGATGAGGTCATGGCTGGTCAGAAAGAAGTATGGTTTACCTAAGATGCACAGTCTCTATTTCATACAAGACTAAAGGATCTTTTAAGAAGAAAATGTATCACAGTGAGACATATAAGGATAGATGTGAATGGAGCATCTGAATCAAAAGGAGGGTGTCGATATTTCCAGGCACCTGACTTGGCAGTAAATTTGGCCTGGTGGCTGGGAAAATTCACAAGTAGAATTGGACTTGGGAGTTGGTGGGTGGTTGAGGCCATGCAAAGAGATCAGGACTCTGGGTATCTATAAGGTGGTGATGAAAGGGGCTTTTGAAGTCGTTGATTCCAGACAGGTTACTTTCCTGGAAGCCACAGAGGCCTTATGTGATTTCTATAACCATCAATTCTTACTGAATGAACCTCTGTATGTGGTACTTTCGCAATTCAGATTTTTAGAATGAGAGTGAGAGAAAAGCAAGGAGAGAGGGAGGGAGATTAATATTACGGCAAATACATAAATAATTTGATTTGAGAAGGCTCACCCATGCACAAGACCAGAGGCACTGTGATTTAAGTTCATATTTTCATAATTGGAATTTTTTAAAGATTTATTTATTTATTCTATTTTTTGGCTGTGGTAAGTCTTTTTTGCTGCACACAGGCTCTCTCTAATGGCGGCGAGCAGGGGCTACTCTTTGTTGCCGTGCGTGGACTTATTGCAGTTGATGTCTTTTGTTGCAGGGCGCAGCTTCCAGGTGCTTGGGCTTCAGTAGCTGCAGCGTGAAGGGTCAGTGGTCGCATCTCGCAGGCTCTAGCGGGTGGGCTCCGCAGTTGTGCACACAGGCTTAGCTGCCCCGTGGCATGTGGCATCTTCCTGGACCAGGGATCAAACCTGTGTCCCCAGTGTTGCAAGGCAGACTCTTAATCACAAGACCAGCAGGGAATTCAGTAATCAGAATTTTTTAATATAAACGTCTTAAGGCTGCTCCGTTATCTTTGAGAATTCACTGATGTTTTCTGATGGGAGTGTCAGCAAAGTGCTTCATCCTGAATGTGAGGTAAACCGTGAGGCTTAGCAGGGTTACTGAGAACTCAGGACATCTCATAGGTTTAATTTCTTGTTGATCATTCATACTTATTTAGATTTGGGCTAATTCTCAAGCTGTTGATGGTCCTGGGAATGGGGAGACATCCCTCCACAAGTATGGAAAGCATCTTTGAACATTCTGGTAAGATTATGGATTTTCTCCCAATCTGTCTGTCATAACAACCAAACACACTTCTGTGAAGACGCGAATACATTGAGATATGATTACTGTAGCACGGCACTGCCAGAAGATTCTGGATAGCCAATCAGGGTAAAGTCGATCACCTTTCTGTTCAGGTCCTTTTTTCCCATCCTTGACCTGACCCGTGATCCAGCTTACAAGCCCTGACTCCCCCTAATAGATCACAGGCTACAGTGATCACCTGTGGTTTTGGGATAAGACGGTTGCATTGTATGCTGGGATCCCGTGTTAACCACGATTGGTTTATTTAGACAGTGGAAATGAGGGGAGAGAATGTAGCTTGGGGTTCCTTGACCCACAGTTCTTCCTGTTCTATGTCCTGGGCTTCTAAAATGCCTCTCCTTCCTGTGTCCTGCGTTTCTCTCCCTCGCCAGACCACCCCCTGCTGGCAGAGGTGTCACCTGGTAGATTTTAGGGCAGTTCCGGAATTGTTCTCGTTAGGTTGATGTGTACTTTGTGTTTCCTTGGGCTCCTTCTGGCCTCTCCATGTTTGAGCTCTGGGATCCCTGTTGGGGGTGAGTGTGCAGAATATGTCCTTACCTCTCAGTTTGTTGTGACTTTAGCTCGAGGTCCGTCCTGTGGCCGTCACTGCTGTTAAATCACAGTGAGTGGAAACAGCATGGAAGATGGAGCGAGCAGTGAGCATATGGCTGGGGTTTGAGTGTGGAGGGGCGTGTGGGGCACGGATGGGAAGCTGCATCCCCCCTCCGGGATTGTCAGGAGAGGTAGAGCCTTCTGAGGAGATGATGCGAAGGCACCGCCAGCCCGACGGGGGTGTGGGCCTGGGCAGTCCTGGGCTCATCTGCTGAAGGGTGAGGTGGAGTGGGCGACATGGCCTGGCCCAGCCATCTACAGAGAGTCCAGAATTCAGGGCTTCCCTCAAGCAGCCCAGATCCTGAAAACGGCAAATTATTCTTTTTGTTCTTTCCTGTCTTTGGGATTGTTTATGCATCTCAAATGAGCTGTAAAGGGAATTCTGTGCATCCGACAAACTTTTGCTTTAAAGGAGGCAGGTTGGAACAAGGCGCCGTCACATTAAATGCTGGCTATTGTGCTGTTCATCAGCCTGATGAACAGTGGCTGAAAATGGCAGGGGATTAAATTGATGTAATGACAAGAATTCATATAGAAGACTGTGGGAATGGGGCAGAATAATGCCGAGGCTGCACAGTATTGTGCCGTTCTTTGATTGTCCTTACATGGAAAACATAACATACCTGTATTTATGCTGATTCTAAACAGGGAATGCATAAGGAGAGGTGTGTCATTTTTCCTACTGTCTTGGAGGTGAAATTAAGGAGCTATCCATTTTGAGCATTGGACGTATTTCTGAATAATGAGTTAAGTGCAGTTTTTGAACATTCGGACCTTATTATGCATCACAATAGAGTGTTTTTTGTTGCTCAGTTGGGTTCTTGTTAAGGAGGCCTGCCCTACATGGACATTTGTAAATTATTTATTTGTTAAAGGACGTTTGTTTTATTTTTTGGAAAAAAATCACCCTTGTCTTGGTGAATTTAAGCAGTCTCAAGCCCGAGTAGAGAAAACACCTCCTTTCTCAGTCTGGGTCTTTGATGCCAGAAGTCACAGATGAGATGGTCCGGCCTTCTGGAGAAATACATATGTGTCTTTCATCTGGGAAATGTCTTTCTGGGGTAGTACCAGCTGGAAGACGTCAACTGGGATGACCAAATACTTGATGGATGGATGAGGGGTGTGGCAGAGGTGGCTGAGGGCCATTCATATGCAGTGTGTTTGAAAGCACTTTGAAAAGTATAGTGTGCTTAGCGTGCATTTGTATGTGATATGGAAGCATATTTTTATTTGGCGCACTTCAACATATGGTTCCAAAGAAGACAAAGGTGTTGCACTGTTTTCAGACTTTACTTGTGTGTGTGTATGTGTTTTCCTCCTGTACACAGAGAAGCGTCTTTAGGCATTGATTCCAGTAATGATGTTTATCCTTTCTAAGGCTTCGTAAGGAATTGTCCTAATTTCTTAGAACACTGCTTCTGTTACCCCTACACTCACTTTGGGAAAATGTGAAATTCCTAGCCCACTGTTAAGGCTTTCCGCAGTTTTGACTGACTCTACCCTGCAGTGAAGCCCTTGTGTCCGAAAGTCCTGCCTGCCATCATTTTCATATTTCTACTCCTGTTCATGTCATTCCTTCTGTTTGAGGCCCCCCTCCCCTGACTGTAGCCCCCTAGATGTGGCCCATCCTCTGGAGTGCTGCTGGCTCAGCTCCTCCTCAAGGCCTGTCTTAATAGTGGACGTGTTCTTTCCACAGCCCCCTGTGAGAATTATCCATGGCCTTGCTGTGTAGTATCCTCATCTGACCTGCTGCTTTCTTGGCATTAATGGTACAAGGTAGTGATGATAATGGTAATGGAGATAATAAAAATACTTATTCAGAGTATTGTCCTCTTTGTGAAGATTCAAATATTGTGACTCAGACAGGTTAATTAACTTTTCCAAGATCACACAGCTAGCAAGTGGAGGAGCTGGGTTTTGAAGCCTGATAATTTCAGTCTGGGGCCCAAGCTCTTCACCACTCTGCATACTGCCTTCCTTATGGCTTCCTCACATCACGTGCAGCTATTTGTACTTAGTGGGTCCTTAGAAATTCCTTACTGAATAAATAAATATAAAACACTGGATGAAAATAGCAGCATATTCCCTTATGAACAGGAGATTTTTGGAGGAGGTCCCAAGGCCTCAATGTGTGAGTAAACATGGATGGAATTTAGGTGGCTGGCTTCCTGGTTATTTTCATGGCACTTTTCTCCTTTACTGTTAAGCACCATCCCCCTCCCTTGCTGAGGTCTGAACTTTGTACATAGCCTTGGTTGACATGACAGCAGTTTATCTTGCATGAGTCAATTGATAATGTATTAGGTGCTCTCTGCAAGGTACTTGGGACTTCTCAGGTGGTTCAGTGGTAAAGAAGCCATCTGCCAAGCAGGAGACATGGGATTGACCCCTGGGTAAGGAAAATCCCTTAGAGAAGGAAATGGCAACCCACTCCAGTATTCTTGCCTGGAAAATCCCATGGAGAGAGGAGCCTGGCACACTATAGTCCATGGGTTTGCAAAAGAGTAAGAGATGCCCTAGTGACTAAGCAACAACAATGTTCTTGCGGTGAGTTTTTTTTTTTTTTCTCAGTATAAAAATGTGTTTATTACAGAAAATTAGGTTCAAATAGACATAAGCAAAATAAGTTTTAATCATAATACTTTAAAATAAAGATTGCCTATTTAGTCATACTTCTGCACAAAAACATACATAAATCCTTTAAAATGTATATCATAATATCACTAGGAAGAAGATTGAATCACTAATCAAAAACCTCCCACAAAACCAAAGTCCAGAACCAGAAAGTTTCATTGGTCAATTCCACCAAACGTTCAAAGCATTACTACCAATCTTTCTAAAACTCTCCCAAAAATATGAGGAGAGAGAACACTTCCAAACTTATTTTACAAGGCTGGTATTACCTTGGTACCAAAAACAAACAAGGGTAATATAAGAAAAGAAAATTATAGGTCAATATCCCCATAACAGAGATGGGAAAATCTTCAACAAAATAATAACAAAATAAATTATATGGTACATTAAAAGAATCATATACCATCATTAAATGGAAGTTATTCTAAGGATGCAAGAATGGTTCAATATCTACAAATCAATTGATGTGATACACCACATTAAAGTAATAAAGAATAAAACATACATGATCATCTCAATAGATGCAGAAACAGCATTTGATAAAATTCAGTATCAGTTTGACTAACTCTCAACAAAATGAGTATAAGAGGAAACACACCTCAACATAATAAAGGCCATATATGAAAAGCCCACAGATAACACCATACTCAATGGTGAAAATCTGAAAGCTTTTCCCCTAAGACCAGGAAAAGGATGTCCACTTATTGTGTTCTTGGGGTGAGTTTTATATAATTTTTGCATTTTAGGGCTAAGAGCTGGCCTGGCTGCTGCCATGCACATTTCTGGCCACCCTGGATCACATGGCTAAGTCACCAGGACACTTTCCTGCTCTGCTTGGATGCCAATTCAGAATCCTTCTCAGCACAGGACCCCTTTCCTTTTAGGATTCAGGAGACTGAGATCCAGAGAGGTGTTACTCCAGCAATCAGAGTTAGCCTGCAAAAGTACATCTATGTGTTCTCGCTGATCTAAGAGGAAGCAAAGAAACTAGACTCAGTCTCTTTCCAGGTATGGAAGCTGAGAGCCTGGGATTCCCTGCTCATTGCTGGCAAAACTGGAGCCCAGGCCCTCATCTCTACTTACTGATTAGTCTGTGACCCCTCCTCAGGTCTGGAAGCAGATACACTTCCTGTACCAGCTCATTCAGTAAGACTTAGCACATCTGGTTATATGCGTGCATTTTTCATCAGCTGTTCCCCTGGAAACTCCCTCATCATGAATGTGGACAATGAATTGAGTGATGTGGATTCTGTTTTACTAGGGTTGCCTTTTGATACAACAAGTATTTATATAAGGCTTCCTGGTACTCTCTGCAAGATTCACCCTGGAAATACAGTATTTTATTCTCTGTGCCCTTGATGTTGAAGTGAAGCATATTGTTTCCCTTTAGGACACCATTAAAAGTCGATGATGACCTTTACGATGACTAGTAGTTTTCACAGGCTTTAATTGTGACTTTTTTCTTTTTTTTTTGGGCAGAGCAGCATCCGTCCACTTCATACATCTTTTGTATCAGGGAATCAATAAAAACTGCCGCCTTTTGTTGATGCTAAAGGAGATTTTATGCCGATGACAAGGGATTTGATTTAATATTCTCTTTAAATAAGATCAACACTGCTGCAGTTATAAACTCTTCGAAAAACTGTCAAGTCCATCAATATAGCATGAAACAAAAAGTTAGCAGCCTGGTATAAATTAGTACATGCATTGTGTCTTTGGGAAGGGCAGTAGATATTTATGATTGTGTGCTAAAGTATATATATATTTAGAGATTTCTTTCTGTTCTTTCAACCGTGAGGAGGAAATGCAGAAGAGCATTTCATTACCACCATGTTCCAAACTGCAAACTTTCTTTGCCAGTTAATGATTTTCTGGGGGCAATTCTGAATGTGGTGACATGATATAAACAGGTATTTATGATCTGTGATACAATCCTTAGTGAGTATGGATTTATAGTTAAATGGTGAAGTGGGAATCCAGCCAGTGATTATTGACAGAGCTTCTAGAATCTATATGTATTTTTTTGTTTCCATTATTCACACACACTTTCTTCTGGGGCCTGATTGTCTCTGTAAGTCTGTTTTGCTAGTTTAGTTGAGAGGTGAATAGGAGACTTTGCAACTCAGGGCCATAGGCTCTGTGTGTTTGTCGGCAAGTGGGACACCTTGTCACCATAACTATTTCCTCATACCTCGCCATTTTCATTAGACTCTAATTATGTTATATGATTATTCCATCTCTTTGGCTCTGTTCTAGGTGAACAGGTGACTCAGTAGGAACAGATCTGATTGACAGTAAATAACTGGAGTAAGCTTGTGTCCACAGGTTATGGCTGTGTCCTGGGGAGAATCCACAGTGTCCAAGATGAGAGGCACTGTGGCCCTTGGAACAAGAGCCAGATTCCCCAGAACAGCTTCAGACTGGTGAGCATGCCACATGTGTTACAGATAGCCTGGGTGACATGGGTCACGTTAGCAGAACAGGAATAGGCAAGAGGCTGAGGCCTAGGCAGATCTGAGGTCAGGTGCTCCGGGGGAGCAGGGTGTGCAGCACACCAAGGAGGTGACCACAGAGCCATCTAGAGCCCCAGCAGAAGGCAGTGGAGGCCTCTGCTTTCATGAGGTTCTCTTTTAAGAGAGGCCCACTCAGAGTTGTCTGTGGCACCTGACCCATGGGGTGAAACCATTAGACCAGAGTTTGTTGAAGGGTAGTCCATAGACTGCTTACATCTCAGTTACTTTGGACTTTAATGAGACTCTTTCATGAAGAAATGGAGTCTATGTTTTGAAAAGCTCTCCAGATAAGTTCCATGCATACTAGTAAAGCTTTAGAACCATTGCTTCAGATGTAAGGATGCTTGCTAAGTTAGAACAAGCTCAGATCTCCTTTTAGCTTTTTCCAAAAGATTCAGGATTCCTATTTGGAGAGAGTGATATTCTTTGAATGGATCTGGGATAGAGATGTTTTATTCAACAGGGCTATTTGAGAGACTGACATTCTTAAGAAAACACACAATACAGTTGACCCTTGAATAACTTGGGATTGAACTACAAGGGCCACTTCTAGGTGGATTTTCTTCAGTAGTAAATACTACAGTACTGCGTGATCTGAGGTTGGGTTGAATATGTGGCTAGGGAATCACGGATATGGAAGAACTGCATAAATGAATGGCCCACTATAAGTTACATAGGGTTTTTCAACTGAGAGGAGGGTCTGCACCCCTAGTGTTTGTGGTAGTCAAGGGGCAAGTGTATATGTGTCCTTTTGCTTGTGCTTAATGTCTCATGGACATAAATTTGCCTGTAATTTCAGATGTCTATGGTACCTTCATCATGAATCCTCTGTTGAAAACTCTTGATTGGAAGACAAGGTTGTGTACTTGTTAATTTTCCCTGATCACCGTGTGCTTGATCCAACAATTGAGTTGAAGGCATGATCAAAATGTCACCTCTCTGTATTCTCCTAGAGAAAGCTCTGATTGATGGAGATGCCAGATTTTCATCGTTGTGAATACTTTGGTGAACATTGTAACACGCGGCCCCCAGTGTAGATAATTAATCCATTTGTCACCATTGGGAAGCACTGATATTCTTGAATTTGCATTTTGGTTCTCCTTTGAATGTTATCCTTTCTGTAGCCTTAGTCCTACATGAGTGAACCATTTGTGTCACTTGTGCAGGGGGAAAAAGTGAAGAACTTCCTTCTCTAGGACTCAGAGCCCTTGAACTTGAAGATCCTGCTTTTTGGTCTGGTAGATAGGGCTCTGACATGGAGTGACTCACAGAAGCATGGATTAATGTTGGGTTTTTTTTTGTTTTTTTTTTGAGAGTTCTTCATCGGCATGAGTCACTCACCAGACCACACATCAGCTGTCTGCTGCCCAGTGTTTTTGTCATTGTGGAGGAAAAGAGTGTAAACTGATAGTATCTCTGCTCATTTTCCTGGGTAGTACTTAAACTGTGTGAGTGTTCCTTTTAGGGATTTATTAGTTAAAGATTTTCTTTTCAATAAACATTTGTAGCATATTTAGTGAGCTTTCCTAAGGAGGGGAGGATCATTTGGCAGTCTCTTCAGTTATTGGACCTTTTTTTTTTTTTTTAATCTTAGGACACTCTTTTCCCACTGAGTCATTCAGATATGCCTTCCTCTCCCTAGACTTGGCCCCACTGCCTGAAATGTTCATGTGTTTTTCTGTGAATACCAGCCGAGTGCCGGCGCCCGATTGACACAGCCAGATCAAAACGCTTTGAATTTTGAAAATGATCCCCCTCTTGGTATTGAGCCCAGTGATAAAAGCAAAGCAGTTGTCATCTTGAAAACAGAGCTGTATACATGGCAGAGCCTTTCCAATTAGCACACTTAAGATGCGTGTTAGAAGTGATGGGAAGTGGGATGTTACACAGCGAAATGCGGGTAATAGGGCTTTAAATTTTCATGTTTCAGTTGATTTTTTTTCTATTGCAGTTTGAAGAAAATTGTTGCACATTATTGGAGCTCCTAAGTGCATTTTAACACTGCTCTTTCAGTTTGCAATAATATCTCCCAAAACAACAGAAATACTGGACACACAAAAAAGCGTGTGTCCATTGATTTTCCAAGTAGAGAGAAAGTAATATATTATTTAAAAATTACTACTAAATAACAATCAGTTTAGCCCATTCTCCAGGTACTTTTCTGCCTTTTGCCAAGTAATTGGTTTGATGGGATCCTTAAACTGAACAACCTGGCATTTTTGATGTTCACCAGATTCAGCATCAAAAATGAATTCTCTCTACACATGTGCAGACAAATTAAAGCCAAATGTCCAGCATAAAGCAAGGGGTTTGTTATCTGCAAGTATCCTATCAGAGCTATTTACATATGTGATATACTCCCTAGAACGTGGATGTCTGGCATAGGGTCTGATATAGAGTAATAGTTGGGGTCAGTGTTATGAGTGCTTCCCACTTTCCATTTTGGGTTCTCCTCTCCTTCTTTGTACATAGGAGAGTTACACCTCCCTTCCCTCTTGAAGTTAGGTGCGCCTTGCTTTGGTCAATTCAATGGGAGCAGAAGTGATTTGTGTCAGTTTTAGGTAGAAGCATTTAAGACCCAGTAAACAGTGCACATTTCTTATGCTATGGTAAACGCTAAAGCCTTTTACTGAGAGACCAATGTTATCAGATGCTGGAGACCCTGTAAGCTTGGTTTCCTAAGTGGCTGCAGTGACCAGAGCACCTTCCCCACTAGCCAACCCACACTGGACGTGTAGAATGAGACAGAACCCACCCATTGTTGCTTTAAGCTGCTGATATTTAAGGTTTGTTTGTTATTAAAGAATAATCTAGTCTACTTTGGTTGATGCACAAATTAACATTTATTCGGTGCTTTGTGCCAGGAGGTTAAAGTACTCTCTATGTATTAATTCATTTAATCATCACTTATAACCAAAGAAACGCTGGGCTGGAAGAAGCACAAGCTGGAATCAAGATTGCCGGGAGAAATATCAATAACCTCAGATATGCAGATGACACTACCCTTGTGGCCGACAGTGAAAAGGAACTAAAAAGCCTCTTGATGAAAGTGAAAGAGGAGAGTGAAAAAGTTGGCTTAAAGCTCAACATTCAGAAAACGAAGATCATGGCATCTGGTCCCATCACTTCATGACAGATGGATGGGGAAACAGTGGAAACAGTGTCAGACTTTATTTTGGGGGGCTCCAAAATCACTGCAGATGGTGATTGCAGCCATGAAATTAAAAGACGCTTACTCCTTGGAAGGAAAGTTATGACCAACCTAGATAGCGTATTGAAAAGCAGAGACATTACTTTGCCAACCAAGGTCCATCTAGTCAAGGCTATGGTTTTTCCAGTGGTCATGTATGGATGCGAGAATTGGACTGTGAAGAAAGCTGAGTGCCGAAGAATTGATGCTTTTGAACTGTGGTGTTGGAGAAGACTCTTGAGAGTCCCTTGGACTGCAAGGAGATCCAACCAGTCCATTCTGAAGAAGATCAGTCTTGGGTGTTCATTGGAAGGACTGATGCTGAAGCTGAAACTCCAGTACTTTGGCCACCTCATGCGAAGAGTTGACTCATTGGAAAAGACTCTGATGCTGGGAGGGATTGGGGGCAGGAGGAGAAGGGGACAACAGAGGATGAGATGGCTGGATGGCATCACTGACTCGATGGACGTGAGTTTGAGTGAACTCTGGGAGATGGTGATGGACAGGGAGGCCTGGCGTGCTGCGATTCATGGGGTCACAGAGTCAGACATGACTAAGCGACTAAACTGAACTGAATAACCAATGAAAGTTACTCCTGTTATCTCCATTTTTTTTTTTTTTTTCCAGAAGAGGTGCTGAGATGTTACATCACTTTCTTAAGAATGTACTGGTAAGGAACAGAAGTGAGATGGAACCCAGGCAATCTGGAGAGTGCTCAGTAAACACTAAATGATTGATTCAAGATCAGAGAGGGTTTTATTGGTTTGGTAGAACATACAGTTTTCCATTTGGTGTTATTGGAGAGGATACCAGTTGGCATTATCTATCCCAGATGTCTCCAGCTGCCTGTCATTTTGCCAGTGTGGTTACTTATTTTTAGGCCTTGAAATGTTGGGGCTTTTAAGTTTAATATGGTTAGCAACACCCTATAAAGGTTTTATAAGGTGAGGTGCTCCAAAAGGGCCTGTGAGTCACCAGAAAGGAAGTCAGGGACCCCAGGAGAAAGTAAGAAGGAACCAAGAGCTATAGTTGCTCTTTGGCTGAGGGTTGCCCTCATTAGGAGTAGCGTCTGCTGTATTGTGCTGTGTGCTCTCAGAAGCTGAAACACTCTCATGGGAGGTCCCACCTATGGGTTGATTCAGGCTCTCAAAGGGAAAGTTGGGGATGGGATGACTGCAGCTTTGCTCAACTGTTTATTGCTTTTGAAAGATATGGGTCAATTTTCTTATGTGAGCAGGAAAAGGAGTTATGGTGTGGCAAGGGAACTCTAAGTGGTGTGATTTTGTGCAGTCATTCTAATATGTTTTAGTCAAGGGTAGTAGTTAATCCATTCCATTCCTTGGCCTGCAGCTGGTTTGTCTCAGAATGACTTTCATAAACACTCACACATACTTTCACACTGAGTTAGCTGAAGAGCCTTGGCCAAGGTTCTTTTGGTTGTAAGTGACAGAAACCTACTCGGAAACTTAGTCCTTTTGAAGCAAAAAACAGGAACTGGTCTAAAGATGTGAGATAAAGAGTCATCTTATGGAACCCCAACACTAAATGTATGGCCATGGGGTCAGGGACAGGAATCTAGAAAGCTCTGCAGAGCTACACCTCCTTCTGCTCATAGAAGTTGTGCGGAGGTCTTCTCTATTCTCTCAGCACATTCGCTTTCTCTCCCGCCATTCCTTTGCCCTGTTAGCTTTTTCTCCTGTCGTATGTTCATGAACAAACAATACGGTTCCTGAGCTAATGGACCTTCAGTTCACATACGCATTTAGAACTGATAAGCAGCCTTAACTCCCAGTTCTACAAACTGGGAAGAGAAAATTTGAACCATGTTGAGTCTGTTCTTAGCCACTATAGGCAATGTTGATGGGATTAGATCTCTCATGTATTTAGCAGCAGGAGAACCCCTTGCTTCCTAGGTTGAGAAGTTTCGATTCCTAGGTTGGAAAGGTCCACTGGAGAAGGGATAGACCACCCACTCCAGTATTCTTGGGCTTCCTTTGTGGCTCAGCTGATAAAGAATCAGCCTGCAATGTGGGACACCTGGGTTTGATCCCTGGGTTGAGAAGATCCCCTGGAGAAGAGAATGGCTCTACCCATTCCAGTATTCTGGCCTGGAGAATTCCGTGGACTGTATAGTCCATGGTGTCGCAAAGAGTTGGGCACGACTGAGTGACTTTCACTCATTTCACGTGCCTGGGATGTAACAGTCACAGTGTTAAATGCTGGGGACACTGATACGGATAAGGCAATGCTTTTGTCTTTGAGATAGTTCTACTCTGGAAGGGGATATGAGTCCAGAACTCAACCCAGAATATCCAAGGGTTGGATATAACCTAATGGCTATAAGACTCCTTATAGGAGTCACATCTTGTTTTAATAAAAGATTCTAATAGAGTAATGAACTGCTCTTGTAAAATGGCAAACTCCCTGTGCTGAAAGTATTTAATCTGAGGTAGGCTCATCATCTCTACTGTAGGATGTTACCTGAGTAAGTTCTCTCCTTATCTGGCAGTTTAAACTAGATGACCCTTGTTCTCTGATTCTATTATTTTTATGATAAACCTTGTGATACACAACCTCTGAGGGCTATAGAAATGAAAGGGAAAGAGATGGTATGTTCTAGAAGTGATCATAAAAGGCATTTTAGTGTAATTGTGTCTTGAATTTGGCTCCAGAGAAAGGGGAGAAGGTAAGTAGACAAGAAGAGAAGAATATATTCCAAGTTGCATGGTGAAATGTGTAAAGACTGAAAGATGAGGAGTGTGGTGTGTATGAGAGAAAAGAGACACATGTATTTGGGATCTGTCAGGAAGCTGAGGAAAGGCAAGACAGGTTGAATTTCAGGAAGGTGTTAGAATGATGAGATTAGGTAGTTGAATTTATATTCATAATACTGTAGAACCAGAGGGTACTTGTTGTGGGTAGAATATGCTTTACCATAAAATAAGGCTCAAGAAAAAATGGTTTAAGCATGGAGGACATCTTTTATGTCACAAGAAAAAGCTAAGTGGAGCAGTTAAGGGCTTGGTCCAGTGATTGACACCGAGGATCCAGATTCCTTCCATCTATTTATTGGCCAGTTTACCATACTGACTTGGTGCTTAGGCGTCTTTCCTCATAGCCACAACCTGAGTGCAAGTGTTCCATGAGTCATAGACAGACACAATAATCTAATGTTGAAGAGTTGGGAGGGATGTTTCCTTCTGTGTGTCCCTTTGAATTTGAGATAAAATGTCTCCCAGAAAACATCCTTTCATGTCCTTTTGGCCACAGTTCACCACCCATGCCTTAGCTTTTGGGGAGAACAAGAGGGGAAGGTCACCTGTGCCAGCAAAGATGGAGATGCTGCCCAAGGGTTGTGGAGTTAGCTGCCAGCAGCATCTCCCCAGCCAGCTCATGCAGGACATCTTGTGTTATCGCCTAATTTCACAGATAGTGACATGTAATGGCCGTCATATATCTAGTATCTTTTATATTATCAGGGACTCTCAGTGTCCTGTTTTTACCCTTTAACAGCAACCCGTCCAGGTAGGTGGACTCATTCTCACTTACTATTGAGGAGACTGACTGTGTGTGGGTAACTGGGTTAGTTAGTGTCTAGAGGGATAAGACCTTTTTAAAATCACAGTCACAGTCTTGGGTTTGAGAGTGGCTTTAGGCCAGCCTGCTCCCTTCCTCCAAAGATGCCCCCCTCCACTTCCCGTGTCCCTGCCAAGTGGCAGTGGCGTCAACTCTTGAATGCTTGTAGGGACGGAAGTTTCCTAACTGCTGGCCCAGTGTTCTTTCCAGTCCACATCACTGGCAGAGTACAGATGTGTTGTGGATTGAGGAGGACTCCTGGTTTTCTTCTGTTGCTCCCCTTCTTCCCCCAGGAGGTACCTTTTATAGATGCTGGCTGCTAGTGATGGTGACATCATGGCACTGGCGTCACGGGGCATGCTGCAGTTCATTAGCTGGTGTTCTCTCCTCTCACAAGTGAAGAGGGGGCCATGTGAAAAGTTAGTCTGGCCTCCCCAACTTCCTTAAGCCTGAAACCCTGTGCCAGGTATTTCTATTTTCTATTTACTAAACGTTTGTGGAAACAAAGAGCTGTTTTGTTTGGTTTGTGTTTCCCTGTGGAAAAGATTGCTTTAGGCACATTTTAGAAAATGCTTTTAAAAAGAATCTTGTGTAGGTTGAAAACATAGGGAAAGAAAGCAAATGTCTTGATGGCTTTTTATTACAATAAAAATTGTAGTGAAAGCTCTCTCAACTTCCTCCCTCCTTCTATCCCACTAAACAAACCTTTGTTCATGGGAGGAGGATTAGGTTTAAACAGCAGGAGCAGAGATGAGGAAATCGCATCATTTGGGGTCCCTAGTACTGAAAAGGTCACCACCAGTGACATTTCCTGGATATTTGTCAAAATTCAAGAGGTGTTTTAAGAGTAAGAGTTTGCTATTGGTGGTAGTGGGAGGGGAATACCCATGGATCCAATAGGAAAACAATTTAAGTCTGTCACAAGGGATTTGAGGAGTAGAAGGAGGATGGTACTGGTGATGGTTTAGTCACTCAGTCATGTCCAACTCTTTGCAACCCACAGACTATAGCCCACCAGGCTCCTCTGTCCATGGGATTCTCCAGGCAAGAACACTGGAGTGGGCTGCCTTCTCCAAGAAGGAGGATAGAGGCAGCAAAATTCAAGCAGTAAAAAGTGTTTTCGTTGTTAGTGTTTTGGGGAAAATGCGTTTAGTATTCAGCTGCTCTCCTCGAGTGCCTTTAAATTTGTCTTCCCTTTTTTGACTAATAAAAAGGGCCTCTTGTAGAAATGCATCAATTATGTGAGATCTTCTCTCTATAAACCTTCTCTGCAGTTTGGTGGTTGGTGGGCAGAGCATTGTGTTGGCAGCTGCAGTACTGCTGATGTCCTAGATAGGTCTATGACTTGGGACCCATCTAGGGAAGGGAGGATGCACTTAGCCCTTTAGTGGTCAGGAGGACCCTGACTGTTTCTGCACATGATGCCTGAAACATGCAAGGAAATGGTTAGTGTAGAACCTCACTGTCAAATGTGGCAGCTGCTAGTCACATATGCCTGTTGAACAGTTGAAATGTGGCAGATTGAGATGTGCCTTAGGTATAAAACACATTGAGGACCTAGTGGGGAAAGAATGCAAAATTCTCATCACTGCCCTTTAATTTTGATTACCTTTGAAATGATAATGTTATAGATACATTAGATTAAGTAAAATACAGTATTAGAACTATTTTTGCCTATTTCTCTTTACGTTTGTAATGTGGCTACTAAAAAGTGTGAAATATCTTTGCATTTCTGTTGGACACTGGTCTAGGTGAGAGTTCAGCAAGTCACGACCTGTTTTCATAAATAAAGTTTTAAGGACCATGACCACCCGTCAGAGTGTTTTCTGTGTCTGATTTCATGCTACCATGGTTCACAGAGCCTAAAATACTTCTTTTCTGGGCCTTTACAGAGAAAAGTCACTAAACTGTGGTCTAAAGGATTCTGGAAAACATGGCAGGACCTAAAAGCAGTCTGGGAAGCCCTGATTCTTACTCCCTCAGGCAAGGAGAGAGAAACAAGGATGGCTTGATGTCTCAAAGGTGCTTTAGTTCAGTTCAGTCACTCTGTTGTGTCTGACTCTGCCACCCCATGGACTGCAGCACAGCAGGCTTCCCTGTCCACCACCAACTCCCGGAGCCTACTCAAACCCATGTCCATCGAGTCAGTAGTGCTATCCAACCATCTCATCCTCTGTCGTCCCCTTCTCCTTCTGCCTTCAATCTTTCCCAGCATCAGGGTCTTTTCCAGTGAGTCAGTTCTTCGCATCAGGTGGCCAAAGTATTGGAGCTTCATCTTCAGCATCAGTCCTTCCAGTGATATTCAGGACTGATTTCCTTTAGGATTGAGTGGTTTGTGCTTCCCTCTCTCCCCAGCCTCTCTTTAAATAAATATGAACCTCAAGCCCCTTCACTACTGAGAAGAGAGATTATAGAGCCAGACAATTGACTCTGGATGAAAGGCAGAGTTGGAACCTTTTACCATCCAGCAGAGGGACATGGAAACGTTGCTCCTGATTGCTGAATCTCTAAAGGGTTCATGTTAGAGACACAGAGTTATGGCTGTAAGTAGGATAATGACGTGGAGTGAATTAAGTGGCCTCCTTGCTCCAGTGAGCTGCCATGGAACTGCAAGTGTTCAGTCATTCAGTCATGTCCGACTCTTTGTGACCCCATGGACTGTTCTCCAGGCAAGAATACTGGAGTGGGTTGCCGTTTTCTTCTCCAGGATATCTTCCCTACCCAGGGATGAGACCTGGGTCTTCTGCATTGCAGGTAGATTACTTTACCGTCTGAGTAACCAGGAACTTGAGCTGCCATAGTACATGTCAATAATTGGGACCCCAAAGATAGTTTACACCTAAGGGCTCCCATCAGCAAGAAGCTATTTCAAGGAAGTATGCATTCTTCCCTGGGTTGGGAAGATTTTCTGGAGTAGGAAATGACAACCCCCTCCAGTATTCTTGCCTGAAAAATTCCATTGACAAAGAAACCTGGCAGGCTCCTGTCCATGGGGTCGCAAAGAGTTGGACACAAGTGAGCTACTGAGAACACAAAAAGATATTTTACACCTAAGAGTTCCCATCAGCTAGACATTATTTCAAGGAAGCATACATTCTTAAAACCTTGGTTATCACCTGATACCTTGGAAAATGAGTTTTTACCTGGCTGAGTATAAGTTTTGGAGGGTGGTAAAGACTGGAGAGGTGAGATGGATGGACACAAGGCAAATAACACAAAAGGCCGGAGCTGACGCTACCCAAGCTAGAGCATTCTCCTGGGGCCAACTGGTGGGCAAGGGTCTCAGGAGGGTAACAGAGCCTTTGTTCCAAAGTGCAAATTGGTGTGGCACTTCCTTAAAAATTCCTTTCTACTCTGCACCCTCCCCCCCAATTTAAATGCATTTCCTAGGATAAAACCCTGCATCAGAATCAAATTCCCCACAAGCTTTGGGTGGTATTAATGCCTGCCAGCACAGGGTGAGCCCTGTTACAGTGAATGGAGTCACAGTATTCAGAATGAATTACAGGACGTTAGGCACGTGATTTACCACCTATAGTAAACAGGGCTTCACACATGGTGTATTTCTGCTGCATGGGTTAGTTATTAACTGCAAAAAAAGGGGAAATTCATTTAGAAGACATGCCCATTTTTTATGAGGTAAGGCTGCCTGGAGATGCATGGCATTTTAAAGCAAACAAATTCCTGGGAGAGCCTGAGCTTACCACCCAGAAATGTGGCAAGGAATAAAAACATTTACACCAGTTTAATATGAATGGTTGAAAAAAATATCTATTGCACATTGAACGAGATATATGAAACCATAACCTAGTCTTGTGCAGTAAGCAACAGAACCGTTCACCTGACAGATGACTATTCGAGTTGACATTATTCTGCATCTTTTCCATCTTCTCTTGCCAAGTGCTAGAGACTGTCAGGGAGAGCCCGCCAGATACATAGGCACTGTTGGCCTGGGGGTTGAGAGCTCGTAAGACTCTTGAAGGCGGAGGTTACCCAGTGATCCTCGTGCTGCAAACTGGAGTGGAAATCAAAGGATGACAGCCAACATAAACAGCGGCTGCATGTGGAATGTCAAAGTGAAGACGGATAGAGGTGGGACTTTCTCTGTCTCCTGTTCCCTTTCTAGTCTATAAAATGGAGCTTATTTCCTATCTTTCGGTAGAAGAAAAAGTACCGTATGACTTTTGGGGGCCTCTGAAGTGATTCTCAGTTCATTCTTATAACGTAGGTGGAATTTGACCTCCTCCAAAATTATTCAGGGGTGACTCCTGTTTAATCCTACCATGATTTATCTACCACACACGAGCTATTAAAGCTAGAAGGAGTCTTGAGAGATGTTTTTGTGTAGCTTTCTTCTTTCACAGACCAAGAAATCGACGCCTCAGAAAGGTTAATGAATTGCCTAAAGTTAAGTGCTAGCTGAGTGCAGGCCTGGTCCTAAGAACTCAGAGCTCTTTCCATTCGACTTTCTGTGTCTGTTCACACACAGAAAGTTATATGGGATCCCTGATTTTGAAAAGCAGTGAAACTAAAGATGTCCTCGATCCCATCGTTTGATTCGTAAATGACCTAGGTCATTTTCTGTGTCAGGGCACCTTACCTGGCTGGTTCACGTTCCTAATGTTTTGTGATGCCTGGCCTGTGAAGCTTTCTTTTAATTAGTGTCTTGAAAGTTTCAGAGTTCAATTCACTCATCTCCTCTGGGGATGATAGTAACAATTTCATATTTGGGAAGATTAATAGAGTTTGGGAATTTTAGAGAATTAACTTTCCTGTCCTATACACTGGCGGCATGTTGAAATAAACTGGAGAGGCCATTCCTTGTGAAAGCAAAAGAGTTTCTTTGTAGAGTGAAATTTATGGGCTTTGACATTTCTATAATATTTAAACTCAAGAATCTTACTCTGATGGTTTGTCTGACATCCCCAAACTCTTTAATTTAAGATCGCTGTAGAACTCTTGGTTTGTATTAATTCCATTTCATTTGTGTATTTTATGTGTTTAGTGGTCATATTTGAAAAACATCTCTTGTGAGTGCTCTGCATAATTTTGGCAGAAAATTACTTTTTTTGTGTTTCTGCGATGATCCCCTGAGATCATTTTTGCATAAATCCAGCCTTCTATTTTCAGATACAAATCTGTTGTACAGATGATTCTTCTTAGAAGAAAAGATGCATTTGTAGCTGAAAAATGTAAATTACTTTTCATGGAAAATACCTCTCTGGGCCCCCATTTCCAAAATGTGATGATTGCACATTGCATGTTTTTGTGCGTGCTCAGGAGACTGTTTTCCTTACAATTAGAAAATTCTTGACTGTGTGGCAGGTAGAATATAGTGACATGGTTGCTTCTGCCACATAGGCAAGTCAGAGGGTAGAGGTGGGCAGGTAAGGGGAAAAAACCAAAAGATTCAATATGGATGTGGTACTAGTTAAGGGGAAGGGATTTTGGTTTTGAAGTGGAGGGGTGGGAGTGGAGGGTGTCATGAGCATTCTTTAAAGGATAAGTGTGTTAGCAAAGGACATTTCTAACTGGGGTCATTTAAATATAATTACAATCCCCCATTTGCAGTTCATCTTTGCTTTTGCTTTTTCATTGAGGATTCAGAGTTTTATTGGCTGCCTTATGCAAAGGCTTTTGGGCCAACTACCCACCCCATCACAAGTATCATGAAATGAGGAAGGCCAGCAGACATATCTTCCTAGAAAGTCTTCTCTTCACTCCAAGGGTTACTATCTGAGGCACTTGGGGGGCACTGCTGTAAAGCAAAGTGTAAAATCAACGTATTCAGATTTGTGCCAAAGAAAGACTCAAGTTTGAGAACATTTACATCTGTTTTCAATAATTCCTCACATATGCTGCAGAATGTACATTATCCATCTTGTTATCCAGGAAATAACATTTGTTGCAAACAGTTTGCCAATTCGTAATTTTATTGAATTTGTTTATCATGCTGTGGCTTCATATGAGGTCTGAAAGATGGTGATCTTTGGTGTTCCAGCTGTTGTAACATTCTGCAGTGGGGCCTTAATTCTGGGCTCGCCTGGGATTCTTTGGAGGGTTTGGACTTTCTTAGAACTGTAGGCGAAGAGCTGGCGTTGTTGATGGGCAGTTATTTTTGGGGAACACAGTAACTTTACTTACTCCTCAAACCCGTTTTCATTTCTGGCTTTTAAATACAGCCTTGCGACTGACGTGTTAAATAGAGCTCCTTGTGTCCCCATACCATCTCCTTTGAAATCTGCACAAACCGTTTTCATGTTTGTTTGAGAAAACATTACTCCTTGGCAGGGGGTTCGGGGGGGGACTTGATTCCTTAGCACTGACCCAAACTATCTCAAGCCTTGAAAATAGGAAACATTTCTTTCCATAGAGAAGCTATGAAATATCTTTTTGCTGCATAAATATTATTATTTTCTTAAGATGTTGTTGGTAGATGAAAAGCAAGTTCAACTAGGTCTAATTTTATCATTTTCCTATTTTCTTTAGCCGACGTTTTCTTCACTGAGGTTTATATTGTCTTTGCCAAAACTGAGAAGAAAAAAAAAATAATAACCTTGAAAGCTCTTTCGATCTGAATTACTCCTAAATGTTTTTAATGGTTTGTTATAACCACACAAATGTGATCTTGGGGCCATTTGGAGGTTATTGAGTTTCCTTGGAGATGAGACTTGGCATTTTCCAAACCAGAGTTTGCTTTTGTGGCCTAGAAGTTGTGAGGCGCATATATTTGGAGGGCTAAAGATTATTCCCCACCAAGAAGTTTTGTCAACCTGACCTTCTCCACTCTTCCGACGCTGCACACACAGCAGTAATCTCTGCAGAGGAGAGCAAATAAAGTGAAGAAATATAGCAGTACGTGTTATTTTTACATCCTAAAGTAAATTCTCCAGCATTAAGGTCGACTGGGAATTTTCATCTCAGAGTTCTCATGAATGCTGCTCTGCTTCGCCGTTGTCCTCTTGAATCTCTTTTTATTATAGGTCTTTGAGGGAGGTATTTCTTGTAGTAATTTACTCAGCCAGACAGATAACTGAGATGTGGAGCTGTGGAAATATGGTGCTGGCAGAAGCCTTCGGGGGTCAGCTGGTCCTGCCCTTCAGCCTGCAGGGGTAGGTACTATGGCCAGCCAAGTTGAAGGACTCGTTCCGTTATATTTAGAGAACCTGTGTCACCTAGAATTCCTGTGACAAGGTGACCTCTAGCACTAGATTCCAAAGTTAGTCCTGGTGAAATGAACGTTCTTGGATGTTGTTTGAGCCAAATGACTTTAGGTAGTCTGCTGAGCCCTTTCTGTGAGGTGATGGTCCAAGAATCACAGACATCTAAGTTAGGACTTAGAAGGTTATCCTTTCGAGCACCCCATCCCAAAGAAGGAATCCATCTGATGCTACCCCTGTCAGCTTATTATCTCTTGTTGGAGCCATAAGCAATTCAAGAAGCAGCTGGGCCACTGATGAAAGGCTGTCATGAGAACGTTCTTCTTTCTTTCGGTGGGATGTCTGTGGCCCTTCAACTTTTCTCCACTGATGTCAATTCTGAGAGACACAGATTTTAAAAATCGCTCTTCCAAGGGTAAAAAAATGAAAAAGTATAGGACATTAAAAACAAGCAAACAAAGTCACTTTTTCCACTTTATTTTTTTTACTTCATTCTGCTGTTCTAAATCAACTTTCAAGGTCAGTTGTGTCAGTTTTAAAGAAAAAATAGATTTATTTAGTTTTCTTTTTTAGGATATGTTAGTAAAACAAGAATTCATTCATCATTTTAGGTTTTCCAGAAGGAAGATTCAGGCAAATTAAATTGATCAATTCTTCCCTAAGTTCTTTGTTTTTAAGTTCTTTTGGTTGTTAAATTATGTGTGCTAAGTTGCTTCAGTTGTGTCTGACTCTTTGTGACCCCCTGGACTGTAGCCTGCCAGGCTCCTCTGCCCAGGGGATGTTCTAGGCAAGAATACTGGAGTGGGTTGCCATTTCCTTCTCCAGGGGATCTTCCTGACCTAGAGATCGAGCCCATGTCTCTTATGTCTCCTGCGTTGGCAGAAGTGTTCTTTACTACTTGCGCCACCTAGGTATTTTGGTTGGTGACTAACTCATCAATCGGCCTATAAAATAAATGCTTATTGACTGAATGTCAAATACATCATTCATATATTTTTGAATAAGCAAGTCTTTGCTGCTGAGAGATGTCAACTGACTATCTCATCTTTATTTGATTGCTTATCATGAAAATAATTTTACTTGCTATTGCCTTCAAGAGTGTCTATTCGGCCTGTGTCCAATCAAAAGGCTTTTCTCCTCCCCAATATTTCTCATCACAAATATTCTATAATCACTTATCACTGGATCCAGTTATTTGGCAGCATGGTGGAGTGGGAAGTATTTTGGGGTTTCAGCCCAGCCACCTACCTTTTTATGAAGATTACCAGGGAAAATGTGTCTAACCTCATTGTACATTCTGCTGAGGGACTCCTGTGAGCAAAATGGTCTGTGTAATGCTCCAAGAACCTAACAGATACTTAGGAGTAGAGATACCTATATTTTTTGCTTTAGTCTACTGCAGTTGACCTTAGGTCTCTTACTGATCTTCATGTATATCAGGGATTTGAGTCTTGTCTCCAGATGCCTGTATTTTTTATGAACTTTGATTATGAGATGCCAAATACATCATCACATTCTCTCTAGTTTCCTGGACAAATAAGGTGAGCACATATCACAAAATTTTTGTAGCAGTCTCATTGTAAAATATTTTGTCCCTTTGTCCCCTGCACTATTGGAATGTCTTAGAAATCTGAACATTTTAAACATTTGGACATCTGAACATTTGGAATCTCCTAGCCAATCTCATGTGTCAAAAATAGCATAGAAACAGTTGTCTAATGCTTTCTAAGTTAAATCAGAAAGTACCAATTATCCTATTTCTGACATGCCATGGAATACCTTGCTGGCATAAGACAAAGAGTTTTGAAGAAATAGTGCAGCCAGATACTCTGGAGAGCATCTCATGTTTCAAGATCTCTGTTTGCTAGGATGGTATAGCAAGAAGATAAAGATGGTTCTACTTCCAAGGGCTGTGATCTCTACATAAGTAAGATCACTTGTGGTGGAGGCCTCCTCCTCTGATTGCCTTTTCTCTCCCTGATTCATTAATGTCCTATCACTGCTATTGCAAATTAGTAGGACAAAACAACACAAATATACTGTCTTTGCCTCCCAAAGAACTATGCCAACCACATGTAAAAAGCACATTAACCTTATTGCAAGTTCCCTCAAAGTCTTAACTCTTATAGGTTCAAGTCCAAAATACCATCTAAGTCCCATCAGCTCAAAAGTAGCGAATTTCACTACCTCAGTCATCTACATGAGCTATGAATGAAGCTCAGAGTAGAATCCATTGTGTGGCAAAATTACTCTCCATCCATGGACCTGTGAAGCTAGAAGTAAATTCTCTGCTCCCAAAATGCAATAGTAGGAGAGATGCGGGGCTTCCAGATGGCAGTAGTGGTAAAGAACCTGCCTGCCAGTGCAGGAGGCATATGAGATGCGGGTTTGATCCCTGGGTTGGGAAGATCCCCTGGAGGAGGCCATGGCAACCCACTCCAGTATTCTTGCCTGGAGAATCCCTTGGACAGAGGAGCCTGACAGGTTACAGTCCATAGGGTTGCAAAGAGTTGGACACAACTGAAGCAACTTAGCACACGTGCAGGATAGACGAACGATACCAGTTTTAGACATTCCATTCAAAAACAGAGAAAGTGAAAGGAAAAAGAAGTAATTTACCAGCCCCGAGCAATTTTTAAATCCAGCAGAGCAAGCTCCATTAGGTTTTCGGGTCTGGGAATAATCCTCTGTGGCTTGAGGATATGCCTTCCTGGTCTTTGGCTCCATTGTCTGGGTCATCCTTCCTTTTTTTGTAAAAGATAGCCTATGTTTACAGCTGAGTAGTTACATTAGTGTGTCTCTTGTCTATAGAATTGTGGTTACCTGACAGAGTTCTTTCAGTTCATATTTTCCCTTTCAGTTTAAGTGGTGGTATTTCTGCTGATGAAACATTCTCAAAAACCTTGTGGTCTCCAGTGTATGTTATGGAATTCATTCTTTGAGACAAGAGGGTCATCCATAGATCTTTTCTGGATAATCCTGTCTCTGTTTCTGACTTCTGCTGAGATGGGAATTCATCAGAAACATGCTTAATCTCTTCAAAGAGCCCTCTATGTGATTAAATATTCTGATCTTTTGATCCTTCTGAAGCACTAGCCAAAGGTTATAAAGTTATACCCTGTGTTTTCTCTCTGGAGCATCCTTTCTTGATGGTATATCCTTAAATTTTAGCATCTTTTGCAATATGAATAGTCTGAGGATTTCCCAAATCAGCAGGCTTTGGTTATTTTTTGCCTAACAATTCTTTCTTTAATTCACATTTTTCTTCTTGTATGTCACTCTAAACATTGAGAGGAATTCCATCAGGTTTCACTGTCACCATTTTGCTTGGAAGTGTGTGTGGGCTCAGTTGCTCAGTCGTGTCCAACTCTTTGCAACCCCATGGACTGGAGCCCACCAGGCTTCTCTATCCATGGAATTTTCCAGGCCAAGACTACTGGAATGGATTGCCATTTCCTTCTCCAGGGGACCTTCCTAACCCAGGGATTGAACTCACATCTCCTGCATCCTTTTGCATTGGCAGGCATGTTCTTTACCACTGAGTCACCTGGGAAGCCCCTTGCTTGGAAATGCTACTGTGCTGTGCTTAGTCATGTCTGACTCTTTGTGACCCCATGGACCATAGCCTGCCAGGCTCCTCTGTCCATGGGGATTCTCCCAGCAAGAATACTGGAGTGAGTTGCCATGCCCTTCTCCAGGGGATCTTCCCAACCCAGGGATAGAAACCAGCTCTCTTGTATTACAGGCAGGTTCTTTACCGTCTGAGCCACCAGGGAAGCTCCTTGGAAATATCCTCAGCTAAATAGGAACTTCACTGCTTACAAGTTATGTTTTCCATCTAACTGTAGGACACGATTCAGCTAATCTTTTTTGCCACTATGTGAAAATGATTCCCTTTCTTCAGGTGTCCAATAATGTGTTCTTTTGTTTCCTTCTGAGCATTCACTAGCAGCACCTTTAACATTCATACTCCTATCAACGTCTGTTTATTACTGTTTAAGAACTCCCTAAGAGAATATTGGTTTTCTCTACCACACTCCTCACTTCCTTCTGAGTTCTCACTAATGGACTCACTAATGCTAATATTTTACTAACCATCTCCTTAAGGCAATCTAGCTCTTCTCTCATGTTATTCAAAAGTTCTCCACCCTCTCTACACTGTCAAACTCCAAAGCCACTTCCGCATTTTTAGTTATTTGTCACAGTAGCACCCTGCTTACTTCCCTGTTGCCGTTGCAATAAATTACCACAGGTTACTGGCATAGCACAAATTAATTATCTTATAGTTCTGGAGGTCAGAAGTTTAAAGTGAGCTTTACAGGGCTAAAAGTAATGTGTCAGTAGGGATGGTTCTGTTGGGCGGGTCTGAGCGGAGAATCTGTTTGTCTTTTCCAGCTTCTAGTGATTGCCTACATTCCTTTGTTTGTGGCCCCTTGCTCTCTCTTCAGAGAGTATCACTCCATCTGTTTTTGTCTTCATGCCACCTTTCTCTGACTTTGGCACCTCCTATGTTCCTCTTAGAAGGATCTTTGCAAATACATTGGGTCTACCTGGATAATCCAGGTCCATTACAGTGTCCCATTTTCCATGTAAGGTAATATTCACAGGTAAGATGATATTCACAGGTAAGGTAATATTTACAGGTTTGGGGATTAGGATGAGGACTGAAAAAAAAGTGCATTAGTCACTCTTTGTGACCCACGGACTGTAACCCACCAGGCTCCTCTGTCCATGGAATTCTACAGGCAAGACGCCTGGAGTGAGTAACCATTCTCTTCTCCAGGGATCTTCCTGGAATTGAACCTGGGTCTCCTGAATTGCAGGTGGATTTTTTTTTTTTTAAACCATCTGAGCCACCAGAGAGGGCCTAGGATAAAGACTAACTGGGTGTTATTCAACCTACCTCACTGCTATTCTTTCAGTTCTTCCAACTTTTATGTTGATAAACGCCATGTAGTTGTGGAAAGAACTAATTTAGGAGCCAGAAGTCTAGATTTCACTCTCACTTGCCCAACTAAAAGTTCTAACTAAAAGTTAGAACAAGCCATTTTACTGGCTCAGACCTCAGTTTTGTCAACTGTAAAATGAGGGGATTACAGTGAGTGATTGCCAAGGCCCTTTAGGACTCTTCACTGTTACGATTCTTTGGTTCTGGGCTTTCGCTGCAGTCACACGCTTCTTGAGAAGGAAGTGGTGATGAGTCTCCATTGCCAGAGAGTTCGGAGTGAAGGAGCCCAAGGGGCATGCAGCCTGGGGCCGAGTTCCAGTTGAGGTGACGTCAGTGTGCGGTTGCTGTTCTTACCACATTGTGGACCTGTTACACTCAGCACCTTGAGGCAGAAGCCTTCTCAAGCACCTCTTAGGAGGTGCTTGGATGGAATAACAAGGAAAGATCATACTCTCTAGTGGGCAGGGGGGTTAGGAAGACTTAAATGGTAAAAACTGAGGTCTGAATAAAGAGTGTCTTGTGCTCTCCGGGGGGATAGTGTGGCTGAGAAAGGTAATGCAAAGGTTTGTGTCTCCTGTTGGAGACAGAGTCCTTTGGAGTGACTGTGTACTGGCTTTTGCTGGCCTCCTGCAGGTGCAGAGTGGGCTGCAACAGCCAACGCAGGTTATAGAACTCCCGAGAGTTGGAGGTGGTGTCGGGCGCTAAGCCCTCTACAAGCAAAAGAGGGAAGTTAACTCGAGCTGAGACCTCAACAAATCAGGTCGTGAAGTTTAAGCGCTGAATCTAGGAGAATTCAGAAGAGGAAATTCATTTTTTTCTTCTGTCCGCTGGGACTCTGTGCGACTGGGAACTCATAGGCAATGTTTCTAAAGGACAATAAGCATGATAATGAGAAGTTGAAAAGAGGTGCCTTTGGTAAGGACATAGGATTTTCGAAACTGGCCTGTAAGGCTGGCTTAAATCTTGTGTTTTTAAAAAGAGCAATTTCTCCTCTTCATTCAGATGATGGAGCATTCATAATTTTTCTTCTGTTATTTCCTCTGCCTGGAAATTTTTGCCCATGTCTTCACATGCTAACACTATTCTCTGTCCTTTAAGTATTGGCCATGTTTGTAGATAGAACGTCTTATTTCTTCTCTCTCCAAATGATCCTTTCTTTTCCTTAACCTCCTATTGTATTTCTAGCCTTTAATTTTTAACGGGATTGGTCATAGTAGGTATTGAATGTATGTTTTTCTCTCAGTCACATTGTGGTGTCAAAGATGAATTTATTTGTCTTTGTATCTCTCACAGTATCTCAAGCAAGAGAAGGGGCTTAATTAATGTGTTGAAAGAATTAATAGAATAAAGATCTACTTACACTTAAGCATAAATTTACTGGATATGTAAGATACAATAAATGAGTATATTGATTTACTGATATTGATATCCATGTTGATAGAGAGATAACTTAGTGTTCAGAGAGTGCCAAGTATAGATAAAATGGGAGATATGAAAGAAGTCTAATTTGAGATCTGAGGTCTTAGTAAAATCATGTTATAATTGTAGAGAAGATACAGCAAAATGTCAATGAGCAATTGTGCTGGGTAGGGTTAAATTATATGGCACAGATGGTCACCCTCTCTGTGTTTCAGAGAAGAGGATGATGCAAATGGGCTAGGGTTGTTAGGAAGATCTTTACAGAGGAGGTGGAATTTAGTGGGTCCTTGAAGGGTGTTTGTATCCAACACTTACAGGGCTGAAGGTCTTTTTTAAAAATGTCAGACATTTTCATGTTTGCCTACATGACAGTAGTTACATCTTTACTGTTGCTTGTTTATAAAACAAAATAGAATGGACAAAAATCAGTTGCAAGTTGAAGATTAATTTATACCTATTTTTATTGTACATTTTTTATTCTGCCTCCAACCAAGCTTGTGACGTGTATGGATCCAAGGGCTCAAGAAATTCCAGTGCTCTTTGGTGGACTGTGGTCCTCAAGGAACCTGTGAAGCAGTACCTAATAAATACTTGTGTATTGTTGATGGATTCTAGTTAAGAGTTTTTGATTTATGATTTTGACCAGTTCTTCACAGGGTCTGCTAAGGTTTAGCTTTTTTGTTGGGTAGGTACATTCTAAAAGCTTTTTGTACCTGATCCCAGAAGATTTTTTTCTCAACTAGATGGAACTGTATTAACAATTCAGTTAATGAAGTACATAAAAACCACAGTCACTAATGGGACATTTTAAAGAAGATTAAGAGAAGGAGAAGCAACAAAATTTGATGACTGAAATGTTTTCCTTTAAATGTTTTTAGCATTATCAGGAGGGGGAAAAACCAGATACCACTGTGGTTAAAATCAGTGATCAGATAGTGAAGCTTTATGGAATATATAATATGATTATTTCATATGTAAAGTGTTGTGCAGTGCAGGCTGAGTCGGGTGCAATACAAATACTAATGCAATAAATTCAGCATTGCAAATACAGAGAAAAACGTATTGTCTTATGAAATGGGATTTAAGCTGATTTCCAATGATTCTGAATATTTAACACAGAGGAAATAGCTTCTTCGTGTTTTTTTTTTTTTTTTTCTTCTTCTTCTTCTCATGCTTCTGGTTAAATGATAGGAATAAAAACAATCGCTTGAAAATAAATTCTGAAAGATTACTTCTCAACATAATACCTTTGTTGTTTTGAACTCTTGGATTCTAGCCTAGTTTCTGTGGCTCATTCAAATGGTGAGTTCAGATTTTCCTGGGGTGAAAAAGTTGAGTCTCTTTGTTTATTTGAAGTTTCTGAGTTCATGATAACCTAAGTATCACTTTATTTGTCAAAACTAAGTAGCATCTTGGCTTTCTTCTAGAGAACTGAACAAAATTACTATCGCTCAATTTAAGGAGTATATATTCATTTCCTCCTCTCTGATCTAATATGTTTTAAGCATTCTTGGTAACACAAAGAGTAGTTCCTAATCTCTTGATAACTTACTGGTTGAAAGTCTTACCCAGCAAAGAATAAAGAGAGGCACATATTTAAATACCATGCTGTGTGACAGAGATTCCAAGAGTGGTAGGTGATTAGAGAAAGGAGAGGAAATCCATTGCTAGGTTAGGATTCTGTAGGTGGACCACAGCCAATGGTACTCTGACCCTGAAGATTCCAGGCAAGGTCTCCCAGCATGCCCTCTTCAGGACCATGGCTAGTGAATGTAGAAATACAATGGGTGGGGTGCTAAAAATTTCTGGGGGAGTCAAAGGGAAGGGGAAAAAAATCCTCCAGGCCTATCTTTCACTTAGCTTTTTATTTTTAACAAATGAAAGATACGCAGAGCAGTTGTCATTTGTTAAAGTGTAGCAGAAAGAGCGAAACAGGCCAGTGGAGGCTTCATCAAGAACGCTCATTCAGAATGATGAATGTGGCTAAACACACATTTGTTCGTAAAACTTGCAGAGTGGCTGAGCATCATTAAGCATGAGGAATAGGTGCAGCATGCTGAGAAGAGAGTGGAGCAAACAGATGTTGTGAATTTTCACAGGCATCCTTCATCTACCAGTCCATCATTAATATCGTTGAAGGTGATCCTTTCTTTTTATTTAATAAGCACAAACAAAGTGCATGTGCTGTGATTCTGCTGAACACACTTCTTTTTCTGTGGGAGGAAGGGTGGTGGGAGGAAGGGGGGAGTTATCTAGATACATCAACTCTCTGTGTGCTTGTATGTGATACCAGCCTGGGGGCTACAGCTAGAGCAAGGGACCTCTTTTCTTTTTCTTTTTTTCTCATCCTGCAGAAACCCTAACTATCCCATCACCTGGCTTTGCTACTTAGAAGATTGTCTAGGTTCACTGGAGAGGAAAACGCTTTATGGCTCTAAAGTTTGATATTTGCATGGAATTATACTTCCTTCACATGCATCCAACTTTTGCAAGGAGGTGTTAGAATTTGTTTTCTGAAATCAGTTGGACAGAAACATTTTGTTGTTGTTGTGCCAGATTTCTTCAACTTTACCTGTATCATCCAATTCTACTTCTTCTCCTTCCTTCTCTTCCTTTTTACTTTCCAGGCCTTTGAGAGGATAGATTGTGGCCTACATATACTTAGAGGTTTTCCTCTACCTCTGTGCATAGTCTAAGCCGCTGATCTTAAACCCTCAGCCTCTTTCACCACCAAAGAAATAGGGAGCCCTGTCTTTTGTAACCTCATTTTCCCAGTCTACTAAATGAGGAGAGTAATGCCTTCTTGCCAGGGTTGGTCCAAGTAAAAGAATTTTGTGAGTTCTGAAAATCACTCAATGGTAATTATGAATTTTTTTTATGATCAATTGAACAATGAGTTCTCCTTGTAGAGTTTTCACTTAGGGGTAGTCTTTATACACTTAAATTCTTGTGGCCATTGGCCTCAAGCTTCCCCTTTAGTGCCAGAGCTGTTGGGCCTTTGAAGTTATATGTGTTGTTGCTATGTATGTATATGGTGTCCATGTGTATCTATGTATCTGTTTATTCATTTTCAGACCAGATTAGATATGGTTAAAAAAAAAGCAATAGAAAACAATTAAAGTCTAATGCCGATCTAGGGACAATATGCTGCTTTATTTTGCTACTAACGAACTATGAAGAATAAAATAACTTTACAGTTGCCCCATTCTTGGTACAAATTATGCATTATTAAGACCTTGAATACCTTCAGGCAGGAGTGAGGAACTCTATATTAAGTCACTTTAGCGCAGAAAATATCTGCTGGCAGTCTCATACGTGTTCAACTTGGTATATTTACTCGTTGACCGTTGGCGGTGGTCTGCATCTGCATTGATTTGGTGTGGCAAGTTTAAGTGTGTTTGTGTGTGCTTTTGTGAAAGGACTTGTGTCTGTACTATTAGAGGAACCTGTCTGTGTTTTAAATGCTCATGTTGCCAGGGCTTTGTGATGATGCCCCCATACTCAATAGCTCTGGGTGCTGTGTTCAACAGAATTAATCAACAGCATTGCTGGAGATGGAGTTTGGAGTCGAGAAGCATTACTGTAGCTAACACTGGGTCCATGTTCTTTCTGGGGGTAACACTCTTGGCTCTTTAAGCCTTACCAGCATGGCAAAAGAGCACAGTCACACAGTGGGTGTGTTCCAATCATCTTCCTTAGGCTCTCTAGCTCTTCACTAAGCACTTGTGTCCTTGCAGACTTAGAGCAGCCCTGGATTTCTTACGCTTTATTATTGAACATAAATATAGCCTGAAGTTTGGAACGCTGTTTGTTGTCTGTGTGAATAGTTGCCCTCAGGAAGAACAAACGTACAGCACAGTCGCAAGCCGATCTCAGGAGACTGGGTCATGGGCTGTGTTTAGCATATGCCGCCACCCAAACGTTGAGAACCTCGCTGTCCCCTCTGGCCGTATGGGCGCGTGGTCAAATGCACAGGATGACAGGGAGCGTATATGAGACTCCAGTTAGAGTGATTTGTTCCATTGAATTCCCTTTAGGATATGAAGTGTGTGTGTTAGTTGCTCAGTCGTGTCCAACTCTTTGTGATCCCGTGGACTGTAGCCCACCAGGCTCCTCTGTCCATGGAATTCTCCAGGCAAGAATACTGGAGTGGATCGCCATCTCCTTCTCCAGGGAATTTTCCCAACCCAGGGATCAAACCCAGGTCTCCTACATTGCAGGCAGATTCTGTACCGGCTGAGCCACCAGGGAAGCCCAAGGAATATGAAGAAACTTACCTGCAAATGAGCTTCCGTGGTTTTTTATGTTCCATCCCAGGTGATTACTGTTCAGGGACTTTGAGATCCAAGTACCCTGCAGGTTTTCTGTGTTATGGCCAAGAGGCAGGTAGGGTTGGCCTTGGCACTCTGTGTTAACCTGCATGGTGTAAGAGAAAATGAGTTTATTAGAATCCATGGTGATCTCCGCTGGTGCCTCTGGAGGAGTGAGTGACTTGTTCCAGAATTGATCTCAGTTTCTACCCCTTGGTCATCTCAGCTAAACCCTCTCATTGCTTAGATGGGTAGCGTGCACCTAGCCCTGGGCTTGGAAGCTTTCAGGCCAAGTCTGGGCAAACACTTCTGCCTGGGTTTCCTCCTTGACAAGGTAGAAATAATGGGAACAATGGCTTCCCAGGTGGCATAGTAGTAAAGAGTCCACCTGCCAGTGCAGAAGATGCAAGAGACACGTGTTCAATCCTAGGTCAGGAAGATCCCCTGGTGAAGGAAATGGCAACCCACTCAAGTATTCTTGTCTGGAAAATCCCCAGGGCAGAGGAGCCTGGCAGGCTACAGTCCATGGGGCTGCACAGAGTCAAACACGACTGAGTGACTGGGCACATACACACAGTGGGACCAAACTCAGGTTGTTGAGAGGCTTCACTGGAAAGTTTCTCAGTTATTTAGATACTTAGATTTTTCTGGCTCTCTCTCAAGCACCCATTGAAGGTATTCTTTATACCCAGCATGGCCATGAAATAATTAAAGTCTTAGGATTATCAGTAAAAACTGGTCTTGCTATAAATTCAGTTCAGTTCAGTTCAGTCGCCCAGTCGTATCTGACTCTTTGCGACGCCATGAACCGCAGCACGCCAGGCCTCCCTGTCCATCACCAACTCCCAGAGTTCACCCAAACTCATGTCCATCGAGTTAGTGATGCCATCCAGCCATCTCATCCCCTTCTCCTCCTGCCCTCAATCTTTCCCAGCATCAGGGTCTTTTCAAATGATTCAGCTCTTTGCATGAGGTGGCCAAAATATTGGAGTTTCAGCTTCAACATCAGTCCTTCCAATGAACATCCAGGACTGATTTCCTTTAGGATGGACTGGTTGGATCTCCTTGCAGTCCAAGGGACTCTCAAGAGTCTTCTCCAACACCACAGTTCAAAAGCATCAATTATTTGGTGCTCAGCTTTCTTTATAGTCCAACTCCTACATCCATACATGACTACTGGAAAAACCATAGCCTTGACTAGACAGACCTTTGTTGGCAAAGTAATGTCTCTGCTTTTGAATATGCTATCTAGGTTGCTCATAACTTTTCTTTCCAAGGAGTAAGCGTCTTTTAATTTCATGGCTGCAGTCACCATCTGCAGTGATTTTGGAGCTCGGAAAAATAAAGTCAGCCATTGTTTCCACTGTTTCCCCATCCATCTGCCATGAAGTGTTGGGACCCGATGCCATGATCTTAGTTTTCTGAATGTTGAGCTTTAGGCCAACTTTTTCACTCTCCTCTTTCACTTTCATCAAGAGGCTCTTTAGTTCTTCTTCACTTTGTGCCATAAGGGTGGTGTCATCTGCATATCTGAGGTTATTGATATTTCTCCTGGCAATCTTGATTCCAGCTTGTGGTTCCTCCACCCCAGCGTTTCTCAGGAGGTAATCTGCAGATAAGTTAAATAAGCAGGGTGGCAATATGCAGCCTTGATGTACCCCTTTTCCTATTTGGAACTAGTCTGTTCCATGTCCAGTTCTAACTGTTGCTTCCTGATCTGCATACAGATTTCTCAAGAGGCAGGTCAGGTGGTCTGGTATTCCCATCTCTTTCAGAATTATCCACACTTTATTGTGATCCACACAGTCAAAGGCTTTGGCATAGTCAATAAAGCAGAAATAGATGTTTTTCTGGAAGTCTCTTGCTTTTTCGATGATCCAGCAAATGTTGGCAATGTGATCTCTGGTTCCTCTGCCTTTTCTAAAATCAGCTTGAACATCTGGAAGTTCACGGTTCATGTATTGCTTAAGCCTGGCTTGGAGAATTTTAAGCGTTACTTTACTCGCGTGTGAGATGAGTGCAATTGTGCGGTAGTTGAGCATTCTTTGGCATTGCCTTTCTTTGGCATTGGAATGAAAACTGACCTTTTCCAGTCCTGTGGCCACTGCTGAGTTTTCCAAATTTGCTGGCATATTGAGTGCAGCACTTTCACAGCGTCATCTTTCAGGATTTGAAATAGCTCAACTGGAATTCCATCACCTCCACTAGCTTTGTTTGTATTGATGCTTTCTAAGGCCCACTTGACTTCACATTCCAGGATGTCTGGCTCTAGGTGAGTGATCACACCATCGTGATTATCTGGGTCATGAAGATCTTTTTTGTACAGTTCTTCTGTGTCTTCTTGCCACCTCTTCTTAATATCTTCTGCTTCTGTTAGGTCCATACCATTTCTGTCCTTTATCGAGTCCATGTTTGCATGAAATGTTCCCTTAAATCTCTAATTTTCTTAAATAGATCTCTGGTCTTTCCCATTCTGTTGTTTTCCTCTATTTCTTTGCACTGATCGCTGAGGAAGGCTTCCTTATCTCTCCTTGCTATTCTTTGTAACTCTGCATTCAAATGGGTATATCTTTCCTTTTCTCCTTGCTTTTCGCTTCCCTTCTTTGCACAGCTATTTGTAAGGCCTCCCCAGGCAGCCATTTTGCTCTTTTGCATTTTTTTTTCTTGGAGATGGTCTTGATCCCTGTCTCCTGTACAGTGTCACGAACCTCCGTCCATAGTTCATCAGGCACTCTGTCTATCAGATCTAGTCCCTTAAATCTATTTCTCACTTCCACTGTATAGTCATAAGGAATTTGATTTAGGCCATACCTGAATGGTCTAGGGGTTTTCTCCAGTTTCTTCCATTTCAGTCTGTATTTGGCAATAGGAGTTCATGATCTGAGCCATAGGCATATATACTATAAGTATATATATTATAAGTTGCTGCTGCTGCTGCTGCTGCTAAGTCGCTTCAGTGGTGTCTGACTGTGTGCTACCCCTAGACGGCAGCCCACCAGGCTTCCCCATCCCTGGGATTCTCCAGGCAAGAACACTGGAGTGGGTTGCCATTTCCTTCTCCAATGCATAAAAGTGAAAAGTGAAAGTGAAGTCGCTCAGTCGTGTCTAACTCTTTGCAACCCCATGGACTGCAGCCTACCAGGCTCCTCCGTCCATGGGATTTTCCAGGCAAGAGTACTGGAGTGGGGTGCCATTGCCTTCTCCAATACTATAAGTTAGGAGTCGGCAAACTGTAAACCGCTCCCTGTTTTCATGTGCCCATGAGCTGAACGTGGTTTTTACATTTTTAAGTAGTCTGAACAATAAAAAGAAGAGGAATGTTTTGTGACATGTGAAACTTACATGAAATTCAAATCTCAGTGTCCATAGATAAATTCCAGTCTCCCCATTTTTAAACTTATAAAAGATACTTAATTATTATATTTTGAATTATCATCAATAAAAATTTTGTGGAAAATTTTTTTCTTCTTTGTGCCTACAGAAAATCTGTAATTATACTGCTTGGTCTACAAAGCCTAAAATATTCACATCTGGCTCTTTATGGGAAGTGCTTACCAACTCCTGATCTAAGTCATTTTATAATCTCACTAGTTGAGTGATTTTCAAACTGTGGGTTAAGATCAATTATTTGTTGGTGAAATTAATTTATAGGGTTGCAAATAGCATTTTAGAAACAGTTTATAAAATAAGCCAAAATATTAGAGTCCATTGAACATAGTCAGGTCATATGTTGCTTTATGAAGCTTCTTTTTGGAAGGTTTTGTGTTGTGTGTACACACAGGCTGAGTTACCACATCAGATCTAGTGGGTCATGGTCAAAGAGTTGGGAAGCCAGAGCGGGAGACTGTAAGCTCTGTGGGGGCATAGAGCCTGTCTTACTAATATTTTTTTTTTCTTTTGTTTTTGTTGGCCTGGTATAATGCCTGGAGAAAGGAATGGATGTTTATAAATGTTTTGAAGACATGACTGAATTCAGGGATGAAATAGCTTTATTAATTAATTGACTATCATGGACCTAAGTGTCGTGGCGGTCTAAGGGCGGGTTGGAAAACGAATTTTCAGACACAGAGTATTGCAGAAAGGAATGAATTTATTAAGAACAAAGAGCAGAGATAATGTGAACATTACCCGGTTGGCAGGCCGACCTCCTGACAGACCAGGGAGAGCTGATGGGACACTGCGAGACCAGCGGGCTGGCTCAAGGGAGAGCCAACGCTTTTTGTGGGTTAGTAGCCAATTTTTGTAGCCTCAAGAAAAAGAAAATTCCTGCTGGAAGGATGACATTAGGTGATTTGTTAGGATGCTATAGGGAGAGTACCGTGGTGAACATTTTTGCCTAATTTGGGGTCATGAAGCTGACCTGTAAGGATCAGGGCAGCTTTTGGCAATAGTTACAACCTTGGTTCTGGGCTCGGCTTCTGTGCTCTTGGTGCAAGGCCTTGCACCTGTGGCCTTGGGATAGGACTCCACAATAAATAAGTCCTAAACATATCTTCGTGTTTTCAACTCAATGCCTGTAGTTTCCTGAAACAGGACATACATATCAGTGGGTGGACAAACAATTTTTCTTTTTATTATAGAAGATTCACACAAGAAGCCAGTTTTGAGTTCCATCCTGAAGGATCAATATGACACATATGGTGAGCAGAAGGGGCCCAAGCCCTGAACTGGGGGGTCCTGAGTTCTGATTCCTGTTCCTTCTTAAACTGTTATGACTCTTGGACTCGTCACCTGTGCATCTTTGTCAAGTTCCTTAGACCCAGGGGAAGTCAGAATGATAATAAGGATTACTGCACACCTGAGTTGTGGGGTTCAGCTGGAGGAATGTGTAGGAGAGCACATTGAGAAGGGAGAGGACATCCCCAGGCAGAGGCGGTGTTCATTATTAGGTCACCTTAAAATATTTGTATCAGACCCCTACTCCAGGCAAGGCTCTGTGGTGGGCACCAGAAGTTTAAAAAAAAAAACAAAGAAGTTCAAACAAGAGGGAAGTTCCAGTAGAAAATCAGGAGTTGATAGTGATTGTTTACCATGAGGACTGTAAGGTCCTTATAAGATCTTTAAGGGTAAGGACCCTATAGTTGTCATGGTGAAACTGGTGAGCAGATGAACAGCAATGTAAGACTTAAAATGAGGCGCTGGCAGAATGCATGTTGTAAGGCCACCCCTTCCATGTCATTGTTCAGACTCCAGAAAAAAGGTGTCAACTCTGTGTAGAAAGGTAGAGCACAGGCAGAGGGAAGTATGGGAGGTGGTGAGAGGCAGTGAGTCTCGGATGGAAGGGAAGCGAGGCCTGGCCGTGGTGGTGGCAGCCGAAAGGAGAAGCCCCTGTGGATGAAAAAGTCCCTTCTGAGTGAGTGACTCCCTGGGCTAATTGGTGCATTACTCTCTGTGATGGGCCTGATGGTGCTGAGATAACAAGACAAAAAACAATCAAATGAGAAATGGAACCTGAGAGTCTAAAAAGTTAGTAAATTTTGACATTGGAAATATAATCAAATTTCACCAGTGGTTTTCCGTAGTGACAGCCAAATCCATCCGTGTCAGAGCAGCCGCCTATGGAATGTGGTTTCGTGTGGCTTTTCTTCCCTTTTTTCTCTTTTCCTTTTGCAAAATCAGCATTAGGCTATTTGGAGGACAGGCGAGAACTATTATGTTAAATTGTGCTACCTACAACTTAAGCTTCTGTCTTTGCTAAAGCTGCCAGTTTTTATAAACAACAGAAGACAGAAAGGGTTTACTAAGAATAATGTTGAGGCCCAAAAGAATCCTACAGCCTATAAATCTTAATAGAGGTTCTGAGATTCCAGCAGGCTGGATGTGTCTCTTTTACCCAGGCTCACTCCATCTCGGCTCCCCTGTGATGACTGCAATTTTCTTGAAACGCAGGCACGGTGCCTTGAATTTACTTGTGGCACTATTTGCCTACAAACAGGAATACATGCATATAACCTATGCAAATCAATAAACACATGTCAGGACCCCTTAGATCGCACCACTCTTCTAAAATGCAATTTATCTTGCTGCAAATGAGAGTAAGGGCCTAGGTAACAAATAGCGTCTGATCATTTAACTAGCACCTGTTGTCAATGCATTTGAAAACTGCATTTTTCATTTGACATACAGTAAATTGCATTTTCATATATATCGAGTGGAAAAGGGAGGTGGTATGTACATATGCAGCCCTTTATGAATTTTATGAACAATGGATATTTTAGAGCTGTATGTTTAAAGGGGGTCGCGTCAAATGCTGCAAATCTATTCCTTCCTCCCAGTGCTGGTTGTGAACACACTGTACTTTTCTTTTGGCTGCATGTTGAAGCGCAGCAATGCTGAAAGTATAATTATAACGTTCATGTTAGGGGAAGGACAATTACTATAATTTTTGTATAAAATCGAATATAACTTAAATGTATAAATGTGAAATATTAGTTTTGAAAAAAAAAGTTTCTCAGGGGAAAACGGCTTTTTATAAATTACATTTTGTAGTCATTCCCTTTGTCGGCTTAAATTATGAGCCACAGGTTTTTTTTTTTAATGCGATATTTTGTTTGCAGATGGGTGGCTGTTGCACAAATTCAACAACACTTAGGCTTATCAGCAACAATGGTTTTCACATTAGTGAGCATGGTTTGGCAATATTATTTGACATCTGGAACAAGCTATATTATACCAGACATATCAAGTATAACTGAATGGATCATTTAACTGGCATTTGTTTCAAAAACTCCCACTCTTCAGCTTTTGCCTGGCTGTCATGATATGCCAGCAATGAATACTGCTTTCCCCAGCTTCCCAGTCTCTCATCTGCTTTGACAAGCTCATCACACTTCCTACTTTAAGTCAGGCATTTTGTAATAGTGGCCCTAAGGTCATGTTTTTGCATCTTTCTTGCATCTCCATCATTTTTTTTTTTTTAAAGAAGGTCATGATGCCAGGCTGCGGCAAAGGCAGGGCCTTTGTGGCCTTAGCCAGGACTTGGGCCATCAATGGAGCTTTTTCTCTGATTTTGAGTTCTTGATTGTGGGTCCTCTGGCATGTCTGCATTTTTTGGTAATTGTGTCACTGGGCAATCTAGTTTGTTAAATTTCATGTAACTTAGATGGAGAGAAACAAAAAAAAGGGGAAGGACCTTCCTGCATTTTCCATAAATGAAAGAACCACATGGGGGCAGAGACGGGAGACGTTGGAAATAGAAGAAAATGGTAAGAACAGAATGTTAGTGCTTACAACCTCTATTCATCTGTTTCATTAAGTTTTCCTAGCATTTCAGGGTATACAGTCACAATTTAGGGGCCTAGCCCCCCAAAGTTTCATGGCATTGCTGCTGCTGGTATAACTTGTTGCTCTGCCTAAGGAATTTGCTTCTTAGGATCTCAAAGCCAGGACTGTGAAGACTTCCATAGAGCAGGAGAATGTCATGAGTGCCTTCTAAATAAGAAGTAATGCATGTATTGCGCGAGTGTTGCTGCTGCTGTTGTTTATTGTTTAAGTTTATTTATTTGTTTTGTGTGGGAGATTCTCTCCTTTAACTCAGCAAACAGATTCCACCCATCTTACTGAGCAAATTCATAGCAACCGCTCAATAATTAAAGGGAAAGAGGGACTTAATTAGATAAAGTGAATAATGAGCACATCTCAAATGAAAGGCAAACATTCAAACAATGGAAAAAGTTATAGGCTTAGTCTTGTTTGCACTGTGTTTGGTAAAGTTGTTTTTTATCAACACAAACAAGTCAAGTTGAGGCTTGAGGCTGAAAAGGTCTTTATTATCCATACAAATGTCATTGAAAGGAACTGGCCAAGGTGGTCTTCCTGTTGGAAAGAAAGCATTCGCAATCCTCTTAACATTTCTTTTTAATTGGAGACAGATTCATTCAGTCATTCTTTCTTTCATTCTACAAATATTTCCTGATGATGGAATGTTATGTGAAAAGCACCGTGTTAAGCATAGAAAGGAGGCAAAAACAAAAAGGAACAACAGTAACAGCAGCAGCTACTGCAACACAGAAAGTGAGAGAGAGCAATCTCACTGACAATAGCGTCCGAAAGAATAAAACACTTGGGGATATACTTAACCAGGGAGTTGACAGATCTGTACACTGAGAACTACAAAACACTGCTACAAGAAATCAAAGAAGACGTACAAATGGAAAGCCACCCTGTGTTGGTGGATTAGAAGACTTATTATTAAAATCTCCATATTCCCCAAAGCAATCTGAAGATTCACTGTTATCTCTATCAAAACCCCAAAGGCATTTTCACACTAATAGAACCATCCCAAAATTTACATGGTATTTCAGGGGACCTTGGATAGCCAAATCAATTTTGAAAAGAGAACAAAGTTGGAGACTTCATAGTTCCTGGTTTCCAAACATACTACAAAGCCATAGTAATCACGACAGTGTGGTACTGGTTTAAAGACAGACATATAGACCCTTGAACAGAACCGAGAGCCCAGAAATAAACCCTGTGTAGATGATCATGTTATCTTTGACAGGGGTGTTCAGTTACACAAGGGGAAAAGGACAGTCTCCTCAACAAATGGTGTTGGCAAAACTGGATATACAAACGAATGAAATTGGATGCTTATTTTACACCATATACACAAATTCAAGAAGAATTCAAGACCTGAAAGTAATGCCTAAAACTGTAAAGCTCCTAGAAGAAAGGACAGGGGAGGACCATCGGTGCTGTGGATTTGGCAGTGATTAGATGTGCTTAGATATGATACATAAAACAGCAAAAGTAAAAATAGATGCGACTGCATCAGACTTACTTGACATCAAAGGAGATGACCAACAGAGCGAAAAGGCAACAGACAGAATGGGAGAAAACATTTCCAAACTCTGTGTCTGATGAGAGGTTAATGATCACAATATATAAGGAACTCCCAAAACTAACAGACAACAGAGAACCTGATTAAAAGATGGACAGATTATCTGAATAGACATTTTGTAATGAAGGTACACAAATGACCAACAAACATACGAGATGCTCATCCTCACTAGTCATAAGGTAAATGCAAATCAAAATCACACTGAGATATTACCTCAGGCCCATTAGGGTGGCCACTATCAAAAGCACAGAAAACAGCATGTATTGGTAAGGATACAGAGAAATTAGGGCCCTTGTTCCAATTGATTGTACTGTTGGTGGCAGTATAAAATAGTGCAACCATTATGAGAAACAGTATGGAGAGTCCTTACAAAAAAAAATCAGAAATCAAAAATTACCATATTATTCTGTGTGTGTGTATATATATATGGATACAAAGCACATCTTGAAGAGAGATACTTGCACATAATAGTCATTGCACTATTATTCACAATAGCCAAGAGGTGAAAGTATCCTTGATTAGATGAATGGATAAAGAAAATGTGGTATATACACTTGATGGAATATTATACAGCATTGAACAAGAAAAAAATACTGTCACATTCTACAGTGTGGATGAACTTTGAGAACATTAATCTTATTGAAATAAGCCAGACGCAAAAGGCCAAACGTTATATTATTTCATGCACATGAAGTATCTAAAGTAGTCAGAATCATAGAAATAGCAAGTGAAAGGTGCTTGTCAAGTATGGGATGAGGGAAAAGATGGGAAAGGCAATTTGTGTTTAGTGGATATAGACTTTCAGTTTTACAAAGAAAAAGTTCTAAAGACCCGTTGCACAGCCATGTGAATAAACAGCACGGCTGAACTGTGCATTTAAATGGTTAAGACGATAAATATAACATTATGTGTTTTTATCACAATAAAAGTAACAGCAGGAAAACCAAAGTATGTGTTGTCCCTGCCTTTGAGGAGTCTTGGAATTTAGTTAAAAAAAAAAGTAATTTATAAAAAAAATGTAGCTTATTTGTAATAGAAATTGTTGTAGGCAGGGAAGGCTTCCTAGAGGAAGTGGGTCTTGGACCTTGGTCACTGCAGCCCTTGACCCACTTAGTGGGCCTTTTTCACCTTCTGGCTGCTGCTGGGGCAGTTCAGGTTTTCCTAACACAGCTTAAGTAGAGAGTGGGCTTTTGAGGTAGTAGAGAGGAGGCCTGTTGCTTCACCAGCTAAAATTAGCAGCTTTAGACCCAAGGTGGTGGTGGTGGTTTTTTTTTTTTTTTTTGGGGGGGCCTTTGGCCTTGCTGTGTGGCATGTGGGATCCTAGTTACCCAGCCAGGGATTGGACCTGCACCCCGTGCAGTAGAAGCATGAATTCCTAACCCCTGGACCGCCAGGGAATGCCCCAAGGTCACTGTTAGTTCAGCCTGCCTATACACATGCCTCTGTGCTCTGCAGAGGCCCACTGATGGGACCCAGCATCATGCATCGAGCTGTAGCTGCCTTGTCTCTTGCTTTCTTCCTGGGTTTTCATGCACATCTGCCTATTTACTTTCAAATTCCAAAGGCGAACTTGGCTCATAAATCTTCATGATACCCCAAAATGACATTGTAATTTTACCCACTAGAGTTGTTACCTTAATGCCTCTCTAATTATCTTGTGTACTCAGACTTTAGATACTCACTGGGGAGGAAAAGCGAGAGCAGGGGTAGGGCAGCAGCCTGCATCTCTCTTCTGCTTCAGTGTCATCTGGCTCAGAGGTCGTCCCTTGAGAAGGAGAATGGGGCTCCTTTTGCCCTCAGAGCCATCATTGCCCTGCTTTGCTCTCTGTCACAGGGGCTGTCACTGGTGGGAGCATTTCTTAAGCTTTTTCACAAGCCAGCTTCCTTTTAGGTTTGACCAGGGGGAGACCCTGGCAGGAGACTGGAAGGCAGGAGGTAGGAATAAGCCAGTGTGCTTCTCTCCATCCCACTCCACCTCTGTGGCTTCTCTGTGGGGGACTAAATCTCTGTTTCAGTCCTGATTCCTATAGGATAAGGCTTGCCAGGCTTTGGGCTTTGGTTAGTGACCTTGTCTCAGTCCTCTCTTTCTCTCTTGACCTAAAAAATGCTTGGGAGTGGGAGAGGTTTCTTGCTGTGGCTTCTCCATCATTTGTATGTCCAATTCCCTGCATTAAATTCCTTCCGTGGTAAATATTAGAAGCAGTGGCTATTTTCTACTTTTGACCCTGACTGATGCCGTTCTTTGGTACCTGACAACTTCTTGGTAGTCTATGGGCTTTCAGAAAGCCCTGATTTGGAAACAAACATCAGTTTTGGTGTGACTGCTGATTTCAGTGACAGGTGTAGAGAATCACCGTTTGCTGGATCTGAACCCAAAGGTGAAAACGATTGATGATGGTGTGAAGGTAAACTGGTCTGTGCTTAGTGAGTCTTGTTTTACCCATGGTAGCACGTGAATTGTGAAATGGGATGGAAAGAAATGCTGGACTCCTAGACTTTATTTTAGATCATAAATATGATAAACATAGTATTTTCATATTGAAACTTCCATGACCCAGCACAGTTACTCTGTCTAGTTTAATAAGGCCATATTTATTATATGACCGCCTTGACTGTTGGGCATCAGGCCAGACATATCTAGAAGGAGAGCTTGGACTAAGATAAAAAAGGGTGTTTGGATTGGGAACTCATCTGCAGACTATATTTATATTAGTCTGTAGCCATTTTTGCCTCTCGTTTGAGATAAAACAGTATAGTGGCATTAATATGAATGTTTCCAGTGATGGAGACGTTTTGTTTTAGGAGGTTTAGAGTCCTTTTAGGCTGTGTTGGAGCTGTCCCAACAAACTAGTGAAGCCCTCATTAGCTTCAAGAGTTGAGTATTCCCATTCAGACTTAAAAATGTTCAAAACTTGGTATCATTTTCAACTTTTTTGTCCTCGACTTTTCAGCTGCTGAGAAATACTAGGTGAGTAAGAAACAAGTATTTTTTTGTTATCCCTGTAATACCATCTAGTTTTCTTACAGGGGAACTTGGAATCAGAATTTCTTACAAGGGAACTGTTGAGTGGTGGTGGTGGTGGTGTTTATTTGCTAAGTGTTGTCTGACTCTTTGCAACCCCATAAACTGCAGCACACCAGGCTTCCCTGTCCTTCACTGTCTCCTAGAGTTTGCTTAAACTCATGTCCATTGAGTTGGTGATGCCATCCAATCATCCCATCCTCTGTCACCCCCTTCTCCTCTTGCCCTCAATCTCTTCCAGCATCAGGGTCTTTTCCAATGAGTCGGTTCTTCACATCAGGTGGCCAAAATATTGGAAGAGCTTCAGCATCAGTCCTTTCAATGGATATTCAGAGTTGATTTCCTTTAGTATTGACTGGTTTGATCTCCATGCTGTCCAAGGGACTCTCAAGATTTCTCCAGTACCACAGTTCAAAATCATCAATTCTTTGGCACTCAGCCTTCTTTATGGTCCAGCTCTCACAGCCATACATGACTACTGGAAAAACCATAACTTTGACTATATGGATGTTTATTGGCAAAGTAATATATCTGATTTTTAATACACTGTCTAGGTTTGTCATAGCTTTTCTTCCAAGGAGTTGAGTGATATAGAAAACATCAAAGTCAAAGCAATAACATATTCAACAATATTTATGCACTAGAGACTTGGGTCCTGGGGTTTCAGTTCAGTTCAGTTCAGTTCAGTCGCTCAGTCATGTCTGACTCTTTGCAACCCCATGAATCGCAGCACGCCAGGCCTCCCTGTCCATCACCAACTCCCGGAGGTCACTCAGACTCACGTCCATAGAGTCCGTGATGCCATCCAGCTATCTCATCCTGGGTCGTCCCCTTCTCCTCCTGCCCCCAATCCCTCCCAGCATCAGAGTCTTTTCCAATGAGTCAACTCTTCGCATGAGGTGGCCAAAGTACTGGAGTTTCAGCTTCGGCATCATTCCTTCCAAAGAAATCCCAGGGTTGACCTCCTTCAGAATGGACTGGTTGGATCTCCTTGCAGTCCAAGGGACTCTCAAGAGTCTTCTCCAACACCGCAGTTCAAAAGCATCAATTCTTTGGCCTGGGGTTTAGCATCTAAGAAATCCATCAGTTCCTGCTCTCATGGAGCTTGTAAAAAATAAAGTCATTTAGGACTAGAACCAGGGAAGTTCAGCAGGTTGGAGAGCAGCGAAAAGGATATCTAGATAGACTTGATAAGTTGAAATTTGAAAAATGAGGGAATTCACTAAGCATCAAGAGAGAGGACATCTGGTCACAGTATGCAGAGGTCTGGAAGGCATGAACACAAGAAACTGTATTGCCTTATGGGAAATAACACAGGAGTATTTTAAAGTTGGATCTTTCTGAAAGTAACAGAATAGCTTTTTTTTTTTTTTTAATTGTTGTTGTTATTTTCTTAACCTCACCTAGGAGAAGATCATTTTAGTAGAGGTTGTTGTTCAACATGATTGAATATGATTGGGTATTATTACTTGCTGATGGGACTTAATTTTCTCATGTTTAAATGTGATCCATTATCTTGTGTCTAGAACATATTAAAATGACTTTAAAATGAGAAACAAGGGAACTCTGGTTATTTCAGTGCAAACGTACTTGTTTATTGAACTAAGCTGAAGGGTGCTGGGATATTTGAATACTAACATGATGTAGATGTTCAAATCCCAGGGTTATACGGCTAGATTAACCATTAGTAATGCTGAGGCTGCCCAGGCTGCAGTGGGAACTTGAGTTTTATTGTCATTTTTTAAAAGCCTTATTCTGTTTGGTTTTTCCTGCTGGCTTCTTTTTTCATTCTTTCATTCCTTCTCTCCTTCCAACTCAAAACTCATCAATTTGCAATACCCCTGATAAAACTCATTTATAATGCTGACTAAATTTTCTAGCTTCAGCCAGCTGTTCAGTTTTTTTTTTTTCTCCTGGTGGAAGGCCCCAAACTCTTCTCACTACTTGTTCTGAAGATAAATTAGCGACTTCTAAATAATGCAGTGAACCCTAATTCTCTTTGATTAGTAGCGAGTTAGATGATAGCGACCCATTGAAATTGGCCATCAGCATAAATAATGAGTGAATGAACTGATAAAATGCAAAGTCACCGGCCGTCATAAATCAAATGAAATCCACTTTCTCTGGAAGTCACTGAAATTAGAAGTCCATGCTCCTATTAATTATTTTGCCTTCTGAAGACGACAGTGTTATAAATCAGCCTTGAAAGGCCCTTCACTTAGGAAGCTGAAGGAGTGCGGCTGCCTGCAAATTGCTTTGTGTACGCACCTAATTGTTTCTTAAGTAATCCACCTTTGTAGCATGGCTTTGGGAAGCGAAGAAGGTCCTCTTTGGTGGTGATCCATGAATGTGGACTTAAGAAGGGCCTTAAAAAGGGTCCAAGTGCAGTAGGAAGTTATCTGTCTTCCCTAGAAAAGATATCCCCAGGGTCCCTATTATGCAACTCAGACCACAGCAGGGCCAGGCGCTGTGGGAGTGGTTTTCGATGGCAGGGACCAGGAGGCCGGCTGTAGGCCCCAGGCCATTTTATCATCCTGTCCCAGCTCAACTTCCAGCCAGGCCAGAGAGGCCAAACTTCAGATGATTTCAGTGAAAAACAAGATTTTTAAACTTGGAGAAAAACCAGGGATGGAAAACTTTGACTTCGCAGGTTCATTTTAAGAGTCATTGTAATCTGCATACGTGAGGTGCGAAATGACACATAATTTTTACTGAACGGTGGGTGGGAAATGATATTCACTTAGGAGCCTATTTTGCGACAACATTGAAAGAAAGCAATGTTCTGTGGAAAACAGGTTAATTATCTGGTAGGATAGGTTGTAAATGAGTTTCTTTTTGGACCCACTACCTGTTGTAGGTGAAGTCCTGAAGCTGAGACGACTGTGAAAAAAACAGTTCTCTCTGGGGGATGGTCTCAAAATTTGGTCCAGCTTTCCCACGTGACCCTGGATGGTTAATGAATCTGGACAGAGCTCTTAAGGACATTCTCTGCTTCCCACTGAGGGTGTGTTATTTTTGTTGGCCTCTGTGGAGTCAATGATGGCACCTTTATGGAGGTGAAGACAGACTTCGATAGGAAGCAGTTCTTGGGGTGCTGGGTGCTAGTCAAAGCATAGTGAGTGTCCACGTTCACTCACTTCGCTTCAGTGTGGCCTTAAAAGCCATGGTTTGGGGGTCGAGTTTTAAGGGAAAAATAAGTTTTTCTTTCTTTCCTCTTTCTGTTGACTTTTCTTTCTTTGGCTCTTTGGAGTCTTACTTGTGTCCTGTGGGATCTTTCGTTGCAGTGCGTGGACTCTCTAGTTGTGGCCTGTGGCCCCAAAACACGCAGACCTAGTTGCTCCATGGTATGGGGAGCTTAGTTCCTCGTCCAGGGATCGAATTGCATGCCTTGCATTGCAAGGTGGATTCTTAACCACTGGACCATGAGGGAAGCCCTTCTTTTTATCAACTTCCTGTCTGCTGCAGGCCTCCTGGATTCACCTGTAGGCCAGTGCACTAAAGGTAAATGTGAGCCCTGAAGAACTTAAACTGTCTCCCGGGTTATGTGTGGAAGCATATCCTCCCACTCCTTTATGATAATTTGGGTGACCTAGCCTGTTCTGAATCATCTGTATAAAGAAGGGGTGTGTGTTTTCTCAGTTAGCTGAAAGAACAACATAGTTGTTGTGAGTGGTGTAAATTCTCCTGTGAGTGTGTTCTGATGTTGGGGTAAGTTGCTGCCAGATCATTTGTGAATCTGAATAGCCCATTCTAAAAACTAAACTTAATGATTCTATAAATGAGTGTTATGTCATGAGGTACAAAGGAGCAATTATTCCCTGGAATATTGAATCTGAAATGCAAAGATGTTCTGGGTTGTGTCTTTGAAAGCAGTCATGTCTGTAGTTTCACAGTGGTTCCATGGGCTTATTCCACACCAGTGTCTCAATCCCTGGACACCTCCACAACTACCTAATCCACAAAGCTGAGCCTCCTTAGCTCTTGGGATCTTGCTCCCACAGTGGTAGCATTCTGCTTGTTGTGGGAGAGGGCTCAGGGAAGCAAACATGGCTCATGCTCTTCCCTCCCTGCTTCTGGAAATCCAGGAGGCAGCTGCTGGTGTTCTGTGCTCCAGGACAGAGCAAGACCTCAATGGCGACTCCTCTCCTAGAGCTGATTTGTCATGTATCTGTCTTGGTCTTCTCTTGACTTGGCTTCAATTGTGAAGTTTTGGTGCGTGATGGGAGTTGCAATAAAGACTGGCAGGTTGTTGGAGACAGTGAGAGCAGGAGAAGAGTTCATCTGTGTTTGTAGCTCCAGTATTAATTGAATTTCCCTTTGCTTGTGAGGTTTATAGAGGATAAGCTAGATCCTGACCATGTATACAACTGTGTCCTTCTGGAATGAACCATTTATCGCTCATGGTTTATGGGTTTTAGAACATCCTTCTTTTCCTTGGGTGATGTTCCCTTGGGTGGCACATAATCAAGGTGACCATATGTCCTGGCTTCCCAGGGAGAGTCTCAATTTATGCCTGTTTTTCTGATATAATTATTATTAGTGATCCCCATCCTTCGTTGATTCTTAAAAGTATTGAGATTTAGATGATCACCCTATCTATATATGATACTTGAAAGGAACTTTTACATGTGTTTCCTCAGCCTCATAGAGACTGTGGCATATTGAGAAAATCCAAGTTTGGGAAAGTGAATTTATCCCTTAGTGTATGACCTTGGGCTACTTACGTTCTCTGAGCCTCTTTTTCTTTATCTATAAAATGAGGTTCATTGTACATCCCTCACAGATTTGTGCTGAGGATTAAATAAAACAGCATGTAAAGAACCTAGCAAATTGCTAGCCAGATAGATAGGTGGGAGATAAAACATTTGTTCTCCTTTATTCCTCAGAATAAGCCCAGAGAGGGAAGACACTTTGCCATGCTTCTGAACCTGATTTTGTGTTGCGAACAATTAAGTCAGCATCAGCTCGTGTGACAGAGAGAGAAGAAGAAAAAGAGAGAATCATCCCCATGTGAAGAAAGACCCTCTCCCCAAACCTCTTAGAATGCTCCCTACAAAGAGGTGAAAAAGTCACATAAAAGAGAGATGCTGGGTTTTCTCTTTAGGTGAACAAGTTGTGGATTTATTGTTTGTAGCAAAAGGTACAGTAAACGGCCTTGCCTTTCAAATATAATGTGACAGTGAAAATACTCTATTGATCTTGAAGAAGCCTCTGTCTTTTCATCTGTGAAATGGGGATTCAAAAAATTGTAGTAGGAATTAAATGGGGCCACACATGGATAGGAGTCCTGCAACCTGTGCCAGGCTGGGCACACATGGCGGATCATGGTTTTCCTGCTTTTTGCAGAGCTGAGGCACCCAAACACCAGAAGACTAGGTCAGGAGTAAAATGACCGTGGGGAGCAATGCCATTCCGGGTCCTGAGATTCCCATGTCCTTTACAGTGACGCTCAGTAATACCTCGTTCTTTCTCTGAAGTCTCAGGAGGGCACACATAGCTCTGTTTAACTGGCCCAACAGGGATTGGCATTTTTAAAGCAATTTGTATAGCTTTATGGAGATTACTCTTGTCAATGTTTTTAGAGTAAAAAGAGTTTATTTTCCTCAAGATTTCCAGCCCAGATGGCTCAAAGTCTGTAGAAGAAAGTTATAAAATGTTAGCAGCCAGGACTGACAGCTGTGACCAGCTCCAGGGGACCCCCTTGCTGCATGCGGCGCACAGACTCTGAGGCCCTCTGTGCCTATCCACTCAGGCGAGGGAGGCGCCCAGTGGGGACCTTGCTTCACCTCAGTAAATGGCTGTGTATAGATCACACTGGGCTGGCTGCAAAGTTCCTCATGGCTTGTAGGAGCCCTTGGTAGGAGAAGATAATACGTATCTGTGCATTTGCATTCTTGCTCCTTCCAGTACCTTCCTCCCCACCCCCACCCACCCACTGATGATCACAGAAGAGTCTGGCAAGGAGTAAAGCCCTCCACCTGACCTTAGACCTCAGCGGGACTCCTGTTGCATTTAGTAGCTAATACTTTGCGTAGCACTTAATATGTGCTGAGTAGCAGCAGTGTTTACTGTGAGTAGCAGCGCAGTCTGCTGTGGGGTTTGTGCTCATGGAGGTCATGAGAATGGAACCATTATCGATAGAATTAGTGTCCTTATAGAAGAGGCCCCACAGAGCTCCCCGGACCCTCACGCCAGGCAAATGCGCAGGGAGAAGTATGCGGCCTGGAGGAGGGCACTGACCCCAGGCTTCCAGCGCCCAGAGCTGTGAGAGGCACATTTGCGTACAAGCCATTCAGTTTATGACATGTTGTTACAGCGGCTGGAACGGACTAAGCCGTGGACCGGGTCGCACACCTTAGAGAGGCAGAGCCCTAATCTGAGCTTGGGCCACTGGCACCCCCATCCTTGCTTGACACCACGTTGCTTCTCATCCTCCTTCATTATAATCTTTTCTTTTTGTCTGTTGGGTTGGTTTCTTTCTTTGCTTGCTTTACAAGTTTCAGAGAAGATTATGAACACTTTGGAGAATTTTGGCAGCAGTAGGGGTGGGCAGAGGTTGCTCTGCCATGTCCTTTTGTTTATTGAATTATACAAGTACAGTATCCTCCGTACTAACTGCTAAAGCTCAGTTCTCTCTGGCTGACCTTCAGCCTGACCCACTCTCTTCCCTAGAGGTAATAACATCAGGGGTTTGCTATATTTATTTTTCTTTCTTCTGTGAATTTATACACTCCCATGCATATAGGTATATATATGTACATACTAAGAATTTATGGTGATATATAAGATAACTAGCTTGCTATTCTCACTTGTTGGTATGTCTTAGATATCTTCTGATGTCACAGAGATATACTCACCCTTTATGACTTGTGTGCAGTATTACATGTTGCGGATACGCCAAGGTATAATTAGACTGTTAGCTTTCTGCGGGTATTTAGGTTGTTAGTCATTTCTCCTTGTCACATAGATAATGAATGGCCTTATTATGAGTCTCTCTGTGTACATGTGGAATTGTTTCTCTTGAGTCTGTTCTAAAAAGTGAAATTGCTTAATCATAGTATATGCATATTTTCAGTTGTAATAGATACTATAAAAATTGTCCTCTAATGATTTTTATCACTATTCATTCTTACTAGTAGAAGTATCATTTGACCTGTTTCTGCCAAAATTTGATATTAGCATACTCTCAAAATTATTGCAGACTATTAACTATAACACAGTATAGCTCATTGCCAATTAAGATTTTCATCTGCTTGCCAAATATGAGGATCACTTTATATATTCATCATCTAGATTTTTGTTTTCTGTGTTTTGAATTGCCTCTGTATATCATGTGCCCATTTTCCTGTTGGCATGTGTGACCCTTACTTACTTAATGATTTCTAGTAAGTCTTTACTGAGGTATACTTGGCATCAATCTCTCATTTTGCAAATATTTTCTTCCTTCTTCTGTTGCCTTTCAACTTTATGGTGCTTTTTTATTACACACAGGGTTTTAATTCTGATGTTGTCAGATTGACAAGTCTTTTCCTTTATGCTGTTTCTGTCTTATTGCAGGCCTTACCAACCCTTAGGTCATAAACATATTCTCCTGTATTTCTTTGAAAACTCTAGTTTTATCTTTTAGGTATGGATCCATTGGAAATAAATAAATATCTCTATATAGATAGATATACATATGAATACTTTCATGTTGAGGTCAATTCATATATATATGAATACACACATATATATGTAATTCATATATATATATATCTATGAATACACACATATATATGTAATTCATATATATATATATATATATGAATACACACATATATACATTTCTTCCTGCCCCCCCTCCCCAAATGGATAGCCAGTTGACCCAGAACCATTTGTTTTAGGCCATTTTGCTAGCCATTTTGCAATGCTATTTCTTACCATCTATAAAATTTCTAATTAGGCACAGATCTGGGCTCTATTCTTTTCACAGATCTGTGAACAGAACAGGATTCTGTTAGCTTCCTATGTCTCGAGAGGTTATTATGGCATTTCTAACTCTACTCTTAAAGCCATCTACTGCTTGTGTGGCCCATATTATCACTAACAGTGGGTAGTTCTCATGGGCTCTAAATGAGGCATAAGAGTCAGCTTGATTTTTGGCAGTAAGATGTCCATCAGAAGATACAGGTTCTAATTTTAATTCTGCTGTACTCTCTATGGCCACAAATCACTTACTGTCTCTGTTATATGCTGGGGAACAAATTGGATTGAGTAGGCTTGAAATCCTGACTGGTGCCTGCCACTGAATGACTGTGGAGTTTGAGGATAAATGCTTAACTTCTGTATCTCTTCTCTTAATAGGGATATTATCATCTACCTCTGAGAATGGTTTTACGGACTTTTTATACAAATAATGTGTTAGGGAACATTTTGTTAATTATAAAACACTACAAACACTAGCACTGCATACTAATATGTACAGGCCTTGCTTTTATTTTGGTCCAATAAAGTTAATACATCTTTGTCTCACCTACCTCTGAGAGCTGTTCTGAACATCAAATAGCATGTCCTTTGATAAAATTGAAAATGTCACCAAGATTATTTATAACTGATGAATCCCAACAGGTAGACTGTAATTGACAAATATTAACCAAGCCTGTAGGGTTCTTGTAGTGAAGGAGGATCATATTAATAGAGTATCTTCAGGCAAGATTTGGTGGAGCCAGATTTATGGCGTCCCTTAAGTCTTCAACCACTGGAGTGAAGAAAGGTATGGTGTTGGTCCTTTAAAAGGGTGCCGATAGTCTTTTAAGTGTGAATAATAGGCAGGGTGAAGACTATGTGAGTTCTTGTGCTAAGATGATCAGAGGGAGGGTAGAGCTGACCATCGGTTCCCTGATCTCATCAATGGCTATATCTAGTTTTGTGTTATTAAAAAAATGAAAAGTTTGACCTTTACTTGTTTATAAATTATTTAGTCCTTCTCTCTTTCTTTCCCTGCCTAACCCCACTTTCACACTGAACCCAAGTTTTCAACACTTAAGAAACCATCAAAATACGAGGTCATTGAATATTAAAGTGAGAGATGAGAAAAAGGAAAAAGAAAGCATGAACAGGGCTCTTGTTATAATATTGGCAAATATTTTTCCTTCTGCGGGCAGCAGTGCTGTCGTGATGTGGTGCTGCTTCGGCGACTCTAAGTAAGCCATCTCTCCCTGTGTGCACACCTCAGTATCGTTCTCTTCCGTGGTGACTTGGACCTGCCCGATGGGACATTGACGTGTGGCATGCAAGCAGAAACTTGGTAAGTGCTTGCGCCTTGGCTTTGGTTTTGGAACGTTTGCACTTAAAGTCCACCTGACAGGTAAAGAATCTCAAGCTAGCCATGAGGAGAGAGGTCCCAGCCCCCAGTCATTGCCCAGACTCTTGACGTGTGAGTCAAGCCACCTTGAACACTCTGTGCCCTGCCACAATCTGACAGCAAACACATGAAGACTTGAAGTGAGAGCACTAGAGAACTGCCCAGCTGAGCCCCTCGGAGTGCACAGAGTTACAGGCAGATAAAATAGTGGTTCTTCAAATCCACTCCGTTTATTGTGTAGCAATAGATAATTGTGACACTGGGTTAACGCACACACACATATTAAACTCCTGTTTAATGTACGAGCATTCACCTATTTCTTATATCTGAGAAGTTGCTGTTTTTAGATTTGAGTTCAGGCTGTTTTACCTGAAGACAGTCATTTCTCTCCATAATGTAGTCCGCTCTAAACAGCAAGGTGTGAGGCATTGCATTTAGAATGTGTCCACTTCATAAAGGAAAAGGTGGTGTAAGGAGCATTGTCTGTTTCCTGTTTAGGCCAGTTCCCTTCCCATTAGGCCCCCTGAATCCAGAAGGGCCCATAGGAGAAGGTGTCTTGGTAAGGATATTTATTTCTGCAGCTCGCATCCATGGGGGAACCTGGGAAAATTTATAAATCTATCATTTCAAGTCATTAGGAGGCATGTTGGTCAGTGCAGGAGGCTCTCTGCTCATTAATTCAGGAGAGATTTACTTGTGTCGCCCTCATTAGTATTTATAGGATTTATCCACATCAATCGCTAGTGCATTAACAGGGAAATAACTAAACCTCCCAGGGTTGGTTGGTGCTAATAAAATGAACTGGAAGTTCCAGAAATCACCGTGATCAGAAGTATTCTAAACTGGGGCCTGTAATTGATCCTTTCAAAGTACCCTCAGGATGTTTGCCTATTCGCTTCCCATCCAGTGGCATTTGCATATTAGCACAGTATCTAAGGCCTTCTGTGCAGCTTTCAGGCTAGAGCCCATTTTGTACCATAAGATGATGGTGGGCGACCCAGTGGAGGGTTGAAAATATCATTGTCGAACCAGAGAACCTAGGTAAACAATGGGTTAAGTTTCTTATAATTCTTCTTTGTTTGGTCCTGGCGTATTAAAAAAAAAACCACCCTGCATGTAAATATATTTTTTATGTATTCTGAACATAAAGATAGCTCTGTCCTACCATATTGATTTATTAGATTCTCTGACATTTTAGTTGTGGTCGTTATGTTATATTTATGAGATGAATGTTGGATTCCCTCATTATGTTATCCTCATTTATTTTACATACTTTTATGGCTGGTTGTGCATCGCTTTACAGTTAAAGCTTTATTGCAGCTGTTAGCGTTGGGGGGAGGGGAAGGCAAGTAGTTATTGATCAGAATTTACATGTTTACTGTTGTAATCATGATTTATTTAATCTGTTTGCACATATAAATATAAGCCCGCTCTCTGAAATAAAAAATATATACTGTATCTATATTTTAGGAGCATTCTTGTCACTCTCATATGCTTTGGAGTAGAGAATTTGCGGTTGATCCAGTGTTCTGTAGATGAGCAGTTTCCATGCAGCCTGTTGGTGAAGAGTGTGGCCTTTGGAGCTGGACTGTATGGGTTCAAATTCCACCTGGATGGCTTACTGCTTGTGTCTCAGACTGTGATGTTTGCCCTTTCATGCTTCCAATTTTCATACCTATAAAATGGTATTAGTGCTTATAAACCATTGTGAAGATTGGAAGATTAATATTGGCAAAAGTACTTGGCACAGAGAAATTGCTTATTATCTGCTAGTCATTCAAACTCGAGTAAGTAGGTGGTAAGGTAGGTATATTGGAAAAGCTCAGTTATGTTCAAGTGGGAGCCTAGAATGCTTTGCGAGGGGCTGGCTTCCCTGGTGGCTCAGTGATGAAGAATCCGCCTGCAGTGCAGGAGCTGCAGGAGCCTTGGGTTCAGTCCCTGCGTTGGGAAGATCCCTTGGAGGAGGGCATGACACCCACTCCATGATTCTTGTCTGGAGAATCCCATGGACAGAGGAGCTTGGCAGAATCCATCCGTGGGGTCACAAAGAGTCGGATATGACTGAAGTGACTTAGTACACACAGCAGATTTATTTAGGGGAAAAGTAGAAGATAATATAGGTATAAAGTGCTTAGATATTTTCATTTTTCGCAGAATTTTGTTTTTAATTCAGGTGATGAATTGTTTGCAAAATTATCTTAATCAGACTGTTTAATCTAGAATATCTGGATCACAAGCTCCATTTGGAAGACAAAACTAATTTGCTGAATGAGTGAGTGAATGAATGCATGCTGATCTATAGTTTTCAAGGAAAACCTTGGATATGTTTGACTTGTTTTATTTTTTAAATTTTTGTTGGGGTATAATAGTTGTATTAATTTCTGCTGTACAGTGAAATGAATCAGCTATGGGTATACATATATCCCCTCTTTTTTGGATTTCCTTCCCATTTAGATCATCACAGAGCACTGAGTTCCCTGTGATATACAATAGGTTCTTACTAGTTATCCATTTTATACATGAACTGAAGTAGCTCAGTCGTGTCCAACTCTTTGCAACCCCATGGACTGTAGCCTACCAGGCTCCTCAGTCCACGGAATTTTCCAGGCAAGAGTACTGGAGTGGGTTGCCATTTCCTTCTCCAGGGGATCTTTCCAACACAGGGATTGAACCTGGGTCTCCCACACTGCAGGTAGACACTTACCATCTGAGCCAATTTTATACATCAGTTCAGTTCAATCGCTCAGTAATGTCCGACTCTTTGCGACCCCATGAATCGCAGCACGCCAGGCCTCCCTGTCCATCACCAACTCCCGGAGGTCACTCTGACTTGCGTCCATCGAGTCAGTGATGCCATCCAGCCATCTCATCCTCTGTCATCCCCTTCTCCTCCTGCCCCCAATGCCTCCCAGCATCAGAGTCTTTTCCAATGAGTCAACTCTTCGCATGAGGTGGCCAAAGTACTGGAGTTTCAGCTTCAGCATCATTCCCTCCAAAGAAATCCCAGGGCTGATCTCCTTCAGAATGGACTGGTTGGATCTCCTTGCAGTCCAAGGGACTCTCAAGAGTCTTCAGCACCACAGTTCAAACGCACCAGTTCTTCGGCGCTCAGCTTTCTTCACAGTCCAACTCTCACATCCATACATGACCACAGGAAAAACCATAGCCTTGACTAGACGGACCTTAGTCGGCAAAGTAATGTCTCTGCTTTTGAATATGCCATCTAGGTTGGTCATAACTTTCCTTCCAAGGAGTAAGCGTCTTTTAATTTCATGGCTGCAGTCACCATCTGCAGTGATTTTGGAGCCTCCAAAAATAAAGTCTGACACTGTTTCCACTGTTTCCCCATCTATTTCCCATGAAGTGATGGGACCGGATGCCATGATCTTCGTTTTCTGAATGTTGAGCTTTAAGCCGACTTTTTCACTCTCCACTTTCACTTTCATCAAGAGGCTTCTTAGTTCCTCTTCACTTTCTGCCATAAGGGTGGTGTCATCTGCATATCTGAGGTTATTGATATTTGTCCTGGCAATCTTGATTCCAGCTTGTGTTTCTTCCAGCCCAGCATTTCCCATGATGTACTCTGCACAGAAGTTAAATAAGCAGAGTGACAATATACAGCCTTTTCGTACTCCTTTTTCTATTTGGAACCAGTCTGTTTTTCCATGTCCAGTTCTAACTGTTGCTTCCTGACCTGCATACAGATTTCTCAAGAGGCAGGTCAGGTGGTCTGGCATGCCCATCTCTTTCAGAATTTTCCACAGTTTATTGTGATCCACACAGCCAAAGGCTTTGGCATAGTCAATAAAGCAGAAATAGATGTTTTTCTGGAACTCTCTTGCTTTTTCCATGGTCCAGTGAATGTTAGCAATTTGATCTCTGGTTCCTCTGCCTTTTCTAAAACCAGCTTGAACATCCAAAAGTTCACGGATCACGTATTGCTGAAGCCTGGCTTGGAGAATTTTGAGCATTACTTTACTAGCATGTGAGATGAGTGCAATTGTGCGATAGTTTGAGCATCCTTTGGCATGGCCTTTCTTTGGGATTGGAATGAAAACTGACCTTTTCCAGTCCTGTACATAGTGGTGTCTATATGCCAATGCCAATCTCCCAATTTATCCCACCCTGCTTTCCCCCCTTGAATATATTTTTGATTGAACACATGAAGAATATTCAGAAGTTTTGCCCTGGCCAAGAAAAAGAAGGATTCACTGAAGTCCAAAATTTAGTCTGAAGATTTATTTTCCTATATATTATCTTAAAATAGGTTTTCATTCCAGGTCTGCCATTAGTTAGCTTTAAAAGATCAACCTCACTCTGCCTGTCTTCTCATCTATCACTTGGGTTCAATAATACCTGTGTGTCAGGACACTCAAAGCTGGTGCACTGGGACAACCCTGAGGGACGGGATGGGGAGGGAGGTGGGAGGAGGGTTCAGGATGGGGGACACATGTACACCCATGGCTGGTTCATGTCAGTGTATGGCAAAAACCACTACAATTGTACAGTAATTAGCCTCCAATGAAAATAGATAAATAAAAAATAATAATACCTGTTTGTGCTTTGTGCAATGCTCCGTCACTCAGTCGTGTCTGACTCTTTGCGACCCCATGGACTGCAGCCCACCAGGATCCTCTGTCCATGGGGTTTTCTAGGCAAGAATACTGGAGTGGGGTGCCACTTCCTCCTCCAGGGAGTCTTCCTGACCCAGGGATCAAAGCCACGTTTCCTTCATTGGCAGGTGGATTCTTTACCACTGAGCCACCTGTGAAGCCCCCCAATACCTGTATAGTACAATATAATAGTGACATGGACCCTGGGTAGAAATCAAAAGACATTTTACAGCCCCAGGTCTGCCACTGAATAGCTGTGGCAAAAGGCTTATTTATTTATTTTCTTTAAAAGGTCCAAGTCTCTTTCTGCAAGATCATGTTGAGAATCTGATGAGCTGATGTTGGTGATAGGACTCCAGATACTGTAAAGCACTACATAAATGTTAGGAACTCTTCATGATGCCACCTAACAAAGGTGTTGCAAAGGTGAGATGCTAAGTGATTTGAAAAGGCTCTCAAAGAAGCAGCATGTGCTTTGTGACTATTGAAGACATAGGGAAGACCTGGCTCTATGATCCCATCATGTTCTGGGTGAGAATCCCAACTCTGCCCAAGAGACAGAGGCCTAAAAGAACCCCAGACTCCCTGGATCCTTGGTTCCAAGGAATGTTACTCCTTTATTCAGCTCTTGTGCTACTATTTGCCCATATCCTTAGAGAAAAAATAAGTCTTGCCTTTGTAATTTCCATATTGTTTGTTGGGTACAAGACTGTGTATTTTATTTGCAGCATTTAATGTAAGTCACATGTTCTGCCCTGGTACTGGCGACTCAGCATTTGCATTTTACACTTTACAATTTGGCAGTGATTCTTTGAAATAATTTACTTTTATCGTCTTGCTTCAGATTTTCAAGTAATAATCCATCTAGCAAAGTAGTTTATCCGTTCTGTATATTCACTTCTGTTTTGAGGCTCTTGAGGAGAACGAAATGATTTTTAATCATATTTCTAGGCCACTCATCATAATTAAGTTTAGAATTATGAATTGTGTACACCTCATCATTACATCATACCTGTCTGTGATAAGTAAGTGAATCAGAGATCATCACAGGATTTTCAGAGCCTTGCAGGATGGTTTATGGCTTTTAAAGAAAAACCTCCAAATTTCTCCCAGTACCTTAAAACATTCTAGGAAAACCTGCAATGTTTCCCTTCTTTTTATCCTCTATCTGGAAAGGCTGTTGCTTGTTAAATCCCCCCTAAATCACTTGAACTCTGAAAATTTTATAGAAAAAGTTAATCAAAACTGAACCTCAAATATATTCTGAGTGAAATAAGTCATGCACAAAAGAATACTTACTATATGTTTTCATTTTTATGTCATTCTAGAACTAGTCTGGAGTTGCTTCTGGGGGACAGAGATTAACTTGTGAAAGTCGCTCAGTCGTGTCCAACTCTTTGTGACCCCATAGACTCTACAGTTCGTGGAATTCCCCAGGTCAGGATAATGGAGTGGGTAGCCTTTCCCTTCTCCAGGGGTTCTTCCCAACCCAGGGATTGAACCCAGGTCTCCTGCATTGCAGGAGGATTCTTTACCAGCTGAGGCAAAAGGGAAGCCCAAGAATACTGGAGTGGATAGCCCATCTCTTCTCTAGTGGATCTTCCTAACCCAGGAATCCAACCAGGGTCTCTGGCATTGCAAGCATATTCTTTACCAAGTGACTTATCAGGGAAGTCCAACTTGGTGAGATGGTGTAAATTAGAAATGTTCTAGATCTTGATAGAGGTAGTGAAATACACACACAAGTGCCTATATTTGTCAAAACTGATTAAATTGTACACTGAAGATCTATGCATTTCACTCTATGCAAATACATCTCAGGGGTTTCCCTGGTGGTTCAGGGAAAGAATGGCAAAGAATTCTTTACCAGAGTTCCCTGGTAAAGAATCCACTTGCTAATATAGGAAATACAGGTTTGATCCCTGGATCAGGAAGATCCCCTGGAGAAGGAAATGGCAAGCTACTCCAGTATTCCTGCCTGCGAGCTCCCATGGGCAGAGGAGCCTGGTGAGCTATAGTCCATGGGGTCGTGAAAGAGTTGGACATGACTTAGCGACTAAGCAACAGCAACTACATCTCAATAAAAGAATTAAAAAGTTAACTATGACCTGTTGTTTTCATATGTCATTTTAGGTACACTTTTACTGATCACCATAAGCTATGGAAGATTTGAGGCAATATGGTGCCTTTTCCTTATACCTTCTAAGCCAGGGCTTAAAAAGATGTTGTATCACAATACCAGTTCTTCTAAGTCATTTGAGGTTTGAAAAAAGTAATTTGCCAGCTCTGTTAGCCATGGATATTTAAGTGGGTACCTGCTGTCTGTTAACTTTTATAAGAAGCCGTTACTCATTCTAAAAATGTTCCCTTCTTCTGCCATTTGACTTATATGGAGGAATAATTTCTTGGCTAATTTTTTTGGGAGGGTGCACGCTTCTGAAATACAAATCCACTTCTAATGAATCATTATCATGTACTACCATAAAGGTTATTCACTGAAAGCTTCAGAAAAAAAGCAATGAAAACTAATTTTGATTGTTAATGGAAATGTATTTTTAGTCTTAAAGAGCTTCCCTCGGCAATAATTATAGTTATGCCTCTTGGGTGTTTTGGGACTTTTAAATTTACATCGAGTAGCTCTTTTTCATTTAGCAGTTAATCTTTTAACAGAGCTCAGCAAATTTGTTCTTCAGTCTAGTGTTAGGGAAGGATTGACAGAGAGTTCAGTTTTCTTTACCCCCTTCATAGTCCCTGCACGTGCCCAGGCTTCACTTGTTCTTGTGTTAGGCTATGTCCTGGGGTGACTGTGGGACATGGGCAGCTGAGGCTGGCAGAGAGAGGCTTGAGATGCAGGCCTTGCTTTCCTGCTGTCAGGAGACATCGGGACACAAATAGCTGCCTCTGCCTTATGCAGCACAGAATTGCTGCACAGCAAGTGAGCTCCTAGAATGCTTTCGCTGCAAGTGGGCAGAGCTCAACACTGCAGCCTATGGATTGGAAAACACAGCCTGTAAGGAGACTGCCTTGCAGCTGCCCTGCCTCTGGTTTCAGACTCCAAAGCATCTGTAGGAAGATTCAAAACAACAAGAGGCAGAGCTACTAAATTTTAGCAACTGAGACCGTTTGCTGGTTGTGCTGATTCTTGACTGGTTTCAGAGAGAGGCAGGGACTGCTTGAGGAAGTGGGAAGGGGTTCTGGCAGGAAGTTTGCTGAGGTTCTGCCCTCTTGTTAAAGAACAGAATGGTGCCAATTAACCCAGTCACCTGATTAGAGAAAGCCCAGGCCACCACTGAGAGTCCTTCTCCTGATGAAAAATGACCTCCCTCCCCACCATGAAACTAGGGAGCAGCCAGACATTTGGGTATTTGCAAAGCAGCACTGAACATTAGGGAACAGTTTAAATTAATCCTGTGTACTGCGGCTCCCAGAATGGAAGCCAGCCCCACATGTCAATAAATCTAGATCTGTTTGAAGCTCATGTCACTAAATCTTCGTCTTGACTGTTTGCTGGTGGTGTCAAGAGCTGCCCTGGAAGATGAATTTGAGGGGAGGATGAAAAAGGAACCATATTAAACTGCAGCTCTGATAAGTTTAGTTAAGAGGCAGGAGATGTGTCCTTGCCGTGACATTCAGTGGCTGATATTTGTTTCCCTTTAAATAATATGCTGTACATCTGTGAGAATGATGGTTTAGGGCTGGTGACATTGCATTTCCACCAAGGTTACTGCCTTCTGGACAGGCAGGCTCTCTCCTTTCTTTCTCTATCCCACACCCTGTCAATAAATATCCTCTTGTTGGAGGAAGTGAGATACAGATTTTAGAGGTAACACCAGAGCATCTTCGTTTCTGGAAGCAGTGAGGTTCAGCCCCTATGTAGGGAAAGGGTGAAGGGGTGGAGAGAAATTAAAGGGACCATGAGAAGCAGTTTTCTTTATGAAAATGTCCCAGGGAGCCAATAGCACCCAGTGGGGAGAGCTTTGAGAATACCAGAGTTTTGAGAATTTTTCCCTGAAAACCTTGTTTTCATAAACCAAGATATGGAAATCTGGGTACTCAGGACTTGGTGTTCTATTTTTCCCTGCAATTCCCCTATCCAGTTACCTTGTTTTTTCCTTACTGTAATTGCAGATCTATGACTGATGACAGCCATCAGCAAACTTCTTGTGTAAAGGGGCAGATAGTAAATATTTTCAGCTTTGTAGGCCAATACAGCCTCTGCTGTAACTATTCCACTCTGTCCTTGCAACCCAAAAGCAACCCTAGCCTATCCATAAATGAGTGGATGTGTCTGTATTATGGCCACTGACAGTTTTTTTTCTGTGATATTTTTAAAAAATATTTTTTAATTGGAGTAAAATTGCCTTAAAATGTTGTGTAACTTTCTGCTTACTACAACATGAATCAATTGTAAGTACACATATATCCCCTCCTTCTTGAGCCTCCTTCCTACCCATCGCCACGCTACCCCTCTAGCTGATCAGGGTTCTAAAGCTGAGATTCCTGGGACACTGACATTTGAGTTTGATATGATATCCGTTGTCATGAAAGAGTATCCCTCTTTTGATTTTTTCAGCTATTTAAAAATATAAAAATCAGTCTTAACTTGCAGGCTGTACAAAAACAGATAGTGGACTGGATTTGGACCATGAGTGTAGTTTTCTGACCTCTGACCTTTGTTTTTTCTCTGTCTTGTTGCTTTCCTTTTATCAGTGTGAAAAGATGATAGCTGTCCCTTTAGGGAGGACAGTATTGCCAACCTAAAGATTAACTCCATGGCTGTATTCAGCCAAGATGTAATGGATACGGATGAAAACAAAGCTGGCTCTGACAACCCATGTTCCCACACCAACCCTTTGTTAATACTTATTAGCTGTGTGACCTCAGGTTGCTCAGTTAACCTCTCTGAACCCCAGTTTTCTTTTTCTTTTTCTGTAATTGGGTAATCATACTTTCCTTGCCTATATTACATTTTTTTTATATAGATCAAGTTAAGAGAAATGAGAGTTGTTAGTAAACAATAAATCATTGTATGAATATAAGACCTTGGCGTTGTTCTCAGTGCTTTACCCACGTGGGTTCTTCTTGTTAACTAGTTTGTTGTTAATATTAAACGATTATACCTTCTCTATTTTAGCTGCAAAAATAGAGCTAGAATTTGACTTGTAGAAGGAAGAAAACAAATATTCTTGTTTCCCCCCTTTTCTTAGACTCTCCAACTTTTTAAACTATTTCTCCCAGTGCATCAGACGCTCAGCCTACATGAAATGATGCAGTTTAAGCTGTCCCACTGCTCAGAAACCTTTGCCTTTTCACAGTTTGGTCAATCTTCAGTTAAGTTCAGTTCAGTTCAGTTGTTCAGTCGTGTCTGACTCTTTGCGACCCCATGCATTGCAGCACTCCAGGCCTCCCTGTCCATCACCAACTCCCGGAGTTCACTCAAACTCATGTCCATAGAGTCGGTGATGCCATCCAACTATCTCATCCTCTGTCGTCCCCTTCTCCTCCTGTCCCCAATACCTCCCAGCTTCAGACTCTTTTCCAATGGGTCAACTCTTCGCATGAGATGGCCAAAGTATTGGAGTTTCAGCTTTAGCATCAGTCCTTAAAATGAACACCCAGGACTGATCTCCTTTATAACTGACCAGTTGGATCTCCTTGCAGTCCAAGGGACTCTCAACAGTCTTCTCCAACACCACAGTTCAAAAGCATCAATTCTTCAGCGCTCAGCTTTCTTCACAGTCCAACTCTCACATCCATACATGACCACTGGAAAAACCATAGCCTTTACTAGATGGACCTTGGTTGGCAAAGTAATGTCTCTGCTTTTGAACATGTTATCTAGGTTGGTCATAACTTTTCTTCCAAGGAGTAAGCGTCTTTTAATTTCATGGCTGCAATCACCATTTGCAGTGATTTTGGAGCCCCCCAAAATAAAGTCTGACACTGTTTCTGCTGTTTCTCAATGTATTTCCCATGAAGTGATGGGACCAGATGCCACGATCTTCCTTTTCTGAATGTTGAGCTTTAAGCCAACTTCTTCACTCTCTACTTTCACTTTCATCAAGAGGCTTTCGTTTCCAAGGCAAACCATTCAATATCACAGTAATCCAAGTCTGTGCCCCAAGCAATAATGCTGAAGAAGCTAAAGTTGAACAGTTCTGTGAAGACCTACAAGACCTTTTAGAACTAACACCCAAAAAAGATGTCCTTTTCATTTTAGGGGACTGGAATGCAGAAGTACAAAGTCAAGAAACACCTGGGGTAACAGGCAAATTTGGCCTTGGAATATGGAATGAAGCAGGGCAAAGGCTAATAGAGTTTTGCCAAGAGAATGCACTGGTCATAGCAAACACGCTCTTCCAACAACACAAGAGAAGACTCTACACATGGACATCACCAGATGGTCAACACCAAAATCAGATTGATTATATTCTTTGCAGCCAAAGATGGAGAAGCTCTATACAGTCAGCAAAAACTAGACCGGGAGCTGACAGTGGCTCAGATCATGAACTACTTATTGCAAAATTTAGACTTAAATTGAAGAAAGTAGGGAAAACCACTAGACCATTCAGGTATGACCTAAATCAAATCCCTTATGATTATACAGTGGAAGTGAGAAATAGATTTAAGGGCCTAGATCTGATAGATAGAGTGCCTGATGAACTATGGAATGAGGTTCGTGACATTGTACAGGAGACAGGGATCAAGACCATCCCCATGGAAAAGAAATGCAAAAAAGCAAAATGGCTGGCTGGGGAAGCCTTACAAACAGCTGTGGTCAATCTTAGTGATCCTTTAAGTTTCACCTGAAGTGCCACCTTATCCAGGAAATCCTGCATGGCTGTCTTCAACCCATGCAATCCTGTCCTATATAAATGACCACACCAGGACCATAGCTCGAGAAAGATATCCTTTTCCCCAAAAGTGATAGAGCTTTTAAGAAAAGGGTAGATGCAAGGAGGCTGCAGGTCAACCAAGCAGAATGCTTTTCTTGAGCAGGGTGTCCTTTTTTTGATTCAGAGTCCCTCTGAAATCACTTATTTCTGCCTCGTGGGAGAGAGGTCCAGATATGAAATCAGGAAATTCTGGGCAAGTTACTCTGACAAGTGACATCACAGAACTGTTTTTTTTCAGCTACAGTATTCCATCTGTTTAGCCTGTTATACTTTTCAAACATGTTAATGTCCACTAGCTCTTTTGAACATGCTAGTAAAGTAATGCTTAAAATTCTCCAAGCCAGGCTTCAGCAATAGGTGAACCGTGAACTTCCAGATGTTCAAGTTGGTTTTAGGAAAGGCAGAGGAACCAGAGATCAAATTGGCAACATCCTCTGGATCATTGAAAAAGCAAGAGGGTTCCCAAAAAACATCTATTTCTGCTTTATTGACTTTGCCAAAGCCTTTGACTGTATGGATCACAATAAACTGTGGAAAATTCTGAAAGAGATGGGCATGCCAGACCACCTGACCTGTCTCTTGAGAAACCTGTATGCAGATCAGGAAGCAACAGTTAAAACTGGACATGGAACAACAGGCTGGTTCCAAATAGGATAAGGAGTGTGTCAAGGCTATATATTGTCACCCTGCTTTTGTAACTTACATGCAGAGTACATCATGAGAAACGCAGAGCTGGATGAAGCACAAGCTGGAATCAAGATTGCTGGGAGAAATATCAATAACCTCAGATATGCAGATGACACCACCCTTATGGCAGAAAGTAAAGAGGAACTAAAGAGCCTCTTGATGAAAGTGAAAGTGGAGAGTGAAAAAGTTGGCTTAAAGCTCAACATTCAGAAAATGAAGATCATGGCATATGGTCCCATCACTTCATGGCAGATGGATGGGGAAAAAGTGAAAACAGTATCAGACTTTATTTTGGGGGGCTCCAAAATCACTGCAGATGGTGATTGCACCCATGAAATTAAAAGACGCTTACTCCTTGGAAGAAAAGTTATGAGCAACCTAGATAACATGTTCAAAAGCAGAGACATTACTTTGCCAACCGAGGTCCATCTAGTAAAGGCTATGGTTTTTCCAGTGGTCACGTATGGATGTGAGAGTTGGACTATAAAGAAAGCTGAGCGCTGAAGAATTGATGCTTTTGAACTGTGGTGTTGGAGAAGACTGTTGAGAGTCCCTTGGACTGCAAGGAGATCCAACCGGTCCTTCCCAAAGGAGATCAGTCCTGGGTGTTCATTGGAAGGAATGATGTTGAAGCTGAAACTCCAATATTTTGGCCACCTGATGTGAAGAGGTGACTCATTTGAAAAGACCCTGATACTGGGAAAGATTGAGGGTAGGAGGAGAAGGGGACAACAGAGGATAAGATGGTTGGATGGCATCACCGACTTTATGGACATGGGTTTGAGTGGACTCTGGGAGTTCATGATGGATAGGGATGCCTGGCTTGTTGCAGTTCATGGGGTCACAAAGAGTCAGACATGACTGAGCTACTGAACTGAATGGAACAAACCTTTGAAGCACAGGAAACAAATTCTCATGTGATGCTGATGAAGCTTCTGCCCAGAGAGGTTAATTTATACTGGCACCATGCAGATGGTTAATGACGAAGTTGAGACTAGAACCTAGTACTAGTTACCATGCTCCACTCCGCTCTCAACCCCAAGCTGCTATAAGCCCTGACCATGGACTCTTGCTGTGTGTGATATTCAGATTCTTGAAGGTGAGAGCACATTTGTATATGACTGTATTGAACTAGCTGTGTTTTTTTTTTCTTTTTCAAAAAAATTATTTATTTTTTATTGAAGGATAATTGCTTTACATAATTTTGTTGTTTTCTGTCAAACCTCAACATGAAACAGCCATGCTGCTAAGTCACTTCAGTCGTGTCCGACTCTGTGCAACCATAGACAGCAGCCCACCAGGCTCCCGCATCCCTGGGATTCTCCAGGCAGGAACACTGGAGTGGGTTGCCATTTCCTTCTCCAGTGCATGAAAGTGAAAAGTGAAAGGGAAGTCGCTCAGTTGTGTCTGACTCTTAGCGACCCCATGGACTGCAGCCCACCAGGCTCCTCCATCCATGGGATTTTCCAGGCAAGAGTACTGGAGTGGGGTGCCATTGCCTTCTCTGTGAAACAGCCATAGGTATACATAAATCTCCTCCCTTTTGAACTGCCCTCCGCTTCCCACCCCACTAGGTTAATACAGAACCCCTGTTTGAGCTTCCTGAGCCATACGGCAAATTCCCGTTGGATATGAGTTTGGGTAAATTCCGGGAGTTGGTGATGGACAGGGAAGCCTCGCATGCTGCAATTCATGGGGTCACAGAGTCGGACACAACTGAGCGACTGAACTGAACTGATCTATTTTACATATAGTAATGTAAGTTTCCATGTTACTCTTTCCATACATCTCACCCTCTCCTTCCCTCCCCCCATGTCCATAAGTCTATTCTCTATGTCTGTTTTTCCAATATTGCCCTGTAGATAAATTCTTCTGGACCATTTTTCTAGATTCTGTATATATGCATTAGAATGCGATATTTGTCTTTCTCTTTGTGACTTACTTTCACTCTGTATAATAGGTTCTAGGTTCATCCACCTCATTAGAACTGACTCGAATGTGTTCCTTTTTATGGCTGAGTAATATTCCATGTGTATATGTACCACACTTCTTTATCCATTCATCTGTTGATGGACATCTAGGTTGCTTCTATGTTCTAACTAATGTAAATAGTGCTGCAATGAACAATGGGATACATGTGTCTTTTTCAGTTTCAGTTTCCTCAGGGTATATGCCTAGGAGTGGGATTGCTGGGTCATGTGGTGATTTTATTTGTGTTTTTAAGGAATCTCCATACTGTCTTCCAAAGTGGCTGTATCAATTTACATTCCCACACTCTCCACACCCTCTCCAGCATTTATTGTTTGTAGACTTTTATGATGACTATTCTGACCTGTGTGAGGTGATATCTCATTGTAGTTTTGATTTGCATTTCTCTAATAATGAATGATGTTGCGCATCTTTTCATGTGTTTGTTAGCCATCTCTATGTCTTCTTTGGAGAAATGTCCGTTTAGGTCTTTTCCCCACTTTTTGATTGGATTGTTTGTTTTTCTGGTATTAAGTTGTATGAGCTGCTTGTATATTTTAGAAATTTAATCCCCTGTCAGTTGTTTCATTTGCTAATATTTTTTCCCATTCTGAGTGTTGTCTTTTCACCTTGCTTATAGTTTCCTTTGCTGTGCAAAATCTTTTAAGTTTAATCAGGTCCCACTTGTTTACTTTTGTTTTTATTTCCATTCTTCTAGGAGGTGGGTCATAGAGGATCTTGCTTTGATTTATGTCAATCGAGTGTTCTGCCTATGTTTTCCTCTAAGAGTTTTATAGTTTCTGGTCTTATATTTAGGTCTTTCATCCATTTTGAGTTTATCTTTGTGTATGGTATTAGGAAGTGTTCTAATTTCATTCTTTTACATGTAGCTGTCCAGTTTTCCCAGCACCATTTATTGAAGAGGCTGTCTTTGCTCCATTGTATATTCTTGCCTCCTTTGTCAAAATAAGGTATCCATAGGTGCATGGATTTATTTCTGGGCTCTCTATCTTGTTCCATTTGTCTAGATTTCTATTTTTGTGCCAGTACCATACTGTCTTGATGACTGTAGCTTTGTAGTATAATCTGAAGTCAGGAAAGTTGATTCCTCTGGCTCCATTCTTCTTTCTCAATGCTTTGGCCATTTGGGGTCTTTTGTATTTGCATTTGAATTGTGAAATTTTTGTTCTATTTCTATGAAGAATACCATTGGTAATTTGATAGGGATTGCATTGACTCTGTAGATTATATTTGGTAGTATAAATATTGATTCTTGCTACCCAGGAACTTGGAATATCTCTCATCTGTTTATGTCATCTTTGATTTCTTTCATTTGTGTCTAATAATTTTCTGTGTACAGTTCTTTTGTCTCCTTAGGTAGGTTTATTCCTAGATATTTAATTCTTTTTGTTGCAATGGCAAATGGGATTGATTCCTTAATTCATCCTTCTGATTTTTCATTGTTACTATATAGAAATACAAGTGATTTCTGTGTATTGATTTTTGTATCCTGCAACTTTGTTAAATTCACTGATTAGCTCTAGTAATTTTCTGATACTATCTTTAGGGTTTTCTATGTACAGTATCATGTCATCTGCAAACAGTGAGCACTTTACTTCTTTTCTGATCTGGATTCCTTTTATTTCTTTTTCTTCTCTGATTGCTGTAGCTAGGACTTCCAGAACTATGTTGAATAACAGTGGTGAAAGTGGACGCCCTTGTCTTGTTCCTGATCTTAGGAGGGATGCTTTCAGTTTTTCACCACTGAGAATAATTTTTGCTGTAGGCTTCTCATATATGGCCTTTATTATGTTGAGGCAGGTTCCTTCTATGCCCATTTCTTGAGGAATATTAATCGTAAATGGGTACTGAATTTTGACAAGGCTTTTTCTGCATCTATTGAGATTATCATGTGGTTTTTATCTTTTAATTTAATAATATGGTGTATCACACTGATTGATTTGCGTATATTGAAGAACCCTTGAATCCCTGGAATAAGCCCAACTTGATCATGGTATATGTGTTTTTTGACGTGTTGCTGTATTCTGTTTGCTAAAATTCTGTTGAGGATTTTTGCATCTATGTTCATCAGTGATATTGGCCTGTAGTTTTCTTTTTTTGTGTTGTCTTTGTCTGATTTTGGTATCAGGGTAATGGTGGCCTTGTAGAATTAGTTTGGAAGTGTTCCTTCCTTTGCAATTTTTTAAAAGAGTTTTAGAAGGATAGGCCCTTCTTTGCATGAAATGTTCCCTTGGTATATCTCTAATTTTCTTGAAGAGATCTCTAGTTTTCCCCATTCTGTTGTTTTCCTCTATTTCTTTGCATTGATTGCTGAGGAAGGTTTTCTTGTCTCTCCTTGCTATTCTTCGGAATTCTGCATTCAGATGCTTATGTCTTTCCTTTTCTCCTTTGCTTTTTGCTTCTCTTCTTTTCACAGCTATTTATAAGGCCTCCTCAGACAGCCATTTTGCTTTTTTGCATTTCTTTTTCTTGGGGATGGTCTTGATCCCTGTCTCCTGTACAATGTCACGAACCTCCGTCCATAGTTCATCAGGCACTCTATCTATCAGATCTAGTCCCTTAAAACTATTTCTCACTTCCACTGTATAATCATAAGGGATTTGATTTAGGTCATACCTGAATGGTCTAGTGGTTTTCCCTACTTTCTTCAATTTAAGTCTGAATTTGGCAATAAGGAGATCATGATCTGAGCCACAGTCAGCTCCTAGCCTTGTTTTTTCTGACTGTATAGAGCTTCTCCACCTTTGGCTGCAAAGAATATAATCAATCTGATTTTGGTGTTGACCATCTGGTGATGTCCGTGTCTACTGATGTCCAGAGATCTTCTCTTGTGTTGTTGGAAGAGCGTGTTTGCTATGACCAGTGCATTCTCTTGGCAAAACTCTATTAGCCTTTGCCCTGCTTCATTCCATATTCCAAGGCCAAATTTGCCTGTTACCCCAGGTGTTTCTTGACTTTGTACTTCTGCATTCCAGTCCCCTAAAATGAAAAGGACATCTTTTTTGGGTGTTAGTTCTAAAGGGTCTTGTAGGTCTTCATAGAACCATTCAACTTCAGCTTCTTCAGCGTTACTGGTTGGGGCATAGGCTTGGATTACTGTGATATTGAATGGTTTGCCTTGGAAACGAACAGAGATCATTCTGTTGTTTTTGAGATTGCATCCAAGTACTGCATTTCGGACTCTTGTTGACCATGATGGCTACCCCATTTCTTCTAAGGGATTCCTGCCTGCAGTAGTAGATATAATGGTCATCTGAGTTAAATTCACCCATTCTAGTCCATTTTAGTTCGCTGATTCCTAGAATGTTGATGTTCACTCTTGCCATCTCTTGTTTTGACCACTTCCAATTTGTCTTGATTCATGGACCTAACATTCCAGGTTCCTATACTAACAGAAGCAGAAGATATTGAGAAGAGGTGGCAAGAATACACAGAAGAACTGTACAAAAAAGATCTTCATGACCCAGATAATCACGATGGTGTGATCACTCACCTAGAGCTAGACATCCTGGAATGTGAAGTCAAGTGGGCCTTAGAAAGCATCACTACAAACAAAGCTAGTAGAGGTGATGGAATCCCAGTTGAACTATTTCAAATCGTGAAAGATGATGCTGTGAAAGTGCTGCACTCAATATGCCAACAAACTTGGAAAACTCAACAGTGGCCACAGGACTGGAAAAGGTCAGTTTTCATTCCAATCCCAAAGAAAGGCAATACCAAAGGATGCTCAAACTACTGCACAATTGCACTCATCTCACATGCTGGTAAAGTAATGCTCACAATTCTCCAAGCCAGGCTTCAGCAATACGTGAACCACGAACTTCCAGGTGTTGAAGCTGGTTTTAGAAAAGGCAGAGGAACCAGAGATCAAATTGCCAACATCCGCTGGATCATGGAAAAAGCTAGAGAGTTCCAGAAAAACATCTGTTTCTGCTTTATTGACTCTGCCAAAGCCTTTGGCTGTGTGGATCACAGTAAAATGTGGAAAATTCTGAAAGAGATGGGAATACCAGACCACCTGACCTGCCTCTTGAGAAACCTATATGCAGGTCAGGAAGCAACAGTTTGAACTGGACATGGAACAACAGATTGGTTCCAAATAGGGAAAGGAGTATGTCAAGGCTGTATATTGTCACCCTGCTTTTTTAACTTCTATGCAGAGTACATCATGAGAAATGCTGGGCTGGAAGAAACACAAGCTGGAATCAAGACTGCTGGGAGAAATATCAATAACCCCAGATATGCAGATGACACCGCCTTTATGGCAGAAAGTGAAGAGGAACTAAAGAGCCTCTTGATGAAAGTGAAAGAGGAGAGTGAAAAAGTTGGCCTAAAGCTCAACATTTAGAAAACGAAGATCATGGCATCTGGTTCCATCATTTCATGCGAAATACATGGGGAAACAGTGGAAAGTGTCAGACTTTATTTTTGGGGGGCTCCAAAATCACTGCAGATGGTGACTGCAGCCATGAAATTAAAAGACGCTTACTCCTTGGAAGAAAAGTTATGACCAACCTAGATAGCATATTCAAAAGCAGAGACATTACTTTGCCAACAAAGGTCCGTCTAGTCAAGGCTATAGTTTTTCCAGTGGTCATGTGTTCATTGGAGGGACTGATGCTAAAGATGAAAGTCCAATACTTTGGCCACCTCAGGCAAAGAGCTGACTCATTGGAAAAGACCCTGATACTGGGAGGGACTGAGGACAGGAGGAGAAGGGGACGACAGAGGATGAGATGGCTGGATGGCATCATCAACTTGATGGACATGAGTCTGAGTGAACTCTGGGAGTTGGTGATGGGCAGGGAGGCCTGGTGTGCTGCAGTCATGAGGTTGCAAAGAGTCATGACTGAGCCACTGAACTGAACTGAACTAGATGGATAGGCAGTAGCTTTTCTTAAATGTTTGATAGCATTCTCCTGTGAAGCCATCTCGTCCTGGGCTTTTGTTTTTTGGAAGATTTTTTATCACAGCTTCAGTTTCACTGGTGTAATTGGGTTGTTCAAAATTTGTATTTCTTCCTGATTCAGTCTTAGAAGATTGAAGTTTTCTAAGAATCTGTCCATTTCTTCCAAGTTATCCATCTTATTGCCATAGAGTTGGTCATAATAGTCTCTTATAATCCTTTGTATTTCTACATTGTCTGATGTAGCCTTTCCTTTTTCACTTCTAATTTTGTTGATTTGATTTTTCTCCCTTTTTTTCTTGATGAGTCTGGCTAATGGTTTGTCAGTTTTGTTTTATCTTCTCAAAGAACCAGCTTTAAGTTTTACTACTCTTTACTATTGTTCCTTTCATTTATTTTTCAATTATTTCTGCTCAGATATTTATGATTTCTTTCTTTCTACTAATTTTGGGATTTTTTTTTGTTCTTCTTTTTCCAGTTTTTTTAGGTGCAAATTTAGGTTGTCTGTTAAAATGTTTTTTTGCTTCTTGAGGTAGGATTGTACTGCTATAAACTTCCCTCTTAGAACTGCTTTTGATGCATCTTACAGGTTTTGAGTTGTCGTGTTTTCATTGTCATTTGTTTCTAGAAATTTTTTAATTTCCCTTTTGACTTCTTCAGTAACCTGTTAGTTATTTAGAAATGTGTCGTTTAATCTCCATGTCTTTGTGTTTCTTACAGTTTTTTTTTCTTGTAATTGACATTTAGTCTCATAGCATTGTAGTCATAGAAGATAAAATTTCGATTTTCTTAAATTTAGTGAGATTTTATTTGTCACCCAAGATGTGGTCTGTTCTGGAAAATGTTCCATGTGCACTTGAGAAGAAGGTATATTCTTCTGCATTTGGATGGAATGTCCCTGAAGATATCAATGAAATCCATCTCATGATCTGTCCATGGTGTGAATGTGGTGTTAAAGTCTCCTACTATTATGGTGTTATTGTCAGTTTCTCCTTTTTGTCTGTTAGTGTTTGTTTTATGTATTGAGGCACTCCTATGTTGGGTGCATAGATATTTACAATTCTTATGTCTTCCTCTTGGATTGATCCCTTGATCATTATGTAGTATCCTTCCTTATCTCTTGAATATTTTTTATTTTAAAGCCTATTTTTGTCTGATATGAGGATTGCTCCTCCAGCTTTCTTTTGTTTCCCATTTGCATGCAATATATCTTTCCCTCCTCTAACTTTCAGTCTGCATGTGTCTTTAGGCCTGAAGTGGGTTTCTTGTAAACAACATATATATAGCTCTTGTTTTTGTATCCATTCAGCCAGTCTGTGTCTTTTGGTTGGAGCATTTAATCTATCTACATTTAAAGTAATTGTTAATATGTATGTTCCTATTGCCATTTTCTTAATTGTTTGGGGTTGATTTTGTAGATCTTTTTTTCTCCTCTTGTATTTCTTGACTACAGAAGTCCCTTTAACATTTGTTGTAAAGCTGGTTTGGTGGTATTGAATTCTCTTAACTTTTGCTTGTCTGAAAAGCTTTTTATTTCTCCATCAATTTTGAATGAGATCCTTGCCAGGTACAGTAATCTTGGTTGTAGACTTTTCCCTTTCAGTACTTTAGATATATCCTGCCATTCCCTTCTGGCCTGCAGTGTTTCTGCTGAAAGATCAGCTGTTAAGTGTATAGGTTTCCTTTGTATGTTACTTGTTGCTTCTGCCTTGCTGCTTTTAAGATTCTTTCTTTGTGTTCAGTCTTCGTTAGTTTGATTAGTGTGTGTTTTGTCATGTTTCTCCTTGCATTTATCCTGTATGGGGCTCTTTGTGCCTCTTGGACTTGATTGACTATTTCCTTTTCCATGCTGGGGAAATTTTCAACTATAATCTCTTCAAAAATTTTCTCATACCGTTTCTTTTTCTCTTCTTCTTCTGGGACCCCTATAATTCAAATGTTGGTGCATTTGATATTGTCCCAGAGATCTCTGAGACTATCCTGAGTTCTTTTCATTGTTTTTACTCTATTCTGCTCTTCAGAAGTTATTTCTACCATTTTATCTTCCAGCTCACTGATTCATTTTTATACTTTAGCTCTTCTGCTATTGTTTCCTTCTAGAGTACTTAAATTTCAGTAATTGTGTTGTTTGTCTCTGTATGTTTTTTCTTTAGTTCTTCTAGGTCTTTGTTAATTGATTGCTGCATTTTCTCCATTTTGTTTTCAAGGTTTTTAATCATTTTACTATCATTATTGTGAATTCCTTTTGAGGTAGTTTGCCTATTTCCTTTTCATTTATTTGGACTTCTGCATTTCTAGTTTGTTCCTTCATTTGTGTAGTATTTATCTGCATTTTCATTATTATTATTTTTTTAACTTATTGTGTTTGAGGTCCCCTTTTCTCAGCCTTCAAGGAAAGTTGAATTCTTTCCTTGAAGAAGGTTAAATTCTTTGTTCCTTTTGGTTTCTGCCCTCCTAAATTTGGTCAAGTGGTTTGTGTAAGCTTCATATAGGGTGTGATTTGTGCTGAGTTTTTGTTTGTTTTTCCTCTGATAGGCAAGGCTGAGTAAGGTGGTAATCCTGTCTACTGATGATTGGGATTGTATTTTTGTTTTATTTGTTGTTTGGATGAGGCGTCCTGCACAGGGTGCTACTGGTGTTTCGGTGATGCTAGGTCTTATATTCAAGTGGTTTCATTTGTGTGAGTTCTCACTATTGACACTCCCTAGGATTAGTTCTCTGGTAGTCTAGGGTCTTGGAGTCAGTGCTCCCATTCCCAAGGCTCAGGGCTTGATTTCTGGTCAGGAACGAAGATTCCACAAGTGGTTTATTATGGCATTAAGTGAGATTAAAACAAATATCCAAAAACAAGAAACCAAAGATAACCTCAGACATATGGCAGTTACAAAATCAAGCAAATAATAATTAAAATAATGGAATATACACGTATACATATACACCCATGAGCAAAGTCAAAACAGCCCAACAAAAATAAAGTACAGTAGGTTGACCCAGTGAACAGAAGAAATAAAAAATTATATTTACCAGTTAAGAACAAAACTAAGCACAAACTGGAAAACAAAACTAAAGCAAGGTGCCAAGTGGTTAAAGCAATGAAAACAAAACTAACAAATATGTTGAGAGGGAAGAGAAAGAAAGGAAGAATAGATATAGAAAGTTAAATTGTGGTAGATGAAGAAGATTTATATACATTAAAGATTAACTGCAAGGGGAAAAGAACAATAGGAAAGGCAAACAAAGGAATAAATGTAGAAAAAAATATAATATGTTTAAAAAATTAGAAATTAAAATTATAAAAAAAACAGAGGAAGAAAGAAACAAGGACAGGAAAAGGGAACATCCACAGAACTGCAGAAGCCCAATGTAGAGGCAGAGGTTTATAACAACAATAAAAAATGTGACTGAGGGGGAAAAAGCTCAAAATCTTAATTGAATTTCACAGTGCCAATAAAATCGACAACTACAACAGAGGTGGGGGGAAAGGAAAAAAAAATCCAAATGATTCTATAGGACAAGTCAAAAGATAAGAATAATAAATGTTTTTCTTGAGCCACTACTGTCAGAGTCCTTTCCCTCACTGGGAGTCACAGTCCATTTTTGCCCCCCACCCTGCTTATTTAACTTATATGCAGAGTACATCATGAGAAATGCTGGGCTGGAAGAAACACAAGCTGGAATCAAGATTGCTGGGAGAAATATCAACAACCTCAGATATGCAGATGACACCACCCTTACGGCAGAAGGTGAAGAGGAGCTAAAAAGCCTCTTGATGAAAGTGAAAGTGGAGAGTGAAAAAGTCGGCTTAAAGCTCAACATGCAGAAAACTAAGATCATGGCATCCGGTCCCATCACTTCATGGGAAATAGATGGGGAAACAGTGTCAGACTTTATTTTTTTGGGCTCCAAAATCACTACAGATGGTGACTGCAGCCATGAAATTAAAAGGCGCTTACTCCTTGGAAGAAAAGTTATGACCAACCTAGATAGCATATTCAAAAGCAGAGACATTACTTTGCCGACTAAGGTCCGCCTAGTCAAGGCTATGGTTTTTCCTGTGGTCATGTATGGATGTGAGAGTTGGACTGTGAAGAAGGCTGAGCGCCAAAGAATTGATGCTTTTGAACTGTGGTGTTGGAGAAGACTGTTGAGAGTCCCTTGGACTGCAAGGAGATCCAAGCAGTCCATTCTGAAGGAGATCAGCCCTGGGATTTCTTTGGAGGGAATGATGCTGAAGCCTGAAGCTCCTGTACTTTGGCCACCTCATGCGAAGAGTTGACTCATTGGAAAAGACTCTGATGCTGGGAGGGATTGGGGGCAGGAGGAGAAGGGGACGACAGAGGATGGGATGGCTGGATGGCATCACGGACTCGATGGACATGAGTCTGAGTGAACTCCGGGAGATGGTGATGGACAGGGAGGCCTGGCGTGCTGCGATTCATGGGGTCGCAAAGAGTCGGACACGACTGAGTGACTGAACTGAACTGATGTACATTCACTCTTGCTGGCAGTGTCTCACCTCAAGTAACTCCATCAGTCTTTCTACTTTCCTACCCTAGGACCTTATCCAGAGCCATGTGACTTTGTGCATAAGCTAAGCTCAGCCTGAAAGTACAAGGAAGCCAGTGCCCCCATCCTGGACAGCCCTCAACCAATGGGGAGCTGAAGCTGATAGCTAACTGCTCAGCCTCCTGTCCATTATACAGGCAGTTCTGGGAGGGGTTCTCTGTGGTCCTTAGGTGTCCTGGAAATGGGGTCATCCCCCACTGCTGTGAACAGTGATCTTGACAATGCACCCTGATAGTGGATTTTTCCTTTTCCATGCTCTCTCTCCTGCTTTCTGGGATCACCTTCCAAATAAGCTCCCTGTATTCAGGTGCTCATTACAGACTCTGCTTTCAGAGGGATTTGAGCTGAGACACAGAACAGTCTTCTAGAAGCTGCTGCACAGACATCCTCAGTGGCTTCAGAGGCTTCCTCATGTAAGAAAATTTGTTTTCCGAAATGCTAGGCTGGCAGGTTGGCTACAAACCTGTCTTCCCAGTGCTTTCTTTCCTTTTTCACTTTCGCCGTTTGTTCCAGTCAAGCTGTGTTCCTTAAGACAAGGGACTCTGTTGTTCATCTCTGCTTGCATTATTTTGCTCAGTATCTAATATATGAGGAAACTACTAGTCAATCTGTATTTTTAGTGAATGAAGGGATGTCTTCATCCTCACATATCTATTCTTCATGACTTTTCTCCCTGCTGCTTGGTAGTGACCTTTACTGCCTCTAAATTTACAAAACCCTGCGTCTATACCCCTGTGTGGTGCTTTTTGCTTTCTATTTTGTTTTTTAATTTATTTAAAAGTTTTCACTGCTAAGATGCTAAGATGCAGATTCCTCAAGAGAAGTGACTTTGCTTTATCTTTCTTTACATTTCCCAATAGATCTTATGGGTAGATGGATAATCAATACAATTTGGTTGACTGAGAAAATATCTCCCAACATTTTCAGGCATGCTGGCTCCTTTTGGTTGCTTCTGTTCTCAGTTTTCTAAATATGTTCCATGTTTTCCCATGCCCATGCAATGAGGCTATTTATTCCTTTCTTGCTCCTTAAACATGCTTCCTGCAGTGTTTACCTATGGACGTTTTATCCATCTTTTAAAACTCATCTTAAATGTCCTCTTTTTTATAAATTCTTCCCCAACCTGCCCCCTTCACCCACCTCTCACTTCCTGTATGTTACACATTTGGATGATGCTGTTTAAAATAACACAATTTTATTTGGCTAGATGCTTCTCTGGTGTCTCAGATGATAAAGGATCAGCCTGCAATGTCGGAGACTGGGTTTCAATCCCTGGGTCAGGAAAATCCCCTGGAGAAGGGAATGGAACCCACTCTACTATTCTTGCCTGGAGAATCCCATGAACAGAGGAGCCAGACACGACTGAGCAACTAGTACATTCACTTTTCGCTTCCCCTTCTTTCTTGGAGATGGTAGGCACCTTCAGGGCAAGGCCAGTTCCTTATTGTGTCCAGTAGCTTGCTCAACGCCCTGCAATAGATATATACGTGTTGTAATGAGTTAATTTGAATAGGTTGAACCATACCATCATGCCTTTTCATTCCCATCATATTAACCTGTGCCCCCTGACCTGTCTTTGTGTGAATTCTGGTAATGGAAGAAATTTAAAGCATTGGGAAAGATATATATCCAGAGCCAGTCAGCGTGGTCTACTATGTTTGAACATGAATATTGGGACATAACTTACAAGAATGCCATTTCAATTATTTGTAAAATATTTAAATAGTATAATCCAATTTAGATTCTATCATTTCCAACAGCTGTAAAATTTACTTTTCACCAAAGTTAGCTCAATCACTTTAATTCAGTCTGGAAAAACAGTACAAATGAAAGCTTAATTTGTATTTAATCTCCCCTTTTGTTTCTACATTATTGCCTTCGAATCATTCCTTTTAGTGATTGAGATTTAACCCAGAGAGTGGAGAAAAGGCTTGATGAAATATTTGAGAAGAATATAACGTATAATGAAAAGTTTGGAGTAAATGTTTAAAAAAATTCAACTGGCTTTGTTCTTTGGGGTTTCAATTCACAGCAGTGTCTTTGTTATAAGCCCAAGGTATGAACTATGTGGGTTACTTTGTCAGAATCATACGACAATGACTCTCAGGCATTTAAAACCAGGTGATTCATTTGGAGCAGGTCACATTTATATCCTGTGTATGAAGATTGGCAGGGAATACAAATGTTGGTAATGATTATTTAGTGTGTTGATCATGCTCATATATTTCTAAGGGGCTTTACGATCATTTTGGTGAGCTTTCTCTCTGATCTCTGGCAGTCTTCCAGCTCATGTCATCAGCAGGGAGTAACAGCAAGGAGAAGTGGCAGAATTGTAACTAACCATGATTTTTCTGTCTTCATGTAGCATCACATCTGACTTTGGGAACACGAGAGAGGCAAGTCCCAGGAAGGGGTTGAAAGACCAAGTGGTATGTTCATGGTCAGAATAAAACACCACTTTCTTGTCCCTTTTGTCAGTTGGTGAAATTTATAGGCATGTTATAGAGCCCTATTTGCATCTTCTCCCAAGAACTCTCCTGCATCCCCACGCTCACCATCTCCCTCTGACCCCCAATAAGCCTCCAGAGATGGCGAGGTGCTTCAGAGAAGGGAATGCGTGAATGAATTAATCTGATTAATAAGAAGGAATCAGTGAAGTAAAGGAGGGAAGAAGGGGTTCAAGCTCAAGTATAGCCAAAAAGCATTAGAGGAGACAATCACATGTTCACTAGAAGCGTCTCAGAACGATAGGTGTGATCTCATGAGCCTGGGTTCTGAAAGGTGAAAAAGTTGAAAGGGAATGCTGCAGTTCCGTCTGTTACATTACTTTGTCAACAAAGGTCTGTCTAGTCAGAGCTATGGTTTTCCCAGTAGTCATGTATGGATGTGAGAGTTGGACTATAAAGAAAGCTGAGTGCTGAAGAATTGATGCTTTTGAAATGTGGTGTTGGAGAAGACTCTTGAGAGTCCCTTGGACAGCAAGGAGATCCAACCAGTCCATCCTAAAGGAAATAAGTCCTGAATATTCATTGGAAGGACTGATGCTGAAGCTGAAACTCCAATACTTTGGCCATCTCATGTAAAGAACTGACTCATTGGAAAATACCCTGGTGCTGGGAAAGATTAAAGGCAGGAGAAGAAGGGGACAAACAGAGGATGAGATGGTTGGATGGCATCACCAACTCAATGGACATGAATTTGAGTAAACTCTGGGAGTTGGTGATGGATAGGGAGGCCTGGCCTGCTACAGTCCATGGGGTTGCAAAGAGTTGGACACGACTGAGTGACTGAACTGAACTGAATAATTCCATCACAAACATTCTCAGAAAAAAAGAAAAAGGGCAAGTTATCAAGACATGGGATAGGGTTTTAAAATGAGGCAGAGGTCATTGAAAGGATGAGTTATATTCACAAAACCCATTCTTCTCTATTATGTCAGATGACCTCATAACAACACTGATTTTGGTCCAACATGAAGTAGTAGTGACCCTACATTACAGATGAGGAAACTGAGGCCAAAGAGTTTTAGGGACTTGTCTAAGGCCACATTACTAATAAGAAATACAGTTAAACTTCAAAGAAACCCAGGTACTTTTGTCTCTATAGTTTAATGCTCCTTCTGTCATACTACAGTGTATAATATTAACATAACTTTTTAATGGTACTGTCAGATGACCAAAACCACCCAGCAAGCTGAGAGTTGTAAAATATATAACAATACATAATAGTAACAAAGGATAAATGATGGAAGATTAGTTCTCCCACTTCACTCACTGGGATGAATGGAAAAAAGCAAAGCTGCTCAACTCACATTTTTACTTTCATCTTTTCTGTTAATTCAGGCAGGGAGCTGAAGGACACAAGGCTGTCCATGTGCCATCCCTGTGAGTGCATATGCAGGTGGACACGGCTATAGCCTTGACTATTTATTCAGTATCAGGTCTCTATCTATCTAAGGCTCTTGTAAGCCACTATCAGTTACTTGACCATCCACCAGCCCCAGTCTCATTAGACAATGCAATGTGTGTTGTAGCTGCCAGGATTCACTTTACAGATCATATGTTTCTGGGGTGAAAGAGTGGTGGTTATCTGGAGGGTCAGATTCCTGACCACAGTCTCAGCCTTCCAGTGTGCAGGGCCAGGACTGGTGGAACTCTTTACCTGCTGGGTTCAGTATCCCCCTTCCTCCTGGAGGGAAATTGCTTTTCTTGTTAACAGCTTTCCTGCATCTCTTGAATGCATCTCCTGAAACATGGAGTCTTACATAGGGGGTTGGCATCATGCCTGAGCAGAGGAGGCATCTGCTTTCTTGCTGTGATTTCAGATCCTCCAAAGCATCCCCCTGAATGAAAATGCTTCCCCTACCAGGGATGACATAACCCCTCAAATTCCCGTCAATGGAGTTATCCTCTTAAGGTAAAGTTCTATCTCTAGGCTGTTGCCTGGTTAGTGTGGACATTCCTGGAGGGTGTGGACTGTTTGCTATTTGTACTTAAACATCCTACATTTAATGCAGTGCTGGGCTCATGCTAAATGACCACTAAATTAAGTAGATAAACGAGTCCATTAAATATATTACTTAGAGAGTGTATACAATTACACGTATTACCTGGGTTTGGATTAATCCAACAGGCAAAAGCCAAAGTAGCTTAGAGGATAATATGATAGATAAGCTTTGAATACTCAGAGATAGTATAAGGAAATGCTTCCTTACCAGTAAAAAGCAAAACTTAGAACCTTCTGCTGTTAATGGGATCCTCTTGAAGGGGAGGGGCTGATGATTCTCTGGCCCCATTTTTCCTGTGTTTGATGCATCCACATTGGTCCCCAACCTAAGTTTTCTTTTCAATCTGTCTTAACACAAATGAAACAGACTGGGCCAGGTTTCAGGGATAATGGAGGGATATCAAGAAGGTACCAGGAGTTGAGCTGGTCTGGCTTACAGAGCCTGGGGTTCTGATTCTGACCTGGCCAGCTGCCTCCCAGGGCGCTGGGCATGGTCAGGTCCCCCTCTTGGATTTTGTTCCCATGTGGTGGATGCTTTCTTTAGTTCATAGCAGGAGGAGAACCCTTGTAAACACTGGGACTTTCAGGTCCAGGCCAAGGGCAGTGATATTTCTCTCCCACCCACCTAAGTCAGTCCTCTTAGCTATTGCTTCTCATTTGGAGATACACCTGTTTTTCAGGTGACTACTAACAGGGATAGCCTCACTGTGAAAGTGAACCCTGTTTCCCTTGCCCTTGGGGGTATGACCTGATCACCAACTCCTCCCAGTATCGTAATGCAGTGGCAGCAGCTGTCTCATGACGTGGGTCATGGGGTGGCGGATGGTCTGAGAAGGGGATTGGCATTTCCTCATGGAATCAGAGAGTTCAGAGTTTAGGGACCACAGGAGTGAGGCGCCAGGAAGGGGACCCCCTCTTTGCTTGTACTAGCCCCACTTGCAGTTGCCTTTACCCTTGGAAATTCCCTCTTCCTGCCACTGGGTTCCTACCATACAATGAGGGTAGCCATACTTTAATTATCAGCTCCCTCAGGCTCTGGGACTTACATCAGGAGTCCGGCATTCATGATGGTCATTACTGCCTCAGATTCTAAAGAACACAGTTGTGCTGATGGAAAATGCTGCTGGGGTCCCTACAGATGTCACTGCTTGTTGCTACACTGATGTATATAAGCTTGTTTGCAACTGGACATGAAGTCTAGGGGAGGAGATCTGGGAGAGGCACAGGAAATTTGGAGCCTTCTGCCCCTGTGTTGGTCATTTTCACATCAGGACATGATGTTTGGGTGCCTTGAGGTTGTTATGAGAAACCACTGGGGTTGGGAATTTTGTGCGGGAAGGCTTTTATTTATCTTTTCCCTGTTTGGTGATTCTCGACTCTGAATGTACCTTTCTGTATCCACATGCCATGCTGATTTACTTTTTCCATTTCTTGGAATGATGCAAAATGTCTGGGTTACCAAGAATATGGGACTGTATTTTCTGTATTTCCTTTGTTGAGTATCAGAAAGTTACTTGAACAAACAACTTATTTGCCATTCCTCCTTATAATTTCCTATTTTGATTAGCTTTTTTATACATGTGATTCTTAAGAGAAATATAAAAATTCCATGAAGCTAGATTTGAGCAGTAGATATATTTAAATCAGTTACAGTTTTCTTAAATCATTGCTGTTTGGCACTCTGATTCTTTTGTTTACTTGTCATTGGTGTCCAATGAATAGTATGCATTTCTTCCAGTCATTGTTAAAACTCAGTGTATGGAAACAGTGTTTATACCAGCAGCTGTTACAAATCTGGGCCTATGGATTAATGTCAGCTTCTGAATGTAGAGTGCTTTAGTTAATTCCACCCAAGGACAGATGATATCATCTAGGAAGAAAGAATATATTAGGTAACTGTCAGCCAGAAGGTAGTAAAAGGAGGTGATATGTTATAAGGAGTACTAAAAGGTCATTCAAAGAAGAGATATTGCTAATAACTCAATTAAAATTTTCATGCTGACATTTTACAAATTTCTGTGTAAGCCCTAAAACATTTTTGAAGCTAGCTAAATTCATATCCTAGATTGGAAAAACAGGGGTCAAATAGGATTCACATAGTGCCTTTGTGAGCTGAACAAACAGGGATAAACTCCTTTTCCAGGAAGTTCTGGTCAATGCTTCAGTGAAACTCCTTTGATATGTAGGTGAGAGAGAGGAGCCTTGGAAGTATTTCCTTTCATTGGGAATTTTACCTTTTATTTGGATAGGCTTTGGTGTAGAACAGCCAACTCATTCTGGTCCTCAGCTTCTAGGAAACCAGTATTTGCCAGGCTGGTGCTTTCTTGTAGGTTCTTTCTGTGTTTCTTTCTGCTACCTGGAAAACAAAAAGAATTCATGTTCCTTTTCAGAGCCAAGAGGCACAACAACAAGGTATGAAAGCTGTTGGTTGAACCTACGCTTGAAGCAGGTAATACATACAGACAGGGAATGGGATATGGCCACCATGGCAGAACAGGACAGAAAACACAAGAATGGCAGGGCTTGTGGAGGGCCACCTGACACATCTCTGCATGGCCCTTTCTTGAAGATGTTTTCACCTGGCCCACTGCCTGGCTCTTCTTGGTAGCATTGTTTTCTAGGCATTGCATCATTGTTATGGCCATTCATTTCTTCCTTCTGTCCAATGAATATGAGTTTAGTTCTTTTCTTGGTATTTTTCCCATAGTTGTGGAGAACTGTTACGTATGTATGTGTGTATGCATATATGCATTTATTCACTCATTGCTTTAGCTGCTTACTAGTTCTTGGTGCTAAGGGTTTGGTGGTCAGGAAAGGTTACATGACTGCCTCTCTCGTGGAGCTTATAGTCTGGTGGAGGTGAGGGTTGCTAAATAATCAGTTCAGTTCAGTCTCTCAGTCATGTCCAACTCTTTGCAATCCCATGGACTGTAGCATGCCAGGCTTGCCTGTCCATCACCAACTCCCAAAGCTTGCTTAAACTCATGTCCATTGAGTCGGTCATGCCATCCAACCATCTCATCCTCTATCATCCCCTTCTCTTCCTGCCTTCAATCTTTCCCAGCATCAGGGTCTTTTCTTTTCTTTTTTTCTTTTAAATAAATTTTATTTATTTTAATTGGAGGTTAATTACTTTACAGTATTGTATTGGTTTTGCCATACATCAACATGAGTCTGCCACAGGTATACACGTGTTCCCCATCCTGAACCCCCCTCCCTCCTCCCTCCCCGAACCATCCCTCTGGGTCATCCCAGTGCACCAGCCCCAAGCATCCAGATTCATGCATCGAACCTGGACTGGTTATTTGTTTCATATATGATATTATACATGTTTCAATGCCATTCCCCCAAATCATCCCACTGTCTCCCTCTCCCACAGAGTCCAAAAGACTGTTCTATACGTCTGTGTCTCTTTTGCTGTCTCACATACAGGGTTATCATTACTATCTTTCTAAATTCTATATATATGTGTTAGTATACTGTATTGGTATTTTTCTTTCTGGCTTACTTCACACTGTATAATAGGCTCCAGTTTCATCCACCTCATTAGAACTGATTCAAATGTATTCTTTTTAATGGCTGAGTAATACTCCATTGTGTATATGTACCACCGCTTTCTTATCCATTCATCTGCTGACGGACATCCAGGTTGCTTCCATGTCCTGGCTGTTATAAACAGTGCTGCGATGAACATTGGGGTACACGTGTCTCTTTCAATTCTGGTTTCCTCGGTGTGTATGCCCAGCAGTGGGATTGCTGGGTCATAAGGCAGTTCTCTTTCCAGTTTTTTAAGGAATCTCCACACTGTTCTCCATAGTGGCTGTACTAGTTTGCATTCCCACCAACAGTGTAAGAGGGTTCCCTTTTCTCCACACCCTCTCCAGCATTTATTGCTTGTAGACTTTTGGATCACAGCCATTCTGACTGGTGTGAAATGGTACCTCATTGTGGTCTTGATTTTCATTTCTCTAATAATGAGCGATGTTGAGCATCTTTTCATGTGTTTGTTAACCATCTGTATGTCTTCTTTGGAGAAATGTCTAGTTCTTTGGCCTATTTTTTGATTGGGTCGTTTATTTTTCTGGAATTGAGCTGCAGGAGTTGCTTGTATAGTTTTGAGATTAGTTGTTTGTCAGTTGCTTCATTTGCTATTATTTTCTCCCATTCTGAAGGCTGTCTTTTCACCTTGCTTATAGTTTCCTTTGTTCTGAAGAAGCTTTTAAGTTTAATTAGGTCCCATTTGGTTATTTTTGCTTTTATTTCCAATATTCTTGGAGGTGGGTCATAGAGGATCCTGCTGTGATTTATGTCAGAGAGTGTTTTGCCTATGTTCTCCTCTAGGAGTTTTATAGTTTCTGGTCTTACATTTAGATCTTTAATCCATTTTGAGTTTATTTTTGTGTATGGTATTAGAAAGTGTTCTAGTTTCATTCTTTTATAAGTGATTGACCAGTTTTTCCAGCACCACTTGTTAAAGAGATTGTCTTTAATCCATTGTATATTCTTGCCTCCTTTGTCAAAGATAAGGTGTCCATAGGTGCGTGGATTTATCTCTGGGCTTACTATTTTGTTCCATTGATCTATATTTCCGTCTTTGTGCCAGTACCATACTGTCTTGATGACTGTGGCTTTGTAGTAGAGCCTGAAGTCAGGCAGGTTGATTCCTCCAGTACCATTCTTCTTTCTCAAGATTGCTTTGGCTATTCGAGGTTTTTTGTATTTCCATACAAATTGTGAAATTATTTGTTCTAGCTCTGTGAAAAATACTGCTGGTAGCTTGATAGAGATTGCATTGAATCTATAGATTGCTTTGGGTAGTATACTCATTTTCACTATATTGATTCTTCCAATCCATGAACATGGTATATTTCTCCATCTGTTAGTGTCTTCTTTGATTGCTTTCACCAGTGTTTTATAGTTTTCTATGTATAGGTCTTTAGTTTCTTTAGGTAGATATATTCCTAAGTATTTTATTCTTTTCATTGCAATGGTGAATGGAATTGTTTCCTTCTCTTTCTATTCTCTCATTATTAGTGTATAGGAATGCAAGGGATTTCTGTGTGTTGATTTTATATCCTGCAACTTTACTATATTCATTGATTAGCTCTAGTAATTTTCTGGTGGAGTCTTTTCAAATGAGTCAGTTCTTTGCATCAGGTGCTCAGAGTACTGCATCCTCAGCATCAGTCTTTCCAGTGAGTACTCAGGACTGGTCTCCTTCAGGATGGACTGGTCGGATCTCCTTGCAGTCCAAGGGACTCTCAAGCATCTTCTCCAACACCACAGTTCAAAAGCATCAATTCTTCTGTGCTCAGCTTTCTTTATGATCCAACTCTCACATTCATACACGACTACTAGAAAAACCATAACTTTGACTAGGCTGACCTTTGTTGGCAAAGTAATGTCTCTGCTTTTTAATATGCTATCTAGGTTGACCATAGCTTTTCTTCCAAGGAGTAAGTGTCTTTTAATTTCATGGCTGCAGTCACCATCTGCAGTGATTTTGGAACCCTTGTTTCCCCATCTATTTGCCATGAAGTGATGGGACTGGATGCCATGATCTTAGTTTTTTGAATGTTGAGCTTTAAGCCAACTTTCTCACTCTCCTCTTTCACTTTCATCAAGAGACTCTTCAGTTCCTCTTCACTTTCTGCCATAACGGTGGTATCATCTGCGTATCTGAGGTTATTGATATTTCTCCTGGCAATCTTGATTCCAGCTCGTGCTTCATCCAGCCTGGCATTTCACATGATGTATTCTGCATATAACTTAAATAAGCAGGGTGATAGTATACAGCCTTGAGGTATGTATGCCTTTCCCAATTTGGAACCAGCTAAATAATCACACAAACAGAAACATTGACACAAAGAATATCAGATCACAACTGGAGTTGAGACTGGGAAAAAGGACATGATGCTATGTTGAGATCTAATTTTGACTTAGGGAGCTTTGGGAAGACTTCCTGATGAAGTGATGTCTCACTTGGATGCTGAAGGAGGTGGAGTTAGTTAGGAAAGAGAAAAGAGAAGAGCCCTGTTGGCAGAGGGAGCAGCAAGTACAAGAATCTTGTCTGGAGGGAGCTGAATGATGGTGAGGCACCGAGAGGAGGCCAGTGTGGCTGTTGGAGAGACGATGGGAGAGAGAGAGAGAGCTGGGCCTGGGGCAGGTGGGGAGGATCAGTCCATGGAGAGTTTTACAGTCTATGGGGAGGAACTTGACTTTCAGAAATATTTGATAATTATAATAACTAGGGCCATGCCAAGCCAAACTTCCTCTTCTCACAGTAACAATTCCAGTTCCTTTCCTTTTGAACTCTGGGGACCTTTATTACATTCTAAAGCTGGGGATTTCAGACTTTCTTTTCTTGGAGATTTCTTCTTGAAAGATGATTGGCCTAGAACCGGAAGCAGCAGCTAGAGAACACCTAAAGGTTTGCTCTGGGCATCTCAAGATGGGGTGTTTTAGAGTCACACCCTGTTACCTGCTTGTCAGGAGAGAGAGATGTATGTCTTTGCTATGTATTATGTACGTGGGAGGCACTTAATAAATACCTGCTGATGAATCAGAGGTGACATCCAGCTCTCAGGAATGCAAGAGTGAATTTTATCTTTTGCAGCCATCTGAGTGATGTTCACAAAGAGTGCCTGGGGAGGAGGGATGGGTTCGGCCGCATCTGCTTCATTGTCCTGCGTGTGTGCTTGGGCTCCCTGATGGCAACTCCACAATGGCACATTTGTCTTCTTAAGTGTACGCCAACCCCTTTCCTTCTCCTGAGGCCCTCCAGACGGTGGTCATGGAAGACAGGGACGTGTGGCAAAAGCCCCGTTAATGCGGTCTGTGAAGGGAGGTGGTGGCTGCTGGGGACCGCTCAAATGAAGACACATGCATTGTTAAGTTTTTATGGACCAAGGCTGCACTTTCATTAAGCATAATTTACATAACATAACTGATGCTCAAGGCCAAACAGTCCTTGTGGCCTAATGACAGCCCCTGACATCCCATGGCTGGCAAGGCCTCCTGCAGAACTCCTCAGGTCAGGAAGCCTCCTCCTTCCCCTGCTGGCTCAGCATGCTGGTAGCTCAGAGCTCTCTCTCTGACCTCTTGAGCTGCCTGCTGGTGACATCAAAGCTACACCTTCTTCTTTGCAGTGAACCAGCCCAGCTGCCCTGGGCAGAGCTCACTTGCCATTCCTTTCTGTTTCCCCAAAGGAGTGGCTTCTGGGGTGAACCCTTTCATAGCCCTTGCTGGGGATTTTCTGGGGTTCATCTTGGCCAGGCAAGAGGTTCCTGGTTCAGGGTTAAGATGTGGGAGCAGAGAAAGAGGACTTTAATTAGAGCTGTCTGTGGTTCCCAACAGCACACTTGGGAGGTGAGGATGTCTCGTGGCCTGGTGGCTGGTGGCCTTTGTCTGTACCCATCTTCGTAACCTGTTTATACCACCAGAGACACTTTGAGGTCGGGTTCTCCACCTTGCACAGCAAAGGCAGTTGTCATTTCCTTTCGCTGTAGGGGTGAATGTTCAGTATCACATGATGGATTTTCACTGGTAATCAGAATTTTGTGCCCATTGGTCTTTGGGACATACTTTTGTGCTGACGTTTATAAGGGATGTGTCAGGCAGAGCCGAGGTGCGGAGTGAGAAAATGAAAGGGGGGGGGGTGAGGGGACCATTATATTCAGTTTAATGATGACAATTTCCCTACATTTACAACTTCCAGAAGTAAGAGACAATAGATGTGTGTCTTCTGCTTGCATGCACACTGAAAGAGATGACACAGAGAGATTCTGTTAGTGGGAATGGTGATATATGGCCTTAATGATTTCATTGCTTGCCAAATGAAAGAAAAATTCTCGCTGTGTGGAGAGCCCTGTCCTCATCAAGCTATTCATTGTGAGGCATTTGTTATGAAATTGCAAGGCCTACGGAGGAATTCTGACCTTCCATAAGCTGCTTTCAGGTTTTTATTTTTTTCTCAGCTACCTTGACAGTCTGGTTCATCTCAGTTTACACGACATGAATGAGCATTTGTAGGTCTAATATTGATCAAAATTATTGGATTGGAAGAGCTCTTAGGTTTGGGCAGGTGGCTGTTGAATCAATGGAAACTTTCATAGTAGAGTTCAGTGAAAGCTCTCCTCCACTATTACACTGGTGGTTGGAAGGGCAGGTGACTATAGTGTGTGTGTGTGTGTGTGAATGTTAGTATGTGAATTGTGGATAATTTGCGCAAATCCCAGTTACACATGAGAGATTAAAGCTGAGGTGGGATCCTTTGCTCCAGGTAGGATCTAGAAGGGTCATTTCCTTAGGGCTACTGGAGGCTGGGCAATATGAGTTGTAGACAAGGAGGGGTACAAGTTAGTGGGAGAATAGCACCAGGTGACAAGGCCTGTGGTCCAGGCAAGGTGGATGATCAGAAGCTGGTAGGGCTTAGGGATAGTTAGGCTGAGGTCATGGATGTGTTTGTGGCTAAACCTAGAGCTAGGAGTGTTAGAAGCCTCTAGATTTCATCATCATGTGGACCTGACTACCTGTTTAAAAGACTGATGCAAGGCCTGGTTGTAATGGCATGATTGTCACCCACTTACTCTGTGCAGTCTGCTTTTTGCTAGTAGGCTACCTAGATTTCACAGTAGTGTTAGGATACCTAGTGTTCCAAAGTCTATGTTTCTACAGTAGAGCTTAAGAGCTGAAAGGGACTTTTAGGACCGTGAAAGTCATAAGGCGAGAGGGCCTGGAAAGGGTAGCTGTCCTACTCAAGGCTTCTTAGGGCATCACCAAACTTCTTCATCCAGCAATGTTGCCATCACAGCTTGCTTCCGTGTACTTGTCTGAAGCAGTCCTGCAGAAGTTGGGTTGTTGATATGCCTGGCAGGCCCCCTTCCCAAATGTGCCAGCCAAAGCTGGACCTTGCCACACAGCTTTGGACATAATGCCCTCAGGGCTTATTTTTACCCGCTGGTTGCTTGACTTTGAGTAAGTGACTTCACCTTTCTAGGTTCTAGTATCTCATCAGTGCAATGTTAGAAGGTCTCAGTGAACCCTTTCAGCTTGAGCATAGTGTATTCTATAACAACTGCTGAGTATGCAGTCACGCCCAGTTGGAAGCTTTGGGGTGCACCATCCATGTGATTAAAGGAAGCGTCAAAGAACCTATGGACATAGAAATTATGCTGATGCTTGCATTCTCGACCCACTGGAAAGATCCTGTGGAAGAGTCCTCTAAGCTGTGAGCTGCTTGAGAACAGGAACCACGTCTTGTTCTTTTTGGTACTTCCAAAGTGATCAGATTGTCTGATGAATATCTGATGTTTAGTAAGTTTTGACTGAGTATGGGGAAGTGATGTCCAGTTTTGTGTAAGACATACCATTTCTACACTTAAGGGAATGAACATTTGTAAGCACATGTACCTAGGACATATTTCTTCTAAAGAAACTCACCAAGGCTGTTGGAGCAGTGGCCAAATCTGTGTTATTCACCACTGGTTTCCAAATGCTTGAACACTGTCAGGCACATAGAGGCTGTCAATAAATGTTTGTTGAATAGATGCATGCATAAAAATAAGACATAGAAGATTGGTAGCTGGGCTTCCAAGGTCAACGGAAGTAAGGAGAGAATATAGGCCTGGAAAAGAAGAAAATAAGCAACTTGGTAGTAGTGTATTGAAGTTTGTTTTCCTTCCACCTCTAAGCTGGAACTTACATCTCTCCCACATATAAGAATGTAACAACCAGGGGATTGTGTTTACTGGTTGATACTGGTCTGCAAATGGCTACCAGTCTGTGACAAGATAGTATGGAAACAGAACAGAAGCGTCAGAGACTTTCATAGTCATTTGACACCCAGGTCTGTGATCACTGGATTTGTCTTGTTAAATCGTATGCAGACCAGTTTGGATGTTGTCAGACTTGCATCAGAATCACATACAGTGTACCCTGCACTCCAGTCATGCACAGGAGGACTGTGGACTGGCCCAGGACACACTAGGGAGATAAGGTCCTTCAGCACATCTGTGGAAAGAAGCCAGGTGAGTTACCTGGCTTTATAGCCCAGTAGTTGTAGTTGTGTTAAAATGTTAATGACATTGTCATAGAAAGCTCTTTCTGACTTCCTACCATCACATATTCTCTGTGTTGTTGATTTGAGAAGGACTGAATGAGCTGCAGTCCCTCAGTCAACCAAGCTGAGTTATAACCTGTGTGACAGTGTTTTCTCTATTTAAAACTATCTAGCTTTGCATGGCTATTCAACTTGCTCCTTTGGCCTCAATATTATCCTGTAATCAAATGAGCTAATTAAGCTGTTTTCTGTCTGCTGATCAGAGTATGAAAGCTTGAAGGTGACTCTGGCCATCCTCTGATTCAACCTGCTCATTTTTCAGAGGCAACCAAGGCTCAGAGAGGTTAAATTATATGTCCTGGTAATACAGTTATTTAGCAAAAGAATTGGAACTAAAACTTTAAGATTTTTTACTCCTTGGTCATGGTGTATTTCCACTTTACCTTAAAGTTCAATAAAATCCTTTGGGATTTTGCAGTATCCAAGGTATATTTCTGCTGTAGTAATTTATGTACCTCTATTTGATAAAGGATGTAGAATGGACAGATTTTGTTCACCAAATAATTACAGATGGTTTACATTTAAGATAACTCAGTGTTTGAAATTACGAGCAAGGGAAACAGCAGAGGTATTTATATATAAATATTCACATCTATAATATATACATATGTTACATTTGAATATTGTATTTATATATACATGAAATATTCATGTTTATAAATATATAATGATAGCAAAATAATGTACTTATTTATGAAGTCCTATAACAATGCTTGTTCTGAGTGGAAGGCTATTGACTACATTCATCTAGTTCAGTCCCAAAATGAGGATAAAACTTCACATAAAAGTATGTATTAATGAAAAAGTAGGATTCAATTTAGAATGTATTGATTCACACACACATTCAGAAATATATTTGTTAGAGAAATGAGATGTCTTTTTACTTGTGAATTAAAACAGGTTAGTGATTGAGAGTAGGAGAGTTCATTTCTTCCCAAATATCATCCCTAACTGAGCGAGTTTCAGTGTGGTTTCACTCTGGTGCTGGCAGAGTATGACCCAGAGACCAAATCCTGCAGCCGCCTGTTTTTATCAAGTTTTATTGGCACACAGCCACACTCATTCATTTACGCTCCTCTGTGGCTACTTCCATGACATAACTTCAGGTTTGAGTAGTTGGGGCATATGTTTTATGGTCTGCAAAGCCTAAAATATTTACTCTCTGACCCTTTACTGGCCAAGCTCTGGTCTGGATGCATATCTGTTCCATAACTCTGATTCTAATACAATCAGGCAAGTTGTCTTTATTTGGAATCACACCTAGCTGAGTTTTGATAAGGAAGGAAAGAAATGAACCTTAATCCTCTTGTCCAGAAGCCTGTTTTAAAACCTTGTCCCCAGCTGCTAGTTTTCAGTCTACATGTGACCTTTTGGTGATCCTGGGAGAATGAAATTAACCTCCTTAGGAACAAACATGCAGTCTTTTTATTTTTTCCACTTTCTTGGAAGAGTAATAAATATAGTCAATGACTCTGGGTTCTATTACTATGTAAGAGCTCTTTAAAAACATCTAACCATCTGCTTAATGGCCAGTAATATGTTTCTAATGGTCACTCTCAATAAGACACTTTTAGTTCACTGCTGTGTAATAGTCATCCAGCAGCCACGAGGCTCTGAAAGTAATAGGATCAAAGGCCAGTTTCCAGCTCTGTAGCAGCTGCCTGGAGATAGTTTTAAAGAGAAAAATAGAGGTCTTCTGTGAGTTACATGTGCAAACTCTATCCAATGAGTGTGTGTTCTGTCCATAAGTAGTTTTGACTACTGGTACACACTTAGAACTTTGAAATTTTTGGCATTTATACATCCAGGTCAATTGCAACTGGAGGTCAGCTTAATTAATATCTGTCCTTTCATTTAGGATGACATACTCTGAATTATTGTCACTGAGAATCCTGCATCTCTGGTCTGGGCCCAGCAGCTGGTGACAGCTTGGCAAATTATGAGTTTCCCAGCTTAAAACAGACTAAATTGCAGACAAAACAAGCCATTAGCTGAGTAAATACTGTATTTCTGGTTGGCTTCTATAAGAAGGAGATTAGCATGAGTGTTTAGTGTTCATAATTATTAGTAGGAGGCAAATAGTAGGCTCAGGCTGGCTGGAGATTGTTTCATTATATCCAATTAACACCCACTTGATTATTCTTTATTACTTCTGCTTCATGACAGAAGAGTAAAGATGGCATACTTCAAATGTACAAATAACAACTGGGTCATCAATATACACATATTTGTACTGTCAGATCCTGCTTGTTTTGAGGCAACTATTTAATATCTCAGAGGGATGGAAAATGGAATGTCCACTTGTCAGCTCTTATGAGGGAAATTAGCAAGATGCAGAAAAATAGATATTAGGATAAAAATGTGTTTATCCACAATCTGGTTTAGAAATATTTTCTTTGAATACATCTTATCGTCTGTCTGTTTGAGAATTCCTTTTCATTTGTCTGCTCTAACTGTGGCACAGAAGCTTAGGCTGTAAGCAGAGAGAACAGGGATTACAAAGAGAAGTACCTGAATGTAAAGTTTCTAGGAATGAATGAGCCATATATATGTCAAATGGTATGAAATGGAAATCCCCACTCCTAGGGGGTTTATGGGAGTTTGAGAAGATGACACAGAATCAACCTCTGCCCAAGAAAGTTAATGACTAATTTGGTAAAGAATATGAAACACTAGCAAGTGATATAATGGCAGAAGCTCATACAAGGGATAAACTCAATGATCCAGGTTTTCTTAGTTTTAAACCTGAAATGAAGACTACCATTAGTAACAGTAGTAGTCATCTTTCCTTTTCAAGCTTTTGGGAAAAAATGAATATATCCTTCCCCTTCAGTTATTTTCTTGGGTTGAGAAGAGTTGCTGTTGTAGCATACATGGGGAGAATTCTTTGCTTTTCTGAGTAGAGGGTATTACAGTGTTGAGTTGCCTCTCTATCTTGCTTATGGTGTCCATGATCTTGGACTGGAAACATTTGGATTGTTATTTTTTTCCTGGATCAAATTTAGATATTCAGTCATTCTTAAGTACAGAGGGAAAGAATTTGGCAAACAGCAGACAATGGTGAGGCTTGGTGACTGTTCCAAGGGCATTCTTGGAACTGGCAACTTGCTTGAAGATCAGAGATGAATGCACAGTGGCAGCAGGTTGGTACCAAACAAATCCACTGTCAGCTCTGGAAGTCAATCCACAGTTAGTACTGAGTACTTGCTCATGCACAGCATCAAAACAGACACATGGACGGGTATGGAATGGACTGAGTCCTCCCCAGTTAGGGAGACAAGATCTTCCTATTACATGCTTGTGTTTAATTAATTACTCAATTGCATGGTTAGAACTAAGGGCTGTAGAGGTTCAATGAAGAGGGCTTGGCTACAATTGTTAAGACCAAGACTTGAAGACTGAGACCTAAATGGCAAATAGTCTCTAGCTTCTTAGGATATGTTCCAGTTGTTGGTGCTTCTAAGACTAGTGGGAGAAAAACCTGTTCCAGGTAAGCAGAAATATGACCCTTTTGCTCTGTGATGCAGGCTGTCCCATGTCCATGCTCAGGTCCAGGGACCAGCAACCTTGGTACATCTCATAGCAAACATGGGGCTGAATCCCAGGATGAAAGGCCATCTCAAGGAGAAGGCTTCAAGAAGATAGAGTTAATGAAGATTCCCTGGAACCTATTTCCATTATGAGGGAAGAGACATTAAGCTATCTGTTAAAGTCAAAAATTCATAAGTATATTTAAAGATTTAAGGCTAAAATGGAATATCTTAGACAGTCATTTGAAGTCTATATATATGTGGCAGCTGATATTTAAAAGGCACACAAAACATTTAAAAATGACCTCAAGAATAGTGTACCCTCCCCTGAATAATAAAAAGGATAATATCAGGGAATGGAATGGTGTCAGACTATAATCGATTCCAACTTGACAAATGATAGTGGGGACCATCTTTGCTGGTGATATGAGAATCCAATGCCAGTGTCCCCTTGAGTGGACAGAAGGGGTTGGGCAGTTTGTGTGAGAGTCATGAAATAGCTAAAATCTTGGTAGTTTTGTGTTCGTGTGTTTTGTGCATGTTGTGTGTCTGTGGGTGGTGGTGGTGGTGGTTGTGGTGAAGGTGGTCTGCAGGATACTTCACAGGATGCAGCAAGATTGACACAGTGTACACAGGTAGTGTGATAGAGCGGGCCAGTGTGTGGCCCTTAGCATGTGGCTGTGGGCGTGCATCATCACCCCCTGCCCAATGGTTACTGGGATCATTAGTGGCCTGGCTCAGCCACTGGTCATTGCCACAGTGGACCCTTCCCCCACCTGAGTGAAGCAACAGTTGACCATCAGTGATTAGTGGTCCCACTCAGACCTTGGTGGGCACGACAGCAGACCCCTCCCCCAAGTGGGCAAGCACCTGTCCATGAGTGACTGTTAGAGGTCAATTCAGTCATTGGTCAGTGTTGCAGTGGGCCCCTCCCCCAAGTGATGAGCTGTCACTGTGTGACCGTTAGTGGGCCCATTCACCTAACAGCCAGTGGGGTGGCGGTCATCAGGTGAGAGTGAGGTAAGAGTCATCCCGGCCTTCCCCTGGGGCTCTCAGCTCATCCAGCCTCGCTCCAGTGGGTGAGCTGGGGTGCCCAGGCAACAGGCTGAGGCTGTGTCCTCGGGGCTCTGGAGCTCTTGCCAGGGTCACCTACTGGCTGGGCCCAGGCCTTGAAGCAGCAGTGAACCTCTCCCCCATCTCTGTTTCTGTGAACTAATGGCAGCACTGGAGAAGGCAATGGCACCCACTCCAGTACTCTCACCTGGAAAATCCCATGGATGGGGGAGCCTGGTGGGCTGCAGTCCATGGGGTCGCTAAGAGTCAGACACAACTGAGCAGCTTCACTTTCACTTTTCCTTTCATGCATTGGAGAAGGAAATGGCAACCCACTCCGGTGTTCTTGCCTGGAGAATCCCAGGGACGGCAGAGCCTGGTGGGCTGCTGTCTGTGGGGTCGCACAGAGTCAGACATGACTGACGCGACTTAGTAGTAGTAGTAGTAGTAATGGCAGCAGCTGTCTGTCTGGGATGCAGTCTGCGGGACCTGGCCCCTGCATTTTGGGCAGCCTGAGGAGCCTGAGGGACGATTAGGTCCTGGGCGCCTGGCTCTCCCAGAGATGACAGCTGGGTAGAGTCTGGGGACTGGGCCCTGAGAGAGCCGACAACTGAGAGCTGCCTCCTTTTAGCCAGGACCTGAACTCAGGGTGAAAGTTGGGCCTTGAGGCCCCGCCCATTCTTGTCAGAACAAAGAGTAACACTCGTTTGGTGGAGATTTACAGGAGCATCGTTACCTGACCGTGACCTGACACCAGGAACGAAGGATCTCATGCCAAGGAGTTTGCAGCAGCCATTCAGCCATGTCCCTCCTTCACTTTTCCTGGAAATAGGGCTCTGTTGAGAGCTTTTGGGGAGTTTGAGGTGATGCTATTGACTTCACTGCATTACTGGACCATGTTTGGCTCTAGTTCTGTCTTTGGTTAACTAACCAATCCATCCTGTCATGTCTTTCTTTTTCTCTAACCTGGGGATATTTGGTCTTCTCAGGTGGTGCTAGTGGTAAAAAGCCTGCCTGCCAATGCAGGAGACATAAAAAATGGGGGTTTGATCCCTGGGTCAGGAATATCCCTAGGAGGAGGGCATGGCAACCCACGCCAGTATTCTTACCTGAAAATCCCATGGACACAGGAGCCTGGTGGGCTACAGTCTATAGGGTTTCAACCATTTGGACACAACAAAATTGACTGAGTATGTACACACACACACACACACACACACACTCACACACACACACACTCATACACCATCCAAGGCCTTTAGGATGATGAAAGAAGATAAGGCAAGTGAAAGTATTTTGAATTGGCAAAGCTCTGCGCCAGTGCTTGGCAATAGTAATTGCCCTTTATAATCACCTAAAGAGCTTGAAACAAAATGCTAGTGCCTAGACTCCACCCACTCCTGCTTTAAATGGTCTTGGGTGGGCAGGCCTTTGAATCTTGAAACAAACTCTTTTGAATTCCAATGGGCAGAAGGACAATCCAATGATGATTCTGATCTTAATTGTTACTGTTCTCTCAGCTTCTGTTCTAGAACCTTGAGAAGGGCTGGTGTGGGTGTCAGGATAAAGGGTCAGTTCTACTGATTGCTCCTCTGTGGATGTGGACCAGTGTGTCCTATTCCTCCAGAAATGCCACTGCTGGGAACATTTTACTTACGTGTTTGACCTGTCATCTTTAAGTCTTGTGAGTGCTTGTTCATAGCCATGTGCAGGTTGGACACTTGAAGGGCAAGGCCTGCTTTTCTCTTCCTATCTGGTACAGCCAGCATCTCAACCAAACAGGGAGGATGTGTATGAAGTAAGATCACAGGACTGAGGAGCAGGAGACCTGGGTTAGATGTCAACACCTTCCCATTGGTCTCACCTGTCTGCACTTCCTTTATCATAGAATTTGTACTGTGGCAGTACTTTACTAACTAACCTTTTAAAGCTATAAAAGTGTACAATCATGCTTGATTGATTTTGAGTGGTAGAATCATATAATGAAACAATACTGACTTTGGTGTCAAGAGTTTACCTGAAATAGAGGCACAGCCTCTTAATGTAAGAGCTGTTAATATTTGGCATGTGCTGACTATATAAGTATTCATTTACACCTTCAACAAATTATTCCCCACATGTCTGTATGTTCTAGGTGTTCAGAAACAGCAACGGCTAAGACAAACAAAAAAAACTCAAGTGTCAAGTGTGTTTTCAGGGAGCTGACCTTGTCCTGTACGGTGTATAGGGAGAGACAATAAACATGCATGTCTATGTCAGGAAGTAGTAAATAGAATGAAGACAAATAGAGCATGAGGGGAGAGGTAGAGGGTGAGAAAGTGTGGGATGTGATTCCTAAATGGAGGTCTGAGATAGCCTCTCCGATGAATGGTGTTGCCGGGAGGAGGTGAAGGGATGAGTGATCTGGATGTTCGTGGAGGCAACAGCACATGCTACCTTGGATCATGCTTGGCACCTACCATTTGGCAAGGAGGCCATGAGGAGAGGCAGGTCAATGAGGGGAACACCGTAGCCGGTGAGGTCAGGAGCTGTTTCAGTGGTTAGGCCACAGAAGGCCTTATAGACTCTGGTCAGTCAGGTGTTTGGGTTTTATTCTGTATTAGAAGGGAAGCTATTGAAGGCTTTGGGCATAATTTGACTTGAATTTAAGTCAAATTGTTCACTATGGTGGTGGTGTTTGAGGAAACCAGAGAATATAAAGTGGAACCAGGGCGATCAATAAGGACGCCATCATGACAGTTCAGGTAGGCGTGGATTAGAGTTAATTACTGTGAAGGTGGTGAGGCCTGGTCACATTCTGGATGTTTAAAAGGAAGGATCTAAAGGATTTGCTTATTTGAAATGCAGTGTAAGAGGTAAAGAGTTACAACAGGAAGAACAGAGGTGCCATTTGTTGTCATGAGGGAGTGGGCTTGAGCTAATCACTTGTTAGATTTTGGACTTGTTAAATTTGAGATGCCTGTTAGCCATCCAAATGTAGGTGTCAAGAAGGTTACCAAATTGGGAGAGGTCATGCCTGGGGATAGAACTTTTGAGAGTTTCTATCAGTCTGTAGGTGATACTTAAACTCACGGGGTGGATGAGATCACTTTATTCTGCACCAGACATATGGAAGGAATGAGCATGGCAGTGGTGATCATGGTTTTTTTTTTTTTTATGATCATGGTGGTATTACTAGAATTTAATCAGCTCTACTGTTCTTTGATTCCATATAGTGCAGTCACTCATTATCTTCTCTGTCTACTCTAAATTTGAGTGCATTTTCATGTCCATCAATGGCAGCAAAGCGAAGAATATGTTATCGACTGAACTCATGTGGGCTTCTGGTCTGTCTATCCAAGTTCCAGTGCTCACCAGGGGAACTCTTCCTCCTTGCTGGCCCAGATGAACTTGAGCTGGCTTAGCCCAGAGAGCTATGGTTTGGGGTAGGAGGGAGAGGGGTCGTAATCTTGACCAACTCTCCAGGACTTCAGTACAAAGCAGGATCGATAAGATATTCCAACTCATTACTTACTGGTGTTCTTTAAGGGAGTGCTTAGGAAGTTTTACTCAATTTAACTTAAGACATAAGTAATGCCATTCCCAATTCAGGGCAACGGCTTAGAACCTGACTCAATGTCCTTTTTACTAAGTAATTATCCAGATTTCCTTACTAAATGTTATTTTATGTATTATGTTTAATAGCCTCTTTCTTTTGGCTATGGAAGGATGGTAATAGCAGCTGATAATGGATCACATACTCATCTTAAAGCGCTGCCTCTGGCACCTGTGGCCAGCGTGGAGGGAAGCTTCCAGTCAGGGCTCAGATCGATCCTATGGCCCTACTCACTGGTCCTTTGCTTTTTGGGGGTCTAAGGGATCACAGATAGCTTTGTAACTTTTAAATCATGGGTCATTTTTAAAGATTCAAGGAAGCCTAAGGAGCGTGTCTGGCCAGACTTCTCACTGGCTTCAGTTCAGAGCCCCCTCTGGAGAACTGTGGCTGATGGAGAGGTAAAGCCCTTGCCAGGCGGAACCAAGTGGCAGAAAGCTTCAGATGATGGTTAAGACATCACAGGTGCCTGACACAAATTAAGAAGCACTGTCATTGTGCCCTCAAGGTAGCCAGTTCCTTTCAGGATCTTGATCATTGATTCTCAGGAAAGGTTTGTTGGGTTATACTCATGTTGTAGCGACTATGTTACTGATGTTGTTTGTATGGTGTTTTGTGAGACAGCTTGTACATTGACTTCTTAGTGATGACCTAGTTATGCCAACAGTCTTCTGATAACTACTGAGCACCTACTTTTTCCTGATTGTATCCCCACATAGTTCCTGTGAGCTCAGCACGTGCTGGGCATCACTGAAGCAATACCAGAATTGTGTCATTCATCTCCATCTTTCGTGAAATTATGTTCTCTGGAGAGTCAAGATGAAAACCCATGTCAAAAATATATACGATGACCAGAGGATGGGGTACAGCATTGGTCCAGGTGTTTATAAATACGCTAGACTTATTGCTTGCCCTCAGAATTCCTGGTCTAGTTGGGAGGCAGCGTTCGCCATATGAAACATCAAATTGCAGAATCATGCTTAGTGTTCGTCGGAAAGCAGGAGACATGATAGAGCTTCCAGGCACCAAGATGATGTGCGAACCTCTGGCTACACATCAGGACCACCTGGGCAGCATTTGAAAATGAGGATACCTAGGCCCCAGTCCAGGCCCACGAGGCATCTGTATGTTTAAAAATTTCCCTGATTTTGATTGTGTTGCATAATGCAGCATGAAAACCACTGTTCTGTAAGAACAGGTAGAATTTAGGTGTTGTTGGGAGCAGCCTGGAATGATAAAGATGCAGGCTCAGGAGGAGTGCAGCAAGACTCCTTGGTACAGTGATTGTCGTCCCTTGCCCTGGATGGGGCTAGTAGATGGGGCTTGTTTGGAGGAAGAATTGAAATGCAGGGGGAAAGGAAAAGCTTTCAGAAGAGTTTAAAGTCCTGGAGAGGAGATTGGACTTTATCCTGAAAGCTATAGAAGAAGTCCTGTGGTCACCACCATACTTTATGTGACCTCATTTTCAGATAGTGAGTATTTGGACTTTTTATCACTAATGACATGCAGCTTTTGAACCAATGAGAAACTTGAAGAAAGTGTTTGAAGCTGAATTGTCAGGTACTATGGAGAAGGCAATGGCAGCCCACTCCAGTATTCTTGCCTGGGAAATCCCATGGATGGAGGAACCTGGTAGGCTGCAGTCCACGGGGTCGCTAAGAGTTGGAGATGACTGAGCAACTTCACTTTCACTTTTCACCTTCATGCATTGGAGAAGGAAATGGCAACCCACTCCAGTGTTCTTGCCTGGCGAATCCCAGGGATGGGGGAGCCTGGTGGGCTCCGTCTATGGGGTTGCACAGAGTTGGACATGACTGAAGTTACAGCAGCAACAGCAGCAGTCAGGTACTAGGTGGATTCAGGAAGAGGGTATCTGCAAGCAGAGATGAGCTAAGGACTCAAAATGTTTTCTAAAACACCATTATCAACAAAAACAAACACTGATTGAGCCCTCACTTAGTGTCATGTGCTATCTTGAGTCCTTTACATATATCATATTTTTTAATTTCCAAAAAAACTATGAAGTAGGTAGTTATAGTATGTCCATTTTACAGATGTGGAAACCAAGGTACAGACAAGTAACTTGCCCACAGTGACAAAGCTAGCTAGTATCAGAGTCTGGATTAAAGCCAGACAGCTTGATTCCATGCTGTGATAGGCTCTTAAAACTCCTAGGACTTGAACAGTGGTAGTGAACATGGACAACTGAGATATGATCTACAGAGTAAACTTCAAGAGTTGCAACGTGTTGGAATAGCTCAAGCATGCCTAGGATAATCCCCAGTGGAGAAGAGCACCTTGCACAAAGAAATAGAGAACAATTAGAATGGCACATAGGGGATGGCAGAGAGTCTTGCTGAAACAGTGGGTCTGTATTTAGAACATGAGAGAAGAGAGAATAGGAAATTGCTAGCACAGTAACGAAGTTCAGAGACTGAGAAGTGAGTATTGTAAAATGGGTAGACGACTGGGTTTTGAGTCAGACAGATGTGGTGTGAGTTTCAGTCCTCTCGTTAGCAACTTTGTGAGCTTGGGCAGCTCACATAACCAGTGCATCTGTGGTCTCATGTGTACATTAAAGATGATAAAAGCTTCACTCTTGTTGGCATGTTGCAAAGATTGAGCTAATGGATACAAAGCACATGTGAAGTACATAATGTGTTCCCCCCAATACCAGCCATTATTACCATTACAATTCTCATTCTTATAGTAATTCATAGGCATTGGAATGAAATAATGATAGCACTATTTGGAATGAATACTTTGGCACTAATGGATACAAACATTAGTGCTGCTAGGAGGAGCTGCTAGGATTCCAGTTCTGGTTCCATCACCTGTTAGCTGTATGATTTGGGGTAATTTACTTTACCTATTTCTCAGTTTCTCCATCTGAAAATAGTATCTACTACCTTGTGGGTTTATGATGATTATTATGTAAGATAATATGTGTAACATACTTAGAATAGTGCCTAGTGCACTCAGCTCTTTATTGATGATTTTTTTTTCTTTTAATTGTGGCTTCTTCCCCTTCACTGTCTGTTGCCTCTGAAACCCTTAGACCTTCTTGTTACCCCTGGCAGGTGCTAGGGACTGGTGGCCCCATAGTGTCCTCCTGGCTGAATCCTATTTGAGTGCTGAGAATGTGCTCGCAGTCACAGATTCTTCACTGCACAGAGTCACCGTGACTTCTTCGAGGTTAAGTGAGGGTGATGACTGCACACAAAGGACTGAGCCCATGGTTTTAGGAGTCAGGCGGAGCTGCAGGTTTCTGAAATCTCTGCACATTTATCCAGCCCTCTTCTCCCTTATTGGTACCGCACTGAGGCATGAACACTGCTACCCAAGAAGAAAACTGCTGACTCTGGGGGCATGCAGTGTGTGCATGCCTGCACACACACGTGTGTGTGTTTGTGAGTGTGAGTGAGAGAGAGAGAGAATATTTGTAGCCTAAAGGTAGTTCTTATGGCGCGTTGCTTTGTTTCATTTTTGGGGGGGTTGTAAAGTTGAATGAAAGGCACTTAGTCTAAAACTTTAAAAAATTGCTACCGGGCAAAGTAATTTTGTGTCAGGCTTCTGTTCAGGGCAGATTTACACTGGTTATAAATCTCTGAAATTAAGGTCTTACTGTAGAAAAGCTGAAATGTATTCAACATTAGCAGACACCCAGGCTTGCTCTGAACCAGGGGCCGTTCTCCCCCCATGTATAATAAGAATATCTAGCTATGTGTTTGGGGTAATAATGAGTTTAAATATGCCTCTTAGGATGGGTAATAGCTGTCCAACGAGTAGCAGGATTCTCTACCAACAATTCTTTCCCTAGAACCAAAGGTTAAGTTGAAGAGTTTGATTTAATGACAAATTTAATTAGGCCTTTAACATTATAGGGTTCTTTCCTTTCGTTTTCTAATCAAGATCATGGTCTAGGGTCAACACCCTTGTAGAAGTGGGGGAACTCTTGCTTTTGTACACTGTTCTTCTGATGTCTGGAGAGGGTTGGAGTAAGACTAGGGGCAGTTAGAAAGCTCTGAGTTGACAAAGAGCTGGAAAATGCTTCCTGGTCTTGAAGTATTTTTTCCTCACCTTCACCAAACCTTAGATTTATAATATCCTTGATCTGTTAGGTACTTGAAGGGTCATCTGGTCAGTTCTTTCACTTTACAGCTTAGCTTGGGAAACTGAGACTAAGGGATTGAGGAACTTATCGGTAGTTGCCTAGGTCATTTGGAGCAGGATAATGGATCGTCTAAGGTCAGCCTATCTCCTCCTTCTGGTCAAAATGATCTGTCTGCCAAGACTCGCACTCAGAAGCAAAGCCTCTTTTCGGCTTGTGGGATGTATGGAACAGTTTGCTAGAGCACTTCTTCCTACTACTTTGCAAGGCAGATGTGCCCTATTTGGTCTTGTCCATAGGGTACCAGTAAAGACTCTTGGTTGCAAATGAAAGAAATTGCCTCTTGCTCTCTTCATCCCTGCTCCTTTCCCAGACAGACAGACAAATAAGAAAATACCAAAAAAAAAAAAAAAAAAAAAAGGACATCCATTACACACAAGGCTCTCAGAATGGACTGTAGGCTGGAGGGCCTCGCGAAGAGAAGATATATCACAGCATATTCAGTGTTGCAGACAATACTGTGCAGGTCAGAATCTGAGCCTCCAGTGCTTGATACCACTCTGACGCAAATGAGTGGTCATCACCCTGTGTCTTCGTCTCCTGTTTTCATGGTTCAGATCAGTGCAGGTAGGAGATGTCCAAGAACTGAGCTGAGGGGCTTGTTCATGCTTTGACTGCCAGGAAGGCAGGGGCAGGGGAGATAGAAACTCATCGGCTTCTATTGAGACTTGGAGTGGCCACTGCCCACTTTAAGGCCTCACACAGTAGGGAAATACACAGAAACAAGGGGGGAAATGCCTGTCAGGTTTTGGATAGTCTGAAACTCTTAATGTACAAGACGAAAGGCTTCGTATGTCCCTCTGACCGAACCATTCTGTATAAGTCTGCCTCTGTAGGAAAATATATTCCAAGTTACAGAATAATTCATTGATGACTTGGGGGAGCAATTTACTTCTGGGCTTGGCCTGCTTGAATAGGGATGTGCTGGTCCGCAGCTTTCACCTTGAAGTGCAGTGATTATGGCAGGACTGGGGGACAGGGTATAGGAGATAAGATGTGAAATACTTTTGGAAACATTGACTTCAGGAATGCTTAATCGTTAATCTATGCATCTTTCCACTTAGGAAATATTTATGATGACAAACTGGCAATGTGCTGGGCATTTGTTACAGAGAGGTGGACAAAATGGTTATGTTGTGCCCTCCTGCTGCTTGGGCTTAATTCAGGTTCGGATGCAGGGTGCTGTGACTGTACACTTGTAGTAAAACTTTCAAATGCTAAGAATATATATATATATATATTTATATATATTTTTTGGAGTAGATCAGTATTTCAGGAATGTCAACCCCCTCTAGCAAATCGATGTTCTTTCATAGTAGAGATCCTTCTTCCAACGTTCGTTCAGAATTTTCAGCAAATATTTCTTATCAGTCATGGTGCCAGGGTAGGTGTAGCCATGAAGAAGTTTATAATCCAGTGGAGAAAGTAACTTTGAAATGAATCATTTCTGTGTTGAGTTCTGGGACAAGAGTATGCCCAGAATGTTATGTAAAAACAAAACCCTAAAATTGTTCAGATGAGCTAGTGTTAGGAAGGTTTTCCTGTAGCTTGTCTTACTCCTGGTGCTGCAGTTTAAACTCATCTTTTGTGTTCACCTGGGTGGCTTGTCCACGGACATTTTTTGAAAAGTTGTTACCTACAAGACCAAAACCGCACAATTGTTGTTACTGCACAATTGCATTCATCTCACATGCTAGCAAAGTAGTGCTCAAAATTCTCCAAGCTAGGCTTCAACAGCACATGAATCGAGAACTTCAAGATGTTCAAGCTGGATTTAGAAAAGGCAGAGGAACCAGAGATGAAATTGCCAACATCCATTGGGTCGTGGAAAAAGCAAGAGAGTTACAGAAAAAAAATATACTTCTGCTTCATTGGCTATGCTAAAGCCTTTGACTGTGTGGATCACAACAAACTGTGGAAAATTCTTACAGAGAAGAAATTCTTAGACCACCTTACCTGCCTCCTGAGAAATCTGTATGCAGGTCAAGAAGCAACAGTTAGAACTAGACATGGAACAATGGACTGGTTCCAAATTGGGAGAGGAGTACATCAAGGCTGTATATTGTTGCCCTGCTTCTTTAACTTCTATGCAGAGTACATCATGTGAAATGCCAGGCTGGACAAAGCACAAGCTGGAATCAAGATTGCTGGGAGAAGTATCAATAACCTCAGATATGCAGATGACACCACCCTTATGGCAGAAAGAGAAGAGGAACTAAAGAGCTTCTTGATGAAAGTGAAAGAGGAGAGTGAAAAAGCTGGCTTAAAACTCAACATCCAAAAAACGAAGATCATGGCATCTGGTCCCATCACTTCATGGCAAATAGATGGGAAAACAATGGAAACAGTGAGAGGCTTTATTTTCTTAGGCTCCAAAATCACTGTAGATGGTGACTGCAGCCATGAGATTAAAAGATGCTTACTCCTTGAAAGAAAAACTATGACCAACCTAGACAGCATATTAAAAAACAGAGACATTACTTTGCCGACCAAGGTCCGTCTAGTCAAAAGTATGGTTTTTCCAGTAGTCATGTACGGATGTGAGAGTTGGACTATAAAGAAAGCTGAACACTGAATAATTGATGGTTTTGAACTGTGGTGTTGGGGGAGACTCTTGAGAGTCCCTTGAATGGCAAGGAGATCAAACCAGTCCATCCTAAAGGAAATCAGTCCTGAATATACACTGGAAGGACTGATGCTGAAGCTGAAGCTCCAGCACTTTGGCCACCTGATGCGAAGAACTGACTCTTTGGAAAAGACCCTGATTCTGGGAAAGATTGAAGGCGGGAGAAGAAAGGGATGATAGAGGATGAGATGGTTGGATGGCATCATCGACTTGATGGACTTGAGTTTGAGCAAGCTCTGGGAGTTGGTGATGGACGGGGAAGCCTGGCGTGCTGCCATCCATGGGGTAGCAACTAGTCGGACACAGCTGAGCAACTGAACTGAACTGATACAGTGGAAACTACAGGAAGCTAAAGAACAGATGGAATCCACTAATGGTATGATATGGCTAGGTAATTATAAGTGTATTCCAGCATGACAAAATGGAACCAATGACAGAAAGAGATGAGGCTGCAGGGTTAGGGGAGCACTGTGTAAACCCACATTGGGCCCAGAAGATACATGTTTCTTGACAGACCTCTCTCTATTAATTTGCATAAACATTTGTATACGATCTTATTTACATTGGTGAGGCAGAATAGTAGTTCTTGGGCTTTGATGTGTGTGAGCCTTGGAGATTAGAGCTGGAGCCCTTCCTTTGAGAAAACAAATACTTTTGTGTTGGTTTCAATGAGATATAAATCATACCCAGGAAGTTTACAGTTGAGTAACAATGGTATAATTACTGATTGTATACCAGAAGAGGACGTATTTATGAAATGACTTGAAAAAGCTTGTAATCCCTTCCCGTATTTTGAATAACTAATTGCTATGTCATTGTGGCATATTTGCACCACAAGAGTTAAGTCTGTCAAACGTTTCCCTCCGAAAACCTTGTTTTAAGGGATTTCTAACTTGGTCGTAAAAATGTGCTCCAAGTTGGAGCTGACTTGATGGCAATCTGTGCTTGGAACAGTTGATTTGAATGGTGCCAGTCAGAGTTAAATTACAGGCTGGGAAAAAGGAAACAAATTTTTTGAAAAGGAGGTGTTTATGGTTCCCGGCTCCCCTAAGTACTTCTTGAGGATCAAAATAGCCTCTTTAAAATAAATTGCAGACCATTAGTACACGATGGAGGAAACCCCTTTGAGACTGGGTTGGGGGAGGGTAAAAGCAGGGGAGCCGATTTAGGCCACTTTTCAGTGGTGTGAAAACATCGTACCCTTCTCGTGCATTGACCCCCTGGAGCGGTCTGTGCACACAGATGGCGCCTCCTGTACCCATGAAGGACGTTTCTGTCAGGCTGAGTGGACATCTCCGCAGACCCATTCTAACTCTGACTCCTAATGGGCATTTGAGTGTCGTGGAACAAGTTTCCCCCCTGCCCTACCTCTGTGTTTTCTTTTTAAACAAGCAGAACACTGTTGCCTGTCTGTTTTATGCCCAAAGAGATCATAAAGGCCTCCTACAGAAGACCTCAAGTTCGTCCTGTTTGCTGAATAAGAAAGTACCTCTTTGGTAAGCATGTTTGTCTAGAAATCTCCCCATATCTCGTGCCTGACATTCAAGCCAAAAAGGTAGCCCTTGACTAGAATACTCATCTGACACCTTACCTAGAGCTTAGGTATCTTTCCTTTTGGTCAGCAGTGGAAACTTCGAGATAATGAGAAAAAGATAGGGAAGGAGAGGCAGAAAGTGGTGGGGAGAGAGAGAGATCGTTTCTGTTTCTGTGTCAGTCACCTTGAACCCCACTGGTCTTGGGTACAGCCTCTGTTCTCTAGCCCCTGTGGTCAATGGAAGTGAGACAGATTTACAGTCTGTTTCATTCAAGTCAGATTTTCTTGTTTTTTTGTTTTTTTATTTAATTTCACTTATGGCTTAATGATACTTTTTTTTTTTAAATGGAGAAAGCTAATTGCGTTGGTTTCTTCATGAGGCATCACTTTAAACAATCCATCCTGATTGTGAAAACAAATACATGCCTGACTTATTTTATTTATTTTTCCCCCCAAACCTACATTAGGATAAAGCCATTTTGGATAAGAAGACATGTGCGTTTCTTTGTCACGTCTTTTATCATCACGACTGCTTTTCCAAATAATACAACTTGTGACAAATGTGAGCATTAATTACAGTTAACAAAGAAATGTCATGTGAAGGCTTCATAGTGGGGTGGTGTGTGTGGGGGAAGTGGAGAAGAAGGAAAAAAAAATCAGACAGTCAATGAGATTATATCTCGTAACAAGCTTCAAGTCAAAGTGCAAAAGTCAGAAATCAAATACCATCGGTTATCAGATTATGTTAATGATTCTAATGAAAGCTTCTGGTATTTTGTTCAAGAATGTGTTGCTATAATGGTAACTAATAGAACAAGGGATGCTGATTGCCATGAATTAATTAGAACTGACTGCTGGAGTTTCCTTTTTATTTATTTATTTAAATATTGACAATCTGTTTAGAACCCGAGGTTTTTCATGTGGTCCTTTTCTTCCCTCCATAAGTCATTAGTTAGTTGCGAAGTGAGAAGGTAATTGTGTTTTCTTATACAGCAGGTACCCCTCCCCAGACTTTTGGCCCAAACCAACAGCAGACAAATTAAACTAAAGGACGGACATGAATATCCATGCACAGGTCCATCCCTAACATTTGTGGAGCTCAGGGTGAGAGTACAAATCAAGTCCCTTCCCTTCTCTTTCTACTCCTGATTTCATTCTCCTCCATGGGAGGCCTTGACAGATATGCATATGGACACCCAGCTTTCCCACCCTAGTTGCATCCACCAGCTGCTGCTGTTTAGCTATTGTTTGGACTTAGGGGCACAGCCCCTAGTGGTACCCTCTACTGTTGGGAGGTAGGACCCAGAGAAGAGGTCTTTTCAGGCCCTGGAAAGATGCTCCGGGATATTTGTAAAGGGAATTTGGAGATTTTATGCATCTGACACATGATTTATTAACTGGATGATAGGCTGTAGATTAGAAAAGTCGTAGGCCATGGACTCTGTCTCATAGTGGTAGGGAGGGTCATAGCAGGCCTTCTAAAGTGCTTGGTCTAGGTAAAGGACTCTTGTTACTTGGATCTAAGAGCGGTATTGCCCATGTATATTCCATGCTTTTGAGTGCCTGAGTGTGTACATCTGGGGCACTCTCTCACTGGAGTCTCCTTTATCCTCTGTTGTTGTTTATTTCTTTACTCCTTCATTTATGCAGCATCTGTTTGACACTTCCTGTACCAAGCTCTGGAGACAAGAGAGAAAAATGAGATCTCCATTGTCAAGGATCTCATAACTTTTCAAATTTGTAGCTTGTAATAAGTACTAGACAGAGATCTGTTGAATGTTCCTGGCCATCCATGTCTTACTTGTATCCTGTTCTTTCTTATGCTTCTTTCTTCCCTGTCATAGCAGCAAATGATTATAGATTCTGTAGAGGAGGATAGAGGAGCAAATACCTTGAACTTAGGAGAGGTGGCTACCCCAGCTTCTCCCAGTGGCTCTTGGGCATGGTGTACTCTTGGCCTCCTTTGGCAACCGTCCTCCCCTAGTCCTTCAGAATTTCCACCATCTAGCCAGAGACATGCTCCCTCAGAACAGAAGCAGATAAAAAGAATAATCTGGCAGAGGGCATCCATCCCTCAGAGAGTCTTCTGAGCTGTTCTGAAACAGCTGCACCCAAGGAACTGTTCTAGCTGATGACCCCAGGCAATCCCCTGCCTACTTGCCACAGGGCCCTTTTGTGGGGCTCCTGCCTGCAGAATGAATTACATCCAAATGAATATATCTTGTTTGCATGTTAAAGTCACTCTCTGTATTTAAATCACTAGGGACATTTCCTAGATCTTTCACTATGGCGTGAAGGTGGTCTTTATCTAATGGATATTGACAAGCTCGTGCTCTTAGAAAACTAATCATGACATCTGGGTGACTGAGCGCAGGTCAGTATCAAAGCTCTCACTCTGGGTGCTGGGAAGCCCATCAGACGGTGTTGAATTCCCTTTGCTGGCTAAATTGTTACATTAGGGTAAAAACGATTTCCACATTTGCATAGTTGATTTCATTACTATCGCCATTATTGATGCCCAGCTCCTCTGAAAGAAAGGAGCCATAAAAGCAAATAAAATCACTTTGCGATTCCATTATTGGATAAATTACCACATTACTGTCTGCGTTTCAGGGCTAAAGCCATTCCCACATTTGCATAGTTTATTTCATTATCATTATTAATAACAACAACAATAATAATGATGATGACTAGGATCCTTGAATGAAAGGAACTAGAAAAATGCCACAGCCTGGAGCAGTCTTTATGGACTAGCCTGGATCACTAAGAGTCCCTTTATCTGCTGTGGAAACACAGCTACTTCCTGGAGTGAACCAAAAGCTTTTCACAGACTCCGTGTGAAGTTGAACTTGTGGGGCTGGCTTGCTGGTCTGAAGAAGTGGCTGGTTCCTCATTGTGACTACTGAAGATTGAAGTTGGGAGTCCTTGCTTAGTGACTTGTGCCCCTTTAGGAATGGTGCTCAAAATGTACAGAAGCTCAGCCTTCTTATCAAGGGAATGGGCATTATGATGCTTGCTTTGCAGTGAGGAGCAAAGGAGATGGTGAGTGTGAATGGATTCTGTACAGCATGAAGCTGTCCACAGGTTTCAGAGACTTATACCCTTAGATTGAACACTGAGGTGGCCGCTGTGGCTGGCATGCTCTCGAATGCTGCGTCATAGAGACAGGAGACGTCCTAGATGGTCCCTTCAGCTGGGAGAATGCTCCGAATCCTTCCTTACCTCTCTAAACCATTATCCTCTTAAACAAGTAGGGAGAGAATACTGAAGTTACCAATTGGATATTTATAGATAGCTCCTCTGGTCACAAACATTCCTGGGCTGATTGGGTGGCCTCAATAGTGCTTTTTCTTACACAGCAGTTTTCAATTATCTACGTCTTTTCTCCTTGGCTGTGGAGCCAAGAAGTCCAAAGTCTTTTTTGTCTATTAACTCTGAGGTCCTATTGCAAAAGGAAGGTCCACTGGTGGCCGTCTCTGGTTCACTGGAGAATTTTCCCTCTGGTTTTGTTTTTATTATTTTATTTTATTTCTGCTGCACCAGGGGCTCCAAAAAAATGAATGTGTCAGTAAAGGATTTGACAGTATGTTACGACAGTCATCAATCCACCAAGCCCTGTAGCCATAAATAAGCTTCATACGCTGCCACACTAAAGAGGACAGTTTTTCTTCTCCAGGACATTGAAAATGTCACAGCGAGGGAATTGTTTGTCCCTGTCTCCACGGCAACGCCACCAGCACTTATCATTAACTTTCACACCAAGATTTTAATCAGCGCTCTTTGCGGCCTGAGACCAAGTCAACATCAGCCCAAATTTTCAAAGCCGTTATTCTAATTATGACGAGAAAGCTATAGATTGATGAGCTGAGTTTTCTGCAAGGACTGGTGGCAGTTAATTCTCATGACCTGCGTGGCTCGGGGAGTCTCTCTTAGAGATGGAGTCTTGAAAGTTCGATTATTAGTGACAGCTTGTAAGTGAGAGGAGCCTTATCTCTCCAGAGAGTGTTGATAACTTGAGACAAGGTTTAACTAGGAAGTACTGAGACAGTGGAAGGAGGGGAGAGCGGGGGAGAAAAGAAAAAAGAAAGTGCACACTCTATCTGCAGCCTGCACCCAGCGTAATGAGAAAATACGGACAGGCACAATTTCACAAGTTGTAAATTCTGGTAGCCTTCAGTTGTAAATTCTGGTAGAGGCTGTTTTACTCGGCTATCTGATAATGTGTGAAAATATTTGTCCCTTTGCTTCATAGGCATGGGCAAGCACTGTGTTCCAGAAAATGCATTCAGATTCCCAGCTCTCACTGCCTCGCATTGCTTTTCAGTTTCCTTTGGTGGTAGACCTCTGGAAACAAAAATGGGAATTTGCAATTGAAATGAAGCAGTAATTAATTTTTTAAAAAGACTTCTTTCTGTTTCTCTTAACTGACTCTCAGCCCAGCTTCTTTTGATAGTATCAGATTTCTAGAGCCTTCAGGTTTGTAATGAAACAGTAGTTAGAGTAGCCCTTAAAAGCTCTTTTCCTTTCTATTTCTGCTGCCTTTCATGTTCTCTGCCCTCACTCATTTGGGGGATGTATGTACTCACTTCTTGGCCCTGAGTAGATGATACCTGGGCTGTTGACTCCACGCCTTCTTTCAGTTTGCCTTTGTGAAGTGGTATCTATTTCCTCTCCAGACTTAAGACATTCAGCTGAGCCATCAGTCTGATCAGGACAGGGCTGGGAGAGATGGTCACTGTGTTTGTCATTGAGGTCCCACTAGTCAAAGGTTTTTTTTTTTTTTTTTTTTGACCTCCTCATACATTCTCCAGCCTTTACCCAAGAGAGTGCTGGAAGGCAGCATAGTGAGGTCAGAAGAGCCTCATCTGAGATGTTCTGAATCTCACTTTTAATCCCAGAATGAGCCTCTCTTTCAAATGGTGATAGTATTTGTCTAGCCTACTTCACATATCAAAGGAGAAAATAGGAAGTAAATTGCTGATACTTAATGTGATCATTGCATTAGATATATGCATACATGAGTGTTATCAGCTGTCTGCTTTTTGGGTTTGTCTTCTCTATAGCTAGAGAATGATGATGCTGTTTGTTTGATAGTTTTTTCTCCCAAATCATCACTATTTCCACATGTTTACAGTGCTCACAGTTATCTCCATTATCTTTGCTAACCCCCCTGAGAACACTGAGGCACAGAGAGGGAAAGCCTTTTCGTCTGGTCACACAGCCAATTAGAGGCTGAGCCTGGTATGCAGCTGTCATCCTCAGGTTCCCAGCGTGCGGCTCCTTAGACCACACTGCTCACCATATTAATAGGCTGGGATTAACGAAAAAAGCAAACCCAATTAGTTTCTGTTGCAGCCCTTTTACAATCCTGTCTTGTTTCCCTGTGTGTTTATATGTATGTTTTAATAGCATTCCCTGCCTTTTATGCTGAGGTTGCTCGAGGTATGTTTATAATGGTGGCGTAATTATAATAATAAAATACAAATCCATCCACAGAGCGAGCTCATTACCGACTGGCCAGGTAAAACAAATAGGCTTGGCGCTGACGCCAGAGTGAGGCAGTTTATTTCTAAGGTGGTGCTGCTTTGAAACACAAGATGCTTTGCCCTTTCAGCAAAGAGGCCCTGTGTTCTGAACATAGCTGGAGTTTGGGGTTCAAGGTTAAACCGGCAATTGAGATGTCCAGCCGAGTTGCTTTAATATGGTCTGGCCCCTTTAATCTCTCTTTTTCCAGGGGAGAGATGAGAAGCAGAAGGGGAAATCATTCCTCCTTGTTCTATGTAGCTATTAGATCTTTCCTTGAATATCCAAGTAGGTCCTTTGGCATTCAAACTTCTGGACATAGAGTTTCTAATGTATACAAAAGGGAAAGTTATTGTTATAAACGGAGCCATAGCAGAGAGAGAGAGTGTGTTTTTTAAAATGCCTGTCTGTCCTTGTTAATTAGAAGTGCACATATTGGGAAATTAACTATGAAATACTAAAAATGATAAATTATTCCTTATTTGAAAGTATAAATTAAAGGTTTAGTGTATATAAAATTTGTCATGTTTAATTGCAAGTTCAATTAAAATTCAGGGTAATGATGATTTATACAGGTTTCTGTGTAATTTGATATTCATTAGCTTAGCCAGACACATGCTGATATTAGCTCGTTAATTATGTTTCCTTTTGTTGAAGGCAGCCTTGTGAAAGCAATCTGCTCAAAGTTTTCTAAACTCATTCTGCTAAATGAATATTTGGCAGCTGTTCATGTTATTGAGATGGTCACTGTGGCTTCATTTCACTCATAGGCAGCATCAATCATACCTTCTCTGTGACAAACAAGGGTTTCTCATTACAAACCCATTTATGAAGGTTATGGCTGACATTAAAGAGTGATTGCTTGGTACTCTGCTGTTACTTTACAGTATCGTTGGAGTGGAGCTGCCTTTAATATCTGTGCCTCCCACATGGTCAGACTGTTTAAAACACATGGAGAGGGAGGGCAGAATCACCACTGTGGTGGCCTCAGTTCTGCTTCTGACACCACTGGCTCAGACTTGGGAATCAGAGCCTGGGTCTCAGGAGAAGGACCCAAGCCCTTGCTCGGGCTTCCAAGGTGTTCCGTATCCAGTTAATATGTGTGCTTGTTGAGATCCACAGAGGTTCAGAGGTTCTGTTGTGGAAACACACTGACCCTGAGCAGTGGAGTTGGGCATGACTCTTAGAGAGGTAAAAGTGGGAACCCTGGGCTGACTGAAGGGTGAAGGTTTCCAGAAGCAAGCATATCCACCATTATGGTAATGAGATGGAGGAATCACCAGTTAGCTGGAAAATACTGTGTAACAGACTTACGCCCTGTGTCTTTGGATGATTTTAAATATTTTATATACTTTTCAGAGCTGTTATCCCATGATCTGCATTTTGGAAAGGCAAGTCTTGTCTTTTAGGTAACAGCATTCTTCCCCACCTGGCTATAAGGCAGGTATTGTCTTTCCCTTTTGGCAAGTGAGGGGAACTGAGGCATAGGGAACATTACTGACTTATCCATTGTCACTTACGTGGATACAGAAAATGGCCAGACCTGGGGCTCTTCGCTTTCCTGCACATCACAGTGTTGCATTGAGGCCTCTCAAAATAAAGTGCTTGTTTCCAATTATGTTTTCTCTCCACCAGGATCTTCTTGTAGGGAGGAGCCAAACACTTGGTAAAGGGTAGGGATGTTGACTCTAGGCTGACCTGTATTTTAGTTTCAGGCCATTTGCATGCCCATAGGTAGGGAGTCTGGTTTATGATGGGAAAATGCGATGGAAAGCCCTTAGGTGAGATTGTAATTTTGTGGCTCTATAGCTGTATTTATACCCTTGCACATTTTTAAGTTGGAAATTTTTAATGACTCTTATTTATTTATTTATTTTTCTTTGAGAGCCATGTCTTATGCACTGGGTCTTGCTTTCAGGCGTCTCTTTCTCTTGAAGTCATTGTGGAACAAAGCACTGACAAGCTGTCCACCAATGCTGTCCTCTTTCTACAAAGGGACCACATGCCCTCCTGCTCTGAGTAGAGCCCAGTGACCATAGGCTCTACATGCTCTCCGTGCCCACCTGCCAGTGAGAGGACAGGACTCTGAGGCATGAGGGTTGGTGCAGTCACAACATGGAAAGAGCCTGAGTCCTTGAGTCACTGTGTGGAGGGCTGCTTGTTGGACGTGCATTAGATTGGACCTTTTGTAAAAAAGAAGTAAACATCTGTCCTGTTAGGTCCCACAACTTCATGGTTTATCTGTCACAGCAGCTCACCTTACCTTGTGTGTGTACACATGTGTTAGTTGCTCACTAGTGTCTGACTCTTTGCGACCCCGTGGTCTGTAACCCACCAGGCTCCTCTGTCCATGGACTTCTCAGTAGAGTGTGTAGCCATTCTCTTCTCCAGGGATTCTTGCTGACCCATGGATTTGAACCCAGGTCTCCTGCATTGCAGGCAGATTCTTTACCATCTGAGTCATACCTGTTACTTTATTTATTTATCCTACAGATATTTGTTGAAAACTTTAGGCTAAATCTTAGGCTAAATGTTAGGGACCTAAAAGTGAAAAAAAATGTTACTATTCCTGCCCTCAGGACTCAACAATAAAGTAAGGGAGCTACGCAAGTAGAAATATTTCACCCTAGCGTAGCAAGTGTTGTCGAATGGGTTTCAGAGAAGCACACCCTAAGAAGGAATTATTATTTTTTTTTTCTGAAATGTCTCATGAAGTAGGAGATTTAAAACTTTAGTATTACAAGAATTTTTTTCTAGATTAGGTCATATGTGGAAATCTCCAATTCATAAAATAGAAATAAATTGAAGAGGCTTTGGTAGAAAATAGGGCCTGTAGCTTACAGAGCCTCCCTTTGCACCCACTTGGCCTCTCTGGGAGGTGTCCCTGCAGGTGTGGAACCCTGGGGGCTATGGAATGCCATCTGAGAACCTGGCAGAGAGAAATACCAGCCCATGGTACAGTGTCCTTTCAATGATTTTTTTTTTTTTTTTTTGCATTTCTATAGGTTAGGGTACACAGTGCCTCTTTTTTATAGAACGCTTGTCTGTAGTCAGTGGAAGTTTGCTTGTTGTTGTATGGATAGTGTTATTCCTGAACTTTTTTTTTTGACAATTGCTAGCTGCTTGACCTTGGATAAATTCTCTAACCTCTTTATATGTGAAACAGGTATAATAATGGAGTCTATCCTGTAGAAGTTTTGGAGAATCGAGCAAGTTAACACACACAAAGTTGATAATATACATATTTACCAAGCTGTCATGTGGTGAATGTTCAGCAATATTGGCCATCCCCACCCCAAGTATTAAAAACACATTATATTTGTGAGTACTTCAAAATTTTGACCAAATAAACAGAAGGGTACAAGAAACTATCTCCACATTTGGCGAATGATATTTTAGTAACAAAATGCTGTAACTTCTGATAGCTAATTCGTGATTTCCTTTTGATTCTATGCATCAGATTCATCTGATGGTTTTCTGGAACTTGGAGAGACTGGAATTTTTCCTCACTGTTTAATATAAGGAAGTACATCATAGGAGAAACTCAGTTTTTTGTTTGTTGGTTTGTTTTTTCTCCGATGTTTCACTTCAGCCCCCAGGCTGTTATGGCTATAGACTATGTAACTTGGAACTTTTTATTTTTAAATTTTACCACCTATGTCTTATTAATACATTTTGTCAGTGTGGAAAGCCCTCTGGTGGTCAAAGTAATTCCTCTGTGGCTCTTAGAGACAAGTGGAATAAAATAATTTTCATGTTAAAGATCTGTGTTCAAATTCTATTTTTCTCCTTTGCTGACTTCTTTGTCTCATTAAACCATAAAGTAATTTTCCATGGGAACAATTTCATTCTAAAGGTGTCTGGGGACCAAATAGCAGTAGGCCAGTTTCCCCGGTCCAGATGAAAATGTGTTAGTGAGGATGTTAACATTTTGGACGGTTTATGTGCTCTCACGCTGGGAATGAAAGTTAGTATCATACACTGTAACATGAGGATTCTGAGACCTTTATATTGTGGTAAAGCTGCAAGGAGAAACTTGGAAGTTATCCATTTTCTAGAAGGGGAAACTGAGGCCCAGGAAAAAGTGATTGCTTAAGATGTTGTCATCAAGAAGCAGAGCTGTGAGTAGAAGCCAGGTTTCCTGGATGCTGTTTCCTGTGATCTTTCAGCCACAGTGCTTGCAAGGTGTCACAGCTGCATCAAGCCTATAAACCCCTGGTCTCCTGACAGGTCTCAACGTGGCCAGGTCTCATCAAACTAAGCCAGACGAAGTACAAGTCATACACTGTCTATGGATTACTCTGTCTCTTGCTTGGAATAAGACAGCATTCAGGATTTTCTTTTTCCAGTTTAGTGTTGAAACTTGGTTGGTTGTGTCAGCTGGAATGATCTGGCATGAACAATCACCCTCAGCATATCCTTGCCATTAAACAGCATTTCTTGGAAAGGATGTACATTAATCTTGACTGTGTGCTGGCCACTGCAACTCATCATAAAGATGAATGACTGATGGGTGACCTATGTCTGGTGTCCTAGGAGGGTGGATACCTTGGAGATGCAGAAACATCTGTTCTGCTCTGAAATTGGCAAGACAAGCTGGCTTGTCCCTGCCTTGCCTGATGCTGTTGCCCGAGCTTACATTATTTTTCTTTAAGGCTTTAGCTATGTCTGATGTCGGCTGGCCCCGAGGCCATTTCTTTCTGCGCCCATTGTGGCATGGTATGAGCACAGGGAAGCTGGAGTGGGATGAGGGGTCCTCCAACACTTCCAGTATGTTCTCCATCCCAGTCCCTGGGTTATAGCCAGGACCACCTGGGAGGCTTCCCTGGTGGACTTCCCTGGTGGCTCAGATGGTAAAGCGTCTGCCTACAATGTGGGAGACCTAGGTTCAATCCCTGGGTTGGGAAGATCTCCTGGAGAAGGAAATGGCAACCCACTCCAGTATTCTTACCTGGAAAATCCCATGGATGGAGGAGCCTGATAGGCTACAGTCATGGGGTCGTAAAGAGTCGGATGTGACTGAGCAACTTCACTTTCACTTTCTTTCTTTCACCTGGGAGGCTGAGGTGCCAGAAGCTGTGTGAAAGTTGCAAATTTGGGGAATTGCCCAGAATTCTGTTGTGTTCCTGGATTGTTTTTCTGGATATAGATGCATTTTCTTGAGAAGCTATTTAATTCCTTACACCTTCGTTACCGTCTTTATGGTTAAAACTCATAGGAATAGGGTTGGTGTGTAATGCTTAAATGAATTAGATAACATTTGTGAAATAGTAGCTAATAAAATGGGAATTCAGTTTATTTAGCATTGTCTTATTTGGGGGCAGGACTCTGAGCTAAATCACTCACTGTTCCTCAACTAGCATACACAATTTGAGTCCCTATACTCAAGCTAGGCCCTGACAAAATTACATATGGCCCCTGCCTTCAAGGAACTTGAGCATGATTTCCTTTGCGTGAGAACTTCTTGCATGCCTGCTGTGTGCGCAGGATCCTTCTGGGTGGCTGAGGCTGTAGAAGTCCATGCTCTCTGCAGCAGATGCTGGCAGTCTCCCCTGTCCCCTAAAGTCTTAGAGTTTCCATGTACACCATCCAGTGACCAGCCACAAGCACTTGCAGCTGTTTGTCTAAGAGCTGACTTCGGTCACTGGAGCTCCATTGCCTGTGGGAGGGTAGGCTGGACCTGCCAGAGAATGAATGCCCCTTAGCGGCAGCCTCACCTGCACCAGTGATTGACAGGAGTCGGGAGATAAACTCCCTGTCTTCCTCAACTGGGAAAAGACTGTGGCACATTCTTTTCTGTCGCAGCGTCCCTGGCTGCCGTGAGCTCCAGCTGGCCACTGAGGTAACTTGCTCGGTAAAGCACCATGTACCACCATTCACTTCCTTCCCTTCCCTGTCTCACTTCCCTCTTCCCCCACTCCTGGGGTCACCTGCCCCCAAATATTTTGACTTGAATCTTTGTCTCAGCATCTGCTTCTGGGAGCACTTGGACTCGAGAGTCTTGCATGGTCTACAAATCCCTTTGGTAGAAGTCATATTCTGATGAAGCTGGCAGAAGGTATGCAAAGTGCTGGGGTAGAGTAGGAGAGGGCAGGACATATGGTTCAACAGAAACATCTGGGAAGATTCTTGGAAAAGGTTACATCTGAACTAGGCTTTTAAGGATTGTTAGGGTTTTTTGTTAGGGGGCTCTGCTAAAGGGAAGGCATCCCAGGCTGAGAAAACAGCTTTTGCAAAGGCCTGGGGGTGGGAGGAATATGAGGTGCACTTGGTGAGCATCTGGTATAGCTGTGGTTCAGAGATGATTGGGTAGGATGAGGAATATAAGGAGAGTTACTTGGGGATCTGATTATGGGTTTGAATGTGAGGCTGACTCACACAGGCTATTTTGAAGGCATTGGTGAGGCTTCCAGTTATCTTCGCAGTGAGGGGGTAATATTGTCTGTAGGGATGAAGGAACAGGAGTAATAATACACGAGAAATAGAAACTTTGTAAATGTGAGGCTGTGGTGTGACCTCTAGTTGCTGAGGATTTCAAACTGAGGGAGAGAAACTGTTACTAATCAGAGTAATCAGGGAAATACCAGGGAAGGGGTAGAAATCAAGCTGAGTCTATTCATACACTGACTAAAGGGAAGTTAGAAGCAGGGTATTCTAGATAGCACATGCAAAGGCCTGGGGGCAGGAATGATCTGGAATCAGGGACTCCTCTTGACTTTTATGGGTTCTAGGCTCTTTGGCCCACTTTGTAGGCCCCTTCCTGCATAGAGTAATCAAAATACATGATGTAAAGACAGATCTATTAATATTATACATTAAAACCTTTTATTTGGGCCTAAAGGTAATTTTTTTGTTTTCCCTTTCTGGTCCTAAAAGAAATGTAAGCATGTTCCGTGGTTGCCTAAAGCCTCATGGGCTATCGGCGGTGTGCTCTCTGTGCCTGATGGAAAAGTCAGCCCTGCCTGACTTCAGGGGAGCGTGTTGACTGTTTCTTTGAGGCTGAGTTAAGCTGTCTCACCTCTTCTCATACTGCTGTGGGGTTTCAGTATTAAAAGGAAGGAAGCCTCTGAGTTCGTCATCCAAGTCCCCAAAGTCCTGAAGGCACAGTTCAGGACAGCCTTTCTGGGTGCCCCATTAGCCCATGTCACAAAGTCCCCAGGGAAGAGTCACGGAGTCCAAAAAGTTAGGTCTGAGTTTTTGTTGGTTTAGGTCAGTAAGCAAGCTTGGATTTGCTGATCTTCCCTCTCAAATACCTTACGAACTTACCCTTCAGAGGGCTTGTCCTCCTGGGCCTATGTGGACACTCTGCCTTTGGCTGCATGTCCCTACTTGTGCATTTCCATGGTCAGTGGTGCTGGGGAAGCTCCTTCCTGCCTTCCTGTGTTTCTTCAGAAATGATGACAGAAAAGGGGAGGTTTATAAATGAAGTAATATCATCTGAAAAAAGGTGTCTGCAAAAAGCAACCCTCAGTGACAAGACTGCCTGACGTTTTTTTTTTTCTTCCTCCTTTTCAAAAAATAGTCAAAACACAGGCAACACATACTTGTAAAAGGATCAAAAAAAGAGAGAAAATTGCAGCTGGCGGTTATTTTCTCCACTGTTATTTGGTTGCTCCTTAGCTTCCAGCTGTTGAAATGGTGCATTTATAATCATGGGTGTTTCACTTCTCCTGGCAGTGTGTTATGTTTTACTCCAAGTTTAAAAATGAACTTATGACTTCATTAATCCCACGTGCTGGGATGGAACCTTTTCTGTCATAAGATTTGCTTCCTAAGGATGTACATCTACTGCCATGTAAATGCATAAAATTAGGATTTTGGTGAGCAGGGACATACTTTAACAGATATTTTTAGTTCTCTCTCCAAAGTTAAGAAGCATAATTCGATGTGAATGTTTTATCCAAATATCTGAGCCCCATTTTTGGTGAGATAGCAGATCTGTTATATTAGTACCCGCCCCCCCCCCCCCCCCCCCCAGTTATCTGCGGGGGATACGTTCCTAGACAGACAGAGGTTGCCTAAACCATGATTATACTAAACCCTATATATGCTATGCTTCTTCTGATACATACTCACCTATGATAAAGTTTAATTTATAAACTAGACAGAGTAAGAGACTATTAGAATTACCAGTATCACTAGTCTTGTGCTTGGCGACCATTATTAAGTAAGATAAAGATTACTCAAAACAGGTGCTGTGACACTGTGACAGATGATCTGAAAAGTAAGAGAGGTACTAAGTAACTGTAGCTACTAGTTACCTGTAACTGTAGTAACTGTAGTTACCTGTCAATAAGTGACAGGTAGCGTATGCAGTGTGGATATGCTGGACAAAAGAAGGACTACCTTCCAGCAGGAAAGGGGTGAGATTTCATTATGCTACTCAGAATGTCATGCAACTTCAGAATTGTTTATTTCTGAACTTTTGTTTTTTGGACCATGGTTGACCTCAGGTAACTGAAGTGGCATAAAGCAAAACCACAGATGAGGGGGAACTATCCATAGTTTCTTTGTATGGATCCAAAATTACGAGTGATGTATCTTTGTCAACATGTCAGCTAAAGTACAGATTTCATAGTTAGCTAACATTTCCTGTGTTCTTCTTTACAACTCCTTTCTTTGTAAACTGGGTTGACTTAAGAGTATTTGGTGCCTGAGTTACAAGCAGCTTTCTCAGTGGACAAAAAGTCTGCTAAGTAATTATTTTAAATGAGGATGAGATGGTTTGGTGGCATCATTGATTCAATGGACATGAGTTTGAGCAAACTCTGGGAGATAGTGAAGGACAGGGAAGCCTGACATGCTGCAGTTCATGGTGTCACAAAGAGTCTGACCCGATTGAGCAACAAGTGAAGAACAGTAAGTCATTCAAATGTATTAGTAAACAGGTGTTATTTTGGAAACACAGGGAAACAGAACCTCTAGTGTCTGTGGCATGAAAAGGTCAAAGACTATATGGTGAGATTTAATGGCCAAAGAAAAAAGTACCCCTCTCCACCAATAAATAAATATTAGACCATTTTTTAAAAATGTTATTTTTTCATCTGGCTGGATTAAGTTAGTACGTCATCCTGGCTACAACTATCATAGCTTTGTATTATAAAGCCAGAGAAATTTCAGGCTGACATGGACCTTAGCAATTCTTGTGTGTCACTTTTTTTAACAGTTGAGAGAACTTGGGGTTCAGAGCTGAAGTGACTCGCCCGAGATCACAGCTTGCAGCATCAGCTCGTCATGACTTTGCATTTCCAAGTTCAGTGTCCTTTTTAGAGTCAGTTACCCTGCCTGACCTGGATTCAGGTGGCAGAGGCTGAGGAGATGAGTGGATTATGGAGGTGAGTAGTGATGACCTTTTCAAGAGGTTGTCCATCCCTGTAGTCCTGCAGGGCATAAGAGAAGAATGCAGATAGCTAGGATACCAGGCCATTAAGTGGGTGTCGTGGAGGTGGCCACACTCACTGTGGACATAATGAGGGAGACGTTCCTCCCTCATCACAAGGTGACGTTCCACCTTGTGATGCTAACAGAAAAGGCTTCTTGGAGGATGTAATATTTGAAGTAGGTCTGGAAGTAGGTAGAGTTTTTATAGGCACTGGAGTGGACCGTATTGGTGCCCTTGCTGTTAATCCTGTCCAGGGGCACGCAGATCTGTAGAGGAGTTCGAGGGGCTTGGCGGCTCTTGGTCCTTTTTCCTGCATCTTGGCATTCAGCTCTGGGGGACTGGATGCAGGGAGCGCCAGGCCTCGGGTGTGCATGTATGTGCATATGGGTGTCTTTGCCCCTCTGCCCACGAGTCTCTCCTGTGGGATGCTGTCTCTGCAAGTGCAAAGCACCAAGGAGGTTAGGCTGTGGCTGTGGGGAGGGATTTCAGGCATTGGCAGCAGAGGTTCTCCAGCCCATGTGGCTCTTGCTGGCAAGGCCAACCCTGGCGCTCTGGGCTGGCAAGGCTGAGGCAGCAGAGGTGGAGATGGCCCCCACCTGGAAGCAGTCCCTCCCTCCCCAAGCGTCATCTCCAGGAGGTCACCATCTCCAAAGATGCTGTCTCATGTCCTGTGGATGGACTCAGAGCTGCCTTAAAAGAAAGTGAAAGTTGCTCAGTTGTGTCTGACTCTTTGTGACCCCATGGATCAGCCCATGGAATTCTTCAGGCCAGAATACTGGATTGGGTAGCCATCCTCTTCTCGAAGGGATCTTCCCAACCCAGGGATTGAACCCAGGTCTCCTTAAGGAAGACTGCAAATGACTTAAAACCCACGCCATCCCTCTGGGGCTGCTTGGCACACATCTCCTAGTCTGCCCTGCTTTTCTGAGTCTTTAAAATAAGTTTTCATTAATTTGAGCATGCAGCAAAGGGAAGTAACCTGTGGCTTATAAATAATGGCAACAGCTTTATGGAAACACCTAAAAATCACCAGGGGCGCATAATAAGAAAGATCTCCATCTCCAGGTGCAAAAACATGCTGGTGATTACTTGTTGAGCAAGACCTTGTCAGCTTTTTTATTACAATACATTATTGGGTAATAGTTTTAAAATTATTTATAGAAAGAAATGGAGCCATGTAGAGAATTCCATCATTTAATATGTTGTCTGTGAATCTCATTGGCCTTTTTAGCCTAGGGTTAGGAAGAAAAATAGAGAGTTGGCTGTATTTTGAAGATAGAGCTCTCTATACACTTTTTGCCTGGGGGCTTGTTGACCTTCTGTTAAGTTGCTTCTTTGTGAATCTTTCTGTGTTACAGCTCTGGTTTCCATGGTATTTACATAAACCTAGCAATAGTTTGCTATTTAGAAGTGGTGGCAGGAGCTACGATCTACTCATCCAAGGACTAGGAGCAGGATAGGATGCCTGCTCTGCAGGCCATACGTAGAAGATGTCTCTTCCAGGTAACTTACGAGTATAGAAGGATTGTGGGGGAGCAGCGGGGATGCCAATGCCACAAGGCGTGTGGGTGGCCTCTCCCCCGTCTCCCGGTGACAGACGCAGGTTCAGTGTTCTGTGTTTTGGAAATCCATCCTGAGGGTTCTCCCATATAGCAGCACACCAGACAGCCCGGATGTAAGCAGCACCAGGATTCTGGTTTCTTTGTTGCCCTGGCCTTGTTCTGTAGCTCTTGGCAGAATCCCACCCTGGGAGTGGGTTACTGTAGAGAACACAGTGCTGTCCTTTCCATGGTGTGTGTTCCATGCCGACCCCATAGCTGGCTGCCTGAGCAGGCCTTGAACTCAGCTTCAGCTGACGCATCTCAAATGCTCCTTCTAAATGGAGGGCTAGCTTCCTGTATCCAGGGATGTTAGTGAAGTCAGATCAAGGTTGAAACTGGAATCCAGGGAGGGAATCATATATCAATTATCACTGTCCAGTGTAACATATCTACCAGCCCCGTGCCAGGTACTAAGAGAAAGCCCTGCTGTGGAGGCAACTGGACCTGAGATGGAGTGTTTACTCCTTCATAGTTCACAACAAGGCATAAAATTGGGGGAAAATCTACTTTAAAAGGATTCATTAGAAGCAAACACGGTAGAAGGCAGAAGGAGGTAACTTGGAACACAGTGACTGTGGGTAAAGAAGCGTCTGTAAGCCTCAGTGTCTTTGCCTGTAGACTGGGAATAATGGAATGTACCTCCTAGGTTTCTGAAAGGGTTTACTGAGGTAATGGAACTAAAGTGCTCGGAGCTGTGCCTGGCACCTGGGTAATTCAGTTCAGTTCAGTCACTCAGTCATGTCCGACTCTTTGCGACCCCACGAATCGCAGCACGCCAGGCCTCCCTGTCCATCACCAGCTCCCGGAGTTCACTCAGACCCACGTCTATCGAGTCAGTGATGCCATCCAGCCATCAGAGTCTTTTCCAATGAGTCAACTCTTCGCATGAGGTGTCCAAAGTACTGGAGTTTCAGCTTCAGCATCATTCCTTCCAAAGAAATCCCAGGGCTGATCTCCTCAGAATGGACTGGTTGGATCTCCTTGCAGTCCAAGGGACTCTCAAGAGTCTTCTCCAACACCACAGTTCAAAAGCATCAATTCTTTGGTGCTCAGCTTTCTTCACTGTCCAACTCTCACATCCATACATGACCACAGGAAAAACCATAGCCTTGACTAGATGGACCTTAGTCGGCAAAGTAATGTCTCTGCTTCTGAATATGCTATCTAGGTTTTCTTCCAAGGAGTAAGCGTCTTTTAATTTCATGGCTGCAGTCACCATCTGCAGTGATTTTGGAGCCCCAAAAGATAAAGTCTGACACTGTTTCCACTGTTTCCCCATCTATTTCCCATGGAGTGATGGGACCAGATGCCATGATCTTAGTTTTCTGAATGTTGAACTTTAAGCCAACTTTTTCACTCTCCTCTTTCACTCTCATCAAGAGAGTTTTTAGTTACTCTTCACTTTCTGCCATAAGGGTGGTGTCATCTACATATTTGAGGTTATTGATATTTCTCCCGGTAATCTTGATTCTAGCTTGTGCTTCTTCCAGCCCAGCATTTCTCATGATGTCCTCTGCATAGAAGTTAAAGAAGCAGGGTGACAATATACAGCCTTGACATCCTCCTTTTCCTATTTGGAACCAGTCTGTTGTTCCATGTCCAGTTCTAACTGTCGCTTCATGACCTGCATATAGGTTTCTCAAGAGGCAGGTCAGTGGTGGGTAAATGTGGAGGCTCACTAGGGCCCAGTGAGTGGAAGAGCCAGGGTCTGAACCCAGGGAGTCTGGTTGTGGAACTGCTGCCTCACTCCTGTGATATGATGCCGCCCAGGGCCTGGGGGAGCAGATGTCTTGAACTGAGTTGTGAACAATGGCTCGAATCATGCCAGACAGAGAAGAGGGGCTTTGATCTGGGGGGTGACAGCATAGTGTAGGGGAGCATGACTGTGGGCGCCTTCCTAGGGACCAGCCCCATTCTTGTCTTTGTGCACCCATTTAATTTACAGACATTGACAGACACCTGTTATATTTCAGTGCAGGCACTGGGCATAAAGGGAACAGATATGGATAAGACAATTCCTCCCTCAAAGAGTTGGCAGTGACGATGAGGACAGTGACATTATTGATGTGGAGAGTTTATCCTACAGGGTAAAAAGAGAAAATGGTGGTTCTCTGAGGGCTTACTGAGTGTCAGGGATGGTTCCACATGTTTTACATGTCTTAACTCATTTAATCCTCACAGTGACCTAGGAGGCAGGTGTCATTATGATGTCCAGGAACTGAAGTTTAGAGAGAGGTTTAGTAACTTGATTGATGTCATAGAGCTGATAAGGGACAGAGCCAGGATGCCAGGCTGGGCATCCTGCTCCAAGTTCCTGCTCCTAACCCTTCACTGCATGGTCTTATCTGAGGCCTGTCACGGAAGCTGTGAAGGTAAAAGGAAAGTTGAATTTTGATTTACTGAGAAACAGGACAGTATAGGCTTATTTCATTTGCCTCACTGGTCTGCATATCCTGATTCTTTGCATTATTTGGAAAGTTGTTTAGCAGTGTTGATGACTTCATCTTAAAGATTTTGTTCAGTAAAGTGTCCTGTGGGTTTCTGTCCAAACATCAGTACAGAACCTGTTCAGCACCTGGTGCTTTAGGGTTCAGCTCAATTTTTCTTGTAAGATGCAGAAATCCTTCAGTATAGGGGAGGGACAGTGGGCTTTTAGATTCATGGAATCGCAGTGAGGGAGTCTTTGGAAAGACTCATCTCATGAAAACTCAAGGAAACACTTCTCCAAGAAAGCTTTCTGGAATCCTTAGCACATTCTGTAAAATTGTTGCTATGGTAAAAAGATGGCAGCTTTTGGGGTGGTATGTGTGTGAGTGGATATGTTTCCTCACTCCCTGGGATTTGTGGTCTGGAGGAGCTCCAGAGGCAGCCCTGGGGATTTGGAGAAGTGCTCGTTTGCTCTAGTCCTTGTGATGCCTCTCTGCCATGTCTGAGCAGGCAGGACGTTTAAGGTGTTAATTTTCAAAAATGCATTGTCCCTGAGTTATTAATAAATCTCTCTCTCCCCTTCCGCCTTCCCTGTTACTCTTCTCTTTGTTGCTGGCTCTCCCTAACCCTGAAAGTCATCATCAGCTTGACCAAATCCCTTGCATTGACCTTAGTCTGGTTCATTAGTTTTCTTCTGCTTGTAGCTGAGCACTTAAGCTTAATTCTCCTTGTGAGTGGTATTTGGGGTACTTGTTTCCCCCTGCTCAGGCCACCCCCACATTCCCAGGCCCTGCGCTTGGCAAATAAATCCTTTTGGACAGAGTCTCTCCATTCATTGCTGACTCCATCAGTTCAGTTCAGTTCAGTCGCTCATTCGTGTCCGACTCTTTGTGACCCCATGAACTGCAGCATGCCAGGCCTCCCTGTCCATCACCAACTCTCGGAGTTCACCCAAACTCATGTCCATCGAGTTGGTGATACCATCCAGCCATCTCATGCTCTGTCATCCCCTTCTCCTCCTGCCCCCAATCCCTCCCAGAATCAGAGTCTTTTCCAACTCTTCTCATGAGGTGGCCAAAGTATTGGAGTTTCAGCTTTAGTATCAGTCCTTCCAATGAATACCCAGGACTGATCTCCTTCAGAATGGACTGGTTGGATCTCATTGCAGTCCAAAGGACTCTCAAGAGTCTTCTCCAACACCACAGTTCAAAAGCATCAATTCTTCGGCGCTCAGCTTTCTTCACAGTTCAACTTTCACATCCGTACATGACCACAGGAAAAACCATAGCCTTGACCAGACGGACCTTTGTTGGCAAAGTAATGTCTCTGCTTTTGAATATGCTATCTAGGTTGCTCATAACTTTTCTTCCAAGGAGTAAGCGTCTTGTAAATTCATGGCTGCAGTCACCATCTGCAGTGATTTTGGAGCCCCCAAAATAAAGTCTGACACTGTTTCCACTGTTTCCCCATCTATTTCCCATGGAGTGATGGGACCGGATGCCATGATCTTCATTTTCTGAATGTTGAGCTTTAAGCCAACTTTTTCACTCTCCTCTTTCACTTTCATCAAGAGGCTTTTTAGCTCCTCTTCACTTTCTGCCATAAGGGTGGTGTCATCTGCATATCTGAGGTGATTGATATTTCTCCCAGCAATCTTGATTCCAGCTTGTGTTTCTTCCAGTCCAGCATTTCTCATGATGTCCTCTGCATAGACGTTAAAGAAGCAGGGTGACAATATACAGCCTTGATGCACTCCTTTTCCTATTTGGAACCAGTCTGTTGTTCCATGTCCAGTTCTAACTGTCGCTTCCTGACCTGCATATAGGTTTCTCAAGAGGCAGGTCAGGTGGTCTGGTATTCCCATCTCTCTCAGAATTTTCCACAGTTTATTGTGATCCACACAGTCAAAGGCTTTGGCATAGTCAATAAAGCAGAAATAGATGTTTTTCTGGAATTCTCTTCCTTTTATCATGATCCAGCGGATATTGGCAATTTGATCTCTAGTTCCTCTGCCTTTTCTAAAACCAGCTTGAACATCTGGAAATTCATGGTTCAGGTATTGCTGAAGCCTGGCTTGGAGACTTTTGAGCATTACTTCACTAGCGTGTGAGATGAGTGTAATTGTGTAGCAGTTTGAGCATTCTTTGGCATTGCCTTTCTTTGGCATTGGAATGAAAACTGACCTTTTCCAGTCCTGTGGCCACTGCTGAGTTTTCCAAATTTGCTGGCATATTGAATACAGCACTTTCACAGCATCATCTTCCACGATTTGAAATAGCTCAACTGGAATTCCATCACCTCCACTAGCTTTGTTCGTAGTGATGCTTTCTAAGGCCCACTTGATTTCACATGCCGGGATGTCTGGCTCTAGGTGAGTGATCACACCATTGTGATTGTCTTGGTCATGAAGATGTAATTCCATAGAGACCTTCAAAACATCTTCAGGCTAGAAAATGCTACCTTAAGCAAACCTACATTGTATACCACTCTCAAGATGTCCAGATTCATGATTACTGCCATGAACTGTTTTGTTTATGAAACACTGAACTCACAGTGTAACCATCTGTAATTTTGTTTCTTGTGAGCCCCTCATAAGCACCATTTGGTGATGCCCCTGACTGTGCAGGTGCAGAAGAGACAAAGGACAGAAGTCACATATCCAATATATTAGTGACTTTGGGATGATAGACTTGACAGAAATCTAAGAGTCTGATGCTGAGTCAATTTATAATCTGTCCATTCCAGCCTTCCCCATACATTTTACAGAAGCCAAAGTGCAGGGAGGAAAATTGCCGAGGAGAGTCACATAGCTGGTTATAGCAAAGCGCTCTTCAGGATCTCTGTGCTCATATCCTTAGCACTGTACCATATCTTAGAACCTCCTTCCTTCTGGCACTAAGATTTTCTACCACATTCTTGAAGAGCCAAAAAAAAAAAAAAAGAGAGAGAGAATGGAGAATAAACACAGCTTAGCCTGGGTTTTACAATAGCAGTAATAGGAGATGCTCAATAAACACCATGCTGAATTCCCAGGAAATGCCGCTTACTCTCTATGCGTGCAGCTTGGAGCAGTTGCTGGCATGATCTCACCCTCCAGGGACGGGTGTGAGGGTGGGAGGGCGGGCCGTCTTGTTTCACTAGAGTAATTTCCTAGAGAGAGGGGAGCGCATGTTGTGTGTGGTCTGTCTAATGCCTCTCACATCCAATAACTTTAAGACCAGTCAAATGAATAATGTAGGGCGAAACAAATGGAGTCACTCTTTAGATATTTAAACAGGGATATTTCTGCCATGGACTTGTAAATCTTTAATAGGACAAGAGATTTGGTCCTACAACAAAAAAACAGTAAGTAAACAAAAATGCCAAGTTGCTGGAGTCCTGGTTCTTTGGCGCTATTTTAGGTTCAATCATTACTGACTGATACTACGTTCCTCAAGTAGACAAATTTGTTGAGGTCTCACTTCATAGGGAGTGGTGTGTTTTCAAGACTGGGTCATAAAGTAGTGTAATACATGCACTTTAGGGGTATCTCTCTAGGGGGGGGTCTCTAGTGGTATCTGCTCGGGTGGTAGACAAGATAGAGACATGCAGAAAGATGCCTGCAGATACGGGCCGGGGAATTCAGCATGGTGTTTATTGACCATCTCCTATTACTGCTATTGTAAAACCCAGGCTGAGCTGTGTTTATTCTCCATTCTCTTTTTTTTGGCTCTTCAAGAATCATGCCCTGGTGTTTCAGTGACTGGGACTCAGTGCTCTCATTGCCAGGGACCAGGGCTTAATCTCTGGGCAGGGGCCTCAGATCCTGCAGGCCATGCAGCGTGATGAACAAAGAATAAGCAAATACTGGTCAGGACGTGCCAATCATGAACCTGGTTCTATGTCTACTCTGCTGTCCTGCCATTCAGGGGAGGAAGGGATGGTGTGTGTTATCCTTTAACAGAGGAATTTATGCTATGAAACATTTTCACCTGGGCAGAATGTGTAGGGCTGAGTCTCCACTCCTGTAGGAGGCATTCTGGAGAAATTTTTGAATAGTTGTCAAAGATCTCCAAATGAGGTAGGAAAAAACCATGTGTGTATTTATGTAGCCGTGCACAAACCCATGTATATCGATGTGCTTCCAGCCTAGAGGGACTTCCTGGGTAAGAATGAGGCTCCTCTAAAGTTAGTTTAAAACAAAACTGAAGTGTGTTTTATTTCCAAAAGCTAAAATTTTGAAGTGCTCTTGTGGTGAGAAAGTTTTTTTCAAACTGTATTTACATATCGCTTTCTTGCTGATCCTTGCAGACCAGGAATTTAATATTGGTAAGCTTCCTGTTCTGTCATGCAGACTATTCATATGCCTTAGAAGTGAACTCCTTCATCCTCCAGTGGCTCCACCCCTTGTCTCTCCATTGACCTGCATCCTTTTACTTCTTACCTCTTTCTTTTCTGTTCCTGCTACTGAGGTGAGTAAGAAAAACCAAATATAAAATTCTTCCAAGTCTATTCAGAGTTGACATCTGTCTCCTCTCTACCCAGGAAGCCAGAATTTGCAACAATGGGGAAAAATCATGGCTTCTGCCTTCTTGCCTCCCATATTTCATCAAATGAACTACTTTTGGGGACCAGTTCCTTCTTTTCTGGCAGCGCTTTCACATTGAGAAGGGAAAGTTAATCCTACTCTGAAGTTTTCAATTGTTGCCACCTTAATGATTTCTTTCCTCCTTACCAGGCCTAACAACACGGACCTGACTGGGTTTGTCTTCCTTGATAGGTCGTTATGGTTCAGATGACCTTGCTTGGTGCACTGTGGGCATAAACACCTTAATCATATACTTGAGATCAGGAGAAGGGTGTGTGTGTCCTTGTTGGGAGCTTGGTTCTTACCAGTCAGTTTGGAAGTTGCCTTCTGCCACCTCCTTCTCATTCATATGGTGAACTGTGAACTCCTTACTCTGATTTCCATCCATGCATTATGTTTGGCCTTTGATGAAGGATCCCAACGTTAATGGCTGTGTTTTCAACTTGTATATTTTATAGTCACCCTGAACTGCTCACTGTGGCATACGTCACCGATTGAATGACTCTTTTTCCAGAATTTGGATGAAGACTCAT